>NW_026294721.1:22500-1222500 GCF_026119805.1 Tympanuchus pallidicinctus
GGGATGGGATGGGATGGGATGGGATGGGTGGGGATGGGATGGGATGGGATGGGATGGGATGGGATGGGATGGGATGGGATGGGATGGGGTGGGATGGGGTGGGATGGGATGGGATGGGATGGGATGGGATGGGATGGGATGGGATGGGATGGGATGGGATGGGATGGGGTGGGATGGGATGGGATGGGATGGGATGGGGTGGGATGGGATGGGATGGGGTGGGATGGGATGGGGATGGGATGGGATGGGATGGGATGGGATGGGATGGGATGGGATGGGGTGGGATGGGATGGGATGGGATGGGATGGGGTGGGATGGGATGGGGATGGGGATGGGGATGGGATGGGATGGGGATGGGATGGGATGGGAGGGGGATGGGATGGGGATGGGATGGGGATGGGATGGGATGGGATGGGATGGGATGGGATGGGATGGGATCATATAGGATGCTATGGTGATGGGATGGGGATGGGATGGGGATGGGATGGGATGGGGATGGGATGAGGATGGGATGAGGATGGGATGGGGATGGGATGGGGATGGGATGGGGATGGGGATGGGATTGGAGGGGGATGGGATGGGGATGGGATGGGATGGGGATGGGATGGGGATGGGGATGGGATGGGATCATATAGGATGCTATGGGGATGGGATGGGGATGGGGTGGGGATGGGGATGGGGATGGGGGTGGGATGGGATGGAGATGGGATGGGATGGGATGGAGATGGGATGGAGATGGGGATGGGGATGGGATGGGATCATACAGGATGCTATGGGGATGAGATGGGGATGAGATGAGGTTAGATGGGATGGGATGGAGGTGGGCTGGGGGCTGTCTGACCCCCTTTCCCCCTCTTGGCGTCCCCCTCCCCCAGATCTCCAGCAGGATGGGGCTCCTGCCTCATCTCTACCGCACCTTCCAGAAGGCCGAGTTCGCGGGGTTCTGCCTCAAGGTGGCAGACGGTACGGCAGCACATGGGCACGGGGCCGGGGGCTCCCTGCCTCTCACTGCGCATCCCTGCACGGCCGGGGCTCCTCGTGGTGGAGATCCACGCTTCTCCCTTGGTTCTTGGCGGGCGTCCGTTTCCTGCCCTGCTTCCGGGTGGGCATCCGCGGTTGTGCCGTGGTGCTCAGTGGAGCTCTGCTGTTGTCCCTTGGCTCCTGGTGGGGATCTGGTGGGGGGGATCTTGGTGAGGATCCACGGATGTCCTTTGGCTCATGGCTGTGATCCAGTTGTCCCTTGGTTTGTGCTGGGGATCCAGCATTGAGTGGGGATGTTGGTGGGGATCCACAGTTGTCCCTTGGCTCTTAGTGGAGCTCTGTTGTTGTCCTTTGGCTCTTGGTGGGGATCTGGTGGTGGGGATCTCGGGAGGATCCACGGATGTCCTTTGGCTCATGCTGGGATCCATTGATGTCCCTTGGCTCTCAGTGTGGATCCATCGATGTCCCTTGGTTCTCAGTGTGGATCCCTGGTTGTCCCTTGGCTCTCAGTGTGGATCCATCGATGTCCCTTGGCTCTCAGTGTGGATCCATTGATGTCCCTTGGCTCTCAGTGTGGATCCCTGGTTGTCCCTTGGCTCTCATTGGGGATCTATGGATCTCCTTGGCTCCTCACGGTGCAGATCCCCAGTTCTCCTTGGTTCTTGGTGCCCATCCATGCTGATCCCTTGGTTCTCTGTGGGATCCATCCTTTGGTTCTTGAAGGGGATCCATGGTCAGATCTCAGGTGGGATCCGCAGTTGTCCCTTGATTCGTGGTGAGGATCCAGCAGTGGGGATCTTGGTGGGGATCCCTGGTTGTCCCTTGGCTCTCAGTGTGGATCCATTGATGTCCCTTGGCTCTCAGAGTGGATCCCTGGTTGTCCCTTGTCTCTCAGAGTGGATCCCTGATTGTCCCTTGGCTCTCAGTGGGGATCCATGGATCTCCTTGGCTCCTCACGGTGCAGATCCCCAGTTCTCCCCGGTTCTTGGTGCCCATCCACGCTGATCCCTTGGTTCTCAGTGGGGATCCATCCTTTGGTTTTTGATGGGGATCCGTGGTCGTCCCATGGATCTCAGTGGGGATCCACAGTTGTCCCTTGGCTTTCAGTGGAGCTCGGCTTTTGTCCCTTGGCTCCTGGTGGGGATCTGGTGGTGGGGATCTTGGTGAGGATCCATGGATGTCCTTTGGCTCATGGCTGTGATCCAGTTGTCCCTTGGTTTGTGCTGGGGATCCAGCATTGAGTGGGGATGTTGGTGGGGATCCACAGTTGTCCCTTTGCTCTTAGTGGAGCTCTGTTGTTGTCCTTTGGCTCTTGGTGGGGATCTGGTGGTGGGGATCTCGGGAGGATCCACGGATGTCCTTTGGCTCATGCTGGGATCCATTGATGTCCCTTGGCTCTCAGTGTGGATCCATCGATGTCCCTTGGTTCTCAGTGTGGATCCCTGGCTGTCCCTTGGCTCTCAGTGTGGATCCATCGATGTCCCTTGGCTCTCAGTGTGGATCCATTGATGTCCCTTGGCTCTCAGTGTGGATCCCTGGTTGTCCCTTGGCTCTCAGTGGGGATCCATGGATCTCCTTGGCTCCTCACGGTGCAGATCCCCAGTTCTCCTTGGTTCTTGGTGCCCATCCACGCTGATCCCTTGGTTCTCAGTGGGGATCCATCCTTTGGTTTTTGATGGGGATCCGTGGTCGTCCCATGGATCTCAGTGGGGATCCACAGTTGTCCCTTGGCTTTCAGTGGAGCTCGGCTTTTGTCCCTTGGCTCCTGGTGGGGATCTGGTGGTGGGGATCTTGGTGAGGATCCATGGATGTCCTTTGGCTCATGGCTGTGATCCAGTTGTCCCTTGGTTTGTGGTGGGGATCCAGCATTGAGTGGGGATCTTGGTGGGGATCCACAGTTGTCCCTTGGCTCTTAGTGGAGCTCTGTTGTTGTCCTTTGGCTCCTGGCGGGGATCTGGTGGTGGGGATCTCGGGAGGATCCACGGATGTCCTTTGGCTCATGCTGGGATCCATTGATGTCCCTTGGTTCTCAGTGTGGATCCCTGGTTGTCCCTTGGTTCTCACTGTGGATCCCTGGTTGTCCCTTGTCTCTCAGTGTGGATCCATTGATGTCCCTTGGCTCTCAGTGTGGATCCATTGATGTCCCTTGGCTCTCAGAGTGGATCCCTGGTTGTCCCTTGTCTCTCAGTGTGGATCCATTGATGTCCCTTGGTTCTCAGTGTGGATCCATTGATGTCCCTTGTCTCTCAGTGTGGATCCATTGATGTCCCTTGTCTCTCAGTGTGGATCCATTGATGTCCCTTGTCTCTCAGTGTGGATCCATTGATGTCCCTTGGCTCTCAGTGTGGATCCATTGATGTCCCTTGGTTCTCAGTGTGGATCCATTGATGTCCCTTGTCTCTCAGTGTGGATCCATTGATGTCCCTTGGTTCTCAGTGTGGATCCATCGATGTCCCTTGGCTCTCAGTGTGGATCCATCGATGTCCCTTGGCTCTCAATGTGGATCCCTGGATCTCCTTGGCTCCTGGCTGTGCAGCTCCCCAGTTCCCCCCGGTTCCTGGTTCCCATCCACGCTGCTCCCGCGATTCTGGCTGGGCACCCATGGCTGCCCCTCATTCCTTCCCTCTGCCATCGCGGGGACCCTCGGTCTGTGATGGGGGTCCAGCCGTTGCTCAGGCCCCCCTCCCCCCCCCCAGGTGCCCAGGCCGGGGACGCGCTGTGCCGCCACCTCTTCCTGCAGGCCGGGGAGCTGCTGGCCCACCACGTGCTGGCTGTGCTGCCCCGCGTGGATGAGGTGAGTGGCAATGGGGGGGGGTGGGGGGGGGTGGGGGGGGCAGCCCCCATCCTGCCTTCAGTGCCGGCACCCAGATGGGGGGGGGAGGCTTCTGGCCCCATTTCCCCCCCCTCTCCTCCCCAACACTCAGAGCCTGTTCCGGGGGGAGCTGGGGCTCCCCATCGTCTGCGTGGGCTCCGTCTGGAAGAGCTGGGAGCTGATGAGAGAAGGTGAGCTGGAGGGGGGGGGGGGGGGAATTGGAGGGGGGGGGGAATTGGGGCTGCGTGGCTGGGGGGGCACCCGTAGCCCCCTCCCCATTTACGGCATCCCTCCTTCCGCTCCAGGCTTCGTGCAGGCGTTGGTTGGAGCCCGGGGGGGGGATTCCATGGGGGCTTTCTCCCACTTCAGCCTCCTGCGGCTGCGCCATTCCTCGGCCCTGGGGGGGGCCAGCCTGGGGGCCCGGCACGTGGGGCACAAATTGCCGCTGGATTACGGCAGCAACGCCGACGTCTTCTACACGCATCGCTTCTAGGGCTGGAGGGGGGGGAAAGGGGGGGGGGAGAAAGGGGGGGGGGGATGCTGCCCCCCCAGGGGTGGTTTGGGCTGAATTGTGTCTTGTTTGGGGCATAAATGTGGAATTTTGTACTGAGCGCTGTGCGATGGGGGGGAGAATGGGGGGGGGGTTGGTGGGAAGGGGGGAGGGGAGGAGTGGGGCTGGGGGGGTGGGGGGGTGGGGGGGGGGAGGAGGGGGGGATGAGGCTGAGGGGAACCAGAAGGGGGGGGAAAAGAGGAAGGAGGAGAGGAAAATAAAGGAAACGGGGGGGGGGGATGGAGAGGAGGGGAAATAATGGGGGAAAAGGGGAGGAAATAATGGGGGAAGGAGAGGAAATAATGGGGGAAAAGGAGAGGAAATAATAATGGGGAAAGGAGGGGAAATAGTGGGGGGAAGAGGGGAGGAAATAATGGGGGAGGGAGAGGAAATAATGGAGGAAGGAAAGGAAATAATGGAGGAGGAAGAGGAATAATGGGTAAAAGAGGAAATAATGGGGAAAGGAGAGGAAATAATGGGGGAGGGAAAGGAAATAATAATGGGGAAAGGGGAGGAAATAATGGGGGAAGGAGAGGAAATAATGGGGGAAAAGGAGAGGAAATAATAATGGGGAAAGGAGGGGAAATAGTGGGGGAAGAGGGGAGGAAATAATGGGGGAAGGAGAGGAAATAATGGAGGAAGGAAAGGAAATAATGGAGGAGGGAGAGGAAATAATAATGGGTAAAAGAGGAAATAATGGGGAAAGGAGAGGAAATAATGGGGGAGGGAAAGGAAATAATGGGGAAAAGAGAGGAAATAATGGAGGAAAGAAAGGAAATAATAATGGGGAAAGGGGAGGAAATAATGGGGGAAAGGAGAAGGAAATAATGGGAAAGGGGAGAGGAAATAATAATGGGGAAAGGGGAGGAAATAATGGGGGAAGGAGAGGAAATAATAATGGGGAAAGGAGGGGAAATAGTGGGGGGAAGAGGGGAGGAAATAATGGGGGAGGGAGAGGAAATAATGGGGGAGGGAAAGGAAATAATAATGGGGAAAGGGGAGGAAATAATGGGGGAAAAGGAGAGGAAATAATGGGGGAGGGAGAGGAAATAAAGGGGAAAGGGAGGAAATAAAGGGGAAAGGGGAGGAAATAATGGGGGAAGGAAAGGAAATAATAATGGGGAAAGGAGGGGAAATAATGGGGGAAAAGAGAGGAAATAATGGGGAAAAGAGAGGAAATAATGGAGAAGGGAGAGGAAATAATAATGGCTAAAGGAAAGGAAATAAGAATGAGGAAAGGAGAGGAAATAAAGGGGGGAAGAGGGGAGGAAATAATGGGGGAAAAGGGAGGAAATAATGGAGAAGGGAGAGGAAATAATGGAGGAAGGGAGGGAAATAATAATGGGGAAAGGGGAGGAAATTAATGGGGGAAAAGGAGAGGAAATAATAATGGGGAAAGGAAGGGAAATAGTGGGGGGAAGAGGGGAGGAAATAATGGGGGAGGGAGAGGAAATAATGGGGAAAGGGGAGGAAATAATGGGGGAAAAGGAGAGGAAATAATGGGGAAGGAGAGGAAATAATGGGGGAAAAGGAGAGGAAATAATGGGGAAAGGGGAGGAAATAATGGGGGAAAAGGAGAGGAAATAATGGGGAAGGAGAGGAAATAATGGGGGAAAAGGAGAGGAAATAATGGGGAAAGGGGAGGAAATAATGGGGGAAAAGGAGAGGAAATAATAATGGGGAAAGGAGGGGAAATAGTGGGGGGAAGAGGGGAGGAAATAATGGGGGAGGGAGAGGAAATAATGGAGGAAGGAAAGGAAATAATGGAGGAGGGAGAGGAAATAATAATGGGTAAAAGAGGAAATAATGGGGAAAGGAGAGGAAATAATGGGGGAGGGAAAGGAAATAATGGGGAAAAGAGAGGAAATAATGGAGGAAAGAAAGGAAATAATAATGGGGAAAGGGGAGGAAATAGTGGGGGGAAGAGAGGAAATAATAATGGGGAAAGGAAGGGAAATAGTGGGGGGAAGAGGGGAGGAAATAATGGGGGAGGGAGAGGAAATAATGGAGGAAAAGAGGAAATAATGGGGGAGGGAAAGGAAATAATAATGGGGAAAGGGGAGGAAATAATGGGGGAAAAGGAGAGGAAGTAATGGGGGAAAAGGGGAGGAAATAATAGAGGAAAAGGAGAGGAAATATTGGAGGAAAGAAAGGAAATAATAATGGGGAAAGGGGAGGAAATAATGGGGGAGGGAGAGGAAATAATGGGGGAAAAGGAGAGGAAATAATAGAGGAAAAGAGAGGAAATAATGGGGGAGGGAAAGGAAATAAGAATGGGGAAAGGGGAGGAAATAATGGGGGAAAGGAGAGGAAACAATAATGGGGAAAGGAGGGGAAATAGTGGGGGGAAGAGGGGAGGAAATAATGGAGGAAGGAGAGGAAATAATGGGGGAAAAGGAGAGGAAATAATGGGGGAGGGAAAGGAAATAATAATGGGGAAAGGGGAGAAAATAATGGGGGCAAGGAGAGGAAATAATAATGGGGAAAGGAGAGGAAATAATGGGGGAGGGAAAGGAAATAATAATGGGGAAAGGGGAGGAAATAATGGAGGAAAGAAAGGAAATAATAATGGGGAAAGGGAGGAAATAATGGGGGAAAAGGAGAGGAAATAATGGGGGAGGGAGAGGAAATAAAGGGGAAAGGGGAGGAAATAAAGGGGAAAGGGGAGGAAATAATGGGGGAAGGAAAGGAAATAATAATGAGGAAAGGAGGGGAAATAATGGGGAAAAGAGAGGAAATAATGGGGAAAAGAGAGGAAATAATGGAGAAGGGAGAGGAAATAATAATGGCTAAAGGAAAGGAAATAAGAATGAGGAAAGGAGAGGAAATAAAGGGGGGAAGAGGGGAGGAAATAATGGGGAAGAGGGGAGGAAATAGCAGGGGAAAGACAGGAAATAGCAGGGGAAGGAGAGGAAATCACAGGGGAAGGAGAGGAAAGCGGCGACGGCCGCAGGCTGCGCTTCCTCCCACGACAAAGAGGATTTGTTCAGCTCCTAAACGAGTTTAATGTTTGGGATTTGGGGGGGGGGGGGGGACCGGCAGAAGCCAGCAGCCCTGCGCCCACCCCCCCTCCCCTCTGGGAGCCCCCAGGGCCGCAGCCATGGGCCGGCAGGGAGCCCAGCACCGTTCCTGCAGCAGCCACCCCACAGCGCTGTGCGGAAGGGAAGCCCTGCATCCCCACGGGCTGGGGGGGGGGGGGGGGGGCTCCTTCCCGGCCCCACGGCACGCGGGTGCCCCCAGCCCCCCCCCCCTCCAGCCCCCTATGGGGAGGAGCGACGGCGCTGGGCAGGAATCCTTGAAGGCCGATTCCACAAAGCGCATCCCAGGCCGGGACAACCAGGGCCGCTCTGTCCCCACAACCCCCCCCAGCTTTGGACCCCCAACCCCTCCAGGGGGTCCCAGCACGGCCTCCATCCGTCAGCACCTATCTGAGAAGGGAGGAATTCGGGGCTGGGGGTCGCCGGGCCCTCGGCCTCAGCCTGGCCTCCAGGGGATCCAGGAGGAAGGGAAGGGCGAGGGGCCGGGGGATCCCCCCACATTCATCGAGGGGCTCCAGGATTGGAGCTGAGAGTCCTAGAAAGCGAGAGAGCTGCCCAAAACCGAGAGACGGCACAAGGGGAATGGAAAAGGACATGGAAGTCATGATCACAAAGGGAAGAACCCAACCGAGCCCCCAGCGCAGCCACTCCATTGCAGGCAAATCCCGCGGGCACAGCTCCGCTGCGGCTCTCAGTACTTCACGCCCGGCACAAACTCCTTGGCGTCGGGGTTCAGGGTGCTTTTGCTCTGCAAGAGAACGGGGTGGCCAGCGGTTGGCCAACGGGTCACCAATGGTTGGCCAACAGTTGATGAAAGGATTGGCCGACCAATGGTTGGCCAGCAGGTGATGATGGGCTGACCAATGGTTGGCCAACTGTTGATCAGTGGGTTGGCCAATGGTTGGCCAGAATTTGATGAATGAGTTGACCAATGGTTGGCCAGCAGTTGATGAAAGGATTGACCGACCAATGGTTGGCCAGCAGGTGATGATGGGCTGACCAATGGTTGGCCAACTGTTGATCAGTGGGTTGGCCAATGGCTGGCCAGCAGTTGATCAGTGGGTTGGCCAGTGATTGGCCAACAGTTGATGAAAGGGTTGACCAATGGTTGGCCAACAGTTGACCAACTCCTGCTCAGTGGGTTGGCCAATGGTTGACCAACAGTTGACCAACTATCAGTGGGTTGGCCAATGGTTGACCAACAGACCAATGGTCAATCAATGCGTTGGCCAACAGTTGACCAACTGCTGATCAGTGGTTGGCCAATGGCTGGCCAGCAGTTGATGAAAGGATTGACCGACCAATGGTTGGCCAGCAGTTGATGAATGGGCTGACCAATGGTTGGCCAACTGTTGATCAGTGGGTTGGCCAATGGTTGGCCAGAATTTGATGAATGAGTTGACCAATGGTTGGCCAGCAGTTGATGAATAAGTTGACCAATGGTTGGCCAACTGTTGATCAGTGGGTTGGCCAATGGTTGGCCAGCAGTTGATGAAAGGATTGACCGACCAATGGTTGGCCAGCAGGTGATGAAAGGATTGACCGACCAATGGTTGACCAGCAGTTGATGAATGGGCTGACCAATGGTTGGCCAACTGTTGATCAGTGGGTTGGCCAATGGTTGGCCAGCAGTTGATGAAAGAATTGACCGACCAATGGTTGGCCAGCAGTTGATGGAAGGATTGACCAACCAATGGTTGGCCAGCAGGTGATGAAAGGATTGATCGACCAATGGTTGACCAGCAGTTGATGAATGGGCTGACCAATGGTTGGCCAACTGTTGATCAGTGGGTTGGCCAATGGTTGGCCAGAATTTGATGAATGAGTTGACCAATGGTTGGCCAGCAGTTGATGAATGGGTTGACCAATGGTTGGCCAGCAGTTGATGAATGAGTTGACCAATGGTTGGCCAACTGTTGATCAGTGGGTTGGCCAATGGTTGGCCAGAATTTGATGAATGAGTTGACCAATGGTTGGCCAGCAGTTGATGAAAGGATTGACCGACCAATGGTTGGCCAGCAGTTGATGATGGGCTGACCAATGGTTGGCCAACTGTTGACCAACTCCTGCTCAGTGGGTTGGCCAATGGTTGGCCAGCAGTTGATGAATGGGCTGACCAATAGTTGGCCAACTGTTGATCAGTGGGTTGGCCAAATGGCCAATGGTTGGCCAACAGTTGATGAAAGGATTGACCGACCAATGGTTGGCCAGCAGTTGATGATGGGCTGACCAATGGTTGGCCAACTGTTGATCAGTAGGTTGGCCAATGGTTGACCAAATATCAGTGGGTTGGCCAATGGTTGGCCAACAGACCAATGGTCGATCAATGCGTTGGCCAACAGTTGACCAACTGCTGATCGGTGGTTGGCCAATGGTTGGCCAGCAGTTGATGAATGACCAATGGTTGATCAAGGAGTTGTCCAATGGTGACCAACTGCTGCTCAGTGGGTTGGCCAATGATTGACCAACAGTTGGTGGACGGGTTGGCCAATGGTTGACCAGCTGTGGATCAATGGGTTGGCCAGTAGCTGGCCAATGGTTGCTCAGTGGGTTGGCCAATGGTTGACCACGTGCTGATCAGTGGTTGGCCAATGGTTGCTCAATGGATTGGCCAATTGTTGACCACGTGCTGATCAGTGGTTGGCCAATGGTTGCTCAATGGATTGGCCAATCGTTGACCACGTGCTGATCAATGGTTGGCCAATGGTTGCTCAATGGATTGGCCAATAGTTGACTACGTGCTGATCAATGGTTGACCAACGGTTGCTCAATGGATTGGCCAATCGTTGACCACGTGCTGATCAATGGTTGGCCAATGGTTGACCGATTGATTGGCCAATAGTTGACTACATGCCGATCAATGGTTGGCCAATGGTTGCTCAATGGATTGGCCAATCGTTGACCACGTGTTGATCAATGGTTGGCCAACGGTTGCTCAATGGATTGGCCAATCGTTGACCACGTGCTGATCAATGGTTGGCCAATGGTTGCTCAATGGATTGGCCAATCGTTGACCACGTGCTGATCAATGGTTGGCCAACGGTTGACCGATGGATTGGCCAATCGTTGACCACATGCTGATCAATGGTTGACCAATGGTTGCTCAATGGATTGGCCAATCGTTGACCACGTGCTGATCAATGGTTGGCCAATGGTTGCTCAATGCATTGGCCAATCGTTGACCACGTGCTGATCAATGGTTGGCCAATGGTTGATCAATGGTTGGCCAATGGTTGACCGATGGATCAGCCAATCGTTGACCACGTGCCGATCAATGGTTGGCCAATGGTTGGCCAATGGTTGACCAATGGTTGCTCAATGGATTGGCCAATCGTTGACCATGTGCTGATCAATGGTTGGCCAATCGTTGACCAATGGTTGCTCAATGGATTGGCCAATAGTTGACCACGTGCTGATCAATGGTTGGCCAATGGTTGATCAGTGGTTGACCAATGGTTGCTCAATGGATTGGCCAATCGTTGACCACATGCTGATCAATGGTTGGCCAACGGTTGACCAATGGTTGCTCACTGGATTGGCCAATCGTTGGCCACATGCCGATCAATGGTTGGCCAACGGTTGCTCACTGGATTGGCCAATAGTTGACCACATGCCGATCAATGGTTGGCCAATGGTTGACCGATGGATTGGCCAATCGTTGACCACGTGCCGATCAGTGGTTGGCCAATGGTTGCTCAATGGATTGGCCAATCGTTGACCACGTGCTGATCAATGGTTGGCCAATGGTTGACCAATGGTTGCTCAATGGATTGGCCAATCGTTGACCACGTGCCGATCAATGGTTGGCCAATGGTTGCTCAATGGATTGGCCAATCGTTGACCACGTGCCGATCAATGGTTGGCCAACAGTTGCTCAATGGATTGGCCAATAGTTGACCACATGCTGATCAATGGTTGGCCAATCGTTGACCAATGGTTGCTCAGTGGATTGGCCAATCGTTGACCACGTGCTGATCAATGGATTGGCCAATAGTTGACCATGTGCTGATCAATGGTTGGCCAATGGTTGCTCAATGGTTGGCCAATCGTTGACCAATGGTTGCTCAATGGATTGGCCAATCGTTGACCACATGATGATCAATGGTTGGCCAACGGTTGACCAACTATCAGTAGGTCGGCCAACAGTTGACCAACTGCCCATCCTGCTCCTCGGGCAGCTCCTCCACCTCAAGCAAAACCCCAAAGGCCACCTCCCCCCCCCTTCTCCCCCCCCCCCAGCGCAGCCCCCTACCACGACATCCTCGGGGCCGCGGCCGTCGGCGACGCAGAGCCCATTGAGCTGCTGCTGCAGCTGCCCCACGCGCTGGGGGAGATCCCGGGCCGGGACGAACCACTGCTGGTCCTCCTCGTCCAACATCTCCTGGAAGCAGCGGTCCAGGAACTCCTGCTCCTGCAGCTCCTCCTCCACCTGCCCCCGAGGGAAGGCGCCGCTCAGTGCCTCCCCACCCTCGGCGTCAAACTCTTCCCTTCCGCCCCCCCCCCCCCAAATCTCTCTTCTTTACACCGTTTCCCCCGTCCTCTTCCCCGCGCTCTGCGTCTGCTCCCTTCCTCCTCGCAGCCCCTTTCGATACCGCAGGCCATCCATCCCGGCTCTCCATCGCCCCTCCGGTTGGAGAGGCCCGCGGGGAGGCCGGGGGGTTGGAAAACCTCCCTGCGAGGACGGGGGGAGGGAGCTGGGGCTCTGCAGCCTGGAGGAGAGGAGATCTCATAGTGACCTTCCAGGACCTGAAGGGGGCCTACAGGAAAGCTGTGACCTTTCCAACCCAACCATCCCATGGCTCTGGCATCTGTTAGGACCTTTCCAGCCTAACCCACATCTTCATGACCTGTTAGGACCTTTCCAACCCAACCCAACCCCCCATGGCTCTGTGACCTGCAAGGACCTTTCCAACCCAACCATCCCATGGCTCTGTGACCAGTTAGGACCTTTCCAACTCAACCCAACCCAACCCAACCATCCCATGGCTCTGTGATCTGTCAGGACCTTTCCAACCCAAACCAACCGTCCCATGACTTTGTGACCTGTTAGGACCTTTCTAACCCAACCCAACCATCCCATGTCTGTGATCTATTAAGACCCTTCTAACCCAATCACCCCATGTCCCTGATCTGTCAGGACCTTTCCAACCCAACCCAACCCAACCATCTCATGATTCTGATCTATTAGGACCTTTCCAACCCAATCACCCCATGGCTCTGTGACCTGTTAGGACCCTTCCAACCCAACCCAACCATCCCATGTCTGTAATCTGCAAGGACCTTTCCAACCCAACCACCCCATGGCTCTGTGACCTGTTAGGACCTTTCCAACCCAACCATCCCATGGCTCTGTGACCTGTTAGGACCTTTCCAACCCAACCCAACCCAACCATCCCATGGCTCTGTGACCTGTTAGGACCTTTCCAACCCAACCCAACCCCTCATGGCTCTGTGACCTGTTAGGACCTTTCCAACCCAACCCAACCATCCCATGGCTCTGTGACCTGTTAGGACCTTTCCAACCCAACCCATCCCAACCATCCCATGGCTCTGTGACCTGTTAGGACCTTTCTAACCCAGCCCAACCATCCCATGGCTCTGTGATCTGTTAGGACCTTTCCAACCCAACCCAACCATCCCATGTCTGTGATCTATTAAGACCCTTCTAACCCAATCACCCCATGTCCCTGATCTGTCAGGACCTTTCCAACCCAACCCAACCCAACCATCTCATGATTCTGATCTATTAGGACCTTTCCAACCCAATCACCCCATGTCTCTGATCTGTAAGGACCCTTCCAACCCAACCCAACCATCCCATGTCTGTAATCTGCAAGGACCTTTCCAACCCAACCACCCCACGGCTCTGTGACCTGTTAGGACCTTTCCAACCCAACCCAAACCAACCACCCCATGGCTCTGTGACCTGTTAGGACCTTTCCAACCCAACCATCCCATAGCTCTGTGATCTGTTAGGACCCTTCCAACCCAACCCAACCCAACCCAACCATCCCATGTCTGTGATCTATTAAGACCCTTCTAACCCAATCACCCCATGTCTCTGATCTGTAAGGACCTTTCCAACCCAACCCAACCATCCCATGGCTCTGTGACCTGTTAGGACCTTTCCAACCCAACCCATCCCAACCATCCCATGGCTCTGTGACCTGTTAGGACCTTTCTAACCCAGCCCAACCATCCCATGGCTCTGTGATCTGTTAGGACCTTTCCAACCCAACCCAACCCAACCATCCCATGACTCTGTGACCTGTTAGGACCTTTCCAACCCAACCCAACGATCCCATGTCTGTGATCTATTAAGACCCTTCTAACCCAATCACCCCATGTCTCTGATCTGTTAGGACCTTTCCAACCCAACCCAACCCAACCACCCCATGTTGTTATGATCTGTCAGGACCTTTCCAACCCAACCATCCCATGGCTCTGCGATATGTTAGGACCTTTCCAGCCTAACCCACATCATTCTGATCTGTAAGGACCTTTCCAACCCAACCCAACCCAACCACCCCATGTCTGTGATCTATTAAGACCCTTCTAACCCAATCACCCCATGTCTCTGATCTGTAAGGACCCTTCCAACCCAACCCAACCCAACCCCCCATGGCTCTGTGACCTGTTAGGACCTTTCCAATCCAACCCAACCCAACCATCCCATGGCTCTGATCTGTAAGGACCTTTCCAACCCAACCCAACCCCACCATCCCATGGCTCTGTGACCTGTTAGGACCTTTCCAGCCTAACCCACATCTTCATGACCTGTTAGGACCTTTCCAACCCAACCCAAGCCAACCACCCCATGGCTCTGTGACCTGTTAGGACCCTTCCAACCCAACCCAACCATCCCATGGCTCTGTGACCTGTTAGGACCTTTCCAACCCAACCCAACCCCCCATGGCTCTGTGACCTGCAAGGACCTTTCGAACCCAACCCCCCATGGCTCTGTGACCTGTTGGGACCTTTCCAACCCAACCCAACCATCCCATGTCTGTGACCTTTTAGGACCTTTCCAACCCAACCCCCCATGGCTCTGTGACCTGTTAGGACCTTTCCAACCCAACCCAACCCAACCCAACCGTCCCATGGCTCTGTGACCTGTTAGGACCCTTCCAACCCAACCCAACCATCCCATGGCTCTGTGACCTGTTAGGACCTTTCCAACCCAACCCAACCATCCCATGGCTCTGTGACCTGTTAGGACCCTTCCAACCCAACCCAACCCAACCATCCCATGGCTCTGTGACCTGTTAGGACCTTTCCAGCCTAACCCACATCCTCATGACCTGTTAGGACCTTTCCAACCCAACCCAACCATCCCATGTCTGTGATCTATTAAGACCCTTCTAACCCAATCGCCACATATCTCTGATCTGTAAGGACCCTTCCAACCCAACCCAACCCCCCATGGCTCTGTGACCTGTTAGGACCTTTCCAACCCAACCCAACCCAACCATCCCATGGCTCTGATCTGTAAGGACCTTTCCAACCCAACCCAACCCCACCATCCCATGGCTCTGTGACCTGTTAGGACCTTTCCAGCCTAACCCACATCTTCATGACCTGTTAGGACCTTTCCAACCCAACCCAACCCAACCCCCCATGGCTCTGTGACCTGTTAGGACCTTTCCAACCCAACCCAACCCCCCATGTCTCTGATCTGTAAGGACCTTTCCAACCCAACCCAACCGTCCCATGGCTCTGTGACCTGTTAGGACCCTTCCAACCCCACCATCCCATGGCTCTGTGACCTGTTAGGACCTTTCCAACCCAACTCAACCCAATCCAACCATCCCAGTTAGGACCTTTCCAACCCAACCCAACCCAACCACCCCATGTTGTTATGATCTGTCAGGACCTTTCCAACCCAACCATCCCATGGCTCTGCGTTATGTTAGGACCTTTCCAGCCTAACCCACATCTTTGTGATCTGTTAGGACCTTTCCAACCCAACTCAACCCAACCCCCCATGGCTCTGTGACCTGTTAGGACCTTTCCAACCCAACCCAACCCCCCATGGCTCTGTGACCTGTTAGGACCCTTCCAACCCAACCCAACCATCCCATGGCTCTGTGACCTGTTAGGACCTTTCCAACCCAACTCAACCCAATCCAACCATCCCAGTTAGGACCTTTCCAACCCAACCCAACCCAACCACCCCATGTTGTTATGATCTGTCAGGACCTTTCCAACCCAACCCAACCCAACCATCCCATGGCTCTGTGACCTGTTAGGACCTTTCCAACCCAACCCAACCACCAACGCTGCTAGGATCAGTTGGGAGCTTTGCAGCTGACCCCAACCCCCCCACGCGATCTGCAAGGACCCGCAGGGTGCCGTAAGGAGCCGCAGGACCCACACGGCCCCGCGAGGCCCACCTGCCTGTCGAAGTCCTCCTCGTTCTCCATCCACATGAACTCAGCAAACGGGTTGCTCTCCTTTTTCTCTCGCCCTTCACCCCCCTTCCCTTCGCCGCCCTGGGCGCCGCCGGCCTCGGGGCCGTTCATGGCTGCTGCCGCTGCGGGGTGGGCCGAGCTCAGGGGGGGGGAGCAGCACCTCGACCTCCCCCCCCCCCCCACAGAACAGCTGGGGGGTGAGCAGAGGGGTGAGGGGATGGAGTGGGGGGGAGGGTCCTTGGGTGGGGGGTCCTTAGACTGGGGGTCCCTGGACTGGGGAGGTGGGGAGGGGTCCTTGCATTGGGGGTCCTTGCACTGGGGACGGGGGGGGTCCCTGGATTGGGGAGGTGAGGGGGGACCTCAGATTGAGGGTCCCTGGATTGGGGGGAGAGGAGCCTGGGCTGGGGGTTCTTGGATGGGGGGTCCTTAGACTGGGGGTCCCTGGACTGGGGAGGGGGGGAGGGGTCCTTGCGTTGGGGGGGGATCCCTGGATTGGGGTTGGGGTCTCTGGGCTGGGGGTCTCTGGATTGGATTGGGGGGGGGGGATCATTAGACTGGGGGTCCCTGGACTGGGGAGGTGGGGTGGGGTCCTTGCATTGGGGGGGGGAGGAGGTCCCTGGATTTGGGGGGGGGTGGTGTTTGGATGGGGGGTCGTTAGAATGGGGGTCCCTGGAGTGGGAGGAGGGGGGGAGGCCTTGGATTGGGGCTGGGGGTCTCTGGGTGGGGGGTTCTTGGACTGGGGGGGAATCATTGGACTGGGGGTCCCTGGATTGGGGGGTGGGGGTGATCGTTGGATTGGGGTCTTTGCACTTGGGGGGGGGGTCCCTGGATTGGGGCTGGGGGTCCCTGGGTGGGGGGGGAGTCATTGGATTGGGGTCCCTGTATTGGGGCTGGGGCTCTTTGGGAGGGGGGGGTCTCTGGGTTGGAGAGGTGAGGGGGGACCTTGGATTGGGGGTCCCTGGATTGGGGGCGGGGAGGACCCTGGGTTGGGGGTCCTTGGATGGGGGGGTCCTTAGACTGGGGGTCCCTGGACTGGGAGGAGGGGGGGAGGCCTTGGATTGGGGGTCCTTGGATTGGGGCTGGGGTCACCGGGTGGGGGGGTCCCTGGATTGGGGGTCCTTGGATTGCGGGTGGGGACCCTGGGCTGGAGGTCCCCGAATTGGGGGAGGGTCTTGGATGGGGGGTCCCTGGATTGGAGTTGGGGTCCCTGGGCTGGGGGTCTCTGGATTGGATTGGGGGGGGGATCATTAGACTGGGGGTTCCTGGACTGGGGAGGTGGGGAGGGGTCCTTGCATTGGGGGGGGGACGAGGTCCCTGGATTTGGGGGGAGGGGGTGGGGGGGTCTTTGGATGAGGGGTCGTTAGAATGGGGGTCCCTGGGCTGGGGGTTCTTGAACCAGGGGGGGAATCATTGGACCGGGGGTCCCCAGATTGGGGGTGTGGGGGGGGGGTCGTTGGATTGGGGGTCCCTGGAGTGGGAGGAGGGGGGGAGGCCTTGGATTGGGGCTGGGGGTCTCTGGGTGGGGGGGTCTTGGACTGGGGGGGATCATTGGACCAGGGGTCCCTGGATTGGGGGGGTGAAGGGGGACCTCGGATTGGGGGGGGGAGGACCCTGGGCTGGGGGTCCTTGGGTGGGGGGTCCTTAGACTGGGGGTCCCTGGACTGGGGAGGTGGGGAGGGGTCCTTGCGTTGGGGGGGGGTCCCTGGATTGGGGATGGGGTCCATGGGTTTGGGGGGGAGGGTCCTTGGATGGGGGGTCCTCAGATTGGGGGTCCATGGACAGTGGGGAGGGGGGCAGGCCTTGGATTGGGGCTGGGGGTCTCTGGGTGGGGGATTCTTGGACTGGGGGGGGATCATTGGACTGGGGGTCCCTGGATTGGGGGGTGGGATGGGGTCGTTGGATTGGGGGTCCTTGCACTTGGGGGGGGTCCCTGGATTGGGGCTGGGGGTCCCTGGGTGGGGGGGGAGTCATTGGATTGGGGTCCCTGTATTGGGGCTGGGGCTCTTTGGGAGGGGGGGGGTCTCTGGGTTGGAGAGGTGAGGGGGGACCTTGGATTGGGGGTCCCTGGACTGGGAGGAGGGGGGGAGGCCTTGGATTGGGGGTCCTTGGATTGAAGCTGGGGTCACCGGGTGGGGGGGGTTCGTGGATTGGGGGGGCTGGGGGGATCCTTGGGTTGGGGGTCCTTGCACTGGAGGGGGTGCCTGCATTGGGGATGGGGATCCCTGCATTGGGGGTCCTTGGATTGCGGGTGGGGACCCTGGGCTGGAGGTCCCTGCATTGGGGGAGGGTCTTGGATGGGGGGTCCCTGGATTGGAGTTGGGGTCCCTGGGCTGGGGGTCTCTGGATTGGATTGGGGGGGGGGATCATTAGACTGGGGGTCCCTGGACTGGGGATGGGGGTCCCTGGATTTAGGGAGGAGGGTCTTTGGATGGGGGGTCCTTAGACTGGGGGTCCCTGGACTGGGAGGAGAGGGGGAGGACTTGGATTGGGGGTCTGTGGATTGGAGCTGGGGGTCTCTGGGTGGGGGGTTCTTGGACTGGGGGGGGAATCATTGGACCAGGGGTCCCTGGATTGGGGTTGGGGTCCCTGGGCTGGGGGTCCCCGCATGGGGGGGGGGGGAGGAGTCCTTCGATTGGGGGTCCTTGCACTGGAGGGTGTGCGTGGATTGGAGCTGGGGGTCCCTGGATTGGGGCTGGGGGTCTCTGGATTTGGGGGGGTCCCTGGATTGGGGGTCCTTAGATTGCAGATGGGGACCCTGGGCTGGGGGTCCCCGGATTTGGGGGGGAGTCTTGGATGGGGGGTCCTTAGATTGGGGGTCCCTGATTTGGGGCTGAGGTCACTGGGTGGGGGTTCCCTGGACTGGGGGAGGTGGGGGTCGTTGGATTGAGGTTCCTTGCACTTGGGGGGGGTCTCTGGATTGGGGGGGGGGGGGGGTCTCTGGATTTTGGGGGGTCCCAGGATTGGGGGTCCTTGGATTGCGGGTGGGGAGCCTGGGCTGGGGGTCTCCGGATTTGGGGGGGGGGGGGTCTTGGATGGGGGGGTCCTTAGATTGGGGATTAGAGGGGTGGTCCCTAAATTGGGGGTCCTTGGATTGGAGCTGGGGGTCCCTGGATTGGGGGGGGGGTCCTTGCATGGGGGGTCCTTAAACTGGGGGTCCCTGGATTGGGGCTGGGGGTCCCCGGATTTGGGGGGGGGTCTTGGATGGGGGTCCTTGAATTGGGGGTCCCTGCATTGGGGGGGGTCCCGGGATGGGGGCCGGGGTTCCCCGGGCGGGGGGAGGCGCTGAGCCGCGACGCCCCGAGGCGACAACGCCGCCTCCCCCCCTTGGCGCCCCCCCCCCCATTCAGCCCCAGCGCCCCGCGTCCCCCCGCCCCCCCCCCGTTACCTGCGGGACCCCCGTTGCCGCCCCGTCCGCCCGCAGCGCCGCCACCGCCACAGCGCCCCGCCCCGCCGCGCTGCCATTGGGCCGCCCCCGCTGGCGCTGACCAATGAGAGGAGGGGGAGAGGATCGGACGCGAGAGGATTGGACGACCGGGGGGGCGGGGGGCGGGAGAGAGGCTTGGCCTGCGTCCCGCCCGTGCGCACGCCGGATTGGCTGCGCGGGTTCAAGCGCTGGCCAATGAGAGGGAGAGGCGGCGAAGAGAAGCGAGGGATTGGCTCGCCCCCGCGGCGTGCGTCTCCCACGTGGGGAGAGACGAGATGTCAACACCCTGCGCGGCTTCCGATTGGCTGAGAGGAGGCGCCCAATGGCGAGAGGCGTTACGAGCCGGACGGGGGGGGGTGCGCCGTTAGCGCGCTGCCCATTGGTGGGTTGCGCGTCAACACAACGCGGGGGCGGGGGATTCCCCGTGGCTCTCCGTAGCGCCGCAGGGGGCGGTCACGTGTCGGGGCGGTCACGTGGTGAGGGCGGTCACGTGTTGTGCGCGTGGCTGCGGGAATGCCCCCCCCCCCCCGCCCCCGGTGGGAGGAGCTGGGATTTCCAGGCCCCGCCCACCTTGGGGGGGGCACCCATGGGAGGGGGGGGGGGGGGGCAACCCCCATCGTGCCCCCCCACCCCATGGCCGAGAGATGCGGGCTGCGGGCGGCCGCCCCCCTCCCCGGTGCGGGGGTCCCGAGCCCCCCCCGCTGCCCCTCGACCCGTTCAGACGGTGAGTGCCCCCCCCCCCCCCCCCCAACACCACCTCCCCCCCCCTTCCGTTCCCCGTTTTCACCCTATGGATGTTATGGGGGGGGGGGGGCTGGGCTCCGTGCCGGGGGGGGGGGTTTATGGGGCTGCGACCCACAGGTTTGGGGGCGGTGGGGGGCAGCGCTGGGGGGCGGCACTGCGGAGCCGTCGGTGCCCCCAAGGTCAGGGAGGGCGCAATGGGGGGGGGGGAGGAGAGCGGCAGCCCCCACCGGCCCCGCTGCCATCTTAAATATAGCGCTGACCTGCTGGGCTGGGTGTCCCGTAACCTATGGGGACCTTGAGGTGCGCCCCATAGGGACGCCGTTCTGTGTGTCCCCATATCCCATGACCTATAGGACACCAGGCTGTGCCCCATATCCTGTTCTCCATAGGGACACTGGAATGTTCCCTACCTCCCATTCCCTATAGGACGCCGTTCTGTGTGTCCCCATATCCCATAACCTATGGGGACACCATGCTGTGCCCCATATCCCATGACCTATAGGACACCAAGCTGTGCCCCATATCCCATGACCTATGGGGACACCATGCTGTGCCCCATGTCCCATGACCTATAGGACACCAAGCTGTGCCCCATATCTCATAACCTATGGGGACACCGAGCTGTGCCCCATATCCCGTGACCTATAGGACATCATGCTGTGCCCCATGTCCCATTCCCCATGGGGACACTGGAATGTCCCCCACCCCCCATTCCCCACAGGGACACCAGTGTAGATCCCACCCCCATTCCCCATAGGACACCATTCCTTATGTCCCCATATCCCATAACCTGTGGGGACGCAAAGCTACGTGTCCTCGTGTCCCATTCCCCATAGGGACACTGGAATGTCACCCACCTCCCATTCCCTATAGGACGCCGTTCTGTGTGTCCCCATATCCCATAACCTGTGGGGACACCATGCTGTGCCCCATATCCCATGATCTATAGGACACCAGGCTGTGCCCCATATCCCGTTCTCCATAGGGACACTGGAATGCTCCCCACCTCCCATTCCCTATAGGACGCCGTTCTGTGTGTCCCCATATCCCATAACCTATGGGGACACCAAGCTGTGCCCCATATCCCATGACCTATAGGACACCAAGCTGTGCCCCATATCCCATGACCTATAGGACACCATGCTGTGCCCCATATCCCATGACCTATAGGACACCATGCTGTGCCCCATATCCCATGACCTATAGGACACCATGCTGTGCCCCATATCCCATAACCTATAGGACACCATGCTGTGCCCCGTATCTCATGACCTATAGGACATCATGCTGTGCCCCATATCCCATGACCTATAGGACACCAAGCTGTGCCCCATATCCCATGACCTATAGGACACCATGCTGTGCCCCATGTCCCGTTCTCCATAGGGACACTGGAATGTCACCCACCCCCCATTCCCCATAGGACGCCGTTCTGTGTGTCCCCATATCCCATAACCTATGGGGACACCAAGCTGTGCCCCATATCCCATGACCTATAGGACATCATGCTGTGCCCCATATCCCATGACTTATGGGGACACCATGCTGTGCCCCATGTCCCATTCCCCATGGGGACACTGGAATGTCCCCCACCCCCCATTCCCCACAGGGACACCAGTGTAGACCCCACCCCCATTCCCCATAGGACGCCGTTCTGTGTGTCCCCATACCCATAACCTGTGGGGATGCAAAGCTACGTGTCCTCGTGTCCCATTCCCCATAGGGACACTGGAATGTCACCCACCTCCCATTCCCTATAGGACGCCGTTCTGTGTGTCCCCATATCCCATAACCTATGGGGACACCAAGCTGTGCCCCATATCCCATGACCTATAGGACACCAGGCTGTGCCCCATATCCCATGACCTATGGGGACACTGGAATGTCCCCCACCCCCCATTCCCCACAGGGACACCAGCGTAGACCCCACCCCCATTCCCCATAGGACGCCGTTCTGCACGTCCCCACCTCCCACAACCTATGGGATCCCCACGCTGTCCCCCACCCCCCCGTTCCCCACGGTGACCCCATTCTGCGGCTCCCCCCGCCGCCCCTCTTCGGGGTGACGGCAGCGGTGGGGAACGCAGCAGTGCAGGGGATCAGAGCCCGTCTGCGACCTCGGCGCGGGGCCGTGGGATCCGCTTGCAGCTGCTGACAGGCGCAAATCCCGACGTCCTGCAGGCTGTTGGCAGCGCTGGAGGGACGGCGGCGCCACGGGGGTGACACCAAGGGGCGGCGTTTTGTGCTGGATCTGAGCCGCCGCTGCTCCGCTGCTCCCACTTGGGCTGCTGGGGTTCGGCTCATCTCCGTCGCCAACGGGAGCCGCCGCCGCCGTGGGGCTCCAACCCCACACAGCTCCCATCGCACCGCGCTCCCCTCCCCGGCTGCTGATTTCGGCTTCTTTGCCTTTCTATCAGCTCCTTTGGGGGCTGTTTTGGATGCTTTCGTGCTGGGTTGGGGGCTGCAGGGTCCCCCGAAGCTCCGCTCTGCTGCTGCTGGGGATCCGGGGGCTGACGGCGCTCCGAGGTTCAGTGAGGGCAGCTGGAGAGGAGCCGCGCTTGGGGATGGAGTCGATCTCCTCGTCATCCGCGTCCTTTCACAGCTGGAACCATCAAACCCCCTCCTGCTGGTTCCTGCGAGCCGACAGGGTGGCCAAGAAGGTGACACAAACGCTGTCCTGGCGGACAAACAGTTGATCCGTGGGCGACCAACGATGGACCGCAGGGTGAGCGTGGGCCAACAGCGCCCTGGTGGCCGTGGAGGTGACGCAAATGATGTCCTGGATGACCAGCAGTTGACCAACAAGTGACCGTGGGGTGACTGTGAGCCTGCAGGGTGCCCTGGGGGCCAAGGAGGCCATGGGGTGACCATGTGTGTGCAGGGTGCCCTGGGGGCTGAGGAAGTGACACAAATGGTGTCCTGGATGACCAGCAGTTGACCAACAAGTGACCACAGGGTGACAACGAGCCAGCAGGGTGCCCTGGTGGCCAAGAAGCCCCTGGGGTGACCACGAGTCTGCAGGGTGCCCTGGGGGCCGAGGAAGTGACACAAATGGTGTCCTGGATGGCCAACGGTTGATCAGTGGTTGCCCACAGGGTGACCGTGAGCCAGCAGGGTGTCCTGGTGGCCAAGAAGGTGACACAAATGGCGTCCTGGATGACCAGCAGTTGACCAACAAGTGACCACAGAGTGACGACCACAGGGTGACAATGAGCCAGCAGGGTGCCCTGGTGGCCAAGGAGGCGTCCTGGCTGACCATCAGTTGACCAATGGGTGACCAGGTGACCAACAGTTGACCAGAAGGTGACCGTGAGCCATCAGTGTGCCTTGGTAGCCATGAAAGTGACACAAATGGGGTCCTGGATGACCAACGGTTGACCAATGGGTGACCAGTTGTTGACTGACAGTTGACCAACGGTTGCCCACAGGGTGACCAGAGCCAGCAGGGTGCCCTGGTGGCCAAGAAGGTGACACAAATGGTGTCCAGCAGTTGACCAGCAGTTGACCAACAAGTGACCACAGGGTGACAATGAACCAGCAGGGTGCCCTGGTGGCCAAGAAGCCCCTGGGGTGACCACGAGTCTGCAGGGTGCCCTGGGGGCCGAGGAAGTGACACAAATGGTGTCCTGGATGGCCAACGGTTGATCAGTGGTTGACCACAGGGTGACCGTGAGCCAGCAGGGTGTCCTGGTGGCCAAGAAGCCCCTGGGGTGACCATGAGTCTGCAGGGTGCCCTGGGGGCCAAGGAAGTGACACAAATGGCGTCCTGGATGGCCAACGGTTGATCAGTGGTTGACCACAGGGTGACCGTGAGCCAGCAGGGTGTCCTGGTGGCCATGAAAGTGACACAAATGGTGTGCTGGATGGCCAACGGTTGACCAATGGGTGACCAGTTGTTGACTGACAGTTGACCAACGGTTGCCCACAGGGTGACCAGAGCCAGCAGGGTGCCCTGGGGGCCAAGAAGGTGACACAAATGGTGTCCTGGATGACCAGCAGTTGACCAACAAGTGACCACAGGGTGACAATGAACCAGCAGGGTGCCCTGGTGGCCAAGAAGCCCCTGGGGTGACCACGAGTCTGCAGGGTGCCCTGGGGCTGAGGAAGTGACACAAATGGCGTCCTGGATGGCCAACGGTTGATCAGTGGTTGCCCACAGGGTGACCAGAGCCAGCAGGGTGCCCTGGTGGCCAAGAAGGTGACACAAATGGCGTCCTGGATGACCAGCAGTTGACCAACAAGTGACCACAGGGTGACCAGAGCCAGCGGGTGTCCTGGTGGGCAGCAAGGTGACAGCTTCACTCCTCCAGCCCACACGGGGGCGCTCTCTGATAGCGGCGCTCCCGGGATGCCCCGTCGCACAGCGCTCAGCGCATGCGCACGGGCCCTCAGAGCCCGGACGAGCGGCCGCGCACGCGCACTGCAGACCCTCCGCGCCCTCTCCGCGTCCGGCGCGCAGGCGCGGCGGCGCATCGCGCATGCGCCTCGGCGCGGCGCCCGCAGCGTCGCTCCGTCCGTCCGTTAAGGCCGCGTCGCCGAGGCGCTCCGCTCGGCCCGGCTCGTCTCGGCCCGCGGGCGGCGGGAGGAACCGGAGGAGGACGGGGGAGCCGCCCCGGGCGGCCGGGAGAGGTAGGGCCGCAAGGCCGCCAGGCCGCCCCCCGGGCCTGCGCCGCGCTGAGGGGCCGCACAAAATGGCGGCCGGAGCCGCGCTGCGGGGCGGCGGGCCGGGAGCGGCGGTTCGGAGCTGCGGGGCGGTTTGTGCGTCAAGGAGGCGCCGCGCTGCTGCCGGGCTCCGTCTCCGCTCGGTCGGGGAGTCGTGCGGCTCCGGAGAGGCCGGGGAGCCCGCAGGGGAGCCTTGGGCCCGCATCCCTTTTGGGCCCGCGTCCCTCGGGGCCGCATCTCTTCCGGGCCCGCGTCCCGCGCAGCCTCAGGAGCGCTGAGAGGAGCCCGGAGCCGCGGTTCCTCTCGTTTCCCTCGGCGCTGACGGGCGCTGCGGGCGCTTTGTCCGCCGGCGGCTCCGCGTTGTGCCGGGTGTCTCGTTGTGCCCGGCGGCCCCGCTGGGCTGCGCTCAGTGCTGTGGGCTGTGCGATCCCAAAGGGTTTTTCCCACCCGAGGGCTTCTGCGGTGCTGCCGTAGCCGTCAGTGCGCGGATGTTGGGCTGCTTGTGAGGCACGGAGCTGCGCTGCTTCACCTCCTGGGGCGGTATGGAATGGCCTGGGTTGAAAAGGGCCACAGCGAGCGTCTCACTCCTGCCGTGTGCAGGGTCACCAAGGAACCCATACATCCCCCCTCCATAGATTTCCCCCTCCCTCTCCATGTATCCCCCCATAGAATCACAGCATGGCCTGGGTTGCACAGGAGCACAGCGCTCATCCAGCTCCAAGCCCTGCTGTGTGCAGGGCACCAACCAGCAGCCCAGGCTGCCCAGAGCCACATCCAGCCTGGCCTCGAATGCCTGCAGGGCTGGGGCATCCACAGCCTCCTTGGGCAACCTGTGCCAGTGCCTCACCGCCCTGTGTGTGAAAAGCTTCCTCCTAACATCCAACCTGAACCTCCCCTGGCTCAGTTTAAAAGCATTCCCCCTTGTCCCGTCACCATCCACCCTTGGAAACAAACATTCCTATTCCTGTTTATGCGCTCCCTTCAAGTATTGGAAGGGCGCTATGAGGTCTCCCTGGAGCCTTGTCTTCTCCAAGCTACTTGTTCCAGTGCAGTACCGAGGTACAGGTCGTTAAATTCTTTAGGTTTATTTTCATGGAGTTGGGAGGGGCCTTCAGGAGCCGTCTGCTCCCACCGCCCTGCCCTGAGCAGGGACACTCAGGAGCCCAGGCCCCATCCTGCCTGCACGGCTCGTGGGATGGAGCTTCCACCACGTCTCTGGGCAGCCTCTTCCTGTTCTGTTTCTCCATGGAGTCATTGGAAAAGAGCACTGCAGGGGCACAGCGCCGCGGTGCTTTGGGTTCCTTTCCTCTCGGGATACGCTGCGGTTCGGTGACAAGAACTCAGTGTGCGTTTAGAAGACCGGAAAGCAGCGGTCGCCCTCACGATCCACAGCCCAGCCCTGAGCTCAGCTCCAGGCTCAGCCTCCTGCTGTGTGCTCGTGGCTCTCGCAGCTGAGACGAAGTCCTGGCGCTGCCCTGAGCTGTGCTGGAGGGTGGATGCTGTGAGGTAAGGAGAAGCGCTCCTCGGGGGCAAGGAATATCTTGCGTTGCATCGCATTCTTTCCCAATCCTTTAAGGGCCTCCTGCCAGGACAAACAGAGCAGCCTGCGCTGGAGGGGTGGGGATGTGCTGCTCTCTATGACGAGTCGAAGTGAGAGCTGTTTATCCCGGGGTGGGGCTCCGAGTTGCCTGCAAAACATTCCCTTCCCCTGCCCAAATGCTGCGTGGTTGGGCGCAGGCTGGGTTCTGCAGGGCTCCACCACCCCGTTCGGTTCTGCCTGCGGGTGGGGAGCGGCGCAGGAATGCTCTTTGGGGTCTAAAGGTAAATGAAATGGTTTCTTATTTCTTTGCCACCGGGGGGGTTTTTGTGAACAGAGCTGGATGCTTTACGTCGGGGTTTCGAGGCTGAAGTGTTGGTGCGCAGAGCTCTGCGTGCCTCAGAGCTGCTGTGCGTGGATGCGTGCGTGAAGGAAGCAGCGCAGGATCTGTGCTGCTCTGATATTTCACACGGGAGGTGGAATTTGGAGAAGACACCCATTCTTGCTGCTGGCATTCCATAGCAGTGCTGAAGCATCGTTTGTTGGCCTTCTCGTGACGGTTCCTTCCTGGAAGACTCCCACAGGCTTCCTTCTGTCGGGATGTGAAGTGTCCCGGCGTGGCAGGTGCTGGGAGGGAACCTGTGGCAGCATCAGAGAGCTGTAGGTTTTTATTCTTGTACCTCGAGGCCGCCTTTATCTTACCTGTGAGTTTTCTCAGCACTTCTTGCTCTTTTTTTTTTTTACCTTTCCTTGGCCCTGCTGAGGTGGGGGAGGCCTGGCAGCCCTGCAGGTGCTTGGCTGCAGCCTTTGGGGCACGGAGATGACTTGGATGGGAGCAGGCTGGATGGAGCTTTCTGTGCTTGGTGGGGTGTCTGCGGCCATGGAGGGGCTTGGCCTGTCTTGTGTGAAGCAAGCGGAGCGGGAAGCATTGCAGGAGGGAAGCCGGGAGAGACGGATCGAGCCCTGCGGTGGAGCAGCAAGCTGCTTTCTCTGCTTCCTAAGGACTGGCATCTGCTGCTCTCAGTGCTGTGCGACTCCGGTGCCTGAGAACCATCTGAGTGTGAATGGACTGACAGCTCAGACTGACCTCACTGGGGGGAGCGTGGCCAACAGAGGCCCCTGCTGAGGACTCCCGAATGTGGAACCCAGGCAGACACGAAGGAGCTGCTGCCCCGAGGGCAGCCCTGCACAGCCCCACTGCAACGGCGAGCCTTCCAGCCAACAAGGCCTTCCAGCCCACATCCGTGGGTCGAGACCCCAGCCTGGAACGGCGCTGGATCCAAAGGGTGGTGAAACCTCTCCGTTTTCTGTCTCTCTCTCCCCTCTTCTCTTTTCTCTCGAGTGTCTTTTACTTGTTTTCCTTTGGTAGCTGTGGCCTAATGTTGCCTTAGAGCTGTTGATAAGGAAATAAGGACCGCTCTCAGAAACGTCTCCCTGTTTTGCTCTGCCTGGGCAGCTTGCAGAAGAAGCAGCACCTGGGGCCCGGCCTCATCCTGGCACTGCGGGCACAACAGCTTCACCTTCCTCCTCCTCCCCTCTGGGGTGGATCCTGCCAGCTGCCTGCAGCGACTTTCAGTTTCTCAGCCTGCTGTAGCGTTCCTACTGCCGTGTGCTGTCTGTTGTCCCTGCCCAGGGGATGGAACTGCAGGCCCTGTGCCACCATGGAGAGGACTGGAAGAGAGGGTGGTGTCATCTCAGACCTCAGTGCCGTGGATGCGGGCTGTGGGGGGCTGTGAAGCTGGAAAGGGTCCATGCAGGAATAGTGCTGCATGGGCTGCTGGCAGGCGGGTCTGCAGGCGCAGCAGGAGGGCTGGGGTCTCCCTAAGGGACTCCTGTCTGCAGATCCAGCAGTCGGTGGAGCAGGGCCCCGTTTCTGGGCAGGTTGTACTGGGCTTCGTGGTAGAAATCTGGTGGTGGCTGACTGGAAGCACAGCCCTTGGTGTTGTCAGGGACTGCGAGAGCAGCACCCGAGTGCCTGCAGGACCCCGCCAGCGTCACTGTGTGGGGCAGCACAGCTGGAGAAGGGAAGAGACTCCTGGAGGACTTGGGGAGGTCCTTGTGAAACAGCAGAACCAAGGGAGCTGCGTGGGGCATCCGGCTCTTGGGATGGACGCAGCTGCATCCCAGCAGTGCCAGGACAGCTTTCCTCAGCGCTGTGGGTTTCTGGAGAGCTCGTGCGCTGGGTTGTGAGCGTGTGTGTGGCTGCTCTCTGCTGGGTAAGCTGAAAGATAAGCTGTGTGCAGGGGCCTGGCAGCAGGCATTCACACACATCCAGCAGGAGAGCGTTGCTGGCTTAGACCGTGGCAGGCTGGGTTCCAGCAGCAGGTTCTGCACCGCAGCACGGAGCAAGCCGCGCGTTGTGGCCGCTGCTGGGCAGCGTGGGTACGCAGCTGGGGGTGGCAGAAGGAAAGGACGTTGCTTGGCTTTTGAGGCTGTTTTACAGCCCGTCCTTCTGTGGAAGGGGATGAGTGCCTGTGCTTCGTTTGCCTGTTTTCTTCTCTACCTCTGCTGGTGGCTGCGATGTCAGGGCTGGCTGGCAGGACACGGGGCAGTGGCTTCCAGCAGAGGACCGGCAGCGAGCTGCTCTGCGTGCTGTGGCTTTGCAGGGAGTGGAGGGGTTGTGTGGCGCTGAGCTCGGCTGAGCAGTGAGGATGCTCAGGGGCCATTGGGTGAAGGTCTGGACAGCACAGCTGGCTGCCTCTGCGCCACGCTCGGCTTCCCAGCTTGTTCTGTTGAAACGCAACTCGCACGGAGCCTGGAAATTCAGCAACGTTTAGTGAGAGAAATCAGCAGCAAATTATCTTTGCTCTGGTTGTGCTGGGCTGTATCTGCAGGGCCGACCTTCCCCAGTGACTAGAGAAGGTTCTTCCGCGTTCTCCGTGCGTCTCCTTGCCCCTGGCTTTGCTGTGGCTGTGTTGAGTCCAGCTTTGTTCGGGTCGCTGCCCGCCTCCAGGGGTTGGGGGTTCACCTGTGTGCGGTGTGCAGGCAGGAGGCAGAGCCGAGCTGCGAAGCCCTGCCGTGTTCTGCCTGCATCCACGCGTCCTGCTGCGGTTTCAGCTGAGATAAAAGCCGACGGGTTCCGCTGCCGTTCTGCATGCCGCATCCCCAGCCTTCGTACGACTTTACACCTTTCTATCTCAAGTTGTCTCAGTGCCAAATCTTGCCTCTGCCAGACGGAGCTGCAGGCGCAGGATGCGGCCGCTGCGCCCCGCGGATGCTTTCAGGATGCTGTAGTTCCCCAAGGGAGCTGCCGTGGGAGCATCCCTCCGCCAGCCGTCCTGCCTGCAGCTCCGCAGCCACCTCACTCCCAAACTGCCTCTGTTCTCATCTCTCTGCACCACCATTTCGCTTTGTGAAGCGTTCGGAGTGGGCTCCAAACCCTTTGGTTTACCGCTCACGGCGCGCACGATGACGTTGTTCTTAAAGGCCTGAAATGTCGGGTCTTGGAAAATGCTGTCGTCTCGGGGTTTTGTTCTCTGTGACACTGAACGCGTTGGGTCCAACCTGTCTGCCTGGGAGCAGACTGCGGGGTGAGGCCGTGTGAGCGATGGGCAACGCTGTTGTTGGCGGCTTTGTGAACTTGAAATGTAGAAGTGCCATTGAGGTGCTGTTTTCTGCCCTGCCCTGTTTTTCCCACTGGTTATAGAACCCACAGCGCGCAGCCGGTGCACCGCTGAACCATCTAACCCTTGTCTTTTAACTTTCAGCTTTGTGTTGTTCTTGGAAAGTTTCGCTCCACTTGTGAATTCCTTGAACCTTGGCATTGCCAGCCCGCTTGTGTTGGGCCCTCCTCCTTTTCAGCTTGCTCACATTAAGACCCAGTTGGCTCTGCAGCAGTTGACCGCCAGCAGCTCCGCGCCTCCTCATGCTTCCTTCGGCCGGGCCGTTCTGAAAAGCGCCATGTTTAGCCCCAGAGGAGCGTTGCCGCAGAGGCCGAGAGGACCCAACCCGTCCGCAGCGAAGCCCCCGGGATCCTTCCAGGGTGTGACGGGCCCGCAGAGACCCCCGGCCCCAGGAGCACCCCGGGGGGCAGCGCCGCGCGCGTCGGGGCAGGACAGCGTCCCGTGGACCGGCTCGCAGCGCATCAACGTCCGCGTCACCCTGCACAGGGCCGACCCGCGGCAGGCCAAGGCCAAGGGCAGCCTGCACCAGGAGCAGAAGGGCGACGTGCGCGCCGGCCGCTGGGACGGCAGCCCCTGCCCGCCCCCGCCGGTGGTCTCGCAGAAGCCCCCGGCCCGAATCCCGGAGCAGAACGCCGCGGCGCAGAACCGCTACACGCCGGAGAGCGCGTCCAGCATCTTGGCGAGCTTCGGGCTGTCCAACGAAGATCTGGAGGAGCTCAGTCGCTACCCGGATGACCAGCTGACCCCCGAGAACATGCCGCTCATCCTCAGAGAGATACGGATGCGGAAGATGGGCCAGCCTTTGCCCGGCCTGCATTCCCAGAGCCGAGGAGAAGCGATGAGCGGGACGAGCGGCGCGGCCGTCAAGGGCAAGGTGATCGACTACGGGCACGCCAGCAAGTACGGGTACACCGAGGATCCCCTGGAGGTGCGCGGTTACAACGTGGAAGCGCTGAGAGAGGAGCCTCTGGAAGCACGGCCCTACAACCCCGAAGCGCCGGGCGGAGAGAAGAGGGAAGAGTTCCACCGAGAGCAGAGCGTGCCCATGGGCGTCCCGCCGGCCAGCGTGGCGTGCGGCCCGGCCTTCCCACCGCAGGACGTCATGAAGCCCCCGCCGGCTTTCCAGAGCGACCCGGCCAACCCTCACCCATTTTTCCCAGCGGAGCCAGCGGGGAAGGCGGGCGGGCTGTGCGCGGCGCCCGTGGGGAAGGCCGGCCCCCCGCCCGCGGTGCTGCCCGTCATGCCGCCCATCCTGCCGCTGGCCGTGCCGCCCATGGCGCAGCCCGTCGTGCCGCCGCTCATCTCGCAGCCCGTCGTGCCCGTCCTCCCCCAGCCGCCCTTCTCGGCAGAGCTGCTGGCCATCCTGGAGCAGCGGGACAGGATCCAGCACGAGGCCGGGAGCAGCCAGCCCAGCGCCCAGAGCTCCGGGATGGGGCAGAAGCCCTTCCAGCCGCAGCCCGAAGGGCCCGTTAAGTCCCCCTTTGGCGTTGTGAAGGCGTCGTGGCTGCCGTCCTTCCTGCAGTCTGACTCCCAGAAGATCAAACGCTTGCCCACCCCGTCAATGATGAATGACTACTATGCGACGTCGCCGAGAATATTCCCACATATGTGTTCTCTGTGTAACGTAGAATGCGCTCGTATGAAGGTGAGTGTCTTTACAGATTATTGCCGTAGTTGTACCCAGCTCCTTACCCGCTGCTCCGTGTGGGGAGCTGATGTTTTACTGGCTGTGCTGCTGCTCAGCGGCCTGAGTGCCGAGGTGCCGATGTCAGGCGGCGCAGGGTGAGCGCCGCGCCGCACAGCGCGCTCTGTGTCCAACCTCGTGCGCGTTGTTCGGGTTGCTCTCGTGTTAAAAGCAAGGTCTGCCTTTGGATCCCGAGCAGCAGAACGAACCCTTCGTCGCCTGCTTAAACCACTGACGTTGCCTGGTTGTCGGCGGCGCTGTGCTGACCGGCGGGGCAGGTGAGTGCGCCCCACGTTGGGGTGCTCAGCCCCGCTGCTGCAGAGCCGACGCCGGCAGAGCGCTGCCGCTCTGTACCCACATCGCCTTCCAGGCTGGCCCAGGGGAGGCTCCAGCTGTGAGCGGTGCCTGCAGCTCGCCGTCCACCCAGCCGGGCTGTGGAGCCGTGGGTGGCATCAGCCCGTGGTGGAAGAAGAGGAAGTGTCAGCGGTTTGCGGGCTGCTTCGGCCCGGTTCCGTGAGCAGCGGGGCGGAGGGATCTGCGGATCCGCGCCTCCAGAAAAGGGAAACAGGGACCCCAAAATATTTGAAAACAGCGGCAATAATCTGAGGTGGAACAAACGATTTGTTAAATAGAGTATTAGCAAAGCACAATGGGAGAGAGTTTGTCTGAATGGTAGGTAGGCCTCAGCGCAGTGCTGGGGTGAGAAGTGCAGTCCAGTGGAGTGAATGAAGAGAAGCCGACGGCGAAGCGCAGGCGAAGAAGAAGGAATCTGGTGACCTTGCACAGAGTTCTGTCTCCTCGCTGACCACAAAGCCTCCTGGGGAAATGTCGTTCTTCTCCATCGGGCAGACATCCGGAACGCGAGCATCAGAAATCAAACCCCCCAGTGCATTACGTGATGTTATGGTGTGGAATACAGATAACCAAAACCCATAAAACCAGGACAGGAAGGAAGAAGAGAGAGAAGAGAATCCTGAAAGCCGTAGGTGTTCCTTGAAGGAGCTGAGCTTGACGTGGCGAAACCCACAAGAACGTGACTTGAAATAACTGTGTGGTTTTGTTATTGGCTCCGTGCGTTGGAATTGGAAGCAGCTTTCCCCAAACAGGAAGCCTGTGGGGGCAGAGCCGGGCAAGGTTGCTGCGTTTCGGACGGCGCGTGGCTGCTGCAGTGCTGGCAGCTGCACCAGGGGCATCGCAGTGCTGGAGCTCTCCTGGTCGGGAAGAAATGCAGCGGGATGGGAACCTGAAAGGGAAGCTTCGTTCCAGAGAAGAACGTCTGAAATGGAACAGGTAACAGATGAGGGTTTGTGTTCACCACGGGGCAGGGCTCGGGGAAGCGCCCTCAGTTCCCGTGTGAGCTGAAAGACTGGGTTTCCTCCTGCTCCATGGACTGCCGGCGCTGCCAGAGGAGCTGACTTTCATAGAATCACAGCATCACAAGGTTGGAAGCGAGCCATAAATCATGCAGTCCAACCCCCCTCCCATTGCTATCAGTGCCACCAGCAGCAAAGCACAGCACGCAGCTCCTCAGCCAGGCGCCTCCTGAACGCTGCCAGGGACGGCGCCTCCCCCACCTCCTGGGCAGCCATTGCAGGGCCTGAGCACTGAGAGCAGCAGTTCTGCCTTATGTCCGACCCAAACCTCCTCTGGCACAACTTGCGGCCGTTTCCTCGGCTCCTGTTTGTTGCCTGGGACAAGAGGCCAAAGCCCTCCTGATCGCAGCCCCCCTTCGGGAGGTGGCAGAGTGCAGCCAGGTCTCCCCTCAGCTCCTCTTCTCACCCTCAACGCTCCCAGCTCCCTCAGCTCCTCAGCAGCCCTGTGCTCCACACCCCTCCCCATCTCGCTGCCCTTCTCTGCACGCTGTGGGGCTGCGGCTTTGTGTCCCTATGTGGGTTCCCACGTCGACCTCGCCGCCTTTCCTCCCTCCCTGAGCCGAGCTCAGCGGGAGCACAGGGCTGCTTTCGGGAGGTGGCAAGTGGTGCCGCGTGGGGCCGAGCTGCGATGTGCGGCTTTGAGATGCCCTGCTACAAAGTGCTGCCTTGGTGACGGGGCCGGCTGGGAAGGTTTGATCGTGGCATCACCGAGATTGGAAGGGTCCTCTGGGAGCACCAGGTCCAACCTGCTATTTCCCCACTGACTGAGTCCTGCAGTAACATCTGCGTGTGTTCAGAAGGAAGCAGCGCGGCGATGGCTCACGGCACAGCAGCTGCTGAGTTTTGGAGAGGATGGAGCGTATGGAATGAGAAGAATCCAGCACTGAAAGCGACTCCAGGTCCGACAGCAGAGTTCAGCGTTGCTGAAATGACGGACTCAGAGCTCGGAGCGCTCGCCAGGAGCGTTCGTTGTGCTGTGACTCTTTGGCAGCGCAGCCCCACGCGGCAGCGGCGCCCATTGAGGACAGCCCACGTCAGAGCCGTGCCCCCGCCGCTCCATCTCTGCATCCCTGGGCTGCGTCCCTTTGGCCCCCCAGCCTCCCTGTCCCACGTGGAGCCCAGCCCCACGCACCCTGCAGCATCCGCTCGTTTTCCTCGGGTATTTAACGTTGCTCGTTAACGAGCTCGGATGAAACCGAAGCTGAAGCAGCTCAGGAGATCTCAGCATAAAAACGAGAGCTGTGTCTGGACAGTCACACACCTGAACGTGCCTGCGCTCCTCGGGTGCCTCTCCATGGAGCTGCCTGCTCCTGAGGGCAGCGCTCAGCGTGGCGCAGCTCTGCTCTGGGAAGAGACCCACGGGGAGCCCCGCAGTGCTGCTGCGAGGCACAGTGCCGTCCTTGCGTGCACGGTGGCTCAGCAGAAGCACGTTTGTGTCCTGGTGGAGAACCGTCCCGCTCCCTGTCAGCTGCAATCTCACCTTGCTGTTCTCTGCAGGACTGTTGGCAGGGTGAAGCGTGCTGTGAGCGCTTCTCTTTCACTTCGGTAGCGGCTGCGGTGCAGTTCTGAAGGGTGATTTCTGCCTTCAGCCACCTCGTTTGCAGCCCACGTGGAATGGTGACGCTCAGCAGCAGCTCTGCATCTCCAGCCCAGCACCGTGCCTTCACAGAACCACAGGATGGCCCGGGTTGGAAGGGACCTCGGGGGTGATCACAGCATTGCAGGGGTTGGAAGGGACCTCTGGAGATCATGGAGACCAACCCCCTGCCAAGGCAGTTCCTACAGCAGGTTGCACAGGTAGGCGTCCAGGTGAGACTTGAACGTCTCCAGAGGAGGAGAACCCACAGCCCCCCTGGCAGCCTGTTCCAGTGCTCCACCCCCCCATCATGCAGGGCCACCAGGCTGCCCAGGGCCCCATCCAACCTCCAACCCCTCCAGGGATGGACGGGGCATCACAGCCTCTCTGGGCAGCTGTTCAGCCCCTCCCCGCTCTCACAGCACACAACTTCCCCTGACACCCGACCTTGCAGTGCTTGCTCTCTGCTTTAAGGTGAGGCTCCTGGGCTGGGTGACCCACAGAGGTGCCTGCAGCCCTCAGTGCTGGAGCTGCCCCTGTGCTCGCTGCTGGAGGGGAGGAACGCACACGGATGGCGGCTCCTGTAACGCTGTGAGGACGCGTTGCTGCAGCGAAGGCTGGAAGAAGAGAAGGACGTCAGCTTGTTGGGAAGGAGGATCTCTGAGCTGAAGAGGGGTTTCTCTCCAGCAGCACAGCGGGGATGCACAGAGCTCACAGTGCTGCGCTGCTGCTCCTGGTGCTGTGCTGTGCACGCGGTGCTGCTGAGAGCCTGCAGGCTGTTCCATCAGCCCTTCCCTTGGCTGGGACACACAACTCGCTCATTCTGCTTCAGGCACTGGAAATAACTCTGGTTTCCTTACAAGCACCAAGCGGTGTTGTGCTGGCACGTTGTGTTCCCCCCCCCGGCACGCTTCGAGGAAGCCATCACCGACTTTCCATCGAGGCCCCGCGTCGGCCTTGCAGCCCACGAGCAACTTCGTGCCAGCTGAGCGCTTTTGTGGAGCCTTAGAACGGTTTTATTGTCCTTTGTTAGCAACCGGCGTGCAATTGGAAGGGCTGCGTGTTTGTGAGATGGCTGCTGCGCTCCCCGAAGCACCGCGGCGGGCGCTGCCTGCAGGGCTCAGCGCTGCTCCCCCTGCCAACCCTTGGGCAGCAGGTTTAGCGCCCGCCAGCAGCTCGGCGCTGCCGCTTTGAGGGCAGTCTTGGCGCAGCTGCTGGCGCTGTTGTGCTTTCCTTCGACCGCGTGGAGGAGTTCCCAGCTGTGAGGGCTGGCGCTGTGGCTCTGGGTTTGTGTTGTGCTTTACGCCCCCCCAGGCAGGGCTCTGGTCGCAGCTCTCCTACGGAGCGATGGCTGGGGCTGGCGAGGTGCGTGGGGCTGGTTCGTGGCCTCTGGGTGCCAGGAGTGATGGTGCCAGCAGGGTGAGCCGTGCTTCGGCTGCAGCACCGGGGCCCTCCTGCTGCTGCATCGCGTTGGCAGCTCAGCTCGGCACGGGGGCTCACGCAGCCCAACAGCCGGGGAGGCGGTCGAGCTCTGTGTTCTGCAGCAGCCTCCCCCAGTCGTGTGTTTCATCTCCTGCACCAAGAGTGCTGATGCCAGGAGAGCGCTCCGACCTCGCTGGCAGGGCTGGCTGGCGATGGGAGGGGAGGCACCACGGCCCTGCAGCTTGTGGCCCTGCAGCTTAGAATCATAGAATCATAGAATCACCAAGGTTGGAAAAGACCTAAAAGATCACCCAGTCCAACCGTTCACCTATTCCCAATAGCTCCCACTAAACCACGTCCCTCAGCACAACATCCAGCCTTTCCTTGAACACCCCCAGGCTCGGTGCCTCCACCACCTCCCTGGGCATCCATTCCAGTGCCTGACCACCCTTTCTGAAAAGTAATACTTCCTAATGTCCAGCCTGAATCTCCCCTGCCGTAGCTTGAAACCATTCCCCCTGGTCCTATCATTGATGACACGAGAGAAGAGGCCGACCCCCAGCTCACTACAACCTCCCTTCAGGAAGTTATAGAGAGCAATGAGGTCTCCCCTGAGCCTCCTCTTCTCCAGGCTGAACATTCCCAGCTCCTTCAACCTCTCCTCATATGGCCTGTGCTCCAGACCCCTCACCAGCTTTGTTGCCCTCAGGCTTGTGGCCCTGCAGCTTGTGGCCCTGCAGCTTGTGGGCCGACGTGGGCGTGCTGTGTGCTCACCCAGCCCTGTGCCTGTGTTCTCTCTCCCCCCAGGACTGGATCCTGCACCAGAACACCCCTTCCCACATCGAGAGCTGCCGCCACTTACGACAACAGTAAGGCTTCGGTTTCAAAACGGGGGAGGGGGCACAAGGGTTTTCTGTGCGGATGAGGCTCCCTGTGCGCCACTGAGCCCGGCTGGGCCGGGGCTGGGGGTGGGCGCCCGGGGGCTGAGCTGCGGCGTTCTGCTGAGGATGGGATCCCGTGGCTGACGGCTGTGTTCTGACCCCACAGGTACCCCGACTGGAACCCCGAGTCGCGCTCTTCAAAGCGGTAACCACTCCTTGATTACAGCTTCTTAATTTGCCGCTATGCTCGTTAACACGGTTCGTTTTCCAGCTTTGTTTACTGCCGGGCTGTAGGAGCCTTGCCTTCCCTTTCTGCGGTGCCATCGCGTGGGCCATCAGAGCAGCTATTGTCCCGAGGTCCTTAATAACTCCAGTGTTGTGTTGGCACAGAACTTGGGGCCAGCTCAGCAGAGGCTGAACGGCTCTCAGCGAGTTTGGGTTGTTTTACCGCTTCGATGCGTGCGCGCATTTCCACTGCGGTGCAAATGGGAGCGAAGGGGCTTTTGCTTCTGCTGCGTGTTGCCGTCTGTTAGACATCCTGAGAAGCCGAATACTGAGTTAACAAGCAAAGAAGCACGGAAAGAAGTCAGGTTCATTTGCAGAGTGGGCCCAGAGTCTCTCTGAAAGGCTCCTCAGTGTCAGATCCGCCAGGCTGTGCCCGGCTGGGGCCCTGTGGGGCAGGCTGTGCGTTTGGCACTGCAGGGCTCGGTGTGCGCAGGAGAAATGACGGGGGCAGGCCGGGCTGCTGGGCTCGGTGCGGGCCCTGCCTCATCTGCGCTGCGTTGGGTCACTGCTCAGAGGGCTGGGGGGCCTTGGGCAGCCTGAGATGATGGGGGAGGGACCAAGGGGGCTTTAGGATCCCTTCCAACCCAACTGTGATATGATTCTGTCCTTCTGTGGTCTTCGGGGACCCTTCCAACCCAAATCAGCTCATTGCATGGTTCTGTGACCTTCAAGGACCCTTCCAACCCAATATGAGCTGTTCCATGGTTCTGTGACCTTCAAGGACCCTTCCAACCCAACGCCAGCATTCCATGATTCTGTGACCTTTAAGGACCCTCCCAACCCCAGCATTCTATGGTTCTGTGACCTTCAAGGACCCTTCCAACCCCAGCATTCTGTGGTTCTGTGGCCTTAGGGACCCTTCCAATCCAACACAAGCCATTCCATGGTTCTGTGACCTTCTAGGACCCTTCCAATCCAACCCCAGCATTCCATGGTTCTGTGACCTTCAAGGACCCTTCCAACCCAACCCCAGCATTCTGTGACCTTCAAGGACCCTTCCAACCCCAGCATTCCATGGTTCTGTGACCTTTAAGGACCCTTCCAACCCAACCCCAGCATTCTGTGACCTTTAAGGACCCTTCCAACCCAACCCCATCACTCCATGGTTCTGTGACCTTTAAGGACCCTTCCAACCCAACCCCATCACTCCATGGTTCTGTGACCTTCAAGGACCCTCCCAACCCAACCCCATCACTCCATGGTTCTGTGACCTTTAAGGACCCTTCCAACCCCATCACTCCATGGTTCTGTGACCTTTAAGGACCCTCCCAACCCAACCCCATCACTCCATGGTTCTTCCCTCTTTCAGCTCCCTTCCAACCCACCCCATTCAGCCACTCTAGGATTTACTGCCAGGTCCGAACTCACCAGCAGCCTCTCTTTCCTCAGGAATGCGGCGGACAGGAAGGAGAACCAGACCCCCAAGCACCGCTCCAACTCGGCCAGCCCCGGCCCCAGGCGCCCCAGGCCCGCGGCCTCCAGCCATGCTCCCCGTCACTCCCGCTCGCGCTCCAGGAGCCCGGGCCGCTATCGCCCAGCACGACCCAGGAGCCGAAGCCCGCGGGCGGCACGACGCCTGAGCCCCAGGCATTGGTCACGGTCACCTCAGCGGTCCAGGAACCCCCTGCGGGGCAGCCCGCGGCCGCAGCGCTCCTCCAGCAATGACTGGTCGTCGAGGAGGACCAGCAGATCCCAAGGTGCGGGGGGAACGCGGGGGGGTGGACGGGTGGTGGCCTCGGGGTGGGCGTTGGGAGGGGTTGGTTGTAGGGAAGGGCTGGTCCTGAAAGGCTTGCGGTGGAGGCTGCGGCATCGATCACAAAGGCAGGCTGAGGGAGCTGGGCTCCTTCAGCACGGAGAGGAGAAGCTGCGGGGTGAGCAAAGTGCAGCCTGCAGTGCCTGAAGGGAGCCTGCAGCCAGGAGGGGAGGCAGCTGTGTGCAAGGGGAGATGGCAGCAGGACGAGGGGAAACGGTTTGAATGGAGGGAGGGCAGCTTGGGGTTGGGTGTCAGGGGGATTTCTTTAGAGAGAGAGAGGTGAGGGGCTGAACAGCTGCAGAGAGGCTGCGATGCCCCGTCCATCCCTGCAGGGGTTGGAGGTTGGATGGGGCCCTGGGCAGCCTGGTGTAGCCTTAGATATGGAGGTTGGCCCTGCGTGCAACAGGGGGTCTGAGCTTTGTGATCCTTGAGGTCCCTTCCAACCCGGGCCGTTCTGTGATGCTGTGAGAAAGACAGGGAGCTGTTGGAGAGGGAGCAGAGGAGCCACAGAGATGAGCAGGGGCTGCAGCACCTCCCTACAAAGGCAGGCTGAGGGAGCTGGGCTCGTTCAGCACAAAGAGCAGAAGCTGCGGGGTGAGCAAAGTGCAGCCTGCAGTGCCTGAAGGGAGCCTGCAGCCAGGAGGGAAGGCAGCTGTGTGCAAGGGGAGATGGCAGCAGGACGAGGGGAAACGGTTTGAATGGAGGGAGGGCAGCTGGACGTTGGATGTCAGGGGGATTTCTTTAGAGAGAGAGAGGTGAGGGGCTGAACAGCTGCAGAGAGGCTGCGATGCCCCGTCCATCCCTGGAGGGGTTGGAGGTTGGATGGGGCCCTGGGCAGCCTGGTGTAGCCTTAGATATGGAGGTTGGTGGCCCTGCGTGCAACAGGGGGTTGGAGCTCCATCACCCCTGAGGTCCCTTCCAACCCCGGCCGTTCTGTGATGCTGTGTGAGCTGCTGTGGGATTCCCAGCAGTTCTGAGCCCTCCTGGGGTGGCTGTTTGTGAAAGGTTGAGGGAACTGGGATTGTTCAGCTTGGAGCAGAGAAGGTCAGGGGAGACCTCATGGTGGCCTGCAGGACTTGAAGGGAGCGGATGAACAGGAGGGGGAACGGCTGTTTGCAAGGGTGGATGGTGATGGGACAAGGGGAATGGTTTAAAGTGAGCCAGGGGAGGTTTGGGTTGGATGTGAGGAGGAAGGTTATTGCACAGGGCGGTGAGGCACTGGCACAGGTTGCCCAAGGAGGCTGTGGATGCCCCAGGATTCAAGGCCAGGCTGGATGTGGCTCTGGGCAGCCTGGGCTGCTGGTTGGTGACCTGCACACAGCAGGGGTTGGGATGAGATGAGAGCTGTGCTCCTTTTCAACACAGGCCATTCTGTGATCCTAGGATCCCGTCCATCCCTGGAGGTGTTCAAGGCCAGGTTGGATGGGGCCCTGGGCAGCCTGGGCTGCTGTGCAGTGGGGAGGTTGGTGGCCCTGCGTGCAACAGGGGGTTGGAGCTCCATCATCCTTGAGGTCCCTTCCAACCCAGGCCGTTCTGTGACTCAGTGCAGCATCCTAGGATCCGGTTCAGTTTGTTGGGCTGCCCAGTGGCTCTGCTCTGCTCTCTGCTCCGTAGCTGTAGGAAATGCTGAGTAAATCCAGCCAGCGTGGCCTCTGCCCAAAATACTGCAGTGTTGGAGGTTTTGCTGGCTTTGTGGTTTGTCAGCTTGAGGGATACAAACTGCAAGAGAGCTCCTGGGGGAGAGAGGTTGGGGCAGATGGGATCATAGAGTGGATGGAATCCCAGCATGGGTTGCACAGGAGCACAGCGCTCATCCAGCTCCAAGCCCTGCTGTGTGCAGGTCACCAAGCAGCAGCCCAGGCTGCCCAGAGCCACATCCAGCCTGGCCTTGAATGCCTGCAGGGCTGGGGCATCCACAGCCTCCTTGGGCAACCTGTGCCAGTGCATCACCAGCCTGTGGGTGAAAAACTTCCTCCTCACATCCAACCCAAACCTCCCCTGTCTCACTTTAAAACCATTCCCCTTGTCCCATCACCGTCCACCCTCACAAACAGCCGTTCCCCCTCCTGTTTATGTGCTCCCTTCAAATATTGGAAGGATGTGTCAAGGAGGTGGGGAAAGGAATGGTGGTGATGAAATCAGACCTTTCTTACGGAGGAGAGCACAGAGAGCAGACCAGGCCAGCCTTCATAGAACCATAGAATGGCCTGGGTTGCACAGGAGCACGATGCTCATCCAGCTCCAAGCCCTGCTGTGTGCAGGTCACCAACCAGCAGCCCAGGCTGCCCAGAGCCACATCCAGCCTGGCCTCCAATGCCTGCAGGGCTGGGGCATCATTTCCACTGGTCTCCACCCAAAGACACGCAGGATTGAAGGTGTGTGAGCTCACTGATGAGTGGCACAGTGACGTCAGGCCTGGAGCAAGCTGAAGCCGCGGTGACCTGAGCAGCAGTAGAGGTAAAGCAAAGACAAAACCAGGCTTCTTTTCCCTTCCCTTGGCAGACAGGAAGGCAGCTCTGGAGGCGGTGATGAAAACGTTGGGACCCGGCTTTGTGGCGGAGTTCAACAAGCACAAATCATCGCAAGCACCCGGGGCGTCGGGCTCGGGGAAGTCAGCGCCCAGCCATGGCGCTGCAGGGAAGCTGCCTGCAAACGGGAAGAAAAGCCCCAAAACGAGCCCCGCTGCCAAGGCTGTGAAGAAGGACGCGGTTCCTCTGCCTGCGTCCGGCTCCTCTCCTCAGAGCGACGAGTTGCCCCAAGAGCAGGAGGTGGAAGAGGAGGAGGAGGACTCAGGCGCTGGGCCCAGCAGGCCTCGAGCTGCTCCGTATAACCGGGTGATTATCGACGCTGCTGATGACGGGGAGGATTGGCTGACAGCCTGAAGGCCGTGCTGCCGTGCAGCGAGAGCTGGACAGGCTGAGAGCTGGGCAGGAAGAAACCACATGAGGTTGAACAACAGCAAGTGTGGAGTCTTGCATGTGGGGAGGAATAAGGATGGGGGATGAGCTGCTGGAGGGGAGAGGGAGCTGGGGAACAACAGGTTGCCATGAGGCAGCAGGGTGCCCTGGTGGCCAAAATGGCATCCTGGCGTGCATTGCACAGAGCGTGGCCAGCAGGTGGAGGGAGGCGATGCTCCCCCTCTGCTCTGCCCTGCTGAGGCCTCATCTGGAGCACTGCGTGCAGCTCTGGGCTGCCCAGCACAAAACAGACAGGGAGCTGTTGGGAAGAGTCCAGCGCAGGGCAGCAAGATGGAGAGCGGCCTGGAGCATCTCTGCTATGGAGAAAGGCTGAGCTGCGTCTGTTCAGCCTTGAGAAAAGAAGGCTGAGAGGGGAGCTGAGGCAGGGCTGTGAATATCTGAGGTGTGGGGGCAGCACGGCGAGGCCGGACTCTGTTCAGTGGGGAGTGGAGGCAGGAGGAGGGGAAACGGCCGGGAACTGAGCATAGGAAGTTGTGCAGCACTGTGCGAAGGAACGGCTGTGCAGGGAGGGGAGGAGCGATGGAACAGGGAGGGGGGGAGTCTGTGGGTCCCAACGGGTCTCTATGGGTCCCAGTGGGTCTCTATGGGTCCCAACGTGTCCCTATGGGTCCCAACGTGTCCCTATGGGTCCCAACGTGTCTCTGTGGGTCCCAACGTGTCTCTATGTGTCCCAACATGTCTCTATGGGTCCCAATGGGTCCCAACGTGTCTCTATGGGTCCCAATGTTTCTCTATGGGTCCCAGAGTGTCTCTATGGGTCCCAACATGTCTCTATGGGTCCCAATGGGTCCCAACGTGTCTCTGAGGGTCCCAACATGTCTCTATGGGTCCTAGAGTGTCTCTATGGGTCCCAATAGGTCCCAACGTGTCCCTATGGGTCCCAACGCGTCTCTGTGGGTCCCAACGTGTCTCTGTGGGTCCCAACGTGTCTCTATGGGTCCCAATGGATCCCAATGCATCTCAATGTGTCTCTATGGATCTCAGTGTGTCTCCATGGGTCCCTATGGGTCCCAACGTGTCCCTATGGGTCCCAACGTGTCTCTATGGGTCCCAACGTGTCTCTATGGGTCCCAATGGGTCCCAATGTATCTCTATGGGTCCCAATGTATCTCTATGGGTCCCAATGTGTCTCTATGGGTCCCAATGGGTCCCAACGTGTCTCTATGGGTCCCAACGGGTCCCAACATGTCTCTATGGGTCCCAACATGTCTCTATGGGTCCCAATGGGTCCCAATGTGTCTCTATGGGTCCCAGAGTGTCTCTATGGGTCCCAACATGTCTCTATGGGTCCCAATGGGTCCCAATGTGTCTCTATGGGTCCCAATGTGTCTCTATGGGTCCCAACATGTCTCTATGGGTCCCAACGTGTCTCTATGCGTCCCAACATGTCTCTATGGGTCCCAATGGGTCCCAACGTGTCTCTATGGGTCCCACTGTTCACTGGAACAGGCTGCCCATGGAGGTGGTGGAGTCTCCTGCTCTGGAGATGTTCCAGACCTGCCTGGATGCCGAGCTGTGCGACCTGCTGTAGGGAACCTGCTTTGGCAGGGGGTTGTTCTCCATGAATCCCTTCCAACCCCTACAATCCTGTGATGCTGTCACATCCTCCCCTGCCATTCCTAGTAGTTCCTGGCCTGTGATGCCGGGAGATGGCACTGAAAGGAGGGCTGTGGGGCTGTGCTGCTCCTCACCCACACAGCCCAGGCAGCTGGGATGGCAGGGATGCTTGGCTGTGGTTCAGCAGTGCTGCTACTGCAGGCCCCGTGGTGCTGCCCTGCGGTGCTGCATTCCGGCAGCTGAGTGAGCTCCCTTCCGGGTGCTCTGCGTGCTTGGGGCTCAGCAAGCTGTGTGGCAGGCCGTGTGCTGCCTCTTGTCGGAATAGATGGGGAAGCTGCTGATGTCTGGCTTTGTCTTTAACGTGCAGCTGTTGAGAGAGGAGCTGCTGAACTGTGGGACGGTCCTGCAGATCTCCAACTTACCGGACGACGGCTTCTCAGACCAGGACATCAAAAAGATCGTGCAGCCCTTCGGCAAAGTCAGCGACCTGATCGTGCTGCGCTCCAGGAACAAGGTCAGTTCCCTCCGATGGGACGGGCGGACACTGAGCACCTCTGTGGGGATCCTCGGCTCGTCCTTGGGCACAACAGCTCACAGCAGTCTGAGATGTGGGCCAGCGGCCATTTTAGCCTGCAGGAAGCTGAGTTTCCCCCAGGGCTCGGTGCCGGGGCCCAGCCTGTTTAATATCCGCATTGATGAGCTGGGAGGGCAGTGAGGGCAGCCTCAGCAAGTCTGCAGGTGACACCAAGCTGGGAGGTGGTGTGGATCTGCGTGAGGGCAGGGAGGCCCTGCACAGGGATCTGGATCAGCTGCAGCGCTGCGCCCAGGTGAAGGGGATGAGGCGCAACAAGGCCAGGTGCCGAGTCCTGTTTTGGGCACAGCGACCCCATGCAGCGCCGTGGGCTTGGGATGAGCGGCTGTGAGCGTGAAAGGAAAGGGAGCTGGGGCTGTTGGTTGGTGCTGGGCTGAACGCGAGCCCACAGGGGGCCCAGGGGGCCAAGAGGGCCGGCGGCAGCCTGGCCTGCATGAGGAATGGCCAGCAGAGCAGGGAGGGGAGCATCCCCTGCACTCAGCTCTGCGAGGCCGCAGCTCGAGGGCTGCGTTCAGATTGGGGCTCCTCACCGCAGGAAAGACGTGGAGGCCCTGCAGCGTGCAGAGAAGGGCAGCGAGATGGGGAGGGGTGTGGAGCACAGGGCTGCTGAGGAGCTGAGGGAGCTGGGAGCGTTGAGGGTGAGAAGAGGAGCTGAGGGGAGACCTGGCTGCACTCTGCCACCTCCCGAAGGGGGGCTGCGATCAGGAGGGCTTTGGCCTCTTGTCCCAGGCAACAAACAGGAGCCGAGGAAACGGCCGCAAGTTGTGCCAGAGGAGGTTTGGGTCGGACATAAGGCAGAACTGCTGCTCTCAGTGCTCAGGCCCTGCAATGGCTGCCCAGGAGGTGGGGGAGGCGCCGTCCCTGGCAGCGTTCAGGAGGCGCCTGGCTGAGGAGCTGCGTGCTGTGCTTTGCTGCTGGTGGCACTGATAGCAATGGGACGGGGGTTGGACTGCATGATTTATGGGTCGCTTCCAACCTCGTGATGCTGTGATTCCCTGTAGACCCTCAGAAGCGGGCCGTGTGGTCGCGGCTTGGCTGGGGCCGTGCGCTGCATTGCTGTGCGCTGCTGGGCTGCTTCATCCAGGCTTCAGCAGCGAACACAGGGAGGAATGGGGGCTGTTGTGAGGGGGTCCCTCACAGAGCTGCAGCACTGGAGGCTGAAGGCGCCTTTGTTTCAGGCCTACCTGGAAATGAACTACAAGGAGGCGGTGATAGCAGCTGTGAAATACGGTGAGACTGTGCCGGTGCTGGTGAACGGGAAGCAGGTGAAGATCAGCGTGGCAGAGAAGCCCAAAGCGTCTCCCAGCCAGGTAACGGCGCTGCTGAGCGCTGCGAGCGCTTGCCTTGCTATTGCCATCCACAAACTGATCTGCACAAGGAAAACAGTGATTTTAGCACTTGTGTTTTACGTCCCTTCGTTCCGACAGCGGGCTGGGATGGACAGGAAGCCCCTCTCTCAAATCCCAATTGCAGCTTGATGTTTTTCTCAGCTGCGTTGCCAGCTGCTGTAGCTGAGCATCAGAGGAGCACGCTGTGTGCATGGGGCACTGACGTTCCTCCTCCTGCCTCCTCTAGGCCAAAACAAGCGTCAAAAAGAAGCCTCGGATCACCAAGAAAGTGGCCCCAAGCACCAGGTGAGTCCTGCCCTTCCCTCCAGCCGTGTCCCTGCTCCTTAGAGCCGTTGCAAACCGAATGCGTTCCTTTCCTTGTTGCCATTTGCTGCTTTGGGAACGCGTTCAGCTGCTCGCATTCATCACTTGTATTTGAAACTCAGTTTCCCTTGTTTTTTCCCCCTCCTGCTCTTAATAGGAAACACCCAACCACCTCCACCGCCGCCACCAGGACCCCAAGAACGATTGCAGGTGAGGTTTTGTCCACCTCTCGTCTGCCACCCCCCCGCTTTGCCTCCTCAGTTTGTTCCCATCTCTCTGGTTTTGTGCGAGTGCCTTTGGCAGCACTGAGAGCCGTGCTGGGGCTCCGTCCCAGTGCCTTCCTGGGGTGGAACCCTGCCGTATTGACTGCAGGCTCCAAGCCTCAAAAGCCCTCGGGCACCAACAGGAGATGCAGGAATGGGTCAGGAATTGATTTCCTGCTGTAGGAGCCTGCTTTTCAGCGGGGTTGGACCCGATGATCTCTGAGCTCCCTTCCAACCCCCGCAGTTCTGTGATGCTGCGATCTGTGCCTGCACTCTGCAGCTCTCACTGCTTGTCTGCCTGTGGTAACACGCAGCACTTCATCCTCCATCACCGACTTCACGGTCCTGGAAGGAGGAGGAGGCGAAGCTTCTGCAGCACTTTGGTCAGCAGGAGCTGAGTTGAGCTGAGCACCGAAGCCGCTGCGCTTCTGGCTTTCCTTCGTGGCCGCTGTTGGTTGCCATGCAGGCTCGGCTTCGGTGCTTTTTGGTCGTGGCTGCTGCAGATGGAGCTCTTCTCTGTGCCTTTCCTGGTTTGAATGTTCACCAATGGACGAGGTGAGAGGTAAAGCGTTCCTGCTGACCCGTGGCTGGATGTTCCACCTAGGCAAAAAGGAGAAAACCAAGAAGCCCCTGGGGACCAAAGAGAGTAAACCTGGGAAGCCTTCAGACACTGCAGGTGAGACAGGAGGGCGCAGGGCGCTGGGGGCTGGGGGGGGGGGTGCTGGTTGTGGGGGCTCCTCCTGTGCAGCAGCGAGTGGGGATTTGCAGCAGGGCGTCTCCAGAGGGATTCAGACAGGCTGAACCGCTGGGCTGAGGTGAACGGGATGAGGTGCAACAAGGCCAAGTGTCGGGTCCTCCGTTTTGGCCACAACAACCCCATGCAGCGTTACAGGCTGGGGGATGAGTGGCTGTGAGTGTGAAGAAGAGAAGGACCTGGGGCTGTTGGTTGGTGCTGGGCTGAATGCGAGCCCACAGGGTGCCCAGGTGGCCAAGGGGGCCAACAGCATCCTGGCCTGCATGAGGAATGGCCAGCAGAGCAGGGAGGGGAGCATCCCCTGCACTCAGCTCTGTGAGGCCGCAGCTCGAGGGCTGCATTCAGTTTTGGGCCCCTCACTACAGGAAAGATGTTGAGGCCCTGCAGTGTGTGCAGAGAAGGGCAGCAAAATGGGGAGGGGTGTGGAGCACAAAGATGAGGAGAGGCTGAAGGAGCTGGGGTTGTGCAGTGTGGAGAAGAGGAGCTCAGGGGAGGCCTCACTGCACCGTGCAACTGCATGAAGGGAGGCTGTGGGGAAGAGGGATGTGGCCTCTTCTCCCAGGCAACGAGCAGCACGTGGGGCAATGGCTGCAAGTTGTAGCAGAGGAGGTTCAGGTTGGACATAAGGAAGAACTTCTCTCAGTGCTCAGGCACTGCAATGGCTGCCCAGGGAGGTGGTGGAGTCACCATCTCTGGCAGCGTTCAAGAGGGGCCTGGATGAGGAGCTGTGTGATGTGGTTTAGTGCTGGTGGTGGCAATGGTGATGAGGAGATGGTTGGACTGGATGATCTATAGGTCGTTTCCAACCTTGTGATTCTTGTCATTCTTGTGATCTCCAGCGCCGGGCTCACAGCTCTGCTCGGCTCTGTGCAGTGCACGGAACTGAAGAACCCTTTCTATCTGCCTCTTCCTTCCAGATCCATCGGAAGAAAGTGAATCCAAAGAGCTTCAGAGCTCACCAGAAAGCGGGATGGCAGCTGGGGAAGGAGAGGTGGCCGAGCCGCGCGGCGCCGCAGGAGGGGACGGCGGCGTCACAGAGCCCGCGAAGGCAGGAGAGGCTCAGTGCAAAGCAGCGGGCAGCGCTGCGCCCTTACCGGGTAATCCTGCTGTTAGAGCTGTGCTGCTCTCGCTGAACTGCAATGCCGTGACATCTTGGGGTTTCATTTTGCTGTGCTTTTGTAGAGAAAGCTGCCCGGGTGCTGCAGGCGGCGCCCGTGGGCTCGGATGGGCAGAAGGAAGCTTTACGTGATGGAGGTGAGCTGCAAACTGACACGGTTCTGTCTCTTTTCTGCCCCAAATCTCTCTGCTGTGGTGAATTTAAACTGGCACAACTTGGAGGGGTTTCTTTGGTCTGCCTTAAGGCTGTCCTTCCCGAGAGCTCGTGCACGTGGCTCTCTTGCTTTTCCCCACAACAGCAGTGATGAAATGTTGAGGATGGCACCAGACGCCCTTCAGGCTCTGCCGCAGCTGCAGAGCTGTGCACAGCTGCTGAAGTGACGGCCCTGTCCTGTTTGTTTTGTTAAATAGAAGCTTCTGCAGTGACGGTGAAGAGCGAAGAAGCAGCGGAGCTGGGCAGCAAGGTCAGAGCGATGGGGCTTCGTTCTGGGGCTGCTGTGAGAGCAGGCCTGGGGCTGCTTCATAGAGTCATAGAGAACCCTGGAATCACCCAGGCTGGAAAAGACCTCCAAGCTCCCCCAGTCCCACCGCTCCCCCATCACCAACAGCTCCCACTGCACCCCGTCCCTCAGCACAGCACCCAGCCTTGCCTTCGACACCCCCAGGCTCGCTGCCTCCCCCACCTCCCTGGGCATCCATTGCAGTGCTGCCCACCTTGCTGACCAGCGATTCTTCCTCACGCCCAGCCTCAATCTCCCCTGCCGCAGCTTGAAGCCGTTCCCTCTGCTCCCATCGCTGATGGCACAGAGCAGAGGCCGCCCCCAGCTCCCTGCAGCCTCCCTTCAGCAGCCATAGAGAGCAGTGAGCTCTGCCCTCAGCTCCTCTTCTCACACTGAACGTTCCCAGCTCCTGCAGCCTCTCCTCAGCCCTGTGCTCCAGACCCCTCGCCATTTCATTGCCCTCCTTTGACCACGTTCCAGGCCCTCCATGTCTTTCTTGCAGTGAGGGGCCAAAACTGCACACCTCTGGTTGAGATGCGCTGCTGATCTCTGGTGAGGAAGGGCAGCTTGCACAGAATCACAAGGTTGGAAACGAGCTGCAAGAGCATCCAGTCCAACCCCCGTCCCATTGCTATCAGTGCCACCAGCAGCAAAGCACAGCACGCAGCTCCTCAGCCAGGCGCCTCCTGAACGCTGCCAGGGACGGCGCCTCCCCCACCTCCTGGGCAGCCATTGCAGGGCCTGAGCACTGAGAGCAGCAGTTCTGCCTTATGTCCGACCCAAACCTCCTCTGGCACAACTTGCGGCCGTTTCCTCGGCTCCTGTTTGTTGCCTGGGACAAGAGGCCAAAGCCCTCCTGATCGCAGCCCCCCTTCGGGAGGTGGCAGAGTGCAGCCAGGTCTCCCCTCAGCTCCTCTTCTCACCCTCAACGCTCCCAGCTCCCTCAGCTCCTCAGCAGCCCTGTGCTCCACACCCCTCCCCATCTCGCTGCCCTTCTCTGCACGCTGTGGGGCCTCCACGTCTTTCCTGCGGTGAGGAGCCCCAATCTGAACGCAGCCCTCGAGCTGCGGCCTCGCAGAGCTGAGTGCAGGGGATGCTCCCCTCCCTGCTCTGCTGGCCATTTCTCATGCAGGCCAGGCTGCCGCCGGCCCTCTTGGCCCCCTGGGCCCCCTGTGGGCTCGCGTTCAGCCCAGCACCAACCAACAGCCCCAGCTCCCTTTCCTTTCGCGCTCGCAGCCGCTCATCCCAAGCCCACGGCGCTGCATGGGGTCGCTGTGCCCAAAACAGGACTCGGCACCTGGCCTTGTTGCGCCTCATCCCCTTCACCTGGGCGCAGCGCTGCAGCTGATCCAGATCCCTGCGCAGGGCCTCCCTGCCCTCATGCAGATCCACACCACCTCCCAGCTTGGTGTCACCTGCAGACCTACTCAGGATATAAGTTTCTTCCTGCTGCCTGCACTTGCTCACATGCCTGCCCTTTCCCAGCGAGGCTGTGATGCCCCAGCCCTGCAGGCATTCAGAACCAGGCTGGATGTGGCTCTGGGCAGCCTGGGCTGCTGCACAACCTGCACACAGCAGGTTGGAGCTGGATGTGCGCTGTGCTCCTTTGCAACCCAGGCCGTGCTGGGATCCTTGCCCTCGTTCTGCCCAGCTCAGCGCCTTTCCAGCAGCTTCCAGCCGGGCTGCAGGAGGAGCGGTGATGCTTGGCTTTGTTTGCAGGAAGCTGATGACGTGTGCGTGGTTGTGGTTTCAAACCTGCCTGAGAAAGGATGTTCAGTGGAGGAAGTTTCCAACCTGGCCAAGCCGTTCGGGGGGCTGAGAGATGTGTTAATTGTGTCGTCTCATAAGAAGGTACGGCGCTCAGCTGGGCGTCCCTCCTGACCAGCAGCGCCTTTAGTGCACGTCATGTGGCCAGCGGTGGGGCCTGGAGGTGGCCCTGCTGAAAGGCAGCCCCTGCTCACGGCGCTGCTCTCCTCCTTTCCAAAGGCGTACCTTGAACTCAGCAGAAAGCCGGCAGAATCCATGGTGAAGTTCTACACCTGCTTTCCCATGACGCTGGATGGGAACCAGCTGGGCATCGCTATGGCGCCTCAGCACAGCAGTGTGAAAGATGAAGTAGGTGCTGGTGCTGGGTGCTGGGTGGTGGGTGGTGGGTGGTGGGTGGTGGATGATGGGTGCTGGGTGCTGGGCGCTGGGTGCTGGGTGGTGGATGATGGGTGCTGGGTGCTGGTGCTGGGTGGTGGGTGGTGGATGATGGGTGCTGGGTGCTGGGTGGTGGGTGGTGGATGATGGGTGCTGGGTGCTGGGCGCTGGGTGCTGGGTGGTAGATGATGGGTGCTGGGTGCTGGTGCTGGGTGGTGGGTGGTGGGTGGTGGGATGCTGGGTGCCTGGTGCTGGGTGCTGGATGCCGAGTGCTGGGTGCTGGGTGCTGGGTGCTGGGTGTTGAGTGCTGGGTGCTGGGTGTTGAGTGCTGGGTGCTGGGTGTTGAGTGCTGGGTGCTGGGTGCTGGGTGCTGGGTGCTGGGTGCTGGATGCTGGGATGCTGGGTGCTGGGTGCTGGATGCTGGATGCTGGGTGCTGGATGCTGGGCGCTGGATGCTGGATGCTGGGCGCTGGATGCTGGATGCTGGGCGCTGGGTGCTGGATGCTGGGCGCTGGGTGCTGGATGCTGGGATGCTGGATGCTGGAATGCTGGATGCTGGATGCTGGGTGTTGAGTGCTGGGTGCTGGATGCTGGATGCTGGGTGCTGGGATGCTGGGTGCTGGATGCTGGGATGCTGGGATGCTGGGGTGCTGGGATGCTGGGGTGCTGGGATGCTGGGGTGCTGGGTGCTGGGTGCTGGGTGCTGGGTGCTGGGACGCTGGGGTGCTGGGGTGCTAGGATGCTGGGTGCTGGGTGCTGGGATGCTGGGTGCTGGTTCTGGGTGCTGGGATGCTGGGTGCCGGGTGCTGGTGCTGGGTGCTGGGCGCTGTTCAGTGTCTTTTTCAGTCCCTGTGTCCTGATGTTAACACGACGTGTCAGTGTCACAGATGCACATTATGCTCATGCTATTAATTAAGCAGGCAGGCAGATGGCATTGGCATCAGGCTGTGTGGCTGCTGGCTGCTGCTGGTGAAGCTGTGTTTTGCAGTTTAAATCTTACAGCTTTTCCTTCCTCCCCTTCCAGGAAGCGATATTCACTGCTATCATCAAAGACTCCGACCCTAAGGTGAGTTGCTGCCAGTCCAGCTGTAAAGGTGCACTCATAGCATCACAGCATCACGAGGTTGGAAGCGACCCATAAATCATGCAGTCCAACCCCCGTCCCATTGCTATCAGTGCCACCAGCAGCAAAGCACAGCACGCAGCTCCTCAGCCAGGCGCCTCCTGAACGCTGCCAGGGACGGCGCCTCCCCCACCTCCTGGGCAGCCATTGCAGGGCCTGAGCACTGAGAGCAGCAGTTCTGCCTTATGTCCGACCCAAACCTCCTCTGGCACAACTTGCGGCCGTTTCCTCGGCTCCTGTTTGTTGCCTGGGACAAGAGGCCAAAGCCCTCCTGATCGCAGCCCCCCTTCGGGAGGTGGCAGAGTGCAGCCAGGTCTCCCCTCAGCTCCTCTTCTCACCCTCAACGCTCCCAGCTCCCTCAGCTCCTCAGCAGCCCTGTGCTCCACACCCCTCCCCATCTCGCTGCCCTTCTCTGCACGCTGCAGGGCCTCCACGTCTTTCCTGCGGTGAGGAGCCCCAATCTGAACGCAGCCCTCGAGCTGCGGCCTCGCAGAGCTGAGTGCAGGGGATGCTCCCCTCCCTGCTCTGCTGGCCATTCCTCATGCAGGCCAGGCTGCCGCCGGCCCTCTTGGCCCCCTGGGCCCCCTGTGGGCTCGCGTTCAGCCCAGCACCAACCAACAGCCCCAGCTCCCTTTCCTTTCACGCTCGCAGCCGCTCATCCCAAGCCCACGGCGCTGCATGGGGTCGCTGTGCCCAAAACAGGACTCGGCACCTGGCCTTGTTGCGCCTCATCCCCTTCACCTGGGCGCAGCGCTGCAGCTGATCCAGATCCCTGTGCAGGGCCTCCCTGCCCTCACGCAGATCCACACCACCTCCCAGCTTGGTGTCACCTGCAGACTTGCTGAGGCTGCCCTCACTGCCCTCCCAGCTCATCAATGCGGATATTAAACAGGCTGGGCCCCGGCACCGAGCCCTGGGGGAAACTCAGCTTCCTGCAGGCTGAAATGGCCGCTGGCCCACATCTCAGACTGCTCTGGAACGAAACGTTTCTCTATGCTTTCATGGGCCAACTGAAGGGGCGAACGCTGGCTGCAGTGCTGAGCGATGGATGCTTTCCACGCTGCCCTGCTCACCTGGCCCTGCAGCACCGCTGAGCTTGAGGCCGCCCTTCCCTCGTCTTTAGGTGAACGCTGAGACGCTGCAGCAGCACTTTGTGCACCTGGGGAATTTACCAGAGGAAGGGTACAGAGAATTCGAGGTGGTTTGCGTGGGGCTGCGCTTCGGGAAGGTCGATCATTACGTTGTGCTGAAGAACAGGAACAAGGTGAGCGCTTCGCTGGGCCGTGCAGCAGCACCTCACAGCAAAAACACGGGGCTTTTCTTCTCACTGCCTGCAATGCTTGGCTGATGACGGATGCAGGAAGGTCGTCACGGCTGCTGGGTGCTTCTTTTATTGGTCAGATGTTTCATAGTAGAGCTGCAAAACTCTGAGGGTCGCAGGGTGAGGAGGTCAGGGCTCTGCAGTGCGAGCGCAAGCTGCATTAATGACTGATTTTCACAGCCGTGCCCTTCAGCTGCCCTGCACTACAGAAATAAGGTGAAAGAACTCGATTTGAAGCCGTCTTCCTTCGTTCCAGGCAATCCTGCAGCTGGAGAGTCCCAAGGCTGCCAGGTCCATGTTCTGCTTCCTGAACCAGTACTCGTACGCCATGGGGGCGCACACCCTGACCTGCGCCCTGTCCCCCGGCAGGCAGCAGGCCGACGTAAGCTTCCTTCTCTCCTTATTCCCTTGCGGTGGCACAGAGCAGCCTTTCCCCTAACGGCAGTCTGTGGTTGGTTTTGCACGGAGCCTTTGCTGCTGTGGGATGACGGGGGAGCTGGGTCACAGCCTCTGTTAAGGACGCGGCGCTGCGGGCTTGGCTGCCTGCCTGTCTCTGTTCCACAAACATTTGTTGGGTCTCTTTGATCGATGGAAGAGGGGAGAGGGGAAGAGAGCAGGACAGCACCTCCTTACTGCAGGTTAGAAAGGGATCGATGGCTGGAAGAATGGAGAAGCTCTGCTGCTGCTTGATTTGTCTTCCAGCACTGTGGCTACGTTTGCTCCACAGAATCACAGAATCACCCGGGTTGGAAGGGACCTCAAGGATCACGCAGTTCCAACCCCCTGCCCAGCAGGGCCACCAAACATCCACATTCACATCAGGTTGCCCAGGACCCCGTCCAACCTGGCCTTGAACACGGCCAAGGACGGGGCATCACAGCCTCCCTGGGCAGCCCGTTCCAGGCCCTAACCGCTCTCCTTGGGAAGAACTTCCCCCTAACATCCAACCTCAATCTTCCCTCCCTCAACTTGGATGGGTTCCTATGGGTTCCTATGGGTCCCCTTGGTTCCTATGGGGCTCTGTGGGTTCCTATGGCTTCCTATGGGTCCCCTTGGTTCCTATGGGGCTCTGTGGGTTCCTATGGGTTCCTATGGGTTCTATGGGTCCCCTTGGTTCCTATGGGGCTCTATGGGTCCCCTTGGTTCCTATGGGTTCTATGGGTTCCCATGGGTTCCTATGGGGCTCTATGGGTTCCTATGGGGCTCTATGGGTCCTCTTGGTTCCTATGGGTTCACAGAATCAGAATCACAGAATCACAGAATCACCCGGGTTGGAAGGGACCTCAAGGATCACGCAGTTCCAACCCCCTGCCCAGCAGGGCCACCAAACATCCACATTCACATCAGGTTGCCCAGGACCCCGTCCAACCTGGCCTTGAACACGGCCAAGGACGGGGCATCCACAACCTCCCTGGGCAGCCCGTTCCAGGCCCTAACCGCTCTCCTTGGGAAGAACTTCCCCCTAACATCCAACCTCAATCTTCCCTCCCTCAACTTGCACCCATTTCCCCTCGTCCTGCTGTTGTCAGCCCTTCTGAAGAGTTGACTCCCCTCCTGGCTGTAGGTTCCCTTCAGGTATTGATAGGCTGCACTGAGGTCACCCCGCAGCTTCTCTTCTCCAGGCTGAACAAAGCCCAACTCCCTCAGCCTGTCCTCATAGGGGAGGTGCTGCAGCCCCCTGCTCATCTCAGTCGCCCTCCTCTGGACCCTTTCCAACATCTCAATGTCTTTCTTGTCCTGAGGGCTCCACACCTGGACACAGGACTCCAGATGGGGCCTCACAAGAGCCGAGCAGAGAGGGACGATCACCTCCCTGTCCCTGCTGACCACCCCTCTCCTGATGGAGCCCAGGATCCCATTTGCCTTTCGAGCTGCCAGAGCGCACTGCTGCCTCATGTTCAGTCTCTCGTCCATCAGGACCCCCAGGTCCTTCTCTGCCGAGCTGCTCTCAAGGCCCACTCCTCCCAGCCTCTACGGGTGCCTGGGGTTCTTCCGGCCCCAATGCAAAGCCTTGCACTTTGCCGTGTTGAACCTCATTAGGTTCACCCGAGCCCAGCCCTCCAGCCTGTCGAGGTCCCTCTGAAGCTCCCTTTGCTTCAAGGCTCGGCTGCTCTGTCAGCATCACCCGTGGTTCAGTTCCTCCAATGGATGAATTTCTCTCTGTAAACAGAGCAGTGATGCTTTATTTCACACACAGGCTGGTGAGGCACTGGCACAGGTTGCCCAAGGAGGCTGTGATGCCCCATCCCTGCAGGCATTCAAAGCCAGGCTGGATGTGGCTCTGGGCAGCCTGGGCTGCTGGTTGGTGACCTGCACACAGCAGGGCTTGGATGAGATGAGAGCTGTGCTCCTTTGCAACACAGGCCGTGCTGTGATGCCCATCTGTGTGGTCGGAGCTCAGCTGGCGGTGGCACAGCCTGCAGAACGCTGTTAGGAAAGAAATCTCAGTGCTCTTTTCACCATCACTTGGCCTCGTGCTACAAGCACTGTGAAGCTGGGCTGGGTGCTGGTATACTTTACAAAGGTATTTCATTTTAGCTAGTTCTGCATGGCAGGAAACAGAGCCAGAGTTGTAAAGCCCATCTTCCTACCCAGAGCCACCTCAGAAGGTGAGGCAGTAAAAGCACAGCGATGCGCTGCTCCTGTTGGCATCAGTGAGGCCACATCTCGAGGGCTGTGTGCAGTTTTGGGCCCCTCGCTGCAAGAAGGACATTGAGGGCCTGGAATGTGGTCAAAGGAGGGCAATGAAATGGTGAGGGGTCTGGAGCACAGGGCTGAGGAGAGGCTGAACGAGCTGGGAACGTTCAGCATGGAGAAGAGGAGCTGAGGGCAGAGCTCACTGCTCTCTATGGCTGCTGAAGGGAGGCTGCAGGGAGCTGGGGGCGGCCTCTGCTCTGTGCCATCAGCGATGGGAGCAGAGGGAACGGCTTCAAGCTGCGGCAGGGGAGATTGAGGCTGGGCGTGAGGAAGAATCGCTGGTCAGCAAGGTGGGCAGCACTGCAATGGATGCCCAGGGAGGTGGGGGAGGCAGCGAGCCTGGGGGTGTCGAAGGCAAGGCTGGGTGCTGTGCTGAGGGACGGGGTGCAGTGGGAGCTGTTGGTGATGGGGGAACGGTGGGACTGGGGGAGCTTGGAGGTCTTTTCCAACCTGGGTGATTCCAGGGTTCTATGATTCCATGTTCAGCAGCACCTCCTGCGCTCTGGGTTGTAGAGCAGCGTGGGCCGGGGCTGCGGCTGCTCTGCTGCGCTGGTTTTTACTTTGACTTTGACTTTTCAGCCTGAAGCTGTGAAAAAAGAAGTGAAGAAGGAGGAGGCGAACAGAGGAAGGTGAGCTTTGCAGGGGGTGGTTGTCCCAAATGGCCTGGATGGGATGGGATGGGATGAGAGGAGATGGGATGGGATGAGATGGGATGGGATGAGATGAGATGAGATTGGATGAGACGAGATGAGATGGGATGGAATGAGATGAGATGGGATGGGATGAGATGAGATGGGATGAGATGGGATGGGATGGGATGAGATGAGATGGGATGAGATGAGATGAGATGAGATGGGATGGGATGAGATGAGATGGGATGGGATGAGATGGGATGGGATGGGATGAGATGAGATGGGATGGGATGAGATGAGATGGGATGGGATGAGATGGGATGGGATGGGATGAGATGGGATGGGATGGGATGGGATGAGATGAGATGAGATGGGATGGGATGGGATGAGATGGGATGGGATGAGATGGGATGGGATGAGATGGGATGGGATGAGATGAGATGGGATGGGATGGGATGAGATGGGATGGGATGAGATGGGATGGGATGGGATGGGATGGGATGAGATGGGATGAGATGGGATGAGATGGGATGGGATGAGATGAGATGGGATGGGATGAGATGAGATGGGATGGGATGAGATGACATGGGATGAGATGAGATGGGATGAGATGGGATGGGATGAGATGGGATGAGATGGGATGGGATGAGATGGGATGGGATGAGATGAGATGGGATGGGATGAGATGAGATGGGATGGGATGAGATGGGATGGGATGAGATGGGATGGGATGAGATGGGATGGGATGGGATGAGATGGGATGGGATGGGATGAGATGGGATGGGATGAGATGGGATGGGATGAGATGGGATGGGATGAGATGGGATGGGATGAGATGGGATGGGATGAGATGGGATGGGATGGGATGAGATGAGATGGGATGAGATGAGATGAGATGGGATGAGATGGGATGAGATGAGATGGGATGGGATGGGATGGGATGGGATGAGATGGGATGGGATGGGATGAGATGAGATGGGATGAGATGAGATGGGATGGGATGAGATGGGATGGGATGAGATGGGATGGGATGAGATGAGATGAGATGGGATGGGATGAGATGGGATGGGATGAGATGGGATGAGATGAGATGAGATGAGATGAGATGGGATGGGATGAGATGAGATGAGATGAGATGGGATGGGATGGGATGAGATGGGATGAGATGGGATGGGATGAGATGAGATGAGATGAGATGGGATGGGATGGGATGAGATGGGATGAGATGGGATGGGATGAGATGGGATGGGATGGGATGAGATGAGATGGGATGAGATGGGATGGGATGAGATGGGATGGGATGAGATGGGATGGGATGAGATGAGATGAGATGGGATGGGATGAGATGGGATGGGATGAGATGGGATGGGATGAGATGAGATGAGATGAGATGAGATGAGATGGGATGGGATGAGATGAGATGAGATGAGATGGGATGGGATGGGATGAGATGGGATGGGATGGGATGGGATGGGATGAGATGAGATGGGATGAGATGAGACGGGATGAGATGGGATGAGACGAGATGAGATTGGATGAGACGAGATGAGATTGGATGAGATGGGATGAGATGGGATGGAATGAGATGAGATGAGATGAGATGGGATGAGATGGGATGGGATGAGATGGGATGGGATGAGATGGGATGGGATGAGATGAGATGAGATGAGATGAGATGAGATGAGATGAGATGAGATGAGATGGGATGGGATGGGATGAGATGAGATGAGATGAGATGGGATGGGATGGGATGAGATGGGATGGGATGGGATGGGATGGGATGAGATGAGATGGGATGAGATGAGACGGGATGAGATGGGATGAGACGAGATGAGATTGGATGAGACGAGATGAGATTGGATGAGATGGGATGAGATGGGATGAGATGGGATGGAATGAGATGAGATGAGATGGGATGAGATGAGATGAGATGGGATGAGATGAGATGAGATGAGATGAGATGAGATGAGATGAGATGAGATGAGATGGGATGGGATGAGATGGGATGGGATGAGATGGGATGGGATGAGATGGGATGGGATGGGATGGGATGAGATGAGATGGGATGGGATGAGATGGGATGGGATGAGATGAGATGAGATGGGATGAGATGGGATGAGATGAGATGGGATGGGATGAGATGAGATGGGATGAGAGATGGGATGAGATGAGATGAGATGAGATGAGATGAGATGAGATGAGATGAGATGAGATGGGATGAGATGGGATGGGATGGGATGGGATGAGATGAGATGGGATGACATGAGATGAGATGAGATGAGATGAGATGAGATGAGATGAGATGTGATGAGATGAGATGAGATGAGATGAGATGGATGCCCTGCGAGAAGCGTGCTGGGGAGAGGTGCAGGGAGAGCCCATAGAGCAGCAGTGGGGGAGCTGGGCTGCAGGCAGTGTGCAGAGCTGTGTTAACAACCACGGCCAGGATTTTGCCCCAGGTCCTGGAACACACAGACGCTTCTGGGGGTGAGGAACTGGCTGAGGGCCGTGCCCAGCGGGTCGTGGTGCAGGGATCAAGGCCAGTGCGACCTGTTTACAGTGGGCTCGGTGCTGGGGCCCAGCCTGTTTAATATCCGCACTGATGAGCTGTGAGGGCAGTGAGGGTGGTCTGGAGGTCTGCAGGTGACACCAAGCTGGGAGGTGGTGTGGATCTGCGTGAGGGCTGATGTGTGTTCAGAGCAGGGGCAGCCAGCTTCCCCACAAGAAGCCTGGAGGGGCCAAAGGCCGGGCAGACGGCATCAGCAGCCCTTCCCTCACCTTCCAGCCTGCTCAGCCAGTCGTAGGAAGCCCTCAAACGGAACAGGATTTGTGCTCAGAGCTGCCAAAGCGACGGCAGCAGCTTGTTGGCTGTAGCTGTGCCTGCAGCAGGGCCCCGAGCTGCCGGCTGGGCTCAGAGCAGCACAGAGATGGGGCAGGGGGCTGTGAGTGCAGCATGGGGGGCGAGTTGTGGGGACACAGGCAGGGTTGGGTTTGGCTGCAGGGTTGGGTTTGGCTGCAGGGTTTGGTTTGGCAGCAGGGTTGGGTTTGGCTGCAGGGTTGGGTTTGGCTGCAGGGTTGGGTTTGGCTGCAGGGTTTGGTTTGGCAGCAGGGTTGGGTTTGGCTGCAGGGTTTGGTTTGGCTGCAGGGTTTGGTTTGGCAGCAGGGTTGGGTTTGGCTGCAGGGTTTGGTTTGGCTGCAGGGTTGGGTTTGGCAGCAGGGTTGGGTTTGGCTGCAGGGTTTGGTTTGGCTGCAGGGTTTGGTTTGGCAGCAGGGTTGGGTTTGGCTGCAGGGTTTGGTTTGGCTGCAGGGTTTGGTTTGGCTGCAGGGTTTGGTTTGGCTGCAGGGTTTGGTTTGGCTGCAGGGTTGGGTTTGGCAGCAGGGTTTGGTTTGGCTGCAGGGTTTGGTTTGGCAGCAGGGTTTGGTTTGGCTGCAGGGTTTGGTTTGGCTGCAGGGTTTGGTTTGGCTGCAGGGTTTGGTTTGGCTGCAGGGTTGGGTTTGGCTGCAGGGTTTGGTTTGGCAGCAGGGCTCACACAGAACTGACCAGCCATCTGCCTCCGTGTTTCAGTTGCTTTAACGCTGCTCGGTGGGGCTTCCAAATGCGGCAGGAAGCGGCGCACCAGGAGCTTACTGCTAACTCAGGGATTCTCCAGTAGTTTGATCGCTTCTGTGTTGTTTTCTCCTGTTTGTTTGAATGCATTTAGCTCTGGCTTGAAGAAATACACGGAGGGATCGGGAGCGGTGCAGACGGCAGCTGCTCACCTTGCAGAGGAGCCCAGCGCCATGAAGAAGGAACCCATCTCCATCCCTGCTGTCGAGGACGAGCTGCCGGCGGTGAAGACGGAGCCTTCGGAGTCGCATCCGGAAGGAGCACAGAGGGATCCTGGTGCAGGGCTGGCGGAACAAAGCGGCGGGGAGGCGGGGGCTGAACTCGCTGGTGCGCCCATGGGGGCGGCTGGGGCCCAGTTACCCACAGCGAAGGCAGAAGAGAAGCTGCTGCCTCCTCCCAGCATGGGGAAAGAGGAGGTGATCGCGGACGGCGCTGCTTGGAAGCTCCCTGTGCACGCAGTCGGATCCACGGCGCAGAAGGGAGAGGGGCTGGGAGCCGCAGGGCCGGGGGCCGCCGGGGAGCAGCCGGGAGCAGAATCAGGCAGGGCTGCTGCGCCGCTGGCAGCGGGGAGGACATCGGGGGCCGTCCCCAAAGCAGCGCCTGCTGCTGGGCCTGCCCAGATGGGCCCTTGTGTCATCCCACCCAGAAACCCTGGCACAAAGACAGGCGTTGATGAGCCGGTGCAAACGGACCGTGAAAAGCAGGGGGTTCCGACAGCAGAGGTGAATCCTGAGCCTGAGGACGGGGCGGCAGCGGCTGGAGATGGGGCTGGAATGGATGTGGAGGGGAGAGCAGAAGGGGCTGCTGGGGAGGAGGGCTGCAGGCTGAAGTGTGCAGCAGAGGTGGAGAAGAAACGCGAGCGGCACGAGGCTGAGGTTGGGGCTGCCGTGGAAAACGCCGCTAAGAACGGGAAGGAAAAGAAGGGAAGTTGCAGCAAAGCGCCTCAAAGCAAGGAGACGAGGGCAGCAAAAACGAAAGAAGCTGCCAAAGCTTCCAACTCCTCCTCGTCCATCCAGGAGCCTTCCTCCGCTCCTAAAGGAACCATGAAGGCAGCGGCGTCTGCTCCTGATGCGTTGACGCCGGGGGCTGCGGGGCACAGAAGCAAACCTGCCCTGTGCAAAGGAGAGGAGCAGGCAGCTTCCTCCAAAGCCAGGCCCCAGGGAGCAGCAGCGGGGCAGAAGAAGGCAGCGTGGAAAGAGGAAGGCCAGCCCAGAGGCGGCTCTGCCAAGGGAGGCAATGGGAGGAACGCGTCCCAGCAAGAGAAGGACTCCCATGCGGAGCCCAGGCCCGGCTCCAAGCAATCCCAGCAGGGGGAGAGCAGAGCGTCCGGCACGAGGAGAGACGGCAGCACTAAGGTGAGCAGGGCAGGAAGGCTGCTGGCTTGTGTGCAGCATGGGGCCGTGGGGCTGCGTTCCCTTTCCCCATCCTTGCTGTGCTTTGGGCCAGTGGCCGCCTTGGAGTCGCACGGGAGCCGTAAGAAACGAGGGCGAAACGTGGCCCAGGTTTGAAACAGGACAGGCTGGATGGAGCGGCCCTTGAAAGCAGCCCCAGAAGGAGCTGGGGGTCCTGATAGATGAAAAGCTTCATACGAGGCAGCAGTGCAGCTCCTGCAGCTTGGAAAGCAAACGGGATCCTGGGCTCCATCAGCAGAGGGGCGGCCAGCAGGGACAGGGAAACTTCATTTACCATAGAATCATGGAATCTTCTGAGTTGGAAAGGACCTTCAAAGGTCATGTAGTCCAACTCCCCTGCAATAAACAGAGACAGGCACAGTGCTCAGAGCCCCTCCAGCTCGGCCTTAAAAGTCTTCAAGGTCAACGTACCCAGCAGCTCCTGAAGCAATTTGTTCTTGTGCCTCACCACCTTTATTGTAAGCAAACCTCTTCCTTATACCCAACCTAAATCTCTCCTTTCGTTTGAGGCCTTTTCCACTTGTCTTACCACAGCAAACCCTGCTGAAGTCTGGCCCCTTCCTTCTTACAGCCTCTTTTACGTACTGAGAGGCCTCTTGAAGGTCTCCCATGGGCCTTCTCTCTTCCAGGCTGAAAAGCCTCAGCTCCTTCAGCCTGTCCTCATAGGGGGAGCGTTCCTCTCATCAGAGCATTTTTGTGGCCCTCCTATAGATGCACTCCTACAGGTGCACATCTTCACTGTACTGGGGCACCACGGCTCGACCTGGAGCTGAGTTCTCACCAGCAGAGCGAAGCAGCAGAATGGCCTCCTTTGACCTGCTGGTCTTTTGATGCGGCCCAGGATGCTATTGACGTTCAGGGCTGTGAGATCCCATTTCTGCCTCACGCCCAGCTCGCCGTGTACCCCCAAGTACCCCCCAGCAGCCCCAAGCAGGGAGGTGATCGTCCCCCTCTGCTCTGCTCTCGTGATGCCCCCATCTGCAGCACTGCGTCCAAGTGTGGAGCCCGCAGTACAAAAGAGACAGGGAGCTGTTGGAGAGGGGGCAGAGGAGCCACAGAGATGAGCAGGGGCTGCAGCAGCTCCCTATGAAGACAGGCTGAGGGAGCTGGGCTCGTTCAGCACGGAGAGAAGCTGCAGGGTGACCTCAGTGCAGCCTTTCAATACCTGAAGGGAGCCTGCAGACAGGAATCAGCTCTGTGAAAGGGTTGATATGTGTAGAATGAGAGGAAATGGCTTGAAGTTGAGGGAGGGGAGATTGAGGTGGGACATCAGGGGGAAATTCTTTACCCAGAGAGCAGTGAGGGGCTGAACAGCTGCCAGAGAGGCTGTGATGCCCCGTCCATCCCTGGAGGTGTTCAAGGCCAGGCTGGATGGGCAGCCTGGTTCAGCATTACACGTTGGTGGCCCTGCATGCGGCAGGGGGTTGGAGCTTCGTGATCCTTGGGGTCCCTTGCAGCCCTGGCCATGCTGTGATGCTGTGATGCTGTGATTCAACGCTGCTTGGCTGACACGGCTGGAAGGTGCAGGTCTGCACCGCGTGTCGTCTGATGGTTCCGGCTGGGGATCCTCGTCCTGCTGGCTGCGCTGAGCCCTGCGCAGAGCCGGGCTGCTGGAGGGGGTGGCTGAGCTGCGGCTCCGTGCCTGGGCTGCCTGCTGAGCTCCGTTTGCCAAGACGTGGCCAGAAGCTGCACAACCTGGACAGCTTGAAAAAGCAAAGCGAAACAAACAGCGGAATTTCCTTCCGATGAATTTGGAAGTTTGTCTCCTGCTGGTGGTTTGTGGTTTTTACCTGCTTGCGGTTGCTGTCACCGATTTCACGTGGATTCCCTTCTCACCCTGCAGGTTTCCACCGGAGGCAACAGCAGAACGGCCAGAAGCAGCGGCAGCAGCAGCAGCAGCAAGCAGGAGGTGAGGGCTGGGGGGGGGCTGAGCTCCACATGGGGGTCCTGAAGGCTGGTCACCCAGCTGAGATTCACATCTGTGAGAGCTGCAAGAACACGGGTGGCTGCAACACAGCAGGAGAGGCTGCAGGAGCTGGGAACGTTCAGGTTGAGAAGAGGAGCTGAGGGCAGAGCTCACTGCTCTCTATGGCTGCTGAAGGGAGGCTGCAGGGAGCTGGGGGCGGCCTCTGCTCTGTGCCATCAGCGATGGGAGCAGAGGGAACGGCTTCAAGCTGCGGCAGGGGAGATTGAGGCTGGGCGTGAGGAAGAATCGCTGGTCAGCAAGGTGGGCAGCACTGCAATGGATGCCCAGGGAGGTGGGGGAGGCAGCGAGCCTGGGGGTGTCGAAGGCAAGGCTGGGTGCTGTGCTGAGGGACGGGGTGCAGTGGGAGCTGTTGGTGATGGGGGAGCGGTGGGACTGGGGGAGCTTGGAGGTCTTTTCCAACCTGGGTGATTCCAGGGTTCTAAAAAGGACGGGGAGCTGTTGGGAAGAGTCCAGCGCAGGGCAGCAAGATGGAGAGCGGCCTGGAGCATCTCTGCTATGGAGAAAGGCTGAGCTGCGTCTGTTCAGCATGGAGGGAAGGAGGCTGAGAGGGGAGCTGAGCCAGGGCTGTGAATATCTGAGGTGTGGGGGCAGCACGGCGAGGCCGGACTCTGTTCAGTGGGGAGTGGAGACAGGAGGAGGGGAAACGGCCGGGAACTGAGCATAGGAAGTTGTGCAGCACTGTGCGAAGGAACGGCTGTGCAGTGAGGGGAGGAGCGATGGAACAGGGAGGGGGGGTCTGTGGGTCCCAACGGGTCTCTATGGGTCCCAGTGGGTCTCTATGGGTCCCAACGGGTCTCTATGGGTCCCGATGGGTCCCAATGTGTCTCTATGGGTCCCAGTGTGTCTCTATGGGTCCCAAGTGGTCCCAATGCATCTCAATGTGTCTCCATGGGTCCCAACATGTCTCTATGGGTCCCAGTGGGTCTCTATGGGTCCCGATGTGTCTCTATGGGTCCCACTGTGTCTCCATGGGTCCCAGTGTGTCTCTATTGGTCCCAACATGTCTCTATGGGTCCCAACGTGTCTCTATGGGTCCCAATGGGTCTCTGTGGGTCCCAATGTGTCTCTATGGATCCCAACATGTCTCTATGGGTCCCAACGTGTCTCTATGGGTCCCAATGTGTCTCTGTGGGTCCCAATATGTCTCTGTGGGTCCCAACGTGTCTCTATGGGTCCCAGTGTGTCTCTATGGGTCCCAACATGTCTCTATGGGTCCCAACATGTCTCTGTGGGTCCCAACGTGTCTCTATGGGTCCCAATGTGTCTCTATGGGTCCCAACGTGTCTCTATGGGTCCCAACATGTCTCTATGGGTCCCACTGTGTCTCTATGGGTCCCAACGTGTCTCTATGGGTCCCAACGTGTCTCTATGGGTCCCAGTGTGTCTCTGTGGGTCCCAACGTGTCTCTGTGGGTCCCAACGTGTCTCTATGGGTCCCACTGTGTCTCTATGGGTCCCAATATGTCTCTATGGGTCCCAATGTGTCTCTGTGGATCCTAATGTGTCTCTATGGGTCCCAACATGTCTCTATGGGTCCCAACGTGTCTCTATGGGTCCCAATGGGTCTCTGTGGGTCCCAATGTGTCTCTATGGATCCCAACATGTCTCTATGGGTCCCAACGTGTCTCTATGGGTCCCAATGTGTCTCTGTGGGTCCCAATATGTCTCTGTGGGTCCCAGCGTGTCTCTATGGGTCCCAGTGTGTCTCTATGGGTCCCAACATGTCTCTATGGGTCCCAACATGTCTCTGTGGGTCCCAACGTGTCTCTATGGGTCCCACTGTGTCTCTATGGGTCCCAACGTGTCTCTATGGGTCCCAATGTGTCTCTATGGGTCCCAACATGTCTCTATGGGTCCCAACGTGTCTCTGTGGGTCCCAACGTGTCTCTATGGGTCCCACTGTGTCTCTATGGGTCCCAATATGTCTCTATGGGTCCCAATGTGTCTCTGTGGATCCTAATGTGTCTCTATGGGTCCCAACATGTCTCTATGGGTCCCACTGTGTCTCTATGGGTCCCAACGTGTCTCTATGGGTCCCAACGTGTCTCTATGGGTCTGTTCAGCATGGAGTAAAGAAGGCTGAGAGGGGAGCTGATCCAGGGCTGTGAATACCTGAGGTGTGGGGGCATGGTGGTGAGGCCAGGCTCTGTTCAGCAATACATGCAAACAGGGTGAGGGGAAACGGACACAAGCTGCAGCAGAATGGTTCTATGATTCTATTCTATGATTCAAGGAAGGTTGAAGGCTCTTACAAGCAGCTCTGTAGAGCAGGAGGTCAGAACTTCTCCATCCACCTTCCCCTTCCATGCACAGCTGTTTCCCTCTATCAGCCTCCGTTTTGGTGTGAAGATCAGCCCGGGGCTGATGGCTCGGCTCTCAGTGCTTCTGCCTCGGCCTTCAGGTCCTGCCCTAACAGGGCTCTCTCCCTCTTCCTGTGTTGGACACAACGCAGCACTGGGTGGTGGGACAGAAAGTTTAGCAGAAAAATAGAGAATTCCAAATCCTATATGGAAGAAATGCAAGTAGGAACGTGGGGCTGGGGGAGGGAGGGCGCTCAGGAGTTCACTGCATCTCCTACAGGTGGAGGCTGAGCTCTGGGGCATCCGCTTGGTTTCATGGATGATGCTGCTCGTGTCTCCATCCCTTCCTCCATCCCTCCCACATGGGACGGGGATCCAGCCCTGCTTGTTGTGCCTCCATCCCTCCTTGTTGTGCCTCCATCCCTCCTTGTTGTGCCTCCATCCTTCCTTGTTGTGCCTCCATCCTTCCTTGTTGTGCCTCCATCCCTCCTTGTTGTGCCTCCATCCTTCCTTGTTGTGTCTCCATCCTTCCTTGTTGTGCCTCCATCCCTCCTTGTTGTGCCTCCATCCCTCCTTGTTGTGCCTCCATCCTTCCTTGTTGTGCCTCCATCCTTCCTTGTTGTGCCTCCATCCTTCCTTGTTGTGTCTCCATCCTTCCTTGTTGTGCCTCCATCCTTCCTTGTTGTGCCTCCATCCCTCCTTGTTGTGCCTCCATCCTTCCTTGTGCCTCCATCCCTCCTTGTTGTGCCTCCATCCTTCCTTGTTGTGCCTCCATCCTTCCTTGTTGTGCCTCCATCCCTCCTTGTTGTGCCTCCATCCTTCCTTTTTTTGCCTCCATCCTTCCTTGTTGTGCCTCCATCCCTCCTTGTTGTGCCTCCATCCCTCCTTGTTGTGCCTCCATCCTTCCTTGTTGTGCCTCCATCCTTCCTTGTTGTGCCTCCATCCCTCCTTGTTGTGCCTCCATCCCTCCTTGTTGTGCCTCCATCCTTCCTTGTTGTGCCTCCATCCTTCCTTGTTGTGCCTCCATCCTTCCTTGTCGTGCCTCCATCCTTCCTTGTTGTGCCTCCATCCCTCCTTGTTGTGCCTCCATCCTTCCTTGTTGTGCCTCCATCCCTCCTTGTTGTGCCTCCATCCTTCCTTGTTGTGCCTCCATCCCTCCTTGTTGTGCCTCCATCCCTCCTTGTTGTGCCTCCATCCCTCCTTGTTGTGCCTCCATCCTTCCTTGTTGTGCCTCCATCCTTCCTTGTTGTGCCTCCATCCTTCCTTGTTGTGCCTCCATCCCTCCTTGTTGTGCCTCCATCCCTCCCACGTGGGATGGGGATCCATCTTTCCTTGTTGTGTCTCCATCCCTCCCACCTGGGATGAGGATCCAGCCCAGCTTGTTGTGCCTCCATCCTTCCTTGTTGTGTCTCCATCCCTCCCACCAGGGATCAGGATCCATCCCTCCTTGTTGTGCCTCCATCCTTCCTTGTTGTGCCTCCATCCTTCCCACTTGGGATGGGGATCCATCCTTCCTTGTGCCTCCATCCCTTCCTTGGCCTGTGGGTGCCTCCCGTTGAGCACAGAGGTTGGCTGGCCGCGCAGCCGCCCTCGGTTCAGTCCTGCTTTTCCTCCCCAGGAAGAAGAGCTGTTCCCCTTCAACCTGGACGAGTTCGTTACGGTGGACGAGGTGATCGAGGAGAGCGAATCCCCGGTGAAAACGCAGCGCGCTCAGCCCAAGGGGAAGAGGAAGGAATGCTGCAGGAGCAACTGGGAGCCCAGCTCCAAGAGGAGGAAGGACAGGAGCTCCCCGCAGCGCCTGGCCGAGAGCCGGCTGTCCTTCGTCATGTTGGACGAGATCGGCGAGGAGGAGGAGGAGGAGGCCGGCGCGCAGCTGGGGATGCTGGTGGTGGACGAGGTGCTGGAGGAGGACGAGGCGGCGGGGGAGGCGGGCGGCGAGCAGCGGGCGCCCCTGGCTTTGGACGAGCCGGAGGGGGGCGGCGCGGCGAGGGACGGCGGCGCTCCGGAGGGACGGCGATCGAAAGCGGAGCCTTTGGTGACCGTGGATGAAATCGGGGAGGTGGAGGAGCTGCCGCTGAACGAAGCCGCGGAGCTGAGCGCCAAGGAGGAGGAGAAGGGCGGCGCCGAGGATCCCTGCCAGGTGCCCGACGATCCCAGCGCCTTGGTGACGGTGGATGAGATCCGCGAGGAGGACGGCGGCGCGGCGTGGGATGAGGCCAACGAGGACGAGGACGATTTCCTGGCTGATTTCAACCGGCTGAAGGAGGAGCTGAACTTTGTGACGGTGGACGAGGTTGGGGAGGAGGATGAGGAGGAGGAGGAGGAAGAAAGCGCTTTGCCGGGGAAAGAGCCGAAGGGAGGTGAAGACGAGGAGGAAATTGCTGCTGCTGCGGGACCAGAGGAAGAAACGGCCGCCAGTGCAGGACCAGAAGAGGAGGACATCGTTGCTGTTGCAGGGCCGGAAGAGATGGAAGTTCTGGGCGCTGCTCATCCAGAGGAAGAAGAAGAAAATGCGGCCTCCAAACCAAAAGGTGAGGAGCTGCTGGCAGATGGGGAGCAGGAATGGGGTGCGTGGCAGGGCTGCGTGGGGAAGGGGCGAAGGGAGACGTGTGGGGGTGAGAGGAGAGCTGCAGAGTGGGTCTGTGTGCAGAATGGAGCCGGGAAAGGGTGAAGGGAGGCGTAAGGGAGCCAGGAGAGCTCCGGATAACCCAGGGAGCTGCAGGCTGTGACATCCGAGCCCAGCTGGCAGGCAGGGCTGAAGGGTGGCTGTGCTGGGAGCAGAGCGGGGCTGGAGCACCTCTGCTGTGGGGACAGGGAGGGAGCTGGGGCTGTGCGGCATGGAGAAGGCTCAGAGGAGGCCGTATTGTGACCTTCCAGGACCTGAAGGGGCCCTATGGGAGAGCTGGAGGGGGACTTCATAAGGGCAGGGAGTGAGAGGATGAGGGCAAATGGCTTGAAAATTAAAGGGGGTGGATTTAGGTGATAGGAGGGCGTTCTTTGTGAGGAGCGGGTTGCCCAAGGAGGCTGTGGATGCCCCAGCCCTGCAGGCATCCGAGGCCAGGCTGGATGTGGCTCTGGGCAGCCTGGGCTGCTGGTTGGTGCCCTGCACACAGCAGGGCTTGGAGCTGGATGAGCGCTGTGCTCCTGTGCAACCCAGGCCATTCTAGGACTCTGTGTGGGGCACTGAACAGGTCCCCCATTGAGGCTGTGGGTGCCCACAAGTGCTGTTTCGTGCATCCCAAAGGCCGGGACGGCCCTCAGCTCACTGCCATCCTTCTCAGGTCTGGATTACCTCCTCCCCAAGGCCGGCTTCTTCTGCCAAATCTGCTCCCTGTTCTACTCGGATGAGACCTCAGTGAAGAATCACTGCCGCACGGCGCTGCACCAGCAGAACGCAGAGGTGGGCTGTGGGCTGGGGGGGCTGCATGGATCTGGAGGGGCTGCATGGATTTGGGGGGCTGCATGGATCTGAGGGGGGGGCTGCAGGGATCTGGAGGGGCTGCAGGGATTTGGGGGGGCTGCAGGGATTTGGGGGGGCTGCATGGATCTGGGGGCTGCAGGGATCTGGAGGGGCTGCATGGATCTGGGGGGCTGCACGGATCTGGGGGCTGCACAGATCTGGGGGGCTGCAGGGATCAGGGGGGCTACAGGGATGTGGAGGGGCTGCATGGATCTGGGGGGCTGCACAGATCTGGGGGGCTGCACAGATCTGGGGGCTGCACAGATCTGGGGGCTGCACGGATCTGGGGGCTGCACGGATCTGGGGGGCTGCATGGATCTGGGGGGGCTGCACGGATCTGGGGGGGCTGCAGGGATCTGGGGGGGCTGCATGGATCTGGGGGGGCTGCACGGATCTGGGGGGGCTGCAGGGATCTGGGGGGGCTGCAGGGATCTGGGGGGGCTGCACGGATCTGGGGGGCTGCATGGATCTGGAGGGGCTGCACGGATCTGGGGGGGTTTGCATGGATGTGGGGGGCCGCCTGCTCACTGCGCCCTTCTTCCTGCAGAAGTTCATGGCCACAAAGAAGGAGGAGGGGAGCAGCGGGGCTGAGCAGAGCCCGAGGTGACGGGAGGAGAGGAGAGGAGCCTCCATCCTTCCATCCTTCCATCCTTCCGTGCCATCCAGCGTGGCGCCCGGCTGCGATCCGTTGGTGTTGTACAGAGCCAGACTGAGACACCCGTTGTGGGGGGGGGGTGGGGGGGGGGGTAGGGGGCTTTGGTTTGTGTCCCAAAGCATCGGGGTGCTGGGGGGCTGCTTCCCCCCCCTCCCCTCCGCTCACCTGCCATAAACACCCTCCTTGTACAGCCCCCAGGGCTTCGTGTGTGCTGTGCCTCCCCCTGCCCCCCAACCTGGGGTCCTGGTGTTGGTTGGGTGCCCTCTACGCATCACCCGGGGGGAGGGGGGGGGTCTCTGGCTTCTCTTGGGACCCCCACCCAGGGGAGGGAGGGGATCCCTTATGCCCTGCCTGTTGAGAGGTGGGGGGGGGAGGGGTCTCTGGTTTCTCTTGGGACCCCCGCCTCCTGGAGCACCCCGTCGCCTCTGGGGGGCCCTGCAGTGCTCTGGGTGATCCATGGTATCGTGGCCGAGTTTGCGATGCTGTGCTGTGGGTCTTCAGCTCACCTTGGATGGGGAGGGGGGGGGGGGGGGGTCCCTTCTGCCTGCCTCCCCCAGCTGCTGGGGGGGCTCTGGTTCCCTTCAGGCCCCCCATCCCTTGGAGCATCATGGAGCATCCCATCACCCTGGGGGGTGGAAGCCGATGCTCCGGGGCCGTGCAGCCATCGGCGGCCTTGTGGCCGTTTGCTGCGGGGCTTCGGCTCGTCATGGAGCTGCCACCAGCCGTGGGGCCGGCCGAGATCCACCGGGGCACCCAGGGAGCTGCCAGAGCCCACAGCTCAGCCCTTGGCCTCGGCGCCGACTGGTGAGGTGCCGGCAGGCCGGAGGTTCGCTCCCACCTACGGGAAGGGTTGTGAGGGGGAGCTGGGGAGCTGCGGGCCCTTCAGCCTGAGCTCGGCGCAGGGAAGGCGAGCGGGGGGTGAAGGCCAGCCTTGGTGGGTTCACCAAGGGCAGCGGCTGCTCCACCGACCTCTGGTCAGAGGGGAAAGGCTGCTGACGTCGGCCTGCACTTGGGCAAGGACTTGGACTGGCGCTGCGCTGTGCTGCAGGAGCCGGCAGCCCTTGGCCGGGTGAAATCCTGGCTGCACGAGGAGCTGATGTGGGGCCGGAGGGCAGAGCTGAACGGAGCCCCGGGGGTCGGTGCTGAGCCAGGCCTCATCTGCACTGCGTGCAGCTCTGGGCTGCAGAGCACAAAAAGGACGGGGAGCTGTTGGGAAGAGTCCAGCGCAGGGCAGCAAGATGGAGAGCGGCCTGGAGCATCTCTGCTATGGAGAAAGGCTGAGCTGCGTCTGTTCAGCATGGAGGGAAGGAGGCTGAGAGGGGAGCTGAGGCAGGGCTGTGAATATCTGAGGTGTGGGGGCAGCACGGCGAGGCCGGACTCTGTTCAGTGGGGAGTGGAGACAGGAGGAGGGGAAACGGCCGGGAACTGAGCATAGGAAGTTGTGCAGCACTGTGCGAAGGAACGGCTGTGCAGTGAGGGGAGGAGCGATGGAACAGGGAGGGGGAGTCTGTGGGTCCCAGTGGGTCTCTATGGGTCCCAACAGGTCTCTATGGGTCCCAATGTGTCTCTATGGGTCCCAATGTGTCCCTATGGGTCCCAACGTGTCTCTATGGCTCCCAGCATGTCTCTATAGGTCCCAATGTGTCTCTGTGGGTCCCAACATGTCTCTATGGGTCCCAATGTGTCCCTATGGTCCCAACGTGTCTCCATGGGTCCCAATGTGTCCCTATGGGTCCCAATGTGTCCCTATGGGTCCCAACGTGTCTCTATGGCTCCCAGCATGTGTCTATAGGTCCCAATGTGTCTCTGTGGGTCCCAACATGTCTCTATGGGTCCCAATGTGTCCCTATGGTCCCAACGTGTCTCCATGGGTCCCAATGTGTCTCCATGGGTCCCAATGTGTCCCTATGGGTCCCAATGTGTCCCTATGGGTCCCAACGTGTCTCTATGGCTCCCAGCATGTCTCTATAGGTCCCAATGTGTCTCTGTGGGTCCCAACATGTCTCTATGGGTCCCAATGTGTCCCTATGGTCCCAACGTGTCTCCATGGGTCCCAATGTGTCCCTATGGGTCCCAACGTGTCTCTATGGGTCCCAACGTGTCTCTATGGCTCCCAGCGTGTCTCTATAGGTCTCAATGTGTCTCTATGGGTCCCAATGTGTCACTATGGGTCCCAACGTGTGTCTGTGGGTCCCATTGTGTCTCCATGGGTCCCATTGTGTCTCCATGGGTCCCAACGTGTCTCTATGGCTCCCAGCGTGTCTCTATAGGTCCCAATGTGTCTCTATGGGTCCCAACGTGTCTCTATGGCTCCCAGCGTGTCTCTATAGGTCCCAATGTGTCTCTATGGGTCCCAACGTGTCTCTATGGCTCCCAGCGTGTCTCTATAGGTCTCAATGTGTCTCTATGGGTCCCAATGTGTCTCTATGGGTCCCAACGTGTCTCTATAGGTCTCAATGTGTCTCTGTGGGTCCCAATGTGTCTCTATGGGTCCCAACGTGTCTCTATAGGTCTCAATGTGTCTCTATGGGTCCCAACGTGTCTCTGTGGGTCCCAACGTGTCTCCATGGGTTGGCTGCGAGTGTGGAGCTGCCTGGGGGCTGCAAGGCCCTGCAGGGGGATCTGGGCCGGCTATGGAATGCTGGGCTGAAGGCAGTGGGATGAGTTACAACAAGGCCATAGGTCGGGTCCTGCGCTTTGGCCACCACAAACCCAGGTCGGCATCCAGGCAGGTCTGGAAACATCTCCAGAGCAGGAGACTCCACCACCTCCATGGGCAGCCGGGGAGCATCAGTGGGGCATCAGTGGGGCATCAGTGGGGCATCAGTGGGGCATCAGTGGGGCATGGAGGACCTTGAGTGTGGAGGAGGCTCAGTGCAGACCTCATTGCTGAGGGGAGTGGGGGCACCATGGGGACACAGCGGGACATCGGTGGGACACTGGGACATCGAGGGGACACTGGGACATCGATGGGGCATGGGGATCCCAGTGGGGCATCAGTGGGGTCTGAAGGACCTTGAGTGTGGAGGAGAGGAGGTTCAGGGCAGACCTGGTTGCTGAAGGGAGTGGGGACACCATGGGGATACAATGGGGCGTGGAGAACCCCAATGGGATACTGGGACATCGGTGGGTCATCAGTGGGGCATGGGGACCCCAGTGGGACTATGGGGCATCAATGGGGCATCAGTGGGGCATGGAGGGCCTTGATTGTGGAGAAGAGGAGGCTCAGGGCAGACCTCATTGCTGAGGGGAGTGGGGACACCATGGGGACACAGCGGGACATCGGTGGGACACTGGGACACCCATGGGGCATGGGGACCTCAATGGAGCTGTAGGACATCAATGGGGCATGGGAACCCCAATGGGGCTGTGGGGCGTCAATGGGGCATCAGTGGGGCATGGGGACCCCGATGGGCCATGGAAGACCTTGAGTGTAGAGAAGAGAAAGCTCAGTGCAGACCTCATTGCTGAGGGGAGTGGGGACACCATGGGGACACAGAGGGACATGGAGAACCCCGATGGGACACTGGGACATCGATGGGGCATGGGAACCCCAATGGGGCTGTGGGGCGTCAATGGGGCATCAGTGGGGCATGGGGACCCCAATGGGCCATGGAGGACCTTGGCAAAACCTATCGGCGTGCAGGGGTCTGAGTTGGGGGGGGGGGGCTTAATAGGGGAAATATGGGGGGGGGGGGTCTATAGGGGGTCCTATTCTGAGGGGAGGGTTCAATAGGGGGGGGGGGGGGGTCCTAGGAGTCCCATTTGCGGGGGGGGGGTCCTGTATGGGATCTCATGAGTCCTATTTGGGGGAGAGGGGGGGAAGTTGTATGGGGTGGGGTCCCATTCTGGGGGATGGGATTCAGTAGGGGAGTGGTGCAAGGAGCCCCATTTGGGGGGGGGTCCTATTGGGGGGGGTCCTATTGGGGGGGGGTTCTGTATGGGAGGCTTCCAAGGAGGCTCGTTTTGGGGTGCATGGGGGTGTCTGTATGATTGGGGGGGGGGCTCCAGGAGTCCCATTTCGGGGGGGGGATGGGCGGTTATATGGGGTGGGGTCCTATTCTGGGAGGGGGGGGGGGCGTTCAGTATTGGGGGGGGTCCCAGGAGCCCCATTTAGGAGGGTCTGTGTGGGGGTCCCAATGCAGGGCTCTGTCTGGGGGTCCTGGGGAAGGGGGGGCGAGGGGGGGTCTGAGTTGGGGGGGGGCTTAATAGGGGAAATATGGGGGGGGGTTATGCAGGGTGCTGGCTTCATATGGAGTTCCTGTTATGGGGGGGGAGATGCGGGGGGGGTCCCAGTGTGCGGAATCCCATCTGTATGCATTGATCCTAGGCTGGGGGGTCCCGGAGAATTCCACCCCCCCTTCAGGGGTCTCCGGCCCCCCCCACGGCCGCTCTGTGCTGTAAGGCCCCCCCAATCCTCCCCCCCCCCGTCAGTGCAGGAGGGGCCGTCGGTGCTGACGCTGCTGTTGGTTGGGGGGGGGGGCGTGAGGGGGGATGGGGGGTCTGACCTCACTGCATCATTCTGCCCTGCCTTCCCTTCGGGCTGCTCTTCCAGGGCACGGAGGGAGTGGGCAGCCCCTGGGGGGGGGGGAAAGGGGGGGGATTAAATGAGGAGGGGGGCGAAAGGGAGGACTTCGCTGCTGGGGAAACTGAGGCGGTGGCAGCAGGGCCAAGCGTGGTGCGTTCCCCTTTAAGAGAGGCCGAGGGGGGGGTTGGGGGTTTGGAGGAGGAGTGGGGGGGGGGGGAGGGGGGCTGTGCCGCAGTGCGGGGGGGTCGGAGGGGGGGCGGGGGGGGGGGCGGTGCGGGGCGATGCTGCGGGTCTTCGTGCTGCACGCGGAGGAGCTCCGCACGCCGGACGCCGACATCAGCGATGCGTATTGCGGGGTCGTGTTCAGAGGTGCGGGGTTTGGAGGGGGGGGGGGGGGGGGGGGTTGTGTTGGGGGTCTCGGAGGCTGCGGCCCCCCCCCGGAGGTTTTGTGCTGGGGGCGGGGCTGTGGGGCCCAACGGAGGGGCGCTGGGGGGGGGGAGGGGTGGGAGTGAGCTGAGGTCTGGTTGCTGTATGGGGGTCTCGGTTTGGTGGGGGGGGGTCCGTTACGTGGGGGGGGGGGGGGGGCCTGGAGACCCATTTTGGGGGCTTTATATTGGGTCGGGTCCCATTATGGGGGGGGGGGAAGTCAGTATGACAGGGTCCCAGGAGTCCCATTTGGGTGGGGGGGTCTGTATAGGGAGTCCTGTTCTGGGGGGGAGGTCAGTATGGGAGGGGTCCCAGGAGACCCGTTTTGGGGGGGGGGGTGGGAGTCTGTATAGAGGAGGGTCCCATCTGTGGGGGTCCTGTATGGGAAGGGTCCCATTTGGGGGGGTTCAGTAGGGGGGAGATCTGAGGAATCCCAATTGGGGGGGGGGGGGTGTCTGTATGGGGGGGGGGTCCCAGGAGACCCATTTTTTGGGGGGGGGGTGGGAGTCTGTATAGAGGAGGGTCCCATTTGGGGGGGTTCAGTATGGGAGGGGTCCCATTTGGGGGGGGGGTCTGTATGGGAGAGACCTCAGGAGTCCCAAAGGGGGGGGGTCTGTATGGGGGGGGGGTCCTATTCTGGGGGGGGGGTCATTATGGGAGGGGTCCTAGGAGACCCATTTTTGGGGGGGGGGGTCTGTATGGGGGGGTCCTGTTCTGCAGGGGTTTCAGGATGGGAGGGATCTCGGGGGTCCCATTTTGGGGGGGGGGGTTGTATAGGGGTCCTATTTTGGGGGGGGTCAGTATGGGAGACCCATTTTGAGGGGGGGGGAGTCTGTATAGAGGGGGGGTCCCATTCGAGGGGGTTCAGTAGGGGGGAGATCTGAGGAGTCTCAGTTGGGGGGGGTCTGTATGGGGGGGGGTCCTATTGTGGGAGGAGGGTTCAGTATGGGAGGGGTCCCAGGAGACCCATTTTGGGGGGGGGTGAGGGGGGGGGTTATATGGGGTGGAGCCCCATTTTAGGGGGGGTCCTATTCTAGGATAGGGGTTCAGTATGGGAGGGGTCCCAGGAGACCCATTTTGAGGGGGGGGGGGGAGTCTGTGTAGAGGGGGGGTCCCATTTGGGGGGGTTCAGTAGGGGGAGATCTGAGGAGTCCCAATTGGGGGGGGGGTCTGTATGGGGGGGGTCCTATTGTGGGAGGAGGGTTCAGTATGGGAGGGATCTCGGGGGTCCCATTTTGGAGGGGGGGGGGGTTGTATTGAGGGTCCTATTCTGGGGGGGGGTCGGTATGGGAGGGGTCCTAGGAGTCCCATTTTGGGGGGGGGGTTATATGGGGTGGAGCCCCTATATTTGGGGGGGAGTCTGTATAGAGGTGGGGGTCCCATTTGGGGGGGTTCAGTAGGGGGGAGATCTGAGGAATCCCAATTGGGGGGGGGGTCCTGTATGGGGGGGTCCTATTGTGGGAGGAGGGTTCAGTATGGGAGGGGTCCTAGGAGTCCCATTTTGGGGGGGGTTGTATAGGGGTTCCTATTTTGGGGGGGGGTCGGTATGGGAGGGGTCCTAGGAGACCCATTTTGGGGGGGGGGGGTGTCTGTATAGAGGGGGGGTCCCATTTGGGGGGGGGGGTTCCTCTATGGGATCTCATGAGTCCTATTTGGGGGAGAGGGGGGGGAAGTTGTATGGGGTGGGGTCCCATTCTGGGGGGGGGTTCAGTAGGGGAGTGGTGCAAGGAGCCCCATTTGGGGGGGGGTCCTATTGGGGGGGGTCCTATTGGGGGGGGTTCTGTATGGGAGGCTTCCAAGGAGGCTCGTTTTGGGGGGCATGGGGGGTGTCTGTATGATTGGGGGGGGGCTCCAGGAGTCCCATTTCGGGGGGGGGGTGGGCGGTTTTATGGGGTGGGGTCCTATTCTGGGAGGGGGGGGGGCGTTCAGTATTGGGTGGGGGTCCCAGGAGCCCCATTTAGGAGGGTCTGTGTGGGGGTCCCAATGCAGGGCTCTGTCTGGGGGTCCCGGGGAAGGGGGGGGGAGGGGAGTCTGAGTTGGGGGGGGGCTTAATAGGGGAAATATTGGGGGGGGGGTTATGCAGGGTGCTGGCTTCATATGGAGTCCCTGTTATGGGGGGGGGGTGCGGGGGGGTCCCAGTGTGCGGAATCCCATCTGTATGCATTGATCCTAGGCTGGGGGGTCCAGGAGAATTTCACCCCCCCCCCTTCAGGGGTCTCCGGCCCCCCCCACGGCCGCTCTGTGCTGTAAGGCCCCCCCAATCCCCCCCCCCCCTCAGTGCAGGAGGGGCCGTCGGTGCTGACGCTGCTGTGGGTGGCTGGGGGGGGGGGGGGGGGGGCATAGCTGAGCGGTGACAGCAGTGGCGCAGCCGCCGCTATTTCTGGTCCCGCGAGAGCAGCTGCGGGGGGGGGGGGGCGGTGATGAATGACCCCCCCGGGATGAACCGAGGGGGGGGGGGGGAAGAGGGGGGGGAGGGGTCCGCTAAAGGGGAGACGGGCAGTGAATTGGGGGGGGGGGCGGAGGGGGTGGGATGGTGGTTGGGGGGGGGGGCAGTGCGGGGTGATTTTTCCCCCCCCCCCCGGCCATCATGGCACTGAACCGCACGGGGGGGGGGGGGGAGGTGGGAGAGGAGGGAGGAGCACCTACAGGTAGTCGACATCACGACCCCGTGCGTGACGTCACGGGCCCGTAGTGACGTCACGACCTTAGGATGCTGCCCCCCTCCCTTCCCACCCCCCCCCCCCTCCCTTCCCACCCCCCCCCCCTCCCATCATGGCACTGAACCCCACGGGGGAGGGGGGGGGGGGGGGTGGGAAAGGGGGGGGGGTGAGAGAGGAGGGGGGTGGGTGGGAGGGGAGGTGGGGGCACATCCAGGTAGTCGACGTCACGACCCCGTAGTGACGTCACACCCTAAGGTTGCTGCCCCCCCCCTCATGCAACGCCCCCCCCCCCACATCCGCGCCGCCGCTCGTCCCAACACCCCACACCCCCCCTCCGTCGCTGTGGCCACGCCCCTCCCGCTGTGGCCACGCCCCTCCTCCTCCGTGGCCACGCCCCCCCTCTCACCTCCCCCCCCCCCTCCCCCCCCATCCATCGCTGCCCGTTGCGGCGCTGCCCCGCTCTCCGGCCATGCTGCGCTGCGTCCTGCAGCGAGCCCAGCTGCGCCGCCCCGAGAAGGGGGACAGGCAGAGCGACCCCGTGGCCAGCCTGACCTTCCGAGGTGAGCCCCACAGCTTTGGGGTCGCCGGGGGGGGGGGGTTGGACTCCCCAAATCCGCGTGGAGCCGCGCCGCTCTGCGCCCCCCCCGCCCCTTTCTGCCTATCGGAGTCCCCCCTCCCCACATGACGGGAGGCGGAGGTGGGCGCCGGGCGCCGCTCCTGGGTTTGGGGTTCGCGGGAGACGCCGTTGACTTTTAGGGTTGGTTGGCGGGGGGGACGGAGTCGGGGATGGAGCCCAAACGGGTGATGGCAGCTGCGCCTTTGGGTGCTCCGAGGGGGGTCCTGGGGGGGGACCCCGAGTTTTGTGGGTGAGAAGCGCCTGAGAGCCGGGAGCGGCGATCCTGCGGGGGTCCGACCCAGCGCTGTGGGGTTCGAGGGGCTGCGCGGCCTTTGGGATGGGGGTCCGGTTCCCCTCAATGTTGGGGAGAAGCCCCCAGGTTGGTGCCTGAGGACCCCCAGTGGTTGTGAATGGGAACCCCGAGATCTGAGCCCTCAGGGTTTGTGAATGAAGACCCTATGGGGCTCCATCCCTTTGCTGGGGGCTCTGGGGGTTTCTTCATCCTTTGGGATGGGGGTTCCGTTCCCCTAAATGATGGGGAACCCCTGAGGTTGGTGCCTGAGGACCCCCAAGAGTTGTGAATGGGATCCCTTGGGATTTATGAAGGGGAACCCCAAGATCTGAGCATGGGGAGCCCTCAAGTTGTGAATGAAGACCCTATGGGGGTCCGTCCCATTGCTTTGGGATTTGAGGGGCTGCCCATCTTTTAGGACGGGGGTTCCTTTCCCCTAAATGCTGGGGAGCCCCCCCAGGTTGGTGCCTGAGGACCCCCCAGTGGTTGTGAATGGGAACCCTGAGATCTGAGCCCTCAGGGTTTGTGAATGAAGACCCTACAGGGCTCCATCCCATCGCTGGGGGCTCTGGGGGTTTCTTCATCCTTTGGGATGGGGGTTCCGTTCCCCTAAATGATGGGGAGCCCCCCCAGATTGGTGCCTGAGGACCCCCAAGAGTTGTGAATGGGATCCCTTGGGATTTATGAAGGGGAACCCCAGGATCTGAGCATGGGGAGCCCGCAGGGTTTGTGGCTGAGGACCCTATAGGGGTCCGTCCCATTGCTTTGGGGTTTGAGGGGCTGCCCATCTTTTAGGACGGGGGTTCCGTTCCCCTAAATGTTGGGGAGCCCCCCCAGGTTGGTGCCTGAGGACCCCCCAGTGGTTGTGAATGGGAACCCTGAGATCTGAGCCCTCAGGGTTTGTGAATGAAGACCCTATGGGGCTCCGTCCCATCGCTGTGGGGTTTGAGGGGCTGCCCATCCTTTGGGATGGGGGTTCCTTTCCCCTAAATGCTGGGGTACCCCTGAGATTGGTGCCTGAAGGCACCCCAAGAGTTGTGAATGGGATCCCTTGGGATTTATGAAGGATCTGAGCTTGGGAAGCCTTCAATTATGTGAATGCAGACCCTATAGGGGTGCATCCCATCACTATGGGATTTGAGGGGCCATTTTGTCCCCCCCCGATCCCTCACACCCGTCACCCCATAGCAGTGGGGCGACGTGGCTCCCAGCCGATGGGAAATGGCCGTTTGTAGGTAAAGGAACCCAAAGCGAAGGACAGGAAGGAGCCGAGGGGCGGCGCGGCCCTTCCTGCCGCGTCCCAAGGGGGGGTCGGGATGGCGATGGGGTCATTGGGGTCAATGGGGCCGTTGGCAGGCGGCCGCCCCGCTGCTATGGGGTGCGGTGCCGGATGGAGGCCGCCATGCTGGGAAATCCCAAAATAGGAAAAGCGGCGGCCCCAAAGCTGGGCTGGGTTTGGGGTCAAGGTTTGGGGTCGGTGTTATTGAGTGCTGTGCTGGGGGGGGGGGGGGAGCTCTGCCCCATAGGCGGCAGTGGGGCGGCCCCAAAGGAGCGCTGTGGGGTCTGTGGGGAAACTGAGGGGCAGAGTGGGGGATCTGTGGGGGAACTGGGGCACAGAATATAGGATCTGTGGGGAAAATGAGGCCCAGCCTATGGGATCTATGGGGGAATTGAGGCACAGCCTATGGGATTTATGGGGGAATTGAGGCCCAGCCTATGGGATCTATAGGGAAACTGAGGCACAGAATATAGGATCTGTGGGGAAACTGAGGCCCAGCCTATGAGATCTATGGGGGAATTGAGGCACAACGTGGGATTATGGGGGAATTGAGGCCCAGCCTATGGGATCTGTGGGGAAATTGAGGCCCAGCCTATGGGATCTATGGGGGAATTGAGGCCCAGCCTATGGGATCTATGGGGGAATTGAGGCCCAGCCTATGGGATCTATGGGGGAATTGAGGCCCAGCCTATGGGATCTATGGGGAAACTGAGGCCCAGCCTATGGGATCTGTGGGGGAAATGAGGCACAGCATATGCGATCTGTGGGGAAACTGAGGCATAGGGTATTGGGTCTATGGCATGGTGTATAGGGTCTTTGAGGAACTGATGCCTTGGGTATAGGATCTATAGGGATCTGAGGCACAGAATATGGGGTCAGTGGGGAAACTGGGGCACAGCTTATGGGATCTATGGGGAAATTGGGGGGCTGTAGGATCAGTGGGGAGCTGAGGCACAGGATATGGGATCTATGGCGTTGGGTATAGGATCTATGGGGGACTGTGGCACAGCATATGGGGTCAATTGGGAAACTGGGGCACAGCATATGGGTTCTATGGGGAAATTGGGGGGCTGTAGGATCAGTGGGGAGCTGAGGCATAGGATATGGGATCTATGGGGAAACTGAAGCCCAGCTTATGGGATCTGTGAGGGAATTGAGACCCAGCCTATGGGATCTGTGGGGAAACTGAGGCACAGAGTGTGGGGTCAGTGTGGGAACTGAGGCATAGGATATGGGATCGATGACATTGTGTATAGGGTCTGTGAGGAACTGATGCCTTGGGTATAGGATCTATAGGGATCTGAGGCACAGAATATGGGGTCAGTGGGGAAACTGAGGCCCAGCCTATGGGGGGAGTGAGGCACAGGGTGTGGGATTTGTGGGGGATCTGAGGCACAGAATATGGGGTCAGTGGGGAAACTGGGGCACAGCTTATGGGATCTATGGGGAAATTGAGGCACTGTAGGATCAGTGGGGAGCTGAGGCACAGCATATGGGATCTATGGCGTTGGGTATAGGATCTATGGGGACTGAGGCATAAGATATGGGTTCTGTGGGGAACTGAAGCACAGGGTTTGGGATCTGTGGGGAAACAGGTTCAGTGTATGGGGTCAGTTGGGAGACGGGCACGGTGTGTAGGATTATGGGGAATCTGAGGCTCAGCCTATGAGATCTATGGGGGAATTGAGGCCCAGCCTGTGGGATCTGTGGGGAAACTGAGGCCCAGCCTATGGGATCTATGGGGAAACTGAGGCATAGGGTATTGGGTCTATGGCATGGTGTATAGGGTCTGTGAGGAACTGATGCCTTGTGTATAGGATCTATAGGGATCTGAGGCACAGAATATGGGGTCAGTGGGGAAACTGGGGCACAGCTTATGGGATCTATGGGGAAATTGGGGGGCTGTAGGATCAGTGGGGAGCTGAGGCACAGCATATGGGATCTGTGGGGAAATTGGGGGGCTGTAGGATCAGTGGGGAGCTGAGGCATAGGATATGGGATCTATGGGGAAACTGAAGCCCAGCTTATGGGATCTGTGAGGGAATTGAGACCCAGCCTATGGGATCTGTGGGGAAACTGAGGCACAGAGTGTGGGGTCAGTGTGGGAACTGAGGCATAGGATATGGGATCGATGACATTGTGTATAGGGTCTGTGAGGAACTGATGCCTTGGGTATAGGAACTATAGGGATCTGAGGCACAGAATATGGGGTCAGTGGTGAAACTGGGGCACAGCATATGGGATCTATGGGGAAATTGGGGGGCTGTAGGATCAGTGGGGAGCTGAGGCACAGGATATGGGATCTATGGCGTTGGGTATAGGATCTATGGGGACTGAGGCACAGCATATGGGGTCAGTGGGGAAATTGGGGCGCTGTAGGATCAGTGGGGAGCTGAGGCACAGCATATGGGATCTATGGGGGAAATGAGACACAGCATATGGGCTCAGTGGGGAAACAGGCACCGGATATGGGATCAATGGGGAAACCGAGGCGCAGGAAGTGAGAAACCCCATTGTTTGTCCCACTGGTGCATGGGGTGGGAGCTGAGTTTTAGGGCCGTTGCCACGCACCCCCCGTTTGTTGTAGGGGTGAAGAAGAAGACGAAGGTCATCAAGAACAGCATCAACCCCGTATGGAACGAGGTGAGCGCCACCCTTTCCTCCCCGACCCTATAAGGGATCCTATGAAAAACCCTATTGCAACCGGGGCTCTTCTCTCTTTGTAGGGTTTCGAATGGGATCTGAAGGGCGTCGCTTTGGACCTCGGCTCTGAGCTGTGCGTCGTTGTCAAGGACCATGAGACTGTGGGGAGGAATAGGTGGGGAGAAGGGGGGAAAGAAGGGGGGAAAGAAGGGGAAAAGGGGGAAAAGGGGGAGGCTTTGATCCCAATATTCCCCCCCATGGCTCCGATTTGCAAAGCCTGGGGCGTGCACTTTCGTGCACGCCCCAGGCTTTGCAAAACGGAGCCTGGGGGGAAGGTTGTTGAATTTAGGATCGACCCCCCCTTGGGGTCTCCCCCAACCCCCCACTGTAACCCTGCTGACCCTACAGGTTTTTGGGGGAAGCTCGGGTTCCCCTACGGGATGTGCTGTCCTCAGCCAGCCTGGCGGCGTCCTATGATGTGCCTTTGTTGGATAGCAAGAAGCAGAACACCGGGGTGAGGAAGGGTGTGGGGATGGAGGTGGGGTGGGGATTCGGTGGGGTGGGGATGTGGCAATGGGGTGGGGAGTCAATGGGGTGGGGGCACAGTGGGATGGGGAGTCAATGGGATGGGGAAATGGCAGTGGTATGGGGGCACAATGGGATGGGGAGTCAATGGGATGGGGAGTCAATGGGATGGGGGCACAATGGGATGGGGGCACAATGGGATGGGGGCTCAATGGGGTGGGGAGTCAATGGGATGTGGACAATGGGATGGGGACACAATGGGATGGGGAAACAGCAGTGGTATTGGGGCACAATGGGATGGGGGCACAATGGGATGGGGGCACAATGGGATGGGGGCACAATGGGATGGGGGCACAATGGGATGGGGACACAATGGGATGGGGAAATGGCAGTGGTATTGGGGCACAGTAGGATGGGGAGTCAATGGGGTGGGGGCACAATGGGGTGGGGGCACAATGGGGTGGGGGCACAATGGGGTGGGGGCACAATGGGATGGGGACACAATGGGATGGGGACACAATGGGATGGGGACACAATGGGATGGGGACACAATGGGATGGGGAAATGGCAGTGGTATGGGGGCACAATAGGATGGGGAGTCAATGGGATGGGGGCACAATGGGGTGGGGGCACAATGGGATGGGGACACAATGGGATGGGGGCTCAATGGGATGGGGACGTGGCAATGGGTTGGGGACACAGTGAGATGGGGAAATGGCAGTGGGGATGGGGACTTGATGGGATGGGGACAAGGCAGTAGGATGGGGACACAGCAATGGGGTGGAGACGTGGCGATGGAATGGGGACACTGTGGGATGGGGACGTGGCAATGGAAGGGGGACACAGTGGGGTGGGGAAGTGGCACTGAAATGGAGACATGGCAGTGGGATGGGGATGTGGCACAGGGATGGAGGCAATAGGATGGGGACGTGGCAATGAAATGGGGCCACAGTGGGGTGGGGGCACAGGGGGATGGGGGCATGGCACAGGGATGGAGGCAATAGGATGGGGACGTGGCAATGAAATGGGGACACAGTGGGGTGGGAACACAATGGGATGGGGATGTGGCAATGGAAGGGGGACACAGTGGGGTGGGGGCACAGTGGGATGGGGGCATGGCACAGGGATGGAGGCAATAGGATGGGGACGTGGCAATGAAATGGGGACACAGTGGGGTGGGGACACAATGGGATGGGGATGTGGCAATGGAAGGGGGACACAGTGGGGTGGGGGCACAGTGGGATGGGGGCATGGCACAGGGATGGAGGCAATAGGATGGGGACGTGGCAATGAAATGGGGACACAGTGGGGTGGGAACACAATGGGATGGGGATGTGGCGCTGAAATGGAGACATGGCAGTGGGATGGGGATGTGGCACAGGGATGGAGGCAATAGGATGGGGACGTGGCAATGGAAGGGGGACCCAGTGGGATGGGGACCCAGTGGGGTGGGGACACGGGGATGGGGACGTGGCAATGGAAGGGGGACACAGTGGGGTGGGGACACAATGGGATGGGGATGTGGCACAAGGATGGAGGCAATAGGATGGGGATGTGGCAATGGAAGGGGGACCCAGTGGGATGGGGACCCAGTGGGGTGGGGACACGGGGATGGGGACGTGGCAATGGAAGGGGGACACAGTGGGGTGGGGGCACAGTGGGATGGGGGCATGGCACAGGGATGGAGGCAATAGGATGGGGACGTGGCAATGAAATGGGGCCACGGTGGGGTGGGGACACGGGGATGGGGACGTGGCAATGGAAGGGGGACACGGTGGGGTGGGGACACAGGGGGATGGGGGCACAGTGGGATGGGGCCATGGCACAGGGATGGAGGCAATAGGATGGGGACATGGCAATGGAAGGGGGACCCGGTGGGATGGGGACCCAGTGGGATGTGGACAAAGTGGGATGGGGGCATGGTGATGAAATGGGGACCCATTGGGATGGGGCCGTGGCCGTGGGACGGGGATGTGTGACGACTCTCCCCTTTCGCCCAGGCTTCCCTCATCCTGCAAGTCTCCTACACCCCTCCTCCGGGCGCTGCCCCCCTTTTCCCTCCCCCAGCCCCCCCCGAGGCCGCCCCGGCGGCGGTGGCAGAGCCCGACACGCTCACCGGTAATGCGGGGGCCGCAGGGGGGGACGCGTCCCCCATCGCCCACCCCACAGCGCCCGGGGACCCGCAGCAACCTCCCTGCCTCCCGCCTCGCGCAGAAGCGGCCACCGAGGAGGAGGGGGACGACCAGGCGGCCACGGGGGACGAGTTGGAGCCCCCGTCCTCAGGGCTGCCGGGTTCGGAGCCGCCCTCGCTGCCCCGCAGACCCCCGGCTCCCCGCGGCCGTGGGGTGAAGCGCAGGAGGAGTTTGCCCAAAAAACCCCTGTCCAACAAACCGCAGGACTTCCAGGTGAGACCCCTGGTCGCTCAGAACTCAGCCTGGGTGTCATCAGCTGCAAGCTGACCCCAAGGTGTCCCCTTGAGGCCGGGCCGACCCCCTCCTCGTTCCTCCCCCCCCAGATCCGGGTTCGGGTGATCGAGGCCCGGCAGCTGCCCGGCGTTCACATCCGCCCCGTGGTGAAGGTGACGGCGGCGGGGCAGAGCAAGAGGACCAGGATCCGTAAAGGCAACAGCCCCCGCTTCGACGAGGTGAGGGGGGGGGGAAATGCAGGACGGGGTGCGAACCCAAACGCACCCAACCAGTCCAGCTCTATTTGAGCCGCCTCAATTCTGGCAGCTCTGTTCTACCCGGTGCTTATTTTGCTGTTCTTCGGTAGCCTGACCCTTGGGCGCATGAGCATGGCGCACCTTGACAGCCGTGCTCTTCATTCGGGCAGCAATTCTTGCCCCAGCTCAGCAGCCCAAATCTTTGCCCCCCCTTCTTTGCCCCCCCTTCTTTGCCCCCCCTTCTTTGTCCCCCCTTCTTTGCCCCCCCTTCTTTGCCCGCATTCTCCACCAAAAAGCATCACAGAGTTGGCTGGATCGATCCATGCCCATCACAGGGGGGCAACAGGCCCCTGCCCTCCCCCCCTCTCCCCACCCCAGCCCCACAGAAATGGGAAGGAAGGAAGGGAGAATATAAAATAAAACCAGCGGCAGCGATCTATGGAGGAGAACTGCTTTTACTACCGCAATATAATACAATCTAATTGGAATTGAGACTAATAAATCAAATGAGATAGGAGAGAGAAAGATCCTGAGGCCGAGTCAAACCTGAAAAGCTTGGAACGGCTGGGAAAGCACCTCCAGTGCCAGGCAGGAAGAGACCAACCCAGGCAGAAGGGCCAGATCCCACGAGCTCCATGATGTACAGGGATGGGTACCGGGAACTGGGGCCATGGGCACTGTAATACCCGATGCACCGCGTGATGTTTTGATGCGGAATGCTGAGAACCCCAAAAAACAAAACCCCATAAAAGCGTGACGTTGAGCATCGCCCCGGTGCCCCAGGCTGGGAGCGCCGCGCTCCATCGCCTCTTCTTCTTCAGACCTTCTTCTTCAACGTCTTCGAGTCGCCGGCCGAGCTGTTCGACGTGCCCATCTTCATCACGGTGAGCCCCCCGCCGTGTCCCCACCCCCAGCCCGGGGATGTGGCTCTGCTCCCCCCCCTGGGCTCACTGCTCCTCCCACAGGTCCTGGATTCGCGCTCTTTCCGGATGGACGCGGTGATCGGCGAGTTTCGGGTAGGGATCCGTCCCGTCTCTGTGTGATGGGTTGGTGGCTGGGCTACAATCTTGGAGATCTTTTCCAGCCTTTGTGACTGTGATTCCAGGAGCTGGGATGGGTTGGGGTTGGATCTGGGGGTCCTGAGGGGCTCCTCCAGCCTTTATGCTTCTGTCGTTGAGCGATTCTGTGTCTGGGCACGGGAGGGGTTCAGCTCGATGACCTTGGGGGTCTTTTGCAACCGGAATAATCCCATAATTGAGTGGACATACGGGTGATGTGGTTGGACTGGATGACCTTGCGGGTCTTCTCCAACCCAGACGATGCCATGATGGAGTCATGGAGGCGATGGGTCGGCGTTGGGACTCAATGGCCTTGGGGGGTCTTCGGCGTTGGGACTCAATGGCCTTGGGGGGTCTTCGGCGTTGGGACTCAATGGCCTTGGGGGGTCTTCGGCGTTGGGACTCAATGGCCTTGGGGGGTCTTCGGCGTTGGGACTCAATGGCCTTGGGGGGTCTTCGGCGTTGGGACTCAATGGCCTTTGGGGGTCTTCGGCGTTGGGACTCAATGGCCTTGGGGGGTCTTCGACGTTGGGACTCAATGGCCCTGGGGGGTCTTCTCCAGCCCGAACGATTCGGTGCTTCTGTGGGCGGTGATGGGTCGGTGGTCTCGGACTCAGAGATCTCAGGGATCGTTTCTGACCTTCACGGCGCACTGATGCTATGATTTTCTCTCTCTGTGTCTCACAGATGGACGTTGAGAGCATCTACTCGGAGCCCAGTGAGTTCTGTGTCCCCCCCCATAGGAAAGGCAGAGGTGTTCCCCTACCCACCGCCCCTTCCTGGGCCATGTATCCACGCGGATTCATTTTGGGATGAGGCCCATAAAGGAGGGACAAAGTGATGCCTGTTAAACGTTTCCCACCCCATCCCTGCCAAGTGTGACAGTCAAACACGGGGAGCTTAGCAGCCAGGAGGCCAGCAGAGGGAATTCAGCTCTGCCCCGTCACACCACCCCTTGTCTCCCCCAGAACATGCGATCCTCAGGCGGTGGCTGCTGCTCTCCGACCCGGAGGACTTCACAGCGGGGGCAAAGGGGTACCTGAAGGTCAGCCTGCTCGTGCTGGGGCCCGGGGACGAAGCTCCCGTGAGTATCGGTGCTGGGGGGCTTCCAGCTGCCATCCGGATCGACGCGTTGAGCCGTGGGCCATCCCACAGGTGGAGAAGAAGGAGGTCTCCGAAGACAAGGAAGACATCGAGGGGAACCTCCTGCGTCCCACGGGGGTCACCTTGCGAGGGGCTCAGTTCTGCCTGAAGATCTTCAAAGCTGAAGATTTGCCCCAGAGTGAGTGGCGGCTCGGCGCCGTGGCGCTCGGTCTCAGTGCGGGACGGAGCACCCATGGGTGCTGCACGTCACAGCCCACCCAGCAGTGCTCTCCCCCCCGCAGTGGACGACGCCGTCATGGACAACGTGCGGCAGATCTTTGGCTTTGAGAGCAACAAGAAGAACCTGGTCGACCCCTTCGTGGAAGTCGGCTTCGCGGGGAAGACGGTGAGTGGGGCACGGTTGTGTCCCCACTGGGGCGTGGGGCTTCCCGGCACCGAGGGGAGACCCATCTCTGCTCCCACCCCTCCAGCTCTTCTCGAGGATCCTGGAGAAGAATGCCAACCCGCAGTGGAACCAGTGCCTGACGCTGCCGGTGATGGTGAGCGCCGTGCCCACCCCTCACCGCCCCGCCGCCCCCCGGCCGCACCGCTCACTGCTCCTCTCTGTCCCCAGTTCCCTTCCATGTGTGAGAAGATGAAGATCCGGGTGACCGACTGGTGAGCCACGGGGAGGGGATGGGGCGGGACCCCATAAAACAGGAGGAGCCGTGGAGGGGGATGCGCTGATGGATCGGGGGGCAGCCGCGCTGCGCTGAGACGTGCGCTGCGTTCCAGGGACCGTCTGACGCACAACGACGTCGTCGGCACCGCCTACCTCTGCATGTCCAAGATCTCTGCGCCCGGCGGGGAGCTGGAGGGTGAGTGGGGGGTGGCATGGGGGGCTCTGTGAACGGCCCTGGGGAGCGTGGTGCTCACAGCTGGAGCTCAGCGTTGGCTTGGAAGAGGGAACGGGCAGGGTGGGCTCTGACCACTGGGGCAGAAATGGGGGGCATGGATGGGGGCGTGCTGCTGGCTCCATCCGTCCCATGGTGGGGATTCTGCCCATCCTATGCTGCTGGCTCCATCTGTCCCATGGTGGGGATTCTGCCCATCCCATGCTGCTGGCTCCATCCGTCCCATGGTGGGGATTCTGCCCATCCTATGCTGCTGGCTCCATCCGTCCCATGGTGGGGATTCTGTCCATCCCATGCTGCTGGCTCCATCCGTCCCATGGTGGGGATTCTGTCCATCCCATGCTGCTGGCTCCGTCTGTCCCATGGTGGGGATTCTGTCCATCCCATGGTGCTGGCTCCATTTATCCCATGGTGGGGATTCTGTCCATCCCATGCTGCTGGCTCCATCCATCCCATGGTGGGGATTCTGTCCATCCCATGCTGCTGGCTCCATTTATCCCATGGTGGGGATTCTGTCCATCCCATGGTGCTGGCTCCATTTATCCCATGGTGGGGATTCTGTCCATCCCATGCTGCTGGCTCCATCCGTCCCATGGTGGGGATTCTGTCCATCCCATGGTGCTGGCTCCATCCGTCCCATGGTGGGGATTCTGTCCATCCCATGCTGCTGGCTCCATCCGTCCCATGGTGGGGATTCTGTCCATCCCATGCTGCTGGCTCCATCCGTCCCATGGTGGGGATTCTGTCCATCCCATGCTGCTGGCTCCGTCTGTCCCATGGTGGGGATTCTGTCCATCCCATGCTGCTGGCTCCGTCTGTCCCATGGTGGGGATTCTGTCCATCCCATGCTGCTGGCTCCATTTATCCCATGGTGGGGATTCTGTCCATCCCATGCTGCTGGCTCCATCCATCCCATGGTGGGGATTCTGTCCATCCCATGCTGCTGGCTCCATTTATCCCATGGTGGGGATTCTGTCCATCCCATGGTGCTGGCTCCATTTATCCCATGGTGGGGATTCTGTCCATCCCATGGTGCTGGCTCCATCCATCCCATGGTGGGGATTCTGTCCATCCCATGGTGCTGGCTCCATTTATCCCATGGTGGGGATTCTGTCCATCCCATGGTGCTGGCTCCATCCATCCCATGGTGGGGATTCTGTCCATCCCATGCTGCTGGCTCCATCCGTCCCATGGTGGGGATTCTGTCCATCCCATGGTGCTGGCTCCATCCATCCCATGGTGGGGATTCTGCCCATCCCATGCTGCTGGCTCCATCCATCCCATGGTGGGATCTCCATCCACCTCCTGGTGGTGGATCCATCCATTCCATGGTGCTGTCCCTGTTGATCCATTTCGTGGCGGTGGCTCCATTTGTGTGTCCACCTTGCATGGTGTGGCTCTGATTATTCTGTGTGGTCTCGGTTCCGTCCATCCTGCGGTGACGGTGGTTCCATCTGTTCTGTCTGGTTGCTGGCTCCATTCACCCTGCATGGTAGCTCTGTCCTTCCCATGGTTGTGTCTACATCTGTTCTGCATGGCGGTGGCTCTGTATGTCCTCTGAGGTCGCTCCATCCTGCACGGTGACCCCATCCATCCCATGGCGGTGACTCCACCCGTCCCCTGGCCTTGTGCTCTGATTTTTTGGTGGCTGTCCCTCCTGGCTCGTGGTCCTGCAGACTTTCATTCCTACTGTGGCCATAGGAAGAGGTTGCTGCAGAGCTGCGTTGCGCAGGAGGTTTTGCATCCTGTCTCAGTCCTTGTGTGCTCTGCAACCCCCCTGGAGGGCTGCGTGGCCGTGTTGCAGCCTCCCTGCTTCTCTGCTGGCACCGAATCCCCCAGCAACAGCATCTGCTTTTCCCATAGCCTCCTCCTGTCCCACAGCCTTCCCTGCTCCTCCTCCTGACCTCTCTCTGTCTCTTTACGCTCCAGATGCGTTTCCTGCTCTCGCGAAGCCTCTGAAAGCCTCAGACTGTACGTCCCCTTAGAGCCTCTTGGTTTGTGGGCACTTGGGTAACTTCTTTAGGGTGTGCGGTGCCCGGGGAAGGGCTGCGCTGCCGTCCCTCCGTTTTGGTTTTGGGGTGCCCCCGTTGGGCAGCGGCGGTGCTGGAGGTCTCGGGGTGACGATGCGTTGCACACTGAGCGCTCGGGGTCTGGTGTTGTGCTGGGAGCTCAGTGCACGTGGACCTGGCTCTTCGCTGCTCGTTTGCTTGAGGTGTCCAGAAGTGAGCAGCGCTCACGGCTCACGCTGCCTCGTGGCACAGCGCAGCCCTAAATCCACGCAGCTCCCGGCCCAGGGATGCTCCGCACAGTTGCCAGCACCTTCCCTGTCCTGGCCAATAGGTGTTTGCGGGGACGTGGCGCTCTGCCATGGGTCCCTGACGTTCCCTTTCCTGTGCCGTGCAGTGGACGACGGGCTGGGCTTCCTGCCGACCTTCGGCCCGTGCTACATCAACTTGTACGGCAGCCCCCGCGAATTCACCGGCTTCCCCGACCCGTACGAGGCGCTCAATTTAGGAAAGGTGAATCAGCCTCTTCCCGGCACGGCCCGAAATAGATTAACCTTCCTTCCTTCCTTCCTGCTTCTGCTAACCCTGCCTGGCTTTGTTAGCAGGAGCCCACGCCGCACGCTCCGTCCCCGCTGGCTAAACTCCTCCCGGCACTGAAATAGCGCCGCCGCTCTGACCTCTGCCGCGAAGCCAACGAGAGCAGAGGTGGGGGTGAAGGATGGGGCGATGGCTGCTGATCCTGTCCTGCTCTACCCCAAGGGCGAGGGCGTCGCGTACCGCGGCCGGGTGCTGCTGGAGCTGGAGACCAAGCTGGAGGAGCACGGGGAGCTGAAGGTGGAGGACATCTCTGCGGATGACGTCCTGCGGGTGGAGGTAACGGGGCTGCTGCGCTGCGATGCTGGCCGTGGAAGGGGGATGACTTGCAGCTGATGGTCTCCTGGAGGCCGTCTCCCACTGCGTTTTCATCCCCGGGTGCCCACCTTGCTCTGTCTGAGCAAACCGTAGTGCGGGTGGATGTGCAGGAGATTCGCTTTTAAAGAGCAGCCATCCCATCGGCAGCAAGTTGGATTTGGTGATCCTCGCAGGTCCCTTCCAGCCTGGGTTCCCCTGCCCTGTGACCTCGAGTGCTGTTGCAGATGCACTCTTGACGCTCTTTAGAACTGACCTGCCTTTCCCACGCGGGTCGCTCCAGTCTTCTCCTCTGTTAGATGGTTCTTAAACATCTCACCCCAAATTCTGTCGACGCGCATCACGTTCTCCTTTCCTGCGTTAATCTCTTCCGTCCCAGTGGCTTTGCCATGCTGTCACGTGTCAGGCCATCATAGGAGGGCAGTGGTGGCATCTCCTCCCCGTTCCTGTGCCTCTTGCAGAAGCACCTGCGGAGGAGGAAGTACTCCCTCTTTGCTGCCTTCTACTCGGCCACCATGCTGCAGGACGTGGACGATGCCATCCAGTTCGAGGTCAGCATTGGCAACTATGGCAACAAGTTTGATAACACCTGCTTGCCCTTGGCCTCCACCACGCAGTACAGCCGGGCCGTGTTCGATGGTGAGCAGCACCAGGGGACTGTCTGTGCGTTGGTGGGGGGTGGCTGTGGGGTCTCCATCCTTGAAGGCCTTCAAAACCCAACTGGAGGACTTCGTAACCAGCTGGAAACAAAACTGGGGCCATTAGAACCCAATGGGAGGCCTTCGAAAGCCAGCAGGAGACTTTCAAATCTCAGTTGGAGATCCTAGAACCCAACTGGAAGCCTTCAAAACAAAACTGGGGTCGTCAAAAACAAATAGGAGGCCTTCAGGACCCAAGTAGAGGTCTTCAGATTTCAGTTGGAGGTCCTTAAACCCAACTGGAAGCCTTCAAAACAAAACTGAGGTCATCAAAAACAAATAGGAGGCCTTCAGGACCCAAGTAGAGGTCTTCAGATTTCAATTGGAGGCCCTTAAACCCAACTGGAAGCCTTCAAAACAAAACTGAGGTCATCAAAAACAAATAGGAGGCCTTCAGAACCCAACTAGAGGTCTTCAGATTTCAGTTGGAGGTCCTTAAACCCAACTGGGAGCCTTCGAAACAAAACTGGGGTCATCAAAACCCAATGGGAGGCCTTCAAACCCCAACAGGAGACCTTCAGATCTCAATTTGAGGTCCTCAAAGTCCAAGTAGGGGCCTTCAGAACCCAAAGGGGGGCCTTTAAAACCCAACTGGAGTGCCTCAAAACCCATCTGAAAGTCTTCAAGTCCAACTGGAGACCTTTGGAACCTCAACGTGTGAAGGCACGCGCACGTGTGGGAAGATGTGACTGGAAAGGAGGAAAGCAGCCAGGAATTAAGCGTTCCTGTGGAGCCCCTTGGCCCTAACGACGCCCCTTAGTTCTCATGGGAGAGCTGGTATTTTGGGGTGGCCTTTCCCAGGCTCCCATGGGGCTCTGGGATCAGATGCCTTCAGCACACCGGGGTCGTGCCGCTGCTTCCTGGCCTCACCGCTCCACAGATGGATCCATGGGCACTTTTGGACCTCGTTGCACACGGGGGTCTCCAAAAGAGCCGGGCCCTGAGCTCCTGCCCCAACCGCGCGGTGCCCGCTGCCATCACCCGGTGCCCTGAGCTCACCCAACGCTGTGCCCTCCAGGTTGCCAGTATTACTACCTGCCCTGGGGCAACGTGAAGCCCGTGGTGGTGCTGTCCTCCTACTGGGAAGACATCAGCTACCGAACCGACACTCAGAACCTCCTCCAGCACGCGGCAGACAGGCTGGTGAGTGCCCTGGTGACACAGCGCATCCCTCTGTGCCTGGTGGGCTGGGGGATGGAAGTTATCTCTAGTGGGGCTTGATGGGGAGCTGGGTGTTACATTTGAGGCATGGGAGCCACAGCAGGGGCTGCCGATGCCTCCTCTGTGTGACTCAAAACCTGGGACGCTTCCTTTCTTCTGTGGCTTCCAGGCAGCACGGTGTCACACAGCTGGGTGGGAAAAGGGGGGACCGCCCTCATCCTGCGTGGTGACAGTGGGGTGCTTCACCCAGGCAGGGAACCAGCGGGGGGAAGCATTGCTTCCTTCCCTTTTGGAGCGGTGGGTGGGATTTCTGGCCGTGCTACAGGGAGCTCCGAGCGGAGCCCACCCTGCAGAGCCCAACCAGCTGGGAGGTTGTGAGCTGGGGGGGCCGCGCCGGGTAGGTGGGACGTGGCATTTAGCCCTGTTGTCGTGCAGGAAGCCAACCTGGAGCAGATCCACCTCGTGCTCAAGGCCGGCGGCGCGCCGGGCGAGCTGCAGTCCCTGGGAGCCCAGCTGATGGACGACGTCATTGCAGACTGCAGGTATTTCTGCCACCTCTCACCGGGACGCTTCTCACTGTGTTTTGTTGCGGGAATCCTTGTTTGTTTTGGAGAGGAATGATTTCCTGCTGCTTTTTTTCTCCCTCCTGTGCTGTGCGTGCATCCATGCAGGGCGCTGGGTTTCTTGGGTGCTGGTGGTTGGAGCGGAGATGGAGGTGTTGGGTTGGGTGACGCGGCTGATTTGTCCCACCGTGGGGATAAATCTGTCCCTCTTGGCTGTCCGTGATGTCAGCACACCTGCTGGGACCATTGTCCCCATGTTCCCCCCCTGGCCTTCGTGGTGGGGAGGCGATGCCTCCTCCTTTTCAGCCTGGAACCCGCTGTGCAGAGCTCCAGGAGGACGCGCTCACCTGGCCAAAGTCTGTACCCACAGCCCCCCAGTTTGTTTGCTTTCGAGCATCATAAAGGAGATGTGTTTCGCCACACACACGGTTGGACTTGGTGATCCTAGAGGTCTCCTCCAACATTAAAGCCCTGTGGCTCTACTAAAGAGTGGCCCTGTGCAGCCTGACCTCTCCGTGGTCGCTGGGTGGATGTGGGGCCACGGTGGCTGAACACACAGGGCTTCGTTCAGAAGGAGGTTGGGCTGGATTTTGGAGCAGTGGGCAGCTCTGCTGCCCCCAGTGCTTCCCGGTCCCGGTGGAAAGGCTCAAGTGTTCTCCAAACCTTTTCACAAAGAGATGTCAGAGTGCTCCTTGCTGGAAAAGGAGGAGGGCTGGAAGAGGCACTGCGGTGGGTGCAGCTGGGGGAAGAGGAATAGCAGCAAAACCCAGTGCCCCGAGCACTAAGGGCACCTGGCTCAGGTAGCTCGTGTTGAGTGTCTTGGATTGGAAGGGTCCTTAAAGATCAGAGAACCACGGAATGGTTGGGTTGGAGAGGTCCCTAAAAATCAGCCATGGGATGGCTTGAGTTTGGGTTGGAAACATCCCGAAAGGTCGTAGAACCGTGGAATGGCTTGGGCTGGAAATGCTGAAACCTTCCTTCATCCAACAGCTCGAATCAATTGACGCTGTGCGTGCGTGGCCTGGGTGACCTGGTGGGCAGTGGTTGACCAACAGTTGACCAATGATTGATCAACAGTTGATCAGTGGTTGACAAATAGTTGATCAACAAGTTGGCCAACAGTTGACCAGTGGTTGAGTAATGATTGACCAGTAGTTGACTAACAGTTGACCAATGGTTGACTGAAGGTTGACTAGTAGATGACCAACAGTTGACCAGTGGTTGAGTAATGATTGACCAGTGGTTGACCAGGTGTTGACCAATGGTTGACCAGCAGTTGACCAATGGTTGACTAATGGTTGACCAGTAGTTGACCAATAGTTGACCAATGGTTGACTAATGATTGACCAGAAGTTGACCAATAGTTGACCAGTGGTTGACTAATGATTGACCAGAAGTTGACCAGTAGTTGACCAATGGTTGACTAATGATTAACCAGAAGTTGATCAGCAGTTGACCAATGGTTGACCAATGGTTGACTAATGATTGACCAGAAGTTGACCAGCAGTTGACCAGTGGTTGACTAATGATTAACCAGAAGTTGACCAATAGTTGACCAATGGTTGACTAATGATTAACCAGAAGTTGATCAGCAGTTGACCAATGATTGACCAATGGTTGACTAATGATTGACCAGAAGTTGATCAGCAGTTGACCAATGGTTGACCAGCAGTTGACCAATGGTTGACTAATGGTTGACCAGTAGTTGACCAATAGTTGACTAATGGTTGACTAATGATTGACCAGAAGTTGACCAGCAGTTGACCAGTGGTTGACTAATGATTAACCAGAAGTTGACCAATAGTTGACCAATGGTTGACTAATGATTAACCAGAAGTTGATCAGCAGTTGACCAATGGTTGACCAATGGTTGACTAATGATTGACCAGAAGTTGATCAGCAGTTGACCAATGGTTGACCAGCAGTTGACCAATGGTTGACTAATGGTTGACCAGTAGTTGACCAATAGTTGACTAATGGTTGACTAATGATTGACCAGAAGTTGACCAGGTGTTGACCAAAGATTGACTAGTGATTGACCAATAGATGACAAACAGTTGTCCAGTGGTTGACTAAAGATCCGTAGTTGACCAGCAATTGACAAATGGTTGGCAAACAGTTGACCAGTGGTTGACCAACAGAACCTGCATTAAGGGGCTTGGACTGGGGGATCTGCGGAGGTCCCTTCCAGCCCCCCGTGGTCCTGGATTCTGGGAGGAGGGTGACGCTCAGGATTGCTGCTCACACCACATCTCTGCCCGCAGCGTTCCGCTGCCCGACGTGCTGGGGAAGGCGGCCAGCACACACCTGGACCAGAACCTGTACCGCTTCCGCAGCACCAACCTGGAGCAGGTGGTGCGGGCGGCCCTGAGGCTGAAGCACGAGGAGCTGAGCCTGCCGGCCGTGCTGGAGCAGGCAGAGGACTGGCTGTGCCGGCTGAGGGCCATGGCTGAGGAGGTAACGCCGCGACGTCCCAGTCCCCACCGTTGCCTATGGCTGAGGTTTCGTGGGGTGGTGGCACTCGGTGTAGAGAAGCTTCACCAGGGAGCTGTCGGCGAGAGCAGATGGTTTGGTTCTGTGATGCTCTTTCAGAGGCAATGCTTGGCTTGTTTTGCCCTCGTGCTAAAAGAGAGAGGGAGCAGTGAGTTGAGAGACGTACAGTGATTCAATCCAGAGCAGCAATAGAATGACACCCACGGAACGTGCTCTGCGTGTGTTGGAGGGGCAGGAAGCAATCAAGTGACGTCTGGGAGTATCATCATAGGGTCCTCTGAGTCGGAAGGGTCCTCCAAAGACCTTCTGATCCAACTGACAGCCGGAAGTCATTTAGCTCCAACCGCAGTCGTTATCAAACTCCAATCTTAGATTATCCAACACCTCACAGTGCTGGCTGCTGCTGTCTGGTCATGCTGGCCAACGAAGCTCTTGGCTGTGGGGCTTCTCGTGCAGAATCAGGGTTGGGAAAGCTGATAAAAGGCTGAGGAGCAGTATTCAGCAGGATGGGTTTCAGGTAACTCCTGTGTCTTTTGGGTCGTTTACCACTGCAGATTTGGGTTTCTTTTTACGTGGCAGGTTATGTGGAGGCCCGAAAGTCAGTGGGGCTTCATGTGAGATCCGTGTGGATCCGTGGCCGCGCACCGTAGGGAAGGCGTAGCAGTAACCAGGATTCCGGCAGTAGCTGGAATATTCACTTGCTCATTTTATTTCCTGAGCTTCCTTTTACACGTCACATCCCAGAGCTGATCTTAAATCAAGAGGTTGGGCCGCGGGTCCCCCGAGATCCCTTCCAACTGAACGCACTGCGAGCCCCAGAGGTGTCGTGGTCCGTTCTTCCATCTGGCACTTCGTGTTGCTTTCATTCCCAACCCAAATGGACAGCCACGACCCGGGTGGGATGCGGGGCCGGGTTGCTCAGCCCTATAGGCTGTGAGCTGGCGATGGGGCCTGGAATCCTTGGGGTCAGGGGTCTGCGTCGATCTGTAACGCCCGCACTCCTCTGCAGCCCCAGAACAGCCTCCCAGACGTGGTGATCTGGATGCTGCGGGGCGAGAGGCGCGTTGCCTACGCCCGTGTGCCGGCCCACGAGGTTCTCTACTCCCGTGGTGGCCCCAGCTGCTGTGGGAGGAACTGTGGCAAACTGCAGACCATCTTCCTGAAGGTTCGTGGCCTTTCTGCACGCGCCTGCAGAGCTCAGCTCCTCGTGCGCCCCGCGGCGGCTCCCTGGGACCGCTCTCCTGTTTTGTGCGCCGCTCTTTCCGCAGTACCCCCAGGAGGAGGCGATGGGGCCACGGATCCCAGCCCAGATCCGCGTCCAGCTCTGGTTTGGGCTCTCTGTTGACGAGAAGGAGTTCAATCAATTCGCTGAGGGGAGGCTCTCCGTCTTCGCTGAAACCGTGAGCATCTGGCAGGGTCCATCCGCTCTGCGTTCCCCTGCTCTGCGGGTCCTCCTGGAGGGAGCAGGGTGTGGGTGCTGTGGGGCTCCCTTCTGACCTAGAGAAGAGCTGATTCCACTGGCGAGGTGGAGGGGGATCCGGGTTCCCATCCTCCTCCCTCTTGCTGGGGGTGGAAGCTGGGGCTGCCCACAGGAGGGCTGGGGGCTGCTGGGTGCGAGAGGCTCTTCCCACGAGTTGGTGCTCAGGATGGGCTGCGAGTTCATAGAGTCACAGAGTCCTTTAGGTTGGAAAAGCCCCCTGAGGTCATCAGGGCCAGCACTGCTGTCACAAAACCACGTCCCTAAGCATCACACCTGCGTGTCCTTCAAGTATTTCTTAGAACCGTGGGGTGGTTTGGGTTGGAAGGGCCCTTAAAGCCCATCTTAAAGCTCCCTGCCCCCCCTCCACGGGCAGGGTTGCCACTCACTGGACCAGCTCGCCCACAGCCCCCTTGTACCTCTCACCCCACTGCTAACACCAAATCTCTTCTGGGATCTCAGTACGAGAATCAGACCAAGCTGGCACTGGTGGGGAACTGGGGCACCACCGGCCTGACTTACCCCAAATACTCCGATGTCACCGGCAAGATCAAGCTCCCCAAGGACAGCTTCAAGCCCTCCACGGGCTGGACCTGGGCCGGTGATTGGTTCATCTGCCCGGAGAAAACGTGAGTGATGTTTTTATTGCGAAACCGCGCGGGTTGGGAGCCCCTAAAATGTGGAGTTGGGGGTGAGGTCACCCCCCCAGAGCATCCTTGGCGCGCAGCGATGTCGAGGTGTTGTATGGCTGCTGGGTGACGACCCAAGGTACAGCCCCAGGTTTGCAGCTCCCATTTGGGGAGGTGGGCGCTCGGGGGCAGCGGGGTGGGATCCCCATTGATGAGCACCGCTCCTGGGTGCAGGATGCTGCACGAGGCGGACGCGGGGCACCTGAGCTTCGTGGAGGAGGTGTTTGAGAACCAGGTGCGGCTGCCGGGCGGGCAGTGGATCCACATGGCTGACGCCTACACTGATGTGGTAAGGATCGAGTGGATCCCCGGGGTGCTGCGCAAAGAGGGGGGCGATGGGTGGACGTTGTTCCTCGTGGTGTCCCGCAGAATGGGGAGAAGGTTCTGCCTAAGGATGAGATCGAGTGTCCTCCGGGCTGGAAGTGGGAAGACGTGGAGTGGGACACCGACCTCAACAGAGCCGTGGATGAGAAAGGTATGAGGGGGCAGATTCGGGTGCCCGTGCCGCTTCAGCCTCTGAACTCTGCCCGCTGGGGGTTTCTTTCCATGCTCCCATCTGGGGATGGAGGTGTCAGCTGCTGTGGTGGCAGCTCAGGAGAAGGGCTCAGCCCCTGGTGTTCCCTGTCCCTGGGGATCTGGCCCTGTCTGGGTCTGCGGGGCAGCGCTTCGCTGCTGGAAAGGCAGCATTCTTTGGGTGCATCTTACCTGGCTTCTGGGGAGAGAGGGCTGGTGAGCATCTGAGATCACTGAACTGCAGCATGGCTTGGGTTGGAAGGGGCCTTAAAGATCACAGAACCATGGAATGGTTTGGATTTGGGTTGGAAGGGTCCTTAAAAATCACAGAACCATGGAATGGTTTGGATTTGGGTTGGAAGGGTCCTTAAAAATCATAGAACCATGGAACGGCTTGGGTTTTGGGTTGGAAGGGGCCTTAAAGATCATAGAACCATAGAATGGCTTGGGTTTGGGTTGGAAGGGGCCTTAAAGATCATAGAACCATAGAATGGCTTGGGTTTGGGTTGGAAGGGGCCTTAAAGATCATAGAACCATAGAATGGCTTGGGTTTGGGTTGGAAGGGGCCTTAAAGAATGTAGAACCATAGAATGGCTCAGCTTTGGTTTGGAAAGGTCCTTAAAGATCATAGAAATGTAGGATGGCTCGGATTTGGGTTGCAAGGGTCCTTAAAGATCATAGAATCATGGCTCGGCTTGGGTTTGGGTTGAAAAGGTCCTTAAAGATCATAGAATCATGGAATGGCTTGGGTTTGGGTTGGAAGGGGCCTTAAAGATCATAGAATCATGGAATGGCTTAGGTTTGGGTTGAAAAGGTCCTTGAAGATCATAGAATCATGGAATGGCTTTGGTTTGGGTTGAAAAGGTCCTTAAAGATCATAGAATCATGGAATGGCTTAGGTCTGGGTTGAAAAGGTCCTTAAAGATCATAGAACCATAAGATGATGTGGATTTGGGTTGGAAGGGACCTTAAAACTCACCCATCCCCCCTCTGATGTGGCTGGATGTGAGGAGGGGTGGGAGGCGAGTTGGGGGTCCTTCTCCCACCCTCACCCTGCCGTCCCCGTGCCCCCCAGGTTGGGAGTATGGCATCACCATCCCTCCGGACCGGCGGCCCAAGGCCTGGGTGCCAGCTGAGAAGATGTACCACACCAACCGGCGCCGGCGCTGGGTGCGACTGCGCAGCAGGGACCTGGCACAGATGGAAACAGTCAGGAAGGTGGGGTGAGAGCAGGGGAAAGGGGCTGGGAGCAGCTCGGGGCTGCGTCCTCACGTGGGGGGAGATGCTGGGGGTTGTGGCACTGGGGGCCTGAAACAGGAAAGCTGTGTGGTTTTCACCAGTGAGGTCAGCATCTGTTTGTGGTGGTGGCATCTCTGGGTGTTGGTGGCTGTGGGGTGGGGGACAAGATACGGATCCAGGCTGTGCTGGCCACCCGGGCTCCATGCCCTTTCCCAGCCCCGCTCCCCTCTAGGTGGTGCCATTGGACTGTGGAAGCCGCAGCGCTGCGACGTTCCTGGGAATAGTTTCCTTCTTTTTCTCTCTCTCTCTTGAAAGTTTGGGATGGAAATGTTTGGGGACCCCAATCCCATTTCCCAAAGGGTCCCAGGCTGAGGGCTGACAGAGGTCTGGGGAGAGAAATCCCTTCTTGGCTTTGGGACAATTAGCCTAGCGAGGAGGTCACAGAATCACACGGCCATGCAGGGTGAAGAGCCGTAGCGTCAGCGACCCACTGTGTGCGTCCCTATGCCACGTCCCCATGATTCTGGGGCACCTCTGAGGATGGTGAGCCCACCACCCCATGGGCAGCCGTGCCAATCATAGGATCACGGAACGGCCTGTGTTGAAAAGGAGCACAGCTCTCATCTCCTCCAACCCCTGCTGTGTGCAGGTCGCCAACCAGCAGCCCAGGCTGCCCAGAACCACATCCAGCCTGGCCTCGAATGCCTGCAGGGCTGGGGCATCCGCAGCCTCCTTGGGCAACCTGTGCCAGTGCCTCACCGCCCTGTGCAATAACCTTCCTCCTCACATCCAACCCAAACCTCCCCTGGCTCACTTTAAACCATTCCCCTTGTCCCATCACCATCCACCCTTGGAAACAGCCGTTCCCCCTCCTGTTCATCCGCTCCCTTCAAGTCCTGCAGGCCACCATGAGGTCTCCCCTGACCTTCTCTGCTCCAAGCTGAACAATCCCAGTTCCCTCAACCTTTCACAAACAGCCACCCCAGGAGGGCTCAGAACTGCTGGGAATCCCACAGCAGCTCACACAGCATCACAGAACGGCCGGGGTTGGAAGGGACCTCAGGGATGATGGAGCTCCAACCCCCTGTTGCACGCAGGGCCACCAACCTCCATATCTAAGGCTACACCAGGCTGCCCAGGGCCCCATCCAACCTCCAACCCCTCCAGGGATGGACGGGGCATCGCAGCCTCTCTGCAGCTGTTCAGCCCCTCACCTCTCTCTCTCTAAAGAAATCCCCCTGACACCCAACCTCCAGCTGCCCTCCCTCCATTCAAACCGTTTCCCCTCGTCCTGCTGCCATCTCCCCTTGCACACAGCTGCCTCCCCTCCTGGCTGCAGGCTCCCTTCAGGCACTGCAGGCTGCACTTTGCTCACCCTGCAGCTTCTCCTCTCCGTGCTGAAGGAGCCCAGCTCCCTCAGCCTGCCTTTGTAGGGAGGTGCTGCAGCCCTCTGAGCATCTCTGTGGCTCCTCTGCTCCCTCTCCAACAGCTCCCTGTCTTTCTCACAGCATCACAGAACGGCCAAGGTTGGAAGGGACCTCAAGGATCACAAAGCTCCAACCCCCTGTTGCATGCAGGGCCAACCTCCATATCTAAGGCTACACCAGGCTGCCCAGGGCCCCATCCAACCTCCAACCCTCTGGGGATGGACGGGGCATCGCAGCCTCTCTGCAGCTGTTCAGCCCCTCACCTCTCTCTCTCTAAAGAAATCCCCCTGACATCCAACCTCCAGCTGTCCTCCCCCCATTCAAACCGTTTCCCCTCGTCCTGCTGCCATCTCCCCTTGCACACAGCTGCCTCCCCTCCTGGCTGCAGGCTCCCTTCAGGCACTGCAGGCTGCACTGAGGTCACCCTGCAGCTTCTGCTCTCCGTGCTGAACGAGCCCAGCTCCCTCAGCCTGCCTTTGTGATCGATGCCGCAGCCCCTGCTCATCTCTGTGGCTCCTCTGCTCCCTCTCCAACAGCTCCCTGCCCTTTTTGTACTGGGGGCTCCACACCTGGACGCAGTGCTGCAGATGGGGGCATCACGAGAGCAGAGCAGAGAGGAAAGCTCCAAGAAGCCGAGCAGAACCCGGGCACAACCTCACCCAAGGAGACCCCCCCCTCTCTTTGGTGGTGCTGAGCCCCCATCTCTCTCCCCGCAGCACAAGCAGGACGAGCAGGACGGTGAAGGCTGGGAATACGCCTCCCTGCTGGGCTGGCGCTTCCACCTGCGGCCCCGTCGCACTGACGCTTTCCGCCGCCGCCGCTGGAGACGCAGGATGGAGCCCCTGGAGCGCACCGGGGCTGCTGCCGTGTTCGCCTTGGAGGGGGCCCTGGTAGGTCCCCGACCGCCGGCCATCTGCTCTTTGCTAACGTACGAAATGAGAACCGGCGGCGGCGGCGCAGGGCTGCTGTGATGGGGCTTCGTCCCTTTTGGATTTATCCCTCACCCCTGCTCTGGGCCGACCTCCCCCCCTCTTGTGAGCCACCGTGGGCTGAGGGTTGGGTTGCATCGCAGCCATGATGCAGCACTGGGGAGGTCGCAGCTGTCACCCAGCCCCTGGTGTCACCAACCCTGAATCATGGAATCACAGAATGGCCTGGGTTGGAAGGGACCTTAAAGGTGATGAAGCTCCAAATCGTTTGATACATGCAGAGCCACCAACCTCCCCATTTCACAGCAGCCCAGGCTGCCCAGGGCCCATCCAACCTGGCCTTGAACACCTCCAGGGATGGACGGAGCATCACAGCCCCCCTGGGCAGCTGTTCCAGCCCCTCACCGCTCTCACAGCACACAACTTCCCCCTGACATCCAATCTCAGTCTTCCCTCCCTTTACACCATGCTTTGGGAAATCTGGGCTAAACCGATGGTGTGAGATGCTCCTCGTGGGCTGGACCCAATGGGTTCCTTCCCAGGATTTAGGGGCAGAGGATCCTCAGCTCACCCCATGGTGCCAGGAGGCGAAGGCCCCCAGGTCTTCGGACACCCCAAGGTGTGCAGCCATGCTGCCCTCTCTTGCAGGGAGGAGTGACCGACGACAAAAGCGACGACGGCAAATCCGTCTCCACGCTGAGTTTTGGTGTCAACAGACCCACCATCTCCTGCATCTTCGACTGTGAGTCTCATGTGGGGGGGAGGACGAAACTCAATGGGGGCACCCCATGGCTGGGCATCACCCCGTCATCCTCCTTGGGTGCCGTCGGGTGCCATTGGGTGCGGATGGGGGTCACCCCTGGCTGCTCCTCTCACCCATTTCTCAATTTATCCCAGATGGGAACCGCTACCACCTCCGCTGCTACATGTACCAGGCACGGGACCTGGCTGCCATGGATAAGGACAGCTTCTCTGGTGAGCCCATCGTGCGGGGACAGGAGTGTGGCTGTGGGGAGGGGGACGTGCTGGGATGGTGCTTGGTGGCCCCGTTTCATCCCTGTGGGCTGTGCGGAGGTCACGGATGCTCCGTCACGCAGGTTGAGGTCCTCACGTTTCGGTGCGAGGTCCCCCAGCTGAGCGTGCAGGGCTGTGAGCTGGCATTCCTGGGACACGCTGGGTTGGCCGTTGCCCCCTCAGACCCTGGGCTCTGCGTGGCTGTGAGTCACCTCCTGCCGAGGTGGCTGGGATTCACCCTTGGCCCTTCTGTGTCACCCCCTGCAGACCCCTATGCCATCGTTTCCTTCCTCCACCAAAGCCAGAAGACGGTAGTGATCAAGAACACCCTGAACCCCACCTGGGACCAGACGCTCATCTTCTACGAGATTGAGATCTTCGGGGACCCCAAGAACGTGGCTGAGTGCCCTCCCAGCATCGTGGTGGAGATATACGACCACGACACCTATGTACGTGTGAGGGTGCTGGTGGTGGGTCCTCGTGGTGGGAGGGCTTGGGGTGCCACAGGTGGGGTTGTGCGCTCGGCTGCCCAAAGCATCTTAAATGCCTTCTAATGTGACAGCATTTCGCAGGGGGATAACCCCAATCCTCCCCAGACTGGCTGCTGAAAGAGCTCTTGGGTTGGATTGGACTCCAATTGTAGAACCATTCAGGTTGGAGAAGACCTCCAACATCCCCAAGTCCAACCCCAGCCCACCCCACCGTGCCCACTGACCCTGGCCTCTCAGCTCCATGTCTGTACAGCTCTCAAACACCTCCACCCCCACCTCCAGGGGCAGCCCGTGCCCAGAACCCCCCAGACGACCCCTGTGGATCTCAACGATCCCTATGGATCATCCCTTCCTGCTCAGAGCTCTTGCTGTGGGATCTGGGCAGAGGATCCTCACCCTCCCTATAAGCTAAACGCACAAAAACGAGCGTGTTTGTGCCGGGGCTGGGGGAGCACTGACATCTCTGCTGCTCGCAGGGTGCTGATGAGTTCATGGGGCGCTGCGTGTGCCGGCCCAGCCTGCAGCGCGCACCGCGGCTCTCCTGGCACCCCGTGCTCAAAGGCAGCAGGAACGTCGGCGAGCTGCTGGCTGCCTTCGAGCTCATCCAGAGGGAAAAGGTGAGCTCTCCTCCTGCTGCTCCACCCCAGCACGGCGCGGCCGTTCTGCTGTCCCCGCTGGGCTCGGCAACTTGCAGCGTGGGAGCGCGATGAGCAGAGCGGAGGGATGGGGGTTGGTGCCGGTCCGGGTGCTGGGGGCTGGGAGCTGCATGGCTCAGTGCTGCTCCTGCAGGGATGCGGGGCCCAGTGCTCCTCCTGTTGTGTGGATGCGGATCCGGCTGCTCCTCCTGCACCAGTGTAGGTCGTGTTGCTCCTCTCGTAGGGATGCATGTCCCAGTGCACCTCCTGCACCGATGTTCCTCTGCTCCTCCTGCAGAGATGCATGTCCTGCTGCTGCTCCTGCTGCATGGATGCAAATCCCGCTGCTCCTGCTGCACCAGTGTAGGTCCCTCTGCTTCTCCTGCAGGGATGCAGGTTCCAATGCTCCTGCTGCATGGATGCAAATCCCGCTGCTCCTCCTGCACCAGCGTAGGTCCTGCTGCTCTTCCTGCAGGGATGCAGGTCCCAGCGCTCCTCGTGTTGCATGGATGCAGATGCTGCTCCTCTTGCACCAATGTAGGTCCTGCTGCTCCTCTTGCAGGGATGCATGTCTTGTTGCTCCTGCATCCTTCTCCTGCATGGATGCAGGTCCAGCTGCTGCTCCTGCAGAGCACCCCGCTGCCTGCATGCTGCAGCAACAGAGGACGCTCCGGATCCCAGACCGGGGATTGCTGTGGGGACTGGGGCTGTGCCCCCCAGGGATGCTGGTGCTGGCTGTGCTATTGCTTGCTGCCTCCACGTGGGTCTGCAGCTGCTGGTGGGATGAAGGAGGTGATGCCCAGCCCTTCCTCACCCCGTGCAGGACCTGCAGGAGTTGGGGGGTTGAGCCCCGGGTTGGGGGTCCTGCTGTGCTCCCTGCTGCAGACAAAGCCCTGCCCTCACCGGGGGATTTGGGAGCCCAGTGTTGGGGCAGGGGCAGGGCTCTGCTGTTTGAGCACAAATGGAAAACGTGTCTTTCCTCCACAGCCAGCTGTCCACCACATCCCTGGCTTCGAGGTAATGCCTTCCTCCTCCAACCGGGCGGGAAAGTGGAACGCGTCCCTTTCCCTTTGCTTTAAGAGCGTTAGGATGGGCTCGTGGGTGAGAGTTGCTTCCGTTTCCTAATCTCCTTCTGTTCCTCAAACAGAACGAGCTGTCCTCTGCTCTGGATGAGGTGAGTCCATCCCATCTCGTCGTCGTCACGGGGGCGCAGAATCCGTCGCTCTGGGGTTTAATGTTGCAGGAGGGAGGTGGGCTCTGAGCTGGGCTCCCAGTGGCACACGGGTGGTGGTCAGCCTGGGTGGGATGAGCGTGCCTGAGATGCTGCGCCCCTCTGGGGGAAGCGTGCCGAAGTAACCGTCTCTCTGCTCTTTCTCCTCCATTCTTTGCTGCTGCTGCGTGTGGACGGGGCACTGCAGCTCTGTGCCCCTGCCTTCTTCTACGAGGGGCTCCTCCGATGGGTACCTCTGTACTCAAACCCTTTCTCCCTTTCGCCCTCCCTTCCTCTGCCTCGGCCTGGAAACCCCACAGAGGGAGCTGCACAACCTGGCCCTCCTGCCCCACAGGGTCCCCATCAGACCGACCCCCAAGGGCTGCATCTGAAAAACTGACCCCAACCCCAATGCCACCCTGAGTCTCTGGTGCCCTTCGCAGTAATTAACAAGCCATCAGGTGATCCATCAGGCTCCTTCCTGATGGAAGGGTGCCAAGCCCAGCCTCTGTCAGTGAGCAGGGAGCTCTGGGTCCCTCTCCCTGCTCTATGAGGGCAAATTTTGAAGCCCTCACTTGCTGGTGAGGTGGTGGGTGCATCCTTCTGCCCACAGCCTGCACGGAGGGCTCTACCTGAGCCCAGTCCTGATACCTGCAGGCAGTGGGTAGCCCGTGGCTCGAGTTAATGGGTGCATGGCTGTGGCGTTGACCTCTGGTGCTTGAACCTCCTTGGTGATGCTGTTGAGTGCCCTCTGTCCCACCATGGTACGCTGGTGGTACTTGTGGGGCTCGTCACAGCATCCCTGCCTGCTCAAGGAGCTGTGCTGTGCTGATCCATCCCCTCCTGCTGCTGCTCCATCCCTGCTCTCCATCCCTCCCTGTAGCTGACGCTGGATAGCTGTAGCTTTGTCTCCTCCTCCATCAGGGTGGGGATGACTTCAGCAGAAAATGGGAGCTCTGGGGGACCAGAATGGGAGGGCGATGGGGATGGCATCCCAAGCTGATGCTATTGCTCTTTGGTTTTCAGTCTGAGGACTCTGACCTGCCTTACCCACCACCCCAACGGGAACCCAACATCTTCATGGTCCCCCAAGGGATCAAACCGGTCCTGCAGCGCACGGCCATCGAGGTGAGTGGCAGGGAGTGTGTGGGGCAGCCAGCAAGAGGGTGGCGTGGGTAGGGTGGCATCCTTAATGGGGATCCTTGCTAGGGATCGACACTGCAATGGGTTGCAAGGCAGCTGCATGGCTGCAGGGCTGGGAACTGGTTTGACCCATGAGCTACCAACCAGAGATCTCCCTATACCATTATAACAGCAAATCTGGCTCTAGGTTTGCCCTGTGTGGATAAACCATGTGCCTTCCACTCCTCCTGGGTGTAGCTGTCCCAGTGGACCAGTTTCCATTTATCCTCTGTTCCTTTCGTGCACTTGGCACTCCTCCTATTTCCAGGGTGATGAGAAGGCTCCAGCTGAGCTGGACCTGGGGCAGTGAGCCCCATGGAAGGGTCAGATCCTGGGGCACAGCACAGACCAGGACCACCCTTGCTTTTTAGAATGCAAATCTGCCTCGCGTCAGGACGATGGTTCCCCCAAGCAGAGATGCTCTGTTGGTAGATAAGCAGTTGCTGACCTGGTTCGTTGCTCTCCCAGCAGCATGCTGTCCACCTGGTCTGCAAGTGTCGAGGGGCTGGAGGCAAATGCAGAGGAAGGCCTTTGGCTCAGTCTTTTCTCCTTGTTCCTCTTGCCCTGCAGATCCTGGCCTGGGGGCTGAGGAACCTCAAGAGCTACCAGCTGGCCAGTGTCACCTCCCCCAGCCTGCTGGTGGAGTGCGGGGGGCAGCTTGTGCAGTCCTGTGTCATCAAGAATGTCAAGAAAAACCCCAACTTTGACGTCTGCGTGCTCTTCATGGAAGTGGTGAGGACCTCTTTGTGGGGTTGGCTGGTGGAGCTGGTTTGGACAATCGTTAGAACCAGAGAATCATTGGGAGCTGGAGGGAATCACAGAAGGGTTTGGGTTGGAAGGGACCTCCATAGAAGTGTAGAATGGTTTGGGTTGGAAGGGACCTTCAAAGATACATGGAATGGTTTGGGTTGGAAGGGACCTTCAAAGATACATGGAATGGTTTGAGTTGGAAGGGATCTTCATAGAAGCATAGAATGGTTTGGGTTGGAAGGGATCTTCAAAGAACCATAGAATGGTTTGAGTTGGAAGGAACATTCATAGAGCTATAGAATGGTTTGGATTGGAAGGGATCTTCATAGAATGATGGAATGGTTTGAGTTGGAAGGGATCTTCAAAGATACTTGGAATGGTTTGGATTGGAAGGGATCTTCATAGAACGACAGAAAGGTTTGGGTTGCAAGAGACCTTCATAGAACCATAGAATGGTTTGTGTTGGAAGGGATCTTCATAGAACTGTAGAATGGTTTGGGTTGGAAGGGACCTTCAAAGATACTTGGAATGGTTTGAGTTGGAAGGGACCTTCAGAGATGCATAGAATGGTTTGAGTTGGAAGGGAACTTTGTAGAACCATAGAAAGGTTTGGGTTGGAAGGGACCTTCATGGAACCATAGAATGGTTTGAGCTGGGAGGGGTCTTCATAGAAGCATAGAATAGTTTGGGTTGGAAGGGATCTTCTTAGAACCATAGAATGGTTTGAGCTGGGAGGGATCTTCAAAAATACATAGAATGGTTTGAACTGGGAGGCATCTTCAATGATACATGGAATGGTTTGAGTTGGAAGGGTTCTTCATAGAAGCATAGAATGGTTTGGGTTGGAAAGAACATTCATAGAACCACAGAAAGGTTTGGGTTACAAGAGACCTTCATAGAACCATAGAATGGTTTGAACTGGCAGGGATCTTCAAAGATACTTGGAATGATTTGGGTTGGAAGGGATCTTCAGAGATGCATAGAATGGTTTGGGTTGGAAGGGATCTTTGTAGAACCATAGAATGGTTTGTGTTGGAAGGGATCTTCATAGAAGCATAGAATGGTTTGAGTTGGAAGGGATCTTCATAGAAGCATAGAATGGTTTGAGTTGGAAGGGATCTTCATAGAACTGTAGAATGGTTTGAACTGGCAGGGATCTTCAAAGATACTTGGAATGGTTTGAGTTGGAAGGGGTCTTCATAGAGCCATAGAATGGTTTGAGCTGGAAGGGATCCTCATAGAAGCATAGAATGGTTTGAGTTGGAAGGGATCTTCATAGAAGCATAGAATGGTTTGGGTTGGAAGGAACATTCATAGAGCCATAGAATGGTTTGAGTTGGAAGGGATCTTCATAGAACGATGGAATGGTTTGAGTTGGAAAGGATCTTCAAAGATACTTGGAATGGTTTGGATTGGAAGGGATCTTCATAGAACCACCGAAAGGTTTGGGTTGCAAGAGACCTTCATAGAACCATAGAATGGTTTGTGTTGGAAGGGATCTTCATAGAACTGTAGAATGGTTTGGGTTGGAAGGGACCTTCAAAGATACTTGGAATGGTTTGAGTTGGAAGGGATCTTCAAAGATCCATAGAATGGTTTGGGTTGGAAGGGACCTTCAGAGATGCATAGAATGGTTTGAGTTGGAAGGGAACTTTGTAGAACCATAGAAAGGTTTGGGTTGGAAGGGACCTTCATGGAACCATAGAATGGTTTGAGCTGGGAGGGGTCTTCATAGAAGCATAGAATAGTTTGGTTGGAAGGGATCTTCTTAGAACCATAGAATGGTTTGAACTGGGAGGGATCTTCAATGATACGTGGAATGGTTTGAGTTGGAAGGGTTCTTCATAGAACCATAGAATGGTTTGGGTTGGAAAGAACATTCATAGAGCCATAGAATGGTTTGAGTTGGAATGGATCTTCATAGAACCACAGAAAGGTTTGGGTTACAAGAGACCTTCATAGAACCATAGAATGGTTTGAACTGGCAGGGATCTTCAAAGATACTTGGAATGGTTTGAGTTCGAAGGGATCTTCAAAGATCCATAGAATGGTTTGAGCTGGGAGGGGTCTTCATAGAAGCATAGAATAGTTTGGTTGGAAGGGATCTTAGAACCATAGAATGGTTTGAACTGGGAGGCATCTTCAATGATACATGGAATGGTTTGAGTTGGAAGGGTTCTTCATAGCACCATAGAATGGTTTGGGCTGGAAGGGATCTTCATAGAACCACAGAAAGGTTTGGGTTGCAAGAGACCTTCATAGAACCATAGAATGGTTTGAGTTGGAAAGAACATTCATAGAGCCATAGAATGGTTTGAATTGGAAGGGATCTTCATAGAACTGTAGAATGGTTTGAACTGGCAGGGATCTTCAAAGATACTTGGAATGGTTTGGGTTGGAAGGGATCTTTGTAGAACCATAGAATGGTTTGTGTTGGAAGGGATCTTCATAGAAGCATAGAATGGTTTGAGTTGGAAGGGGTCTTCAAAGAAGCATAGAATGGTTTGGGTTGGAAAAGATCTTCATAGAACCATAGAATGGTTTGAACTGGGAAGCATCTTCAAAGATCCATAGAATGCTTTTGTTTGGAGGGGACCTTCATAGAACCGCAGATAATTCTCCCCATTTGGTTACATCTTCCTTGCCCTGCGCCTGCAGCGTCTGCCCAGCGAGAGCCTCTACAGCCCCCCCATCATCATCAAAATCATCGACAACCGGCCGTTCGGCCGCAGGCCCGTGGTGGGGCAGTGCACCATCCGCTCTCTGGAGGAATTCTACTGCGACCCCTACGGTGGGGAGACGGACGGCGCCCAGGAGCATGCAGGTACGTGGGGAGGGGCTGTGGGGGGCTCCGCTGGGATGTGTCACAGCCAACGTGCCCAACCTTCGGGCATGGCTGAGTTCGCTCCTGGAGCTCCGTCGGGAGGTGGCTGTGGGGGTCTCTAACAGCTGGGGCTCGTGTTTATCCTTGACCTCATTGCAGATGATGTAAGCCTCACGCCCAGGGATGATGTCCTCATTGACATTGATGACAAAGAGCCTCTCCTTCCCACCCAGGTACGGAGAAAGTCCTCGCTTTGCGTGGTGTGGGTGCAGGGGGGGCTGTGGCTGCAGAGGATGGAGCGCCGTGTGAGGAGCAGAGGGGCTGCAGTGGTGCAGGCACCTTGCAGGTCCCCCCGGACCCAGCAAACCCAGGAATATGGGGATGCATTTCTTCCTATGCACACCCAGCCACCTTGGTGCCGTGCACCGGATTGTGTCCCTGTGAGCCTTTTTATTTTTGCCTTTGCAAACCTCTTTGGATCACTGAGGAGCTTTTTGTTCCCTGCTTGCCCTGCTGCGATATCCTCCCGCACGAGGGTTGGCTGTGCAGCAGCAACATTGAGGATTTCTGACATTGTATTCTTGCAGTGGGATCCCTGTGGTGGGGTGGCACTGGGCTGCAGGGGGTTCTCCAGCCCCCAGTAGATGCCTGGAGCCCTGGGGCTGCTTTGAGCTGAAAACATCTGAGCCTTGGGCCAGTCCTGGAGAGGAGGGAGGTGGCCAAAAATGCTCCTTTCCAGCATTTTCAGAGAGCAAGGCTTGGGCTTTCTTTACCAAAGCAAACATTTCCAACGTGAGCTGAGTGGCTCCGTTGGATCCCAGGTGGATTCTCCTCCTTTTGTTTCTTTCAATTCTGCCCTTCGTTCGGGGAGCAGGGGAGGAGGCAGCGGTTTGTTCCTGGAAAGCCAGCTCAGAATTCCCACCATCTCCCTCCCCAACCCCAAATCCTGGCCCTGACCCCATTCCTCCCGCAGTCAGAGGTTGGGTGATGGCCGTGCTGGTGGTCCCACACCCGCGGAGGGGTCGGGGGATGAAGGAGCCCTCAGTTTCACGAGGATGGGGACAGTTCCCAGGTGTGCACGGTGTGTGGCTCTGGAGCTGCTCCCTGGCCTGCCCAGCTTGGCCTCCATCCCTCTGCTGGATGATGGGAACAAAGGACTGCTGTGTTGTCCCCGTCAGGAGGGAGAAAACAAACAGATGCCGAACTGCTCTGCTCTGAGGCTGCGTGGTGCATTGCGTGCAAGAGGAGGGGGAGGTTCAGCCTGAGGTCTGCTTAAAGCCAGGCTGTGTGCAGGGCTGCAGTTAGCAAACGCAATGAAAAGCAGCTCCTGGGGTTCACACAAAAGCAGCATTTCTGCAGCAGGATCTTCTGGGCTCAGCCTTCCTGCTTTGCTCCTCTGTAGGATGCACGCGTGGTTTGGCTGTGCGAGGGCTGAGCGTGGACCTGCGAGTGGCCTCCCCACGTGCATGGTGTGGGTCAGCCCTGCTCGCTCTCTCCTTGTTCTCCACGCTCTCTCCTTGCTCCTCATCCTTGTGGGAAGCAGAGCAGGAAAGACAACCCCAAAGTCCTCCTGCAGAAGTCGATAAAACCATCACAGGGTTCACAGAGTCAAGGAACCACTATGGTTGGAGAAGACCACTAAGACCACCCAGTCCAACCCCAACCCGTCCCCTCCGTGTTCCTTCATACAATTGTAGAAACATTAAGGTTGGAAATGGCTTCTAAGACCACCCAGTCCAATCCCAACCCATCCCCTCCGTGTTCCTTCATAGGACTGTAGAAACATTAAGGTTGGAAATGGCTTCTAAGACCATCCAGTCCAACCCCAACCCATTCCCACCATGTTCCTTCATAGAACTGTACAAACATTAAGGTTGGAAATGGCTTCTAAGACCACCCAGTCCAACCCCAACCCATTCCCACCATCTTCCTTCATAGGACTGTAGAAACATTAAAGTTGGAAGTGGCTTCTAAGACCACCTGAAGGTTGGAGAAGACCTCTCAGGTCATCAGGTCCAACCATCACCTCATCCCTCACGGCACGGCTGTGAGCTGTGTTCTCTGCTTGACCCAAACTCCACCACGTGCCCAGTTGGACCCCAGCCCCTCCTGTTATGGACTCCATGGCCCTTGGCTCATAGGAGGAGGTGCTGCCCCGTGTTGGGACAGACAGCGCTTCTCCTCCAATGTGCTTTTATCTGTTAACCATTGTTTCTCTAACCCTGTTGCTAACCAGTCATTTTAATTTGTAGCTTGTGGAGGGCATGACCAGCTCAGCACTAATTAACCCTCCAGCTTCTCGATCCGAGCCTCAAGTAGGTATTGCTTCATTTCTAACTTGCTTGATTAATTGCTTTAATGAACTATACGTGTATATGTATGTAAAGGTCAGCAAAAAGAGGCATTTCTTTCTGCAATGACCAGCACTCAAGCAGATGTGACGTGGATGTCCCACTAGGGCTGGTCGCTGGGGTCCCACAAAGCACAGAACAGAGGGAGGTGTCTGCTAAGCTCTGTGCTTTCGACCTGCTTTGGATGGATGCCTTTTAAGAACCGTGCTGGAAAGGGAACTGTTTGGGGGCAGTTTTCCATCCTCCTCTTTTTTCAATTGCTTTTACAGAGCGAGGCAAAACAGGAGCTGAATCCCCACTGCTCCCTGTGGCTTGGGACGCTTCGGTTGTATGAAACACAAATAAACCCTTGAATGGCAAGTCAGCAAAGCCATCCCAATCAAAGAAAAAAAACAAAAAGCCTGAATCTGCAAACCGTTTGGAATGATTGGTTATTTGCTGTGTTGGCTAGTTCCAAAATCAAAGCACATGTTTTATGGCTTATCCTGTTACCATCAGCTGGAAGGGCTCTTGGTGTTGGATATCTCCCAGTGGAAGCGGGTGCCAATGGCCCGTGCTGCAGCCCAGCTGTCCCCTCTGGCTGGCTTTGTTCTCCTGCTGCTCTGTCCATGCTTGGGGACAGCCCACGGCACTGCTGTTGACGTGCTTGGGGCGTGGGATGTGCTTGGGGACAGCCCATGGCAGTGTGTGGGACACGCTCAGGGCAGGTCTCTGCAGAGGGCTGAAGGATCAGGATAAGCTGAGGATAACCCAGGGGAAAATTCCTCCTTGGGAAGAGCTTGAGGTGAGGGATTTGGGGAGGTGATGAGCATGAAAAAGTCTTCCTCAGCTCGCTGGGTGTAGGGTGACCCATCCATCCCAGTGCCTTGGCCGGGGTCTCCTGGCTGGGACTCACACTGGAGCAGAGGAGGAGTGCGGATGTGGTGTTTTCCAAGGCTGAGACCCGGGGTACCATCTGCAGAAACACGATAACCAACATCAGGGGAGGTGAACCCGTGAAGGGTTGAGCTGTTTTGGCAGAGATCTGCTCGTCCCAGCTGCAAAGCTTCCTCCCAGCAGGAAATCTGCTGCCCAGATGGGAGCTGTGGGGATGTCTTGAGTCTGGGGCAGTGGCTCAGCTTCTCTAGAGGCAATATTTATTAGTGCTGTGATTATCTATTATTCCCCCAGAGACATGTGACATTATTAGAAGAGCAAAAATAATGGTTAAGACTTCTGTTCTGCCATACCTGTTCTGCTCCTGGCTTTGCTGTCCAGCCAGTAACCTGTCTGTGCCTCAGTTTCCCCACCTGTGACGTGGCTGAGGTTCACCAGAACCCAACACACCCATTCCAAGGCAAATCCTCAGCTTCCCACAGCTCTTTTTGCTCCAGGCTGAAATGACCTGTCCAGTGCATTTTGTGAAACACATTGGGTTGAGTTGGGTTGGGTTGAGTTGAATTGGGTTGTTTTGGGTTGTGTTGTGTTGGGTTGAGTTGTGTTGGGTTGGGTTGGGTTGAGTCGTGTTGTGTTGGATTGTGTTGGGTTGAGTTGTGTTGGGTTGAGTTGTGTTGAGTTGGGTTGAGTTGAGTTGGGTTGGGTTGAGTTGGGTTGGTTTGAGTTGTGTTGGATTGTGTTGGGTTGAGTTGTGTTGTGTTGGGTTGGGTTGAGTTGTGTTGGGTTGTGTTGGATTGAGTTGTGTTGTGTTGGGTTGAGTTGTGTTGGGTTGAGTTGTGTTGGGTTGAGTTGTGTTGGGTTGAGTTGTGTTGGATTGTGTTGTGTTGGATTGTGTTGGATTGTGTTGGGTTGTGTTGGGTTGAGTTGTGTTGGGTTGAGTTGTGTTGGGTTGAGTTGTGTTGGGTTGGATTGTGTTGGGTTGAGTTGTGTTGGGTTGTGTTGGATTGTGTTGGGTTGTGTTGGGTTGAGTTGTGTTGGGTTGAGTTGTGTTGGGGTGAGTTGTGTTGGGTTGAGTTGTGTTGGGTTGTGTTGGGTTGTGTTGGGTTGAGTTGTGTTGTGTTGGATTGTGTTGGATTGAGTTGTGTTGGATTGAGTTGTGTTGGGTTGAGTTGAATTGGGTTGTTTTGGGTTGTGTTGGATTGGGTTGGGTTGTGTTGGGTTGAGTTGAGTTGGGTTGGGTTGAGTTGTGTTGTGTTGGATTGTGTTGGGTTGAGTTGTGTTGTGTTGGATTGTGTTGGGTTGAGTTGTGTTTGGTTGTGTTGAGTTGGGTTGAGTTGTGTTTGGTTGTGTTGAGTTGAGTTGAGTTGTGTTTGGTTGTGTTGAGTTGAGTTGAGTTGTGTTGGGTTGGGTTGAGTTGTGTTGTGTTGGGTTGGGTTGGGTTGAGTTGTGTTGGGTTGTGTTGGACATCAGGTCTTTATTTAGGGGACTGGAGGAGGAAAGGAGCTTAGTGCCCCTGATAGCTACGTGCTCAGCCATGTCTGTGTCCCCTGGGTAAAGCCCTTCACTGAGATCCATCACAACTCAACCCCCTCTGGGTTATCTGGATCCAGGATGCTGTATCTTCAAAGGGGTCTGCAGTGTGTTGGTGAGGTTCTGAGTGTAAAGGAATTTGTTTTGAATCCAAGTGTCTTTGTTTTGGAGATGGCCCATGGATTGTCAGTACAGGGATACCCTGCTGCTGAGGGTTCTCCCGATACCCTGGGTGCCTGGGGAGATGCTGGGTCACTGATGGGATCCCACTCAGCTTCTTCTGGCTGAAACAGCCCTGCCCCTCTTCCATCCCATCCCACGTCCAAGAGAAAACCCCAGGGACGCTGCTGGCTGTCACCCAATGGCTGAACCAAATCCCCAGCCATTCGCTCTTAGGGCGCAGCCATCAGCCCCTCTTTTCCATTTGGATGGATGAACATCCTTCACCATTAAGATTCCCGCTGCTCTTTTTCCCTCCATCAGTAGAAATCAGCAGAATTATCTAAGCTGGCTGTGTCTCAGGGTGCAGAAGATACCCTGGATTAGCCCGAGTGCTTTCTTTATAACTCAACACCTGTGGAATGCCGCAGTAAAGCCGCGGTGGTCGGAGCGTGGCTTTCTGAACAATAAAACAGGGGAAGCGATGAAAGGCAGCATTTTTAAAAATAAAAATAACGAAAATAAAAAAGGAGGGGAGGCACGGAGGCCTCGCAGCTCATTTATGTCATATTTCTATTAAAAACAATGTCTATTCAAGACAGCAGTTTAGAGTCTGCACCGCTGGCTTAAAATACAAACCCAATAAAGCTCCGTTACGGTTCCTCCATGAGGTCAGTGCGATGGAATTCTGCGGACTTCTAAAATAAGACATCATTATTTCTCAGGAATGTTTCAGGAATCGCAGTCAGAGCCCCTTCATCTTCGCCTGCACCGCTTTCAGAAGCGCTGCTCTCGTAAAACCGTTTTCTTCTTGGAACAGCATCCCCCAGAGCTGGAATGCTGTTTGAACAGCAGGTGGGGCAAACGCTCCTCTGCGGCACGGCGGGGATCTCAGAGGTCTCCATCCCTCTGTGTTCTGTGACTCTGAGCCCCATGGGTGGGGGTAAGCTGAGCCGCCGGGCTGCGCTCGCAGGGCTGTGTCACTGCGCTGTTCTCTGCCACCAGGAGGAAGAATTCATTGACTGGTGGAGCAAATTCTACGCTTCCACAGGGGAGAGGGAGAAGTGTGGCTCCTACCTGGAGAAGGGCTTTGACACCCTGCAGGTAAGTGGCCCGCCTTGGGTCCGCCTCGCTGCACCCCAGCTGTGATGTTCTTCTGCTTGGTTTTGTTTCTGAGTGTCGAGACTTTCTTTCTTCCAAGGTGAAAAAAAAAAAAACCAAACCAAAAACCCAAACATTTGATGATTTTCCCCAGGTGATTTTGTTAAAAACAACCATTTATTCTGTTTTGAAAAGCTGGCTTTCTTTGCAAGGTGTGTTCCGGTAGCATTTCCACTTTCACAGCCTTTGAGATCTTGCTGTTTCACTACGTGGTGGAGGAGAGGGGGGAATGCTGCCCTCTGGGGAGAACAAGGAAAAGTGGAGATTGCTGAGGGGTGGCGGTGGTGGGGGGGGATGGATTTAGGTGACCCACTGCAAGGAGTGCCAACAATAACACAGAATCCAAGTAGGACCAAAGCAGCGTAAACCTTGCCTGGTCCTATGGGAAACGCGCCCAGCAAGGAGCAGCCTGGATGATGGAAGACCCTTTGGGCCACCTGGGCACAACCTGGAGCTCTTGCGCTGCACTTTTTGTTTTTGTAGGGTTGCCAAAGTTCTGATCTTCAGCTGGGGATGGCAGGGATGTCTCTGTCCCTTTGGATGGTGTTGCCTTCAGGCTTGGGTCAACTCTTGTCCTGGATCTGTTGGGGTGCAGCTGCCCTTTGCTTCTCCTTCCTCAGGTCTATGAGACGGAGCTGGAGCGCGTGGAGGCCTTTGAGCAGCTCTCTGACTTCTGCCACACCTTCAGGCTGTACCGTGGCCGGGTGCAGGATGCCAACAACGATCCCTCGGTCGTGGGCGAGTTCAAGGTGGGCAGAGAGGAGCCTGGTTGGGGTTCAGTAAGGGCAAGTGTAGCGTCCTGCGCCTGTTGGATACGAACAACCGCGGCAACTGTGCAGGCTGGGGGCTGAACTGCTGGAGAGGAGGTCTGTGGAGGAGGACCTGGTAGTCCTGGGGGGGCCAGTTGTTGACCAGTGGTCAACCATAGGATGAACCATCAGAGTGCCCTAATGGCCGAGAAGATGACGCAGTTGTTGTCCTGGTTGGCCACTGGTTGACCAACAGTTGGCCAACAGTTGACCACAGGGTGACCGTGAGCCAGCGGGGTGTCCTGGTGGCCAAGAAGGTGACGCAGCCTAATGGTTGACCAGTGGTTGACCATCGGTTGACCAATACTTGACCATAAGCCAGCAGGGTGCCCCGATGGCCAAAAAGGAGACACAAATAGTCACCTGGTTGACCAGTGGTTGACCAGTAGTTGATGATGAGCCAGCAGGGTGCCAAGAAGGTCAGCGGGACCCCGGGTGCATTGCAGAGCGCGGCCATCAAGGCAGGGAGGTGCTGTCCCAGCCACCTCTGTGAGCTGTGAGCCCCATCCTCAGTGTGACCGAGCAAATCTGTCCTCCTCAGGGTTCCTTCAAAATCTACCCTCTGCCCGACGACCCCCGCGTGCCGCTGCCACCTCGACAGTTCCACCAACTGCCAGCCAGGGGTCCCCAGGAATGTCTGGTCAGGGTCTACATCATCCGTGCCTTTGGTCTGCAGCCCAAGGATGCCAACGGGAAGGTAAGCTGCTGGGGGGCTGCTGGGGGGCTGCTGGGGGGCTGCTGGGGGGCTGCTGGGGGGCTGCTGGGGGGCTGCTGGGAAGCTCCGGCTCTGAGCGCATCACCAGGAGAGGTGACAAAGTTTGGAAATCGGGTGACAGCATAAGGAATGGTCCCCTTCTTTCTTCCTCCACTGCAACATCTGGGAATCCCAGCAGCTGACTCTCCCCCCTCCATCCTAAGGACTGGTTAAAATTGCTCGAGGAGATTTATTTTGTTTTATTTTATTTTATTTCATTTCGTTTTTCCTCGGCGCCAAAGGAAGGAAAAACGATGGCTTTCACGTCACTCCTTTCTTGGCTGAGCTTTGCCAGTCCAGTGCAAAAAGAAAATTGTGTTGGTTCAAAAAGAAAATGCTCTTTGTTTCAGTTTGAAACAAGCAAGCAAACAAAAAATACCCTCAGAACTCGGAGAAAAATCCTTCTTAACCCTCTTTGCTCCACTGGAAAATAGGGATAAAGTCTTAGCTTTCACATTTGGGTCCTTTGTATTTGAAAGCCTGTTTCTGAGTTGAGCTCATCCCCATCCCACCCCCATCCCCATCCCATCCCCATCCCCATCCCATCCCCATCCCCATCCCCATCCCCATCCCCATCCCCATCCTCATCCTCATCCCCACCCCCACCCCCACCCCCATCCCCATCCCATCCCCATCCCATCCCCATCCCCATCCCCACTCCCATCCCCACTCCCATCCCCACTCCCATCCCCATCCCCATCCCCATCCCCATCCCCATCCCCATCCCATCCCCATCCCCATCCCCATCCCCATCCCCATCCCATCCCCATCCCCATCCTCATCCCCACTCCCATCCCCACTCCCATCCCCATCCCCATCCCCATCCCCATCCCCATCCCCATCCCCATCCTCATCCCCACCCCCACCCCCACCCCCATCCCCATCCCATCCCCATCCCCATCCCCATCCCCACTCCCATCCCCACTCCCATCCCCATCCCCATCCCCATCCCCATCCCCATCCCCATCCCCATCCCCATCCCATCCCCATCCCACCCCCATCCCCATCCCATTCCCATCCCCATCCGATCCCATCCCATTCTCTTGTGCAATGACTTGCTCTGATGTTTTCATGCCCACCTTTAGTGCGATCCCTATGTGAAGATTTCAGTGGGAAAGAAATCCATAAACGACCAAGAAAATTATGTCCCCTCTACGCTGGAGCCTGTCTTTGGAAAGTAAGTTCTGGTTCTCCATGGATTTCGTGAGGTTTCTGTGTCCTTTTGAGGGAATAGAGCTGGGCTCTGGCCAGAGCTTCGCATGCCCTTCCATGCTCTTGGCTCTCAGTCTGACCCACCAAGCTACTTGATGTCATCATTCACCCCATGGCAGTTTGGATAACAAGCAAAAAATAAGGTTGATTTCAGAAAAAGGAAATTCCTTAGGGCTGGAAGGCACCGTGGGGAGCAGGCAGAGCCTGGTGGTCAGCCTCCATGTGCCTGTAGGGTCTTTTTGAAGAGCTGGGACTGGTTGTATAGGGCGTTGTGTTTCAGGATAGTGGTTCAAACAGTCACAGAATGGCCTGGGTTGCAAAGGAGCACAGTGCTGATCCAATTCCAACCCCTTGCTGTGTGCAGGCTCACCAACCAGCAGCCTCAGGCTGCCCAGAGCCACATCCAGCCTGGCCCTGAATGCCTGCAGGCCCTATGGTGTGTGAGGTCCAGCTGGCCGCCTCGGGGTCTCAGCAGCTCAGGCTGTCAGTGCTGTGTCTCTTTCTTCCCCCCCCCCCCCCAAAAAAAAAAAAGAGGGGGAGTGGGATGGACACCAAAGGCAGTGAGCAAAAAGGATGAGGATGGCAGCGGGGATCCTGGTGAGGGCTTGGAGGACTCCATAGGCAGACAAGTTCTCTCCTCTTTGACTGAACAGAGAGGGCAGCTGTTTTCCCAGGGGGCGGAGAGGGTCCCCTGTTGCAGCAGCTGGCTCCCGGCCATGGGCCGTCTAGACGGCGGCCTCACCTCCCACCCAGCCTTTACAGCGTGGTGTAACAGCGAGGTCCCGGCTGCTGGCGGCTGTTAAACCTCCCTTTTCATGAGCTTTTTCCCCCTGGCTGCCTTCCAGCTCTCGCTAATTACTTTCTGCTGACCCCCAGCTCCTCCCGCGCTCTTAATTGGTGGCATAATGGCTCACTTCCCCTCCTTAAAGGCTGCTGTGGGTTGGTTGGGGGCTGCAAAGTGGAGGATCCTGGTGGTGCTGGGAGAGACCCCGGCTGTCCTGTCGCCCTGCGTCCTTTCCCCATCCCTAACACCCGTGGCCAATGGCTCTGTTTGCATTGGATGTCATGCTTTGGTAGGGCTTTGGTACTTTGTCTCTTGTCACCCTGTATTTGAAGAGGGAGAGGAAGGTTTGCTGTGTGTTACGTTGGTGTAGCGATGGCAGAGGAGACAGCACAAAATACGGTGCTTGGGACCAGCAGAAGAGGGTGAGGAGGCTTTGGGGATGGCCCATCCCATGCTGACCCTTATTTCAGATTTATGCCCTTTGGGCTCAAAGAGGAGATGGTTTTCCAAAGCTCCCAGTCTCACCCCGTGGCGATGAGGGCTCTCAGTTCCTGCTCTTTTCCCCTGCATGTTGCAGTGGCTGCACCAATTAGCAGATGGAGAAACTAAGAAAGACCAAAGGTTGCTCATAGTTGCTTGATGGCATCTCCACCAGCGAAGGCAGTGCAGCGCAGCACCGATAGAGTCATAGAGAGAGCTAGGGTGGAAAAGACCTTCAAGTCCAGCCATCGCACCAACCCGTGCGGCAAAGATGTGCAGTGGTGGCACCTTCCTGGTGGGGCAGTTTGGTTCAGCAGCACGACCCCCATCCCGTGGACATCTATGCTCTGATTTTCGGGTGGTGCTGCTGTGCGGAGCCAGGATTTGGACTTGATGATCCTTATGGGTCCTTTCCTACCGGAGGTTTTCTGTGGTTCGCTGATTTCTCTGTTCCCGTGGCATAGGATGTTCGAGTTGAGCTGCACTCTGCCCCTGGAGAAGGACCTGAAGGTCACACTCTACGACTACGACCTCCTGTCCAAGGATGAGAAGATCGGGGAGACCGTCATCGACCTGGAGAACCGGTTCCTGTCGAAATACGGGGCACGCTGTGGGCTTCCCCAGACCTACTGCGTGTGGGTATCTCTGCAGGCCGTGGAGCTCCACAGCTGCTGAGGCTTTGTGGTGCCCAGGTGACCCTGGGGCAGTTCCTCAGCCCTCGGGGTGATGGGTGCCCTGCTTTCAGCTGGGTTGGGTCTGGGGGGCTGTTGGGGCGCTCAGCGGACACTGCTGGGACGCGCAGCCCCTCTCACCGACGGGCCCCTCGTTGAGGTTGGAGGTTCTTTGCCCTGTGCTGAACTGCTGCTTTCTCCCATTTGGTTCCAGCTCTGGGCCCAACCAGTGGCGAGATCAGCTCCGTCCCTCCCAGCTGCTCCACCTCTTCTCCCTGCAGCACCACTGCAAGGCTCCCACCTACGCGTCCGACCGGCTCATCTTCCGCGAGCAGGAGTACATCCTCACCGAGCTGGGTATGGGGCTGCTGTGGGGCTGGGGGTGGATTCCCTTCACCCAGAGCAGAGGGTGGTGTTGGGGGGTTGAACCCAAACCTCCCATTTTTTCACTCTAAGGCTGGTGAGGCACTGGCACAGGTTGCCCAAGGAGGCTGCGGATGCCCCAGCCCTGCAGGCATTCGAGGCCAGGCTGGATGTGGCTCTGGGCAGCCTGGGCTGCTGGTTGGTGACCTGCACACAGCAGGGGTTGGGACTGGAGGAGCGCTGTGCTCCTTTGCAACCCAGGCCATTCTATGATCCATCATAACCACAGCCTCAGCCTTCCCCTGAGGGGCTGGGAGCATCATGCCCTTGGTGACAAGCTCTAGCCCAGGTTGCTCTATCAGCCCATGTGATTTGGGGCTGGGGTCGCTAGGGGGAGACCATATCCCACACAATGCCAGCGTGCTGCAGCTCACACCTTGAAGGAGATGCCACCCAATGCAGCAGAGACGTTCTTTTGCTTTGCTCCAAAAGCCCACAAACGTGAATGCCTGAAATTCCCTGAGCATCCATTGGTGCCCATCCCATAGGATCCAGAGGCAGAAGGAAGGGCAGGTGGGGCTCAGGGTAGAGGTGGGACCTCCCTGGCCAGGCCCAGGAGCTGCACTTTGGGCAGCACGGCCCAGGCCTGATGCCCACCTGTGCCCTGGGATCAGGGCACAAATCGGTGATGCCGGCACAGGAGGAAGCCAGGGTTCCTTCAGAGCCTTTTGTTAAGTGAAAGGCTTTCAGAGAGGGCTGGGGAGGTGTTAAGCGAGCTGGGTCTTCCCCCCTCTCCCAGCCCCTGCCTTTCACCTTCCTCTGCTTTAATGGCAATCAGTTCAAAAAAAACAGAACAAAGTCTGATGCTTGACCTCGAGGAGATCTGGAAACCAGCTGTGTGTGTGGAGCGGTGTCAGATCTGAACCTGGTGGTATAAAGTGAGGCTATTAAACACGAGAGCATGGATTTTACAAGCCCTGCAGCCGAACCGTTATTCCATAACCCCCACATTTGTTGTTTTCTGAGAGGGGCTTTTTCTTTTCCTGCATATGCACACACACACACATACACACACACATACCAGGTTTCCACTGCTCGGGAAACGGCCCATCTGTCTGAAGTTAACCACTTCAAGATCTTGCCAAGAAAGGAGCTGGGATACATCACCTGAAGGTTGCAGAGCTGCAGCAGTATTTATGGAACGCATTTCATTTCAAAGGTCCTCAAAGGTGCACGGCCCTGAAGTGCTGTGGCTGTGAGCAGCCGTCCTGGTGAGGTCCTACAGCTGTCCCAGCATGGCCGTGGGGACCAGGACCCACCGTCCTCTCCCTTCTGAGTGTCACCTCAAACCCAGCAGAGCAGGACGTTGCATGGAGCTCATCTCATCACCCAGCCACGGATCTTGGCTGCTTTTAGATTGTAGAGCTGTGGAGTTGGGAAGGGTCCCACCCATCCTCCCATCCATCCATCCACCCACCCATCCACCCATCCACCCATCCATCCTCCCATCCTCCCATCCTCCCATCCTCCCATCCATCCCTCCATCCCTCCATCCCTCCATCCCTCCATCCCTCCATCCCTCCATCCCTCCATCCCTCCATCCCTCCATCCCTCCATCCACCCATCCACCCATCCACCCATCCATCCCTCCATCCCTCCATCCCTCCATCCCTCCATCCCTCCATCCCTCCATCCCTCCACCCATCCACCCATCCCTCCACCCATCCACCCATCCACCCATCCATCCCTCCATCCCTCCATCCCTCCATCCATCCACCCATCCCTCCATCCCTCCATCCCTCCATCCCTCCACCCATCCACCCATCCACCCATCCATCCATCCCTCCATCCCTCCATCCACCCATCCATCCATCCACCCATCCACCCATCCACCCATCCACCCATCCACCCACCCACCCATCCACCCATCCACCCATCCACCCATCCACCCATCCCTCCATCCCTCCATCCCTCCATCCCTCCATCCCTCCATCCATCCCTCCATCCCTCCATCCCTCCATCCCTCCATCCCTCCATCCATCCCTCCATCCCTCCATCCCTCCATCCCTCCATCCCTCCATCCCTCCATCCATCCATCCATCCATCCATCCATCCATCCATCCATCCCTCCCTCCATCCATCCATCCATCCATCCATCCATCCATCCATCCATCCATCCATCCATCCATCCATCCATCCCTCCATCCATCCATCCCTCCATCCATCCACCCACCCATCCATCCATCCATTTAGTCCAACCATCACCCCACACCGCACATCTGCACTGCACCACATCTTTAAGTGCCACATCCTCCCGTCCTGCAGGGATGGGGGCTCTCCCACCCCCCTGGGCACGGTGCCTCTGTGCCCTATCCATGCAGAAATCCCTCCTGATAGCCAACCTACCCGGCTGTAGGAAGGCAGCTGAGCCTTCCCTGTCTCTTGAGGGCTTCAAGCACGCACTGGACAACGTCTGCTGGTGATGGCAGGAATGTGGGTTGGACTGGGAGTTGCAAGGAGGAAAGGAAACAGAGGGATGGAGGTGGGGTGGGTACGTGGGGTTATGGCTGTGGGGGCCGTGGTGTAACCCCAGCTGCTGTGATTCTGGGCTGGTTGAACCCTTGGAGGCACCGCAAGCAGAACCAAACCCCAGATCTTTCTGCTTCAACGCGGTCCTTGCAGTGTTTGCAAGAGAGGGATAGTGCTGCTTGCTCATAACACTGCTCTTGCTTTGCATTTGGCAGAGGATGACAAACCCCACAACCCTCACCTGGGGCCAGCAGAGGAGCGGCTGGCCCTGCACGCACTGCGGAAACAAGGGCTGGTGCCAGAGCACGTGGAGACCCGGCCCCTCTACAGCCCCCTGCAGCCAGAGATCGAGCAGGTAAGCAGTGCTGTGGGCTGGGACGTGGCTGGGAGCATCCTCTGCTTCTTAACCCAGTGCTGGGGCAGCGTGAAGTTGCTCTAAAATGGTAAGGATCCTGCAGGCTCCTTTGGCAGTGCAGTGGGAAGGAGGCGCCGGAGGTGTAACGTCTCAGTGCCATTGCAGAGTGGCTGTTTTTAGCCAGACAAAAGCCATGTGGGCTTCTGTCCAAAATCAGTCACAAGTCAGGTATCTGTCCATAGCCTAGCCCCTTTCACTAACATGCACGTGCACTTTTTGCATTTGGATCAAAAAATGCTTCAAGGGAGCAAAGCCATTTGTCCTCATCTCTTACTGGTTGATGCAGCCAGTTCTGCAGAACCGCCTCTTTTGGTTCATTTTTAACCAGTCCAGCATGGGAGAGGGAAGCTGCCAGCAGCCATAAATGCCCCGGCAACTGCTCTAACGTGTTTCCACCTTAATTCACCCCCTGGAATTCATGATTAGAGGCAGGAGGTGCCTGCTGTCAGCTGGCCATTGGGTCACATTGCAGCTCACAGCTGCCACGTGCTGTTATCACATTGGAGGCAACCTTGGGGACGAAGGATCACTGAATGACAGAAGCATGAAGGTTGGACGTCCAACCATCAACCCATCTCGCCACCACGCCTGCTCACAGCATCGTTAAGGTTGTGAACGAGCTCTAAGATGATCGAGTCCAGTTAGTGTGCCCACTGGTGCAATCACAGATCGTTAAGGTTGGGAAAGACCTCTAAGCCTGCCATCAATCCCTGCTGTGCCCACTTGTACAGTCAGAGAATCGTTAAGGTTGGAGGAGACTTCTGAGACCAAACCATCAAACCAGATGATCCAGCTGTCCACCTTTTGGTTGAGGGTGTTTCCTCCGTGTCTCAATTCTGTTGAGGTTTCGTCTGTGCTTGTGCTGCTCCCTCCCTGGAAGGGCAGTGTGAAGGCAGAGTGAGATCCTGTCCCCCTCGTCCCATCCTCCATCCGATGGCCAGAAACCCATAGAGCAGCTGTTCAGCGAGCTGCTTGTGCTCCCTACACGCACCTCCATTCAGTCAGCTCTTTGTAGACATCTTCAGCCTTGGAGAGCTAACCTAGAGCGCAGCTTCACTAGTCCAGAATGACCTCTGATGCAGCTCAGGCCGTTAATACGTGCCCAAGGGTCACTGAAATAATCCTCATGCAGGGCTCAATGATGCTTTTCTGGTAGGGAACCTGTAGTTTCAGTGAGGAAACCAGGGAGCACGTGGTATTTCCTGCACCCACTGCTCCGTCCTACCGAGGACTGAAGCTCACCCAGCCAGGAGGCCCACCGCGCTTCACCTCTTTTCTTTCCAGGGAAAGCTACAGATGTGGGTGGACCTGTTTCCAAAATCCTTGGGTCAGCCTGGCCCCCCTTTCAACATCACACCACGCAAAGCCAAGAGGTGAGCAGTCTTCCATTCCCAGTTGGTTTGGTCCATCGGTGCAGCGTTGGCTTCTTGTTCTTTGTCAGTGTGGTGGTGGCTCCTGCACCTTCTCCTTGTGATGGAAGAGGAGGGGACTTGGAGATGTCAGGTTAAGCAGCTGAGTAGCCCGTTGGGAGGGCTTTAAATTGAGGTTCCCACCTGTCTCATTTCAATCCCACGTCCAGGTTCTACTTGCGCTGCATCATCTGGAACACCAAGGATGTCATCCTCGATGACCTCAGCATCACCGGGGAGAAGATGAGTGACATCTACGTCAAAGGGTGAGCCTCCTCACTGCTGTGTCTTCTGGGCACCTTGGCCTCGAAGCTGAAATATGGCACATGGCAATATGGCAGCTTCAGAGGGGTTGACACAGCCGTGCAGTGCAGCCCCGTGGGATGAAGGGGCTCCTCCAACAGTTGGATGCTCACGATGGTTGTGCATGGAAGGGTGAGATTTGGGGAAGCAGCCTTGCTGTCAGGGCTCGGATCTGCCCATCCCCCTCCTGGGACAGCCCTGGGGATGTTCCACATACTTGCTTCATTGCAGAGCTGTTTTATTTTGTTTTTTTGGAATTCCCCCTTTTTTTTTTTTTACCTTGAAACACACAAAAATGTGGCAACCAGCAGGAACTCCTTTGGCTCGTTCCCTTCTCTGCCTGGCTCCATTTATGTTTTATCTCGTGTAAAACGGAGCAGCCCCAGCCAAGGGACTTTACTTATTTTGCGCATTCTTTGGATTTATGCACAGGAAGAGGTAGGATTTTGAAACAGACTGCAAATCCCTTTTTTACAATCCTAATTTTCCTCTCGTGAACCCAGAATGCGAGCTGCTTACCTGGAATTCACATCAAGCGTGTTGTTATCAGCTCCAGCCACGCTCCCCGTGCACCTCGGGGCTTGGGAGCTCTTGGGGAGGGTCATGGCAAGGCGAGAGCGGTGCCTGGTGGGATCCCTCACCCCTGCTGACCCATCTGCTCTTACTGTGCTGTAAATGAGTGAAAAGATCTTGCTTGGCTTCCTAAAGTCTTTCCCCAGCGTTCCCTTTATCGGGTACAGCCTCTGTGTTCAGCTGCAGCACTTGGGGACGTGGCTGTTGGGCATGGAGGGGTGGTTGGGGTCTGGGCTGGGGGATCTCAGAAGTCTTTTCGAAGCCTGATGATGCTGTGGTTGTCTGAGTGGGCATGGTGGCTGTGGGGTTGGTGATCCTGGAGGTTCCCTCCAACCCTAATGATGCTGTGGCTGTGTGGTTGGGCATGGTGGCTGTGGGTTGGTGATCCTGGAGGTCCATTCCAACCCTAATGGTGCTGTGGCTGTGTGGTTGGGCATGGTGGCTGTGGGTTGGTGATCCTGAAGGTCCATTCCAACCCTAATGATGCTGTGGCTGTGTGGTTGGGCATGGTGGCTGTGGGTTGGTGATCCTGGAGGTCTGCTCCAGCCCTAATGGTGCTGTGGCTGTGTGGTTGGGCATGGTGGCTGTGGGTTGGTGATCCTGGAGGTCTGCTCCAACCCTAATGATGCTGTGGCTGTGTGGTTGGGCATGGTGGCTGTGGGTTGGTGATCCTGGAGGTTCCCTCCAACCCTAATGATGCTGTGGCTGTGTGGTTGGGCATGGTGGCTGTGGGGTTGGTGATCCTGGAGGTCTGCTCCAACCCTAATGATGCTGTGGCTGTATGGTTGGGCATGGTGGCTGTGGGTTGGTGATCCTGGAGGTCCATTCCAACCCTAATGGTGCTGTAGCTGTGTGGTTGGGCATGGTGGCTGTGGGTTGGTGATCCTGAAGGTCCATTCCAACCCTAATGATGCTGTGGCTGTGTGGTTGGGCATGGTGGCTGTGGGCTGGTGATCCTGGAGGTTCCCTCCAACCCTAATGATGCTGTGGCTGTGTGGTTGGGCATGGTGGCTGTGGGGTTGGTGATCCTGGAGGTCTGCTCCAACCCTAATGATGCTGTGGCTGTGTGGTTGGGCATGGTGGCTGTGGGCTGGTGATCCTGGAGGTTCACTCCAACCCTAATGATGCTGTGGCTGTGTGGTTGGGCATGGTGGCTGTGGGTTGGTGATCCTGGAGGTTCACTCCAACCCTAATGATGCTGTGGCTGTGTGGTTGGGCATGGTGGCTGTGGGTTGGTGATCCTGGAGGTTCACTCCAGCCCTAATGGTGCTGTGGCTGTGTGGTTGGGCATGGTGGCTGTGGGGTTGGTGATCCTGGAGGTCTGCTCCAGCCCTAATGATGCTGTGGCTGTGTGGTTGGGCATGGTGGCTGTGGGTTGGTGATCCTGGAGGTTCACTCCAACCCTAATGATGCTGTGGCTGTGTGGTTGGGCATGGTGGCTGTGGGGTTGGTGATCCTGGAGGTCTGCTCCAGCCCTAATGATGCTGTGGCTGTGTGGTTGGGCATGGTGGCTGTGGGTTGGTGATCCTGGAGGTTCCCTCCAGCCCTAATGATGCTGTGGCTGTGTGGTTGGGCATGGTGGCTGTGGGTTGGTGATCCTGGAGGTTCCCTCCAACCCTAATGATGCTGTGGCTGTGTGGTTGGGCATGGTGGCTGTGGGTTGGTGATCCTGGAGGTTCCCTCCAACCCTAATGATGCTGTGGCTGTGTGGTTGGGCATGGTGGTCATGGGTTAGTGGTTGGACTTCATCTTAGAGGTCCTTTCCACCCTTTATGATTCTATGATGATATGTAGGTTGTTGCTTTCCAGTTAGGGTGGGAAATGAAATAAGTGCTTTGGTGTTGTGCAAGAAGCCCCCTGCCCTTTATTTTAACTAAGTGAAGATGTTGTTTCTTGGTAGTCTGGAAAGATCTCAGCCGTTGTTGCTGTCGTAGGTGGGGGATATTTTTGTATTGCTTTCGCAGCCCAATCTCCAATAGGGCTTTTCTTCACCAAGTGGATGGAGCTGAAGGATTATGTGGGAGGTGGGAGGCTCTCACTCATCTTCCTGTGATGTTTCAAGGTGTTGGGAGACAAAAGCAGCCTTGCTTGGAGCAGGTTGGGTAGAAGCCTCCAGAGCCCTCTTTCAGCCAACCCCCACGACAGTGATTTGTCTGATATCATTTAGCATCTTTAAACATTGTCTTCCCGAGTAATGGGATGGCCTTGGTCCACCAAGAGCTTATAAGTGAAGTAAAGAGCAGATGTGGCATTTAGGGGCACAGTAGGGGTGGGTGGGTGGTTGGAGTAGATGATTTTAGTGGTGTTTTCCAACCTTAATGGTTCTGTGAAGTGCGCTGAGCTCAGTGGGAGAATCCCGTGAGTGGATGTGTTGTCTTGTTTTGTATTTTTGTTGATTGCTGAAGACTGGAAACTCTTGGAGGAGGAAGGAGGGCAGAATGAGAACCTCACACTTGCAAAACTCACTGCTGGGTGGTGGAATGCTTTCCGTTTGACCCTGGATAAGTTGAGGACTAGGGGGGGGTGGAACTGGGCTGTTGGGAGCACTCTGGCAAGCAGGGTGAGGCCATACGATCATAGGATATCCCAGGTTGGAATGGGCCCATAGGGATCATCGAGTCCAACTCCTATGAGGGTTTTGTGGGGCTTCTCGGTCATTTGGGATCTCCAGAAAGTCCCAAGAAGCTGATAGAAAACAGAGGAAAAAAATGGGCCTTTGCTTCTTCATTGTGTTGCCTTCATCAAGAGGACCGGTGTTAGCGTGTTGGGTGGCTGCAAAGAGCAAAGGAGCTCTCACCAATGCAGATTAGAAGCTAAGGGTGGAAAACACCTCCAGGATCCTCCATGTCCAACCCCGGCCCACTCCACCACGTCCCCAAATGCCACATCTCCGTGGTTCTGGGACCCCTCCTGGGACAGAGATCCCACCACATCAGGCCCTGTGTTTGCATTTTGCAGCTGGCTGGTTGGCCACGAGGAGAACAAGCAGAAGACGGACGTGCACTACAGGTCGATGGGAGGAGAAGGCAACTTCAACTGGAGATTCATCTTCCCCTTCGACTATCTCCCTGCCGAGCAGATGTGTTGCATTGCAAAAAAGGTGAGTGCTGATGTTTTTGCCTTCTCTGGGCTGATCTGCCTGACCGGATGCAAGTCAGTGGCCAACAGGTTATTGTTTGTGTAGAGGAGAGTGTCTGTCCCGTGTGGTTTTGTAGCTTTGCCTCTACGTGTAGAGGAACACCACGTTTGTTGGGTCAGAATATTGTATGGAGAGACCAATCCCCCCCTCTGGCATGGAAGCAGCTGAGCGTTGGTGCAGCAGTGTCAAAATGCTCTGAGTTGTGTGGGGCCTCAGCAGTGGGGCTGCTCTGCAGATGGAGGTGATGTTCCTGTGGGATGGTTGGATGGATGCCTGCCCAAGCACATGGATGGAGCCTCAAAACCACATGGATAGAGCCTCAAAACCAAATGGATGGAGCCTCAAAACCAAATGGATGGAGCCTCAAAACCAAATGGATATAGCCTCAAAACCAAATGGATGGAGCCTCAAAACCAAATGAATGGAGCCTCAAAACCAAATGGATGGAGCCTCCCAAGCACATGGATGGAGCCTCAAAACCACATGGATGGAGCCTCCCAACCACGTGCCTACCCAACCCTGGCTCTGTCCTGGTCTCCAGCACTGCACAATGGGCATCGCTCTGCGTGAGCTCAGAGTTGGACTAGATGACCATTAAACGTCCCTCCCAACTCAAACAATTCTATGATAACTTCATAGAAAAGCTAAAAAGGGGGAAAAGAAAGAAGCAGTGTCCTGAAGGGATGGTTGGCAGCAGGGCGTGCAGAGGAACAGCAGTTGGAATGTGCTGTTGTGCAGAGATGAGATGGAAATCTTTGCTTTGGGGTTCGAGGTGAAGATGCTCCTGGTCTGAAAAGAGAGCTGGTTCTTCAGGTGGGGATTAGAAGCCAGGTGTGATTTTGGCCTCCTGAGAGGCCAAAACATTGAGCGTTGCTTCTGGTGTTTCTTAGGCATGTCAGTGCAACGCTGTGATCAGATGTGGGTTTGTTGTGGATGCCCCATCCCTACAAGCATTTGAGGCCAGGCTGGATGTGGCTGTGGGCAGCCTGGGCTGCTGGTTGGAGACCTGCACACAGCAGGGGTTTGGAACTGGATTATTGTGGTCCTTTTCAACCCAGGCCGTTCTATGATCCTATGATCCTATGATACTGTGAGTTTGGGGTTGCAAGGAAGAAAGGGAACAGTTGGATGGAAGGACTGGAAGGCTCTCAAGGAATGCGTTAGGGGAGGGAGTCCTCCTTGCGTTTCCTTCTCCCATCACCTGAAGGTTGACGGGCGTATTGCTGGGGCTGGCAGCAGGGATCACCCCTATGGTCGTTCTGTGACACCTCCCCGAAAGCTCAGCCCCCCTCCTGCCCCCCAGCCCCCTTCCCCTGCCCTCCCACCACCACCTGGAGTTGGTTTGGCTGTGGAGCCCTCAATGGCAGCTCCTTGCAGAGGGACCACCTGCGTCCCCAAAACTCACCTGGGGCGCCCCCCAACTTGTCCCCTGTGGGTCCCAGCGTGGCCTGGCTTGGGAGGGGTGAAGATGCCGAGCGAATCCTCCCCCCCCCCCCCCCATGCCTTGAACCAGACGATGCCTGCAAAGAGGCCTGGCTTCGAAATGAATTGCCGGATAGTTAAAGTGATTGACGGAATCACAGCGGTGCCCATTTCACGCTTCATGTTAAACAAATCAAAAGTACAGTGTGTACTACATTCAATTATCCCCCTTTGAAAAAGCAAAGACCCCCCCCCCTCCCATAAACCGTTTAGGAAAATACATCCCACTGTGCTGATATTGATTCTCCTCCGACCGCATGTCTGCCAACACCGTATCAGAAAATAAACAGCTTGTAAAACCTCTCTGTAAAGGAAAAAATAATGAATGAAAAGCCGTGCTTTGTGTTTGCGGGGCGCATTCCGCTCTGGCAATTTTTTTGATCTGGCCATGTGCTGGTTGAACTCAGGGTTCATTACTGCTGCTGTAAAAACCCCGTGCTCCGAACTTGAAACGCAGGCGATGGAAAGTGGAATTTAAATCAAAATGGTCAGCTGGCAAACGCTGAGCTGCTAAAAGCCACCTGCACCCGGCGTGGCTGGTGCTGCTCTGCGGGAGGAAAGCAGCCTGCAATTTGCTCTCCTTTGTGTGCTGGAGTTCCCTGGGTCAACCCAAACCCAATGGTGTCCGAAAAGCGTGAGGATGGCAGCGTGCAGGGCTGGGGGAGAGCCCAGCAACCCGGGGTGATGCTGCCTGCTGCAACCAGCCTTAGGGGGCTTTGTTCCACAGCTTCACAGCTCTGGGGTTTCATAGAACCACAGAATGGCCTGGGTTGCAAAGGAGCACAGCGCTCATCCAGCTCCAACCCCCTGCTGTGTGCAGGTCACCAACCAGCAGCCCAGGCTGCCCAGAGCCACATCCAGCCTGGCTTTGAATGCCTGCAGGGCTGGGGCATCCACATCCCACTGCACCTCAGGGGAAAGCTGTGCACCGTGCAGGTGTCAGTTCAGCTCACAAATGGGAAGCGTGGGCTCCTGTCCTTGCTTCTCCAAACCTTTTAACCATCTCAGGATGTTCGTCTACCCCTCCAGCCCTATTTTCCGTTGATGTAGCAGCGTTAGAAAAACGTTGCCGCTCCTGAAAAAGGAGTTCACCTCATTCTGCACCTCGAAAAAGGTCCCCGCAAGAGCTCAGCATGAAGCAAGGTGTCAGGGGCCATAGGATCACGGAATCACGGAGGTGATTAAGGTGGGAGAAGACCTCTGGGATCACCAACCCCAACCCATCCCACCATCCCACTGACCACGGCCCCCAGAGCCACGTCACCAAATCCCCAGTGTGCAGCGAGGAGCCGCTGCGCCCCAGTGGGTTTTGATGTGAAATCATGAGAAACTGAGCGCTGGTTTTTATGAAAGGCGAGATGGTATTTCATTGGATTGAAATTTCCACTTCTCTTTGGTCTTGGAAAGTGAAAGAAAGAAAAAAAAATAGAAGGGTTGCTGCTTTGGAATGTGGGACATGTTCTTCTCCTTTTTCCCATCCTTTGTTGTGCCCCAAAGTACACAGTGTTCATTTCTTTCACTGTGCAGCCAAAAAGCATCATTTGAGTGTGCTCCAAGTACCTTTTCTTCTGTTTTTGGAAGAAGATGTAATTACACAAAGATAGTCATGAATAAGGCATTTCAGTGGGACCAAAACCTGCAGGCACGACGATGCAGCAATCTTTATCATGGCAACCTGGCACGCACCAACAGCCCCTGTGATATTCCAGCAAAGTTCCTGCACCGATTTCTGCTTTCCAGTGTGGATAGGGATGAGCAAAACGTGGGCTGAGTGGAGAGCTGAGGGCTGGCAGTGCTGCTGCCAAGACCCAACGCTTGGCAATCCCACGATGGCAGTGGGATGGGGGCTGAGAAAACAGCACTGCATGGAGTGATTCCAGAATCTGTGCCCCCATGCAAAGATGGTGGCTGTTGTGCTCAGCTGCTGTCCTGCTTGGGAAGGAGGCAGAAGGCCAAGTAGTGCAGGGAACAGCACAGGGGTGAGTGCACTGCAAGTGGGGACAGACGCAGTGTCCCCATGGGGAGGACAGCATCTCTCTGCTCTTCGAAGGGTAGACTTGTAGGAGAAGAGGGTCTCCAGTTGCTGTGGGAGCTGATGCTCTCCTGCAGGCACAGCCCAGCACTTCCCCACCTTCCCAAAAACACAGAGCTGCTCCTTACTTTGTACTCGCAGAACAAAAGCAGCCCAGAAGAATTTCAGCCCTGTCAACACTTTCCCAGTGGTATGAGACTTTTTTTTTGGTCCTGCCTTCCATGCTGAATTATTCATGACCGTAAAATATTCATCAGCCACCCTTCTCCCCCCCAAACTGCAAAACAAACCCTCAAACAGTAACTCAAGCCCCCTTCCTTCCCATGGCTTGCCAAAAGTTGGGGAATATCTTGCTGATGGTTGTTTTTATAGTGATCCTTTGTAGTGAGGTTTAATCGTGGAGGCAGATTTCACACTGCCTCAAAACGAACCCATGGACTTCACCCAGCATCAGATTCCTCCTCCAGCTCACCCAGCTGTGATCTGTGCGTCCCAGCTTCACGGTTCCTGAGGGAAGGATGTGCCACAACCAGTCAAACCACAGTCAGAATCAGAGAACCATAGAAGGGTTGGGTTGGAAGGGACTTTGAAGATTGTAGAGCCATGGAATGATTGGGTTGGGTTGGAAGGGACCTTGAAGATCATAGAACCATGGAAGGGTTGGGTTGGGTTGGCTTGGAAGGGACCTTGAAGATTGTAGAGCCATGGAATGATTGGGTTGGGTTGGAAGGGACCTTGAAGATCATAGAACCATGGAAGGGTTGGGTTGGGTTGAATTGGAAGGGACCTTGAAGATCATAGAACCATTGAAGGGTTGGGTTGAATTGGAAGGGGCCTTAAAGATTGTAGAGCCATGGAATGGTTGGGTTTGGGTTGGGCTGGGTTGGAAGGGATCTTGAAGATCATAGAACCATGGAAGACTTGGTTTGGTTTGGAAGAGACCTTAAAGATCATAGAACCATGAAGAGGTTGAATTGGGTTGGGTTGAGTTGGATTAGAAGAGACCTTAAAGATCTTAGAAGCGTAGAATGGCCTGAGTTTGAGTTGGAAGGGACCTTAAAGCCCATCCAGTTGCATCCCCTTCCATGAGCTGATCGAGCCCACCAGATCAGACTGCACACAGAGCCATCCATCCTGCTCTTGAGCAACCTCCATGGGTCGGGTTTTTCCACCAGGAAGGCCAGCACTTTGCAGGGAGCCCCAGGAAGCTCAGTGCTTCCTGTGGTGTAGGAAGAAAGGAGGCTGCTGGGCCAGAGGATGGGTTTTGTTTGCTTTGAGTGCAAGCAGGACGTTGGGTGTTGCTATAGGAAGGTGGAAAGGCAAAGTCCTGTATGGTTGTGTAGTCAGTCTCAGAGGATGGGAGGCTTAATTCTGTTGCGTTGTATTACGTGGGTGATGGCCATGGCTCCAAACCAGGGCGCAGCATCCTGCTTCTTTTCCTGCTCCCCACTTCTTCCACGCTGGGACTCACAGGGGATGGATCTTCCTGCAGGGAGAACATCGAATCACAGGAACGCAAAATTGTTTGAGTTGGAAGGGACCTTTAAAAGCCATCTCATCTCATCCAACGCCCTGCAATGAACAGGACGTGAGCACCTAGAACCCCTGGCTTTGGAAGGGGCTGCTTGGCTGCTGGGTTTTGCTCCGGGAGAATGGGCAGTGCAGAGAGAAGGTCTGATGTGTGTGCAATTAGTAGCAATTAATGCTTCAGCCCGAGCAGAAGCACGGTGATGCTCGTGGGGTTTGAGCACATCTGAGTGATGCAGGTGGTGCAGTTGTCCTCAGAGCCAGGGACTTAGCACAGAGAGGCACCTGCAGGACGAGCCATCCTCTCCCAGGCAGAGCACAGATGGGGAGCCCACATCTCCACCTCTCAGAGCCCACAGGATCCTTTCTGATCACAGAGAGGTCACTGGGCTGCAGGCACAGGGGCTCCTGGGGGCTTTCTCTGGGTGACCAACAGCAGAGCAGGACCTGACCAGTACATGGCAAAGGGAAGAATCACCATAAGCCCTTTCCCTTTGTAGCAGTTCTAATTTAAGATGAATTATTAGCTGGGAATACATGGCCTTCCCCCCCAAGCTTGAGTAAACATATGCTTTAATACGTTTCAGCGAGCAGAGGGGGAGAAATGGAAGTTTCCAGTGCCTTTATTTTATTTTTCTGGATTATAAAATATTTTTAAACGCATAAATGAAATGCTCCGTCGCAAAAATGCTGGCGCGGAGTTGGACTGGTGCTGGTTTTCCAAAGCAAGGCAGGGAACGGAGCTAAATTGAAATACAGCCCTTCTGGGTGATCTCTTCAAGGGAAACCAGCTCCAAAGGGATTTAAGTGCCTCCTTCTACCCACGCTCTCCTCGCTCGGATATTTGTGTTCCTATGGAGTGTGACGCATTTTGGTCCCTTTTGGTTTTTAATACGCATCGATATTGCAGAGTGCAACGCATCCTATCCCATTGGGTGGAAGCAAGGAGGGCATAGGGATCTCAGATGGTGAGGAGTGAAATGAAGCAGTGCCAGCTGTGGGCTGATGGCACAGGGAGGCACAGGCTCTGGTTTTCCTGGCTCACTTGGCTCTCACCTGGAGCTCGGATGTGGGATGTTGGCGTAGATATGGGAGCTTCGTGTAATTATCAGCTGAGCCACTGGGATAACGCATCCAGCCCTGGCACCGATGGGTCCTGAGAGCAAAAACCTGGGGGCAGTGCAGGAAAGGTGAATGAAGTACTGTGAGAAGTGAGGAGCTCACACATGGGAGCATCGCTGCCTCTCTTTGGGAAGGAGACCATCACCGAGGATGACACAGGGGATCTCCGTTGCTCTGAGATGAGGGTCCTGCCCACTTCTGCTTACCAGCCCTTTATTTTGCCTCGTTTTCCTTTCTGTTGTGATTTTTAGGAGCACTTCTGGAGCTTGGACAAGACAGAAAACAAGATTTCACCGCAGTTGATCTTCCAGATCTGGGACAATGACAAGTTCTCCTTCGATGACTATTTGGGTAAGTCAGAAAGGGTTGGGACACGAAACCACCCGACACAGCTTTTTTTGTGCTAGCCTTGTTAACCATGCTCAGAAATCCAGGTTTAGGCCAAGCTAAAACAAAGCAGAAGCCTGCAGCAGGAAAGACAGCAGAGCCATGCGGTTGATCATCCGTGTAGCTGGAAGCTCCAGCGTTATGGGATTCTTCTTTTGGTTGGATGTTGTTCTGCTTTTTCCTTTTACCACCCCAAAAGAATGTCCAAAACCAGAAGCCTCACTGAGGAAGTACACGATCAAGATATTGGTTTTGATTAATTACAAAGGCCGTGCCCAAATAACCTCTCACAAGGTGTGCTTCCCAGTTCTAGGTCTGCTCTTCATGAGCTCCTGGTCACCCTCTGCATATTGCTGCCAGTGTTGAATTCTTTGCAGCACCATAAGCTAAAACCAATGCTAGGCTTAGAAAATGGGGCCATGTTGAGCCTATTTGTCCAGGTCAAGGAGGTCAGGAGGTTGCCATGGGGAGCACTTCTTCATGGGAGCAGTCCTTGGGGAAGGACGGGCTGCCCAGAATGGTGGGCTCACCTGAAGGCATTCCAGAATTATGGGGATGGGGCACTGAAGGATGTGGTCAGGGAACACGGTGGGATGAGTTGGGATTGGGCTTGGGGATCCTCGAGGTCTTCTCCAACCTGATTGGCTCTGTGATTCCGTGAGCTGTTACCCTGAGAGGTCTTCCTACCTCATTCCTCCCTGCAGGATCTATCCAGATGGATCTCAACAGGATGCCCAAGCCTGCCAAGACCGCTGAGAAGTGCTCCTTAGAGCTCATAGATGGCAGCTTGTCTGCAAGCCGCTTTGTGTCCCTCTTTGAGCAGAAAACCGTCAAGGGCTGGTGGCCCTGCATCGCAGAGCAGAATGAGAAGAAGATCCTGGCAGTAAGGCCCTCGGGTGTCCTCTTCGTGTTGCCCCTTTGGGGACTCATTGGGCATGGCTGGGCTGAGCAAGTGGAGGAACTTGTGGTGTGGGCATGAAACCAAGCCCGGGGCTGCAGATTTGACAAGCTAGAACAGGATTTCTTCCAGGATTTGTTAGGCAATATGTAAATCACTTGTTTGCTCCATTAGGTTCTTTTTGCTGCTGTTTATGGAGAACGGGCCAAGTGATTTAACTCTGCATCTCAGCTGTTCTCAGTGCTGTTATGACGGGTACAAGGGGTTCCATTGCAGACAGATAAATCTAAATGTGGGTCTCTGGGATCCAGTTTGGGTCAGTGGTGGCCGTTTGATAGAGGTGAGTGAGGCCAAGTTGCAAATTAAGTGATTCAACAGAAACTCTGGAGTCAGTTGTCTGAAGCTGGGTGCCGATTTCTGAGGTGCTGAGGGGTGTCTGCTGGGAGCAGGCAGAGGGCAGGGGGGGGGTTGGCATGAGGTTACGCTCATTGAGCTCCTCATGGTCACTGCTGGTAGTGACTGGGCTGCTTTTCCTTTCCCTGCTCAGTATTTTGCACTGTACGTTTTTTTTCTCTGCTTTTTGCTTATTATGTGCTTGTCTTCGTTTCACCCACGCAGGGAAAACTGGAAATGACTTTGGAAATTGTGGCTGAACACGAGCATGAAGAGCGGCCGGCTGGAGTGGGTCGGGATGAGCCAAACATGAACCCCAAGCTGGAGGACCCCAAGTAAGGGCATCAGGAGTGGGAAAGGAACCACTGGGGCAGAAGGTTCTCAAGGAGAAGGTTGAGAAGTTGGGTTGGTGGTGGGAGGCCTTCCGTGTGGAGATGTGGCACTTGGGGATGTGGTCAGTGGTTGGGGTTGGGGTTGGAAGAGGTGATCTTGGAGGTCTTTTGTGACCTTAATGACTCTACGATTGGGCTTGGTGGTGATGGGTTGGCATTTGGGTTGATGATTCGGAGGTCTTCTCCAGCCTTCATCACTCTGTTTCTATGAGTGGGCATTGCGGTGTTGGGTTGGTTGTTGGGACTTGGGGATCTTAGAGGTCTTTTCCAACCTTAGTGATTCCATGATTCAGTGATTCTGTTTGCAAGGGGCTTGCTCCATGGGTGAGAGATGAAAGGCTGGGCTGGAGCTCCAAGGAGCACAGACCGCACAGGGGAATGGATTTTCTCTCTTTCAGTGCAGTGCATTCATGGGATTGGGCATCCAGGAAGGTTGAAAGCACCATGAAAGTCACAAGTGACTTGGTGATGGAACAGCTGTGCTGGATGTCATCTCCAGACAACTGGAAGAAAAGGAGGTTATCAGGAGTAGTCAGCACAGGTTCACCTGGGGGAGGTCGTGCTTGACCAACCTGGTGGCCTTCTATGATGTTGTCTCTGGCTGGGTGGATGGGGGGAGAGCAGTGGATGTAGCCTACCTTGATTTCAGCAAGGCTTTTGATGCTGTCCCCCATGACATCCTTATAACAAAGCTGAGGAAGTGTGGGATGGATGAGTGGACAGTGAGGTGGGTTAAGAACTGGCTGACTGGCAGAGCGCAGAAGGTCGTTGTTGGCGGTGCAGAGTCCGGTTGGAGGCCTGTGAGCAGCGCTGTTCCTCAGGGGTCTGTGCTGGGTCCGCTCTTGTTCAACATCTTCATCAGTGACCTTGATGAGGGGATGGTGGCCACCCTCAGCAAGTTTGCTGATGATACGAAGTTGGGAGGATTGGCTGAAGGCTGTGCTGCCATTCAGCGAGAGCTGGACAGGCTGGAGAGCTGGGCAGAAAAAAACTGGATGAGGTTTAACAGAAGCAAGTGTAGAGTCTTGCATCTGGGGAGGAATAATGGCATGCAGAGGTACAGGCTGGGGGATGAGCTGCTGGAGAAGAGCTCTGCAGAGAGGGACCTGGGTGTCCTGGTGGACGACAGGTTGCCATGAGCCAGCAGTGTGCCCTTGTGGCCAAGAGGGCCAACGGCATCCTGGCGTGCATTGCACAGAGCGTGGCCAGCAGGTCGAGGGAGGCGATGCTCCCCCTCTGCTCTGCCCTGCTGAGGCCTCATCTGGAGCACTGCGTCCAGTTCTGGGCTCCCCAGTACAAAACAGACAGGGATCTCTTGGGAAGAGTCCAGCGCAGGGCAGCAAGATGGAGAGCGGCCTGGAGCATCTCTGCTATGGAGAAAGGCTGAGCTGGGTCTGTTCAGCATGGAGGGAAGGAGGCTGAGAGGGGACCTGATCCAGGGCTGTGAATATCTGAGGTGTGGGGGCAGCACGGCGAGGCCGGACTCTGTTCAGTGGGGAGTGGAGACAGGAGGAGGGGAAACGGCCGGGAACTGAGCATAGGAAGTTGTGCAGCACTGTGCGAAGGAATGGCTGTGCAGTGAGGGGAGGAGCGATGGAACAGGGAGGGGGGGAGTCTGTGGGTCCCAACGGGTCTCTATTGGTCCCAACATGTCTCTATGGGTCCCAACGTGTCTCTATGGGTCCCAACGTGTCTCTATGGGTCCCAACGTGTCTCTGTGGGTCCCAATGTGTCTCTGTGGGTCCCACTGTTCACCGGAACAGGCTGCCCAGGGAGATGGTGGAGTCTCCTGCTCTGGAGATGTTCCAGACCTGCCTGGATGCCGACCTGTGCGACCTGCTGTAGGGAACCTGCTTTGGCAGGGAGTTGGACTCGATGATCTCTGGAGGTCCCTTCCAACCCCTACAATTCTGTGGTTCTGTGAAGTGACCTCAGCTTTGTCTGCAGGCGCCCGGAGACCTCCTTCCTGTGGTTCACCTCCCCATACAAGACCCTGAAGTACATCCTGTGGCGCCGGTACAAGTGGCTGCTCATCCTGGCCATCGTGCTCTTCGTTTTGCTGCTCTTCCTTGGGATCTTCATCTACGCCTTCCCGGTACGAGGGCTTTGGGAGGGGGGGAGGAGGGATAGGCTGAGGGGTAGGGTGCGATGTGCCCCAGGTGTGATGGTCCTTGAAGAATGGCTTGGTGGGCCACAATGGACCAGAAAGAGAGCACATGCATCTGCTCCGTGCTCACATCTTTGTGCCTCTGTTTCGTCCCTGGAGGCGCCCTTGGCGGTGGATGGGGCCTTGGGCAGCATAACCCAACCCGTGACTTGGGCTGGAAGTGGATATGCTTTGTGGTCCTTCCCAACCCAGCCGTTCTATGATCCCTGTCGTTGACCCTACGATTGGGAGACTCACTGATTCTGTGATTGATTTCGAGTCTAACGCTGCTGAGGTTCGTCGGTCGTTCCCTCAGAGCTTGGATGTTGGAAGCGCTGAGCGTTGGTGGGAAAATCCCTAACAAAAACGCAGCCTAATTAGGGGCACAGCCACGTGGCAGGGCTGAGCAGAGGCAAGAAATGTGTGTTCTGTCATCGTTTTAAGGTGCAGGAGGGTTTATAAGGGCTTTTAGGCAGCCCTGTCTCTCACTGCCGAGGCTTGCAGCATGTAGGACCAACACAGTGTCTGAAACCAGGTGGGGAGGGTTTTCACCTCATCAATCAAGGAAGTGGCTTTTTCTTGCTTCGCTGTCAGTCCCACTGGTGAAACAAAACAAAACAAATAAATAATGGAGCCCCATCCTCCCCATTTGGCTCGGGTTTGGGTTTTGTATCCTCCTCTGTTCCGTCTGCACTGCTGTAATTCATGCTCTTGGACGCCTTCTCCCTCAAGGCCTGATAAGAAAAACGACCCGCCTCTCCTTCCAGCACATAACAAATTCTGCTCCTCGGGTTTGATTTGTGTCCTTGGGAAGGGCTGGGATGCTTCTGCTGGAGAAGTCATTCCCCAGGTGTGAAGCAGTGGGGAAGAGGAAATAACCCTACAAGAACAGATCTGTGCTGTTGTCATCCCAGCCCGTCGTGGAGAATCCCCTCCATGCTGAGCATAGAACCCTGAGCTGCTGTGACCCGGAGCTCAGTGTTCCCCCACAGCTGTGAGCAGTTTTGCATTCATTCCAGTGGCATCGGATCAAAACAGCGTTGAGAGAAGCAGAAACTCCCAAACTATAACTATTGATTTACACTGGTTATTACTCGGGATTTTTCCCTGTTTCCTGGCTAAACGTTGTTGTATTTAATTTCGTTTTGGTCGGGTCCGTTTTTTCAGTCATCTTTTGAAAAGGGAATGGAATTTTTCTGTCCATGCAGTTGGCCAGCTTCCCCCTGGATTTTTGAGGTCACCGAGGTATCGACACGGAGATTCAGTTGCCTTCCCCTTCCATCCAACCAGAAATCTGGCGCTCGTGCTGGTGATGGTTTGCTGTGAAGGATGCCCCTGGCGTGCTGAGTGTTGGCAGGGCGCACCGTGGCATCTCTGATTAAACGCACTGAAATCCAACCCCTCATTGCTTGCTTTCCTGCTTTGCTTGCCAGGAGCGCTGCCATAGCTCCACACGCTGGCCATGAAGCTTTAAGGTCCCGTATCATGGGAGCCCTCAGTACAAGAAAGACATTGAGATGTTGGAAAGGGTCCAGAGGAGGGCAACTAAGATGAGCAGGGGGCTGGAGCACCTCCCCTATGAGGACAGGCTGAGGGAGTTGGGCTCGTTCAGCCTGGAGAAGAGAAGCTGCGGGGTGACCTCAGTGCAGCCTATCAATACCTGAAGGGAACCTACAGCCAGGAGGGGAGTCAACTCTTCAGAAGGGCTGACAACAGCAGGACGAGGGGAAATGGATCCAAGTTGAGGGAGGGAAGATTGAGGTTGGATGTTAGGGGGAAGTTCTTCACAAGGAGAGCAGTCAGGCCCTGGAACGGGCTGCCCAGGGAGGTTGTGGATGCCCCGTCCTTGGACGTGTTCAAGGCCAGGTTGGACGGGGTCCTGGGCAACCTGATCTGAATGTGGATGTTTGGTGGCCCTGCTGGGCAGGGGGGTTGGAACTGCGTGATCCTTGAGGTCCCTTCCGACCCGGGTGATTCTGTGATTCTGTGATTCCATCCCATTGCTCTTCAGGTCCTTGGCTGAAGAGGAGTAGGACAAGAGGTGATGGCCTCACGTCGTGCCAGGGCAGGGTCAGGTTGGATATTAGGAGATGTTTAGTCTCCAAAAGAGTGGCAATGCAACGGCACAGCTGCCAAGGGAGTGGAGGGGTCACCATCCCTGGAGGCTTCCGAGGACCGTGGAGATGTGGCTGCGGTCAGTGGGCACGGTGCGATGGGTTGGGGTTGGTGGGCTTGGGGATCTTAGAGCTCTCCTCCAACCTGAAGGATTCCATGATCCATGTGAGTGGCCGTGGTGGGGGTTGGTTGGCCCTTGAACTTGGTGGTCTTGGAGGTGCTCTCCAACCACGATGGTTCCATGATAGTGCTGGTGGTGGCAATGGGGATGAGGAGACGGTTGGATTAGAGGATCTCGTAGGTCGTTTCCAACCTTGTGATTCTATGATTCTATGATTCTGTGATGCCACGATTCAGTGAATTCAGTGGATCAATGGATGCGTGTCCACAACGTGCCCTAGGAGTGAGCGGAGCCAGGGTTGCGTGGGTTCCCTCCCGCCCTGAAGAGCTGGGAGTCTCACCTGGAAATGAACCTGGGGCATTTTAATGGCTTTTGGTGGAAGAATATCTACGTTTGAAAGCTTTCTTTTCCTATTTTTTTCCCATTCCCCACATAATGATGGCAGCTTCCAACCACAGCCCCAGCTGCCTGGCGACAGCCCTGCGCTTCCAGCTGGAGCCACAAACCCAGCAGCAGCCCCTGGAGATGGTGATTCCCAAAAACTCCAGCTCTTCTTTTTTTTGGTGGATAAACACGAGCTGATACCTCAGTCCCGTTCAGAACAATTAGGAGAAAAGGATCGTCTGGATCTACCAAAAACGAGGAAAACATTGAAAATCTGATCTTTTGAGGTTCTTCATCTCTTCCTGGGAGCTTTTCCACCCTCCCTCAGCGTTGGGCTCCTCAGCAGCCTTCCTCAGCTGTGCTCACAGGGCATTGCAGTGCAGGTTTCAGTGGTACCACCGTGGCAGGAGGAAGAAGCGCTGCTTCCAGCTGCGCTCAGCTCTGCTTTGCAGCACCGTGAAAATGTTTACTACCTTTTAAAGCTCTGTTTGCGTTCCGAGAGCCCAGCGTTGCTTCCACTGCCATTAATTCTAATTACAGCTCGCTTTCTGCGCCGATTGATAATCCTGCTTGGCTTTCAACACTTGGTTTAATACAAATTCGTGGCTGGACAGCAAACTCGCGACCCTCCGGAACGCAACCGTAAAAAAACAGAAGAGTTTAGGAGGACAGACTCTTGAAAGACAAATGGATGGATAATTAATTCGAAGGTTATGTCTCACTGGAGGCTTTTCTAATGACTTCTGGTAAACTGCCCTAACGTTGCTGGCTTGATTTATGGCGTTATTAGAAATCCTCCGCTGGCAAATTGCCCCGTAATTCGCTACACGTCGTAATTTATCGTGATGCTTTTGGGCCGGGCTTTACTTCTCTTGTTTTTCATTTTCTCCTCTCTTCCAAAGCAGCATTATGCTTTGTTTCCAAAGTCTTTTTTAATTTTTTTTATTTTTTTATTTTTTTCCAAAGGAGTTGATAGAACATCCTGTACCAATTAAATCCAATCTGTCTGGGAGAGCCTTCCAAACTGGCTAGTATGTGGTCACGGGTGTTTGAACCAGAGCTACTTTAAATAGAGCTCTTTCCAACCAGCCTGTCTTTGCCTGCGTTTGCATTGTGGTCTTGATAAGCAGCACTGACACAGCTTATTCTTTTTTGTTGTCTTCTTTCAAGGAAGGAATTGCGTGTAGAATAGGCTGTGGTGCTGTGGGGGAAAGTGGAGATGTGGCACTTGGGGATGGGGTTTAATGGGGATGGATGGGTGGATGGCTGGAGCTGGTGATTGTAGAGGCCTCCTCCAACCATACTGCTTCTGTGACTCTACGAGGGGCCACGGTGATGAGTTGGGGTTGGGCTGGATGATCATGGAATCATAGGATGGCTTGGGTTGAATGGGACCCCAAGGATCATCAATTCCCAACCCCACAGCCACAGGCAGGGCCACCAACCTCCAGGACTGTGGCACAGCACCAGGTTGCTCAGGGCCCCATCCAGCCTGGCCTTGAGCACCTCCACCACTCTCTCAGTAAAGAACTTCCCCCTGACATCCAATCTAAACCCCTACGGAGGTCTTCTCCAACTGTAAGGGCTGCCCAGGGGTGCCCCATTCATGGAGCTTCCCAAAGGCCATGGATGGGGCCCTGGGCAGCCTGAGCTGGTAGAGGATGCTAAGGCTTGGACTTAATGATCTTCAGATCCCTTCCAAACCAGGTCCAAACCCAAATCATTCTGTGATTCTTAAAAACTGGTGGAAGGGACAATCCAAGCCCGTGAGCGACTCTTGGTGCTCACTGCTGGGAAGGCTCTGCTGGAAGAAGGCAAAACCCCTTCCTGTGTGTCCTGAGCATCCCATGGCACAGTCGCTTTTGACCTCCACGTGCTGCCATGCCCCAACTCACCGCTTCTCTGCCTTCTTTCTCCCTCCCTGCAGAACTACGCTGCCATGAAGCTGGTGAAACCTTTCAACTGAGTGCCTGGATTTCAGCGGGACGCTGCAGCCCAGGACGCGGCGACGTGCCTTTCCCCAGAGCAGGGAGCCGCCTGCAGCCCTCACCTCAGGAGCAGCGCCTAAACCAAACCTCCTCCTCTGCAGCAGTTCTGATTTGGCTTCCTCGTCCTCCTTCTGTTTGTTTTAATTTTGGTCAGTGCTCGGATGCAAAGCTGGCGAGGGTTGGGGAGAAAAGGACCCTTTTGTGGGCTGTCCATGGCGGCAATCATGGAGGAGCGCAATCTCTCAGGTCCTGAGCAGGTTTTTCTTGGCACCCTGCAGCAGCCTCCTTTTGCCTCTGCCGTGCGATGTGCATTCCTGCTTTTGGAGCCTGCCCTCCCTCCTCTGTGCTCTCACGTGCCCCATTGCCTTCCCAGCCAACGCTGCTGCAGCAGCAGAGGGCACTGAGCAGCCTAGGAGCAATGCAGCGCAGCGAGGGGCTTTGCTTCTCTCCTCCTGCTGTGTGCAACCCCCTGCACTGCAGCTCGGTGCCTGATTGGTTTTTCTCCTTTTGCTGAAGCCAAACAGTGCAACAGCAGAGCACAGTGCACGCTGCTGCTGGGTGCTAGCAGGGCAGGCCGTGGGAAGCACAGCTGTTTGCTTTGTGCTTTGCAAGCAGGGCGTGATGAGTGTGCGTCATGCGGGTTTTGCACAGCCCAGAAGGTGTGAATGGTGTTGCTGGGACCTTGCAGCTTTCTGCTCCCCCTGCCCGTGCTGCAATCACTGATGTGCACTGAGAGGGGGTTCTGCTGCTGCTCGGAGCAGACAGCAGTACAAGGTGATCCCAGAGGATCTGTTTCTCAGGACAAACTGTGCTGGCGTTGGCTCCAGCGAGGCACTTAAGCCTATTCTTAGCAGCAGATGAGGGGGGGAAAAGCACATGGCTAATTGCTTTGCTGGCGGGGACGTGATGGAAATCCTGTGCTGCTCAGTACTGTGACAGTGCCTGGATTGCACAGGGCAGCTCTGCCACGTGTGAGGACAACACTTCAGACACAGAGAACGTACCCCAAAGCAGCTGGTGCTCAGGTGTGGAGGTTCCCCCACCCCAGGAACCATTTTGCCAGCAAAACTCTTCATGTTTACCCACGTTCCCCTTTTTTCTTGATCTCGTTCCCACTCGTGCTCCTGTTAATGCTGACCTATCAGCTGTTGGCCCAAGATCTGGGGATGCTGCTACCCCTGAGAAACAGGCGAGCTGAAGGGGAATGTTGGCTTTGCAGCTTCCTGGTGAGTTACGCCTTGGCCAAGTGGTGCTGATGTGGTTGGTCCTCTTCCACTGCAACCCTGCTTGCTCGCTGCCTTCCCGCATGCCTTGCTGTGCCGTGGGAAGCCATTCCTCATTTCTTGCCCCAGTTTGCACGTTTGGTCAAGTTTCCCATCTCAGTGACCCCCCACCTGTTTCAGAAATGGGATCTCAGTGCTGAGACCCCCAAAGAGATGAGCAGCCCAAAGCTCCCGTCCAACCCTGGATGGTTCTCATCCATCCATGCTGTTGCTCCGACCAGAGATGAGCAACCCTACCAAAAATAATTCCACCTGTCACTTCTCCAGAGCCTCTTCCATCACAAAACCCTGTTTTATTCCCTAGCAGTTCTTCCCTGGCAAACCAGAGTGGGTTGACAGTGATGGAAAGGGCAGCATCCCCACATCCAATCCTCTTCTTCCCAATCTGGGCTGCAGAGCTTTGTTTCATCCGGGGGCTGTGGTGGGCAAAGGCAGTTCTGAGCACCTGCAAACATCAGCCTGGTCTCGTTACCAAAGCCAGCCAAGAGGCCAGACCCAAGTAAAGCCTTCTGCTCTCTATGCCTTATATATATATAGATATATATATATATATCACTGTGGTTTACAAATGAAATAGCTCTGAAACCTTCTGCTTCCTGGTGTGTTCTGTTGGGTTCTCGAAGTGTTGGTCCCCACTGTGCTCCAGGTGGGGGAGCTCCAGGGGATCCTTAGTGTCTGTGTCCCCAAAAGCCTTTCTTTTCCCTGAAAGGGTGCAGAGAAGAATATAGAACAGAATCAGTGTAGGAGAGGATAAGATAGAATAGCACGGGATAGGATTGGATGGGATGGGGTGGGACAGGATGGGATAGAAGAGAAATAGTATAGCATGGGATAGGATAGAATCAGAATAGGATAGGACAGGATAGAATAGAATGGGACAGGATAGAGTGGAATGGGACAGGATAGAATAGAATGGGACAGGATAGAGTGGAATGGGACAGGATAGAATAGAATGGGACAGGATAGAGTGGAATGGGACAGGATGGAATAGAATGGGACAGGATAGAGTGGAATGGGACAGGATAGAGTGGAATGGGACAGGATAGAATAGAATGGGACAGGATAGAGTGGAATGGGACAGGATGGAATAGAATGGGACAGGATAGAGTGGAATGGGACAGGATAGAGTGGAATGGGACAGGATAGAATAGAATGGGACAGGATAGAATAGAATGGGACAGGATAGAGTGGAATGGGACAGGATAGAATAGAATGGGACAGGATAGAATAGAATGGGACAGGATAGAATAGAATGGGACAGGAAAGAGTGGAATGGGACAGGATAGAATAGAATGGGACAGGATAGAGTGGAATGGGACAGGATAGAATAGAATGAGGCAGGATAGAATAGAATGGGACAGGATAGAATAGAATGGGACAGGAAAGAGTGGAATGGGACAGGATAGAATAGAATGGGACAGGATAGAGTGGAATGGGACAGGATAGAATAGAATGGGACAGGATAGAATAGAATGGGACAGGAAAGAGTGGAATGGGACAGGATGGAATAGAATGGGACAGGATAGAGTGGAATGGGACAGGATAGAATAGAATGAGGCAGGATAGAGTGGAATGGGACAGGATAGAGTGGAATGGGACAGGATAGAGTGGAATGGGACAGGATAGAATAGAATGGGACAGAATAGAGTGGAATGGGACAGGATAGAATAGAATGGGACAGGATAGAGTGGAATGAGACAAGATAGAAGTAGAATAGGATAGAATAGAGTTGAACAGAATTAGAGTAGGATGGGATAGAACAGAATAAAAGAGAATTAGCACAGGATAGAACAGAATGGAACTAGTATAGGGTGGGATAGAATAGAACAGAATTAGACCCCCTCAGGGTCCTGCACCCAACAGATTGGTCCATCCATCTGTCTCTCACTCTGGTGAAGCTCAAGGCTCTCCTCTCCCCACCGTCTGCATGCTTTCTGCCCACCCTCTGGACTACAGCAGTGGTACCAAGAGATGGGAGGAACTGTGCTGGTCCACATCTAAACTGCATCCACCCAGGCTGCAAGCAAGAGCCTGACTTGCTCCAAATTTTGTCCTGCAGCAGAGTGCTCTGGTTTTCAGGCTCAGGCAATATTTTAGCAAGAGTCTGAAGGCTGGGATTGTGGGCAGGGGTTGAACCTGGTCTGAAAGTAGAGAGTGACTTCCACAGAGCAGGGATCCCCCGTCCCTGGAGGTGCTCAGGGCCAGGTTGGATGTGGCTCTGCTCCATCCTCTCCTCCATTTCCTCTTGTGGTTTCCCACTGGTTGGCATCCAGACCTCATCCAAAAGTGCCATCTCACGAGGAGTGGGGAATTATTGCCCCTCAGATCAGGAAAGCCCAGCTCTGGCTGAGTCGTCCTCCCTCCCCCTTTGTTCTTTATTTCATGGCATAAATCCACCTGCTCTCCTACCTCCTGCCAGTGGGACCTCTGGGAGGTTTGTCTGGAAGGGGCATCATTCCATGTTTGTGACAAGCTGTGACTGAGCTGGACCACGGGGTTGCAGCCCCTTCTTCCCATTTCAGCCCCTGGGGCAGACAGAATAAAGACAAATAGGAATTGTTGGATATGGAAAAGGGGAAAAAAAAAAAACAAGAAAAAAACCAACAAAACAACACTGAACAATCAGGAGATTGATGGCTTTTTTTTTTTTTTTTTTTGCTTTTTTTTTTTTTTGGCCAAGGAAAACACAGTGGGAAGTCATCTGCTCGCAATGGCCGTAGGCTGGAGAACAAAGCCTGGATTGATTGTCTTTCCCCATAGCACACAGAGAATCACTGGCACCTGCCAGGATGAGTCACTGGGAGGGGAAGGCCGTCCGTGTGGCTCTGCCATCCACCTCTTCTGTGCTGGAAGTTGGTGGAGATGCCTCCGAGCCCAGCTCTGCTGGAACCCTCCCAGTGCCTTCCCTTCCCTTCCCTTCCCTTCCCTTCCCTTCCCTTCCCTTCCCTTCCCTTCCCTTCCCTTCCCTTCCCTTCCCTTCCCTTCCCTTCCCTTCCCTTCCCTTCCCTTCCCTTCCCTTCCCTTCCCTTCCCTTCCCTTCCCTTCCCTTCCCTTCCCTTCCCTTCCCTTCCCTTCCCTTCCCTTCCCTTCCCTTCCCTTCCCTTCCCTCCCTTCCCTCCCTTCCTCCCCTGCCCTTCCCTTCCATCCAAGAAGTGAAGTTTGTGAAGAATTTAAGCTTGAATTCAGCTGGTTGGGATCTCCATTGAGTAGAGAAGTTCATCTTCTCCTTGCCTTTATTGTAACATCGGGAAAATTCCATGTTGCCACACTCTGGGCTCTTCTGGCCCAAGTGGAGCCAGGTGACCATGGGCATTGCATTGGGCCACGTGGAAGTTCCAGATCCTGTGGTCCCACCCTGCCAATGAGAAGCAGAGACCGGAGAGGTTCTGCAGTGGGAAATCCATTTCTGGCATGCTGGTTGGTGCGTGAGATGCCAGGCCTGCTTGTCATTGAAGCACTGGAAATCATCAAATGCTGCTTTTCAGCAACGAGCTTTAAAACTTGCTGTACATTTGTGTATATGGTGAGCCGTGCCTTGAATGCACCAGAAGAAATAAAAGCAAAGACATGAAATCTAGTGGGATGCAGAATGGAAAAGCATCAAACTATGAAACACGTCTTCCTTTCTGCATCCCAATCACAGAAAGCCCCTTAGCAGATAATCTGCTTCTCCAGTGCTTCGAGATAACGGAGCATCCAGAATTTGGGGCTGATGCATCGATAATTTGTGCAGGAGGAGATGAGCTTTTCAGTTCTGGATGGTTAGGAGATGGTTGGTGGTAGACTTTTCATGCAAGCTTGTCAACTGGGAGACCTCAACACAGAGCTTGAAAGGGATGAGTAGAGTAGAGTAGAGTGGAATGGAATGGAATGATTCTGTTGGAAGGGACTCACAAAGGTCATCAGGTGATCATTTGATCCAGAAGTTCTGACAGGAATTCGGGAGATTACTGGTAGAAAAACCCAACGCTTTCTGATTTAAATTGGAAGAAGAAAAAGGTTGTGCTTGGTGCTTTTGTGAATGCTTGGAGAGGGAGTGGGAGAAGGTTGGAAGGACCCCAAATATGGGTTGGAAAGAGGCAGAAAGGATGTGTGTGTGTCCACAGCCCATGTCGTGAGCCATGACGAGCCCATGGCAAGTCAGAGTTGGCCTGGAGAGTGCCTTGGGCATGAGGCAGAGGATGGTGTGGTTTCATGAAGGTCTCCCTCAGCTGATGGGTCATTAACGTCAGTGAGGTTTAGGTGGGTTTTGGAGATTCCTAAAATCTGGGTGAATGGGTTTTTCCCTGCTGTTTGATCAGTTTGTGCCCCAGTGACGACCGCTGAGCTGCAGGAAAATCTCTGCAAATCAGACCCGCGAGGAACATCAGTGCTGGGATGTGAGATTTTGTTAGTGGTGGCTTTTAGCCAACTATCTGCCCTTCACATCCAGGACAGGGTGTCCTTCCGTCCCTTTTCCATGAGTGCAATGGGGCAGGAAAGCATGGGATTCCATGACTCCACAACTCTGTGAGTCAGCACGGTGGGGATGGGTTGCACTCGATGGTCTTCAAAGTCCTTTCCAACCTTAACCTGTGATTCTATCTTGCTTACTTCCCACCAAAACATCCACTGAAACCAAGGGAAAGCCTGCTCCGTCCTGACTGCGACTATGGGAACAAGGAGCCAAGGACAAAGAAGGGAAAGGGAAGCTTGTCACAGATAGAGTTAAACAGTTACGACCTTCCCCTCACCCCCATCTCCTCACCGGATCATTCCAGCGCAGTAAATCACCCAAAACTTGACAGTAAAAGGGCTGCCAACTTGGGCAGAAGGCCGACGGCCATGGCCAGAGTGCAGTCGCTCTGGCAGGGAAGTTGGGATAACGGAGCCAGGCCTGGCTTTGGACAAACACCGCGCCAAGTCAACGCACACGTGAAGGTCTGTGCGTGTGCATGAGCGGTGTGAGGTCGTGTGCTGCTGATTGCCAGCGCTGTTGGCACACCGACCTCTGGGAGAGGGCTGGGGGGCAAACCCTGGTGCGTTTTACAGTAGAAATTAAACATAATAGCTTCTCTTCCCCTCCCCTTCTACCCTCTCTACCCCATCTATTCTCTCTTCTTCTTTTTCCCCTTCCTTCCCAACTTTCCTTCTTTCTGCTTTTTTCTCTTCTTTTTTTTTTCTTCCTTTCCTTTCTCTTTTTCTTTTGCTGCAACCTCACCTAGCAGCCCTTGCAGAGCACCCATGGGCAGGTAGCTGACCTTGCCTCTCCCCCTCTTAAATCCTTCCCGAAACAAAGATGACCCCAAACACGTGGCGCATTACCACTCATAGAAGATCCCAAATCCCTCCCTGCCCCTGATAAAACACCCTCACTGGCTTGGCCGTGCTGGAGATCTCAGCAATGGAAAATGGGAGAAGAAAGAATAGGAAAAAGTCTGGGGCGCAGCGAGGAAGAGGAGGAGGGAGACTCCCAACCTTCTCCCATTAGGAACCTACAGGGAGCACATGGAAATCCTCATTTTTGGGGGAAAAAAAGAGGCTTAAATACACAAGAAGAAAAGAAAAAAAAGCCCATTTTGGGTTGGATTAAATGAACTTCAGAGGTGCCTTCCAACCCCTACAGTTCCGTGATTTTGAATTGTGGGATTGCTTTCTTTAGACCTTTTTTGGGCACAGCACTTTTTGGTGCCCTGATGTGAAACAATTCCCTGTTTTGAGATTTCCTACAAGCTACTCTAAGAAACCCCCCAGGTTTCTTAAAACCCCCAGGTTTCAGGAAAAAAAAAAAAAAAAAAAAAAAGCAAATAATCTCTCTTGAGAACGAAAGAAAACATTTCATTTCTGGTAGAATTAATTTTAAATATTAGTTTTTTTTTTAATTTTTAATTTTTTTTTTTATTATTTTTTTTAACAATCATTGGTGAACTGGAAAATTCATTATTCGTTCTTGCCTTGTTGGCCCTATGGGAAAACACAGCCCAGGGACGTGACACCATTCATCCCACTGCTGTCAGGCTCAGGACCTGAGCTCACGTTGCCCTCATGGTGGTTAAATTGGAGAGGACACACGTTTTGATCCCATCTGCTTGGCTTGGGATGAGCCTTGCCCTGCTTGGAGCAACCAAGCGTCCCTCCAAGGTCAGCTGGTGTCATCTGAAAGGTGGTTGGCTCCATCTCTGCTCCCCTCTTTATTGAATAGAGATGATAAAAAAAAAAACAGGGGATCTGGAGATGTATTTTAAACCTGTTAATCGTTTCCATCCCGCTCCCTCGTTTGGAATAACAATCGCCATCTCCTCATCGATGGCCCTGGGGTCGTTAGCCTTGCTGGTGGACCTTCCAACATCCAGCTGACCCCATTGGGCAGCACTTTCCTCACCTCCTCCAGCGTTTTCAACGGGTGCCCCGCAATGAGGGACCCCCCCAGCATCTCCCCCTCACGCACTTAGAAGAGGATTTCCCCAAAAAGGAACAGCCTGGCTGCAGGTTACGTGAAACAGCAAATTAATGACGTGACGAAGACAACGGGGTCAACACTGCCTCGTTAACCCTGCCAGGCTGATGAGGGCAGGGGAGCTGCTATGGGTCTGGTGGGGTCGGGGTGGGTCCTGCTGTCATCAGCTGCAACGACAATTTGTCCTTTGTAGGGACAAAGTCTGGGATGGGGACGGGAAACCCTGCCCCTCTTTTTTGGTCTCTGCAACCTTCAGGCTGCACCTAGGGGATGGCAGCAGGCATGGAGCAGCCTTGGCACTCCTCAGACAGAAAAAAGCCCTGCAAAAATAGCAATTCTTTTTGGAGCAGGAAGCCTCCAGCATCCTCCTTGGGCCCCTTTATTGCCACCTTAATGCAATGGCTTTGCAATGCCTCACCTTGGCACCCTCGGTTGAGTTTCCCCAGCACTTGCAGAGCAGGGCATTGCACACTGCTGGCGAGATTCTGCTTCTCCACTTGCAGGAGCTCAGTCCTCACCGAGGTCCCTGGGGATGCCGGGTGGAGAAATTCAATTCTGCACCAACCAGAGGTGAATTACGAGCGGCCGCGCTCAGCCCAGCAGCCCTATATTAGCTGCTGTGATATTAAAGCCAGCACATTTCACACGTAACTTTCGGAATGCGCTGCAGACTCTGGGTTTTAATTGGAAATGCAGTGTGAAAACAGTGCGTTTTGGCCCCTTTGAAAAGAAGAAGGAGACAACGTGAGATCCCGGGGGAAGAGATGGGCGTTCCTGCCAGAGCCACCGCTAACACGTTCAGTGTGGAGCTGAATGTTCTCAGTCGAGTCCCTCGGCAGGGAAACAGGTGTTACCTATATATGAATGTGGTTCTATATGAGGTTATAAATATATGTTTTTAATCCCTAGCTCAGCAGCTTGCTTGGTGGAAGGACAGATTGCTGCGAGCGCCGTGTCTGACGGGGGTGGGCGTGCAGAAGGAACGAGAGGACAAACTGGCAGATCCTTCCAGGATGGAGGATCTGGCTGGGGAAGTTGCTGAGCTATCCAGGAAGCAAATGCAGCCCAAATCCCCACCTCTTTCGACAGCTCCATCCCTTTGCTTCACCCCTCCCGTTGTGCCCCCACACCAATGCCTTGGGTCTCCAAGCAGGGCATAGAATATCCCAAGTTGGAAGAGACCTACAAGGTCCAGCACCTTTCCTTCTCTGCCCATCCATCTGCTGCAGAAGGACTTTCTCTCTCAAGGGATGGCAGAAGAACCCCTCCGTTGTGCACACATATCACCTGGAGCACTGGTCATGCATCACTTGAAGAGTTGGACTCGGTGTGATCCTTATGGGTCCCTTCCAACTTGGGATGTCCTATGGCTCTGCTCTGAGCTTTCTGGTTCTCTGGATCTAATGAGCCTTGTGCGAGGGTGACTGGGCTCTTCAAAGCTACCTCTGGGTGCACCTCTTTTCTGCTGGCTGGAGAAGGAGCCTGAGGAAATGACTTCACATGGGGCCACCTGCCCTGTAGGTGTCCAGAACGACGTGAAATGAGCTGTGTGTTTGGTGCTGAGAGATCTCTGTGGGACAAACCCAGGTCATTGCAAGGGGGGACCTCATAGACACATTTTGACATGAGCTCCCATGCCCTGCATGAGTCCCAGCACACAAATTGAGATGTTCTCTAGCTGGGCCATAACCTGGCCATGCGTCGGCCTTTGGGTGCCTTCCCCATCATAGCAAAGAAGCACCAGCACTGGCAGGGGATTTACATGGGTAGCAACAGTTCAGTTTCTGTGCCCACAGGGTTCCTCCAGTGTCGTCTCCCATTCAGGCTCTTCCCTGCTCCAAGGAGTGCAGATTTCCCCTCCCTCCCTTTGGCAATGCCCTTGGAAGAGCAGCATGGCTCCTCTTACAGCTCTGCATCTATTTTTAAGCCTCCCGAGGACGAGCCTGCACGAGGAGGAGAAGCCCAGCTGTAAGGGGAAACCAGAAGAGAAAAGGTGCCAAGCAGACTTCGGTCTGCCGCTGATGCATAACATAATCTCTCAGAAATTGGTTCCAGATAAGGGGTGACCCAACTCGCTCTGACAGCTGTGCCTCCAGCAGCTGCCACTGCTCCGGCCCCGACCGCATCCAGATGTGCCACCCCTGCACGCTGCTGCCAGCGCTGCAAAACATTCCACAGCGCTGCGCTCGGCAGCCCAGGACCCAGATGTGCTGACATGATGGATGACTTGTTCCTCCATCCCGGCCTCTGGAGTGGTGATATTTTTGGGTGTGGGGAACGTCACGACAGCTCGGTTCTCAGCGACATCGCTCTAACGTCAGCTATCTGGTTGCTCCTGAATAGAATGGGTTGGGTTTTTGGACTTTCCTCATCTCCGGTGCTAATTGTGGTGGCTGATCACCGTGATGGTCGCTCCCCATTTCCTCTGGTTCTCCTCCATCTTCTGGGTGCAAGCTCTTAATGCCAGCACCTGGGAGAGCTTTGATTTGGGTCGGAGCGCCTAGGAGCTGCTGTGGAATGAAAGGAATGAACCCATCTGGTGGGCAGATTTCATTGAGAACTGTCCAAACGAAATGCATTGGCCTGGGGGCCGGGCAGTGCCAAATACCACGAGCACAAGACCCTCCTCTCATTCAGAGCTGGTGCTACGCTGCCCCAAACCACAAAACCAATGGGCGAAGCACTGAGGAGAAAGGCAGGACAAAGCAGCAGAGAAGACAGAGCAGCGGTGGCGAACCCAGTAGTTTCCCAGTACTTCTTCCACCTACCAGCACTGCTTTTATCCCACCCAAAGGCTGGAAGAAGCATCCCACCATTTCCTTCCCACTCAAGTGACACCTCCTGCCACGGGGAAGATGGTGCCGTACTGCAGGCAGTGACCACATCTGGCAAAGGGATGGGGGCTGAATTCCACGTGATCCTGACCTTCTTTTGGAATCTCTGCTGTTTTCTTGTGAGACTGCATTGCTCCACACAGACCAACCTCTAGTACTGGTGATGCATCTGGCTGGTAAGGTCACGTGTAGGCTTCCAGCCAAGGCTATCAGACATGAGCAGCAGTAGGAATGGGTTCTGCAGGCTCAGATATTCCCTGTTTTCTGCACAAGTCCCTCTGGGCCTCAGTCATTCAGTACTTCAACTTGTGGATTGCGTGGTAAGGAAGGTTGGTCAACAAGAGTGGACAGAAGTCCTCTTTGACATGGAGGTTGTAGCGTGATTTGGTGAAATACATTGGGAATTTGGATGTTTCCTTGCAGACAAGATATCTTCCTAGCTGTTCACCAAATATCCTGGCCAACAAATTCACCCGTGGTAAGGGAGTGTTAAATAGCCTTCAGAAAGGGGATTTTAACTGAGCATGGGAACACAAATTAAAATGTGTTCAGTCTCCATTCTATGTTACCCAAGGGCTGAGAGTTACTTATCTGCTGGAGGCAGCAGAAGAGCAAGGCTCCTTCACATTGCTGTCATCCAAGATTACCAGTTCTTCAGTTGTCCTTGTAAATCTTCTTGCTGTGGAAACAAGAGCCAAAATCCAGCTGGCATTGGAGTTCTGTGGTTTGGTAGATAGTGCCAGAGGAATGGGAAAAATGGCACCGAGAGAGAAATCCTCTGCTGAGAAGCAAGCAACAAATAGATCTCACTGGAACCAAACAGCCAGAAACCCCACAAGTAGATGTCCCAGGCAAAGCTCCCAGGTGTGCTGAGAACATGATGGGGATCCCAGCAAAGCACAGACCCCTCCGAGTGTCCAACAGGTCATAAGAACAAATAAATAGCTCTGGTGTCACAGCAGGAGTCCTAAAGCCAACTGGAAATAGTTGGGTTTCACCCAGAGACTCATTTCAGCTCTTCAGCCTTCTGGACAACCCCTCCCAGGGCTTCTGAACAGGTGACCTCCCAGCTGACAGCATCTTCTGAGGGAGGTCTTCAGGGTCTGGTCCTTTTGAGATCAGTGCTCTTCCACCATGGTATCCACAGGGTCCATCTGGTGTGTTCTCACTGGATTTAATACAGACCTAAAGCTCACATCAGCCTTTGGATGTGCCAGCAAGCTTGCGAGTCTTGTAGGTTGCCTTTACATTCAGTGCAAGGAGTTTACTTCAATCAAATTCTAGTAGGTAAGGCAGGGAAGGGTTTCACATTGACCTGGTCCTTATTCCCTTTTTTCATGTAGGACAAGAGAACCCAAGAGAACCCAAGAGAACCCAAGAGAACCCAAGAGAACCCAAGAGAACCCAAGAGAACCCAACACAACCCAACACAACCCAACACAACCCAACACAACCCAACACAACCCAACACAACCCAACACAACCCAACACAACCCAACACAACCCAACACAACCCAACACAACCCAACACAACCCAACACAACCCAAGTCTCTTGGCAGACACCTGGAGCCCCACGAGAGCATCCACATTGGCAGCCAACCCCAAAGCATGTGGAAACAAGCTCCTGGTGGCTGCCAGTAATGGGGGAAGTATTTAAGGCCACAAAACACCCACAGGATTTCTCAGCACAGCTGTGCCCTTGGTCCAATTTGCTCTCTCAAGGGTGAGTTGTTGATTTGAGGTTAAAATGAAGAGCAATGCAACCCCGTGGAGGACACCCTGACTCCCTCCTGCTTTTCCATCTTCTTCTGTTTATGCCTTCCTGATGAATGCTCATTAGCAGCATTGTTAGCAGCTGTTGGCAAAGGGATTTTTTGTCAATTTGCAGCAGGGACTTGAGAATGGAAAACAAAGCCTGGCTTTAATTTGAAGCAAGGCCACGAGGCATCTGTGGCTCTGGGTACAGTAGGCAGCTGGTGGCGTGGAGAACTTCGGTTTCAAGACAGCCTCATGGTGGCTGCAAGTTTTGGAAGCCTGCTTGCAATTCCATCCCTATCCCTCCTCCCCTAACAAGCAAGAAAAGAATTACCCCCAGCGTAATTGAGATTTCATATTGAAAGGCCAGATTCAGCCCAGACAATCTGCTATCTTTAATTGTAGATGGTGATGATGCAGTTTGGAATCGTTTTCCTTCTCTCCTTTTCCTTTTCCCCCGAAGGGTCGTGGCTTGTGAAGAATCACAGTCGGATGCCATGGGAATCTGACCCATTCTGGAGTCTGGGTGCCATTCCCTGCTGCTCCCATGACTTTGGCTATGGGAAGCGCCGTGGACCCCAAGCCCAGCACTCTTAGAGTTAACTTAAGTAATGATTTACCTAATTTAAGGCCTTTGAGCTACAAATCCACACGGTGTGCTGAATAAGGGGGCTGTTTTTAGCCCTGCAGCAGCACAGCCACCGCTGAGCATCATCTGTTCGTGCTGCATTCCGACTTAGAAAACCAGAACCTCCTTCTATCTGTGCTTCTATCTGGGATCTGATTTTTGGCTAAGAAAGCAGGCTTCCTGACAGAGCTTTAACGCTCACTTGACCCAAATCCAGCTTCAATTCATCTTGGCTTCCTCAGTAAGAGTTTTCCCCTCTCTGCTCTGTTTTATATGCTTTCCATGCCCTGACACGACCCCCATTAATTTCAACATAAAAAACGTTTATCTGAAGACAAAAGTTCCTCTGGCTTTTTTCACCTTTTTTTCCCCCCTAAACCTCTGTTTCTGGGCTAATAATTTTTTACGAGTTAAGTGATTTCTAGTGACTAATTTGCGAGCCCCATTCATTATTTCCATGTTGGGATTTTACTGGGGAGGTAAACAAGTAACATTTGTGGTCGTGCAGCCCACAGCCCCATCAGGTCCATTTACCCATTACCTCCCAGCCTGGCTTCTGTTCACCCCATGCCCTGCAGCCATGAAGAAGGGACATCAATGCCTCCCTGATGCCTGCTTTGGTGCTGTGTGCCTTCACCTGGATGGAAGGAAAAGGGAGGGGAGGTTTAGGTTGGATATGAGGAGGAAGTTTTTCACCCAGAGGGAGGTGAGGCACTGGCACAGGTTGCCCAAGGAGGCTGTGGATGCCCCAGCCCTGCAGGCATTCAAGGCCAGGCTGGATGTGGCTCTGGGCAGCCTGGGCTGCTGGTTGGCGACCTGCACACAGCAGGGGATTGTAACCAGATGAGCACTGTGCTCCTTTTCAACCCAGGCCGTTCTGTGGTTCTATGGAAATGGTTATTTTGGGTGCACGTGTCTGGATTTGGAGCTTCAGCTGCTTGCTGTGCCATGGAGCTGGGATGTGCCACGCCACCAGGTCTACCTCTTCTCCAGCACACTGCAGCTGAAAGCCAAGCTGGGCTCCTTCTGCCTCCTTTTTTCTCTTTTCCTGTGGAATATCTTTATTTTGTTCTGGGCACTGAGGTTATTCTTTTGCACAGGAGCTAACCCTGAAAGGTGTTTTCCATCGTCTGAAATCAGAGAGGCTCTGGGTTGGCCTTGTGGGGAGCTGGATCCAGCTCCTGGCTGCGTTGTCCCAGCTCTGTTCCTGACCCATTTAGCTCCCTTGTACCTAAACGTGACATAAACATGAAGCCCGCATGAGCCGTAGTTTCGTGACACTTAATCCAGTGGAAATATACCCATATTTTTAATCACAGTAAGGGGTTTGTTCAGCTCCCATCACGCTGCCATCAGAAGGCTTTCAGGCCTGAGCTGAGGAAAAAAAAGAGGAGGGGAAAAGAAAAAAAAAGGAAGGAAAAATCCATCCTTTGCCACTGCTGCAGCATCTTGAATGCATTTTTCAGTGTGACTGATACATCCAAGAATCTTCCACCTAACCACAGCCCTTTCCACATTTCATCTGCCTTCCACTGCTGCCCTTTCTGCACGGCTTGGCATTTTACACCCCTGCTCTGCACTGGGATGAATGCAAACACTCAGCAGTGATGGCTTTAACGGGCTGCACCCGATGTGGGAAATGTGTCACCAGGAGTAGAGATGTGCCCCCATGGCTGAGCTGTGCAGGGCGCTCCTGAGGGAGCTGAGCTGGGTTCAGGTGCTCCCCACTGCTTTGGTAGGGGGAAGCTGGGAAGCTGGCTTTGCTTTCCAGGGAATCCCAACTGAATGGGTCCAGTGGTTCTAGAAACAACCCTGTCCAGAGCTCCCTGTGGCCAATGGATCCCAGATTTCAGGGTTGCTTGGGGAAGCAAGCAGCTTGGAGCTTGGGGTTCTCTGCAGTGCCCTGAAAGGAGATTGGGGAGAGGAGGGGGTCAGCCTCTGCTCCCAGGTAACAGCAATAGGATGAGAGGTGATGGCCTCAGGTTGTGCCAGGGGAGGGTCAGGTGGGATATGAGGAAAAAATTCCTCTCCAAAGAGTGGTGATGCGTTGGAACGGGGTGCCCAGGGGGTGGTGGGGTAACCCTGGAGGTGTTCCAGAGCCGTGGTGATGTGGCACTGAGGGCTGTGGTCAGTGGGCATGGTGGGATGGGTTGGGCTTGGGCTTGGGGATCTCAGAGGTTCTTCTCCAACCTGAATGATTCTGTGATCCTGTGGGTAGCAGTGGGTTGACAGTCGGACTTAGTGATAGTGGAGGTCTTCCCTGACCTTAACGAGTCCATGATTCTCTGGTTCCATGAATGCCCTGATTTGCAAATCGCTGGAGTCAGGGTGGCTCCTCTGCAGATGCCTTGCTATTTGCACACCTTGACATCACCCTGGCACTCACTGATTGGTCTGGTCTAATATGGCACTTCTGTCCTTATTCTCCTGGCTATGGGAAACGCTACTGGGTCTGACTGGTCAGCCTTCCCCATGTGTCTGCTTCCCTGTGTGTCATCCCAGCTCTCCCATGTCCAGGAATGGTGATTTATGAGAGAACCCAGAAACAAGCAGTGACTCAAAGCCTGAGCAATGCACCTTGCGTGGCCAGAAACCCAAGGAGCCCAACTTCTTTAATGTACTCAAGATGACTGGTAACTTTTCACCTACTTTTGGTCATCCAAAAACATCCAAATTAGCTCTTCATCTACAGTCCAGTGGGGGAGATCAGCAGCCTCAGATACCCGAAGGCTGAAACCAAACCCGCAGCTCTTGTTCCTTCAGCTCCCAGCAGAGAGGATCCAAGACGGCACTGGGGTGGCATGGGATAGATGCAGAGGTCAGTGCCCCGACCTGAGGCTTTCTGTGCCATGAAAACACTTCTGCAATGGATCACACCCATTTTTAAACCGGTTCGGGGTGAGTAACTCAAAGCTGTGCTTCGTCAGGGTTAATTAAGTAAAGGTTTTCGAGGAGCGGCCCACAGTCTGAAAGGAAAAGGGAACTTTTTGGTTCGTGTCAAAACCAAATGTTCTGCTGAATTCCCTGCACAAGTAAACACGTTTTCTTTTCTTTATTATTGTTGTTTTGAAAACAAAACAAAACAAAACAAAACAAAAAACAAAGGCCACAACAATCATTGGAGCAATTCTGGTATTTATGCCCAGCAGGGAGGTGGGCAGCAGAGGCAGGACTGGATCAGATCAGAGCACGATATTGCAGGGGGGTCTCATTGGGTGCCCACTGACCACATCCCTCAGAGCCACATCTCTACGGCTCTTGAAGTGAATTTCAGCATCGGGTTTACCTCCAACTTGCCCGTGCTGATGGAGGTGACAACCAGGCCAACACCCAAACAGCAAGTCCAGCTTCACAGACCTCTCCTGTGCTGAGGGGTGGGTGCTCAGAGGCTGTAACCACGAGACCCACGCGTCGTGTTCCACAGCCTTAGATTCTCTCTGCTTCCACAGAGTGGCCTCTGCAGGAAAATGACTGCTGGGAAGATGGAACAGGTTGCCCAAGGAGGTTGTGGATGCCCCCATCCTTGCAGGCAGGCTGGATGTGGCTCTGGGCAGCCTGGTCTGCTGGTTGGCGACCTTGCACGTAGCAGGGGGTTGAAATTCAATGATCGTTGTGGTCCTTTTCAACCCAGGATTCCTGTGATTCTATGATTCTATAATAGATGAGCGTTGGGTCCAAGCTAGCAGAGACAGTGGGGGAAGGCCCCATCTGAAAGCCCCTTCCACTTGCTGAGCAGCACCACGAGCTTCACCTCACCAGCCTGCAACTCACCCACCTGGGCAGCCCCACGCACCCCAGCCTGGGGCAGACAGCAGCCTAGAAACGGCCCCTGGGAGGCTGCTATTAAATTCGGAATTTATCAGTAAATGCTATTCTTAGAACCCAGTAGCTGAGCTCGATTTTAATATCTTTTAATACCCCTGGCAGGTAGCCATGCTTAAATCAGTCTTGATTTTAAGCTAAATAAAATCGCTGCGCACACACAGCTGGCTGCTACAAAGCTGTGTTCAGGTTTTGGGTTTTTTGTTGTTTTTTTTTTTTTTTTTTTCTTCACCTTTTCGTTATAAAAAATAAAAGCAAAGCCACAAAATTGCCCTTATTAGCGCTTTGTGGTTTGTATAATATAAAAGTCTTTGCTCGTATTTACCCTGGATGGTAAAGGCAGTAATTGTGAACCATGATGGAGAGCTGGTTGCACCTGTAGCCTGAGCTATCCCAAGGGTTCATAACTCAGTGCTTTGCCTCCTCCTCTCTTGTCCTGGGTGAGGGGAACTGAGGCAAAGGCAACACCTGGGGTATGAGATAACGCATGGAGGCATTTATTTCTGTTATTTATTGCTACAGCTCTTGGGGCTGACGCCCATCAAACCCAAAAAAAGGCACTGGAGCTGCTCTACTGCCAGGTGGTGGAGGTTTAGGAAATGCTTGCTTGTCTCTGAAACAAAGCAAAGTGGTGGCAGATCTGCTGTTGTGCCCCACGGCTGAGGGCTGCCGTTGGCCTGGCCGTCACCCATTGGCATCAGGTTCCTCCTGTCTGACCTTTGCTAAGCTATCCTCCCCATCGCTTCCACTTGCAACAGTGGAAGTTGTTTTGAGCAAGTTTCCACCTGAAATGACCATTTCTTGGCTCTTGTCTTCGCAATGCAGTTGAGCTGAGTCCTCAGCTCCATTTCTATCCCGCTCCTTACGGAGCTCCATTTCTATCCCGCTCCTATGGTCATCACTGTGACCATCCCTGGGAGGATCCATCAAGGAAAAGCACTGACCAGCACAGGTAAGATCCTTGCTGCTAAGAGAACCAGGGCTGAAACCCAGCTTGAATTCAGGCACCGTTCCCCAAATCCCAGCTCTTCCAGATGGTCAGGAAGGTCATCCAACCTCAGCCCAACCTGGAGCTTCCCATCTGACGGGTTGTAGGTAGGATTAACACACACTGCTGAGCAGGCCCAGCCTCCCCTGGGACCCTCAAGTCATTTCTTCCACTGCTCTCACCCTGTGCAACGAAAATAGAGCCTTCCACAATGAACTCAACTTTATCCCATTTGTCTGCAAGCCAGGATTTAGGCTACACTATAAATTACGAGCCCAAGTCAGCTTGTGCCAGCCCTTAATTTGCTGTAACTTTATCCCATAAATGCCCCCATTGTTCAGTGAGGTGACACTTTTGCTTTCATTTCTATATTTATAACTTGGTTAATATCCCCTTTTACATACATTTTCTTGGATAATAACAAAAGTCAGCTTGCTGCCCTCATCCTCTCCTTCCCCATCCCACCTCAGCTCTCATCCTGCTGGATAGGAAAAACGCTGAAGAGGGGAAGAAAAAGAGCTGCCGAGGAGGAGGTGAGTCCAGCCTTGTGGAAAGCATGGCTTCCCCACACGGCGATGCAAACAAATGTCCTCTGCACATAAATGTCAACATCTCTTGGCATGCAGCAATCCCACCGGTGATCCTTGCACCAGTCCAACCCTTAGGTTGGATGTCAGGAACAAAATATTCTCCCAAGAGTGGTCAGGGATGTGGTGGGGTCACCGTCCGTGGAGGTGTTGCAGAACCATGGAGATGCGGCACTGATGGTCGGTGGGCATGGTGGGATGGGTTGGGCTTTGGGGATCTTAGAGGTCTTTTCCAACCTTAATGATTCTGGACAGTTAGGATCCACCTGCAACGTGCATGATGGTGCTGAGGGGTGTACCGGGCTAGTTTGGGCTCAGAAACTGGTTCTAATTGGAAACAAGGAGAGGATGAACATTCACCCCCAGCCTTGGTGCTGCGGATGGTTACATGAGTCGGTGTGCCTTCCTCGGAGCTTCACGTGGACCTCATCTGCCTGGCTGGTGACTCAGGGCTGTGGGGGATTTCTGCTGCCCGCAGGACCCTTTCCAGAATCTGAGGTCTGCTGGGCTGTGGCAGCAGCCAATGTCAATTTGACATTGATTATTTTAATCCCCTGAAGCAGAGAAGTCCAATAACCCCTCCCTGCGCTATGGAGGCCAGGAGAACGCCCAGGAGGCCCAGGACAGAGCCCGCGTGTTCCACAGCAGTGCCTCTCCCAGCGTGGGAGGTTTGGATCTCTGCTTGGAAGGCGGGATGCCTGTAACCCACATGGAGGGAAATGCCAACATCTTGTGACTGCTGCTTTGATTTTGCTCGCGCCCACCTCTTATCACCGCTCCTCAAGTTCTGCTAAAAGGGGCTGAGAGGTTTCTGCATCCCGTCTGTGCAGCCACACCAGCCGAGGGCCGGCTTGCTGCTTGCAGGTGGGTCCACTCCATCACCCCCTCCGTCACCAGGAGATGGTGGTCTGCAGTTCTGTCTTGGGGAAACAGGGCACGTGCAATGCTGCTGAGCAGGATGCAAAAGGGGGGTGGAAGCTCACCTGCCCCACTCGTGTCTTTGCATTGGGGTACATGGAGTCACATCCATGCTCACAACCCTTTGCACAAACGCGTGCATGGAGATGTGCTGATTCATTTTTTTCTTGCTTTAGCAGAAGAAGATAAAATTTAAGACCCTTCCCCAGGCAGGAGCTGTCAGCCATGGGTGACGCCTGTCTGCATCACCAGTGTGAATTCTGCTTGCAGAGCTCCTTGCCCTGTTGCATCCCAGCCCTTGCTTGTTAGCTTGGACATTGCTTAAGTCGAAGCAATAAGTAATGATAAATCTCCCTAAATCAACGAGGCCGTTCTGCTGACTTTTAATGGAGATTTTTCTCCTTGCCATAAGGGAAATAGCCCTATGGATGCCATCTCTATGGGTGGCATGGGTCACTTGTTCCTCTCTTACCCTTTCTCAAGAGAGGAGGATGACTCCTACCAACTGATCCATTGACAGAGCAAAGTACATTTCCTTTCTCTTCTGCTGCTTGCTCACTGATGGCAGAATGGCACACGTCCTTCCTGCCCAATGACTCACCTCGTTAAGCCAGCTACCGGAGGTTTGAGCGTCACCACGGAAGACAATTATTAATTAATTCTCTGCGATGGCCCTTATTATTAAACCCTTTCAATGGGCTTTGCGCTCATTGCCTCTTTTGGATGCGTTTGCAAGCAGGAAAAACGAGGTGCTTGTTGGGGGAATGAGGAGGGGAAGCAGGGGAGAAGCTCTGCAGCAGGGCATGCCTCCATTGCCACTTCCTTTGCTCAAGAGCTGCTTCTTGCTCTGGGTAGGTTCTTATTTTAGTTAAGCTGCAAAGGAGCAAATTGCGGAACGCTTCATCAGGGCTCGAGCATCTGTGAGTTCCTGAGAGCCTTCAGACAACGTTGCCAGAGTTTATTTTTAACTAAATGAGTCAGGGCAGCTCATCACAGCTCTCCCCGGTGCATCTCGCTCTGGCTGCCAGCTGCCCAGGGAATGGGTTCCCCATGGGGTCCAGCAGTGCTGAGGGTGCATCACTGTGTCCTTCCCTTTGCTGATAACCACCAGACAGGGAGAATGCCATCCTGGAATGGAAGAGTGGCCAGATCCTTCTATGGGATGGGTGGGTTTCGTGAGCCCAGGGTCCTCACCCAGCTCTGTGCATGCTTTCTTCGGCTTTTTGACTCTGAATCCCACCTGAAGACATTCTGGTTTAACCGTGCTCATGGCGTCCACTCTCTGCAGGTGGGAGAGGTGAGAAGGAGAGACAGTAGAGCCTGGGGAGCAGTTCAGCTCACCAGAGAGAAGTGGAGTCCATTGGTAACCCAGATCTTAACTTGCAAATCGGCCTCTGTTGCCTCTTGCCTTTTCTTCCCCTAATTAATCCTTGCAGGTTATGGAGGTGCTCAAGCTCTCAAAGAAGACTTTGTGCTTGCAAGCAGCTTCCCTCATGCTGAGAGCTATTCCCTCACTGGGGTGTCCCAGAGACCCCCCTGAAGCTATCAATAGCTTCTCCTTACGACATATTCTCATAATGACTCTCATTAGGGATCTGGCCAAACAAAAAGCCCCCAAAACCTCCTGTGGGATGTTGGGCATCTCTCCCATATCTCCAGCTTCATCTCACAGATACAGTTTGCTGGAAGGAATTGATTGCTTGCTGTAATAGTGAAAAGCCATTGGGATCCCAAGTGGAATGGAAAAGGACTGGATGGAATAATGCCTTGGGAGTCCAGGAGGCAGTGACGAGGAGACGCCTGCCTTGATGCCATCCTGCTGTCTTCTCCTATCCCACTTGTCCTGATTTATGCCCTGCTCTGGCCTCTCTCCTCCCCCTGCTCTCCAGCTCTGCAGCCTTCTCCTCCAAAATCCCACAGCCTCCAACACACAAAAATTAGTGCCATTGGTTGTTACCCATCATTGGAAACCCCGTGTACATGGAATCGTGGTCACACGAATCCCATCTCCCCAGGGCTCCCTTAAACACCCCAGACCTCCATCATAGCAGCAAACCCTGCACGGCATCTCCCATCTCTGGCTCACGGGGGGGGGCAGGTGGTCGGGAACCAAACAGAAACACAACCCAAACCCAACGGAGCCGCTCGAGAGGCAGCAACTCGCTGGCGGAGTTCAGCAGAATGTTCTCGGGTAACAGCAAGGTTAGTTGCTCCCCGGGGGAAGGTGGGTTTGCTTACTTACTATTAGTTTCATGCTAGAAAAAACATTTACTGGAATTTTTAGTGAATTATGCTCAGATGTGCCTGTGGTCAGTCCCACGTCTCACCGGGTCGGTGTTACCGCGGCACAAAGGAAAACAAGCTTTCCAGGGCTTCCTCTGGTCAATAAAAAAAAAAGCCATAAATGAAATATATGGAGCAAGACTGATAAGCGTGGAGGAACCGTGGCTTTGTTCAGTGACCCGTCGTTCAGCTCTCCTCCTCCCTCTTTCCCATTTGTGTGGTGGGGGTTAGGGTTAGGGGTAGGCTAGCACGGCGCTCCACGGTCGATGAAGGCAGCGATGCCGTAAGTGACAAAGGTTTGGATGTCCTTGTTTTGGAGCTGATGTCCCCATGAGCTGCTCAAAATCCAAACGGATTGCTCTGGATGGAGGAATTTGGCAGGTGAGAAGCAGCAAGTCTTGGAGTCTACATGCAGGCTGGTGGGTGGTTGGCCATGGCTGTAGGGTGGATTTATGGGCTGCCTACCGCAGCGGGGCCCCAGCACGGATGAAGTTTCTTGAGGCTGATGCAGAAGAGATAAATAAAAGAGGAACTCTTTGCCTTAGGTCAGTCAGGTCACAGGAGACCACCATGGATTCGGTGTGGAAACAAAGCACTTCTCATCTGGACCAACTGTTGGAACATGGAGCTCGGAGGAGCTCGATCACATCCTGCTGGAAGCCGTCCTGGCAGTGATGCAGAGCAGGAGCACGCGATCCCCGCTGCCATTGGCTGCCTTGGTGAGGTCACTGCAATGCCCTCAAACTGTAAGTTGGCTGTGGGAGGGGGCTTCAAGGTCCTGCTCGACCATTGCACTCAATGTAATGCCTAAATTACCCCCAAATTCAAGATCCAAAGTTGGATCTCAGACTCTGACTCACGTATTTTTTTTAATAAACCGATGCTGGTACTGAACATTTGGATCCAATAAATCCAAGGGGCTGAGGATCTGCCTCAGACAGAGCCTGTTTGCTGGCACTCTGCTGAATGGCGTGCATCATCCCGGTGATGCATTGCTGTCTGGATGTGGTGCCTGACATCCCCTGGGTGGGATGTCACCCTGCTTCCGCCCCATTTTAAGACCTGAGATCTGCCAGGATAAGTCCAAAGTTCCCACCTCTGTGTGCTGGGACTGGGACTGTGGGATCAGATCCCACCTCTTGATCTTCCAGACTGAAAAACCAATGCTCAGTCCCTGCATGCAGGGGACGGAGTGACCTTTCCCTGCTCACTGCAGTGAGAAACAGATGCAGAACACAAAAGCCAGGCACTTCACTCTGCTACTGACTTCCTGAGTGGTTGTGGTTAAATCTCTTCACTTTTTCCATGCCCTCACAAAAAGTGAATCATAGAAGATTTGGAGGAGGAGGAGGATTGAAGAGGGGATGAGGAAACTCAGATTCCCTTTGCTTTATTCCTATTTATTTCAATTTTATTTCACCTTATATCATACCTTGTGTCTCATATCTCATATCTACCCTAGGAAGGTATTTCCCTTCCCTTCCCTTCCCTTCCCTTCCCTTCCCTTCCCTTCCCTTCCCTTCCCTTCCCTTCCCTTCCCTTCCCTTCCCTTCCCTCCCTTCCCTTCCCTTCCCTTCCCTTCCCTTCCCTTCCCTTCCCTTCCCTTCCCTTCCCTTCCCTTCCCTTCCCTTCCCTTCCCTTCCCTTCCCTTCCCTTCCCTTCCCTTCCCTTCCCTTCCCTTCCCTTCCCTTCCCTTCCCTTCCCTTCCCTTCCCTTCCCTTCCCTTCCCTTCCCTTCCCTTCCATTCCCTTCCCTTCTCTTTTTTTCCCCTCCCTTCTCTTTTTTTCCCCTCCCTTCCTCTTCCTTTCCCTTTCTCTCCCCTCCCCTCCTTTTCCCATCAGTGGGAATTATTCTGTTCCTGCAGTTTAAATCACGGTGCCACCTATGGCCGCAGTCAACCCACGCAACTTGTTCCCATCCAGCACATTTTCACACTGCACAAGTGAGACAGGAATTATAATATTGTCGAGAACTTTCTGAGTGCTCCCTTCCCCTGGGGCAGTTTTTGCATTGCAGGTTTTTTGTATTTGGTTTTGCAATCAAGAGAAACTTAATTTAAAAAAAGAAAAAAAAAGAAAAAAAAAGAAAGAAAAAAAGAAAAAAAGAAAGGGAGGAGATGAAATGGAATTAACAAAAAATCACATGGGAACTTTCAATCCCTCCCTTGCCAGGCTGGCAATGTGAGCACAAGATGAATTAGCCCTGGATGCAGCCGTGTCCCTCCACATCTGTAACACAGCCATGGGTGCACCTTGGATCCCCAGGGTCGGTTCATGATGCCATGCAGTGCTCCCATAGGAGCAGGGAGGGAGGTAACAACCCCAACTTCCTGATGGGTGGAAGCCCTGGTTGCATGGAGGAGCTACATGGGAGAAGTCCTGAGTGCTGCTGCCTGCCTGGCTGGTGGCGATGGGTTGATGGCTGGAGTTGACCTCAGAGGCCTTCTCCAACCTAAATAGTTCTGTGATTCCATGGTTGAGTGGGCATGGTGGGGATGGGCTGGCAATTGGACTGGATCAGCTTGGAGGTCTTCTCCAACCTTACTGATTCAGTGGCTTTATTCCAGTAATGAGTTCAGTGATATGTGCAGCGTAGAACAGGGGCTGGTAGATAGCTGAGACTGTTTCTGGCTCTTTCCAACCCTACAGCCTTTTCTGGGCTCATCTGTTTGATGCTCTTTTGCAAGGCCCAGGGAAGCACAGCTCAGAACTTCCCTTCTGTTGCTCTTCCAGCAGGAAACTGCTCATACCTTGAGCAGGTGGGACGTCTCCCTGCTAAGAATCACCGAATCATAGAAACGCTGAGGTTGGAAAAGACCTTCAAGATCATCAAGTCCAACCATCAGCCCATCGCCACCGTGCCCACTCAATCACAGGACCATTAATGTTGGAGAAGACCTCCAAGACCATCGGGTCCAACCACCAACCCATCAGCACCATGCAGCAGGAGGCAGCTCTGCCCCCTGCCCCATCCCAAAGCTCCTCTAGGGATTTTTCCTCTGCTTTACCAAGGAGAATAAGGTCTGTTTAGAAACAGGATTGGGGTGAGAGCACTAAGGAGGTGCTGGGGTTGGTACCACGCACTGGGATATTGCCTAACTCATGCAGAGTGGAGCAGGATGCCTGGTGACACAGAGGCTTGCAGACCTCCTTGTGCCATTGCAGGGGGTTTTCTCCACTAATAGGGATGACCACAAAGAGCTCTGTGGTTTCAAAGCACGGGGCTGAGGCTCTGCCTTGCCCTCATGGGGAAGGTTCTCTGGGATTTTACTTTTTCATAGGGTGGCCATGCAATATCTCATGGGTTGCTGGGATTCTCCTGGCTCTGAAGAAGAGGTGAGGGTGGGCTCTGTGCTCTTCACAGGGCATACACATACGTGATGGCAAAGACATGTTTTCCAGAGGAGGAAGGACATAAAGCAAAAGAGGAAAAAAAGGAAAAAAAAAAAAAAGAAAAAAAGGAAGAAGTGGAGAGGATTCCTGGTTGCACCAGAGGGAGCCCTTCCATTGCAGATGAGACAGAAATCAGGCTCAGGCTGCAGCTGGAGGCTAAACCTTATTTACTCCCTGCAGCCTTGGGTTCTCCATCCAGGGACTGGCAGAGCCCTGCCTTTAGGCAGCCCTGGCACCAGCAGCTGGTACCCAGCACCTGGGGGTGAGGCAGCTCCTGGTGATGTTATCCCCACCCCCAACCTGTGCCCTGATTGGAAAGTCCACCCCTCACCTCAGCTCCTGCATCCCCTCTCCATTTCATCCCCACTCTTTCCACCCCAGTAGGACACGCTCAGCTCACTTGCCAGACTGGAGGGAATGCTGGTAAAAGGCTCAGAGGGTGATGGGAGAGGAGAAGCCTCCCCCCATTTATCTCTGGAAAGAAATGTACCCAGGAAAGCAAATGGAGCCGAGGGGTCTCTGATGTCTGAATTCTCATTCCCTGGAGAGATCTGAAGGTGTGGCTGCGCCTCCAAGATCCCATGTCAGGGCTGGGTGCAGATGAGGCTGTTTGGCTTCCAAGGAGCTGAAGCAAAGGCAGATGTAAAGAAAAAAAAAAAGGAGAAAGGTGAGAAGATGCCTGTGCACAATTTTGGGGCCCAGGAGTGGGCTGCAGTCAGTTTTCCAGTCTGCTCAGGCATTCAAGTCCATCTCATGGGCTTGCTTAAGTGTCTCTTAAGAGCCATCCTTGGGAAGGGAGAATGGAGCACCCTGGCCATTCCCTCTCGTCCCCACCACAGTGTCCCTGCCATCACCTGGCAGACATATAGAATCACAGAATCACAGAATTATTAGGCTTGGAGAAGCTCTTCAAGATCCCCAAGCCCAACCCATCCCACCATGGTCACTAAGCCTGTCCCTTAGTGCCACAGCTCCATGGTTTTTGAACATCTCCAGGGACGGTGACTCCCCTGAACATCCCAAACCTGCTTTGTTAAAACACATTCAGGCACATCTCTCCTCTTGAAAAAAAGCTATTTTTCCTGTCTTATTTTCTGTCCCCTTTCACTGAGACCATTCCAGGACCTGCTTTATAGCCCTTGGGTCACCTCTGTGCCTGAAGTCACCATCCAGCCTTGTTTAAATGCCATTTTCCTTCTGTTCCCTGCCCCGGTGTCCTCAGCCTGTCATTTCATCATTATCCCTTCCCCATGTTTTTGATTACACAGTTCACGTGTGATGACACAGCGGATGCTGAATGATTCAGTCTCAACTTACCCTGCCCCTAACGAACCTCCTGTGATCCTTTCCCTCTGCAGACTGAGATCTGGCTTTCCATCCCATCCACACTGCATGAACTGCTCCATTTTCATTTTCAAATCCTGTTTTTTTCCTCTTCCAAACCCTACTCCTCACCTGCTTTACCCCTCCTCAAATCCACTTGCCCACTCTTACCCATTCATCCCCCATTGGGAACACTGGGAGCAATGGTTGTCCATCTCTGGAGGCAGGTGGGCATGGGCAGCACCTGGGGAAGCCCTGCAAGCTGCAGTGCCCTGGTTCGGGATGTTATTATGTTGGGACACAGGCTTTAAGTAGGACTGAATGCATATTTATAGCCCAGCCATCTTGAACCTGTCTTTGAGTCGTTTCTCTCCAGCTGGAATTTCTCAGCTGTAAGATCTTACTTCTCCTAGCGTGCCAGGTAGCTTATTTTTAGGGAATGTGATTTTCGGAAATGGCAGAACCACTTTTGCTGGAACTTATGGAGAAAAGTGCTGCTTTTGGCAGACATGACATGAAAAAGTTCAGGCCAGAGAACTGGAAAATGGCAAGTTCATGGTAGGTTAAAGTGTGCACAGCGGGCTTTAGGCCCTGCTTTAAAATCCAGCTGAATGTGGCCACCTCTCTGGACAGGCTGTGGGAAGATAGATTATAAGAAATATTTGTCCTCTTACCAGAGGAGCTGGCCTTTACTTGCTGTTATTGGATCTGGAACCACACAGGACCAGTGTAAAAGGGAAGAGGGTTTATGACTGTTCACTGCTCTCCTATGGAAGTGGGGGTGGTCAGACAGAGCTGGAGCTTAGCAATGCCCAGTGGAAGGAATGCTGAAGATGTCAATCCAAAGGATCGTAGAATGGTTTGGGTTGGAAGGGACCCCAAAGCCCACTCAGATCCAACCACAGCCATGGAGGTGGCAACGGGAGGTCAATGGGACATAGATTGGACGATCTTGGAGGTCTTTTCTAACCTTGGAGATCCTATGGTTCTGTGGTTCTATGGTTCTATAGTTCTGTGGTTCCATGGTTCTGTGGTTCTATGGTTCTATGGTTCTGTGGTTCTATGGTTCCATGGTTCTATGGTTCTATGGTTCTGTGGTTCTATGGTTCTATAGTTCTGTGGTTCCATGGTTCTGTGGTTCTATGGTTCTGTGGTTCTATGGTTCTATGGTTCTATGGTTCTGTGGTTCTATGGTTCTATAGTTCTGTGGTTCCATGGTTCTGTGGTTCTATGGTTCTGTGGTTCTATGGTTCTGTGGTTCTATGGTTTTGTGGTTCTGTGGTTCTATGGTTCTCTGGTTCTCTGGTTCTGTGGTTCTGTGGTTCTATGGTTCTGTGGTTCTATGGTTCCGTGGTTCTATGGTTTTGTGGTTCTATGGTTCTGTGGTTCTATGATTCTGTGGTTCTGTGGTTCTGTGGTTCTGTGGTTCTGTGGTTCTATGGCTCTGTGGTTCTGTGGTTCTATGGTTCTATGGTACTGTGGTTCTATGGTTCTATGGTTCTGTGGTTCTATGGTTCTGTGGTTCTGTGGTTCTATGGTTCTGTGGTTCTATGGTTCTATGGTTCTGTGGTTCTGTGGTTCTGTGGTTCTGTGGTTCTATGGTTCTGTGGTTCTATGGTTCTATGGTTCTGTGGTTCTGTGGTTCTATGGTTCTGTGGTTCTATGGTTCTGTGGTTCTATGGTTCTATGGTTCTGTGGTTCTATGGTTCTGTGGTTCTATGGTTCTATGGTTCTGTGGTTCTATGGTTCTATAGTTCTATGGTTCCATGGTTTTATGGTTCTGTGGTTCTGTGGTTCTATGGCTCTATGGTTCTGTGGCTCTATGGTTCTATGGTTCTATGGTTCTGTGGTTCTATGGTTCCATGGTTCTATGGCTCTATGGTTCTATGGTTCTATGGTTCTGTGGTTCTGTGGTTCTGTGGTTCTATGGCTCTATGGTTCTATGGTTCTATGGTTCTGTGGTTCTGTGGTTCTGTGGTTCTATGGTTCCGTGGTTCTATGGTTCTATGGTTCTATGGTTCTGTGGTTCTATGGTTCTATGGTTCTGTGGTTCTATGATTCTATGGTTCTATGGTTCTATGGTTCTATGGTTCTATGGTTCTATGGTTCTCTGGTTCTATGGTTCTATGGTTCTGTGGTTCTCTGGTTCTATGGTTCTGTGGTTCTATGGTTCTATGGTTCTATGGTTCTATGGTTCTGTGGTTCTATGGTTCTATGGTTCTGTGGTTCTGTGGTTCTATGGTTCTATGGTTCAATAGTTTTGTGGTTCTATGGTTCTATGGTTCTGTGGTTCTGTGGTTCTGTGGTTCTATGGTTCTATGGTTCAATAGTTTTGTGGTTCTATGGTTCTATGGTTCTGTGGTTCCATGGTTCTATGGTTCTCTGGTTCTATGGTTCTATCGTTCCATGGTTCTATGGTTCTGTGGTTCTATGGTTCTCTGGTTCTATGGTTCTATGGTTCTATGGTTCTGTGGTTCTGTGGTTCTATGGTTCTGTGGTTCTGTGCTTCTATGGTTCCGTGGTTCTATGGTTCTATGGTTCCATGGTTCTGTGGTTCTATGGTTCTATGGTTCCATGGTTCTTTGGTTCTGTGGTTCTATGGTTCTGTGGTTCCATGGTTCTATGATTCTATAGTTCTGTGGTTCTGTGGTTCTGTGGTTCTATGGTTCTGTGGTTCTATGGTTCTATGGTTCTATGGCTCTATGGTTCTGTGGTTCTATGGTTCTGTGGTTCTATGGTTCTGTGGTTCTGTGGTTCTGTGGTTCTATGGTTCTCTGGTTCTATGGTTCTATGGTTCTATGGCTCTATGGTTCTGTGGTTCTATGGTTCTGTGGTTCTATGGTTCTGTGGTTCTATGGTTCTGTGGTTCTGTGGTTCTATGGCTCTGTGGTTCTGTGGTTCTATGGTTCTGTGCTTCTATGGTTCCGTGGTTCTATGGTTCTGTGCTTCTATGGTTCCGTGGTTCTATGGTTCTATGGTTCTACGGTTCTGTGGTTCTGTGGTTCTATGGTTCTGTGGTTCTATGGTTCTATGGTTCTATGGTTCTGTGGTTCTGTTGTTCTGTGGTTCTATGGTTCTGTGGTTCTATGGTTCCATGGTTCTGTGGTTCTGTGGTTCTCTGGTTCTGTGGTTCTGTGGTTCTGTGGTTCTGTGGTTCTATGGTTCCATGGTTCTGTGGTTCTCTGGTTCTCTGGTTCTGTGGTTCCATGGTTCTGTGGTTCTGTGGTTCTATGGTTCTACGGTTCTATGGTTCTATGGTTCTATGGTTCTCTGGTTCTGTGGTTCTGTGTTTCTATGGTTCTGTGGTTCTGTGGTTCCATGGTTCCATGATATTCACCTCCATTACTTTGGGATGCAGTGTTCTTCCAACTGCTGCTGGCAGCAAGGCAGTGGATGCCTCTGGTATTATTGACATCAGAGTCCCTGGTCCAATGCTGCCATAAAAGAACAAAGAAATGCCCAATTTGCCACATCAAGACAGGGACACAGCCCTCCCCTCCCTGCAGTGCTGGCAGCTTACTGGCAGCAGGAGCAGAAGCCTTGCTGGCCATTGTGTGCCTGCACTGTGGGGCTGGGAGCGCCGAACCCCAGACATATGGTTTAAATATTCTAATAGATGTGGTAATCCTTTTGGTTTCCAAATAATGTTATGGTCGAGTCGATTTATGGTAACGCTATCTTAAGCAATGAGGGCAATAAAAAGAGTTTTAAATGTGAAGATTTTTTTTTTTTTTTTTAAAAAAAAAGAAACAAAACCCCTTTTCTCTCCCACTCCCCTTCTTTTTTTTTTTTTTCTTTCTTTTTTTTAAATAGCCTTTACTTTGTGCTGGAGTCAGGAGCTGAGATCCTGCCAAGTGCTCCTGCAGCAGACGCACACCTTGCTGGGGGACGGCCCATTGCAGAGCTGTCCCCATCCCCACCACGACCAACCAGCCCAAGTGACCCAACGTCTGCCTGGGGAGCAGCAGGGTTGTTCCATCCTTATTGATTCGCTCTCATCAACGATTTCCATCGGCTGGAGCTCTTGGTTGGCTTGTTGCCCCTCACCACCCTCTCCTGTGGCTTTTCTCCATCATGGAGGTCTCAGGTGCCCAGCTGGCCTTGAAGGGGAGGTTATTTCCACCTTGCGCCCAAGGCTTCACCTCCTCCAACAATGTATGAAGCTCTGACCTGAGCCCCCAAGGCAGACATCGCCATCACCGTGTGCCAGATGTCGGAACAGCCCAAGGAAACTCTTCACACTGCCATGAAGGGATGGCTGTCCATGCTGCTCCCACTTGGGTGAAGACAACGATCTCATTCTTTGGGTCAGGTTCCTCCTGCTGTGTTTGGTCTACAAGCTGTAGAGAAGAAACTGTGAAACTCGGATGCCAGAATTGCCAGGGATGGAGATCAGCTCCATCCCACCAGACAGTGACTTTTCCCAAGGCCCACCTTGGCCACGAGGCACTGCTGTGAGTTCCAGGCCAATCTGCTGATCCATGAGCCTTCGAGACCACTTTGAAAAAGCACCTCTTTAAACAAAAGCCCTTTTAGTCTTCATTATGGAGTCAAAGGCTGCTTTCACGTAAGGCTAGGGCAGGTCAGGTTTCACGTGCTTAGAGATAAATGGCTTTGTCAGCAAACATCTTTCGTGGATATATATATTTTTTTAAATAATTTGAATTACTGGATTTCCTAGGAATTCTCAGCAAGTGAAGAGGTTAAAATGTGAAGTTATAGATAGGAAGCCTAAATGTTCAATTTCTGGTTTTCAGAGAATGTTATTACCCCTATTAGAGAATGGTAACCTTAACAGGACTTAAAGATAATTCTTCTTCTTTGTGAACAATAATAGAAAGTTTGGTCTGATTGATGGCAAAAAGTTTTCACATTATTTTTTTTGGGGCAGATCCGCTCTGAAATCATTCATATTAACACACGCCCAAGGGAATTTGCTTCAAGATTTTCAAAGAAGAAATTAGGCACAAAGAGACCTCAGATTGGCCCCTGGGAGGAACTAGAAAAGGCAAACAGAAGTGTAGCTTCACGCTACATCCATGAATCAGCTCAGAATTTAGAGAACAGCCATGAAATATTCGACACAGGGCTCCCCATCCCCTGTAGTCAGACAAGGCACCAGATTGTGTTTTTGCCATGCGACTTTCAAAGCTTTTGTCTCGACATCTGTGGGTGGCTAAGACAACACTGGCTCCTTTTCAGGAGTCCTCTGCTGCAGCGAAGGAGCAAACTTTGTGCTCAGTGCATTGGTCCCTGTGCCCTCCTGGAGCCAGCGGTCTCCAGAATCCATCCATGCGTTCAAGGCCAGGCTGGATGTGGCTCTGGGCAGCCTGGGCTGCTGGTTGGTGACCCTGCACACAGCAGGGGGGTTGAAATTAGATGAGCATTGTGGTTCTTTTCAACCCAGATTCTATGATTCTATGGCTGGGAGGCTGCAACCCCTTCTTGAGAGCACCATCCCCTTGCTCTTGGATGGGTGATAAAGAAGCAATAGGTGCGTGATGCGCTCACGAAAAGCTTACCCACAGCGGTGGTGGAAGCAAAGCAAACTTGGTTCAAGTCCGTTGGAGCACAGCTCACGCTCCACGGCTCCTGGCTTCTGCAGCTCCCACACTGCCTGCCCAGCTCAGCCATTCTGGGAAAAGTTCATGGCAGCCAGTGCGGGAAACATCCATCCTCCCAGCCTGCATACAGCACCTCAGCCTTTGCTCCCAGCCATGACAGCTCCTGCACGGACCCTATGTGGGAAGCACGGTCCAGAAAGCCAAGGAGGAGACGCATGGGACCCCACCTGCTTTTCTGTTCCTCTCTTTGCCAGCTCCCATGCATGGTTTTCAGCTCCATTTTTATTTTATTTTTTTTTTTATTGAGCCAGAAGCTTCTGGAGTGCAAAGAACAGGGAGTTCCTTGGAGCAGCAAGAAGAAGGAAAAAAAAAAAAAAAAGCCAAAAAAAAAAGCAAAAGCTCCGTTAGCTGAACGTTGTCAGCAAGTCGCTTTTTCTCCGCTAGCCTTGCCACCTCCAGCTGTGTTCTCAGCAGCTCCGACAGAGATTTGGCCTCTCTGCCACTTCTTGGGCAGCCGACCTCCACGGAGAGCCCGCAGTGCTGCAGGGGGAGAGGGGACGGCCTGGCAGGGGCCGTGCTCTTTCCCCAAGTCAGCATGAGGCAAAACGCTGCCGGGGGAAGGAATGAGGGGGGACGTGCCATATTTCCAGTGAGACGTGAAACCAAACCCCTGACCCCTTCCCTGCTCATACGGCTCCCGCTGAGCTCTGTGCCAGAGTCTGTGGGTGAGCCTGGTCTGCTTTCCAGAATGAAAACAGGCATTTCTCCTCCAAGTACCAAATTCCCTTTGCAGATACCACTGGAACTGAGATTTCTCTTCACTGTCTGAGCCGCTGCAGAGCAGAAGACATTTCCCCATGCAGGTTAATCCCAGGATTCCCAAGGAGCTGCCTCTTGCAGGAAGGGTAGTCACTGTTAAACAGCCCTGGAAACATTTTTCCCTGCTGTCTTCCAAGCTTACATCTCTCCTGCAGATATGCATTGCCAAGCACTGCTCAAGGACTCCTTTCACGTTTCCTTCCTGGGAGCTCACCGTTTTCCTGGGACTGTTCCCTCATAGATGAGCTGGAGTTGGCAACAGTGCCCACGCTGCTCATCACAGACTCATGGAGGTTGGAAAAGACCCCTAAGACTTGCGCTGGCTCACTTGTGTCTCACATTGGTCAAGCTGGGAAAGTAGAGGAGAGAGGAGGGAGAGAGGGACTATCTCCAGAAAACCACATTTTCCCTTTCTTTCCCATCAGGTGGGATCGTCCACCTCAACGATGAAGCAATGCAGCACTTGGTGTGAGGTTTTCATTTCTTTGCTTCTGATGAACTCGGGCTGGCTGCACAGCCAATACCCAGCCCAGAAGTGAGAGGCTTCTCCAAGAAAACGCTCAGTTCCAGTCCATCCCCCCTGGAAGCTGAAGCAGCTGCCTAGAATAAAATAAAACGATACTATGGAGTGATACGAGGCTGGAATCAGGGGTGCTGGCCAAGCCTGAGAAAAATACTGGCCTGAAGAAGTAGTAAAAACAGCACAGATTCCAGCAGGCTCTGTCCAGAAGTTGGGCTGCCTGCATATGGTATCAGCCCTGCAGACCCAAGGCTGCGTGCTGACCGTGGTGAGTCTGTAGGTGGGCCGTGGTTGTGAACCGCCTGAATTATGACCCACCAAGAGAGGAATGAGGGGTTGGCCTGCAGCAGAGCACCAAGCAGAGCCAATGGGAAGGGCAGAGGTTGCCAAAGGTCTCATCCCAAACTCAGCCCCCCATGGCCAGCGCTGAGCCATGCCAATCAGGCATTCTGGATGGGGATTCCTATATCCATCTGCCTTCCAGGATTGGGAGGGAGGACAGCTTTTCCCCCGGTGCTCTGTGGCCACGGTTAGTGGGGACGGGTTGATGGTTGGGCTTGATGATCTGAGCATCTCTCCAGCCCTGCAAATAGGAATTGCCCACGCGATGCTCTTCTGCTTTCTCCAGCAAGACTCACATCAGTGAGGGATGAATGACGAAAATAACGCTTGCTTGCTTCTATTCACACGCTCCAGCCCCAGGCTGTCACTGAAGTTACTCTGCTCTGCCACAGGCTACGTTGCTCATGGTTATTATTCAGCATTACAGGAACTCACTCATCTGTTTGAATCCCCTTTCAAGAGAAAGCAAGCTGGGTTAGAGCACTGCACTGTGCTCCAGTTAAGCAACTGCTGGCGGATCGCTGTTCCTTGATATAAAAGATTTAATGAAAGATTGTCGTTTTTTGCAGGAAATCTCATAACAAGCAGTAGCAGATATTTCAAGACCATCTTCGTTGGATTCATTTCTACCTTGTACTGGTGCCATTTCTCTATTGGAACTGGACAGCATGCGTTATTACGGAAGAAATTCATTTCATTTGTGGATCTGGGAGTTAGAGAAGAGCCCAATCTTCCTGCTGAGGGGAATCATAAAATCTTGCCTGGACTGCATACGTTTCTGAACCACGCCTGACCCCTGGCGTGCTCCCTTCGCAGTGTGGAAAGGGAAAAGAATTAGGATGAGGAAACAAAGCTTGACTCCAACAGGGACAACGTTATTCATTTTCTTTAGTTTTTACACAGCAGAACCAAAAATAGAGTTTTCATCCATGTAAAACATTTATTGAAAGCTTGAGATTTCTCATCCTTCTTCAGGTCTGGCTCAGAGCAAGAAATCAAGGAGTTGGGTTTCTTTTTTTCGTCTTTTTCTTACTGTATTATTATTACTACTATTTTTTTTTTTGCCAGATCTGTCAAGGGAATTCGATAAGTTGATAAAAAGCGTATTTGTAGGTTTACCTTGGCCACAAGCTCATCGTTAACACCCAGAATTGCAGCGTCTGAAGTAACTTCTAGTTTCTCTTTCCTACTATTTTTTTAAATTAAAAAAAAAAGTTGTTGTTATTATTATTATTATTTTAATGCTCAATATTTTGGGGAGATTTTCAGGTTATTTATTGGGTTCACAGAAGAACAGAGAGGGTGAATGGGAAACTCGGCTTGGGGCAGAGGAATTCCCAGAATGTGGGAATGAGGGAAGTCAGCAGATTTATCTCCTTGGGAAGAGCCGTGCCAGGCCGCTGGATCTGTCCAAATCCACACCAAGGGAGGCCATAGAATGAATCACACCACGGCCTGGGTGGAAAAGGACCACAGCGCTCATCCAGTTCCAACCCCCTGCTATGTGCAGGGCTGCCAACCAGCAGACCGGGCTGCCCAGAGCCACATCCAGAATCACAGAATCACAGGATTGTAGGGGTTGGAAGGGATCTCCGGTGATCATCGAGTCCAACCCCCTGCCAAAGCAGGTTCCCTACAGCAGGTCGCACAGGTCGGCATCCAGGCAGGTCTGGAACATCTCCAGAGAAGGAGACTCCACCACCTCCATGGGCAGCCTGTTCCATTGCTCCATCACCCTCTCTGTAAAGAAGTTCCTTCGCACAGTGCTGCACAACTTCCTATGCTCAGTTCCCGGCCGTTTCCCCTCCTCCTGTCTCCACTCCCCACTGAACAGAGTCCGGCCTCGTCGTGCTGCCCCCACACCTCAGATATTCACAGCCCTGCCTCAGCTCCCCTCTCAGCCTCCTTCCCTCCATGCTGAACAGACGCAGCTCAGCCTTTCTCCATAGCAGAGATGCTCCAGGCCGCTCTCCATCTTGCTGCCCTGCGCTGGACTCTTCCCAACAGCTCCCTGTCTGTTTTGTACTGGGGAGCCCAGCACTGGACGCGGAGCTCCAGATGAGGCCTCAGCAGGGCAGAGCAGAGGGACAGGATCACCTCCCTCCACCTGCTAGCCACACTCTGTGCAATGCACCCCAGGATGCCGTTGGCCCTCTTGGCCACAAGGGCACACTGCTGGCTCATGGCAACCTGTCGTCCACCAGGACACCCAGGTTCCTCTCCGCAGGGCTCCCCTCCAGCAGCTCATCCCCCAGCCTGTACCTCTGCATGCAATTATTCCTCCCCAGATGCAAGACTCTACACTTGCTTCTGTTAAACCTCATCCAGTTTTTTTCTGCCCAGCTCTCCAGCCTGTCCAGCTCTCGCTGAATGGCAGCACGGCCTTCAGGCTGTCAGCCAATCCTCCCAACTTCGTATCATCAGCAAACTTGCTGACGGTGGCCACCATCCCCTCATCAAGGTCACTGATGAAGATGTTGAACAAGACCGGACCCAGCACCTGATGCTGGAGTCATCAATCAGTGACTTCATAAAACGAAATAATTTCCCTATTAAATTCAGCTCAAGCACATTAAAGTTGTTATCCTAAACGAAGAGAAAGGAATATTGGAAACACGCTTCTGAGGTCTGTGACTGCTCTCAGTCCATCCTTAACAGCGCTGTTTGAAATGTAAGTCACTGCCAGGGCATTCATTTGTCAGAAACAATGACCTGACAGGAGAGCAGTGCAAATGGCCGGGCTGAGTTTTTGGCCTGGCGAGGAGCAGGAAGAAATACAAAGTACCTTTTAAGGCTGACCTATGGTGCAAGTCTCTCTGCTGAGGAATGGGTTTACCCCCTCCCCATCATCAGCTGTTAAGGGCTTTCTGAAAGACTTGAACCCATTTGGTTAAAGGGAAGAAAGAGAGCTGCCCTGAACATTTTGTGTGGATGTGACAAAATGAAACACTTTTTCTTCCCATATATATATAATGTGCTCAAACAATTCAGGACTGGTTTTTCTTATGGTGGTTCTGCAATACTTGGCCAAGAATGCACTTGGAACCTATTTTTCAAGCTGCCCTGATACAACTAAGACAACATGGCTGGGCTGCTATAATCCCACCTCATGGATGAGGTAAGCTCAGTCAGGAGTGTGCCTCTTGGCAGGGACAAATCAGTGGGGAAATGACTTTGTTTTCTAACTCTGAATATTAGTGCTGCTGTAGCCCATGTCCCAGAACTGAAATGGAGAATCAGAATGGCTGAGCTGGTGCTATTCGGGTGTGTAATGAAGACATCACTCCTGCCCTAAAAATGGTTATTATGACCTTCCTGCCCTGTACTGGGAGCTGGAGCAGTTGGATTTGGTATCTGAGTTGAGAAAGGAACATACCTGAGCCACCCATGGCCTCAAAAGGAGCACTGGTCTGTACTGGTCTGTACTGGCTCCTGCTCTCCTTTGGTCACCAAGCAGCAGTGAGTCTTTTCTCCACAGAACCACTAATGTTGGAGAAGGTCTTCAGGATCATCAAATCCAGTCTGTCCCCAGCTGCCACATCCCCATGGTTCTTAAATACCTGCAGGGATGGTGACCCCACACCTCCCTGGGAAATATATTATTGCCTGACTGCTCTTTTGGGGAAGAAATATTTTCTGTTACGCAGCCTGGTGCGACATGAAGCCATTTCTTCTCTTTCTGATTTGCACTGCATCACAGGCTGGAGATGATCTGTGGATGTGGGCCCAGCTGCGTGCACTGAGCTGCACCCTGAGCTGGAGGTAGGAGTTAAGGGCAGCTGCCATGTTTCTTGGCCATCTGCTGCACCTTCCTCCTGTCGGCACGTTCTGTCTACCTACCATGTACCTACATGCTGCCTTCCCAGGTCTAGCTCCTTCCTAGGAGCTCATGCTCTCTCCTCATGACAGGATTGTCTCCATGTGAGATTGCTTCCAAAGGCTGAACTCTGGGAGGCAGCGATGCTGCTCAGCTGATTGGCAATGGAAAAAAACTCAGCAGCCAACTCGGGTGGGTAGCTGGATCAAAACGAGTTTGATTTTTAAGAAGTCTATGTATGCTTGTGTTAGAAAATATAGCCTTAGTCTTTTTTAGTGGAAAAACCTGTATTTCTCACACCTCTGAGAAATCAGCCACTATGCTGCAGTTAAAACACCCCCAAGGCTGAACACAATGCACTGTAAAGCAGTGCAGGAGAGGCAGACCTGTCCCTGTGCACCTGTTGGGTGTTAATACACAGACTGCATGCACACTCCATCTATTGCAGAGCTGATTTGAACCATCAGGGAGTAAAGGAGGGAGGAGGAAGAGTGAGAGAACAGCTGCTCTGTCTTCAAATGGTCCGAATTTGCTCCGTATTAAAGGGAGCATTTTGGGAACGAACCCATCCCCTGGTTCTGGAGGTGATGCCTTAATGGCCATCTGCAGCCAGGCCTGGGATGACTGTAGGGGCTGCAGACGTTCCTTCACCACCACGGCCCATTTTCCACTGCTGAGGAGGCACCTAAGGCTTGGTTTATTGCTGCAGTGTATATACACCGACCCAACCGATTTTAATTAAGAGCGCTGCAAAAAGTGCTAAAGTTCAGGAAATTTAAAGATTAAGGCCAAGGGTTTGTTTTCACACGTTCTTAAAGTGAACGTATTGGACCTCTCTTAGAAGCAATTTCCCTTTCAAAAGCAAAAAAATATATATATATATTTATTGGAAAGTGATTAAATCTTTTCCCCGATACGCTGATTTCGTTCCAGCTCTGCAAGGAATGGGCTGAGCACTCTTTATGTACAAAATTGAGGATTAGGAGAGATGCACAGCAAAAGCTTCTCACCTGCTGGTTGCCCATGGGCCATGAGGGAGCTTTCTTCCTTGGGAAATCAACCTGTGCTTCAAAGGCACAAGCAGTGAATAGCCCAGCTGCAAAATGACCTCCTGCTCCATGCTAGGCGATGAGCAATTGTGCTGCTAGCTTTTCTGTGATCAAAGTTTGGCATGCAATTGGAATAAACTCATTTTTTCTAATTACAAACAACAACAACAACAAAACAGGGGCTGTATGTTGACAGAGTGATTTAGCAAAGACCAATGCCAAAAGAAGCAGTCGTGCCTGCACTGGTTGGATAAGACCCAGAGCTGTGGGTAACTCCTCACATCTCATTATCCGCCTATTGTTTCGTCATGCTGATAAGCATCTTGGGGCAAACACTTCTCCTTGCACCCAGCCGGGACTGAGCACTCCTTTATAGCACATGTTAACTTCTAACTGGAGGGGATGTGATGCTCCTTCAGTCTCAGCTGAATCCAAACCAAGACTTAACCAGAGATGCGTTCAAGGCCAGGCTGGATGTGGCTCTGCGCAGCCTGGTCTGCTGGTTGGTGACCCTTCACATATCAGTGAAACCAGATGATCACTGTGGTCCTTTTCAACCCAGGCTATTCTATGATTCTGTGTACTGGTTCAAATTCAGTGGGGTTTGGCTTCTGCTCCCAAGTAACATCAATATTATGAGAGGTGATGGCTTCAAGTTGCACCTTGGTAGGTCCCCAAAATTCCTTCCCCAAAAGAGCAGTCAGGTACTGGCACAGCTGCCCAGGGAATGGTGGGGTCGCACACTGGGGAGGTGTTTAGGAGACGTGGCACTGAGGGATGTGGTTGGTGGCATGGTGGGATGGGTTGGGGTTTGGTAGGCTTAGAGATCTTCACCAACCTGAATGCCTCTGTGGTTCTGCATGCTCTCCTAGGGGACTTGTTTTTTAATCCTATGTTGGGTGACAATCCTGCATTTGAGCCACTGCTAAGAGACTAGGAGGTGTATGAGATGGACTCACCCAGGGGTCCTCATTCACAGAATTGTAGGGCTTGGAAGGGACCTCTAGAGATCATCGAGACCAACCCCATTGCCAAAGCAGGTTCCCTAAACCAAACCTAAACCATTCATCCTTTGCTTTTCAACAATGTAGTGTCAGGCCTCTTCCACACCAGGTGGATGCTTCTGTTCCTTTTAGCACTTCAAACAGATGTAGTCCACTTTTTTCACCCTGAGTTCTTGACCACGCTGATAGGAAGTTGCCTGGTGTCCTGTGCTGGGTTAACCAAGAATTCCAGATCCCAATGGAGCAGCTTTGTGTTCAATCACGTGCTTGAGAGCCCCTGTCTACCAGCCATGCAATGCCTCTCAGGTCTTGCATTTTGTCACTTCTTTACAGAATCACAGAATCGCAAGGTTGGAAACGACCTGCAAGATCATCCAGTCCAACCACCCTCCCATTCCTATCAGTACCACAAGCTACTAAACCATATCTCATAGCTCCTCCTTTACCCCCAGTGGCTTCTTGTTTGACATCATATAGTGCTCCCAAACAGATTGCAAAAGAACTGCTTCTAGATGCAAATTTACCCCAGGCCTGTTGAACTTTATGCCACAGCTTCAAATTTAATCAGAAACCATCTTCATTAAGACTGAAAATGACTTCCATTTTCTCCCAGCCCAACAGCTGCTTAGCTTCACTCTGGCTGCCAGTTGCACACACCTGCATGTTGCAGCTGTGCGAGCTGCTAAAACACACTATGGACAGCCTAGGGTAGCCAACACCTGGAAAACATAAAGTATTTACAATTCGGAACAAGAACAAAACTCCCTCAATAAAAATACTTGTAGGTGATCTGTAGTCTTTCAAGTGGTTGATGCAGAAAACATTTTTTTTCTTCTGATGGCTGGGCTGGGGGGAAGATGGAAAGCTAATTTGTTAGCACGTCTGATGCGTGTTTGGGAGCAACGGAGGTAAAGTGCCCACCAGCTCTGTGCTTTGGAAGAACAGCAGACAGAGCTGTTTTGGCAGACAGGAATTCATTAGGCTGGGAGCTCAAAAAGGAGTCGTGAAAAGAACTGCGAAAGGAAACAAGGAAACGTTGCTTGGGGAATGTCTTAATGGTGAGGTCTGATGGCTCCGGGGAAGCTGTGGAAGGGAGTTTGCTTTAACAGGAGCATCACTTTTCTGGGCTGTGCACGATGGCCCTGGTGCCAAAGTGTTTGCAATGTGAGAGTGAAGCTTTGCAGAGTCTGTGTGTGGGGTGCCTGGCTCCTGTTGGCTGTCCTTGGGAATCAGCCTTGTCCTGAAAAACAGGGCTTAAATAGACAAGAGGATGATTTCATGGCTTGGATTCGCGGGTGAGGAAAATGAACGCCTGCGCTTTGCGAAGGCAGAGCAGGGAGTTGAGCAGGATCTTGGTCTAAGAGCCCAGCAACAGGCTGCGTACTGGCTGTAGTTCACCCTGGGATGATCCTGTATGGATTGCAAGGCTGTGGGTTACAGGTTGTGTCCTGTGTAACCGTTCTTTGTTGGCCTGGACCCTTATTAAAGCACCAAGAAGGGGGGTACATCTGTAAGTAAAGCTGGTTCCTCACCCTGGTGGAACAAAGCACCTGGGCTGGCCGGAGAGCTGTCAGTGCTCCTCTTCCCAGGGCTTTTGGTTGCAATGATTTGGTGTGTGTCATACGTCACCCTGCTCCAACAGTCAGATGTCGCTTTGGAAACAGATATTGGGGAGTTCTTTTCTGAAAGAGTGGTAATGCATTGGCACAGGATGGAGTTGCCACCTCTGGAGGTGATCAAGAACCGTGGAGGTGTGGCACTGAGGGATGTGGGCACGGTGGGGTCAGCTGGGGTTGGATTGGGGATCCTAGGGGTCTTCAACCTGAGTGATTCTGTGATTCTTCGTGTCAAAGAGCAAGTGAGATTGACCCTTGTGCTCTGTAGTGTTCCAAAGGAATAAGGAAGAGCAAAAGCATCAGCGAAGCCAGCAAATTCTTCTGGAGTTATGGGACTTAATCTGATAGGGGAGATGTTTCTCACTCCTATCACCCACTTGAGTTCAGATTTTGCGAGCAGAGAAGGAAGAAGAAGATGTCCCATCTGTGCAGCAGTGATGATGACTTCAGGAACAGTAACTCATTGTAGTAAGTGTGCAGTGGTGACTGAATGTGGTTTGGATGGGGCTCTCCTGCCATCACCTCCTTGGTGCCTGCAGCCGTGAGCTTGGCTGCTGCTTCCACTTTCTAGCATTAAATGTCTTTAAATAAAAGGGCAAAGGGGGGCGTGAGGAGAAACTGAGCTCTGATGTAATTTTTCCACCCATTTCCCTTCCTGGAGAGGCAGAAGGAGTACTGCAAGCTTTCAGTGTGAGCAAAAGAGCATGGGTGGGATTTCTATGTGTTGAAATTGGCCTGGCCAGTGGAAGAGAAACTCCACCCTTCTGTTTTCTGGAGTGGATTTTCTTAGCCTCCTTTCCTCAGGCAATAAAGCTAATGAAATTACAGTGTCTTTCTGTCACCCTCCCTAATAACTTTTGGGCCAGTCAGACCTTTTCACTAGGATTTCATGAGGAAAAAGATGTTCCAAAGGATTTAGGGTGGGATTCTTCATGAGACGAGCCTCACTCTGGAGGCGCTTCTTTCCATCGGCCATTAAGGAAGGAATTGGCCCTCCAATCTGAAATGGAGACAGATACACAATAGAATCCAATGAATCCTGTGTCCTACAGGTTTTGCAGGAAGAAAAGTGTCATTGTTCTCTTCCTGGTGTCGGGTTTTGTGTTTGAATCTGTGCAGAACTGTCATGGTTAACCAGTCACCATCAGTCTCACTAATGAAAAACTATAGTGCAGCAGAAGATGCCCTCATGGGTTAGCAGAATGAGAAGAGGTGAAGGTGCGTATCAGGGCCCCTTTCCCTCACAACAGACTGTGGATTCATCTGAGCAGGAGCTGTCTGCTGAATTACTCCACCAACCAGACGCAGAGTGGGAAAGAATGAATGTGGTGAAGAGGTGGAGTGAGATGGTCCCCTTTCGTCTACTAAGGGGTTGTCTTGGGTGATCTCTGTCCTCATTCAGTGGTTTATTTCCATGGTCTTAGTGTGGGGATGGCATATGGGGAAACTGAGTGTTAGTGTTGGACTGACATGGTTTAGGACTCTTCCAACCCAATGATTCTATGACATCCCAGACTCGTGGTCGTGGATGGGAGAAGACAGTTTGGAAAGAACACCTTGTTACTGTGCCCTGTCTATCAGAACAAGGGGTAATAGCCTAAAGCTGTACCAGGAGAGGTTCAGGTTGGATATTAGGAAAAAAATTCTTCTCTGAAACAGTCAGAGGCACTGAAACTGGCTGCCCACAGACCGATGGGGTCTCACCGTTGCTGGAGATGTTCAGGACCGTGGAAATGTGGCACTGAGGGACGCAGTCAGTGGGCAAGATGGGAGTGGGAGATCTCAGAGGTCTTTTCCAAGCTGAACGAGTCAACGATTGAATCCCTCTGAGCAGTGCTTCCTGGAGGCTGTTTCCTGCAGGAGCAGGCAGCCAGACCTGCATGCAGCATTTAACACCAGAAGTACTGCGAGGAAATGGGGCGAGCGCGGATGTAAAACCTCAACGACGGGATAAAAGATGGCCTGCTTTCCTGGAAAATGCAGCCTTCTGTTCAGCACTCACATTTTCTCTTCATCACAACTGTTCAGCTTATTCCTCCTCTCATTCCACCCTCCCCCCCCCCCCAAGAAAAATGGCAGTGGAAAATGTTCTGCCTGCTGTAATCCCAATTCTGCATGGACGCCATCACGAAGCTCCATCGAGGTGACTGGCCTGTGCCTCCTGTTTGTTTCTGAACATCCCATTGCAAATGCCTCTCATGCATTTCTATTATAGCTAAGTCTGTTAGATGGATAAACTATTTCTGATCTTCCAGAGCAGTAAACCTCACAGTTCCCTTGACTCGGTCTGAGAAATTTCCACTGCTTGACATATTAAAAATATATGGAAGTCTGCAACGAGAGCAGATTAAGCTTTATGCCTGTGGAAATTCATTTAGATAACTCCAAATCAGCTGGTGCATGGAAAAGTCATTTGAAGAAAGAAAGAAAAAAAAAACACCCATGAAAAGCACAGCTGATGCTGTGTGTTGAGGAGGAGGAGGACTTTATTATAAAGCATCTTTCATTCCCAGAGCACTTACCAACCTATATATAGAAATCATTTCCCTCTTCCCTTAAGAGCAGCCAACTCTGGGGTGGAACGCTACAGTTGATTAACTGGACTCAGCATTACAATCTGAGAGCTCAGCAGAAGACAAAACGGAGTCCAGCTGGCTCCATCTGACCATAGACTTCTCCTTTATGCAGTGCTGAGGCCAGAATTGTCACAGCCTCCATAGCTTGGTGGTTGTGGGGTGACCATGATGGCTTTCCAGGGCATTTTTTGGTTGTGGAGTGCTGAGCACGGCCCCTAAACACGGAGTTGGGCATTGATTGCACCAAGGAGGCACTCTTGAGGGGCATTTTTTGAGGCTGTTGGGTGACGCCGCCTTCATGTGTTTGCTAGAGACCACAAATCTTCCCAGGGTGTCTTGATCTACTCTGTTGTGCAGAAATAACTCTGTGCCATATGTGTATAGAATCATAGAATGGCCTGGGTTGAAAAGGACCACAATGATCATTGAGTTTTGACCCCCCTGCTGTGTGCAGGTCACCAAGCAGCAGCCCAGGCTGCCCAGAGCCACATCCAGCCTGGCCTTGAATGCCTGCAGGGCTGGGGCATCCGCAGCCTCCTTGGCAACCTGTTCCAGTGCCTCACCACCCTCTGAGTGCATGGTGGACTTGAGGGATAGAGCCAATGCCAGGAAGTCACTCGGAACTTTGTGCAATCAGTAAAGGTTTGGTTTTGGTGCGTTATTATTTTTTTTCCTTGGAGTTCCCTTCTTTACAGGCCGCCCTCCAGTTTGCTTTAGCAGTGGGTGAATGGGGTGGAGTGGAGGGTGTGGGGACAGACGATGACTTGGTGGCCTCTTGAGCCCATTCTGTTCTGGAAAAAGCACAAAGGAAAGCCTGTTGCAGAGCTGAGTGGTGATGGATTCCCAGTGCCACCAAGATTTGGGAGGTTCAGCTAATGCTGAAACGTCCTCTTCTGTTTCCCCCCTCCTGGGTGGAGTCCTTCTCCAGTGACACATCATAGGACTTGCTCACTCCTGTGTTCCTGCTTCTCTCCCTGTCATTTCCACTCTTGGCTCAGTCTGTGTGAGAGCTTTTCTTTCCTGGCTCATCCTGCACACTCGCCAGCCGTGGGAGCCATCAGTCTGGCCAACAAGTCCTGTGCTAAGGGCCCTCCCTCATTATCTGAATAAAATGCTTGGGATGTGTTTTCTCGCTGCAGAGTTTTGCTGGCTGAAGGATGTCTCTAACTCTGCTCCTGGCCATTCACTGGCCATTCCTGGCCATCCACATTCTACTTTCCAGAACTGCAGTGAGAAATATGGAAGCCTTGACACTGATATAGGTGCAAGTCTGGCACCAGAGAGAAGTACTTGTGAGCTGCTCTGGGTTGTACCTCTGCTTTGAAGGGCTTCCAGTTGTTTTTCAGACTGTTACCTGTGTCCCAAATACTGGAGCTGTTCTCTCAGAATAGGATCAGTAAGGTTAGAAAGGACCTCTAAGGTCACTAAATCCAACCATCCACCCATCACCAGCATGCCTGCTGAGCCATGTCACTCCTCCTTGATCAGAACTCACCACGTGTGCTTCCCTGCCTGGTGTCAAGTGGTGATGCTTGCCTTGCTTTAGGGAGGAGGACAGTGCTGAGGTTATGCTTGTACAGATTGCCTCATGATGGCTGGTGGATGCTGGAGGTAGGTAGAAAGGGGGAAGGTCATTGGTCTGATGTTGCTTTTCTGACACCCAAAATTTCACGGCAGAGCAGCCAAATATCCATTGGATCCAGGTGGGTAGCAAGGTTCTTTGTAATGAGCCACAGTCCCCAGTTGGCCAACCCCAAGCCATCCCACCATGCCTGCTGACCACCTCCCTCAGTGCCACATCTCCATGCTTCTGGAACACCTCCAGGGATGGTGATTTCCCCCACCTCCCTGGGTATCCTCCTCCAGTAGCCTGACTGCTCCTCTGGAGAAGAAATTCTCCCTAATATCCAACCTGGCTGTCCCCAGCCGCAACTTAGACATTACCCCTGTTCCTTTTGCCCCTATCTACTTCTGCATGTGTTTCCACAGATGAAAAAAAGGATGACAATAATTAACGACAATAATTACTTTTCAGCCTCGACTCCTTCCAGTTATCTTCACTAATTCGTGAGTTATAATGAAAAGCCTTGCTGCTCCTCTGTCCTCAGCCCATCCCAACTGAAACCTCCCAGCTGCTGTTGGGAAACCTTTATTTCTCCCTAGCTCTGCTGGTTGCTGATGCAGTGTTCTGGGCCCTGCCTTGTCCCAGGTGCTCGCCTACAAGCTCATACCTTCTAACAAGGACCTCCTGGCCCCCAGGAATGGCAATGACTGCTGCAGGCTTTTGTTGTAGGGTGTAAAACATCAAGCTTTCTTTGAAAAGAACCCAAGGGGTGTTGTGTCTGTTCTCGATTTCACTTAATCCCTGGGAACAGGGAACAAAGAAAAAGCCTTGCTCCTCTGGTTAGCTACAGGAGTGCTGCAGGGGGGGGATGTTTGTGGGGAAAGCCCAAGCCCTGTGCATGCAGATCCTTTGGAGGCGCATCAGCACGAGGCTGGGGGCTGTGTAACATGGGTGAAAGCAGCTCATGGTCTGGGAGCAGAGCTGCCTGCAGGTATCTGGTAGGGCTGCTTTGCACCTTGCTTGCAGCAGCCTGTGCAGGAACGCTGCAGGATGTTTTCCAGAGGAAAGCTCCCTGAATGACAGCATGATGGGATGCCTCTGCATGCAGAAGCCGATGAGTTTTGCTGATGTTTCAACCAAAGTTCTTTATTTCTGGCTCATTTGACAGGGCTGCCATTACCTGCTCTCTCCTCCTTATGCTGTTCCTGCACAGTGGGCTCAGCATCCCAAAAGCAGAGGTGGCATCCGTTGCATTGCCTACTTCACTGTCTTCTGCTCAGTGTCCCTTCCATTTTCTGCTGTGGAACCGAGGGGGAGGGCAGGAAAGCAGAGGAAGTTTACTACATGGCTACCTACCATGAGACCTGATAAATCTGCCAGACAATTTATTTGATCTTTGAACCCTGGGGTCCCTCGGAGGCAGGCTCGGAGGCCTGCAAAAGCAATCAGAAAGAGTATAAAAACCTAATGAGGCCTGGACTTGATTCCTCCCTTCCCCCCCCCCCCCCTTCTCCAGGTGAAATTTACAGCAGTTGGCAGAGAATCAGAGCAGTTTAAAAATTATAAAATGTGTGTGCATAGATAGCATAGGGGAATGCACGGGGTCGTGTGGGCTCTCTGCTGGGAGCACCATCCTTTGTGCTCGTGGCATTTCATTTTAGCAGTCGTCCCTTGTCTGGATTTCACAATATCCTGCTGCAAAGGATTTGTTTAAAACAGGAAAAAAAAAAGAAAAAAAAAAAGAAAAAAATGAAAGAGCAGCAACCCAACAACTCGTAGTGTTTCTCAGCATCTTGTTCCAGGCCTGCTTTGAATGAGATTCAGGCTGTTCCCAAAGCAGAAAGGGAGACGTTAAAATGTCCCTATCTGACTCCCATTAGCTCTGCTGCCCTATTCTGGAGGCAGATGGGACTGAGAATATTTACCCTGTGCCCATGCCTTGGCTTAGGGTGGCTGGAGGTGGGATTGGCAGAACTTTTCCTGCTGTGGTAATGCGTGTGCAGTGCTGCTGGAGCGATGCCATTCCCCTGCTGCAGCCCTGCAGCCTGAGATGGGGCTGGCTGCTGTGTGCATGGACCAGTGGCCTGATGCACTGTGTCCCCTCTGGTGTTACGGGCAGGTCCTGGATGCACTACCTTGATGCTGATGGCATCAACCGTCCTCTACAGGGTCTTGTACACTTGCACCTTGCTTCCTGGCCGCAGCTTGGGGCTCCTGGTGTTCTGGGTTAGGCTAACTGCTGCACGGAGCCATGAGGAGGTGTGAGTAGGAGGCTGATGAAGTGACAGTATCACCTTGTCCTAAGCTGTATGGAAATAGCTGCGTGACAAGACACCTGGCTACTACAGTTAGAAATTTATTCCCAGTGGCAATCGTTACACGACTGGAGGCCATTTCCCCATGCCTTCCTTGCTTTTCCACAAAGATTGGTCCTTGTTGTCTCATCTTAATCTTTTGCACTAATTAAAGTCTTGGAAGCCTGAAGATAAGGGCTAAAATCTCTCTGACGTGGTCGGCACCTGAGACTTTTTGTCCGTGGAGCTTCTTTTGCCTTTGTCAGAAAACTTTCAGCCAAACTTCCTTTGGCTGTTGTGGAAGCCCAAATCTGAAATGGAAAGGGTTCCCCTGGATCACAGCAATAACATTAAGTGGACAGCATCTGGTGGAACAGCTGATAGCCCTGTGCTCTGAGAGGTGGAGGGGTCCTGAGCAGGTGATGAAAGGCCTCAGAGTCCCATCTTCAGCAAACGGGCACCCAGAGGTGTGGGTGACTCCTTGAATTTAATGCTGGAAGTTCTCCTGTTTGTGAGCATACAACAGTGAATGGGATGGAGATGAGCGTGGAGCCGACGGAAGGATGGGTCGACCCCATTGGAAATGGTGGCACGTCCATCAGTGGCCACTGGATAGGGTAGGGCAAGCATCCATTTCTGCTCCTGTCTCCATCTGTGCCAACCCCGGGACTCACCAGTCCCTTTTCCTCAGGTTTATGGCATCCACCCTGCCTTGGCTGCGTAGTGGGGACTCGTGGGGACACTTCCTAGATCCCTCCAGATGTCAGCCAAGTGATGTGCAAGCTCAGACTTCCCCTCGTTGATGAATTAATCCTGCTGCCTGCTGGATGAAGGTTGGGAGCTCTCATGTGGCACCTTGTTCTGTTGTGTCAGTGGCAGAAATGGAACAGCCTTTCCTTGGGAGCTGCCTCCTGGCTGGATGCGAGCTGCACTGCTCAGCTGCAGCTTTGTTTTCCATTGAAAAATGCACAGTGGGTTCAGAGGAAGCATTTCTGGAATCCGTGTTGATTTTGGACAAATTGTTCTGATGGAAAGATCCAATGCTTTAAATAACACTTTAGGGGAGGGGGGGGGGGGGGAGAGGAAGAACTCAGAATGGCTCATTTCAATCTTCTCAGCCCAAAAGATTTTACTTTGGACTGGAAGTGAAGTGCTGTTCTCAAAATTTATGTTCATTTTTATTTTTAATAAAAGCTTTTAATAAGCTCAAGGAGGAAACGAGACATTTCATTTTGACTCCGGCGATGGGCTGTATTCAGCCCTACGCTGACACTTTTATGGCTCTTTGGTTTGCTGAAAATTTTCAGATATTTCAGTTTTGGTCCGACCTGAAGCAGATTTCTTTTCCAGTTTTTCAAATCTGCTCTGAGAAACTGGAGATCTGCAGAAAATAGCAGCCCTGGCTCTGCTCAGCGCCGGCGGTGTCATGACGAACCCAAGGCTCTTGCTGGTGTTGGCACCCACTGCTCTGCAGTGAGGCAGCAATTCCTCCTGCATGACACAACAGGGGCTGCTCCAGCACCCGAAAAGGTCAACTGAGTCACTGCACTTTGCCCTGATGGAGCAGCTCCAAACACGAGTTCTTTGCTGGACTATTCACGTTGTAACTGGGTTGGGGTCCAACCCCTTCACTTGGAGAAAAAGGTTGGATTTTTCGGCGTCCAGGAGCGTTTGGGTTTCATGCATGCTTGAGGCATGGCTTAATCCTACCTCCTCAGCCTACAGGATGAGCATACAGCCGGAAAATGGAGCTCTGAGTGTGAAGGTTGTGAGGAACTGGAGGAAATTGAGTCACTTGGCCAGCTTTGAGTGGTGGTGTTGGAGGCCTTTGCTTCACTGAAGACCCTGTGGGCTCCAGCTGGGCTGGTTGTCTCCCCCAGAGTCATAGGGAGCTGCTTTTTACATGGGATGCCTTAACCTTGAATGGTTCCCTTTTGCATTTTTCTGCCCCTCAAGGGCATGGTGGGTTTGTACAGTGGGAATCTTCCAGCCAACTTGGAGGTGGCTGAAAGATGTGTTATCTCCATACATCCCTCCTTGCTCCCATAGACGCTGGGTACAAACTAGTGAGTGGGGAGAGCTGTCAGTGCTCAGTATGCCCCTTTGGGGAGGGCTGGGATGAGGACAGGGCACACATCCTGCTCTGGAGCTGAGGAATGGTGCCAAATGGGGCAATTCCATCTAATTCTGGGGAACGAGATGGATTTGAGTCAGCAGGGAGCTTCCATCCTCTGAAAGGATTGCTCACTTAAGGGAGGAGAGATGCAGAGGCAGGACTGAACAGACGCAAGGCTGGAAACGAGCTACAAAGAAAGAGTTTCTCTTAAAAAAAAAAAAAAAAAAAAAGCCCAGCAAAAAACTCACAGCCTGAGTTTTCTGTGGAAACTGTAAAACTCCAAGGAGTCCCCGAGCAACGATTGTGCTGTCTGCTGTTGCGTTTCAGAAACATGCCCTGGAAAGTCTACTGTCTCCTAATAGCTTACTGGCTACTAAACGTAAATGGCCAAGATTTATTTGGGGCGAGGGAGATGAAAGGGAGTCGAGTTTATTGGTCTCACTTTGCGTTTCGGTTTGTAACAACCTCAGGCGAATGGAGCTGCCTGCAGAGGCCGTCTTGCTCGGGATAAGCCTGCAAAGCCAGAATCTCAGTGAGGAAGGGCAGCTCTTTGTTCTCCTGATACCATTTACCGACATTCCCAGGCGTTCATCTGTCTGCTGTTACAGCCCTCGGTGCTGCAGTGTTTGAGTGCCTCTCAAGCACTAATTAAGGAGCGAATCCCCTCGACATCCCAGCCACTGTGCAGAGCCCTTGGCTGCGGCGGATGGATGCTGGTTTGACTCGGGGGATGCTCGTGCTGTTCATTAAGCTGCTGACTGCATCCAGGCTTCAGCTTTTGCTTGGAAATGATCTGTGCTACTGGGGCTCCTGCCCTCCCCTGACACCTTCTTGGAGCGTGCTCGCGAGTCCTCGAGGAGCTGGATGAGACCCTTGCTTCAGCTTTCCCGTAAACGCAGCTTGGCCTGCAAACTGCGTGGATATTCCCAGAACCAGCAGCGGTGCTTCGCGTATCTCAGGTTGCCTTTGTGCTGGAAGGCGCTCCCCTGCACTCGCGTGTGTGTTAGAGAGCAATGGAACGGGCCTTCCCTGATTATTGTTGTAAGTTTTTAGTGCTGATGGGGTGTCATTATTGAGGGGCAGCAGTAGCAGACTGGGAAGTTCCATGGGAATGGTCAACGTGGAAGTTCTAGGGCCATAAAACCCTTGCATAAAAACCCTTGTATCCGAGAGGGATCTGCCCATCACCAGCTCGAAGGAAGACATAGGTACACCGTGACCTGATCCAAACACATCCAACCTGTGATCTGCAAAGAGCCCAGCACAGCTTGCATCAAAAACCTCTGATGAACACCTTGAGGCCTCACTAGGAGCTGCAACCACTGCCATTGAGCCAGCCTGATGCACGAGTTTCACAAAAACAAGTTTGCATTTACGCATCCTGCCTTCTGTCTTGTTCCCAGCACCCAAAAAATGGGGTGCTGCTAGGAGTGCAGCAGAGAGCCACCAAGATGGTGAAGGGCCTGGAGCATCTCCTGTGTGAGGAAAGGCTGAGCAACCTGGGTCTGTTCAGCCTAGGGAAATGACCAATATATCTAAATATCTATAGGGAGATGGGAGCAAATGGTTGAGGCCAGGCTCTTCTTGGTGGTGTGTAGCAATAGGACAAGGGGCAATAGCCTAAAACTTGAACACAGGGAGTTCTGTTCTAAGATGCAGAAGAGCTTCTGTACGATCAGGGTGATGGAGCCCTGGGACAGGTTGTTCTGAGAGGTGGTGGAGTCTCCTTCTGTGGATATTTAGGACCCTTCTGGATGCCCACCTGTATGATCCATCATAGGGAACTACTTTGCAGGGGGTTGGACTCATTGGTTTCTTGAGGTCCCTTCCAACCCCTGCAGTTCTGCGATCCCACTGGTTTTACGTTTTTTTTGTTGCTCTCTATAATGTTTATATTGCATATATGCATTAATTTATATACATTAACTGTATTATATATTACACATTTTATGAAGGCTTCTCTGAATGCCTCCTGTTTTATGCCCACGATGTCAGAGGTGGATATCGGTGGGGTGGCAGTAGAGGTGGAACCTTCCCACCAATATTCCATTGCGTTTCGTTGCTGTGTGGTGGCAGATGGCAGAAGAGGGACAGCCTGGCAAACTGGCATCGGAAGCAAAGGGGTTTTTGTTGGAAAAATGGCACCCACTGAAACTTGTCAACACTTGGTGAAGGTGTACAGGGACCAAAGAGTGGGTGCGAGCACTGTGAGGCACTGGGTGGTGTGTTGCAGCAGTAGTGACAGTGGCTGAGCTCTGCTGGTGTCGATCGTCACGAGCAGAGCATGCAGGTTGTTCATAACTGGTGAAAATGCGCAGCTAACGGTGGTGATGGTTGAAAAATGGTGTTCTGTAGCTGAGAATTTTTCTCTATTAAGTACTGTTACTGCACTCTTTGCACTGGTTTCCATGGAAATCATTAGGAGGCTTTACTTTCAGAGTGACCTTTGTAGCTGCAGCCCTAGACAATTCCTCTTGATTCAGTGTGGCCCAGGCAAGTCTGAAGGTTGGACACCCATGGCCTGGCTATTGTCAACTGAGCAGTGAGGAAGACCTACTGGGATCTCTCTGCCATTAAACAGTGCAATTTGCAGGAGGGGAAACCCTGCTGGACGCCCATAACATGGGGCATGCTGGTTTCTGGAGATGCACCTCTCTAGAGGCTGTGAGTTCACATTCGGACTCCGTCCCAGCTGCAGAGAGAAAAAGAGGTGATGTGAATCCCACCCAGAGTCCTGAAAGGCAAGATCTCTGATTTAAAGCTGTGAGAAACCAAAAGCCCGGGGTGCCTTGAGGTGCACAGTTTCAGCAGTTAATTCCTCGCACTGTCAGAAAACCTCCGTTTCATTTCAGGGCTGACTGTGCCTCCTTTTGGCTTCTGACTCTTGGATTTCATTATTCAGTCATCAGCTGGCTGATTAAGGAGCTGTCTCCTATCAAAAATCTCTTTTCTATGCAGGTACTTGTGGGCTGTGATCAAGTCACCTCTTAACCTTCTCCTGGATAAGCTATTAGCTTGAGATGCTCATGGCAGCTTTCCCAGACCTCAATCTGTACTTATAGCTCTTTCCTGAACCACTTCCAATTTTCCTTTTTTTTTTTTTTTTGTCTTTCTTTTTTTTTTTTTCTTTTTCCCTACCCCAATGTCTCTTCTGAAATGGGCACAGCATAATACGACAGCCTCTGGTCTCAAATGCCATAAGTGAAGGATACGCCATCTTCCCTCCCATACCATCTTGTTTCATGCACCCAAGAGCTGGCGTTGGGAATCCTACACTGGCTGTGACTCCGAGCACGTCTTGGGATTTGAGGCTCTCTGGGTATGTACTCACTGTGACCCCCTTTCCTTGTTTTTGGAATTTCAATCCAGTCAGAGGAACGCCAGCCCCTGGTCAGGGCAGATTTGACCCATCTTGGAGCAAGACTGGCTGAGCCCTTTGGGGGCCAAACTTGGAGGTGTTCATATGATATTAGCAAGCCCGAGGTGTGATCAACCCACTGAGATCCTCCCAGCCCAATTAGTGTTAATCTCACCCACTCCTCTGTTTTCTGGCTGTGGAAAAGGTTTCTTGGGATGGCACGAGTGCAATGGAATCATAGAATCATAGAATCATAGAATCACCAAGGTTGGAAAAGACCTAAAAGATCATCCAGTCCAATCGTGGAGATGTGGTTGAAAGCAGCGGGGCCTGCAGTGTTATCCACAGGTCATAGAGGTGAAGAGGACAGGTAGATAACGCTGCAGTAGCCTTTTGTTTGCATGCTTTCAGTGGAGATTCCAGAAGAATAATGCAATATCTTCGCTCCATTTTCTCATCTTTAGACTTCAACAGCAGTAAGTTCTTATTATTTCCCATCGTGTTGTTGGATTAGATGGTGAGCAGATTCCTTTCGGAGATGACAACAAAAGCACGTGTGTATGGCATCATCTCTCCCTGACTGCAGTTGTTAGGGAGGGGGGTGGCTTCCCTGGGAGTGTTGTTTGTTTTCAATCAGAAGGGCTGTGCATGCAGGGCTGCTCTTCTGGCAAACCCAATGTCGGTGCAATTGGCCCACAGCCTTGCTTGTGGTTCTATAAAAAATGGGCAGTGTGTAAATATATACGTAAAATGTTATCTAATAGGCAGTAGTTGATGTTATATTAATTAATGTAATATACTTCTGCGTGTTGGACAAGACTTGCGGCCCAGAAGTCTGTTAAGTATTATGATTTATGCTATGCTGTATACTGCTCTCCACTCTTAGATAGAGCCTATGGAATAGCAGGAGAAGGGAAAAGGCTATTGTTTAGCAATTGCTGTCTAGGGGGTAGTTGAGGGAAATGTAAATTATTATAATTACATATGTGAATGTTTTCAAGGTTGCCTAAAAACCACAGCTTCAGAAGAATGGAGCTGGGTAATAATTCTGAAGAGAGCTAAATCCATCCTGAAAAATGCTGCTTTGGAACAGACTGAGGATTATTTCAGGTGGAAATCAGGAATGGGAGGAAAGAAAAATGGAAGTCAAGGACCTTTTTCCTCCCCATGGGCAAGTGGCTCTCTTAAAACAAGCAACCCTTCCCTCCCAGCCCTGCAGCAAAACAAAAAGCAATACCAAAAACCCACCAACATAACAACACAAACAAAAAGATTGAATAAAACACCCTACAAGACAACAGGGAACAGCAACAAAAACAACATAGCCCCAACCCTACAAGAAAAAACACCTCAAAAATTCAAAGAGCATCATCATAGCCCTACTACAGAACCCTACAGCTAAAGAAACAAACAGAGAAAAAAACACTGAATATTTTGGGCCCACCTAAGGTCACCAGCCAACAAAATGAAACTGTGGTGTTTGCAGCTGTCTGGTGGGACAAAGTGAAGTGAATGAGCATCTGTCCTTGGCAGAGGCTTCATCACCTTGATCAGAAATCCCTATGAGGTTTCAGCTAATGCTTGCAGGCTCTTCCCCTCTTCTAGCTTTGTACCACAGTGCATCTGCGTGGATGCATTGAGCATGCCTGCGCTCCTGTCTGTAGGTTATTATATGATGGGAACAGCATCATAGATTCATAGACCACCACGGTTGGAAGAGATCATCCAATCCCTCTGTCCACCTATCAACAGTAGTTCTCATTAACCATGTCCCTCAGCACAATGTCTAAATGTTCATCTCTTTCCTCCATTGTTACTAAATAGGTACTGCATGTCTCTCATCTTTCAGCCTGGACATGGTGAGGGTTGGCTTCTGCTCCCAGGTGACAGAGAGAGGATGAGAGCTGGTGGCCTCAATCTGTGCCAAGGGAGGGTCAGGTTGGATACCCTTCTCTGAAAGGGTGGCACATGGGGACATGCTCAGCGGGGATGGGTTGGGGTGGACTTGATGACCTCAGAGGTCTTGCAGTGATTCTCTGATTTGCCATTCCTTGCCTGATGCGTGACACTGGGACACTCGTGTTCCCTCTTTGCTTCGGTCCAGCCAAATGAAATGAAGGCTGCTGGACTTTGGAGACCCCAGACTTCTACTGCTTGGGGAGGGTATGGCACCCTTGGGAAAGGTTTGCCACCGTGAAGCTAGCTTGGCATAAAATGCAGTGAATCCCTCAGTAAATAGGACTTTCTGTGTTGGCTGATGCTTAACATGTGCCTGGAATCAAACTAGAGTTCAGAGAAGCTGTGATAAGAGCTCATTTTAAGAGGAAAGATTTAAAGTACAACATCCTGCTCTCTGATCATCTGCTCCAGGGCCTTTGATTAATGACAGGGAGAGGAGCTGGGACCTGATAATGGTTTAACAATAGTGAAGATGTCAGCACCGAGGAGGGTAATGCGTTTCTTAACGTGGTCTAATGAGGTTATAATGATGAGGTAATAGGATGAGATGAAGAAGATCATTTAGACCATCAGCAAAATCTACTTGGCTTGGAAGTGTCCTTGGGGTGTGTGCGGAAGCCACGTTGGCTGCAGCTTTTAATAGTAAAACAGACAGGGTAATTAAAGCTTTAATTAAAGCTAATGTCTGAAAGACTGAAGAGGTGGTCCAGCAGGTCTCTGGGCTCTGATTATTATTATTATTATTTTTTAAAGCAGGGAATTACTGCAGGCAATTGGTGGAAATTTATTCTGCCACTTTCAGAGCGAGTTCATTCTGTATTCTTTTTATTTTCACTCTCAGCTCTTTCCCAGGTGCAAATGTTTGAGGCAGTTGTAGCACAGAAGCGTGCACTCTTTCTGGGTGACAAATGCAATCAAAAATCTAAACTTTGATTACAGCACCATCCATCCATTGAGGGGGGAAGAACCTAAAGAGCCATCATCTCAACTCCTCCCAAGACCCAGATGGCAGCATCCCTTTACTCTCGGTGGGGAAGTTGTGGTAAGAGGAAGGACTCTAATTCTTTCCTGAAAGACCAACGATGCCAAGGTCAGAGAGAGAACCCTGTGGGGTCTGAGGCTTGGCTGCAGTGCGTGGTTGGGCGCCCATGCATTTTACACCCCCTTTCTTTTGGCAGTGCCTTTGTGCAATCGGACAGGTGCATTGTATTTCAAACATATTTTTTCCATTATCTGCTGGGGTAGCTTCAACTTATCACTGAGATTCATAGGAACGGGATGGCTTTTGCAAGGGAGTTTCTGGATGGAACGCATTAGCTGCAGACTGGGGTTACTGCCAGTGGCCTCCCCGTGAACTTGTAATCCTGGCCTTTGAGTAACAACTGTGAAAAATCAATGACGAGCGCTTCCATTTTTCATGCTGCTGCTGCTGGCTTGCAGGGCCCGTTTTTCTCTTCTCTCTTTCTCTTTTTTTTTTGTGTTTTCTCAGTGGCAAGGAAAGAAACAAGGCTCAGGAATTAGACAGCAAGCAGTCACTGAGATGACACGCAGCTGGGGTTCCCCTTCGAAGGCCCTTTTTAAGTCATGCTATGCTGGAGGAGTCTCTCTGAGCTCCTTCAGTACCTGATGACCATGCAATCCCAAAGCAGTGGTAATCTAGTATGATCTGGATTGGAAGTTAATGCAATTGGCCTAGATTTACAGCTCCTGAAGGGCGAGTGGGATTTGGGTTGGTTGGCTGAATTTTTGCCAGGTCAGCTCTCGGTGTCCCATGCAGTTCCAAAAGCGGTTTCTTGTGCTTGTATTGGTGGTAGGTGGATGGTTGGGCTGGGTGACCTTGGAGGTCTTTTCCAACCTCGGGGATTCTATGATTCTGTGCTCTTAAGGGCCTCAACACTGGTTAGGTCCTGATTTGAGGTTAGATCCAGGCTTAGAACAAAAGACGTTCCCAGCGTGGATTAGAAGGTAGCTCATGGGGGGAGGAGCTGGGAGAATTAAAACCTACTTGCAGCTGGTAAAAGCACTCTTAAAGTAGTGCTGTGTCCCTATGAGGGGGAAGTACCCCTTCTTGGAGACTGCTGGCAATCTCAGAGGTAGCTCTGTGTCTCCATCTGCTGATGGAGAGCACCCTTGGATGGTGCCTGGGGGCTGTGCCTCCAACAACAGAAGACTCTTGGATGATGCCTTGAGGCTTTGACTGTTGTGAATGTAAGAAAGTTACCTTGCTCCCCCTGCTTCATGATCCAGCCCCTTCTTTGCCAAGTAACAGGCAAAACAGTCAATGTATTTCAGCCCTTCAAGATGATTGAGGGACTGGCACATAGATTATATAGCTATAAAATGAGATCATCCCATCAAGATTTTCTGTGGTTCAGAAAAGTTCAACGAACTTTTCTTGCTCAGTCTTCCCCTTTCCCCCCACCTCCTGTTTTGTGGCTTCTTTGGTGTTTCCTGGCTCCAGCTGAGATCAAAAGCAGAAGAGCAGGGTATTGTAAGAATGGCTATTTTAGCAGAACCCACTGTGCCTGCAGAAAGGTTTGGTTTTGTAAATGTCAGTCAATCCTTTTCCCAGCTCAAAATCAAAAGCAGGAATGTTTTGGAGCAAGTGATCCTTATATTGGACTGTTGTTTGGGGAAGGTACAGGAATGCAACAAAGTGGTATTGCTCACTGATGAACTTGTATTAGATGGGGGGGAACGCTGAGTTAATCTGTTCCAGACTGACTGAAATAACATGCTTGCAGGATAGGATATCTCTCCTCTCAATTCTAGAGGCATTGAGGGACCTGTGGGTACCTGACCCATTTGAATGCAGAGTCTGGAATGAGACACTCTAAAAGCTTCTCTTTGCAGTTATGTGAAGGGGGTCTGAAAACTGAACCTTGGATGTGCAGGTCTCCACACTGCTAGCAGGAATCCATTGATTAAACAGCAAAGGTGAAGACGGGGTGTGAAGTACGGACCATGGGGGATGTAAGCTAAACGTCCGTAACAACAGAAAGCAGCGCGGGTTATCAAGCAGGGATGTGGCACAGATTCCACCCCCACTTTAATGGTTTTCAAGCAGGGATGTGGCACAGATTCCACCCCCACTTTAATGGTTTTCAAGCAGGGATGTGGCACAGATTCCACCCCCACTTTAATGGTTTTCAAGCAGGGATGTGGCACAGATTCCACCCCCACTTTAATGGCAGAGCCCGTGTTGCTCTCAGTGTGCAACTGGAAGACCACCTCTGGAAGGACTTCTGTGGGACGGGGAAGAACTGAAATACACGCATTTCAAACTCACTTTGGCCTTTGAGTTTTCTCTCTGCTGGACATTCAACCCTTCTTCAACTGAAGTGATGGGTATGCCAGTGTCAAGGGTTGGGCAGGCAGAAGAAGGCAAGAAGCCCTTTCTGCAGGGCAGTGTTGCTGGGGTTGAGGTCTTCTTGGGATTCATTCATGCTAGGGTTGCTCAGAAATACTCTAATGCACAGACTGTCTTGTCAGATAATTTAACTCTGTCTTACATGCTATGTGGAGTTGTTGACTTCTGTGGCTTCTAATCTCAGAAACGTTGGAGTCAGCTTTCTGAATGGAATGTTGTGTCTTTTTCCCTATGCACTTACTGCTTTTAATCTTGTTACGTATTATGTTAAACACTAATTTAAATATCTTTAGCTTTTGTGTCCTAGGGACACTGTGGAGAAGCACATCTGCTCCTATGTTTCCTTATCTACTGCCAAAATACCTCCTTAGCAATAAGAACTATTGCTATTCACGCAGAGATGAGATTTAGTGCTGCTGGTGGATTCCCCCTTGCCTCCTTCAATCTAAATTAAACGTTTGTAAGCGACATCTCCAATCTAAGCAAGTGTTAATTTGGGATTTCCGTGATGGTCTGAGGGATATATGGGGATGAGAGAGCTTGCAGGGAAATGCATCAGCTTGACTTATCGGGATGAATCAGCTGTGTGGGCTGTTCCCATGCGTGAAGACAAAGCCACGCTTCTGAGGAATAGCAGATAACCTGGTCGTCCATCTCAGGATGGAAGGAACAGTCCTGGGGGTACGTGCCTTCTGTGGCATACAGAGGAACCGCTTGTTCCCATTGGCTGCCCATTTTGCCATAGACTTGAAGGCTTTCTGCTTTGTGTCAGGAGATGTTTTCCTCAGCGCCGTTCCCCACCTCAGGACTGACTGTCGCTCGAGGGCTGTTGTGCCTGTGGTTCACAGAAGCATAGAATCATCAAGGTTGGGAAAGACCTCCAAGATCATCCAGTCCAACCGTCCACCCACCACCAGTATTTCCCCACTAAACCATGTTCCTTAGTTCCATCTACACGTTTCTTGAACACAAGAAGCTGCAGGCCATCCTGTTGCACATTCTGGAGTAGGGAGGATGCTACAAAGATGGAGCGCATCGCACCCAAACTGCATTTGTTCATGTTGAGTAATTGTTTCCCTCCCACTTTTTTAATATGCTTCCCCTCCCTTCTATGGGTTATTCAGCACCTTGGGCTGGGCAGGGAAGCGCTGAGAGCATGTCCAGCCTTGGCTGCTCTCAGAGCTTTTGAGTCAGCAATGTCCGCTCTGGTTGAGGAGATGCCTTCGGCTCCATGACTTCCTCCCTCCTGGATTTTCACTTACTCTGTCACTTGCTGGGCCAAGTGGCAGCAAAAGCCATGGCTGGGGTGGGACTGTCCCTGGAGGAAGAGGTGGGTAGGAGGACTTGGAGAGCCATGAATGCAAAGTCAATGAGCCAAAGCCAATAATGATCACAGGGATGCAAGCGCTGGAGCCTGGAAGCCCGACTCCTTCTTCGCTGTGTGCTCCTTGGAGATGGTGATGGCTGAATTTTCCCATCATAGGGGAATGATGGTTGTAGACCAGCTCCAGGCTCTACCACGTGTCCTGGTTGCACTGGTGGTCCAAAGCAAAGCTTCAATAGCAATACAAGAAACCTCAAACAAGGTTAATTTGTAGGTCAGTCGGTTCATGATGCAGTTATGGAGCAGCTTCTGGGATTTTAGGTCCTTTTCCAGAGCTCTTCTGAGCAATCGATTAAGCCCTGAAACTTCTAGCATCTCCATCCAGTCTAGATGTTCCTTTCATTCATATCCAGCATCTAGCTCATATATTTGGGTCTCTTACATTCCTGTCCTTTGTAACGTAGCATGATTATTCCCACTGTCTGATAATGCTTCAGGTAAAGCATGTGTATGGAGGGGATCTTTCCCTCCAGTTCTGGGAACCTCTTAGGCAGCAAACTTTTGACTGATAGAGCCACTGGATTAAGAACTGCTTCACTGCCCACATGGTATTTTATCTGTTCTTACGGAGATACAAGTGAAGCGCTACCTTTTCTGCCCAGAATCTTTCAATTGCCCAAATTTTGGTCTCTTTGAAGGTACCACAGCTACCCTGAAGCTAGGTGTAAATACTGAACAGAGAACCGTTAAAAAATCAATGGCTTAATGAAACAATGGAGAAGAATTATGGAGGCCTTTGCATCTGCTTTGCTTCAGCTACAGAGTTTGCTGTCAAGCTGCTCTAGACTGTAAAGGTGGAGATGTGGGAGTTGTGACTGGTCACCTACTTTCTAGTTCATTTACAGACTGAAGCTTCTCCAAACTGTTGTGAAGAATGTGGCCAAAGGGAGAATCTGAATCCACAGCTTCTGGGCTGTTTTTATATCCAGACTTGTTATGAAAAGCTTTCTATGCATGATTAGCTAATAGGAATCAATGCACTTCAAGAATATTACAGTCCTGGGCAGGCCACCACCCCAAAGTTCAGCTACCTGCCAGAGACTGTACATGTACTTGGAAATAGGGTGGCTGAGCAGTTATTTGGCAGCACCAGCTTCCATGTGGGACAAGCATGCCAGGACAGCTGTGTTTAATAACTTTGCTTGGCCCTTTCCACTTTAATTCCAGACAAAGCTTGGGTTAAAGCAAGGAACAGTCCAAAAAATTGATCAGTCTCACTTGCATCTGTGGCTTCATCCTTGCCAGTCAGAGCTGAGCATCCTCTGGGGTCACTGGGCTGAGGTCCCTGTGGCAGTGAGACGCTGGGTTTCATGAGGGAGAAATGGTCCAGCTCTCTTACAGCTCTGAGAGCATTTTGGCCTTTCTCTGCTACTTAAAATGCTGCTTCAGAGCCTTCTTGTTTCAGTGGCTGGAAATTTGCTGGTAATTTTCTTCCTAAAATGACTAAAAAGCCATACATCCCTATTCTTTTCTACACAAGCATCACTCTTCTATCGCTTCCATTGCTTGTCCCTTCAACCCAGAATGGTGTGTGTCCTCAGAACCCCATTTTTTTTTCCTGCAAAAGACATCACAAACTTCCAGTCTGTATGCCTTGTGATATCAAAGCATCCCACAAGCTCTCGGCAGGACGAAGCAGCACTCTGTGACAGAATGATTGGTGACATTTTGCAGTGGGATGAAAGGGACGTGGGGGTCTAATTAGCTACAGGTATCTTCAGTGGTGATCTATGCATTTTCTCATATTGAGGTAGATTTGCTTTCTGTCTTTTTGCTTGTGTTTTACATGTGTGATGTTACCATCCTTCCTCAGACTGCTGTTCTGCACAAGTGATGTTGTCTCATTCATGGTATGAAGGTGCAACCTGGGCTGGAGGAGGCACTGCTGAAAGTACAGCAGTCCTTTTGTGGACTTACCCTGCGTGATCTGCCCAAGGGCATAAAGGAAGCATTTAGTGGAGCAGAAACAGATCCAGGGTGTGACAGATCAGAAGTAGTGCTGCCATTCAGCAAGACCTGGGCAGGCTCAGAGTTGGGAGGAGAGGAACTTGATGGGGTTCAACATGGGCAAATAATGGACCCTGCGACCGGGGAGGAACAACCACAGTGACAGTACAAGGAGGGCTGCTGGAGAGGAGCCCTGTGAAGGACTTGGGGGTCCTGGTGGCCATCAGTTGGCTGATGGTTGACCAGAGACTGACCACGAGCCAGCAGGGTGCCCTGATGGCTAAGAACTGCTTCTGGGGAGGTTGGACTGGATGATGTCCAGAGGTTCCTTCCAATTACTTCCATCTCCTATAACATTGGGATTCTGTCTTGCAGAGTCCCCTGTCCTCCTAACTTTGCTCCCATAAGAAGGCATGCTCTCCCAAGGTCACAGAATCACAGAAAGGCCAGGGTTGGAAGGCACCTCAAGGATGATGAATCTCCAGCCCCCCCTGCCACATGCAGGGCCACCAACCTCCACATTTCATACCAGCCCAGGCTGCCCAGTTCTCCGTCCAACCTGGCCTTGAACACCTCCAGGATAGGGAACTTCTAAAGATGGGGGAATGCCTTTTAAACTCTCTGCCTGGAGACCACAGTGGGGCAAGTGTATGTGCAAACACTCTCCAGAGTTGTGCGTGGCCAAGCTTGCAGCGATCAGCGACTCTGCATGTATAGACACCGAGGAATGGTAGAGTGGAAAAAATTAACTGTAGGTTCCACAAGTTTGCAGTTGTCAAAAGTGAGACCGAATCATGTGCCTTGGCTGGGAGACGTTACTCCTTTAAATTCTCCTTCGACATTAATTAGGAGTCCCTTACATGACCTTGGAGATGATAGTTTTCCCCCTTCCAAACCGTATTTAATGAAAAAGCCTGGCTTGCCAGGTGGGTGACTTTTCCCAGGATCTCGCAGCGCTCGGATTCATACTGATGAAAACCTCTTAAGCTTCACGAGAGTTTAGATCCAAGCCTTGCTCTTTTTCTTTTTTTTTCTTTCTTTAATTTCCCATGATTTTCCATTCCGAGAACTATCCTTCTGAACATATTTATTCCAGCTTGCGCAGTTCAAGGGCCCAGAATTTGACACAACCCCTTCTACCTTCCAGATGCTTGTCAGAAAGGGGCTGCTATTCTACCTCCTGAGGGTTGTATTTTACAGCACAGGGTGTGCCTCCCCATACAATTTAAATCAGCAATAATTAGGGGAGTGCTCTGGATATACCAAAGCAGGGCGAAAAGGGCTGTCCTTGCCTTTTACTCTCTGAAATGAGACATTTTCCCTGTCAGCCGTTGCCTGAGTTCTTGGTGCTTCTCTATGCAGCATTCAGATTCAGGGGGAGAAAGAGGAAATTGAAGTATATGTCGAGTCTCCATGAACGCCAGCCAACGTCTGCATCCTACCTAAAATGAGCAGTCTCGAAAGCGTGACGCCAAATCTGCTCTTTTTCCTGCCTCTGCCACTCTTGCTCTCTAAGATGGCTTGGCTGGGAGACAAATTTTCCTTGCAGTCAGGAAAGTAAGAAAAGAATCAGCAACAGGAGTAGCTCAGAATGAGCAGCATAGGGCCCTTCTGGGCTTGCTGCAGTGCATCACCGCATGGGTGAGCTCCCATCCTTGGACCCTCCAGCAGTGGGGGGCAGCCCTGGGGTGTGTGGGGCTTTGGTCAACACCAAGAGGGGGAGAGATCTTTGGGGGTACCTCTGTTTGCTGCAGAGCTCTGATAGCACCTTTGGCTGTTTGCATGAGCTGGAGAGGTGCCCAGAGATGGGGGGAGGGAAACTAGTGGAGAAACAGAGCTGTAAAATACCCCATGCTTCAGATTGCAGCGGCAAAATTATTAATATTTAAGATTTGAGAGGTCTGGCTAGGAGGTTTGTCCTAACAGAAAGAACATTCCTTGCTACTAAAAGCTACCAGCCTGCGATTGCTTCCAGCCCCACTTCTGAGCTGTGATAGCACTGGGGGTGTCACTGTGGGCTCCAGCACCAAAAGCCATCGATTGATGGAACCATGGCACCAAACGTTGGAATGACTGTTTTCTTCATCTTTTTCTTCTATTTTTTACTTTTTTTTTTTTTTCTTTCTTCCTGAAGGTCCAGTCTTTGCAGCCACTAGGCACAGACTCACAGAACCATTGAGGTTGGAAAGATCACAAAGATCAAGTCCAACTATTAACCCAGCATCACCACTAAACCACGTCCACATCTCCATCTGAATGTTCTCTAATTGAGATTGTAGTCAGTAAATCTTCTGTCTGACCTGCCCTAAATTGTGCTTGCTTCCTTGTTGGAGTCCCTTGTGCTCTCTGCCAAGATCCAACTGGGTCTCCTTTGCCGAGCTGCAATGCTGCCCATGCCCTATAATCAAACGCACCCTGATCTAAACTATCATAAAATTCTAGCTGGCCAACATCCAGCGTTCTGTTGCTTTCTTCCCAGGGGATCTTGTGCAGGTCAGGTGTTAGGTCTGATTTCCTTCAGATGTAAAGCATCTGTGGGTCGAGCCTCGTGTGTAGGTCATTCTGTCTGATTATGCTTTTATGCTGAAATTCAACTTGCCTGGCTCATCTTCATCACAGTGGATTTTGGGCAGAAGTGTCAGTTATGTACTTTTGGACCATTTTAGGAACAAACAAACCAACCCCAAAAGTAGAATTACAGGTTACCTTTATAAACATCTGAACTAAGGGAAGTTGCTCTGGTGTAGGAGTAAATGCTATTTATCAGTGGAGAGATAAAAAAAAAAAGGGAAGCTTCATAAAAGAGTGGGGCTGGAGATGAGGGCAGCCTGCATGGGGATATGCATTATGTGATCATAGAATCATCGAGCAGCTTGGGTTGGAAGGGATCTCAAATATCATGTAGTGCCAATCAATCCCAGTGCTACAGGCTGGTTGCCAACCACTCAATCAAGCATCAGGTCAGGTTGCCCAGAGTCCCCCATCCAGCTCGGCCTTCAGCTGCCTGCATTGGGTGTCCAACATGAAGCACCCTTCTGATGTCAGACTCAAAAGGGATTCTTCTTGCCTGCACCTTCACTGCTAAGAAAGGAGACCTGGAAGTTGCTTTCCTGGCCGTGTGAAGCTGTTGGAAAAGTTGAGTTTGCTTTGGAATGGCACAAAGCCGTGATGGGGGAGGTGGAGATTGGATATCAGGAGGTTTTACACTGAGAGAGCGGTCATGGCACCAAGTGGCTGGAATTCAAGAAGTGCCTGGACAGTGCTTTCAGACATAGGGTCTGATTTTTGTGTGGTCCTGTGTGAGTTTGGACTCCATGATCCTTTTGGTCCCTTCCAACTCGGGATGTTCTAAGATTCTGTGGTTTCCCTTGCTTCTAGCATGATTCCCTACCCCATTTCACCCATCTGGTTATCCTCTTTTTTTTGTTTTAAGAAAGGAAGCACCTAAAGGTAGCAACACTGGATGAGCTTATGTCTGTGCCATGAAAAGCAAGGACAGCCTGAGGGCCTTCAAACTCATTTGCCACTGATGGAAGTGAAGCCCCTAGCAGCCCACATCCATCCAAATATGATCTTTGTTAGGCCGCTGAACCTCACTCTTGGCCAGAGGTCACAGGGCTTGGCTGCCAGCAGGACTGGGTCAGAGTGTGTAGGAGCAGAGCCTAAATAAGCATTAAATAGGAACAAATGTTAACAGCCTTCCTGCTCTTTTACTTCAGAGAGAATCCTGAAGCAGACCTTTGAGTTGCAAACATAAGCAATAAGAGATTTTCCCTCACCCATGTTCTGGCCAGTTTGAGACTAGCCAAAAAGATACCTCCAAGAGAATTAATGCCTGGATTTGCTTAGGACCTCGTGCATCGTGGAAACAGCCCAGCGGAGAGATTTACGGCGAGCAAGTCGCCTTTGTCCTCTCAATGCCAATTTCAGAGCTTTAGTACTGGAGAGTTGTGTTATTCACAGCTTCCTTGGAGCTCGTTGCTGAATTGCCACTGTAATGGCTTTGCTCCTTTTAATGGCCTATGGCTGGGAGTGTTGCGAGAGTGAGAAGCAGAGATTTCAGGCCCAGAATTATTGCTCTGGCAACAAAGTGACCACCAGCAACAACTGAAATTGCAAAATGAGCATTTCTAGGAAAAAAAGAAAATAAAAAATCCATCACGGTGTCAGCTCAGGTTGGACGGTTACAATTGAAACTGAAATCCTCTTCATCTGAGCCTCCCAGAAAAACAAAAACAAAACCAATCCACCAACCTCCCCCCAAAAACCTTGTGAAAGATGGACATTTCTAGGCAGGAATGTCTCTTCTGTGTCATGTAAGAGTTGCCTTTTGGACAACTTGTCTTTTGTCTTTTGGACAACCCTTGTCTTTCTCTCTGCTGTTTTGCACCTCCCATCTCTTTGAGCTGCTGGAGTACACCAGAGGAGCAATATTAAGGAGGAGAGACTCTTGAACAGTTGTAGGAGGAACTAGACTTGTGGAGAGACTGCAGCACCCACAGAGCACTGCTGCTGCCTCTTTGAATCCAGCATTGCAAACGTGAGTTAAGATTTTGTTTCCAGACCAGAATCACTTTATGCACCCGTAATAAAAGAGACTCTTGATGTGTGGAGCTGGGATGTTCAGGACTGGGAGCAGAGTTCTGAGTTACCGAATGGGAGGTGCAAAGCCAGGTGTGATCCCCTATGGATGGGGTTCTGCATCAGGGAGTACAACGTGCTCTATGGAGCAGAGATGTGCTGCAAGAGGGGCTGGCAGCAGAGCGTGCTGAGCTATTTATCCCAGAGGGAAAGCTTTCTGGAGGAGGAAAGAAGGACAAAAGCAAGGTGCTGACATGCCAAAGCCTCTCAAGTGCCCAGGCTGGGATGGTACCTTGATCTGCCCCCTGCTGTGCCTTGTTCATGGCTGGGTCCAACCATGGGAGGTGGAAACCTGCCACCCCTTGAGTCCCTTTTCTATGTGCCTGTCTCCTAATTAGCCAAGAAATTCACAAATGCCTTTCTGTCATCCCAAGGCTGTGTGACAGCCACGCGTTGGCAACGTGTCTGCATGCACGCCAGCACTGCCAGCTGCTGGGCTCAGGGCAGGCCACGGCACCCAGCCAAAACCACAGAAAGGCTTCAGTGAAAAAGAATACGCTCTGAGTGTGAACAAATCGGTGTATTCCATTGGAGGTGATGTTAGCTGCTTTCTGCTGGGCTGCTGGAAAAAAAAAAACCAAACACAAAAAAAGAAGTATTTTCTGTGCAAATACTGTCTGTGGGTGTGCAGGTTTTGGGGGCTGCTCTGGGGTTTGTGCATCACCCAGGGATGGAAAACCCAAGTCCCAGCTCTTCCCAGCCAATGGTTACAGCTCAAGCAGGAGTCCTTCTGTACTCTGCCACAAAGATGCTGAGTGCCTTGAGTTTGTTGCATCTCAGCAGCAGTATAAGCAAGGAGTGAGGGTCATAGAACATTGGGAGTGCAGCCACAGGGACTGGGTTAAGTATCCCAGCAGCAAATAAAGCATCCAAGTGACTTGTGAGCATGAACAGCAGAAAGGCAGGTATGACTGCAAGGCAGGGAGAGAGTTGCATCCATACTCACAAGGTCTTTACAGAGTCATTAAGATTGGAAGAGACTTCTAAGACCGTGAAATCCAACCCATCTCACCATGCTCATAGAATCATGAAGATTGGAGATCTCTAGGATTGCTGAGTCCAACCCCAACTCACCCCCACTGTGCCCACTGACCACGTCCCTCAGTGCCACATCTCCATGGTTCTTGAATGCCTATAGGGGATGGTGACTCCATCACTGTAGAATGGTGTTTCCTGAGCAAAGAAGGTGCTGTGGTTGTAGATTTTGTGTATAAGGACCCATTTCCACCAAGACAAAAGGAGAGCCCAGGTGCCTCCAGCCCCAGGGCCAACCCATCACTTTGTGCCAAGGGGAAGAGGGCTCTGGAGCACCTCACAGACCCAGGGACTTTCAGCCTAGGACATGGGGCATCCGATGAGACGTATGGAATAACATTTCAGTATTGTCAAAACTTATTATAGGATTTATCCTAGGGTTTATGATATACAGAAAGGCAACACAGACAGGGAATGGGAGTGACCAAGGTGGCCTTGAGAGAAACAAGGGTGGAAAATAGAGCAATAAGGGAACAAAAGGGGCTGGGTTTATGCAGGCAAATGTCAGACTGGTCTGTATGCCTGACCATGCCCTGTGCCTGAGCAGTGCAGTCTGCCCTATCACTGATCTCTCTTCCTCATTATTTTATGAGTGAGAGGCTCTCTATTCTGGGTGTATGTGTGTGTGTGTGGAGGTCCAAGTGCCAGCGGCCCAAGTAAGACCAGAGGTCACAGCTCAGCTGCTGGAGAGATGTGGGGCCTGGGGTTGGCTGCTAGTTAAGGACATCAGCTGTAAGAGAGAAATATTTGCATGTTTCTCCATGGCTGCAAGGACTAGGAGATCCCGGGCCAGCTGCTGGGTAAACTGTTAGACAAGCAGGGGTCCGAATGTTGTTTGCTTATGTATGTGTGTATTTTCACTCATGGGCTTTCATCCTGGTTGCTGAGCAATACTGAGCAGCCTGAGGATCTGACATCTCCAGGAGATGCATCCTGGAGTCAGGTGTGGGCTGTTCTTAGCCAGTATCACCATAGAGCCAGCTACAAAGGTCAGGAGGTGCTGGATGGAGGTGGGGTGAGGATCTGAAACCCCAGAGCCAAAATGATTTCTGCAGCGAGACGCCGGATAACAGACACCCCCCAAAAGGGCAGCATGGCCTTCCCACCCCCTCTCCTCTTCTGCTTTTATTTCATCTGAAGGCATTTATAGCAGGAACGTTTCTTTTTATAAACACTTCCATCAGCTGGATGCTCTTCTGCGGGGCACGTTGACACATCAAATTAGGCTGTGGTTTGGGTGGCGGCCGCCGTGGGGCCAAGGATATGAAGATGTGAGGGGGAATGGTGCAGAGGGGAAGGAGGAAGGCTCCTCGCAGCTCAAACCTGCGGTTGAGAGCTGGCACTCAGCAAAAACCGCCTTCATCAAAGCTTGCTGTTGAGCAAGGCTTTGGGATGCTCACTGTCTGCACGTCTCCGCATTCCCTGGGTGCATGCAGGAGGGCAATGGGGACACTGAGAGGTGGCCCTGTGCTCCAGCCCACGTCCCATCCTGCCTTTGCGGGTGCTTTGAGACGTTCCCTCGCTTCTCTCCTCTTCCTCCACTGTTTTTCACGTCTCTGCGTTTCCCCGTTTTGGCTGGAAATGCTGAGGTCTGTGCCAGGAAAGGCTGCTTTCATGGCGTCGTGCGACTGGCTGGCCCGGCCCTGTGAGATTCCCACTTCCATCCAAGAGCTTGTCCTACTTTCAGACCGGGCTGTGGAGATCACGGTGTGAACTGCCTTCCCCCTCCTCTCCTGCTCCTGGGACCTGCTGCAGCTCCCACCTCTCCACCTGCAGCGTTCCCAATGACACCACTTTACTTCTGCTCCCCACTTCTCCATCACTTCCTCAGCACATCCTCAGCTGGGGCTTACTGAGATGCTGATGGTTGCAAGATGCATGACCAGAAAGGCGGATAGGGTGAAAGAGAGGGATCTTGGGACAGTGGGGCACAGTAGAGACAGAGGATTGTAATGAGATCTTAAAAGCCCTTTGCCAGTTTTTGGTTACCTCAAAATCCAGTCTTTCAGCACCTCTCTTCTCATTGAAGCTTCCTGAAACTCTGCCAGATCATCTGCTTAAATGTGAGAGATTCATCCAGCTCAGTCCTGTCTCCTCCTCCTCCTCCTCATCTCAGTTATGCATTTTCTCACCCATCCTAGAAGCCAGGGAGCAGCTCATCAGCTTTCAGAACAGTGGTATTGGTGTTGCACAGTCTGGAAATGTGTGTTCTTGAGTCTGGCTGCAGCCTCTTGGGCCATCATCTGGCCTGAGGCATGCTTGGAAATGGAGAATGCAGGTCTCTGCCCCATGGAAGGAGTGTGAGCTCTTAAATACTATGAACATTGGCAGCTGGACCTGCTGGCTACCTCTCAGCAGCAGCTCGGACCTGGGGAGCTGGGGCAAGGAGCACCCAAAGCTTTATCATGGCTTGGTTTCAATACCATCGTGGTGATGTGTGATCCAACCTCTGAAAGAATACGGATTCAAGGCCAGTAATGGAGATAACATGGAAATGTCTTACAATTAGATCTGCTGTTCCCACCTCTCCCTTCACTGAGACCTAATTAAGTTGGAGGAAGAAGTGAAACGTTGAATTTTAGATTTGAAATTCCCTGGGACTAAAGTAAGGCCCAAAACCAATGCTAATGAGAAAAAAAAAATTGCAGTTGTTGACCAGCAATTCCTAGCTTCTCAGCAAAAATAAATAAAGGAAAGCATGGAGATCTTATGGCTAAGAATTATGTGGAAGTTGGTGGATCTGCAAAAAGAAATCAACAGGTTAGATGTGGGAGATACCTCGCTGTGTGCAGCTTTGTGAGAGGAACCAAGGCACTCCCATGTTGGTGGCTGCTTTGGAGGATCCAACAGAAAAAGAAACCAGAGAATAATCAGTTCCTCAAAGAGGGAAATTTGACACAGTTGCTTCAAAACAAAGCCGGACGAAGGAAAATGGCAGTGTGATGAGCAGGACATAGGGCTAGTGCTGATGTCAGTGGTGGTGTCCTCTGCCTATCAGGAAAGGGTTCAGAAAAGGAGAAAGAAAATTTGAAATGGACTGGTAGACTGAAGGAATCCTGGAGGACATTAATCACTTGAAACACAGCCTTTCAGAGAGGAAAAGGATCCAACTCCTGTAGCAAACGGTACATTCATCGAATGTAAGACAAGAAAAGATCTCTGACCTCCCACGTAAATCCTGCCGCCTGCCCCAGAGTTCCTGCACCATAACTCATGGGGGGAGAGCAGTCGTGCTTCAGAAATACATCCCGTCTTCATTTCAAAGGGGAAAACCACACCAGCCTTAGGTAAGCTGTTCCTGTAGTTAATTATCATACTGAAAGAGAAAGAAGCGTGCTTTATTCCAGATTGAATTTGTCTGGCTTCGGTTTCCAGCCATTGGATCTCGTTAAGCTGTTGTCTGCTAGATTAAAGAGCCCTCTGCTGAATACAGACAAATTGGCAATCTAGAAGCAAGGAGGTCCGAGGCCAAGTCCTGCTCTTCATTAGGAGGAGGAGCACAATGCTCAGGGTCACACAGGACGTCCTCCTTTGCCATCTCACAGCTGTGCCAGCTGTGAAATCCCCCTAATTTTTGGCTGCCAGCCCAAGGCAATGCCCTCGGATTTAAAGGGAGGAGGAAAAGCAAACAAGCCTTCATCCCACTCGCATTTTGTTTGCCGTTGGCAAAGCGGGCTCAAAGGAAGATGAGAAATGCTTGGCATCATGGCACATTTGTTGCGCAGAGCTGAGCCATGCTTCAGTTCCATTGTGTTGGGTTGGACGCCCCGTTGGCTCCGTTGTGTTGGGTTGGATGCCCATAGGCTCCATTGTGTTGGATTGGATGCCTGAGTCCCATGGTGAAATACATGGGCCATAGAGGATCAACTTGCAGAGACATCACGCCTCTCCTCTGGTGAAGATGCTGGCAGGCCAGGACGTCTCCCAGTGGCTTTGGCAGCAGAGTAAAAGAGAAATCATCATCTTACAATAATAATAATAATAATAAAAAGAAATCCAGTTAATCAATGAAGACAAAATCCTGTTTAATGTGAAACAGACTGTGCCAGTGCTCCCACGGCTGCTCCTGGCCTGGGTAGAGCAGGAGGTCTTGAGGTCAGCCCCACGTCGTGGTTTCCTATAGAGGTGGGGAACTCAGACATGGTCTCTAGCAGCCTGACAACTGACTCTGGAGGGAAAGCAGAGAGGAGACATCCAGGAAGAACCTGGAGTGACAGAGGCCAAGGATGGAGCAAAAGGGCCCCAAATTGGACGGCGAAAAGAACAGTTGTTCCTCTCTGCACCTCCCCCCTCCCTCCTCCTCCTCCCGGGCTGACGCTAAGCATGAGCTTCCCCTCCCACAAAATAAAGGCCTTGATGACAGGCTGCCTTCCCCCGAACGGAGTGTCAAGTTGAAATCTGGCCCTGAGGATTTGTGGTGGCTCAGGGCAAAAGTCAAAACAAACACAAACACATTCCCCAGTGCCGACGTCAACCCAGCCCTGAAGAGGAGACGGCAAAGCAGAGTTAATGAGCAGGAGAGATTTTGTTTGGATGTGCCGAGGGGACACGGAGGACAGCCAGGAAAGCAACAGGGCAAAGCAATAGGACTTTTCTTCTAGTTTACGGGGTGGGGGGCTCATGCTCCTGGAGAACATTGGTTGATTGCCTTCTTTCTATACAACATGGATGGCTTTGCTTTTCCCCTTCCCTTGAAGCAGCATTTGCCATGCTGGGTTGGCGGCAGCAAGATCTTGCTGGCTTTGCCAAGAGGTGGCAGTGCTAGAGCTCCACAGCCTGGATAGGCAAGGGCCCACGCCAAGTGCCTACGTGTGGCTGTGCACAGTGCATGTGGTGCTCCGGGGCTGGGAGCAAAGATTTTGTGTTGCAGCACAACCAGAGCAGTACTTATTTAAGACAGGATGGAGTCAAGTACAAAAAGCTTTTCCTTTAATAAACGGAGTGGCTGGTCAAGTGTTGGCTCCAAGAGTGCTTGCCAGCATCAGCTGAGGTCTCTGGATTTGTAGACTCTTTTAATATGTAATTCTCCCACTCTGCTTTTCAATCAAAGGGTTTTGCAATGGTAAATGAATGACAGCGTGTTCCCTGTTGCATAGAAGGTGGAAACAAAAATATCCCTTTGTCCTATTCGGAGAAGTACCCATGAGATTTGGGTGGCTGGTCCATGAGGGAAAATAGAATTCAAGAGAACCTGAAGGGGAGCTCAGGGAAGTTGAAGGGTGGGCCGATGTCACCTGGGGCTGTGGGCAACGTTTGTTTCTTAGCATCATTACTGTACAAGGAGGACAGGGATACAAACAGCCTTGGGCATCTCCTGGATAGTTCATATCCCTTCAGCCACGCATGGACTCAAGCTGTGATGATCACAGTCTGCCTCATGATCTCCAGGAGAGGCAGCCTGAGCGAGGCTGGATGCCACACTGCATGGGAGCTCAGCTGTGGATGCCAATGCTTTAAAGCCAAGTGCATGAATGGGGCAAGAAGGGGGTATTAAACTCAGTGCTCGCAGCAGAGCAAGCAGTGAATCCGTGAGCAGTCATAGTATGTGTACAGCACTTCACCTGTCTGCAGTGCCACTTAGATCTCACACAATTACAGTAAGTCACACTGTTACATCTCAGAATATCAAACATTTTATCCAAGATTCACGTGGAATATTTGGGTTAGAACTGGAACTCTGTAGGAAGGGACAGAGAAGCTGTCTCCTACCAGCTAACTCCCCAAACATAGACTTTGCAAAGCTCTCTGTTAGAGCACAGCTTGGAAGCAGGCACAGAGGCTTGTAATATTTTCTGTGTAATTAAGTGATTAATATAAACCATGTGGTCTAATGATCTGTCATCTCCGATGTTACCCCGTGCCACTTAAGATGCTGTGGTTTGACAGAGCACCAAGCAGAGCTCCGCTCTCCCCTTCCCGACCTTTATAGGGCTTTGCTGGGTAATGCTTTTCAGTGGGTTTGTGCTGTGCTAGCTGTGATGGATGAGAAGCTGTGAGATCTTGTAATAACAAGCAGCGTTTTCACGCTCATCCAGCTCCTGTGGCAGCTCCCCAGCGAAAGCAAAAAAGGCTTTCCTCATGGTTTCTGTCCATTCGTTGTCAGGATGGCTTCGGCTCTTCTGGCACTTGGGTTGAGCAAGAGGAACAAAAGCACATTTGGTATTTTATTTCTCTATTCCTGCATTATTTTTTTTTACTGTCACAGCACCTGAGATCCTGCCAGGTTGTGGATGAGGCCAGGCTGGATGTGGCTCTGGGCAGCCTGGTCTGCTGGTTGGTGACCCTGCACATAGCAGGGGGTTGGAACTGGATGAGCACTGTGGTCCTTTTCAACCCAGGCCATTCTACGATTCTATGATCCTCAATGAATAAATGAAGTGTTTCTGCTCAAAGCACCCCAAAAAGAAAGAAACTACGACCATGGAGAGGCAGTGTGCCCCAACAGCAAAAACATAGAGTCATAGAATGGCTTGAATTGGAGGGGACCTCCCTACTGACCTACAGGGTGACCTCCCCCTCCGCCCAGCCCTACTTTGAGCAAATTCCTTCTTTGGTCATAAATGCTTTTCTTGATGGCTACTGAAAGTTAATTATCCTCCCCCCCCACCCCATGAGTTCTTTAGACCTTGCATTAGGACCATTGGACCCACGGCATCAAGCAGAGATCTCAGAGAAGAGGGATATTTTGGAGCTCTGAGAGATATTATGATGACTTTAGGGACGTTTTGAGTATTTTTCAGATTTTGAGAAGGAAGAATGACTGCTTCCAGACTCCTGAGGGCATTTTGATAGGAAATCATAGAATCATAGAATGGCTTGGGTTGGAAGGGACTCAAGGACCATTAAGCCTCCAACCTCCTGGAAATGATTGCTTTTGAAACCATGCATGAAAATGTAATCGTAAACTGGTCCCCAAATTTTATTTGCTTGAAGGATCAAGATAGCTGTAGAACAATACAGAATATCTGATCTTTGTTTCTCTCTTTGCAACAAACCTTAAGCTTTAAAACTTAACTCTCTGTCTTGCCTTCCCTTTGGGTGAAGCTGTCTCTGCACACTAGACAACCTGGGGTTGCGTGCTGATTTAATCTGTCCCCAAACTAACAAGGCTGATAGCACATTGACAAACCAAGTGGGTGAAGGGAGGGATTTGTTTCATTTCATTTCAAGCCATTTAGCAATTATTCATCTTGCCCAAATCACCTGGGCTTCCTCCAAGAGAAAGAATCCACCCGAAAGTGGGGGTCTGGGATAGGAGAGATGAGGAACCCTATAGTGGGATGAGCTCTGCCTGCAGTGGTAATGAGGTTTCTGTAGGTCTGGTCAACACTTAACTTTTAGACAGCGATGCTTATTGAATGAATCTCACATTGTCCTGAAAAACCCAAGGTTAGTCACCTTTAACCAGAACCCGTGGGTCCTGCCTTTATTTCTGACCATAGCTACCAGTCCTTGCTCCTGATTTCTGGGTTACGGTACCTTGGAGAAAAAGAGCTCACCTTGGTCATCTCTGCCATATGGCAAGGTCAACTCCACGCAATTCCTGACGGGTGTTCAGGGCAGGGAAGGGTGAAGTAACACACATGCAAGGACTGTCGTTGTGTTCTGCAAAGGGAAAACGTGCAGTCTATCTTCTGTGAGGAACTGGAGCTCATGAACAAGTCTGTCCCTTTGTCACCTTCAGGGTACAGCTGGAGACTGCTCTCAGCCCGAGCTGCTGCGTGTTGGTGAAAGGCTGTGGTTCCTCTCAATGGGAACACGGAGATGTGAGCACTTTGCCAGCAGCATAAGGTACTCCTATTTGCATAGAGGCTGAAACTGCTCAGAAGTAAGTTATAATGAGATTGTCAATCTCATCACCGCAAGATGCTGGTGAGGCCAAGAGTTTTGCAGAAAGTATTTTAGCTAATGGCTTTTAAAAGTTTTGCAAGGCATAATAAGGGACCTGCAAGGCATAAGGGACCTAAGGGGAGTTGGACTGAGGGATCTCCAGAGGTCCCTTCCAACCCCTGTGATTCTGTGATTCTGTAGCATTCAAGAACTGCATTTTCAGCATTTATACCAGTTCATAAGTAGAAGATTTAACACAGAGGGATGATACTCCCACATATCTTTTCTGCATATTTCCTACACCATTCCCCCCAAACTGCTGGTGCTTTGCAGCTGTCAGAGACAGGACATTGGTCTGACTGGACCTTGTGACCCATTTGGCTTGACGTCCTCCTCCATCCCTCCCAGTTGAATGATGCATTTGATTCCTCCAGCAGCTGTCCCTGGAGCATCTGGCCAAGCAGAGGTCAAGAAGGTTCAGTAGTTTGTGTGTGGGGAAAACCAGGTTCTCCTCCTCTGAGCAGGATGGAAAGTATCCTGTCTGTTTCCGCTCCTCCCCTGCCCCAAAGTCAAGAGGACTTCTTGCAGCATTCCTGAGCCCAGTCCCTGCAGCTTATAGTCATATATTTAGCATTTTAAACACTGTATTTTGCCCTGAACTTTAAATTGTGCTTCTCCTCTCTGCTTCTGTCCTTTCCCATCAGTGACAGTCGCAGTCTATTTGATACAGGCCAGGTTACTGAGCCATGACCGTGTAATTATGGTTGGAGCCACAGAGCTATTTTTACGCCCTGCCAGAGATTATTCACTTATCAGGAATGTATATTTAAGTGGCAGGCTCTGAACTGGCCGCTATAAATAGGCAAACCCAACACCCTCTGTGTTTTCTTTCAACTCTGTCATCTATCACGCCTTCAATTTCCGCAACCACATCAACGTCTGTGCAGGGCAGGACGAGTCGGAGTGGAGAGGAGCAGCTGGTGAACTCACTTGGAAAGAAAAAGGAGAGCAAAGGGAAACGTGTAAAGCGTAATGCCACCTCTGCTCAAGTGTGACGGGAGCCTGGGACTGGAAGAAGGGCTGCATGGGTTGGCTTCCCTTCCAGGGTGAATTGCTTGACCCCAGGTTCAGGACCCTCAGCTGCTCCATGTGACAGCTTCTGTCCACTGCTGTCAGCTGCCTGGTGATGGCATGGGGACATTGGTGCTGGGGTAAATGGGACAGGGCAACTCTCACAGGGCATTAGTACTATAAAAGGTAATAGGGAGAAGGCAATATAAATGCTTTCTAGCAGGATTCATAGACTCACAGAATGATTTAGGTTGGACCTTAGAATGACCATTGAGTTCCAACCCCTGCCGTGGGCTGGTTGCCTCTCACCAGCTCAGGTTGCCCAGGCCCCCATCCATGGCCATGGGCATCTCCACAGATGGGGCACCAGCAGCTCTCCGGGCAACCTGAAAAGATGTGAAGTTGGGGAAAGGCTCCCAGGAGAGGGGAAATGGGAGCATGGGCAGTGGGCTTTCCCCTCTTGGCCCAGCTCAGCTTTCATTAATTAGAACCATAGGATCATTGCCCATAGAGGTGGTGGGTGCCCCATGGAGACATTCAAGGTCAGGTTGGACGGGGCTCTGAGCACCTGGTGGAGTTGTAGGTGTTTCTGTTCATTGCAGCACAGTGGGACCAGACAGCCTTAAAGTGTCCCTTCCAAACCATTCTATGGTCCAGACATACAATCTGTATTTCTTTAATTTAGAGAAGGATTTGGTGTGGGACCATGTCACAAGCCTTGCACAAATCTATGTAGATGACATCAGTTGCCCTTCTTTTGTCCACTGATCCTGTTGCTCCATCATAGAAGGCCACCAGATTGATCAAGCAAGACGGAAGGGCTGTCCAGGCTTAATGCCTGCACCTACCTGGAGTATTGGCTGCTTCTTTAAACACAGACTGATCTCACCAAGGCTGCTCAACGTCTCTCCAAGGAGAGGCCCTTGGGTACCAATATTTTTTTACTAACTGAAGGCTGTCCTGTGGCTTTGTTGCACCTCCTGGGTCATTTTCCCTTGCTAGCAACTGGCAGCACAGATACTTCACGCTGGCATTTTTTATGCATGAGTCGAGTGCTTCTGTAGGAAGCCTAACACCTTGAATGGAAATCCCAGATATCTTGGTTCACTTCAGACAGTATCTGATTAGCAAGCTGTATGCATTTTTTGGCTCTTTTCCTGGTTTCTGGGCAAGACAGGATGTTGGTATGCATGGGAAATAGCAATTATTTTCCAAGCTTCACAGTTTCTAGGGGTGCACGCTGCTGTCCATGACCCGAATGAAGGGTTTGGGCAGCAGTTGTATCTGGGGCAGACGCACTGCGGGAACAAGGATGTGGAAATTGGCAGCATCCCTTTAAAAGAAACAAAAAAAAATACCCAAATCTAAACACTGACAAGCAGCAGGGTGCATCTCACAGTTTGTTCAGCATCTGAAGGCCTCCGTGGCTCCTCGATGGGTGTCACACGAGGAAAGAAAGCCTCCTTGCTTTGCCACCTTGGATTCTCAGCCCTGGAGCAGCCACGCAGACCACTTCTCCCACTTGTGGATATACTGAAGCTGATAAAATATGCTCCCTCCTGTCTTTGCATAGCACATCGTGTCCATACTGACTCTTTCTCAGAATTTCTGGCTGCACATTCCTTGGCCTCGCCGTGCAGTCCCCTTTTAGCACAGCTGATACTGTACAGTGACTCTGGTTTACTTTCCCTTCCAGACCTCTCCAAGTGCCAGAGGAACTTGTGGTTTCATGCAGGCCGTTGTGACTTTGTTAAAAAATAGGGCTGGCTGTATCATCACCGAGCTGATCTCATGATTCCTGATAGTGCATTTCTCGATGCTGGCGATTGCAATGGCACTGCGTGCTCCTACGCATCTCCCTGTGGGTTTGCACTTTGCCTCTGCCCAAGAGAGGGATCACCTGGGAGATTTTGCTTGCATTTTCCCCACTTATTTTCCCCAAGGAGCAGTGAGCTCGAATATGGAGTCTTGGAGGTGTGAATTTGGGATTGGTATTGGTTGCTGTGATGCAGCCCTTTGTATGTCATGATGAAATTCATGGCACCCTGAGACAAAGGCACATCCCTTCCCTTTGCCACTAGAATGCCCAAACTCCTCATTTCTTCCACCCTGTTACACTGTGCTTTCAAATTCTGCACCCTGAGCACCTTCTGGCAGTGTTATCTCTATTATCCATCCCACATTTCTGTTTTGTTTTGTTGTCCTTTCTGCTTTGAAAGGTCCTATCCAGACAGCAGTCCCAGCACAGCTTGCTGCTTTCTGTCTCTGTTCTCATCAAGGCCTTGTGACCAATGCTTAGATGTGAAATATCCTTTTCTAATCTGGCAGTTTTATGGGACATGCATTCGTTCACCTTGGATTCTGCCCAACACATCGCTTTCTGGAGATATTTCTAAGCTAAAACTGTTGTTCTGTGTTGCTTGGCTACTTTCCTGTGTTTTTAGGTTACACACCCTGCCTCTCAGAAATGCCACTATCAGGCTTTTGTCACGACCTTTCTGCTGATGTCATGTTTCTGATGGGGATTTCTGACACTTATCAGTCCCATGTGCCTTCTTTTTTTTTTTTTTTTTCCTGGAAGGGTTTCTTGCACCAATTTTGCATCAAAAGGGATATTTTCTTCACACCACATTCCAAAGCAGATGCCAAAAAGAATGAACTGGTTGCTGCTTTTCTTGACCTTGAGATGCTGATATGTAGATGGAGAATGAAGTTTCAGCTAAATTTAAACAAGCTGGATATTAATTTCTTGTCCAAACCCGTTATTTTTGGTCTTCTTTGGTCAATGGAAAGAAGTTGGCACCTAGGAAAGGTCTGCATCCCCTACAGAGGTAGTTGTGTCAGACAGGAGGATGAGGTTGTCTGTAGGCCTATGGCCCCACACTGCACCCATTAGACGAATAATTAAGGTTTCATTCTACATGCAGATTGAGAGTCAGAAATAGAGTCTCCATGTGAGTGGGTTGTCTGAACACCTGCTGCAGTCAGAGATCTCTTCAGCTCAGACCATGGGCACTGATTAGTGGTCTAAACATAAGCATTTATTCTCATCTGAGAGTCCTAGGAAGTCCTTCCCTGCTTGTGCAGGCGCTGCAAGAAGGTCTTCACCTCCAATTAATCCTGTGCCACCTCTGTCAAACCTGTACAGATGTCTTGAATACAACCTTAAATCTCAAACAATGCTAGCCCTCCCCATGCAGGTCAATAAATCATGCTGTTAACAGAATCACAGCCCTGGGAAACCTGATCTAGCTGTGCATATCCCTGTTCACTGCAGAGGAGTTGGACTAGATGACCTTTAGAGGCCCCTTCCAACTCTAAGTATTCTCTGATTCCATGATATGTGGATCTTCACTGTCCAATATGAGAAGTCAATGGGTGCCTCATCTGTAGGCACCCACTAAAGTGTCTCAGTCTACATGTTTGTGGTTTCCCTTGCTTAATAAGTAAACAAAGGAGTGAGATGATGTCAATATGTACACAGAGGCAAGCATATGGGAGCAAGGATAGATGAGTGTCATAGATCAATAGATCTACTGTGATAGATAGGCAGAAGGGTCCTGGGCCATCTGGGCAGTTTTTGTGTTCTGCAGTTCTTGCAGATTTGTACACATCCCATTTCCAGCCTGTCCTTGGTTGTTTTGTTTTGTTTTATTTGTGTGGCAGAGATGTGATTTTTGCTCACCAATGGCAACTCAATTGCAGTGAGTTCTTGAATCCATAGGGTGCCGTGATGGGGAGGGGAAGATCATGGCTGCTGTGCCCTGTCCTCCACAAATCTCCCTCCCAGCTGTGTGGATCTCTTAAGCGAAGTGTTAGCATGAAGAGCAGCTGGTATCTGGCTAGAGGCTGCCATGCCTGCAGGAACCACATCTGCATCTCAGCATGGCCACTGCTGGGGGAAATTAAAAGGGAAATTCAAAGGGAGGTGGCACAGCCAGGAAGGACCATGGGAATCCCACTCTTGTGTGGTCTAAACTTTGCATCCTCTCCCTTTTGCAAAGGAAATTTCACCCCATTTGACCGATGTTCCTACTGTCATATGCTTCTGTGAGGAGCTTGCAGCATCTCAGTGTGTTTTACAGAGAACGGAGCCTCTGATTTTATAGTGAGATGATGAGAACGTAACGATGGTTGGTCCTGGATCTCCCAGGAAGTCAAGGAAGTTCTCTTTCTGTCTGGCTGATCTCTCCTCTTTTTCTCACCCAGAAAGCACTTTCTATAAAAGCAGGCCAATGGGAGCCGCCCTAATTTTTACCAGACAGTCACTAATTAGGAGCCTAACTGGGGTTATACATCTTGACCACGTTCCAGGAGGTTCTGTGAGAAGGAAGGGTCCGGATGATGACATAATAGCCACTGTAGCTCTTTTCCTCATGCTAAAAGAAAATAGAAGCTTTGCAGGGTTTTTCTCAAACTCACCACTGCTTCCTTGCAAAGAAGGACTTTTCCTCTTGACAAATAGCAGCGTGACCCACTGGCAAAGGGGGTGAGTAAGGAGGTAACATCCAGACTCTCTTTAACACACGATGCCTTTAACCAGCACTGTCAAAACCTTTCCCCTAAAACATATATTCGCTCACTTAAGAAAACAGCAGGGCCATGGGAACAATAAACCCTCTGTTGCCCAAATGCATTTATGTTGGCTCATATAAGACTGAGCACTGACATCGAGAGGAGCACAGCTTTTTTTTTCTTTCTTTCTTCTGTTCCTAAAACACACACAGTCTTTTCCCATTGGAGTTACAGGAAAGAGCCCCATTAGCAGAGGTTTTGTTTAGGGGCCTCCAAACAGTATAGAAAAGCTCACTGGAAAGCATTTCCCTCCAGAAGAAACTGGCACCTACCAACACAACACTTCTTCTGCCTCCAGCTCCTCTCCATTGATGGAGGAACCAGCAACACTTGGGTCTGTCTTCATCCCTGCCAGTAACCGACTGTGATTCGCATGGCTGTGCCTCCTCGTCCCTCCTTGTATGCTGCAGTTTCTCTCCCTGCTAGCGGTATTTTCTTTATTTCTGATACTTTTATTTCTGAACTGGTGCTCAGTTGCCTGACTCCTAGAGCTTGGGAGCCTTTGCTGCCCATTGGGCTTATAGAACCATCTGCTTTGTTTGACAGAAAGAGGCGAAGATTCATTAAATGTGTCATAATTGCTTGGAAAGACTGAGATGAAAACAAACATCTTTAAGGCTGAGATGAAAACAAACATCTTTCAATAGCTGAAGGTTGTTGAGAAATGACTTTTATGCTTTTTGTCATATGAGTGGAAAACTGAAACTTTTCTGCTTTCCTTTGAAGGATTGCTTGCATCAAAGGAGAAAAAAAAGGGAAAAAACTCTCTTTTTGCATAAATCTTCTTCATTAATATCAATAGGCAGATGGAAATATTTCACAAAGAAGCAGAAGGCAACATTATATGGAATCATCATTAACTGTGTTTAGAGTTGAAAGATCAGACAAAGGTCTGGAATTTCTTCTTCTTAAAGCTCAGGAGATCTCTAAATAGGAAGAGATACACAAAAGAATGAAAGCTCCCAAAAAGGCTGGGCCAAGTTTTGATTCATTTGCAGATGAACCATGTCTCAATCAGAGAAAAAAAAAAAGAAAGAAAGAAAGAAAAAAAAAAAGGACATATTAATCTAAGGGGAATATCGTAAAAATGTCATGCCTAAGATGTGTCAACTAGCAAAAGTTGTTCTGGCAGTTCCATTTGCAGCAGCACAAGCGTGTGCTGAAAGAACATTTTCAGCCCTCAGATTTATCATGTTTGTTGCAGACATCCAGTGTGACAGAGGATATATTAGATGTTATTTTATTTCACCCAACACAAAGGGCTCTTAAAAAAAAAAAAAGCTGTGTTTATTTGACAACAGAAAAAGTCCTCGGAAAAAAGAAGATTTACTGCTGGAGTCAGAAAATAAACGCACGGTCACAAAACAATAGTTTCAATTTTGAGTTTCAGCACCCTGTTTTGAAGTAAGTGTTGAGTTTGATGGGCGTGGGTTCTGACTGGTTTCTTCTGGTCATCAAACATCAGTATTCCTGTTGTGTTGTCTTGAACTGAACCTGAACCCGGGCTGGGTGCAACCATACCCAACTCCAAAATCAGAGGAACTGCTGTCCATCTTTAAAAGACCTTTCTCATTCTAGATTTAGGATTCTCTTATTCCATGAGGCCACATTCTGGACCGACGTCTTGTCCAAAAGGCCTTTCACTGCAAGTGGCAGATCAAGTTCAGAGGCTAATCTGTGAAATGACTGATAGAACAACAGGGAATGCAAGAGGGAATACTAAGGTGATCAGGGGGCTGCAGCACCTCCCCTATGAGGACAGGCTGAGGGAGTTGGGCTTGTTCAGCCTGGAGAAGAGAAGCTGCGGGGTGACCTCAGTGCAGCCTATCGATAGCTGAAGGGAACCTACAGCCAGGAGGGGAGTCAACTCTTCAGAAGGGCTGACAACAGCAGGACGAGGGGAAATGGATCCAAGTTGAGGGAGGGAAGATTGAGGTTGGATGTTAGGGGGAAGTTCTTCACAAGGAGAGCGGTTAGGGCCTGGAACGGGCTGCCCAGGGAGGTTGTGGATGCCCCGTCCTTGGCCGTGTTCAAGGCCAGGTTGGACGGGGTCCTGTGCAACCTGATATAAATGTGTATCTTTGGTGGCCATGCTAGGCAGGGGGGTTGGAACTGCGTGATCCTTGAGGTCCCTTCCAACCCGAGTGATTCTGTGATTCTGTGTGATTCTGTGATTCTGTGAATGGCCCCATGTTGCACCAGGGGAGGGGTAGGTTGGGCATTACAAATAATTTCTTCTTAAAAAGTGTGGTCAGACACTGGCACAGCTGCCCGGGGAGTGGTGGGCTCACCGTCCCTGCAAGGTGTTCAGAACCTTGGAGATGTAGTACATGGTCAGTGGGCAATATTGGCAGTAGGATGGTTGGACAAGATGGTCTCAGAGGTCTTTTCCAACCTTAATGATTCCATGAACCCTCGGTTCTACAACTGTCCAGGCTGTCGTCCGGGTTACATCACAGTCCCAGAAGCTATATCTATATTAAGAAATAAAATAGATCAAGGCTTCTGTTTAGCTCCTAACGCCAGGTTGCTTCGCCACAATAATTTTCTCATGGCTAAACTCGTCTTCCTCTGAAGGTGATGGCCTCACCCATCCTATGAGTTAAAAACCGTGTTCTGTCCTATCAGGGTGCAGCCCAGGAGCCGTGTTGGTGTCCATACACTCCATGTTTGGGGGCTCAGAGAGTTTTGAACAGCTCACTTTTCCGGGAAGAGACAGCAGTGGAAAGGGCCAGGCATCCCAGCTAGGCAGGCAGTTTTCCCTGCAGGCAAAATCCTTGGCAGCCGTTTTGCAGAAGGTGGCAGGTCTGCAAATGAAATCACCCCAGCACGAGTCTATCAAAGTCAAAGCAAAATAACCCCTCTGAGGTCAACTGAGGAACATCTGGGATGAATTTGGCTTGCTGAAGCTGTCTGCATTAGAAGTAAGCAAACAAACAAACGTGCCAATTAACCCCGCTCCCCTCCACAGAACTACGTGTTGCAGGGTTAACTTTATGGGTTATTTTATTTAAGGCTAGAAAATCAGCTTACTAGCCCCAAGCACGGGCTGGTTCTGCATTTAAGATCCAAGCCAGGAAGAAGATGATTGGCTTTGATTCCTCCTGATCCCTGTCCAGAAGAAGTTGTGTCTTAGTTTATTAAGATTTAAGGGTCCAGGCTTGACTGCCAGCCCAGACTCAGGAGTTTCCCTTAGAGATTCTTTATGTACACTCATTTTCACATATAGCTAATAAAGAGCCGTCCCCATATTTTATGCTGACTGCTCCTGAACAGGAGAGAAAAACATCAGATGCTGCCTGGAACACGCTGAAATAATTTAATTTAAATTATAGTTCATGGGTTTTTTTTTGTTGTTGTTTTAGGTTTTGGATGATATAATTATATACCACTTCCTTATCAAGATCCCCTTCTCCTTTATCTTCATCTCCTCATTGGATGCTCATGGTTTAAGTACCACTACTTTCTCTCAGGCTTTCTTTCAATCAAGTGACTTCTTTAGGATTTGGAACTTAAATCTTTATCTCTGCCTATAAATGCAGACACACGTGGAGAAATTTACCTACAAAATAACATGTTATTTCCCACGCTGCTTTCCCTACATCATTATCTGTCTTGACAAGAGACAGTGCGACGCGAGCACTTGTGTCAGCGTACCATAAAACTCTTCTTCCAAAGAGGATTCCCCCAAAACATGCACACATATTTATGACATTGAAGAAATTCTACTATTTTGATAGGCAAAAGGTAGAATCAATAGCATTTTGATCAGAAAAGCTCTGCCTCTTGGAGATGTGAAGCACCAGGAAGCAAAAATCAGCATCCAGATAGGGGGCGAGGTGGTGGTGGGTTGACAGTTGAACTTGATGATCCTGGAGGTCTTTTCCAGCCTCAATGGCTCTGTGGTTGGTTAAATATCTGAACTGGACATGCAGCAGTCTTCATTGATTAAAGTGCCATTCGCTGCCCTGTGATAGAAGAGGTAAAAGGGAAGTTTAACGTATGAATAAAAAATAAAATGAGATAGCAGGATTTCCTCCCATGAGCTCTAAAGCGAAAAGAGTCAGGAATTACGATTTGGTTTGGATGATTTTAACATATCCCAGTCCACTGCATTTGAATGATGTCAGATAAATCGGGGAGAATAAATCCGACCACGGTTATTAAGCATGATATTGCAGATGTAAATTTCGGAAGGAGCTTAAATTTAGGATTGGACTGGAGGATCTCCAGAGGTCCCTTCCAACTCCTATGGGTCTGTGATCCCATGTGGTCTCAGTCGTATTCAAAGCCACTGCAGCACACCAAGAAAATCAGGCACTTTTCTGGCATCAGTTGTTTCCTATTAACAATTAGGCAAGGCTTGGAGGAAGAAGTCATGCATTTTATTAAGCCAATGATGTATTAAAAAATCAGGCTAGCTTTCAAGCACGGCCTCTTTTTCAGGTTTGAAATAAAAGCAACGATTGTCTCCGCTACATGGAAGCTTGAGAGCAATTGCTTGCAGTTGAGTTGATCAGGTCAACCAGGGCATCGGAAAGTGCTGATGGTTGGTACAAAGAGGGAGTGTTGGGAAGGTGAAATATATCTATAAAAAGATACGTTAGTTACGGAGGGGAAACATAAAAAACCTGTAAATCTATATTTGAATCCATTCCTTTCACCCCATTTTTACTGGCTGAACAATCATTTTTAATAACAGGTTTTAAAACGTCTCCCTCTAACCCAGACTATTACTAAAAACTTTTTGGAAAATCAGATTTCCATCCCAGGGGAAATGCCAACATTTCTACTTTTTGTTTGCCTTCCAAATTGGAGCACAGAAGTGAAAATCTGAAACTTCTTGTGAAACGGCGTTTCCAAAAGAGCCCTGGTTGGAAATACTGAAATACTTCTTGTCAATAGCATTGACTCGGTGCATTTCAGCACTGTAGGATTCTTTCTAGTTGATGGTCTGTGATTGTTCTGTTTCGAGGATGCCGAAGATTTCACTTCGATACTTCAGAAATGCTTTACATCAAAACAGCAGCGTGTTGGGAGACATTAAAGCCATTAACAGACGTAATTTTAAAAGCCAATCGAACAAAGCAGCCATGTATACTACAGCAGGCTTTGTCTTACCAGATGAATGCACTTCTAAGGGAAAGGAGAAAACTGAAGTGGGAAATCCAACGTTGCTCTTTTGGTCTGGTTTTTTTTTCGGTTCTTCGCAATTTTGTCAAGAATTTCACGGAAATTGAGCTACACCCACCAAATGTTTGGTTTTCTTTGATGTTGCTTTTGCCAACAGAAGATGGCCCCATCCAAAATTTTCCACCAGCCCTGCTCAGAACGTGCCTTGGCTCGGCAGCACAGGTATGCACAGAGCCAGCTCTGAGAAACCTGTGGACCAACGCTGGCCTCGCATGGACATCCAACGGGGACCAAAGAAAGAAGCATTATTAGTATAAAACCCTTTGGCCAGTCAATCTGCATTCAAAACCACTAAGTGGGCAGAGGCTGCTCTTCACGTCGTGGAGCAGAGCTGTCAGAGCAGCCTGGTGGATGCGTTTGGTAGGGTGAGAAGATGGCAGTGATGTCCCTTGGCACACAGTATGCAGTAAGAAGCAATATAGCATCTTTGTGCACCATTAGGGTACAAGGGTGAAGAGTAATTCCCAGGAGTTGCTCGGAGTGGTGGAAGTTCAGTACTCAGTAGAGCTGTACCCTACATGGTTGGGGTCCAAATCTAGCCTTTCCTTTGTTTGTTGGAGAATAAAAACTTGCAAAACTTTTCCTAGCTCATTGTCCGGGGTAAGCTAGTAGATGCATGGAATGGCAAAGTGACCAATTCCGACCCCCACACTTGTTCAGATGATCACAATTTGCTCAGACAGGTTTCCTGCAGCTTTCGTGGTGTTTGAGAAGGGAGAAGAAGTGGGACAGAGGTTGGGACACACCATTTCTATGAGCTTTCTTCTTTTATTCCCACACGGAAAGAAGGATTTGGCTGAGGAGGTGAGAACTTTGTTCTCACACTCTGCAGGCTCTTCTGTCCCATGTCTTCACACATGGCTGCAGCCAAGCTGTCCTGAGGACAGGGAGGAGAGCAAGCTGCAGCCCTCCAGTGGGGGTGAAACACTTATTCCAGGAGAACCACGGGAGTAATTCCACCAAAAAGACATCCAGATGGCCCCGTTTGCTGCCGACAGATCTTCAGGATGGCTGAAAACCAGAGTCCATCTGTCTGCTCCATTCCTGGAGTCCCCATGAGCCAACGGCACGGAGCCATTCCCAGCAGGTTCTGTGCTCCCATTAAACCACTTTAAACCACTTCACAGGGCTTGCAAGACCTGGTAAAGCCATTGTTGCACCCATTCAGCTGTCACGGGGCAGAATTAGCTTCTTCTAATGATGATTGCTAACTATGTGGCCCTGCTTGCACTGTGAACCTGGCTGGTAGGTTTTGGGGAAGCAGCTCAGTGCCCTGAAGTTGGCTAGATCCTCACGCAGCATGATCTGGAGATCAATACTATCCAAGGCCCAAAGATGAGAAGAGGAGGAAGCATAAGGTGTCCCAAAACCTGGGCTCAGCTTTTTGTCCCCAAGGAGGCTGTGTTCAATAACACCACTCGATCCCCCCACAAGAGCCATACATCCCAGGCCTCCTCATTGCATGAAACCTCCCGAAGCCCTGCCAAAAAACTCCTGCATGGCACTGGATGTACATTTCTTCGAGGGCCTAACACGTTTTCCTTCCCCCCCCCCCCCCATCAACCCTGGAGAAATGGCTGTTTGGATCATTACTGTCCTTAATTGTTGATATATGAGAGCGCACTGCAAAGGTTTGTTATTCTTGGACTGGGTGGGAGGTGGACCTTTCCAGCAATGTGTCAGGGCTCGGTGCACGGAGCTGTGCTTTTCGGGGCCCTCTGTCAGAGAGACAGAGCTATATTTCAGCTGGAGGCCATTTGGGATGCTAGGATGGGCTTGCTGGAGGTACCAGAGGGTGGTCACTGGCACCCCTCCATGAGGAATGGCTAATTGGCTGTTTCAGGGGTGGACGCAGGCATCTACCTTTTGTGGGGAGGGGAAATTGTGGATGTAGGTAACAGCAGATGCAAGCCATAGGTCCTCATCTTCCCTCCCTCCCACTGTGTGCATTTCTTCCCAACTGAAGGTGCAATTAGAAGCAAAATGAAAGCGTGGCCTCTCTTTTTGGTGGGGAGGTATTGTCTTCAGTGTCTCCTCTGTCCTTCAGATGTTTGGGCCTATAGGCTGGTGCTGGCTTGGTGCATCTTTAGGACCAAACACGTCTTCTTCCCTCCTTCCTTCCTGTCTTACTTGCCTAATTCATGCCTAGAGCAGACTTCTTTCATAGCTCCTTCTGATAAACAATCTTCTGCTCCAAACAGAGATGTGGAGATACATTTGTTGGCAACCCTGCCCACAGCAGTGGGTTTGGAGCTTGATGATCTTGAAGCTCCCTTCCAACCTAAGCCATTATATGATTCTGTGATTCAGAACAACACATCCTTCTCTTTTTCTATGTATCTTGTAGGAGGGCAGCAGTGCGTTCTGCTAATGACAGCTTCAAAGATTGCCTGTCCTGTTTTTGAACATTTTAAATGACATCAAATCTAAGTGCTCTAAGACTGCTCCAACAGGGGCACGTTGGCAAATGTATATTTGTGCACGTCATCTATACCTACAGTGGTAAATACACAATGGTAGCAGATAATGTGTGTAAGGGATGAAGGAACAGACAGATGGATAGATGAGAATAAAAGAAAAAAGAAGACAGAATCTGAGTGGGTATGCAGCTGGATCAATGTCCTATTATTTATTCTCCAGTTCATACTACGTTATAAATACTGTCTTTGTTTCACTGGATCTTGGAATGATGAGGAGAAGCTAATTCAGAATTTTCTGGAGGGTGGGAATGTTTGAAGCAAATATCCCCATAGGGAACATCATGGCTGTGTATTGAGAACAGCATGGCAGGGCACTTTAAGGAGCTGAGCTACTTAAATAACTCTTGGAGCCAGGTTCTCAGCTGCATGCCCATGATACGGCCTCTTCTCACAATGTCTGTCACTCCCTGGATGCACTATAGACATCTCAGCACTGCTGAAAACCAAGGTTTTGGTGATGATTAATAACTAACAGATTTTTTTCCACCAGGGGAAAAAAACAAAACAACTCACAACAATTAGGATGGGTTTTCCAGCCTGTGGGCGTTTGCTGGGTCTGATGATCAGAAGTGTAAACAATACTAAAATAATGTCCCGCTGCCCCCCGGGGCTTTCTGGGGAACAGATTGTCCAACTTGCTTCCATTTCAGGGTAGGGGAGAGGCAGTGCTGTTCCTTACGGTGAGGACAAACATGCATGGAAAATAACAAAGGGAACCATAGTAAGGAAAAAAAAAGCTGTAGAGACAAAGGGAAATGCAACTAGGGAATGGTCAGATCTGGGGCAAAAAGTGACCTTCTGCCTCCAGCAGGATGGATGAGTGATGTCTTGGATGAGTGGAAGGCAGCAGGATGCCCAGCAGCACTTTCCCCAGTCCTATCCCTGCCACCACGAAAGTGGTGCTCTGCAAAGACCATAGAACCACAGAATCACCAGGGTTGGAAAAGACCTCCAAGGTCATCCAGTCCAACTGTCCACCTACCACCAATATTTCCACACTAAACCGTGTCCCTCAGTACAACATCCAAAAATTTCTTGAGCACAGCACTGGATGGGATGGCCTGTCATTGTGAAGGGGCTGTCCTGCGTCAACCTGGCACAAGAAGGGCTTAGAATCATAGAATCTGTTGAGTTGGAAGGGAGCTTTAGAGGTCATCTAGTCCAACTGCCCACAGTGCCCTGTTTGCTGTGTTCTTCCCAAGTGGCATTTCCATCTCTGAGGGTAGGTGGCTCTCAGAATCACTTCAGTGATTTGTTAATTGACCAATTCGGTAAAGAGAATTATCTGTGTGTCTGTAAAGGAAATGCTTGAGTGAAATGAACACCGTGGGTCCAGGGGGTCACCAAGCTCAGGAATGGAATACTGGTTGTGTAGACAGAGGAGAGAACAGGAACAACATGTAAATAAAGAATCTGAACAAATCCTGCAGTGAAAGCTCGTGAATTTACTGATCTGAAGATGTAAAAGCCCATGTCTTCCATCTGTCCCATATGTCTCTTGCTCTGCTTTTAAAAACTTAGTGTATTCTTTCCAGCTTCCACACACATAATAATATACCCTCTATGTTACGTTTTTATTCATCTGCCAAACTGTCACCATTTTATCTCATTTGCTTCCATAGCAATTTTCAGTCCCATTTTTGCTCAGTGAATTTTTACTTGCTGAGCCCTGGCCCTCTTCCACCCTAACAGCTAAGAGTCACATACCCCAGAACAAACCCCTCACTTCAGCAAAACGTGTGCAGTAGGAAGGTAAAACAGAAAACCTGGGAACTGCAGACACGGTGATTGTATTTACACCAACACATCCTACAGAGTCATAGGGCCAGTTGTGCAGCACTGAATGGCTGGTATGTGCTCTTCCTGGCCATACTGTGTCTGTTTGTGGGCAGTACTTTGGAATGGTTTTAATCAGATCCTGTAGCTTCGGTGTCCAGTAGTCAGCAGCTCTGCTCTGCTAGGCCACGGGTGTCTTGTGGGTACAACAAGGAAACACATCAGATGTCAGGCACTGAGTTCCATGTTGTACACTCCTGACCTGGGATCGATCCTGGTGATTCCTGGAGCCAAGTTTTCTGCTCTAGATGTCACAGTCACCAGCTCCAAAAGCAGTGTCTCTATCAAGGAAGCTGCTCTCTGCAGCAACATCCAGTTAGTGATGTTTTCCTGGACATGAGGAAGTATTACTTTTCAGAAAGGGTGGTCAGGCACTGGAACGGATGCCCAGGGAGGTGGCGGAGTCACCGACCCTGGGGGTGTTCAAGGAGAGACTGGATGTTGTGTTGAGGGACATGGTTTAGTGGGAGCTATTGGGAATAGGTGAACGGTTGGACTGGATGATCTTTTAGGTCTTTTCCAACCTTGGTGATTCTATGATTCTATGTATTTCAGATAGGACAGGCAGGACTTGCTCCACATGGCTTTAGATATTTAGGGACCTTGTGTTTTAGAAATACCCCCTTTTCACATTAATGGGCCCAGAAAAATTGCTTGTTACCACCCTAACACCAACCGCAGCCCATAACATAACGTAGGTCTTACCTTTCAACTCAGATCCACGCTTGTTTATGCTAAATAAGGAGCAAAACTGCATATTTCCAGGAACAAGGGCAATTTAACGGGATTTAATTTAGGTAATCATCTGGAAAGAAACGGGAAGATGAACTTGTCCATTGTGTTCATTTCTGGGCTTTGGCAAACAAGCAACCAAACAAGAACCCGAGTGTTGTTTGTTTAACCTCCTGGGTCTGTAGTTTTTCATCCCCCGTGAAATTGCTAGTATTTCCAACTTCCAGCTGGTCCAGGAATACCCAGGAGAAGAGAGGGGTTCTTCTGTGGAGGTTCTGTTGTTGTTGGTTCTTGTTGTTTTTTATTTTTTTAAACCAGAATTTTGGCACATCTACTCCCAGTGTTGGCCTGAACTGAAAAACGTTGAGGTACAATGAATATTACGGAGCAAAAGAAGGTTATTCAAACTTTTTCAGGCCTCTGATAAGGTTTACTGTTGGTTCATTTCATCTTATATGCAAGTTTGGTCAAGAGATGCCTCTTCTTTTGTAACAAAAATATTCAGTTCCTACGGTCATGTTTTTGTCTGAAGAAGTTGGAGTGTTATTCTCAGCTATGAGATTGTGTCCTCAGTCTAGAGGAATCCTTCCTGTTCCTGAAGACCACTTCATGGCTGAAGAGCTCATCAGGAATTAACAGAGAATTACTCATCCGTACAGAGAGCGAAATGTCCATGAGCTGAAGTACCAAAGGAAATAGGCAACAATTTTGGAATAACACAGGGTATGTTTTATATCGGAGCCTGCACTTGACACTCGGCTAAGATTTGTTGAGAGTGGGAAAAGGAATAAATGAGAATGCAGGCCACAAACAGGGGCCACTATGGTTTTTGTGATGAGAAGTCTTCACAGATGCCTAACCCTAACCCTAAATGTAACCACAACCATAGCCCTAACCCTAAATGTAACCACAACCATAGCCCTAACCCTAAATGTAACCCTTAACCCTAAATGTAACTGCAACCACAACCCTAGCCCTAAATGTAACCCTTAACCCTAAATGTAACCACAACCATAACCATAACCCTAGCCCTAAATGTAACCCTTAACCCTAAATGTAACTGCAACCACAACCCTAGCCCTAAATGTAACCCTTAACCCTAAATGTAACTGCAACCATAACCATAGCCCTAAATGTAATCCTTAACTCTAAATGTAACCACAACCATAACCCTAGCCCTAAATGTAACCCTTAACCCTAAATGTAACTGCAACCACAACCCTAGCCCTAAATGTAACCCTTAACCCTAAATGTAACTGCAACCATAACCATAACCCTAACCCTAAATGTAACCCTTAACCCTAAATGTAACCACAACCATAACCCTAGCCCTAAATGTAACCCTTAACCCTAAATGTAACCGCAACCATAGCCCTAACCCTAAATGTAACCCTTAACCCTAAATGTAACCACAACCATAACCATAACAGTAGCCCTAAATGTAACCCTTAACCCTAAATGTAACCACAGCCATAACCGTAGCCCTAAATGTAACCCTTAACCCTAAATGTAACCACAGCCATAACCCTAGCCCTAAATGTAACCCTTAACTCTAAATGTAACCACAACCATAACCATAACCCTAACCCTAAATGTAACCCTTAACCCTAAATGTAACTGCAACCATAACTATAACCCTAGCCCTAACTGTAACCCTTAACTCTAAATGTAACCGCAACCATAACCATAACAATAGCCCTAAATGTAACCCTTAACCCTAAATGTAACCACAACCATAACCATAACCCTAGCCCTAAATGTAACCCTTAACCCTAAATGTAACCACAACCATAACCATAACCGTAGCCCTAAATGTAACCCTTAACCCTAAATGTAACCACAACCATAACCATAACAATAGCCCTAAATGTAACCCTTAACCCTAAATGTAACTGCAACCATAACCATAACAATAGCCCTAAATGTAACCCTTAACCCTAAATGTAACCACAACCATAACCATAACCCTAAATGTAACCCTTAACCCTAAATGTAACTGCAACCATAACCATAACAATAGCCCTAAATGTAATCCTTAACCCTAAATGTAACCACAACCATAACCATAACCCTAAGTGTAACTCCTAACCCTAAATGTAACCGCAGCCATAACCCTAGCCCTAACCCTAAATGTAACCCTTAACCCTAAATGTAACCACAACCATAACCATAACCCTAGCCCTAAATGTAACCCTTAACCCTAAATGTAACCACAACCATAACCATAACCATAACCATAGCCCTAAATGTAACCCTTAACCCTAAATGTAACCACAACCATAACCATAACCCTAAATGTAACCCTTAACCCTAAATGTAACCACAACCATAACCATAACAATAGCCCTAAATGTAACCCTTAACCCTAAATGTAACCACAACCATAACCATAACCCTAAGTGTAACTCCTAACCCTAAATGTAACCGCAGCCATAACCCTAGCCCTAACCCTAAATGTAACCCTTAACCCTAAATGTAACCACAACCATAATCATAACCCTAACCCTAAATGCAACCCTAACCATAATCATAACTATAACCTTAACCCTCCCCCAACCCTAACCCTAAGCCTCAATGTAACCCTAACCATAACTGTAACCATAACCCTAAACCTACCCCTACCCTTACCCCTCCCCTAACCCTAACTCTGACCCTCACCCCAGCCATCAACATCTCTCTGAGCAGATGCTCTTGTGAGATGGATGGCTGTTCTGACCCAACAGGGAGCAGTGGTCTTCCCCATATGATAGGCACTCAGAAAATGACCCATTTTGAGCCCCAGTAAAGTGATTTTTGTATGGATTTTCATCCAGAGGTTTATTTTTCATCATTAAATTCCAACAGAATGGTAGATTCCAAAATGTGTGCTAATTTTTTCATTCAAGTTCCAGATTTTAGAAACAAACAGGATTATTTTTTTTTTTCTCCTTTATCTCTTTTTCTCCTCTTCTTTTTTTTCTTGTATTCAGTGACAATTTTCATCTACCTCCACTCCTTTCCCCTTCCTCACATTCAGACTGCATAGTTACCAACAGCAATTTCCAACAAACTCAAGAGCCACCTTGAGTTTGGTGGAAATGGCCCATGCAATTTGTACCACCACAGCTTCACTTCTACTGAAATCATTTTCTCGTTTTTCTTATTTTCTGGAAGTTTTTCTCATTCTGTGTTTCACCTTTTTCTCTGCAGAAAAAGAAGTCCATTGGACTCACCCAACCCCTTTACTTCTTCCATTCTCCAGAGCTTTCTGTGGTCCTCTCCTTCCTTCTGCTTTTCCAACTGTTAACTGATTTGACCAAAGAGGCAGCCTTCAGTTAAACTGTATTATTTTTTTTCTAGTATATTTCACCTATTGGCTTTCCATTAAATGAAAAGAGTAAGAAAAGAACTTTGACCAAACCTTAAGTTTACAGTAAAAACTGCAGTTTTCACTGGGAAAAGAAAGTTATTCTCTCTCTGTTTGAACCAGGGCTACACTGGTCTGCTGCTCTTTGCCAGCAATAAACTATTCCCAGTGATTAATTTATACAGTGCACTGACAAGCCTTAATATTCCCTTGCCTCCTGCTCCAAAGCTCCATTTTAATTGATAGCCAAGGCAGAACAGTCTTTGCTCGGTGCTACAGGTAAGAAATAAATTGCTCTGGAGGAGGTGGTGTTAGGTGATCTGCTGGTTTCTTCCTTGTTAAAATCTGTGGATCTACACATGCAAGGCTTATCCCACCTTTTGGGATAGTCAGCACGGGTTTGCAATGCTGGCAAGTCTGTAAGTTGCACTTTGTCCCCCTCAAAACTGCCAGTCTTCTTCTTTCTGCTTATAAATATCACAGCCTGACGTGTTCTGGTCCCAGTGAGAAGAAACAACAGCAAGAAAACAGAACCAGCTGTAGAAAATTAAATAGAGTGCAGCTTTCCCAGATTCCAGGAGATATTCCTATCAGATTTTCCTTGCTGCAAAGACAACACTCTACCTGCGAGCTTCACTTTCCCATATGTCAGAACAGTTGATATTGGGATCAAATTCCCCAAATCAGGCTGACTCTTTGGTTTCAAATGGTCTCATGGACTCAGATGTGCACAAGCAATGATGAAATCTGCATCCAGAACGAAGCCCAAAACGCATTCCTCAGAGCTTTTCCTAATTCCCTTGTCCTAATTAGCAGCACAATAGTACATCCCTGGAGACATTCTCATGGTGCAAAAGCCAGGCTCCAGAAGTTGCTCAGCTAGGTGAACCATCACATCAGAACAAGATGGAGAGGGAAAATGGAATTTACTGAGACAGAGGAAGTTTAGGTTGGATATCAGGAGGAAGTTTTTCACCCAGAGGGTGGTGAGGCACTGGCACAGGTTGCCCAAGGAGGCTGTGGATGCCCAGCCCTGCAGGCATTCGAGGCCAGGCTGGATGTGGCTCTGGGCAGCCTGGGCTGCTGGTTGGTGACCTGCACACAGCAGGGTGTTGGAACTGGATGAATGCTGTGCTCCTGTGCAACCCAGGCCATGCTGGGATTCTATGACTCTATGAATGAGCTGCTGGATGGCTGTTGCTCATGCACACTTTCGTAACTCAGGGAAATTTGCCCCTCTGATAATTTGTGTCCACCGTGTGCCGTCACATCTTCTCATGAAAACGACGTTTCGAAGCCCTTGGCAACCTCACACCACCATGTCAGTGCAAAGATCTTCTCTGATTTCTTGGAGACCTCAAGTTTGCCAGGATACGGAAGGCAGGAAGGCTCTGTTAGAAGGAAATATTTCATCCTATAAAGGGGTTGGCCGTAAGGAAAACATAATGCATTTAGCTTATTAAATAAAGGTGTAATTAGCTGGAAGGAAATGTGAAAGGCGTTAAGAAGAAAAAAAAGAAACCCTTTTTCCTGAAGTGGGAAGACCACCAATAGTCACCAAAGGGGAGAGAATTTATGGTGGTGTGGGGGAGAGTCTGTTTGGAGATACTTTAATGGTAATTTTTAGGAAGAATTTACAAGCATACTCTGCTACTGAGTGGAAAAATACATTGGCCACAAAGAAATTGCTGTTTGCCAAGCCTAATGATTCATTTCTGAGTCATAAATAATAGGTCCCTAATGACAAAGGGTATAAGAGTGGTCGCCTCTTGCCAACTATTTATTAGAAAATAGAGCTAAATCATTAGCTGGGAGCTCTCTTACCGGAAAGCTGAAACCACATTTCTCTATGAAAGGTCATAAGCTATTTCCACAAGAATTTAGACAAAACATTATTGCATTTTAAATCTTTCATCTTTAGCACTGAAAAAAAAAAAGCAGGGAAAAAAAAAAAAAAAAACCAACAAAAAAAAGCGATCGGTTCAGCAGAGAACTCCAATTTGTCATGGGGCATCCCTGGAGACCCAAAAGGGTAAGTAAAGAACAGGGGGAGTTTGGAAACACCAACAGCAGTGTCTTTGAGGGAATGGAAATTAATTAGCTACACCTCCTTTGGAGACCCTCCCCACCCCAGCCTGCAAACTACCAGCATGCTGCTGCTGCTTGGAAGGAAGGTGCAGCTATCAGCAGACCATGGGGACCAGACAAAGCCCATGACCTCGTGGACAATGAGGGCTGATTTTAACCGTTTGATGTCTATTCAGGTCGTTGGATATTAGGAAGAAATAGTGGCAATGCCTTGGAGCAAGCTGCTCAGGGAGGTGGTGGGGTTCCTGGATCCATGGAGATGTGGCACTGAGGGCCATGGTCAGTGATGGTGGGGTGGGTTGAGGTTGGGCTTGGGAATCTTAGAGCTCTTCTCCAACCTGAAAGATTCAATGATTCTACGGTAAATTTGCATTCAAAATCAAAGAGGAGCCAAGAAGCAAGGAGATGGGCTGAGCCACTTCTATGGCTGAAACTAGGTGTTCACAATGGCTCACTCTGGAAAGAAGGCTGTCCAGAGAGATGAGCTGCTTGCTCCTTGCTCTGAGGGCAGAGATCTGATGTCCTGAAGGTGGCTGGAGGAAATCTAAGAGCCTGTGGCAGAGACCAAGGGAGCAATTTGAGGCACTCATCTCGCCTCCCTTTCCCTCTGCAGGTGCAACAAATGCAACTGCCCATCCCAGCTCCTGAATGCTGTGAGCAACATCTGGCTAAAGCAAATGCATCTGAAGAGACGCCTCCATCTGAACACTTCTTAGAGCTAATCAACAGCAGCATTTAATTGTTTCCCATACATCACATTTACTGTCTGTGACTCAAAGGTATTCTTGGTTTCCACCATGAGAAAAGGGAGAACTGTTCACCATGCTTTGTCACCGACACCATTTTAAGTTCAACAGGGTTCTGTCCATAGGTGAGAGAAATTTTCATTAGAATGCCAAGTAAAATCAAGGTAAGACCTGACTTGCCAGAATAGGAAAATGGATGCATAGTTGGGTTTGGCATGGTCTCACCACCCTTCATTTTGGGGAGGGAGTTTCTATAATTACGGTTGCTGGAATGTTGGGATTGTGTGTGAAACAGAAGTTTAATTTTTAGATCAACATTCTTCAGCTGCCAGGTTGAGGAAGATTCATTACAAATGTAACTCATAAACCTACGAATTAAATACATACATGGCTCTGGGCAGCCTGGTCTGGTGGTTGGTGACCTTGCACATAGCAGGGAGTTGGAACTGGATGAGCATTGTGGTCCTTTGCAACCCAGGCCATTCTGTGATATTCTATGATATGTCTAATTCTTAGAATATCATACAATCCTTGAATTATAGAATCGTTTAAAGGAACCTTTAAAGGCCATCTGGTCCCTCTCCCTGCAATGAACAGGGATTCCCACAGCTCCATCAGGTGCTCAGAGCTCCATCCTGCCTGATCTTCGTGTCTCCAGTGACGGGGCACCCACCACCTCTCTGGGCAACCTCACCCATAACCTCACCACCCTTATCATAAAAAATTTCCTTCTTGTATCCAATTTAAATCTTCCCTCTATTAGTTTTCAATGCTTTTCCATAGGAAGATGATGGAAGTTTGGAAAAGACCTCTAAGATCCCCAAGCCCAACCCCACCATGCCCACAGACCACGTCCCCCAGTGCCACATCTCCACAGTTCTGGAACAGTTTTGAGGATGGTGACTCCGCCGCTCCCTGAGCAGCTGTGCCACCACCTGATCACTCTTTGGAGATGACATTTTGTTCTTAATATCCATTCTGACCCTCTTCAATGCAACGTGAGGCCATCACCTCTCATCCTATTGCTGTTTCCTGGGAACAGAGGCCGACCCCCACCTCCCTCCAACCTCCTTTGATGTCTTTGTGGAGAGCACCTTCCTTTCCTGAGCACACGTGCTCACAAATGCATCCCAAACCTTCGTGTTTCCACCTTCAGAGCAAAGTGCAAACCGCACGGAAAGAAATGTAATTGCCACATTCAAAAACCACAGGAAACCTTGTAAATCTTGGAGGAACATTTCTCTGCTGATGGAGCTGCTTTTTTTTTTTTTTTTTTCTTTTTTTTTCTGGTTAGCTCTGAATGTGTGGAGTTGAGGGATCTGCCAGAGGTTTATGGTCATTCCCAAAGCAAAAAGCTGAGTGTGACCCTGGTGTTGGGTGACGCTCAGCTTTCTCCTTGCAGAATAAGTTGCTCTGCCCCTGCCTTGATAAGCCAGCTTGATTCAGCCCAGCACTGGGTCTGCCTCGTGTGATAAGCACAGCTGGAGCCAAATGCATTTGCCATGGTGCTTCACTGTATGAAGACACTAAACTCCCTGTGAACCCTGAGGTTTCAACCTTTAAAGAGCAAAAAGCATAGGGCCGTAATTCAGTGGGAAGGTAAAATGTGGAAGCTGATGAGCATTACTGCAGGGCTTCTGCAGAACATCTGGGCATGGGGTGTAGGAAAATGAGATGAACACAGGACCCTGCAGACCCCAAGGGGATTCCTAGGGAGAATGACAGTATCACAGGATCATAGAATATCATGGAATGGCCTGGGTTGAAAAGGACCACAATGATCATCTAGTTTTAACCCTCTGCTATGTGCAGGGTCGTCAACCACCAGACCAGGCTGCCCAGAGCCACATCCAGCCTGGCCCTGAATGATTATTGACTAGAATCATTCTATGCTTCGTTAGAATAATTCTATGAACTGATGATTCTAGCCTATGATAACGTCATCCCAATAATCAGTAAGAAGGTGTGGGACTTACTGAGCCTTCTTCCCATCTGTTCTTGGCCACTGTGGGACATGGAGTGCTGTGTTGGGTGCTCTGGCTCCACAGACTCCTCTCTCATCTCTTACCTTGATGCCCAAATACTTGCAGGTTCCCAGTATTTCTCTGTATGTTAATGCCTGTTGTCTGTGCTTCTATCAATCGCCCTCTCTTTGCATGGCAGCAGGCATTTCTGCTACTTTGATTCCTATCAAATCTTTATCTTCATTGAAACCACTTGTCATTCTGAATGCTGCAGCAGGAGTAGGAAAAAATGCACTCCACAATTGATCCAGCAGAGAACTGTTGCTTACAATATGGGCATGTGGAATTCAATTGCCACTGTTTCCTAAGTGGAAGCAGCAATCTCAGAAGGAACTGGCTAAATAAGAGTCAGCTCAGATTGAAATGTCTGTTCTTAACTCTGGACTCAAGTGGGAACCCCCAGGCCAATTCTTGCACTTATGAACCTTGGAGATGCTGCGGGTAAATGAGCATCTGTCTTCCTCTGCTCCTCTGAGAGCAAAACTGAAACACACAGCATCTTCCAGTTTGTAGGCAAATGATAAAACTCCAACTGATAACAGTAGAATGCAAAACCATCTTCTGTTCTTTTTCACAGCACGGTGTTGCCTTCTTCTTCCTTCAGACCCACAGGCAAAGTCAAAAAGGCCTTAATTTACTCACCAAGAGAAAAAAAAAAAAGAAAACACAGGGTTTTATATGACTGTATTCCAGTCTCAAAAATAGATGCATTCTGATTTCCCAAGGTTTCTGTGCCATTGCCTCACTGAAATGGAAACGATCTTCCCAAGCTCAGCAACTTTCAGCCACTATCTCACATCTATTTGAAAGTTACACACGATCCTTTGGGGTATCATGCTTAGCAGCCCATATTTGAGAATTTCTGTCTGACACGTGTCAGGAACACAGAGCTGGAAGGAGAGCCTTGGCTTGTGCAGGGAATCGTGTCATATCATCTCCTTCATAAGTATGCCATGTGCCAGAAAAGCACTTAAACACATGCTTAATTCCCACATACGTCAATGGGACACACTCATGTCCTTCCCTGACTCATATTCTAGCTAGATATGTGCTTAACTGCTTTTCTGAACCGGGACCATAGTTTTCCTGGGAGCCCTGCTACATCAGAAGCCATGCAGCCAGATCCTGCATTAGGTAACATCGTAGGACAGAACCAAACAGCCTCCCACAAAAACAAAACTGCTGCATTGCTGCTTGTGGCTTAGCAAAGCAGAGAGGCAGGAGGATAAACATCAATGTCAAAATTGATGTGCAATGGTTTTTTGCTTTGCAAAGAGGGGGGTTGTGCCAAGACGGGTTTGTCCTGGACCTACACACAGCAGGAGGATGGCTGTGGTTTCCTGGCATGGGGACCAGCATGGTTCCCAGTTACTAAGCAGGAGCTGTCATTCTGGCCTCCCTGTGCAGTTCTCAAAGGAAGTGTGAAGAAGTGTGGGTGGGAATGGTGGCAAGAGAACAACTCGTGCATAAGTGTGAGTAGCCCTCAGTCATAAAATAGGATAACGAGCTGTCACCAGACTGATCTTCATTAGAACCGAGGGAGCACCTCATGATGGAATCATAGAACCATTGAATGGTTTGGGTTGGAAGGAGATATCGGGTCCCTCTCTCCTGCAGTGAACAGGAGGGACACCCACAGCTTCATCAGGTGGAGCATCTTCAGCTGTTTGATATCCCTTCAAAGATGCCATGCTGGAAAGCTGAGTTTTACTTTCTCAGGTAGAAGTAACAAACGTGTTTCACAGACACTTCATTTCAGAAGAAATCCCTGAGCAAAGATCAGGCCATGCTGAAATGTCCCTTGTTAATGTTTTCTGACCAAAGTATTTCAGTCTTTCACTGCAAAATGGGATTCTTTAATTTGAGTTTGGCTTTCAGCATAGAAATGTTTTATTTTTGTGGCATGAGATACCTATATCCACATCTAAAATAATAGGCAAAAAGACAGAAATCAGAAGAAAATGTCTTATTTGAGATGCTTGAATTAAACAAATGTTTTCTTCTGTTTCTTTGCAAGCATTTAGAAAATTCTTCATTTTTCTTCCCTTATTTGTTTCCAAACCACATCTCAGACACCCTAGCTCCAGCCAGAACAACACTTATCCTCTCCACACAACCCTTTCTACTTCTCCAAAGCCATCTGAACATGGACATACTGCCTCATTCCCTTCCAGCCTTGGTGTATTTTATGAACTACTATTGTGAGAGGAATCAGGAGTTCTTCAAAACCTTATAAATATGAAAACATACTGAGCTGCATTGTTCTATGCACGCTAGGAAATGGAAGCATACCTTTTTGTCAGCATATTGGTCGTGAAATCCTGGAAAAGCTGATTTTGCCTCTGCTAAGTGGAGGTCCACCTGTTTCAGCCCAGATATTGTAGATACTGTACAATGGAATGGATCAAAGCCCTGACAAAGCCTCTGTCAGGGGGGCTGAATGCAGTGGGAGAGTCTGTTTAATCCTTTCATCACGTCTGAGATGATAATAGAAGAACAGAGAAGAAAAGGAATTGCTGAAATCCAGGTCCTGTCTATTAGACACCTGAGATTTAATGCCTTCAGCTGTGGTCAGGATTGCTTTGTGTTGGGCTTTCTGCTGTAACTGGGGGATGTAGGCTGAAGAAGAAGCAGCCCTGGGCCTGTGATCAGCATCTGAAGGAACTCCCTGGTGCAAGCAGATGTGATGTGAGTGGAGGAACCCACCACACTGCTGTTGGGTCACCCTTTTTAGCTAGGTAGAAGAGACCCTGCAAGCCTCACAGCTTGTGATAGGCAGGAAGGACCATGGGGCCAGTTGGGTGGCTTGGGTTGGCCAGAAGGTTTTTAAGAGCCATGGAGATGTGGGATTTGGAGACATGGTTAGTGGATGTGGGGGGGAGGGGTTGGGGTTGCATTTGGAGATCTTTGAGGTCTTTTCTGTTCTGTGATTCTTTGATTTCACATGGCCATGTTATGGGTGAAGGGGTGGCTGTAATGCTGATGATGCTGTTGGGAGTGGGAAGGATAAGTGCAGATGGGTCTGTGTTAAGGGTAGGCTCAACGGAAGGAGCCTGCATGGTGCTTTCATGGATCTCCTGCTCCCATCTCCTGTCCTGGCTTGTCTTAGTGTCACCTCGTTCAGCTCCAGCCACCATTGCTGCCACCTCAGTGGGAACGAGATGCAGCAGACGGAGCTGCTTGCAGGTGGGTGAGAAGGAAGGAAATATTGATGGTAGGCATGCCATTGGACTAGATGATCTTGGAGATCTTTTCCAACCCTGGCAATTCCATGATTCTACAGTTCTATGAAAGGAAGGCAGCGATTTTACTAGCCAATTCCTTCAGCCCAATGCAGCACTTCTACCCAGCTACTCCGCACACTTCTCTTTAAATAAAACCAACACACCCCAGTGCTGTGGCACAGTGATCTGGACTCTCTCCATGAGAGCAGCTCCCTCAGAGGTAGCATCTGTTTTTTCTTAGCAGGGTTTCTGCTCTCCACAGTTCTCTGTGTGGGACTGAGAGACTGAGGGACTGGGGAAGGGAAAGCAGGCTGGTGTGAAATCTTTGAATTGCAGAATCGTCACAGAACCATTAAGGTTGGAAAAGTTCCCTAAGATCACAGAGTCCAGCCTTCAACCCATCACCCCATACACCAGTGTGGGCTCCATACCGTTTTGCTGCAGATGAGGGCTCCTGTCTCCCATCACACATCACACCAGCTAACAGCAGCACTATTAGAGATAGCCCAGCTGCAACCATAGAGTGGCTTTTTTAGAGTCCTGGCCAAATGCTTGCTGCTGGTTTCAAGTTAAGTCTTCTGCTTTAATTGCTCCATGCATGTCAAGCTGGTTCTGGTGCACCAAGAAATGCAGTGCTGGTGGCACTACCTTCATTTTCATGCACCAAAGAGGTATAGAACACACATGGTGTGTAAAGCACTCTGGCAGTACATGGGTCTGTATTTTTTGTGCCCACAGCAAATGCAATATTCTTTCTGCTGGAATTTCAACTCGTTGTGCACATCCCCATCTTTCTGCAGTTCTCTTGGCTTGCAGTGCAGAGGTGCAGATATCTGCAGCCCACAGCTGCCCTGGGAGCTTCTGATGTTGAGGACCTAGATGCAACGAAGGGCTTCGCACTTTTGGGGATCCCATGATACGGAGAAGAAAACTAGGGCTGACAGCAACTGGCAGAGGCAGTGCCAGTGCCTGGGTTCTCACAGCTTTCACAAGACAGGAGAAAATGCCTTAGGCTCTCAAAACCCCTCTCTCTTCTAACCCTGTGCTTTGAAGGTTCTTTTGCAAAGGGGAAACTGAGGCAGGCAGTTGTGGAGGCATTCACTTGGGACTGACTGTGCAGCTGTGGGAAAGCCAAGCAGAGAATCTCCCTTCTGCATCCCTCTTCAGGGCAATCCCACCTGCTTGGTGACCTGAAGGGACTTCCCAGAAAGCTAAAAACAAGACTCGACCATGAATTCTTCATGGCCATCATGTAATGAGTGATAGGGCAAGAGGTGATGGCCTCAAGTCGTGCCAGGGGATGTTCAGGTTGGATATTAGGAAACATTTATTCCCCAAAGAGCAGTCAGGCACTGGCACAGCTTCCCAGGGAGTCACCATCCCTAGAAGTGCCCAAGAACCATGGAGATGTGGCACTGATGGCCATGGTCAGTGGGCATGGTGGGATGGATTGGGCTTGGGGATCTCAGAGGCCTTTTTCAACCTTAATGATTCAATGATTCTTTGACATACCCAGCTGTTCAAAACCCTTTCTCTGTCCCAGTGTGGCCATTCTTGTTTCCTTGCCTTGCTGTGAGCCCTGGGGGAACTGCCTCTGTGCCACCTCCCATCTGATGACAGTTGACCTCCAAGAAAATACACTTTGAGCAGCAATTATATATATATAAACAAAGTGTCTCAATGGTCATGCTGATATCAATCCTTCTTTACTTTTTCAGATTATGCCACAGACTCCCTGAGGCTGAAGCTGCCTTTTAAGCACTGATCTCAGCAGGAGCTTCTGCGTGCTCCAGACAGACAACTTGCAGAGAGCTGGGATCTGGGCAAGGAAATCTGCAGCCAGCCCAGAATTCAGGGCAAAAGTAAAGTTCTCAAATGTTACAGCAAACAGACTCCAATTCTGCCTACTTTTCCCACTGTTATTTAAATTTTGATGGCGTTTACTCTTTCCAACCTGGACTTTACAGCAATTGACACTTAATTGGAAGAGCATCCAGGGTGGTGAAAAACTCTCCAGCCAAACATTCCCTGGACCAGCATCCACAGCCCTGGCTGTGTTCTTTTATCACACCCACACTTGCATTACCTAAGAGAACAGTTAGGCTTGTGGCGTACCAAAGCCACAAAAAGCAGTCAATTAACTTGTTAGCTTGAGTCAATAGAGCAGATTGTAATTAGTTTGGCACACGGGACAAGCTAACATAGCAGCACATCTCCTCTGCTGTAAGCCTTCAGACAGAACTGGAAGAGAGGGGGGACCTGTCTGTCCGTCTCTGTTAGTCTGTCTACCACCACGGTTTTCCCATTCACTGCCCACATCTCTTTGAAGGTCAGATTTCTTTTTAAGCCCCTGTCCTGGCCCATGAGGTGTTTTGGTGTGAATGCTGTCTGTGGGATGGCAGGGCCTTGGTGACCACCTCTGCCCAAGGGCTGCAACCACACGATGCAGGCAAAGCCACAGCCACCAACCTGTGTGGTACAGACCACGTTAGGCACAAATTTGCTTTCTGAGGCTTTTTTTTTTTTTAATATATATATATATATATATTTTTTTCACAAGATTTGCTTGATATGCAAACTGGAGGATACAGATGATGAGAGGTGATGGCCTCACCATGCAACAGGGGAGGCTCAGGTTGCATATCAGGAACATTTCTTCTCCAAAACAGCAGACAGGCACTGGCACAGCTGCCCAGGGAGGTGGTGGGATCTCCATCCCTGGAGGTGCTGAAGAACCATGGAGGTCAGACATCAGGGTTAAATTACCCAGAGAGTGGTGAGGTACTGGAACAGGCTGCCCAGAGAGGCTGTGATGCCCCGTCCCTGGAGGTGTTCAAGGCCAGGTTGGATGGGACCTTGGGCAGCCTGGTTTAGCATTAAACGTGGAGGTTGGTGGCCCTGCATGTGGCAGGGGGGTTGGAGATTCATGATCTTTGAAGTCCCTTCCAACCCTGGCCATTCTGTGATGCTGTGATTCTGTGAGATGTGGCAATGAGGGACGTGGTCAGTGGGCACGGTGGGATGGGTTGGGGTTGGATTGTTGATCTCAGAGCTCTTCTCCAACCTTAATGATTTCAGTGACTCTGTGTAACGAAAACTATACAAAGTCAGGCCAAGATTACTCTGGGGAGCACCCTGTGGAATGGGCATTGCATGCCAATGCCTGGCCCCCACTGCTGGCATTGCCGTGGCCATGGAATTCAGTACTCACAAAATCTTCACTGATCCATAGCATCTTCCACCGGATGATCTCAACCCTTTCTGGTGTCAAAACCAGACGGAGTGAAATTGGTTTCTGATGAAACGTTTCATTCTTCTGGGAAAAAAAAAAAAAAAAAAAAAAAAAAAGAAGAAGAAGAAAACAAGTCTTTGGGGTGCTTTAGAGAATTTGTTTAATTTAATGAAACTTTGTCGAGTGGGAGGCAGCCATCTTTCATTTTAAAAATTGGACTTTTTTTTTCCCCAGAATTTTCTGCCTTTTTTAGCTGCCACCATCAGAAAGCAGTTCCAAAGCTGCGGACAACAAGAAGAGGAAAATTTATTTATCCTTATGGATACAATCCACATTTTTAAGGGAACGTCTGCTGTTGTCCTTCACCTCTTCCTTTTTGTTGTTGTTGTTGCTTTTTTCAAGAGAAATGAGAAACTCTATAGAGACTAAAATGCCATCTAGGAGATGTAAGTGAAATGCTACTTCTCCACAGCATTCCAGTGGAAGTTATGAGTGAAGCTTAACCACTGCCATTGCATGTGTGACAAAGGGGGATGAGTTGTTTGTCCATGGGACTCAGTCAACAAATGCAGAACCAGAAAGTTACCCGCAATGACAGCAAGATATCATTCACCTCTCCCAGCCAAGGAGTCTCTTGTTCTCATCACTAATCCTCATGCACTTATTTCAACTCTACGGGCTGATCTGCCTTTTATATGTGATATTTTTAATAAAGTGAAAATAAAGAGGTTTGTCTGAAATGAAACAAATACATATTGCCCCTGGCTACCTGTGGGCCCATCACGGTGAAGGTCATTGCAACTTTGGATGGCAGAAGAGAAGCTATTTCTCCAAAGTGAAATGAAGAGTGGGTCCAGAGAAGCAAGACTGAATCCTAAACACAAAGTTTGAGGGAGAGAATGAAGTAATCAACCCCTTCCAAAAAAAAGTCATGCAGAACCATTGACTTTTGAGCTGAAGGTGAGAGCTGTGCTGTGGTTTTCATGGAGACGGCATCAAGGCCTTGTTTCCACCCTTCAAGTGGGATTGAATTTAGTTTTAGCCCTTGGAAATTGTGTTACCCATCCAACCTGCTCTTCCAGGCTGCTTTAAGAACCCAAGCTTGGACTTTTTCTCCACCAATTAATGGAGAGTTTGCTTGCCCACCTGCAACACAGAACCCCTCACTCTGAGGGAAACCACTCAAGACTGTTTTCTGTGTTATCTGATGGACAGACCATTGCCTGCTCCATCCCTGATGACAAAGGGGCACAGATCTCCTGGTGATGTCTTTGCTCTGGACAAGTGAAGTCAAGGTGATTCCATCCTGCCTCTGATCAGCTCCAAAGGGCAACAGATCAGAAGGAGCTCCCATCTCCTTGCACTATCCTCATCGCTCTCCTATGCTCCTACCTGGTCTTGCCCCATTAGGACTTGTCTCCTCAATTAGTGACTTTTGTTGCTCTTTCTGCACTGTTCTGCTGATGTGAAAGGCACCTTAATTTCACTGTATTTGTCCTACTCCTCCTACTCAAACCTTCCTGTTGTACAGCCAGTGAGATAAGAGCCCAGAGGGTACGTTGCAGCAGGAGGGCTTAGTGCATGGCTCTAAACACGTAACCTTGGATGCTTTCAAGAACACAATGAGCTGTCAAAAAATGTCTGCTTTTCAAATTAATATGGGAGGAAATAGGGTTAGCTCTATTGGAGAGCTCTGAACGTGGAGTTTATTTGCATTCAAAACTCATAGTGTGGTTTATTCCAAGCACACTCATAAGATTTCTGAAAGTAAAAGGGAAGGGATGGAGGTGTTTTCCATCTTAGTTGGAAAGGGAATATGCCACATATGACCTGGGCATTAGTATTTTTCTGGTCTGCCACGTGTCATTCTGTTCTGTAAGTGTCATCCACGCAGACCAAAATCATCCAGAAATGGACCTGGGGATGCCCATTGTCTGCAGGCAGAAATTAATTTCAGGTGGTCTCTTCATCTCAGTAAGACGTTGCCTGTGTGCTGTGATGCTGAAAGCAATGGGGACGAGTTTGACTTTAATTTACCAAGTTGCCATAAGCACCAGAGCCCACATTAGTGAGTGGTGTGTGGGGAGTATGGGGAGATTTGGTGACTGCTCTGACCCTTCCTTGGTGTGTTCCATCTCCAGAGCAGGAGATGGCAGCTGTGAGCAGAGCTATTATCACTTGCTCCTAATTTATAGCTAAGGGCAGATCCCTAAATTCCTAAAAGCAAGGGGTTAAGATGATTTATTCTCTGGAAACACTCACAGGCTTGCGCTGAGAGCTTTTATCATAATTACAGATGTAAAGTGTCAGTGTTCATAATTTTTCAAAGAAATTGCACAGGTTACGTTTCTCTTCAAAACATGCCAAGCATTTAATGTGTGAATTTAGTTCTTTAAAGATGGAGGTGACTGACAGTCCTGAAAGCCTGAATTTTCTCTGTCTCCCCCCAAAAAATGTGCTTACCCAATGCTAGCCAGGCCTGACCACTTGCAACGAGGGAGTTTTGTTGCCACAATTCCTGGATGACTCCATCTGACTCTTCCCAAACACTGCCCATCAGCCCTGGAGGTTTTTCCATTGGGAGAAACCAAGCTGCAGATCTCTCAGCTCAGTCCTGAGGTGTACGGCTGGTGGACCAGCAGGTTCCTGGCTGTGGTTTTTGCTTTGTCAGCTGGCAGTGACCCATCATGTATGGCTCATTTCCCCATGTTAGAGAAGGGCTCCCAGCTAAAGCTGACATCTCCTCCGGAGGCTTTGAAGTCATTCCTCTTCCAGTTGCATGCTCTGCTAGACACACAGTAGGCTGATAGTGGGGAGGAAGGGTGCAGCAGTTCGGGTTTCTTCCACGTGTTATGGGCTATGGGAACTGATGAGGCATACTGCTAGTGGGGATTTGGGTCTCCATCTGAGAGAGATGGTCTGTACTGCCAGAGCCCTGGTAAAATCCACCATGAGAGTAGAGCAGTGTGCATGCAGAAATTAAGAAGCTCCACAGTGAGAATTATCAGTGGGCTTTCCTGGTGAAAAGAAGAAGAAAAAAAAGCCAAACCAATAACTTTTCTCACTGTTCAGTGCTTGCAAAGTTCCCATCTGGCACAGCTGTAGCACATCTGTTTACTCTCCATGCTGCCTTGATATCTCTAAAAATCCAAGGGCCTGTAGTATTTTCTGTCTTAGATAAAATCCCCAAGAGTAGTGTTTGCTGTATCAGGAACTCTGCCCTGTCCCACCACTTTGCCTAACTCTGCAATGACACATCTTGGAGAGCTTAATGTCCTCTGAGTTGATACAATGGTTCACCCATGGATCTCAGGAGAGATTAAGAGTTCAGAAATTTGCTTGAGGACCAATCTGCCTTCCTCCTGCTCTAAACCATCCCTCTTATATCCCTGCTTCTCCTTGTTTTCATCCTGTGGAGCCCTAGAAAGGAAGCAGCCAACAAAGCAAAAATAGAGAGCTTGGAAAAGAAGCCTAGGAGACTCTACTGAGATAGGGGTCAAGCTTTGTTGCAGAGAGGTTGGTACAGGCCAAGAGTTGCATTTGGAAGATTCTAGTCCCTTTCCAAACCATATTAAGGATTTGGGGGCCATACAGCCACGGAAAGACTTAGCATCAGCTGCACAGTGATGCAATAGAGAGGTGTTGGCCACCAGACCACGTGGAGTCTTGGGTAACATCTTGGGTGAGAGATGCTATGGAAGGCCAAGGAAACTGGTTTTACTGTTTATGCCCACGTGGGAGGGTTGAAGAGCTCACAGTTTGCTTGGGTTTTGGGTAGTTCTGTTCTCTGCATCTCAGCAGCTCCCTTGCTGCATGCCCGCTCATTTTCCCACGTCTCAGCCTGCCCGCTATCTGAGAAAACAGGGCAGAAATAACAAACCACTTCCAGGGATCTGATTCGTTCAGCCCACTCTGCAAAGGGCTCTGAAACCCTCAGGAGTGGGTGGTTAAAGACGTGATCTGAGATGAGAGATGATTTTCATCCCAAGTTTCCTTTGGGAAAATGGTGAATTTCCTTATCCTCTTTAGCTACTGTTCCCTTTTCAAAGAGGGCGTTTCTCTACTTCATGGAATAAATACATGAAGAACTTTGATATCCTGGAGCCCAGGACCATGTCTATGCTCGCAGAGACAGCTATTGCACTCCTGGCTCTGTTGGCAGAGATTACAGCCTCATTTGGAGCTGTGCTGAAGTCATATAAAACCTCATAAAATAAAAATGTTAAAAGCCCCAAACAAAGCTCTTTATTTATTGTTTGTGTGCAATTAAGACCCTGGCAGAGAAAAAAAAAAGCATTACTCCTCAGGAAATTACCTTCTTAAATTCAGGTTAAGACCGGACATCTTGCTGAGAGCTTGTGAATGGACAGTTTCCAAATTCCATCTTCCATGCCAAAGTATTTCATTCCTGACATGTGAGAGAGCAGTCTGGTTGATGGAGTTGAGGGCTGGGGAGGAGATATCCATCGATCAATGTTATGACACTGCTGCATTATCTCAGTGACTGCGGAGGCCTCTGGAGTGATAAACAGTGATTTATGGATCACCCAGGGACGTTTTCCATTAAAGTGCTGTTAGATCCTGAATAGGGAACCTGTAAAAATGACATTGTGGCCATCCGTAGCTATCCTTCCTGGGAGGCTTTCATGGGAACAGGCAGGTATGGAGTTGGAATTTCTGCCACCCAACCCCATTGAAATTAGGCATCACCAATACAGGTTTGTGCATTTCAGTCCAAGGAGGGCAGTAGGAGCTGGAGCAGAAGACAATTCATTTGCCCAGAGCTGGCCTTGTGAGTTCAGGTCCTTCTATAAGAAAAGGGAAAGTCCTGAGGTTCAGTTAATTAATTCTGTCTGGTTATAAATGGGTGTTCTCTTTTCTATGTTCTCCAAAGCTCTGTGAAGGATGAGCTGTATTCTTAGGTTGGATATTAAGAGGAAATTTTTCACCCAGAGAGAGCTGAGGCACTGGAACAGGTTGCCCAAGGAGGCTGTGGATGCCTCATTTCCCTGGGTACATTCAAAGCCAGGCTGGATGTGGCTCTGGGCAGCCTGGTCTGCTGGTTGGTGACCCTGCACACAGCAGGGAGTTGAAACTAGATGAGCACTGTGGTCCTTTTCAACCCAGGCCATTCTAGGATTTCCTATTAGCTGAGCAGCAAGTTGTCTTTGTTGTCATATCAGGAAAATTTCAGCCTGGATGTGTCCTTCTAAACCAGTGTACCATCACAGTGTAAAATACCTAAATTTTCTTTTCCTCCATTTTAAGCAACTTTTCCACCTTGAATCTTCTTGGTGCATTTAGCATTTGATGGTTCAGCAGTATTCCTTCTACACTGATGGCTTTTTGTCAATGCAAAGAAAACAATTATCATCTTTTGACATGCTGCCCTTTTACCTTCTCCCCGATAATCACAGAATCACTGAGGTTGGAAAAGACCTCTAAGATCCCCCAAGTCCAACCCCAACCCATCCCACCATACCCACTGACCACAGCCCTCAGTGCCACATCTCCATATTTCTTCAACACCTCCAGGAATGGAGGAACACTGCACCGTTCCCTGTTCTGCAGCCATTCCACATGCAAAAGGTACCTTTTTTCATAATTTGTCCATAATGACCGAGCTTAATTCACCCAATCTTTAACTGCTTTTGCTGTTTCTCCCTGGACATCCTCAATGCCATGTACTCCATGGCAACCTTCCCAGATAGCAAACCTTGGTGGCGTAGCTCACGGGTGGGTGAAGGTGATTGATCCCAGCGTGGTTCTGGAACACTGTGGTCCATGTTAGCCCCGCAGGGCTGATCTTGGTGGTCACAGGACTTGCTGCTTCCTCCACCAGGGATGCAGCCAACCCTTATGTCTGCATAGCTCTGCTCTGGCCACCCCACCGTGCAAACCACAGCCGGGCCACCTGAGGAAGAGCAGCACCAGCTGCACTGCTTGAACAATGAGCATAAGCAGCACCTGGGTTTTATGGCAAAGGCAGCCTGCTGTCTGTCCAGCCCAAAGAAGGACCAGATCCAACTGCAGAGATGTGGTCTATTCCATTTTCTTCCTAGCTACTGTGTGACCTTGGGTTTGTTTTTCTGCTCCACGTATCCCTCCAGTTTTCGCTCCTATCATTGTAGATGTGAGCAAAGACGATCCTTAAAATCTGCAGAATATCAAGCTCTGGTTCCTGGATTGTGCCTGATGCATTTAAGTCCTATTTAAATACACTAAAGCTGCTCACATAAATGGCCTCAGTATTCACAGTAGCTATGCACTGTTGATTTAATTATTAGGCTCTGGATTACAGCAGTGGCTAGAAATTCTTGGAATAAAAATCAGCTCAGCTGCCTTGTCTTGCATAATTACAGTATTCCATTAATAGCCAGTTATTTGGATTTATTAAGAAGCAGAAATAAATTTTAAAAAAAAAAATAAAGTAAAATCTAACCCCAAACTTGTTCAATATTTTTCTTTTACGCGAGCTGCCAGTATTCCAAGGCAGATACTTCTCAGAATTGATTAGCCAAGTGACTTTTTCCATTCTGGAAGGTCAGACTGTAAAATAAAAATAAATTATTTAAAAGAGAAAAAAAAAAAAAAAAAAAAAAGAAGAAAAAAAAAAAAAAGAAGGGAAGAAATACAATGAAAACTTTTGGGAATATTTTCTCATCAGCGTTATGAAATCCTGTTTCCATTTACCACTGAAGAAAACTGCAGTTGGCTGGAAAATATCTGGGTCTTTTCTTTGCCCTTGTATCATCTCAGGGTTGGGTTTTTTTCGTTTGTTTGTTTGTAAAAAATCTGTCAAAATTCGAGGGGAAAACTCCTGTTCTTCTGACAATAATTAGTCTGTTTTCCCCACCAACAGAGACAACACGGCCCCGCAGACTGTTCGATCTAATTAGACAACCCATTTATTTGCACCCAATTAACATATCTAATGGGAAATGTGACCAACTTAACATTCCTCCCCAAACATATCTATTATGTTTAATGGGGCCACGCACCCCTGGCTGAGAACCTGTGATCAAACCTAACCTAGGATCCCACTGTGGAAACAGATACTCTCCAAACTGCCATTTGTCAGCATCCAGCCCTTGGAGGCAGGAGGAGAAAAAAGGACAGCTGGTGCTTTTTAATTATACTCAAGCTGAGTGGAAAATGCCTTCACTTCCTATAAACACTTTTAAGATTTTCCCCCACTGGGACGAAACCAAGGTCTGGAAATGCACATCTTTTACACTGGGGAAAGACTCAGATTTCCCATCACCTTTATAGACTCATCAAAAGGTTTGAGTTGGAAGGGACCCTTAGAGGCCATCTGATCCCACTCCCCTGCGATGAACAGAGACACCCACAGCTCCATCAGGTGCCCAGAGCCTGGTCCAGCCCCAGCGTTGCTCATTTGTGACCAAGGACTCAATTAACCGGACAGTGACTTCCTCCTGTTCCAGAGAGGATATTTGAATAACTTCCTTGGGACAAACGTTGCTTCTTTTCTTCATGCCCCAAGTCATAACAAGCCCTTCTGAAGCATAGAGCCAAATAATTCTTGGAGTTGGAAGGGACTTTTGAAAGTCAGCTGGTCCAACTCATGATGCATGGCCCATCATCCGTCCATGATCATGGTGGGCATTCATGATGGACATGCAGCCAAGACTGTAGGATGACATCACTATGCTGATAAGGAACAGGAATACAAAATACTGAGTGATGTGAAGGAAGGTGAATAGAAATTGTTCCCTAGTAGTAAGGTTTGGATCATAAAACGGAAGGGGAAGAAAATGGCTTGCATCAATTCAGCTCTGAGCACCTGATGGAGCTGCAGATGTCCCTGTTCATTGCTGGGGAGTTGGGCCAGGTGGCCTTTAATGGTCCTATCCAGCTTGAACGATTCCATGATTGTATAATATATAATTTCTGAGAGCAAACAGAGATTCAGATGTGTTCACGTGAGCAGCAAGCAACCCACGCTCCTTTAGAAATGAGGTCACACAACACTCATGGAGGACAGTAGCAAGCCCCAGGCCCCCATCTGCACCAACACAATGAGAATGCTCCATTGCATTTCCCTATACCATAGCCTACCTCAAGGTTCCAGATATCTGAAAAATAAATAAATAAATAAAATAAATTACAGAAAGGCCCCAAACAGGCCAGAAACAAAGGTCACAATGAGTAACTCCTCAGGTCCAAGCAGATTTTTAATGTAATGGGTCTATAATCTGTTTCCATAAACACACCAATGATCTTTTTGCTCTTTTCAGAACTAAGAAATTCTTTGTCCGTCCCATGCCTGAGCCATCCACGTCCCTGGAACATTCTTGTTTAGTCTCCTGAAATGTTATTAACAACCCCAGCGACAGAGAACCATAAATCCCTGCATCCCCCTGAACTTTACTGCACTCCGAACTGTTTGGATATTCAGTATCAACAAATCATCCCGATAAATATGATTTCTTTGATGGCATTTCATCAAAATAGTTTACGACTCTGACATTTTGAGCGTGGATTTACAGCAGCTGCAGCTTGTGCAAGACGGGCGGTCACCTTATTGAAATTCACCTTAGGAAAAGGATGGAAAAAGAAAGTCACAGCAGCTCCTCCAATGCTGAGTTTAAAGAGATTCTGCTTCTTCTTTCCCACACTTTCTTGGAAACAGCAGGAGTTTGGGGATCCGCAAGACAAACATTGGCTTTGGCTCATCCGAATCATGATGAAAATGGGAGCGGGCCTCCAGCTCCAAGTTCCCAAGCAGATGCAGGGAGAGGTTTCCAGATTCACTTAGCTCAGCGATGGCCATAGGTGGTTTCACCACTTGTTTCTGTTGGGAAGTGGCTCATCTGGTTTGTATGCATCCATCTCTGTGCTCAACTGCTGCGTCGCTGCAAAGGTTTCAAAATGCCTAAGAAAGAGGAAGAAAATGTCATTGGAAGAAGCATTTCTGCTAGAGAGAGGGATTTAGTGCCCCTGGGAAGGGCATGCCTAGAACGTATGTAATGCCCTGGTCCTTGGCATTCATAACCAGCACTGAGCTGGTAAGAAGAAAGGCTAAAGGTAAATTGGGAAGTGGCAATATGGAAACTCGTGAAAGAAGAGGGGAAGGGAATTTTGTCTGAATTTTCAGGCAGTGCCTAAGAAGGAAGATAATCTGTTGTATACATGTGATTGAGAACAGTCTCGGGAAGAGAACAGCTAATAAATTCAAAGACAGAAGGACTCTAGGGGTAGGCTGACCATGAAGAACTCAGTCTGGTAGCTGGAAGGGAATGGCTGAAACAGCAGAACAGTGAGATTCTGAAACAGCCTCATTAGGAAACACGAGGGCAATAAGGGACACCTGCCTGTTTATGAAGGGTTGCTTGTGGCTTTGTGAAGTAGACTGTGACCAGACTTCACAACCCTAGAATCGTAGAATCCTTGGAATTGGAAGGGACCTTTAAAGCTCATCCTGTCCAACTCCCTGCAATGAACAGGGACACCACAGATAGACCAGGTTGCCCAGGCCTGATCCAGCCTTGCCTTGAAAGTCCTCAGGGATGGGGCATCAAACACACCTCTGGGCAACCTGTTCTTTCCTTGCCTATTATGTGAAAACCTGAGAATTTATCCCTAGAGAGGAGCTGTGCATGGGACAGATCCTGGTGGGGCTGGGGACCCTCCTGTACAGCCATCACCTCTCAGCATCACCTACAAACAAGAGTTTTTGGTGTTCTGTCCTCTTGCATCCCCTCCCTAGGACCTGAAATATGTGCTTAAGTCAAAGGATATTTATTTTCCCATTGTCTAATTCTTGATCCTGATCCCTCAGACTTGCATCAGAGCCTGACCTCAAGAAAATACAACTTGTTGAAAAAGGTCAGTTTAGAGGAAACAGCTATTTTTAAGTTGTCATTTAGAAATGTGCTTGAATAACACATAACAAAGGTATTTTTCAGGGTTTCTCTCAGATTTTTCACCCCAGTCATGACATTATCCTCCTTTAGAGTATCCTGGCTTCAGCACTGTCCTTACAGCTAATGCTGGTTTATTTCTCCATCTACACAAAACAAATCTCTCTGTCCCTTTAGTGAACTGCAGCGTGATGCTCAGAGGCCTATACTTAGCCATACCCACCTTTTCAAGGCAGCCTCATCTCAGAGCAGTCCATGGACACTAGGATGGGGAAACTCATTCAAAGGCTTCTCAAAATCTGGAGGAATGAAGGAAAGATGTCTTTCCTTTATTTCAATCTTTTCATTTGAAAAGGCACTACTTCTTTGGCATTCAGTGTTCTAAGTCTGCTTTATCCTTTGGCTTTCACCTTGTAAATTTTGTTAATTTTCCCTTTATTCCCACGTGTCCTCCTTGCGTATCAGAATCATTTTGAAAAGAAGGGATTGGAGAAAAGAGTCATCAATGAATCCCATAGCAAAATTAATCAACTCAGATTTTAATGAAGGGAAAAGATGCTTTAAGATCCAGGGACTCGACAAAGCTGTGCCTCCAGTGGCTCACATCCTAAAGGAAGCTGCCATTGCTGCAGGCAGAATTTGGTCTCATCTCTGAATGGAGAGGATTGGGATGCAGCTGTGCTCTCAGGCATCATGGAATTTAACCCAAAGCAAAGTCTAAGGCTTGTCCACATTAATCTGCTCCCAGGTTCGATGAGGGAGCAGACCCAGGGGTGAGGAGAGGGGACCAGGCATGGAACTCCCATCAGAATGCAGGGTGTATCTGATGCTGCCAGGGAACCAGGCAGTCTCAACAGTGTGGAGTTGGCTTCTGGGCCGTTAAGCCAAGTATACCTGTAATATAATTAAATTAATATGCCTCGTAGGGAAATAAATAAGTTCTGCAGTTCAGTCATTGTAGAAGTAAAAGCGCCCTGTAGATAAATCTATTGCTACTGTTGTTTTGGTTTTCCTTCTTGTTTGCTTTCTCTTTCATTTTGGAGAGAACTCTTTGTCAAACAAACCCTGTTTTGTCTTCTGATGAGCAAATGCGTTTGGCTGACAGTGATACAGACATAACGTACTTGGATGGCAGAATTGCACTTTTCTTAGTGAAATAATTAAATCAATAACAGCATGCTGGTGGAATCAAGAGCAGAATGACTGGCTGGTCCCAGGATACGTGCATCACTAGAAAATCACTGTGAGAAGAATCTTAATCTTAATCTGTGATCTTAATAATGCTCAACATTTTTAATGTTGATCTAGAAACACACCTGTAATCCTGGAAAAGGTACAGGTAAAGTTTCATAGTGCCAAACAATAAAAAGGGCTGGCCAATCACACATAAATTACCTGAATTAATAACATGTATTTTCTTTCTGTGCTTATGCAAAGTCACCCATGTATCTAGGAATCAGAAAAGCCAAAACTGGAGAATGACGGACTGAGAAAGCAGCAACTCTTTAGAGGATTTAAGGGTCAGAGAAGATTGGAAGCTCATTGTGAGCTCCCTTTGCAACTGAATCTTTGCAGAGATTAAGGGAATCCTTAAAAGCACCAGCAACAAAGAAGGGAAGGGAAGGGAAGGGAAGGGAAGGGAAGGGAAGGGAAGGGAAGGGAAGGGAAGGGAAGGGAAGGGAAGGGAAGGGAAGGGAAGGGAAGGGAAGGGAAGGGAAGGGAAGGGAAGGGAAGGGAAGGGAAGGGAAGGGAAGGGAAGGGAAGGGAGCTCAGTGCGGAGGAGGCAAGCAGTGGGATTTGGTGCACTTGAAGAACAAACAAACCAGAGGCAGTGCAGGAAACAATATTGGTTGAAAAACTGGGATATATATATATGAGTGAATTAGGTTTCACCTCTTTTAACTCTCAATGCCTAAAGCTAACGTTATGGAATACTACCTGAAGGAGTTTAGACTGTAAACTCAGATGAATGATATTTGGATGGCATTGTACTGCAGGCATGATGTTTCTACATTGCTTGAGTTGTGACAAACTGGCTTAGAATCATAAAATAGCTTAGGTTGGAAGGGACTTTAAAGATCATCTAGTTCTAACCCCCAAATGATCCCGAGCAGAAGAGATGAGCGTGTCAAGGAGTTTCAGAAGCCAAAAAATGCAAACAGGAAATTTGTCACATCTTTTCTTAGATAGAGCAAAGATGTTTGGATTGAACTCCAAAGGGGAATGCTGAATTCACCAGTCCTGGAGAAAAGCAAGCTGGAGTGGATGACCTGTTTTGATCAACCACACGCTAGTAAGCCTCAAGGCAAGAGACGTGCAGTGTCTTCACACTGTGCTATGCAAGGGATTAAAGTAGGAGGTTCCATGGTCCCTCTTGACCTTCCACAGACATACAGAACCTCTGGAGGGGGCCTCTGGAGCTCCCCAAGTCCAACCCAACTCCCAAAAACCAGTTCCCTGCAGCAAGTTTCTCAGAAAACTGTTCAGGTGGGTTTCATAGAATCATAGAATGGCCTGCACTGAAAAAAGGTCCTCAAAGATCATCCAGTTTCAACCCCCCTGCCATGGGCAGGGTCACCAATTGCCAGACCAGGCTGCCCAGACTCACATAGGTTTGAGTGTCTCCAAAGAAGGAAACTGCACCAGCTCTCTGTGCAGCTGGTTCCAAGGGCTCTGTCAACCCCAAAGTTCATGTTGTTAAAAGGACTGTTATTTCCTTCCACTTTAAAGCTGTTTGGCAGATAAAGACCTGCTGGGTGGACCTGTACTCCTGCAGGAAACTCGCTGTGTGTTGTGGGCTGAAAAGTACTCTTCTCCCAGCAAACTGTTTGCTAAGTCAGAGGAGGGTGTGATGATGGGAGTGGTAAAATATGGGAACTAATCTGTGCACCTGCTGCAATCTTCCTTCTCTCTGCTGGTATGGGAAGCCTGATTTATGGGCATGATTTATGTCACCTTTCCACACTGTGGACCGCTGGTACACTCTCCCTGAAGCAATCTAAGCAAAGTGTTATATGAACAAAGAGAGACTGCATCGTATTTCTGCCATGCTGCTGTTCAGAGCTAAAAAGCAAACTCTGCTGAGTTGACTTTCCCTTCTCTTTAATCCCCCAAAGAGTTCCATCTCAAAGTGCCTTTCTGTAACTCCCTCAAGGGAGAGTGAGGGGCAGGGAGTGAGGACACAACCTGTGCTACGTCTTATGCCTTCAAAGCTGGGGAGTGGTCCAAATATTTAATTTGGAAATATTACTTTAACAAGCACAGTATAGATGCAGCCACGGTTTGCCTCTCTCCATTTCATGGTTCTGGCTCAAAAAACAGAAGGAAAAAAAAAAAGAGAAAAGCAAGATTTAATTCCAGCGACAAGTAATTCCAAGACAGTCTTATTTCTGAACTGCAGGACAGTGTTGACCATAATGGATTCAGGATATCAAACACCAGGTCCTGCAGACCTCACTCAAACCTTTGTCATCATTTTGTCTGCCTCAAAGGAAATGAGGGCCCATTGGGGCTGGATTGGGGGTCGTGTAGAGACTGGTGGCCTTGCCTTTGCACCCATTTTAGAATCATAGAATCATTAAGGTCAGAAAAGACATCTGAGAACATAGAATCATAGAATGGCTTGGGTTGGAAGAGACCTCAAGGATCATCAAGCTCCAACCCCCCTGTCACAGGCAGGGCCACCAACCTCCACATTTAATACCAGACCAGGCTGCCAAGATCAAGTCCAACCAACAAACTCATTCCCACCATGCCTACTCATAAGATCATAGCATCATAGAATCATTAAGGTTGGAAAGGGCCTCTAAGATCATAAAATCCAACCACAGACCCATCATCACCACTTTGCACAATAAACCATGGCCATAGAGCAGGTTCCCAGGCAGTGCCAAAGGACAGAACCTAATAGCAAACAGGTGACCATATTTTCTCCCTTCCTTGTATGCAGGAAAGTCGGAATCCTGCTCGTTGCTTTGCAAAGGAATCATTACTGTGTTTGGGTAGAAAGGGCTTTTAAGCATTTCAACCAGGAAATCCTTTCTTGCAAGCCCCAGTTCATGCCCAGCTGAATTGGAGTTGGTGTCTGTCACTGCCAGACAGGAGAACAGGAGTGGATATCACAAACACAACATCAGCTCAGGGCTCAAAATAATCGCTCCACAATCACCACAGCACAGAATGAAGCCGATAACTCATTAGGGAGGAATATGTAGGCAATTAATGTTAATTTCAGTTGACAATTGTAACCTGATGGCTGACTGACGCACCATAATCTGTGCGAAGGAAATAGCTCTCATAGCTGCTTAATTAATGATAAACAGAGCCTTTGTTGCTGGTGTTGTTAAAAAAAGAAAAAAGAAAAAAAAAAAAAAAAGAAGAAGAAAGAAAAATCAATGCAGATTTTTTGCCACATGTGCAAAATGCATTCTGGAGGGCCAGCGCTAACAAACCTTGGTGACAAGCACAAGCCCGTTGCTTCATCCTTTCATTCCAATGGTATGAGATGGAACGTGAAGCATAATGCATGATCTTGTCGTGGGAAGCACCCAACCCAACAGAACCCACTCCAAATGGACAGGAAGGGAGAATTGGGCAGGCCTTGCGTGCTGTGCTCTGCCCGGGGATCCAGAGACGTGCTGACATCGCCTGGAAACTCTTGACACAGATCATTCTTCTGGCTTTCTGCTGCTTCATCATATGTTTCCTGCATTGTCTTTCTCTGTCGTTATTTATTTTCAAGCACGGACGTGTGTCAGTAAATAAGAGCTCTGATGATTCTCTCTTTTGTTCTTTTTCTGGGTTTGCAAGCATACGGATTCCCCTCCCAGCAATGATGCAGCCATTAGGCTTGTCCCATACACCTGAGTACTCCCAACACTAATTCTACCATATTCCTGTTACCTGAAGAGTTACTTAAGACAATAGCAGAGTTCTGCCACATGGAGTTTCTCTATAGCAAGGTCCTGGAGTCAGCACACAAGTGGCCTTGACACAAGCCAGGACATTCCAGGGCTCAATGAAGAACAAGGCATAAAGGAGGTCCACTGGGAGCCTCACCTTACAGCCAACTTTAAATGTGAAACATCAGATATAAAAGCACAGACAGTTAATGAATGTGGCCTTGAAACTGGTTTAGAGTCTTCTTGTTAAATTAGAGGTAAAACTAGATGGATCTGAGCCATCCATGCAGTCCTGGCTTCTCCTATGACCTCAGTATCACAAGGCAGCTTTTATCCACCCATGCAACACTGCAGGTTTGACACAATCCTGACTCTCGCTTCCCTGTCTGGAAAAGTACCTTCTGACTCCCACTGAAGGGAAGGGGAAAGATCTGGCAGATATGTGGCACTGGGAGCCTAGATTTGCTGCTGGCATGATGCAAGGGTCCATTGATGGATTTACTCTTGCAAAGAAAGCTTTCTCAAAGTGCAATTAATTTTTTTATTGGTGTTTAAATCCCTGGGAAAAACAAAACAGAACAGATGACTATTTAGAAATAAATCTACTTCCAAGGAGTCTTGGTGGCCTCGTGCTGCAAGAATACCAGGTAAAGACTAATTTCTCTTATAGACTTTGAGCAGCAATGATCTGGAGCTGTGGGCTGAAAGCAGATGTTGGTGAATGACCTCTCTGAGCAGTGTTGAGCAATCCTTATCTGAGGGACATGGTTAGTGGGCACGGTGATGATGGGTTGATGGTTGGACCTGATGGTCTTAGAGGTCTTTTCCAAACTTAATGATTCTGTGATTAAAGCCTTCATTTGAGAGGGGAGAAAAGCATCCATAACTTCTCAAGGAAGGAAAGCTCTGGAATCTGTGGTTGTTCCTGGATTCATGCATGGTCTGAGCATTTCCCTTTCCCACAGCACATTTCCCTCACTGTGAAATGCAAATGACGATGTTTGTCTGTAATGGTGGAACACGTGTGGGTTTAATTTCAGATTTCACCTGCTGTGGCAGAATGAGAGGATCTGTTCTGGGTCCACAGGTTAAGCACGGGAAAGATTCTGCTTAGCAATTAATTCCTGTTATAACTGTATATTGTTTGTTTTTCAGGCTTCCACGACTGTGGCGCTTAAAAGGGAACACTGCACTTAAATTTCAGTGAGAGTTTCAATAAAGACAAGGAAGAAAACATCTCAGTGCAAAAGAAAAGCACTGGACTAGCTTTGCTAAGAGGCTTATGGTATCTCCATGGTACAACGGAGAGCATGGTGGTGATGGTGGGCATGTGGTGATGGGTTGGATGGTGATGGTAGGACTAGATGATCTCAGTGGTCTTTTCCAACCTTCACGATTCTATGATTTTGCAACTCAGGAAGTTGTTTTGCAGTGAAATACCTTTGTACAACTGTTTAGATCTGCTTCTGAGTTGCAACCTGGTCTGAGATCCTTTCCAGATTTATTTTCTATGATGAAAACAAGACCTACAGAACAGAAAATGCTCCTTTTCACACCACCCTCTTTTTTTCTTCTACTGATTCCCCCCCCCCTTTTTTTTTCTCTTCTCTTTGTCACATAACTGCTCTTGAGAGCTGGAGTACTTCTCTCCTATTGTGCAAACTCAACAACGTGTCTCATCCCCAAGCTTTTCTCTTTTTCCTCTCTCCATGCAAAACTTTCTTCATCATCTTTTGGGAACTTTCCCTCCACCTTCTCCACCATCTTCACCAGCTGTTTCTGCAGTCAACAGCATTTGTTTTCCTGGTGGAGAACAGTACAAGGACTGTCATGTGCTCTGCCTCAAAAACAGAAGAAAAGCCATGTCAGCTCAAGAGCCCAAGGGCTGAAGAACCTTGTTTGCCACCTCTGCAAGCACGCAAGCCCTTGCTGCAGCCATGGTTTCGTAGCACCCAGAGCTCAATGCAAGATGTGGGACAGTTTGTAGACACCACAGACATACAGAGCCTTATTTCTGGGCATGGATATTTAGCAGAGAATGTAGTGCATATGGTGGAATGGCAGTAAATCTGTGATCATTACGTAAGTCCAGCAATGGTCCCACACATGGGAAAGGACGTGGGATGCTGTGGAGGAGTGCAGAAGGCAAAAGTCATTAGAGCTGTAGAAGTCTCCTACGAAGAAAGGTTGAGGGAACTGGGATTGTTTAGCTAAGAGAAGAGAAGGCTCCAAAGAGACCTTATTGTGGCCTTCCAGTACTTGAAGGGAGTGTATAAACAGAAGGGGGGATGGCTGTTTACGAGGATGGATGGTGATAGGACAAGGGGGAGTGGTTTTAAACTGAGACAGGGGAGGTTTAAGTTGGATATTAGGAGGAAGTTTTTCACCCAGAGGGTGGTGAGGCACTGGAACAGGTTGCCCAAGGAGGCTGTGGATGCCCCAGCCCTGCAGGCATTCAAGGCCAGGCTGGATGTGGCTCTGGGCAGACTGGGCTGCTGGTTGGTGACCCTGCACGTAGCAGGGGGTTGGAACTGGATGAGCATTGTGCTCCTTTGCAACTCAGGCCATTCTATGACTCTATGAAGAGAAAATACATATTTGCAACGTTCTATGATTCTAAGTCGTAGAGCCATAGAATGGCTGTGCCTCCATGGCTGAGATCTGCCAGTCTGAATCCCTTCTCTCTCCTCTTTCCAACATTCTGCAAAGAAAATATTACAATCTGACGACGACAAAGCCCCTCCATTCACAAGACTTTCTGCTGACCTCACTCATGTTTTCCCAACCCCAAAGTGGCTGAGCAAACAAGGGAACGATTTGGAGCTACTGCAAGCCTGCCTGGGAGTCACGATGATTAAACCCATTGGCCCTGACCCAAATCTAATGTGAAAACTCTCTCCATGCTCACCTATCATCATCAATTCTGCCTTTATCAGGCAGGCGGTTACTTGCTCCTCGCTTGCTCTGGCTGCTCCACAAAACCTCCAGGGCCAGCAAGGGAAGGAGAATAAATACCCCATCTCCACTGAGACCTCAGTGCTGCCTCTCAACTCCTCAGGTTTCCTGCTGAAGTCCTGGCTGCCTTTTGTGTGGCTTCAAAAAGGAGTTATTATGGCCTCTTCATTCGCCTCTATCCCCACTTGCTTCAGCTCTATTCAGGCACAATGGAGGTTTCTCTGAGAGGAGAGCTGATAATATCACTTCTCAGGCAAAGAGCTTAATTCCCACTTCGAGGTTGGGCAAGGCATGCTCTGCAAGGAGCTGCTCTCTGCAAAAAAGCCACCTGAATACAGCAGACAAACCTACTAAAGCTTGGAGAGCACTGCTTATAGGTATTACCTTTTCCCCCCAAACACAGAAGAACAAAGAGTTCCCTGGAATGTGGCTTATTTAACATAGTAAACATTAAGCAACTTGTGGTTGATATAAATGCTTCTTTAATAGGCTGGTGACATTCCTTGGGACCTGTCCAAGTCCATGTATAACTCCAGCTCTGCTCTCCCAGACTCCGTTTCCCTCCTCCCTGCAGATGCTTTTTTAATGCCACAGTAGCAGACTAACGTAATTTGCAGCAGAACAGATGCCTGCTCTCCTCGTGCATCGCATAGGGAGCTCCAGTGCCTAACTTGGGCCTTGGTCTTCTGTCCATGGGGATAACAACTCTCAAATGGAATTCAAGAATAGAATTTTTTCAGTTGGAAGGGGCTTTTAAAAGCCATCTGGCCCCATTTCTTGCAATGAACACAGACACTCACAGCTCCATCAGGTGTCTGGAGCCTCATCCAGCCTGACCTGAGTGTCTCCAGATATGGTGCACCACCACCTCTGGGCAACCTGTGGCCAGTGCACATTTACTCTTATTGTCAAGAACTTTTTCCTTGTATCAAATTCTAATCTCCTCTCTTTTAGTAGGAAATCATTTCCCCATGTCCTGTCACAGCAGACTCTGCTAAAGAGTTTGTCTCTTTCTTTCTGTAAGATCCCTTTAAGAAGAAGAAACTCTGGGAGAAGCAATTTTGCTTCTTTTCCTATCATTAATAAAAAGAGTTTTTTACCTTTTCATGTAGAATATTGAGTGGATTGTATTTCCACAGGCAGATGTTGACATGAATTCAAGGCCTGACTACAGACCTAAATATGAGAGGGCTGAGGACCAATGGGGCAGGTTGGCTGGCACTTGTGCTGCTCAGGTTCATCCCCATTGCTGAAGTCCGCATCCATGCCATGTGGCAGCCAGACCTGACTCTCCTCTTAGCACACATTTTCTGCTGGTTTTTTTTTTTTCTGTTTTGTTCTGGTTTTTTGGGTGTTTGTTTTTTTTTTTTTCCCAACTCAAAGTGTTTGAAATAGTGTCGACAGGTCTGGAGGTGACCAAGCCCAGCTGGATGCAATCTCACCCTAAATGGAGTCCCAGGACTGAGCTGTCCCCATGGCCACGTCTCAGAGGGACCGACTTGGGGTGGTCCAGGACCGAGCCAGGAAAGAGGTGTGAGTGAAACACTGAGGACAGGGAGGGGCCCAGGGCTGCAGCCTCCCTCGTGTCCATCTATCCAAAGTTTCCACTTTGGGGAACATTCCACAGTTTTAATGTATTATTTTTTTATGACTAAACCCCAAAGTGCACAGTCATTCGCCAAGAGGTGACATCTGGCTAAATAAATAACAATTATTGGCTGGTCCAGCACATGTTTTATTTCGACTGAAACTTTGTTTTTAATAAGCGAAACACAGAATATAAATGGGACGGTCGCATATTCAAACACATGCATACACACATATAATTTGTGTGTTGTGTGTGTTTGGAAGGAAGAGTAAATCCCACATGAAAGAAAATCAAACGCAGGACTTTTGTCCATGTGTTTCAATTACTGAGATCTAAATAAAAATAGAGTGGATGTCAACCTGCTTATTTTTAGCCATTTTGATCGCAGTGAAAATAACACAGAAAAGAACATTTCACCAAAATTCTCCTGACCTTGTCTAGCCCTGCAGATGACAACTTATTTGCTACCATGATTATTATCCTCGCTGGGCTCCAGAAGCAGTAAGCACAGAGGCAGGCAGTGAACCTGCAGATTTTGGGTGCCTAGCTTAAGTCTTGCATACAATGTGAAGCTTCCCTACGTCTTGTGTTTCTCTCCTGCTCTCTATGCATGGCACACATGTATTGGCCACCACTTGTTTCAATGGCAATGGTATGATTCTGAGTCTCCAGTCACAGTCAGCACAAATGAAGACCCTCAGTTAGGATTAAAAGAAAAGAAATAATCAGAGCAGGTGCTGCAGGCAGAGATGAGGCGGTTGGCAACCCTGCCCATGGAAGTGGGGTTGAACGATGATCTTTGAGGCTGTTCTCAACTCAGGCCATTCCAAAATTCTATGAAATGAGATGGGCTGGCTCTCCCTGCATCACACTGTGATCCAGGCTCTGGAATCATGTTTTCCATTAGCAAAGCTACTCAGAAGACTCCAAAACCTCTCCAGCACAGTGCATCTTCCACTCACATTAGCAGGAGAAGGTTGAAAGGCAGACGTGACTCCTGCTGCTCAAACACCTGGAACTACTGGTTGGATGCTGAGCAGCTTGTAGATCCACCTTCAGTGTGAAATGGACAGTAAAATTCAAAGCCAAATGTGAGCTAAGAACATCTGCTGCTCAGAGTGCTGGGGTAGTCCCCATCCTTGGAGGTACTCAAGAACCATGGAGATGTAGGACTGAGGGACATGGTTTGATGGCTATAGAGGTTGGCATGAGCATGGTGGCAGGCATGGGTTGACAGCTGAACTTGCTAATATCAGAGATATTTCCCAACCTTAATGAATCTGTGATTCTATGATAAGAGTTTCAGGTACACACATGGCATTTGTTGTTACACTGCCCATCAAACAGGAATGTCACAGTGTTGAAAGGAGGCTGATCTAATCCAAGAGACAATAGTGCATAAGTGACAGGAGACAACAGCTGGCATAACTGACCTCAGGGCAAGGGGAGGTGCTGGCTGCTCCTGCTTGCTGCTGATCCTTGCTTGCATCCTGCTGATGCTCTGCAAGGGCATTAAAGGCAGCATGAGGCATGGGCTGAGCATCCATGAGACTAATACATCATGGGCCACATTGCTCTGTCATTTTCTCCACACTGGAACAATATTGGAGGCAAAGAGAAAGGCAATATTATGCAGAGATACAGACCTGGGATGAGGAATAGAAGCAGAATCCTTACCTGTTCTGGGGAAAAAATACATTAGTATTTGTAACAGCAAAAAATTACAATGCTATGAAAGGTTATTGGCCAGCAGGGTAAGGATTTCATTTGCCACCTCTTCCTCCCCAGGCCATCAGGTAGTAGTGTGAGACAAGGCAACCCATTGCTAGTCCTCCTCCAAAGACATTCAATAAAATAACATAAAAATAAGAGTGATGTCCCTATGAGGAGGGAGACAAAAAACAAAGTGCATTTCATAAGGAGCTGGGTGACTCTTGTGTGCATTTAAACTGTAAATTCAGGTTTTTTTAGGCAACATCCATCTGCTCTTTAGTGCATGGAGTCACTGTGCACCATGATGGAAGATGGGACATGGTAAGTGGGCATGGTGGGGATGGGTTATGGTTGGACTTGGTGATTTTAGAGGCCTTCTCCAACCTTAAAGATTCCATGATTCTAAGAGGGCATTGTGATGATGATGAGTTGATGGTTGAATTTGATGATCTTTTCTAACCTCCTTCTGTGATCTCCTTCATGGGATACAGCTGGAGACAGCTATGGCCATATAGCATCTGGTTGTGCCAATTGATAGGAGCTGCTCATTCTATTCCAAGTCTCTGCTATCAGCAGGTTAAAAGGGAAGATTTTACCCATCTCAGTGGACCTGAGCTCTCTTTCTTGACCTTCAAGGAGATCACCATCTCTTCTAAAAATGGGGAAACTGAGGCAAGAGATGGGGGAGGGGGAGGGGGGGAGGGAAGATCAGGTGGCAGGAACAGAAGGGTTCTGGTTGCTGAACTGGGCAAGAAATCTAAACCTGTACTGGCTTAAGGCTGGGAACATCCCAGTTCAGGCCTGGATCTGCACAAGGACAACAGAGACTGGGGAGCATCTGGGGTCAGCCCACTGCAGGAGCCTTAGAGAGCGGCAGAAAGTGTAAAAGATTAGAAATCACAGAATGATTGTGATGGGAAAAGACAGCTAAGATGACCAAGTCCTATCCCAACTCATCTCCACCATGCCCACTAGCCATGTCCCCATGTGCCAATCCTTTGGAGAAGAAACATTTCCTAGTACCCAACCTGACCCTCCGCTGGTGCAATATGAGGTCATCGCCTCTTGTCCTATTGCTGTTACCTGGAAGAAGACAGCCCCCATTCAGGGAGCTGCAGTGAGCAATGAGGTCTCCCCTGAGTTTTCTTTTCCAGATTGACCCATCCCAATTCCCACAGCTGCTCCCCATAAGATTTGTGCTCCAGACCCCTTCACAGCTCCGTTCCCCTCCTGTGGACATGCTCCAGGGCTAGAGAGGAGCCCAACACTGAACGCAGTTCAGACCCCTTTGTACCCCAAAAGGACTAAAAAGAGAAACCACTGGCGGATGGGGAAGGAGAGGTGAAAGGAGAATGAGGGGACACTTTTGTGCCTGCAATCAATTCTTCCGGCTTCTCCTCTTTCATGGGCAGCCACTGGTGGCACAAAACGCAGCAGCAACAGTGCAGCCCATTTATCCACGAGTGGACAAGAGGACTTATTCTCCAGCCCTTGAGAGCAAAATCTTCCCAGGGTTAGGAGGCCGAGCCTGGGGCTTTGGGGAAAAAAAACCCTTTTCATTGCAAGTCATTAGGAAGAGATAAAGGTCTGCCTCGCTGCTCCGCACTCCTGCCAGCGCACCTTCTCAGCCCCGGGACAACAGTGGGGCCATTTTGCAAGGCCCTCTAATTATCCATTTCCTCCCATTGCTACCGCTCACAGAGGAAAGAAAGAAATAGCAAAAGGGCTCATTTCAACAGACCTTATCTGATAGCGCATTCAGGATGGGTTTCTCTCGCTGCCGGCCCTCCCTCTGCTTTCTTTTCTTGCCTCGCTCTCCTCCTGGTGCAGAGGGACCGGGTTTTGTTGTCCGTAGGGCTGGAGGACAGGGTGCACGGTACCGGGATGCCTTTCAGGCTCGTCCTAATTCAGAGCCATTGTCCCAGGCTTTTCTAAGAGGATGACAGCTGACATCAGTTCTCTACCTGCAGATTGGACTGATTTTTTTCCTTCTTTCTGTAAAAGCACGGTCCCATTAAATGCTGCTAAATACAAACCTTCACTAATTGCATTTCAATATGCATTTTTTCCTCTTCCCCCCTCCTCCTCAGTTCTTCACATCAGGTGCTCCTGTAAAAAGGCTGAATTAGGGTGCAGGTGTACAGCATGCAGTGCTCACCATGCAATGTCCCCCATACAGCCTCAAGGCACATTCAGACCATTGCACCAACCCTTCCTATAGCACAATTCATGGCTCCTCTCGCCAGCTGGGCTGTTCTCACATCTTCACCTCGTTTTTATAACTGCACTCTAAGGCATATAGTCTCATCCATGGTTTTTCTGCAGTTCCTCCATTATCTGAAGCCTTTGCATTTTGGTGGCACATAAGGAGCACCAGGACAGCCTCATCTTCTAGGGGCAGATAAATAAATCCCAGCAGAGGAGGAGGGAGGAGTTGGTCAACAGGCTGTCATTAAGCACAATTAAGAACACCTTTTCCTGCTGCCAGTATCCCTTCCCCAAGAAAGAAGTGTGTATGTAAATCCTTTAGGTTCAGGTTAATCTTTGTCTGAGATTCATGCATCTCTGCAAGGCTGCATTTTGCACTCTGCTTTTGCCATGTACAGACTAAAAGCGTTGGAATTCACAATGACCCATTTGGTCACTTACATTCATTCACAGAACAGCTCAGTTTCAACCCAGTTCTCGTGCCCAGCTGAAGCCTCTTGCAAAGAGCCATCTAGATTCTAAGAGCAGTCCCTAAGAGAGAGATCCTGCCCTGCAGGAAAGCAGCAAACTTCTCTCACTTCTCACCTCATTTTTCTCAGCCCTGCTTTGCTTCTCCTTCTGTCTTTTCCTTCCAGGTTGCAGAATACTTTCTTCCTTCTATTTTTTTCATATTACGTTTTTTTTGTGTGTGTGTGTATGCAAAACCTTCCTTTTGATGCACAGAACCAGAGCTGTTTCTACCTCTGACTTTGAAGGCATTCAGTTTGGAAACCAAATTGCTTTCATGGTGTTTTCAGCATGATCTCTCACTTGTCTTCTAAAACACCACCACAAATGGATCAGTGTTTCTATACCAGGCTGACCACTGCTTTCTACTAAGGTAGATATATCATTATATCTGTATTGCATAATACAAAGATCTTTGTAGTTATATACATCCTGGAGTCTAGGAGATACTGTCCTCCTTTGGTAAGAGGATTCACTGATGGATTTCTATGGATAAGTCACTACTAACCATGGTTAATAAACCAGCTGGATGCAGAGCAGAAACAGCTCCCAGGTTCCTTAATGAACATCTTTAGTTCCCTACACTCTGTGTAACATTTTTTAAACACAAAGAAGGTGATTTCCACAGGACAGAAGACACGTAATCACAAAATCCATACCTAATGCCCATGTTTTATTCCAAGGTTAGCAGGAACCTGATACCAAAACGACTGATTAAGTGATAGCAGAGCTTGAGCTCTCTGGTCTGATCCAACCCAACAAAAAGGCACTGATTCCCAAGGTGCGAATGCAAACCAGACAGCACAGAAATTAATAACAAAGCACAGCTGCTTGAGATGTTACAGAGTCAAAACACTCACGCTCTGTTCATTTAGATGTTTAGAAATGCAGTGGGGAGAGATTCCCCCCACACATGGACCACAGCTACGCTCATAAAGAAACAGGGCTGGGGTGCTGGCTGACGTCATGGCCAGCAGTGAGCCATTCCCTGCAGTTTTTGTGCTGCCTATCCTGGGTTTGGGCCAGCATCTCCCCATCATCTCTTGGCCACAGATCAGGGAACGGCATAGGGACTGTCCGTGTTGGAGATGGTCAGGATTCCTATAAAAACCCTTAATGCACAGCCATGGTCTACAGCAACCTCACCCAAAGCTTGGCCCAGATGTGTTCTGAGCCCTCCCTTGACAAGCAGTTCAGAAATGCCATGGAAGCGGCCACAGCACCAAGCTGCCCAAGTAAAAGAAGTGTTTGGAGAACTCTCTTGGACACAGGTTTCAAATTTCGGGTGGTCCTGTATGAGCCACAAGGGTCTTATCCAACCTGGGATATCCCATGATTCTATGATTCTTTATCATGCACCAGAAAGCTGGTGTGACCAGTCAGTGCAGGGCACGTGGGTTAATGACATCCCATCAGTGATGCCAAGGGAGGTGGTGGAGTCACCGAGCCTTGGGGTGTTCAAGGAAAGGCTGGATGTTGTGTTGAGGGACATGGTTTAGTGGGAGCTATTGGGAATAGGTGAACAGTTGGACTGGGTGATCTTTTAGGTCTTTTCCAACCTTGGTGATTCTATGATTCTATGATTCTATGATCATTGGCCCACGCTTTGGCCTCCCTCAGGATATTGAGAGCTCCCTTCCCAGTGCCCCCCGTTGCCTGTAGGGATTGTGCTACAGTTTCTTCCAAGTTTTAAGGCTCTCCAAACTCAACAATCAAAGACACGTCCAACCCACTTGACTGATTTCACAGCTGATTCTCATGGTTCTCTGGGTGCCCATCTCTATTGCTTTTTTTTTGTCTGTTAGCATCTTATCTCTGGAGCATTCAACAAGAACACTGCAATGTTCCTCTAGGTGTAGATCAAAAGCTTCCAAATATGTAATCTTCATTCAGTGAATAACATGAGTTAAACCTATGCAGAGCAAGTTGAGGTGCATCTTTCCATTCTCCTGAAGGTCTTCATGTTAGATAAATTCCTACCAGAGCTCTACGTGAGAAAGCTGGCAAGAGTTCCAAAATATCCCCAGCAGGGATGCAAATCCTCAAGTCTGTATCCTCATATTTTGTGGGGAAAAAAAAAAAAATAAATGTGCTAAATGCTCATAAAATAAAGCAAAACCAAAAATTTCCATGATGTCTTTTCCGAGATCATTGCTCTGTGACAGAAACCAAGCAGATCTCTGCAGCCCATAACCACTTGCTGAGGGGAGGTTAAAGTTGCTGAAAATCCTATTTGACCTTCTGAATGGAGTTAATGAGTCAGAAAACTTCCTGTGGATAATCCAATGAGGTGGATAAAAAGGTCCTGAACTACTTGGCATGAAGTCCCTGCCACAGAATTCCCTTGCTCTCTAATCCCTGACAGCAGAACAGCACAATCTCATCTTCTCTCAAGATTTTATGGGGTTGTCATCATTGCCGTTGAGCTTTCTCTGTGGCTATTGTCTTTTATGGGAAAGTATACTAATTAATAACAAAATGTCTGCTATGTTGACCAGAAGCTAGATGTTACAACATAAGGGAGAACTTTGCCCATATTCTTAACATGTCTTCATTCTTTATTTTTATTTATGATATCCTGAAGGTGACTTACATATAGACCAGGACCTGGTTGAACCGAGTTTAACCCAAATTTACGTATAGTTAAGTAAACCCAGAACATGCAGTTAAAATCTTGGACTTGTTTCTCACTATACTAGGGCAAATAGATCTTATGGAACAGACTCAGAAATAAGTGAAGCCTTTTGTGAACTTCCAAGATGCCATCTGGGCTCCTGAAAAAGCCAGAAAGAGAGGGCCACCTCTCTGGGATGTGATTTCTATCATCCTGAACTCCTACCAAAAAAACAGTTTGTTGAATCACCCTATGGAGATGCCAACAGTTTTCTGATAAATTTTCAGGGCAGCAGACGACCAGTTTAGACAAGAAGACTAACTTTTGGTTGATTAGGCAGATTTATAATTGGCATCACCACTTTCAAGTTCAAGTTTTGATCTCTTATCCCATATAATGCTATTTCTCTTTCTTCTCCTTCTCCTTCTCCTTCTCCTTCTCCTTCTCCTTCTCCTTCTCCTTCTCCTTCTCCTTCTCCTTCTCCTTCTCCTTCTCCTTCTCCTTCTCCTTCTCCTTCTCCTTCTCCTTCTCCTTCTCCTTCTCCTTCTCCTTCTCCTTCTCCTTCTCCTTCTCCTTCTCCTTCTCCTTCTCCTTCTCCTTCTCCTTCTCCTTTTCTTCTTTTTCCTTCTTTCTTCTTCTTTCTTTCTTCTTTCTTTCTTTCTTCTTCCCTCTTTCTTATTTCTTTCTTTCTTCTTCTTTCTTTCTTCTTCCTTCTTTCTTCTTTCTTTCTTTCTTCTTTCTTCTTTCTTCTTTCTTCTTTCTTCTTTCTTCTTTCTTCTTTCTTCTTTCTTCTTTCTTTTTCCCTTTACAGGACATTCTGGTCACATTTTCAGGCTAAAGACTTCTTTAATGAAAGCTGGAATCCTTGCACAACCACTTGCTTCCAGATGCTGAGGATTACAGTAAAACACTAAATATTGCAAGACTTACGGTACAATTGCAAGAGTTGGCAGCAGTGAAGAAGTGGACCAAGACTGAGAGAAAGGGAAAAAATAATGGGAGACAATTAAGAAAAGAGCTAATTTAGAGTGAATACCGAGAAAGGAATTTCAGGAAACAATACTTTCCAATAAATTCTCTGAGGCTATGGAACAGTCTAAAGGGAGAAAGACGGGTTCAATGTGACCAAAGCCCTACCAGTGTGCTGTTGGGAACATTCCTGTTATTGGATTGTTGCACGAAATGATTTTGTCGTGCCTTGTTTTGCATTGATCTTTCTCCCTTCCCTTCTAATTGTGAGAAAAGTTGTTTGTTTTTTAAAATTTCCTTTTTTTTTTTCTCTTTTCCCCCCCCCCCCCCCCCCCCCTGTATGCGTTAAAGAGATCAGAGCACGGCTCTAATCTGCATGTTGGCTAATTATATCTCTTCACTTGTCAACCCAGGGATCAGAATGTCTGCAGAGGGTTCTCAGGGTACCAAGCAGGCAGTGTTTGTTCTGACCAGCAGAGCACATCCAGCACAACACAACAACAGCTACTGGAAAGAATTGGAGTGTGGCTCCCAATGGCAGTATAAAAGTTTATTTGTAAATCTCATTCCATTCTTCAGTGCTCATGGGAGCAACGTTGGTCTAGTTGGAATAACGGTCCCTCTTATTTAATGTCTTCTATTGATGGTCCACAGCAGATGCTTAAGAAAGAATAGAAAAGCAGGGCAAGCATTTAATGATGCTTTCTCCAAATGTTCTTTGTAGCTCAAGGTCTCTGAATAGATTTCAGATATATACTAAGCCTCCACATCACAAATTTAACTTCCTTTACATACATCCCTTTGTTATCCTTTCACCTAGTGCTGCTAGGGGATTTCACAGACTTCACTTTTTCAATGCTTTTTCCACCATGTTCTGATTCAGACATTGCATAATGAAGGGACCAGGTTCAACCACCATAAATCTGCTCCGATAATAAACGTGCACATCAGAAGTAAGCAGGCAAAGGAGAAAGCTGGCCCTATGATAACCAGAGCCCACTAAGGCCTGAACTGCAGGTTGACCTCTGCTTCGTGGAATTCCCTGGTTAATAATCTATCATTTCCTCCCTCTTAGCTGATGTCAAAGAGAGTCACCGAGGAGCAAGTGTCCCTCCAGGGGGCTTTAGGAGGTTACTCAAGGGTGGCTTCACAATGTGCATCTCTGCCAGCACTTGTGACCATGCCAGGAACTCCCTGAAACCAGAAGACCTCCTACCAAGAGGTCTCAGGGACAGGTGTGGAGGTACTGAAAGGGTATTTTACCTCTCCCAGTGCCACAGCAGTCCCAACACAATAGAAACGTGGTTCAAGGTCAGTTCTTCCTTATTAGATATCTGATTAGGCAGCTTCCCAGCATGGATCCCAATTTAACTCTGTTTCATGGCAAGGAATCAAGCAGGGGAGATTTCTTAAGCTAAATGAGCACTGGCCCAGAAGTTGTTCCCCCTTAACATATGGTTTTGGGATAGCCATGGGAGAGCAGGTCATTAGAGGGTGACCTGTCAAGTTAAATCATTCAGTGACAGTACCAACCAGTCAGATACCACACAGCAACATTCTCTTCTGCATTTTGACTGAGATGCCTCCGTTCGTTGCATTATTATTGTTCTTTTTATTTATTAGAACTGACTTTGGTGACTTGGAAGGTGTGTGAGGTTATCTGACTGCCTTCTAGGGCACAGAATGGGCAGACTGCCCTGAAGCAAATTTCTCCCTTTCCCTATCTCCTATTTGATCTAGGAAAGAGAGGGAATCATAGAGTCCTAGAATGGCCTGGGTTGAAAAAGGACCACAATGCTCATCCAGTTCCAACCCCCTGCTGTGTGCAGGGTCACCAACCAGCAGCCCAGGCTGCCCAGAGCCACATCCAGCCTGGCCCTGAATGCCTGCAGGGCTGGGGCATCCACAGCCTCCTTGGGCAACCTGTGCCAGTGCTTCACCATCCTCTGGGTGAAAAACTTCCTCCTAATATCCAACCTAAGCCTCCCCTGTCTCAGTTTAAAACAATTCCTCCTTGTCCTGTCACCATCCACCCTCTTAAAGAGCTGTTCCCCCTCCTGTTTATATGCTCCCTTCATTCTAGTCCATCCCAGGTGTGCATATGTACTTCCATGGATGAGAGCAAGGTATTCACATCCATTCACATCCCACTTTATGTCCTTCTGAGATGAAACAGAGGCACTATCCCAGGGTTAAAACGTGTTCCAAAGTCTCAGTCTCTGTTGTTATCAGTATGAATATGCTCTCAGGAAATTTTAAGGGCTGCATGAGATGGATGCATCAAGCCAGCTCTAAAACAGGCTTGTTCTGAGCAGCACTGGTTGAGTTTCTCCTTCATGCTTGGCTTGTTACCAGGACACACAAAAGACTTCAATTTTGTTGTGTTTGGGGCTTTGCATGGGCCAAAACCTTCTGTTTTAAACCCATTAGAATAAAGACATTGGTTGGCTACAGAGGTGGCCCATCCTTTACAGCCATTTCTGTCCTTTCTGGAGGCACCCTATCTGTAACTAGATGATCAGTGAAACTTTCCTTTGGATATTGGTAACGAATCCACTTTTTCTCCATTTTCCTCTGAATACGAAATGTCACTTAAAAAATGAAGAAATGAGGGACATAGAATCAGGACTACAATCCAAAGATGAGCCCAAGGGTGATCTGTACCCACAGACAGGGAAAATTGAAAAATAACAGCCAGGCATCCATCTGACACTGAGAAAATGGTATTACCCGGAGATACACTCTGCTTCCAGGAACTTCACTCCATGCCCATGCAGGAGCATAGCAAGAGGAACAGGACTGTTAGAAGTGGGTGAGCCTCACAGAGTCTGACATTTTGCAAGCAACACACATTTCAATTCTGTGGGCTTTTCAAAGCTGGTTCCTGCTCACAAAACCCTTTGTATTTGTAATTTGAACTTTTGTTCCCTGAGGATGAGTCAATTAAACAAACATAAAAGAATGCTGGCTAAGGGCTCTGGGGACAGAAGGGACTACCACAAGTTCAGCTAAAGCTGAGGATGGGTTATGCATGGGGTTCAGTTCTAGAATTTCTTGATGGAGCAGAGTTTTCTAAGACTTTTTCATAGACTGTAAATCAACATACATCCATGGCAGAAATGATTGCCATTTTTGGATGGAAAAGTTAACTTTTCCCACTGCCATGGGATCATCACATCACGGAGCCTACAGCAACTGGGTGGGAAGCCAGGGTTACATTACAGAAAGGAAGATGTAGATGGAGTGTTAGAAATGAAAACTCTGGGAATAGTGAGCTTTCTGATCCAGTGGCTGAAGGATGGACTCTCCCAGAGTGGATGGTCTGAATAATGATTCCATCAAACACTTGTCTTAGAAGGCTGAAATAGCTTTGCAGAAGACAGATATTGCAAATCATGTCCCTTCCAATAGTGCTTTGTGCAATTACCTGGTGATCCAGGATATATTTTTCTCCTTTTGTCCTATACAGTCTTGTTCCCAAACGAACTGGAGATTTCTTTCTCCACATGTGCTATGGAAGGAGCCTTGACGCATAGAAGTATGACATAATCCTGTTTAAGTTGCATCATAGGAATCACACCCTCACTCTCAACACCCAGAGGCTGAAGAAAGTAGTATATGACACAAGACCCAATCCTACAACCTGGCAATGGTCAGCATGTTGTAAAGACACTGGTCAGGAGGTGTTAGCTGTAGTGGGCCCAGTCTCGTTGCCAACAGCTAGAGTCTCTGGCATCACATCCTATTCACCAGTGCATCCTCTAACATCTACATCATCTAGACTTTAAAATACATACCTATCTGCAGTTATTCTATGATACATACATATTTATTTTGGGTTTTCCTGAGTATATCCTTGCCAGTACATTGTGCCAGTGGTTGGCCTAACAGTGAGAGTGTAGAAAAGGATTTTCTCATCCTTAAGGTTTACTTAATTTTTGCTTCTAAACAGCAGAAACAGGAACAAGAAAACAGTCGTAGGGTTTTTGCTGAGCATAGGGTTTTTGCTGAGTATGATAGTTTAAATTCAGTGTTAAACCCTTGTTCTGTTCGAGATCTTTGTGACACACAAACACTAACTATTTCTACACGGTCTTTTTTCCCTCTTAAAAACGTAGATGTGTTCTTTATGGGAGCGTTAATACCCTCTGAGTGGTCATTCAGCTTTGCCCCATAGACCTTAACCAGAGTGAGAACGACTGATTTCACACCACAAAAAGACAAACAGAAGTTTTCTGTTATTTCCCAGTGAAGCACAAGGCAGCAGAAGCCTTGGATCAGAAGCATGTTAAAATCAGGCTAAATGAGACTTGACAGACTGCATCTCTGGGTGACAACAGTGGTGTCTCTCTCTCTCCCCATCCAGACTTGACACAATTACAAAAGCAGGAGGCTAAAGATAGTGTGGTTTGGTTCTGAGGGATTTCCACAAGCCCTTATTCCTTTTAACTTGAAATTCTATTCCATCATCAGGACATGTGGGTTCTCCTCCTGCTGCTCCTCTTGTTCCGTGGGATGAGTCAGGGGTGAACAGTGCAAACACTCAGCTCTGCAGCTGCCAAAGGGTTGTTGGGTTTGAGTTAGGAATCATGGCAGACTGAGTGCCTCTCACCACGGGATCAGAGCTGGCTCTGGGTTTTGCATGAGCACAGTGCTGAGCAGCCCAGCCCAAGGCTGGTTTTGCAACAGGGCTATTTCTGAGCAGCCTGAAAGCTGCAGGATACAGGGCTGTGTTCTACCAGGTGCTGTACGCAGGAGGTGACACCTCCCTGAAGCACTCACGGCAGAGACAAACCCATAGTGAAGAGCAGAAGCAACACCTCCACAGTATTAGAATGCAGAGAGTGAGAACTAGCTAAATGCAAACAACCATTTATGGGCTCCTGTCTATCTGCTGAGACACCAAAACAGAAAGACTAGGGCTTACTCAGAGCCCTTCTTAGTTCCTCTGCCTCCCAAGCAAGCTGGCACTGCCTTCAACCAGCAAACTGAAAGACCTGCATCCAGTGTTTGTGTCTGACCACTAACTCTGCTCCTAAGCTGTTTCTCCAGTGCAAATCTCATACATTTGTCTCTACAGAACTTTCCAGACCAAAGTTACTGTTCCAATTAAAAGCACATGCAGTAACACATAGGTAGCCCTTGTAGCAAGCTGCCTGAATTGCTGACTTTTGGTATCTAAGCTCCTGTTAGATGTCCAGACAGAAGATACAAATAAAAACCTATAATTGAAGGCTGCATCTGGCCCACTGGCTCAGTGCTGTGACTTACATTGTCTTTGCAAATGGTTGCATTATCTGCACTGTCAGTCTCTAACCCTAACCGTTACCCTTACCCTAAACCTAACCATAGTCTTAACCTTAACCCTAACTCTCACCTTCACCCTAACCTTGATCCTAACCTTAACAGTAACTCTACCCCTACCCCTACCCCTAATCCTAATCCTAATCCTAATCCTAGCCTTAACCTTAACCCTAACCCTAACCTAACCCTAACCCTAACCCTAACCCTAACCCTAACCCTAACCCTAACCCTAACCCTAACCCTAACCCTAACCCTAACCCTAACCCTAACCTAACCCAATAAAAAGCCAAAAAACAGAATGAGAAATGCCACTTAGCCTGCTCTCAAACTCTCCTGGTATCTCTATCTGCAATATAAGATACCTGCTGCAGCCCCTCCTGACTCCTCCCCAGGTCCCAACAGATGGAGGCATCCAGGAGACAAAGCTGTCCCTCTGTACCTGAGGTCCTCTCTGCCTCAGTTCCAGATCACTGCAAGAAACAGATGCTGGAAAAAATAAGTGACAAAGTGGGACCCTGGAAAAATCTGATTGTTGGGGGAAAAAAGAATATTAAGAGGAAAATGAACTCAAGTCTTCCCAAATTTCTGCAGTATCAGAAGTCTGTGACAGGAGTCCAGAGGAGCAGTAAGGGTTGGTAGGTAGTTATCTTCCTTGGGCTGTGCTCAGCTGGCAAAGCCAATGTGTTTCCCAAGCACAGCTATGTTCTATCAGTGAATTCCCCCATGCAATGGGATCAGCCAACTGTTCCTCTTGGAGGGCTGTGGACTGATGAGTTGGTTGGGTGCACATCAGGCAGCAGAGCAGCTGAAGTCAGTGCTGATATCTTCGCTCACCCATCAGTTCAGCCTGATGAGGAGTGATGTCGGCTACAGAAACTCCACTTCCCTTCTGGAATTTCCCTCTTTGAAAAATTCTCTCCCACTTTCATGTGGTTCCAATCTGGATCCTGCAGCATCCCATTGCTTTCTGTCGTTTTACCCTCTCTCCAGATGCCGACGACAATTTGAGACAGCTTTGGAAGAACATCTGCATTTCAGCCTGCTCGCCCCGCTGGACCTCTAAACTTTACCAAATCTACCCATTAGCCAGGCAGATTTGTCTTTTCTCACTCTGTGCACTGTACTGTTTGTTCTTCTGCTTTTGATGGAAACAAAACACATCAGACATCGACTTAGGATCTCCCTGGACACCATGATCTCTGGTAGTGCTAAATCTGGAGTTGTTTACAAGCCAACTCTTTTAGCTCCATTGGTCTTCTGTATCTGGATAGGAACTTCTCACCTCTCCAGAGCCTGGTTTTGAAGTATTTCCAGTATTTACTGTCACATAAATGTTAAAGTGAAAATTAGGTTAAAAATAATGCATTTTTTAAATTCTTGCCTACAGCTTTTTGTTCTATTTCTCTCTGCAGGGTGAAATGAACGAAGAAGAGATTCTGGGGGAATTTGGAAGGGTGAATACTTTTCTTCCTCTCTCTACCCCTTGCATCCACTTTTTGTCTTTTCCTCCCTCCTTCTTTTTCCTCTTCCTCAATTAACCTGTCTGTCTTTCATATCTCATTTCAGAACCACCTAAGGATGGGTTTCCTCTATAAATATTGAATAGGGAGAGTAAAGCATCCATTTACATTTCCTCTTCAGTTATTCACACAGATCAGGATTTTCACCAGAACTGCTGCATAAAATCATACAGATTAAATACGCTCTGAAATCACAACTAGGGAAAGAACCTGGACCAGCAGAGTAAATCAGACCCACAATTTTTGGATGGCTAAAGGCAGCAAGGCAAAGCCTATTCCAAGTACCTTTTTAGTACAAAAGCTTAAAAGGGATTTGCCATAACCGATGCCTTCTCTGTGATTCTCTTTCCATCGCCAAACTGGTTTTCAAATTGCAGAGGAAGGTGCAACACAAGAACTCTTAGATCCTCATAAGAACAGCCAATAAAGAAAATGAAGTTGGACAATTCAAACCTTAAGAAGAGTAGTTCCTTGGTTTGCAGTAATACTTGGAATATTAATTAAAAAATAAATAAATTGCTACCGGTTACTACTAAAGCCATAGCAACCTGAATCTCCAAGTCTGGATCAGCATCCTATTGCTTTGGTAGGGATTTTGAGACACGTGTTGTGCTGTGGAGATGAAGTCCCATATCAAGTTATGTATGTGTTTGTATACCTGTAGCATGAGTGCATGCAATATGATGTGGGATAAAGCACAAATGGGGCTAAGGCTGCAGACTACAGATGTTTAGTCAGACCTTGGAAAGGTCTGAGGAGAGACATGATAGCAACATTCAAATGCATGGAAATCAAGGAGAGGGATAAGATGGGGATAGATTAAGATGGTCTTAAATCACAGAGAGTGATAATAGAGAAAATAAAGGAGAAACTACTTAATGATAAGGACAGAGGGACATTGAGTTAAATTTCCTGAAAGGATTTCAGTAGGCAATTTTATATGTATGCCAGATAGACCTCTGTGAGGAATACCTGAAATATACCTGAACTTGCATCAAAGCAGGAAAATTGATGAAGTGGCCTATAGAGATCCCATCCAGCCCCACATTCCTATGGTGTAAATCCTTAATTCATCCATCCATTCATTCATTTTGCAGAAGAAATACTCTATTTCAAGAGGTTTAAGGCACAGTCTTGAGCCCATCCAGATGACTGAGGTCCACGTTTATCAGATGCCCATTTCCCAGTGGTTTCCCACCCCCTTGAACATCGAGCTGTTCAAAACACAGGAGAGGAATCCAAAATCTCCATTGGTGCAGCTCTCGTGGTATCATTGTTAATGTTATCCCATCTGTGGATCATTCCTGAAGGCCTCTCCCTCTCTGTCTCTCTCACTTCTGCCTCCAGGAGGCTCACGCCAAAGGGGATCAGGGCAGTGGTGCAATTCCCATTCACAAAATCCCTCTCTTCCAGCTTTAATCACAGCCCAGCCTTGCCAAGAAAGCTCTTTGGAACATGGAGAGCGTGCATTGAGTTTATTATAGACATTTGTCAGAGCCGGATCAGCATGTTTTCACTTAAATTCATCTGCAAATTTCGTTGATCCAAATCATTTTCTTCTCCCCCACACATACTGCTTGACTCACAAGGAGAGCTTCTTAACATAAGTCATGTGATAAGGAAATATGACAGGGGCTGACAAATTTCTATGGGCTCTGAGGACCATGGAAAAATAGTCTTGGCTACTGTAAATTAGCTTTCTTCCACCAAGTTCTGTGAAGCTTGTTTACTGCTAATGCACTTTTGGAAAGCTGTGAATAAGTTTGTTAAATCCACAGCTTTCAACTTGTGGTCCGTGTACTCCCAGGGGTCCACCAGCAGCCTACTGGATTCTGAAGAGAATCCTCAGCATTTTTTCAGTGCACTGAAATTTGTCTACAGGATCCTGTGTCCACATTGGAACAAAACAAGACTACAAATGCTGGAGAAGCAGTAAAGATAGCTGTCTGGACGGGGGACTGGATGGACCAATAGACCCATTCAGTACACACCTCTGCCACACAAAGTATGAAAAATAGAGCCCTGATCTTAGCTTGTGATGGCAAAAGAACTGGAGGGCTGGAAGGGCAGTGGAAAGATTTGTACTCCACCCTTACGGTCCTTTGGCAATCAAATGGCTCCTGTGGCTGGGCAAAGAGGGTTGTTTTTGCTGTGTCCAAGGATTGGTAGGGATCCTTACTTCATTCTCCACCTTCCCTTCCCTTCCCTTCCCTTCCCTTCCCTTCCCTTCCCTTCCCTTCCCTTCCCTTCCCTTCCCTTCCCTTCCCTTCCCTTCCCTTCCCTTCCCTTCCCTTCCCTTCCCTTCCCTTCCCTTCCCTTCCCTTCCCTTCCCTTCCCTTCCCTTCCCTTCCCTTCCCTTCCCTTCCCTTCCCTTCCCTTCCCTTCCCTTCCCAACTTCTCCTCCCTACAAGCCCTGCTGATGAATTTATAGACAAGCCATTTTGTCTAGCAATGAAAAACAACCACACCTGAGGAGTGAGGCAACAGCTGTCTCGTCACCAAATGGAAGCATTATGCATGAGATAAGGACTTATAATATCTAAGAAGCTGGTTGGATTGATTGGGCACAAGTAATGAAACCTCTCTATTTTACAGAAGAATCTTCAGTAACCATAGCTCAGTAGATCTCCTTGGTTCACTGTATGTCTCTGCTGACAGAAGGAACTTTGCCTTCTATAAATCCTGTTAAGATTGAAGGAAGAAGGAAGGAGATGAGCTATGGCATTAAGTCAGCCTTATCTGTAGGTCACCAAATCCCTTTAAAAATGTTAGTTCTGTAGTCTCCCATTCCATCAATGATCGGGACAGACCCCATTTGGTGGGCACAAAGGATATAGCACACACAGTTCAGGGAGGATGCGTTCAACACTTCTGGCCCTTTCACTTCATATTTGCTTCATTATTTATTTACCTCCTGTTGCCATTTCGAAGCTTTTTAAACCAGCAAAGTAGGGTTAAGTCCTGGGATGAAGGAAGGAAAATAAACATGGGGAGAGTTTAGGAGCCACTGTGGAGAACAAGCAATTGATGGGTGTAAACAGCACTCTTGACCTGGAAACCTCTGTCCATTTCTGAAAGAAAGCATCACTCTTTTGACCATATGAGGGCACAATCTCCTTATTTTTAGGACTCCAAGCTTAATTCACAGTGGATATTGTTTGAAGTTTGTCTCAGTGCTTTTGCTCATAGTCACGCATGCAGCACAATGTGTGTAACCACATCAGCTACTGCTGGTGAGCAGGAAAGGCCCTGTTGGGAACACAAGATTTCTGCAGGAAAGAGCCAAATGCAAGCAATGCTGTGTGCCCATGCTTCCTTCATTTGGGGAAAAGCAGATCTCTTAATCTGGATGGGAAATTACATCACATTAGAGCAGAAGTGCACTATCATGGGTCTTGGTGCAGTGAACGACATGGAGAAGGGCTGCAGATGGGTGTTCTCATCAAACTTTGGAGGAGAAGCAAAACAGAGTCTAGTAGGCTTATCCTGTATAAAAGGAGAATTCTGTGGGTAGAGGTGAACTTTGTGGGTTGGGACGGACTTTGGAAGCATCAGTTAAATCCTTGCCTTGCCCAGTGTGGTCCTGAGGACCACAACAAATCCTAAAACTCAGGCAAAAGTCACTACAGTGCTCTGTGCATTGATGCTCAGAGGTGTCCAGCAGCTGATGGAGGCACCGTGGCCCTATTACCACTATTCCAGTAGTCTTCTGCTCACTCTTCAGGCTGTATGTATCCAGTTCTCCCACTGGCTCATTGAAGTCCATTTTGGCAGCAGGTTTCATCAAAGATATGACTTCAAATGGAACCATCCCAGGAACGGTGCAGACACTATTTTTCCATGATGGATTTAGAAGGGACAGGAGGGAAGCAGCAGCCGTGTGAGTGATTTACACCAACTCGAATCCATTGTTGGATGGAAGAGACACCCGTGTGGATCATCTCACTGGGGTCATTTACTTCACTATCACTGACAGTTTCTGTCCCCAGAACGACCTTCTTAGTCCCCCTCCTTTATTTTTTTATTTTTATTTTATTTTTTTAAGTGTAGGTTAAAAAGGAACAAGGGAATAGAAACATAAGGAATAAATCAGAAAAAAAAAAAAAAGCAACCCTCCTTCCCAGCTTTTCCATTCTGCCTGTGGAGTTAGGTTTGATTTTCTTTTTCTTTCTTTTTTTTTTTTTTCCTTGGGAACAGAACTATTAAATTTGAATCAATATTCTTTTTTTGGGTTGTTGTTCATCTTCCTCGGTTAAGGATGGTTTGCACATCTCTGCGAGCAGCAACACCCCTCTGCTTCATCCCGGATCCCCCTTGGGTTGGAAGGCTGCTTGTTTTTTGGTGGCACTTTGACAGTTTCACAAGGCAAGCATAGAAAAGGTCACAAGGGACTGGAACAGTGAGTCAGGCAGGGAGAGGGGTAGGGAGGGAGGGGGGAAGGAAGCCAGTGCTTTTCTGATTGAAAACCTGCCACCAATCATGCACGATTCAATGGCAAAATGAATCCCAGGCGCTTTATGTTGTTGTTGACATTTACTTAGCGAGAGGGGTTGACGGGCAGATTTAATGGGGTTGGGATGGCTCACGTTTAAGTCAAAGTGACCAAAGTGCAATATTAAAAATGATTGAAGTGGGAACCTTTTCAGATTACTCATTGGCTATCACTTCAAGAAGCCATGTGGTAAACCGAAAATATGCCGCATGAATGGCCCAGCTCTTTTAAGGAATGCATCGATTTAGCAGAGACCGGCTCTGTTGCTAAATTTAAGCTCCAGCTTCTCTCTGACTGGGAATAGCTGCTCCCTTGCAGGGCTGCAGTGTAAGCTAGGAAGTGCCGTGCTGCCTTCATAAATGGCAGGCCATGCCGTTAACACCTCGGCCCTGCACAGGGAGCTTTGCCGACGGCGTTTCCCTTGCTCCCAATGCACAGCCTCTTCCCAGCCTTGGCGGAGGAGCTCTGTCCCCAAGGCTGACGGGAGGGGGGTGTTGGGTTTCTTATCCTCCACCTCTTTCCGTTTGTACGCACTGTGCTCCTGCTTCTGTCATTTGGTTGATAAGAGCTCCTGCTGCTCCCAGGCAGCTGCCGAGGGGTGGACTGAGATGCTGCTTTCATGGCAGCAGGGGAAGCAGGTTTGAGAGGGAGAATTCTGTGGGTAGAGGTGAACTTTGTGGGTTGGGGGTGGACTTTGGAAGCATCGGTTTAATCCTTGCCTTGCCCAGGACCACAGCAAATTCTAAAACTCTCAGGCCAAGTGGGAGGCAAGGAACGTTGCTTTTTTTGCACATGTAACATGCATTGCTGCTGAGACTTGGACAGATAATTTTTTATAGTGATTGAGTTAAAGGAAAAAGAAATACCTTCATGTGCAGGTAAGACAAGAAACAAGGACAGCACCTGTGTGTCCTGATTGAATCAAAGAATCATAGATCCATAAGAATGGAAAAGACCACTAAGATCATCAAATCCAACCATCACCCCATCCCCACCATTAGTATCAGTCCTCCTTCTTGATAAGCCCTCTGTTAGCAAAAGCCATGTTCTGAATGTCTATGGCCTAGATAAGGGAATGATGGCATCTTTATTTTGCAAATAATGAACCAGATGCAGAGGAATGTGTTCTCCTGGAATACCTCAAGCAAAGAGAGGAAATCAGCATATGCTGGTATATTCAGGCCTGCTGACCAGCTCTTAGACCTGCTTGGAGTTCACAAATACTTGACCAGTGCGAAACTGCTCCTAATTTCCAGTTGATTTACAGTACCAACATGGCAAAGAAATTCAGCCGTGACCTCTGGATCCCATGGAAGTCAGCAATGCTGTGTAAAGACAAAGAGAAAAGACAGACCTGGTTCCAGAGGCTTGGTGCTCGGGAGCATGTTGTGAGCCAGACTTCCTCAGTTAGTGGCCAACATCTCTGACAACTCCTCCTGTTGGTGGGTAACTCATGTCCTTCAGCCCATGCTGTTGTGCAACAACATGTTTTGGAACCTCTGTCCTTTTCATTGCCTTAGCGTGTTACCGCCTTTCTCTCTGCTTTAATCATGAGTGTGTCTTTTTCCCACCTGGGACTGGGAGAGGGTAGTGGAGGGGGACTTATTGCCAGGTCCCTTGGTTTGTCTTGGCCATTGACTCGGACTGGCTGGCTCTTCTTTTAATGGTTTGCTTTGGTCTTTTCATGCAGCAATAAGATGCTGACCGCTAGACACCTCAGAAATGTATTAAGTAAATAGAAGAAGAGGCATTACAATAATCAAGATGAAATTTTAAACCATGAAAGCGAGGAGGTAGCAATCCTCGGGGCAGGTCCTCAAAGAGAAGGTGAAAAGATGTGAGAGACCTCAAGAAAGGACGGCCTGGCAAATGCGTGCACGTGAAATACAAGAACACAAAGTGGAAGGCTATAGTAGCAAAGGCATCTGGATTAAATTACAGCTTAACAGTGCATGAGAGAAAGAGAGAGAGAAAAAAAACTTTATTAGATTCACCAACAAGTCTCGCTCTGTTTTAGGGAAGAAGTACACAAATCAAGGGGTTATTTTTATTCTCAGAATGAGCTCGTTTCCCAAATGAAAGATTGAAAGATGAAGTAAAAAAAAAAGAAAAAAAGCAGTAGGGAAAGTCTTTCTTTCTACTCAAGTCCTGTGGAAAAATCCCCCTGATCCCAACTTTATGAAGCCCATAAAAAAACTTGGAAATCTATCCTGGCAGATGCCGATGGGACTGGTGTTTGAGGCTTAGACTTATTGGGTCTGATAGACAGAGGGGTTGTAAGGCACTCGGAAAAGTGTGCTGCGTTGGAAGTGCTCTCATCAGCCTATTACTTCTCTTAAAGGTCGGTAGGGTGGAGTCAGGGGGAAAGGAAAAACACTGCAGTGGAGCGCATTGCCTGCTGGAGGAAGCTGGGAAGCTCTTGGTGACTTCTTGGAGTGCTTTTCTCTGGTGGAGTCAGCGGGCTCCAGCATACATTTTTTGGAAGCAGCAGAAAGCAAGGGTTTCCCTCCTTAATTTTTTAATCAGAGCTGCATAGATCTGTAAAAGAGCTAAATTTGATAGCAACTCTAAGCCAAGTTTCCTCTGGCTGCTCTTTAAATCCAAGCCTGAAATACTACAGCTGAAGGAGGAGATCTCAAGATCTCATCCTCATTCTTTCTGACAAGTTGAGTCGGCCTCTTCTCCTGATACGATGAGAGGAGATGGCCTCAAATTGCACCAGGGGAGGCTCAGGTTGGATGTTAGAAAGAATTTATTCTCCAAAACAGTAGTTAGGCACTGGCACAGGCTGCCCGGGAAGGTGGTGGAGTTACTGTCCCTGGAGGTGTTCATGAACTGTGGACATGTGGACATGGTTTAGTGGTGATGATGGATTAATAGTCAGATTAGATGATCTGAATCGTCTTTCCAGCCTTAATGATTCTATGAAGTCAGTGGCATTCAAAGGAAGAAGTATAGACACCTTTGTATGTGCATTAAGGGATGGGTTTAGGACACCACAATTTCCTATCGATAGTTTTCTGTTAGTCTGAACAAATTGGGTACATCATGGAATACAAAGAAGGGACCTCTGGAGACCATCTGATCCACCCATGTGCTCATTCCAGGCTGCTCAGAGCTGCTTGCCCAGGACTGTGTCCACTCAACCAGGGGAACCAAGCAGATGAGACCCTCTGTGTAGACAGAAAGGAGCAGCCACACGTTCACAAGCCCTGGGTCTTTATGGAGGACTTCAACCTCCCCAAGATCTGTCAGAAGGACAAGACACAATCTATCCAGGAAGTTCCTAGAGTACATTGATGATAACCTCCTTCTCCAAGTGACAGAGGAGCCAAAGAGAACCATAGAATCATAGAACCATAGAATGGCCTGGGTTTAAAAGGAAAACAAAGATCATCTGGTTTCAATCCCCCTGCTATGTGCAGACCAACCAGCAGACCAGGCTGCCCAGAGCCACATCCAAACTGGCCTTGAAGAAGAGAGGTTATGTGCTGGACCTCATTTTCACCAGTAAGAAGGGGCTCAAAGGCAGCCTTGGCTGAGACCATGAAATGGTGGAGCACAAGGGCTGAGGAATCCACTGCCCTGGACTTGAGGAGATTAGGCTTTGACCTCTTTAGGGATTTACTTGGTAGAGCATTAAAGGTCTGGACAGAAGAGGGGTCCAACAAAAGCTGGTTGATGTTCAAGGGTCACCTCCTCCAAGCCTAGGAGTGATCAGGCGAAAATGCCAGGAGGTCTGTATGGATAAACATGGAGCTCCTGGAAAAATTCAGAAAGAAAAAGGAACCTACAGAGGGTGGAAGCAAGAGCAGGCAGCTTGGGAGAAATACAGAGCAATGGGATGAGCAGCCAGAGATCAAGTTAGGAAAGTATAGTTGTGATTAAATCTGGCCAGGAAATTAATCTATTACAAGCCTTTGTTGAGTGCACACGTGCTCTGCAAAGAAACATGGGAAAATTCCTTCATTAGTGGCAAGAGACACATCTGCAATAGGGAGACTTAGCAAGGTGCTCCCTGGTAAATTTTGAGGATCTGTTTTAACTCAAAGGCACACTGAAGATTTCTGAATGGAGGATGTTCCCATTTACCATAGGTAAAACAACATATTTCCACCCCAGCCTTGCTCTCAGAAACTGTTTTGGCTAAACGAATTGGTTGATGCATCCAGGGAAATCCAGCCTGAGGCTACATCCTGCATTGCAGCCTTTTGCTTCATTTTTGACCATACTTTAGTGGCTGAAATCGAGACTTGAAGTGAAAAGTTTTGGGCAACCAGAAGTTTACATCTTCCTAAAACCATTCTGCTTTTAATGGCAGAAGCACAGTAAAGCTGGAATCAAATCTATGCTTTGTAGGTTGGGCTCTCTTCTAGCACCTATCATGGAAATCCTGGGAGACAGCAGTTTGCTTTAGCTTAGGCCCAGCCAGGGCTGTGTAAGTTTTCCCCATTTGAGAATGTTGAGCTTCTCCAGCTGATGGCATCTTTTGGTACCCTTCTGATCTGCTGTACTTTTATGGAAAGTAATTTGTGGGAACTGACATGGAAGAGATGGACTTCAAGACAACAAAGAAAGGCTTGAAAGAACAGATGCTGTGTTTATGCCTTTGCTAAGTAGAAATCACGCTTACCTTTCTGTATAGTGCATTGATTGACTGACACAGACTGGGAGAGACCTGCAGAAACCATGGCGTGGTTGTGGTGGGTCAGTGGTTGGACTAGCTGATCCACTTAGAGCAGGCAGCTCTGATGACAAAGGTGTGACACACCTGAAGTGAAAGTGCCACAGACATTTCTGGATATTTTCCTGTATCTTTTTCTATGGATTTCAGAATCTGGTGGCCATGAAGACATGGTCTGAATTGGTCTCTCGAATACAGATACCACAGTGCCTTAACCATAGTTGAGATTTTTACTAGAAATTTGAAGTTGATGGTCTAGTGGGCACCACCATAGCATCTCCAACTTTCAAGCTCTTCTCCCAGTTGCTACAATCAATCAAAGATTACAGAAAGTGGCCTCACAATCACATCTGCCAGCTCTCTCAGCACTTATGGGTGCATCCTGTCACAGCTCACAGACTTACCGATGTCCAGTTTGTTTAAGTATGCCTTGACCTGATCCTCTTCCACCAACAGTACAAACTTTCTGCTTCCTGTTGTCTACTTACGCATAGGTACTATATCTTCCCTTTAGACACTATAGAATCATAGAATCACCAAGGAAAAGATCTAAAAGATCATCCAGTCCAACCGTTCACCTATTCCCAATAGCTCCCACTAAACCATGTCCCTCAACACAACATCCAGCCTTTCCTTGAACACCCCCAAGATACTTTCCAGGTAAGATACAGGCACACTCTGCTGTGCTAGGTATGATTCAGTCTCTGTTTTCTTCTTTTAAAAACTGAGATAACCACTGTGAATGATATCTCACTGTATTCCAGCCTGCTGGTGTTACTCATTTTGTTTTTCCCCTATCTTTTTCCTTCTTCTGGGAGATGGTGTGAAGGTAGTGGTTTTGGTTACCGTTGTTTTTTTTCTTTAAATTTTCCATATAGAGAAATTCAGTCAATTCCGAGGGAAAAAAGGGAATGGGGGGGGTTCAGAATGTTTGCTCCAAATTCAAAAATTCTGGACTTTTTGTTGTTGTTTGCTTGCTTCTTAATATGAACACTAATTCTTCTAGAAACAGGGATCTGAAGTTTAAGGAGTAAGCCATGTTGGCTTTTGTCTTATTACAAATATATTTCTTGCTTTTCCCATTGAAAAACAGCTTACATCAACCAAGAGGTTTTCTGAAGACGGTGCTGTGAAATAACTTTGTTATTATCTTACGATGGATGTTACTGTGGTCATAGGGAAATATTTTAACTTGGAATGTTCCCTGCCAAAGCCACTCAATGTCACCTTCTCCTGACCTCTTTAACTATTTTGCTGTCCCTTGGCTAAGCACTCCGTCCCCACTAGTGTCAAAAGCTCAGTTGGACGAATTAACAGCAATTTGTGAAAGAAAAAACACAGACAGCTTGTTCCCAAAGCAGAAACTTATCTAGCACCCTGATCAAGCTGTAGGTGTCCCTGTTCATTGCAGGAGAGTTAGTCCAGATGGCCTTTAAGAGTCCCTTCCAACTCAAAATGTTCTATGATGCAGAAGGCTCCAGAGCACTGCATTCTCCAGGGCTTTAATGCAATTTGGTATCTCCATTGGTGACCTGCATAAATACAGACTCTGCTTATCAGATGTGTAGGTGGCACTGGCTGGGGCTGGGCAGGAAGGGGCCCATTAGATGACTGGAAGAGAATCCAAAGCAAACTGCAAATTTGGAGAAACAGCCTGGAAAAATAGGATGCCACATAGGCACAAACACAATGACCCAGGTGAGGTTAACCAGGCTAAAAAGGAAGGCCAGCTAGGGACAGGCTGAGGGAAAGGAGACGGAGTTTGCAATGAGTCACGTTGTGAATGTGAGTCAGCAATGTTCTGATGTCCTGGGATGTATAAACAAAGTAAAGCTCTGTAAGACACGTAAGCAATCCTTCCGTTCTGGTAGTCGTATTAGCTGACGTGTTGAGCACTGAGCTGAAGCATCCTTTCACATAGAGATGGAAAGGAAAATGAAAGAAAATATATATGGGTAATAAGTGGATGCCCCATCCCTGGAGGCATTCAAGGCCAGGCTGGATGTGGCTCTGGGCAGCCTGGGCTGCTGGTTGGTGACCCTGCACACAGCAGGGGGTCGAAACAAGATGATCATTGTGGTCCTTTTCAACCCAAGCCATTCTAACATTCTATGAACAAAATGTACTCCATCATGACCAAGGAGAGGAGGTAGTTTAGTCTAGGGAAGAAAAAGGCAGTCTGAAATTTGGCATTTCCTTTTGTTTGGATGGTTGGCTCTGCAATCTTGCCAATCCCCTTTTAGCATAGCTTTTGTTTCATTTCTGATGTCAGTGTTGCTCCAGTTTAACAAAGCAACTCCAAGAAACACAGAAACTCCGTCCTGTGACACCGCATTGGCTTTCCTATATCTCATCATAGGGCCACAGACTGGCTGTAGGAATCACAAAAATATGCCTGGTAAGGTCTGCAAGAGGTCACTTGGCTTTGCCTCCTTCTGGAGGAAGGACCATCTGCACACAAGAGGCCTCACAGGTGTTTGGATAATCTATTTTTAAAAACCACTGGGACTTGGAGTTCAGCACTGACATTCATACATTAGGAGAGACTCTACTCTCTTCAGCTGTTGCTTTTTTATTTTTTTTTTTTAAAAGAGTGTTTGTTTTTCTCTTCTGTAAAATCAATAACCTTCATTTTTAAGCTTCCTAAACATTTTTTTTTTCACCTCGTTTTAACATGCAGGATTAACTCATATCTTCATTACCTTGCTTATGTGCAAGCTACTAGCTGCATTCCAGATGCTGTAAGAGTTGCCACCTCCAAATGCAGCTCTAGTAAGGCACACGTCTCTCACATCTTGTCTGGAGCCTGCCAGCACTGAGTGGTGCAAGCTGCCTGCACGTCAGCAGCAAAACCATCCCTTAAAGCAGATGTTTCCAAAGTGTCCTTTTGAGTCAGGGCGGGTCACTGAGCGTTCTCCTCCATCGTGCGTAAAGGGAAGCATGGCAACTGGCAAAATTACCTCAAAACATTGGTGGGAGATACTACTGGCTGCTAGCCTGGCTTTCTCCAGAGCTGTGAAACTATGGGGAATTCCCAGACTTCCCTAGCATTGCACAAGCATCACTTTGTAAGGAGCACTTTTTGCCTCTGCTGAAACCAGGATGTTTCCCTTTTGGATTCCTACAATCTACGAGTGGCTTAAATCCTCAGAAGTTGCCACTGTATATACAAAGCACCTGAATTCTTTCCCCACTGCTCGTGTTCCAGGCTGACTCATCTGACACTCGGCAGATGGTATTTGCGCTTTCAAAACCTGGTGGTTACCCTGATGAGTTTTATTTTCACAGGTACAGGTGGAAAGAAAACATTATTTCTTCCTAAGGCCACAGTTTCTCCTTATTGATCCATTGTACTTCACTGAAAAGGCCAAAAGCAAAAAAAAGTGAATCTGTATCATCATGTGAATTATTAGGAGATGATTTCTGACCAGACATATTGCCTGTTTGTTTTCCCAGATCAGCCAGATGTATGCTGGTGAACTTGCTCCAGTCTTAGGCTGGTCCAGCTTTCTTGAGAGAGAAGTGCCTTGCAAAGTGGTTAGATAAGAGAAAGGGCAGTGCCTGTGTTCAACAGAGGTGCTGTGCATGGTCAGAGCATGCAGAATACTAGCAAAGAGAAAAAGGCTTCCTACATGTTAAGGTTACCCTTTGCCACGACACAAAGCAGAGATGAACATCCCATCTGAATCCATTTCTGCTCACTGAGCATGATCAGATACGTAGAGCAACAATGCAATGGTTACTTACATTACATAGAAGATGGCTATCAAAGCCATTAAGACAACAAATTTTGAGTATTTCACCTTAAATCTCCTTCACAGCCAAAAAGTACATGTCCTTCTAAACTGTGACTCACATTATCCATTTGCACATCTATTTGGGATAAACTCTCAGTTGGTGAAGGTCTACATTTGCAGTCTTGATTTAAAACTGGGTCAGAGAGCCACTAGATGGGGGATTATCTGTACCAATGATTACAATTTTATGTGACTATTTTCTGTTTCAGTATTACTATATTTGTCTTTCAAACATTTATTCCTTTACACTAGGGGGAAGAAAAGACCATTCCTTGGATTTCAAGGTTTGGGCTCTGAGCACTTGCTGGAGCTGTGGGTGTCCCTGTTCATTGCAGGGGAGTTGGACCAGATGACCTTTGAGTGTCCCTTCCAACTCAAATGATTCTATGATTTCTAGCCCTTCCAACCCACAGAAAATCACTTCAGCAAGTTCTGCAGGAGAGTCTTGATAAGTGAGGGATGGAGTCCAGAGAAGCCAGGCTGGCTCACACTCCCTGCTCCTTTTGTGCACTTGTCTGAATGGCAGAGGAGAGCCTTAGGGCAGACCTGCCTCTCTGGTTCAGTGGGACACAGAATCTCATCCGAAGGGAGCACTCACCCCCCTTGTCTCTTAGTGGGTGGCTGAGATTTGCAGGATCATGGATGATTATTCTATTTGTTTTGCCCCTGTCAAAAAAAGGAAACAAGTCCGCTTCTGCCAAGTAATTGTACACCTAAGTATTTCCTTCTGTTTTCTTAAAAACAGCTTAGTATGGATGTTACCTCTAGGTCATAGGGTCACTGGGGGATTGGCAGAGGCTTTTCTGGGTTTCTTAGACTGCAGTGCACTCCTAAAGGCCTGTTCCTAATTGTCAGGTGGAGGCAAGGGAGTACAGAGCCAGCCCAATACATGCAGCACCTCAGAGCATGGCATGTAACTAACCAGGCGTGCTGGGTGCCTTGCTGCAGAGACATGGAGGGAAGTCATATATGCATGCATGCACACACATAGCAGGTCATTTTTCACTTCTCAAAACATAAGCTCTGCTGCACGGAATCACACACAAGGGGGTAATGAAACCATCCGGGCCAACAATGCTGCCTTTCACTGTGTTGCAAGATAAAGGATCGCTCCTTCCTGCCTGTCTATTTAAGGGGGGTTTTGTGCTGCTGAGAGGTGCTGGATGGATGGATAGTGAGAGGCACGTTTTACTTATTCATAGCAGAAACACTACATGGGTCCTTGTGCTGAAGGCAGAGCTCATTCTGGGCCTCATTGCTACCTGAACTTCCATAGGATCATACAATGTCCTAAGTTGGAAGAGATCCATCAGTATATAAGGACCATCAAGTCAAACTCACCTGCACAGTAAGACTCCTGGAGTCGCATGCTGCCTCTAAATACCATCTGGGTATGGCCAAGATCTCGTGTGTGTCTATGATCAGACAACTCTGCAATTAATGGGTGTAATACAATGGAAAGCACAGCAATGGCATCAGAGTAGCAAGGTTCTCGGCTGCAGCAAGGGAGGGTTTGCACAACTACAACAGCTGCAGGCACAGAAATAAAGAAACTGCTTACCTTCAGAAGACCTCAAGTAGGCAGGGATATCCAGCAAGAAATCCTCACCTCCACTGTCAACCCTTAAATGAGGTCTGGGAAGGGGTGGATCCTGCCTCTGCTTCTTCCAATCACTCAGGTGCATTGCATCCACCTGAGCTCCCCTGGGCTGGCCCTGCCTTCCCACCAGGTGCTAAATCACTGCTTTAAGCTGTGACTTAGCATTTCTGCTACAATGAGCTAATGATCAAGGGTGCAGTTTCACATTAGATACAGGACATGAGAGACAAGTGTCAGGAGAAAGTGGGTATCGTGTGCTGCATCAAGCTTACTTTGCACCACTGACCAAGCAGTCCTGTTGGCTGTGTGTTCATGGATCAGCCCTTGCAGAGAAGGGCACCCACTGACTTTCCCTTCATTAGCACTCATTGATCTTCTGTCTTGCATAAGGAAGATTTTGTATCTTTTTCTTATGGGTTCAAACTGAGTATGAAATCTCAGTATTCTCCATAAAACACTGACTGCAGCCCCTGAAAAGGCTGATGAAACAGGGCAAGATCCCACAGCCACTGCCCACCTTGGCAACACGACAGTCTTCAAGCAAATCCTAAATGTCATGCAGAGAGATGATGTGGAGATGAAATGAAATGCATGTAGCCACTTCTCAAGTATAGAATGAACCCTCAGTGAATGTGATTGGAATATAGTCCAAAGAAAAAAATTATAGATGAGGTCTTCCTACCCAAAGTGCTGCAAGAATCACTGGGCTAAGTCGTGGCTGTGGCTCTTCTGTCTCTCAGCTATTCCATGTGGACACTTAGGTGGTTCTGATCAATGTCAGGAGTTTTGTGATGTAACGCATGAGAAAGCGGGCTTGCAAGAGTTGCTGTCTAAAGAGATAAAGAAAGATAAGAAGTCTATGTGAAAGAAAAGCAATGCTGTGAAGGTGCCTGATTCAAGAAGCCCCTTCTCCAAGTCCCAGTCCAGCACTTCATCCAGCAGAGGTGTAAACAGAGAGGGTATTTTCTGTTCTTTCTGCTGTCTGAAAATGGTCAGTTTTTCATTTGTTTTGATAATCACATTCCTCCTCTGAATGCTCTGTGGGCCTGGAGGAGAGGCAGAAGGTGCCTTGTACAACCTTGAAGGACAGGGAGATTAATGTAACAAATCATCATCGCTGTCCATGGCTGTTATCAAACTCCTAGGAATAGTTGCAAACTATGATTCCTGGGTCCTCCACTGTCAAAAACAGTTTTCTGTTACAGTGTTTTTGGTTTTCTCTGCCCAGAATGTGCTGGAACTTTTTGAAGAGAAAGGATCTCAGTGGAAGAAACAGCCAAAAGAGTTTATTTACTAGCAAGAATGATTTCCCGGATGCCAAAGCTGAAAACTAATGCACAAGAAGCTTCTTATGACTTGCCCACATGTATATGAGTGGAGGCTGAAAAGGCTAATACTCTTAATTTGTCTAAAAGGATACTGTAATTGGTATAATTAAGCTTTTGGAAAAAGTAGATCAATCAGCTGAACGCAGAACGGTGTTCAGCAAATCGCATCGTACGACAGCTAGAAGGCAGGCAACAAAAATAGTGGATAGTTAAAAAAGAGAAAATGTGTCTTTGCACTGAGGGCAATGAATGACTGGAAATCACAGAATCATGGAATTATAGGGGTTGGAAAAGCCCTCTGGAGGTCATCTGATCCAACCGCTGGATGCTGCAGGAGGCAGATGGGATCACCAAAGGATCAGACAAATTGATGGACGTGGGAATAACAGAATTCTGAAGGGACCAGACAGGGATGGGTGCTGTCACCTCCTCAGAGCAGCAGTGATTGCTGGGGGATCAGGGAATTGTGGATTTACAGAAGATGGCTCAAAACAGCCACTGCCTCTGCCCATGGGACAGCTGAATGGCAGGATCATTAAGACTGGAAACACCTGCTAGAGTAATAAAGTCCAAGCCCAACCCATCCCACCGTGCCCACTGATCACATCTCTCAGTGCCACATCTCCATCGTTCTGGAACACCTCCAGGGATGGTGACTCCACACCTCCATGGGCAGCTGTGCCAGTGGTTGGCTGCTCTTTGCCCAGCCCTCCCGTGGGACAACTTGAGGCCATCACCTCTCATCCTATTGCTGTTTCCTGGGAGCAGAGGCCGACCCCCACCTCGCTCCAATGTCCTTTCAGGGAGTTACAGGGAGCAATGAGGTCCCCTGAGCCTCCTCTTTTCCATAGAATCATAGAATCATAGAATCACCAAGGTTGGAAAAGACCTGAAAGATCATCCAGTCCAACCATTCACCTATTCCCAATAGCTCCCACTAAACCATGTCCCTCAACACAACATCCAGCCTTTCCTTGAACACCCCCAGGGTCGATGATTCCACCACCTCCCTGGGCATCCATTCCAGTGCCTGACCACCCTTTCTGAAAAGCAATACTTCCTAATGTCCAGCCTGAATCTCCCCTGCCGTAGCTTGAAACCATTCCCCCTGGTCCTATCATTGATGACACGAGAGAAGAGGCCGACCCCCAGCTCACCACAACCTCCCTTCAGGAAGTTATAGAGAGCAATGAGGTCTCCCCTGAGCCTCCTCTTCTCCAGGCTGAACATTCCCAGCTCCTTCAACCTCTCCTCATATGGCCTGTGCTCCAGACCCCTCACCATTTCATTGCCCTCCTTTGAACACGTTCCAGGGCCTCAATATCTTTCTTGCAGTGAGGGGCCCAAAACTGGACACAGCACTCGAGGTGCAGCCTCACTAGTGCTGAATATAGGGGAAAGACTGATCAGTCCATGTCTGATCCCACAGAGCATCTCTTCTGACTGGGACAAACTCAAAGCAGCATGCAGATCTCATAGTCCTGCTCCAGCCTATTGGAGCACATTGCCACCAAAAGACCCCCCCTGGCAGCCTCTCACATTCATTTGCAACTGCTCCTTTCACCACATCTTCCATGCAGGACCTGTGCTCAGGTGCATATACCCACACCCCTGGGAGCACAGCATGAAGTCCCAAGTCAGCTCCCATTGTAGGTAGGCACTGACTTCTTCTCAATAAGACTAAGTGAAGAGCTGGGAGTTGTACACAATATCTTTAGGGAGCATGACTGAAAACTCATGTTCTTGCATCCCAACCTCGTTCTTGAGTTGCATTTATGCACCCCTTTGAACAGTAATACCAAAGAAAGATTAATTGTCCCCCCCAGAGAGGCCAACCACCCTCCAACATTGTGGAAGGAGTCTGGCAGAAGGAGCCAGAATCTGCTCCCTGTAAATCTGGAAATAAACCCAAAGCAATCTGTGCACTGAAACACACCAGAAAGCAGCCTTTGGCTCAAAAAGCAAATTCTTCAGCAGCAGCTGTTGCATCACTATAGGAAAAGGAGGAAAACAAACGGCTTGGTGCCTATAAACAAGGGCCATTGTTAAATGTACTTGAGGATTTTCGTGGAGACAGCATCGAATTTCAGGCTTCCTGCTACTAAGTAAACGCTCTCTGATATGTGGAGGCTGCTCCTGTCTCTGAGTTTGCAAAAAGAGGAAGTATGTTAAAAATGTAACAATTATCTTCCTTCCCCGCAGTATCTGAACTTCATTTTGCCTTGAGCCAGGGTCTGAGATAGAGAACAAAACCAAGAGAAACACAGATGCAAACTCCAAGGCACGGAGAATTGCTTGTTCCAGGCTGGAAGACCAGATTCACTCTGCTCCAGTTCACCTGTGCTGTTTTTCACCTAAATCAGGGTGTGCTGAAGGGAGCAGGTTTACAAATAAGGTTGTGAATTCCCCATTGGATGTGAGTGGGTAGGGATGTTGGGAATAAAACACAGCACACTCTTCTGGATCCACACTCAGTGCTGGGCTTGACTGCACCAGAGCAGTCTTTGTTGCAGGCAGGCAATGGGTTGGAAATCCCCCCCACTCCCAAGGCATTGGGGTTGGAACCAGATTATCTTTAAGGTCCCCTGGCCATTCTGTGACTCATTCCATTGTAAGACCAGAGGGTTTCCAGCCACAATTAAAACCAAATGGGATTTACCCTCTTGCTCCCCTGACTTCCCCATTCTACACGTACTTTTCTCCTTTTGGCATGAACATTGTGACCTTCTTGTATGCTTTCAGCATCACAGAAGCAAAGTTTCTGGATCTGTGAGCAAGGCTGAAGAGGGAGCATCAGATTTCATTATCATAGGTGGTGAGGCACTGTTACAGGTTGCCCAAGGAGGCTGTGGATGCCCCATCCCTACAGGCATTCAAGGCCAGGCTGGATGTGGCTCTGGGCAGCCTGGTGTGCTGGTTGGTGACCTGCACACAGCAGGGGGTTGAAACTGGATGAGCGCTGTGCTCCTTTTTCAACCCAGGCCATTCTGTGATTCTATGATTCTATGATTCTATGATTCTCTGATTTCAGAAGAGCAGGACCAGGGAAATGAAGGATGCCATTTTCCACTCTGATCTTTCTATGGAAAGGATGCCTTGACATGTTCACTAAAGACCTTCTGAGCTGGACGTTGGCATCCCATTGTAACAGCGCTAATTTGCTTTGCTTTCTTCTAATATCCTCAAGATGCCTTAAATAAAACTTGGTATGGCAAATAAACCCAATCCTTGATATGGCAAAAGAATCAGCTGATGGATTTTTGATGTTGTTTCTAATCTTCCTGTAGATTCTCACAGCTCCGGATTCAGTACTGATTCAAACAGATTTGAAATACAAAGTGAATTAATGTGCATCTCATTGCTCCATAAATGCTCATGTGAGCCCGTGTGGCAGAAGTCACCTCCATCTCTAATGTGATGGATTGAAATCCACCTCTCTATTTTCAGACAATCCGCTGCTGCCCATCCCCAGGTCCACACCTTTTCCTTATTAAAGGTAAATTAAAAGTAAGACTTTGGTAGGGCAAGGAGTTTTCTCAGGCTAAGGCAGTTTTTCATTTTTCTCACTGAGGAAAGTGAGAGATGCTTGTGATTATTCTGAACAGCTCTGGAATAGAGGCATTTGAATTGTGTCTCCTGCAGAGAGTGGCAAAATTTTCTGGTTCTGTATAGAGCTGGCATGGACTTCAGCATCTCCTCTCCCATTGCTTCATAGCTGTGTTCAGTGGACTGTGATGGTTTACCCTCAGCTCTCACCTGCTGCCTGATGGTAAGGTGAAGTTCTGTATTTTATATTTAAAGGGCTCATCAGAAAACCAGGGGATCAATGAGATTGGAGCAGATCTTTAGAGGTGGCTTTTCCAAATCCCAGACAGAAACAAATCCCCCAACTTCGGCGTCATCCAGAATTTTTCTTGGGTGCAGTCTGTCCCGTCATCTGTGTGATGAGCTAACATGGAAAAAATAAGAGCCGCAACGTTCCTCTGCCAAACTGCAGAGATCTCTTTCAAGGTTCTAAGCTAAAAGCTAAACCAGTGTGGCCAGAAATGGGGACGTGGTTTATTCACATTGCTATTTTCCGTGAAACAATGTTAATGCCTTGGAGGCACACTGGAACCACCAAATAAAATGTGGTTTTTTTTTGTGCCTTGTCACGATGGCCCTTATGTTTGTCTCACAGCCTAAACAGACTGAGGAGGCAAGGAAGGCTCCTGGAAAGGCATTTGCCAAAAAGGCCATTTGGGCTGCAGTGCACCCTGACCACCCAACGCGCTCTGTGAGCAGGAGGAACCGGAGATGTTCATCCCACCATGGAGTAGCATCTCTGGGATGGGGAGCAGGGCACTGCTGTAGCAACTTGAACATAAGTGCCACCTCCCAAGGTTAGTGCTGAGGTGTTCTGGGAGGCAGAGTGGGACAAACAGCTCTGTTCTGGGGAAAAACACTTTAGAAACCCAAGGGCTTGGGTTTCTGGCCATGGCAGAACTCTGGGGACATCAACTCACATCTCTCTTTTGGCCAACCCTACTACACCATTATCCCAGATAAGAATGCTCTGCTGGCAGAAGATGCAGATCCCCCCTTCCCCTTGCTGTTCCTCAAACTCCATCCCTGGAAACCAGGCCTGACCTTGCTTAGCTGGAAGAATCTTAACACAAGCATCTGAGGGCTTAAAGCAAGACAAAAGCAGTTCCTGTAAAATCTGTCAGGACTGATCAAAACCATATTGGCTGCTTCAATTTGAAAGGCCCTAATCTCCTAGGGACAGAGCGATGGAGGGCTGCAGGATTCTTAGAGCACTTATCTGCCTTCACAGCCTGCATCTGGGTGGATTTAACCTCGATCCTGCCTGTGGAAGCAGCCGCTGGACGTGTGCAGCCCATCTCTGGATCAGGGGGAGGGGAGGTTACGTTCCTGGTTGTCTTGAAAGGAGACATCAATCATCCCCTCAAGAAAACACTCCCTGAATCTAAACAGCATCCATAGCAGCTGCTCAAGCCCTCATCCATTATTCCCCCACGCACAAAGAAAAAGAAGGAAAAAAAAAAAAAAAAGAAAAAAAGGAAGAGAAAGAAAAGCCCTACCAAAACCTGAAGTTCTGAAAGTTCACTCAGAAGACACATTCAGGCTTATATGAGATATCCATGGCACACGGCCAGCATTGGGGTGACCTGCGGGCTGCTCCCCCAATGGGACTCGGATTACACCAACCATCTCACTCCTTCCAGACAGAACCATTAGCTCTCGACCCTATCGATCATCCCCAGCTCTCAGATCCTGCATGGCTACCCTGCGTGTCCCTCCTTCTCCCCCAGCCACCCCTCACGACGTCGTGCCCCAGCTCCAAGCTTCTCTCCTCCAGGTTCTGAGCTCATCCCTCTTTCATTGCACGGTTTGTTTTTCCTTTTTTTCCCCTTTCTTCTTCTTCTTTTTCCCCCCCCTCTTTTCACTCCTAGGCTGCTGACATGTAGATTTATAGCCAAATGTCAAAGCTTTCTGGGTCTTGGACTAGTTCTACTTACTCTGGGAAACTTCTGGAAAAAGAATTCATGGGCTGGAAGGGCTTAAATGCATCTGTGGCAGATTCAGCTCCTTGCTGTTAGCACCCTTCAGAAGAGCTGAATGCAGGCCAGGTTTTGTTTATTTTCTTCACTAAATCCCCTTCCCTCTCACTTTTTTTTTTTGTTCTCTACTGGGGAGGAAAAAAAGAAAAGTCTGATGGAACCTCTGTCTCCCAGCATTCCCATTTCTTTCCCTTTCAGCATCTTATCATGATTCCTTCTAACTCCACAGCCTCTCTCCACCACTTCAGCATCCCCACAAAATGGGCTCGATGGCTGCTGGAATTTCCTTCCCATCATGATGATGGCCATGGCAGTTAGCAGGTCCTAATTCACGCACTCATGCACAGAGACTTGGCCATGGCTGCTCAGTTCTCACCAGTCTCAGGGTGGAAATTCCTTCAGAAGCCGAAGACCTGCTGCAGCCAGCCTGCAGGGTAATGATCCAGAACTAGAGTCACCACGTTCATGGCTAGTTTAACAACTTATTTTGTTTCCAGCACCGCACACTTCTTGCCTAACCCTCAGAGGTATCCAGCTTTAGACCAGAAGCCTGATTTTAACCTGAAAAGGTCAAGCCACAATTATTCAAGCTCTCATTTCAGACTGCACGTCTGACTTCTTAACCAGGGCAAAGTGCAGGCGGCTTGAGTTGGAAAGGCCACCAAGGCAAAGCAGAGAACACAAACTCTCCATCCACAAAGATGTGATGCCTACAGCTGTCCCAGATCCCTTTCACTCAGAGTTGTCCCTCATACATTGACAAAGCATAGTCCTGGTTGTCTTCTTGTTGTTCTCTGGGTATGGATTTGCAGATTTACTTACTTGGTGTTTGGGCTCCCACTCTGGATGCCAGTGAGATCCCTTACATTGAGCACAGTCCCAGACCCATCGGTCACAGAGGACCCTCTCTGGGCTCATGTACCCATCCAACTACCTTTCCTATCATGTGGGTCTTGCACCAGGTGGGTGAGGAAGGCCCTGACCTTTCTCTGTACAAAGCACGGTTTGACTCTGCAGTATGACCTTTGTCCCATTCTTCTCCAGCAGAATTCAAAGCAGGAAATTTCCCAGGGACAGACCTCTGGAGACACTGGAAGATGCTGTGTCCTTATGAAAAGTCATGCAAACATTGGTCATTCTGAAAAGCAGAAGAAAACAAAGAGAAGTTTCCACTTTAAAGTGTGTTTTGTAACTCTGCAGATCACACCAACGCTTCTACAGCTGTCTGGGAGCACAGACACCTAATGTAGCTATAGATGCTTGCATTGTGCACACATAGATGTAGGGGTCTGGGAGAGACTGGAAGAACCCATCATGAGCCAAAACTCAGAGGATGAAAAACTCATGATGACAAAACTCAGATGTAGTGGGACCAGCAGTGCCACTGCTGTTCTCTCTTCGAGTTCACCGCTGCATCACCATCGTAGAAAGAGCTCCTTTTATGCTGCTTGGATCACCTTGGCATTTTTCTCTTCCTTTAATTCTTTGTAGCTTTGGTCTTGGTGGGAAGACGGAATACTCCTGGGTAGCAAAACCTGTGTTAGGCTCCCTGCAACCAACAGTAGCTCTTAAATCCTGAGATTTCTAGATTCTGATGAATATCAGTAAACAAGTAACTTATTGCTTACAGAGCACTGTGGAGTCCTTGGTTTCTGTGTCTTCCCCATGGGCCTTGGAGAAGCCACTCTGCAAAGATCTTTGGTAGACAGTGAAGCTGCTAAGCTTTTCAGCTTCACTCTTCCATCAGTCCCTAAGGTAAAACCTGCAGTCATGCACGCATCTGAGCAGCCTTGCAGGGTTTGATTTGTAACCTGGATCACACCAGCTGGTCTTCATCTCATCCAAATGTAGATGTCGACAGTGTGGATTTCCCTACCTGTCATCTCGATTTCCTGGAGGGTTTGTGGCAGAAGTGGGAACTCACAGGCTGCGACTCGTCTGACTTATTTTAGGTATCTACATCAGAATGAGGTGAATCATGCCTGAAATTTCCTTTTTGTTTCCCCCATTAACTATTAAAAAAAAAAAAAAAAAAGTCCAGTCTAGACTAGATTTGAACTGCTGGCAAGACATCCATGAGGAAAAGCCAGAAGGACAGGTCAAAATTTCAGCCCGGACAGAAAGAGAGACGTATTGGAAGACAGAGGTGGATTTGTGAGTCATCAGCACAGACGATGTGTTTGTGGATGAGGTTCCCTGAGAGATGGGGCACACAGAGGGAAAAGAGACCACAGGCAAAGTGCCACTAACAGTCCTATAGGCAATGAGTAGGGAGGTCAGGTGAATCCTGCAATGGTGACTGAGAGGTAGGAGGAGAACCAAGAGGGAAAAGAGTAGCAGAAATCAAGAGGAACGAGACCTGAAAGAGAAGAGTGCATCCAGTGACAATGTAGATGGGGCTGGCAGGTCCAAGGCATCCATGCACACAAGGCAGACTTGAAGCTTGGCTGAGTAGAGATTGTCAAAAAGTTTGACTGCAGCAGTTTCAGTGCTGTGCAGTAGATGGATACAGGAGATGTCTCGAAGAAGAGATAGGGTGAATCATGATAGACTTCAGGTTTGGGAGAAGTAAAGCATGTTTGCAGTGGCAGAAAAGGGACAGAAGATATGAGAGGTCTGAGAGAAGGTTGGAAAGCTAGATGAAACAGGCAATGGGAAACAGATACTGGGAAGGTATCAGTGGGGAAAGAAAGGCAAGAGAAGATGAAAATAACTGATAAGAAATGTTTTTTTTTGTGTGCAAAACCGAAGGGGAAAAAGCCTTGATCTGTACGTGGTGACAGTCTCTGCTTTCACCATGGTTTGGCTCTGCTATGAAGTGCACAGACAGGTATTTCCAGGAAAATGCAGAGTTAAGGACTGAAGAACAGTGTCGCCTTTTGGATGCAATATAAAGCTTGCTGCTGAAAGCTGATCTCTAAAAGGAGGAGTACAAAACGATTTTCCTTACGGAGGGATTGTTCCATAGAAATGAGTTTCTTACATTTGCTCTGCACATCTCATGCTGCCCTACCTCCACCCTGATGCACTCCAGTAGTTCCTTTCCTTCTTATTGCTTCAAAAGAGGTGTAACTGTTAGGTCAGGAAGGTGGTGGTCCCCTTCTGCTCCATCCTCATGAGATTTAATCTGCAGTACTGTATTCATCTCTGGCGTTCCCAGTGAAGGACATGGAGCTGTTGGAGTGGGTCCAGAGGAGGCCATGAGGATGCTCAGAGGCTGTAGACAGAACCTATGGGGACAGGCTGGAGAAGAGAAGCCTCAGGGAAGATTTCATTGCAGCCTTCCAGTATCCAAAGGGGCCTACAGGAAACCTGGAGAGGGACTTTTTGCAAGGGCATGTTGTGATAGGAGAAGCAGTAATGCTTTCCAACTAAAAGAGAGTGTATTTAGAAGAAATTCTTCACTCAGAATGTGGTGAAGCTCTGGCACTGGTCCCCAGAGAGCTGAGAGTGCCCCATCCCTGGAGGTGCCCAAGGCCACGGATGCAGTTCTGGGCAGCCTGAGCAGGTGGTGAGCAGTCAGCCCACAGCAAGGGATGGGGCTGGGGGGGCTTTAAGGCCCCTTCCAACCCAATCACAGTGTGATTTCTATGTTTCTATGGAAAAAAAGACCTGAAAGCATAACAATTACAAAGGTTAGGCAAAAAACAAGAATACCAATTACAAAGACCATTAAAGTAGGCCAGTCAGGGGCAGATGTCCATGGGTCGGCTGATCTTAGTGGTCTTTTCCAACTTTAATGGTTCTATGATCCTATGGTTCTATGATTCCATGACTTCTGCAGAATGACAGAGCACTGCAGGACTCAGTAAGGTGCTCTACCATTTTAACATATCATGTGCAGAGTCCTCTGCTCTGTTCTGCCCATTCTGTGCCTCTTGGAGGGACCTAAGCATGGTGTGAAGGAACCAGAGCTCAGCAGTAATGCTGGGGAGCAGTCTGGTGGCACATCCAAACCCAAAATTAGCTGCACAGGGTGAGCTCTAGTGGGCATGAATTCAGAGGTAAGAATTGTCCTAGGACAAGAAGTGCAGTCCAGCTTTGGTGCAATAATATTTTGACAGGATCAGGGCAACTCTGCAGGCTGTTCCTTGTGTTCTGGTGTGTGTTCTCAGTTGGGGCTGAAGTTTATCTTTATTTCTTTTGAAAGGGGTTATAAACAAATCGATTCGGGTTCCCCTCAGCCTCATCCACCCTCTTTCCCCCAGCTCTGAATCCTCCTTTCACTCCGCCGACATCCAGATGCTAATTTGTTCTCCCCCTGACCTTGCTCCTTCCCCTCCTGATTTGAAATTAGCTTACTAAAACATGTTTTCTTTTAAGAATCCACAGCCTAATCCAGAACAAACAAAACACATTTTCGCAAACCACCAACTGCATGAACTTCTGCCCTGGCCTTGACCGCACTCTCTCCTCCCCTCTCCTCCCAGCCCCCCCATCCCGCCATCACCATCCGACTGAGGTTTCCAGGACATTTTTATTCACTGACGAATACAGTTGCAAGAGCTCAGAAACGGTGGAATTTTTTTGGCAGCCGCCGGAGATGTTATTTTATTTACTTTCCTTCTGCATGCATGGATTTGGAGCGGTGGGTTCGGAGACATGCGTGATGAAGATGGATTTGCACACGTTGGCTTTCTTCGGCGGGCTGTGCTGTAGGTGGAGAAAAGCCCTGAAAGGGAGAGCTCTTCATTCTTATTAATCTTAGGGGAGGAGCTCTTAACGCTTATTAACCTTCGGGTTTCAGAGAACAGATGGTTTGGGACCTGAAGCATTGAAATGAGACCGAGATGAGGCTGCTGGAACAAAACCGTTAATTATTCCAACAGCACACAGGTCAACTGTTGCCCTTTTTTCTGCATTTCCTATGAATGGCTGGGTTGTTTGGTTGTTTATCTTTCTGGTTAAGAGCTTTCCCCACTCCCTCCAGAACACACAAATTCAGTCCCAGAGAAGGTGAAGGTTGAATACCAGCACTCTGCACCTCGATTCCCTTTTCAAAAACTCATTGTGACTTGCAAAACAGGGAGTGAGTAGGGGGCAGCCCTCCTTTAGGCACGGGCTATTGCTTTAGAGTGCTTTGGCTGTGCATGTGGAGGGATGTCAGCTCTGTCTCCAGCTAGGTAACAAGAGTCATGGAATCATAGAATGGTTTGAGTTGGAAGGAACCCTTAAAGACCATCTGGTCCAACTCCCAGCAATGAACTGGGACACCCACATCTCCATCAGGTGCTCGGAGACCCTCCAGCCTGACCTTGGGTGTCTCCATGGGGCACCCACCACCTCTCTGGGTGACCTTCTTTGGATGCACTCCAACAGGTTTATGTCTCTCCTGTACTGAGGACTACGCATCTGGATGCAGTGCTCCTGCTGTGCCCTCTACAGGTCAGAGCAGAAGGGATGAGGACCTCTGCATGACTGCCCTGCTGGCTGCACTCTGTGCAGTGCACTCCAGCGTTCCATTGGCCTTTTTGGCCACCAAGGCACACTTCTGGCTTGTGGTCACCCTCTTGGCCACCAGGACCCCTAAATCCTTCTCCTTGTAGCTCCTTTCCATTAGATCCCCCTTTAATCTGTACTGATGGATGCAGTTATTCCTCTTCAGGTCTAGGACCTCGCACTGCTCCTGTTGAACCCCGTCAGATTCCTCTTTGCCCAACTCTCAGCCTGCCCAGCACTCACTGGATGGCAGCATGGCCTTCTGGGGTATCAGCCACTTCTTCCAGCTCTTTGCTGAGGATGGACTACAACCCTATCGTTTGTAATTGATCTTAAAGGCTGCGTCTGGAAAGGATTCAGACGCAGGATCAGAGTCACAGGGGTAAAGTTAGAAGGAGCCAGAGGAGAACCCAGCATGACCCCTTCAAATGTCACCTTGACCATAATTCTTGAGTTGTAGGATCTCTTCATAGAATCATAGAACGGCCTGGGTTGAAAAGGACCACAATGATCATCTGGTTCCAACCCCCTGCTATGTGCAGGGTCACCAACCAGCAGACCAGGCTGCCCAGAGCCACATCCAGCCTGGCTTTGAATGCACCCAGGGATGGGGCATCCACAGCCTCCTTGGGCAACCTATTTCAGTGAAGGTAGAAGGTGGCATATGAATAAAGAATATATTTTCCTTCCTTTCTCCCTCCCCTCTTCCCTTCCTTCCCTTTCTTTCCTTCCTTTCCTCTTTTTCCTGTTTGCATCTCCCAGCCCTGGGCTGCAGCAGCGAAACGTTTCACTTCCATGACAAAGCACTGATTTCCAGTGGCACTGGCTGATGTTGGCCAGTCCCACTGGAGCCATGCTGCCCAACCACAACAACAGAGCTTCCACCTTGTTTTTCTGTGGTGTCTCTGGCAAAAGGCACGTGGTATCAGCTGTGTCATGGGAGAGCCATGGGCTTAGCTTTGATGGTGGGTGGAAAGAAAGAGGAAAGATGAGAGATAGGCGCAGGGTTGGATTCCTCTCTGAATCTTTTACCACACTGTTAAAAATAAGCATCTCCAAGGAGACACTTGCATGACCTAGCTGTCCTGGTGTAGCTGCTCTTTGGCAGCGACCAATGCCTCTGTTAATGATTAACACGACTCAGGAAATGCAGATTATTATTAAATCTCTCCATGCAGCTCTGTTACCTGTCTTTTCAGGGAGACACCAGAATTATACGCAGAGTATTTCATGAAACGCAACTTTAAAACCACCAGCCCAAAGCCCAGAAGGTTCTCCGGGTATGCAGGACACCTGCCTGCAGAGCTCCGTCCAAACCCAAATCAGGGAGTGCGACGCAGAGTAAACAGATGAAATTACTCAGCCTCAGTTAGAATCAACAGATCGGATTAAAAGGTTAACAGAGTCATTTCTCACCTTTTAATCTATACATCTCTGACAAACAAAAGCGAGAAATACAGCCAGGTTGTCAGGGAAAGCAAATATTGTTTCCTTAAATGTTTTCATGTGCTAGAAATCTAATTTTCCAAGGAAAACAACTTCAAGGCTGTGCTTTCTGACTGTCCTAATTGTCATTCCCCATTCAGAACTACACATGCTGCTTCAAGAAGCCAGATTTGAGGGGACTGACAGGGCTCTCTGCCTGCCCAGCTTGCTCCTAGCTGACCCTGCTCTATTCGTCTCAGAATCCATGCCTGCCAGGTTACTTTGCTGAGCTGAATAGCTGTTTCAGATCATTTTTCTCCGGCAGTCTTAACTTCCATTTTCCAAGTGGAAGATTTTGTGTATTCATTTCCTGAGCATGCTACTGATCTCTCCAGAACGTTTTCTTTCTTTCTTTTTTTTTTTCCTATCCACGTCCTTGTCCCACTTTCAAATTTCATTATGAGGATTTCTTCAGCTCAGTCCTTAAGGAAGATGTTAAGGAGTAACGAGTCAAACTAATCAGCCTCTCCTTGGACAAATAGATGGACAAATGCCACCACAACTCTTTATATGCATATTTGTATAGATGTGTGTATACATATATACACAAAACCATTATAACATCAAAACAGTGCTTGAGTGGTGATTCCAACATGGATATACCATGTAAATGACGGTGCCTTTGTGAAGGGAAGATGACAGCAGAATACATAGATAGATGGACAGTAGTTTTGACACTTTGGGCAGGCAGAAAAATGCTCCCAGCTCCGTAAGAGAGACAATTCAAGGAGGCCATCCTGAAATCTCAGGCTTCCTCTTCTCTTCTAATGGTAAAAAGAGAAATCCTAGTGGCCTAGAGTAAAGAACTCACTTTGCTGTGAATAGCCTCTAATGCAAATCCCAGTAGAATGAGTCTCTTTTCAGCTTAATACAGCTTTATAGGGAATATGTAGAATGGGGATGCTGTGGCAGTGTGTCCATTTAAAAGAATTATCAACTACTGGATAGGTCTGTAGAGCCATGAATCACAGGGAACATCCTCACCAGAAGTCTCACCAGCACCAGTGCTATTTCTTCTTGCCAAAGCAAGGACACAGGAGGGAGAAACCAGGCTCACATTGCAGGCTGGGCAGCCAGGGGAAGCCCTTTGGAGCGATCCTCTGGAATGAGATTTGTCCCAGCTCTTTGGCAAGCACTTGGGAAGAGTGAGGCTGGTCCAAGTCAGTCTGGTCTGGCTGGCGGTGGGCATCCCTGGGAGGAAATGTTCTCCATGCAGCACAGCACAGCCTGCTCTGCACCAGCTTGTAGCCAGCATGCTGACTCGAGCACTCTTGGATCAATGGGATGGCAGTGCATCAGGAGCATCCCAAGCAGACTGGAGGTTAACTGGGTCAAAGCATCTGGTTTTGATGAATAAAACAGTAAAAGAAAAAAAAATAAAAATAAAAGGAATTAAAAAAAAAAAAAAAAAAAAAGAGAAAAGGGAGAAGAAGAAATAATACAAAATAAGACAGACACATTGCTTAAATTTTGCATAAGTAGATGTGATCACTGAGACTGTGGAAGGAAATGAACTGCTGCATGAGGAACCCATACTTTGCTGTTGCAGAGGTCCTGTGTCCTCCTGACCAGGCCCCAGCCTTGTGCTGTCATCCTCAGTCACATTCATCACCACTCCTTCCCCTCTTTATTTGTAATTTCTGCATCAGTGAATCAAGTGTCCGTCAGTCGGCAGCTGGTGCAGGAAAATGGCTCCCTGGGGAAGTTCAAAGCTGAGTGGTATTTGGGAGATGATGGCATTTTGGTTGTATTCCAGTCAAGGATATGAGAGATGGTGAGTCTCAGAAGTCTCTTCCCAGCAACAGCCTCGCCAAGCTGCAAACACTTTTGGAGGTCATGGAATGGTGCAGAGCCTCTCGGCCCATTATCCCATCATCAAGGCATCTGATGTGGTGTCCCCCACATGTGATTCATTCCCTCTTCCTTCCTTTGCCTATGACATCTTCATCTGTAATTGGGGTCCAACTCATACTCTGATCCACAGCACCAGCTCAAGAATATGCTTTATGCAACTCTAGGTCAGGATTTGTTGCTCTAGGAACTGCTAGCCAGAAAGACCTGTAATGCTGGTTGCTGGTAGCACTGGTCTCACTAAGGTGGGTGCAACCGTTGGGCGGCCAACAGCTGTGTCCATGGAAGGAGAAAGCCATCAGGAGACCCAGACTCCGTGTGGCACCTCTGGGACAGCCTGGTGTGATGGTGGGCTCAGAGCTGGCTATGAGTTTCTCATGCATGCAACAGAGGGAGGTGGGAGAATCATAGAATCATAGAATGGCCTGGGTTGAAAAGGACCACAATGATCACCTGGTTTCAACCCCCTGCTATGTGCAGGGTCACCAACCAGCAGACCAGGCTGCCCAAAGCCACATCCAGCCTGGCTTTGAATGCCTGCAGGGATGGGGCATCCACAGCCTCCTTGGGCAACCTGTTCCCATGCAGGGGAGAGCTTTCCTGGGTCCCAGCAGTTCCCACCACCGATCACAATCTGCCTTGCAGCATCATTGCCCCATCGCCTGTCAGAAGCCTTCCAGCCTTTTCCAGAGGAGAGATAGCTTCGATCTCTGCCGTTTCCAAAATTGCAACCAGATGGGCCCCCGCTCTCTGACCGCTCAGCCCAGAGGAGCTCTGACTCAGTCTCCTATATTCAGATCCAGGAATTCCGGCTCCCTGCAGGACTTCTCCCAGCAGCTCCGTGAGAGGCTGCACAAGGCTGGGCAAGCACTGGTCACAGCAAGATCTCGTCCTGAATCCATTAGCAGGGTGACTAATTGTGCTTGCCAATCTATACGCCAAGCCACACTGCTGCTCCTGCTTTCCAATGGGGTGAGGCCAGTAGTCCAGGGTACCCCCAGAGGTCTCTTTCAATGGAAATTATTTTATGCTTCTATGAAATTCATTTTCTTGGAAAACCAGGAGAGTGTTACTCAGTAGTGATCAGATCTGCCATGCTGAGAATGGGTTGTTGCTTATTTAATTCTTTAAAAGATCTTTTTCTCCTCTCCTCTCCTCTCCTCTCCTCTCCTCTCCTCTCCTCTCCTCTCCTCTCCTCTCCTCTCCTCTCCTCTCCTCTCCTCTCCCTCTTCTTTCCTATCCTACCCTATCCTTCCTCCCTCCCTCCCTTTCTTCCTATTTACTCCAATAATTACTGCACTGACCTAACAGAGAGAGTTTCTACTTGGATGCACTTACATCAAAATGATTTGTCATAAATTTTTTTACCTTCTAAAAACTGGGAAGCCCTTGACCTTGGTAGCTCAGGGATCACTCCTTAGGCTGCTGATTCTTTTAGTATGTGGCCTTCTACCAGCAAAAAAACCTGATTTGCTTCCAGTAATTTGGCCCTGGTTGCTGATCCAGACCAACAGACCAAACGTGAGGGGTCTTCATCAAATTCCTTTGGCACACACCTTCCTATTGCACAGCTTGGCTGTCTTGTTGGCTGGGATAAAAGGATGAAGGGATAAAAGATGTTACCTCTGCAGATGATAATGGCGGCAGGTTTGCAGACAGAGCCCTCCTGCCTTCCATGTGCACAGGAATGTTTTCTCTCCTGAGGTTGCATTTGCCAGGTTTCCCCAGCATCCCATCAGCACCTGATGGGCAAACTCAGGTCCAGAAGGATCTGTGTTGTCTCCTCCAGCACAGGAATTCCTTCCTGTGCTCCTCCACTAGAGGGAAAGCCTGCTGCAGTAAGCCAGCCTCACAGCTGGGCTGCAGGATCATCATGGCTCTGCAGACAGCAGCTGGGCTCATCCCTATGCTTTCCAAGGGACTGCAGTAATCTCTTGCTTTGATCAGCATCCTCTTACTTCCTTCATTATTCTCCATGTTCATGGTTATTCTATTCTACACTTTTATATTATTCTCTCCTATTCATTCTCTCCTGGGATATATCCTCTCCTAACTGTCTTCCCCAACTGAGAAAGATCATAAAATCACAGAAGTGATCAAGGAAGGTCCAGGAGCAATGCTGCACATGCATGGAGGAGATTCTCAGAGGTGCAGAAAAAAGATAACTGACTCTATAACAGAGTCTGTGGTGGTAGAACCAGGGGAAATGGTTTCCAGTTAAAAGAGGGGAGATTTAGATTGTATATAAGGAAAAAAAGAGAGGTGGATGTCCTGTCCCTGGAGATATTCGAGGTCAGGCTGGAGGGACTTTGTGTGCCTGGTGGAGCTGTGGGTATCCCTGTTCATTGCAGAGTTGGCCTTTAAACACCCCATCCAATTCGTACCATTCCATGGTTCTATGCTTCTAAGATTGATCCCTGCATGCAGATAGACAGGAGAACCTGCCATCTGACCCTTTTGCTTTTCAGGGACTAACTACAGCTCTGGAAGCCACAGTCTTTGTGCTTCTCAGAAATACAGCATATGGGGCTTTGTCCCAGGACAGGTTCCCTGCAGGTCTTGGGCTTTGCAACATGTGTGTTTTTCCCTTGGGCACAGCTGTCATTTTCCATTTTCCACCAGTGGTATTTTTCCAGCTATATCCTTAAAGAAAAGCCTCTACTCCAGGCTATACAGATTGCATGTGGTCAGAAACATTCCCTCTTTAGAGAGAATTAAGGCAGTGAAGCTGCTATTTTCTCTTTGCCTATGTAAAGTGCCCTGCAATGCTTGGCTGACCACAAGTGGCTGGGTTTCGTGTCCCACATCTCATTCCAGGGATGCCCAACTAATAACAGATGTCTTCTCCACACCATCCTTGGTTCCTTCCTCACGTCCCATGGGCACCAGGGTTGGCCCTGCGGCATCCCCATCGGTCAGTGGGATGCAATAAGGTACAGACCACGTCAGAGTGCCAGGAAATGGGAACCCCTGAGGCGTGCACACTGTTTGTGTGATGGGGCAGGCTGCCCTACATCACCCTATGCTGTACGGGAACATTCCTGGGTGAGCCTTGGTCAGCACATTGCAATCGCAGCCTGAGCTTGGAGGGAAATCCACACCCTGCTGCAGCCTGATCCAAGCGATCAGCTTTGCCTCTAGCAATACAAAAGCTTTGTGGTTGCTGCCTGGGCAGCCCTGAAGCCTTTTCTCCTCCCTGGTGGGATGTGCTGTGTGCATGCACTGGGGCAGCTGTGCAGGAGGCTCTGTGTGAGCGTTGGTGCATGCACGCCTGGGGTGGGCTTTTCAAAGAAACTCCATCCCCTTGGGCTCCCAGTGTTTTCTGCATTAGGATCCCTCTGAAGTTGCAGCCAAAGGGTTTTCTTGGCACTCATGTTCAAGGCAGAAGCATGCACTCAAAGGGTTTCGAAGAAATCCCAGTGGAAGAGGGGGAATTTTGCATTCTTGGACTCAGAGCTCCTCCAGTCAATGCAACCCTCTCCAAAGCCTGGTCCCAGGGGATGGAGCCATCCTCTCACTGTTCACCCAGGCAGAACTCAGCCAGCATATGAGGATGGAGCTGATAGTGTAACGAAATCAGGGGTGCTTTCAGATGAAGTGGTTTACTGGGATTTGAAGTCTTCATCCTGTATGAAATAAGAGGGTCAGAGAATCTCATGGCGATCCTATCCTGGCTGGCTCAATCCCTCTGGCTCAGCCTTGTCCCAGCCATGGTGGAGTTTCTCCTGAATTGGAGTGGCTACTCCTTCATGAAAGGGGAAGTCAGGAAGGTCAGAAAAGGTTTTGAAGGTCTGAGATTTGCTGTTTCTGAGATCAGATTTGCAGCATACTAAATACAGGACAAAGAAGGTAGGACATCACAGGGAAGATTTTCTCTGGAGCATCACTCCAGCAGCTTGGTATTATTTAATTTCTTGATTTTTTTTCCTCCTTTCTACATCCCCTAAAAGCACCAGCTCTTAGGATCACCCTGACCAGGTTAGGCTGGGTAGGAAGGTGACTCTTGAGATTTTCAGGGACATCCCATCACTGGAGGTGCTCAAGGCCAGGCTGGATGGGGCCCTGATCTGATGGGGGGCAACCAGCTCATGGCAGGGGGTTGGAATGGGATGATCTTTAAGGTCCCTTCCAGCCCAAATCCAAGCCATTCTATGATTATTACAATTAATGAGCCCTTTTCTACCTGCTTGTGACTGTGCACAGAGAGTGTGGGGATTCCAAAGGTTCTCATTGCTGTATCTGCTCTGTGCGATCCTTTCATCACCTGTAAACTTTATGTCTTCCTTATGCCCTTCTGTTGCTGCTGCTGCTGCTACTTTTTGCTTTTTACTGTGGGAAACTTGCCTAGCCCAGATGCCAGTATTCTCTCTCCTCATTAACCAGGAAATTTTTCTAATGGATTTCAGGTATTTTGTTGTTGTTTTTCTTCTTGAAGTGGGAGGAAATGGGACAGGCTCTGGGTTGTACGTGGCCAGGCTGATTGCATTCCCTGCTCTTACAGACCCACTCGGAAGAGAAGCGGAGGAAGATGAGGATGGGGTGCTGAGAGGCTCTCCAACCGACTTGACTTTTGCATCAGTGTCTTGTTAACATCACAGATAATTTTCCCCAGGAAATAACCAGAAAAATCTGCTTGGGCCAAAACAGTTCAAGAGTTTAGAAAAATGAGGAAAGGAAGGGGCCCTCAGCTTCTTTTGTGAGCATGTGATTCTGGTGTCAGTCCCTGGCATCTCCCGTCCCTATGGGGAAAAGAAAATGTTTGGGCATAATAAAAAAATAGAATAACTTGAAAAACAAACCAGAACAGTGTGAAGTGTCAGAACCAAAGAAAGCAATGGCAGCGCTCCCACTGCTGCGAGCAGGCCTGGGATTACAGCCTTTCTTCTCAGAATCTACCAGCACGGGGAGGGGACCTTTATGCAGTGCTGAGCAGGAAAAGCCCTCTTTTCCCAAGGCAAAACTGTCCCACAGCAGGGTCTGAAATGGGAGGGATGGGCACTGAGCTCCAACAGACACTGGTGAGAGGAGAGGAGAGGAGAGGAGAGGAGAGGAGAGGAGAGGAGAGGAGAGGAGAGGAGAGGAGAGGAGAGGAGAGGAGAGGAGAGGAGAGGAGAGGAGAGGAGAGGAGAGGAGAGGAGAGGAGAGGAGAGGAGAGGAGAGGAGAGGAGAGGAGAGGAGAGGAGAGGAGAGGAGAGGAGAGGAGAGGAGAGGAGAGGAGGCATGGCAACTCCAGTCCCTACAGGATCAGAGCAATACTGGGACAATCACAGGACAATCACAATCATGATGACTGTCCCCTGCTACCCCAATAAAAGAAGGCTCAGAGACCTTTGGTCGAGTTTTCCTATGATGGTTCCATCCAATTAGCTCTCCTGGAGTTTCCCAACTTTATCCCCTTCGTACATAGTATCACAGAAGCCCAAATCCCGAAGCTCAAGCTCAATCCACTCCCACCATGCCTACTGACCATGTCACTCAGTGCCAATCTCTGTGATTCTGGAACACATCCAGGGACTCCACCACCCCCTGGGCAACCTGTGCCAGTGCCTGGCCATTCATTTGGAGAAGAGATTCTTCCAAATATTCGTGCTGACCCTCCCCTGGTGCAATTAAAGCCAGCACCTCTTGCTCTGCCACTATTACCTGGGAGCAGAAGCCAACCCTCACCTTGCCACAACCTCCTTTCATGGAGTTGTAGAGAGTCATAATGTCTCCCCTGAGCCTCCTCTTCACCAGACTAAACAGTCCCATTCTCTCAGCCACTCCTCATAAGACTTGTGCCCCAAACCCTTCACCAGCTTCACATACAAGCGCCCAAGATGCAACAGACCAAGGGAAAGTATTCTTCCTTCCTATGTGTCCTTCTTATGCTTTGTGCTTGGCAGGGCAGCCCCTGGGATGAAGTACTCATCCCACAGCACCACCTGTTCCCAAACCTGGACACCAGGCATCTCTCAGACATCAGGTGGGGACTATCAGACAGTTCTGTAGTGCACGTGCTCTGAATTGATTCAGCTGACGGTAAGAGTTTGGTGCAAACCACATGCAGCCACCAAGCTGGGTCCAGAGGTAGCTGAGCGGAATTGCACAGCCTGTGTCAAGATGGAAAGATGTAATCGTCCCCCCTGGTGCTCAAGTGCGTAATTCCTTAACATCTCTCCAGTGGATTCAGGTTGTCATCTTCCCACTGAGCATATGTAGGGTTTGTGCGTATGTAGGGTTCGTTTGTATGGGAGATTTATGGGTGAATTAACGTGCAGATTCGCAGATGAACATTCACTCCACAGATGAACATTCATGTCCTCGTGTCTGATGAGTTTCAGCCAAAGCTGGTAGCAAGCCAAATATTTGCTCTGCCATGCTTTTGATCTGCAGTTTCATGCGACTATTTCTCATTGAGAAAAAAAAAAGGGGGAAGAAAAAAAAAGGGAAAAAAAAAATGATGTGTAGCTGAATTTGGGTTTATTTCTAATGTGCTCTTGTCTGACACTATCAGCTATGAACAGCCTACCCTTGTAGGCACAAAAGGAGTAGAATACATGCCCACTGAACATGTATAATCTTCCTCCAGTCCCACCTCAGTCGGTGCAGTTCATAAGACTCTGGGGCACTGTGCAAAGGGAATCGTGTTACTTTGCTTTAGGTTAAAGTTTGTGCTTTTGTTTTGTTTTCAGCTTGGATTCTGTGGGTTACTAGTTTTACATGGGGCAGGTCTGAAGGTAACAATAACACCAGGAGGAAAAATGTTGTGAGATTTCTGGTTTCTCCAGCCCAGGGCACTGCTAAGTATTTCCTGTCTCATGTCCTCAGTCAAGGTTGATTGAAGAAAATGCAACCATGATAAGCAACCAAGATCTGAAATTTGTCCAAACCCAAACCTCTGCAATTTCTGAGATTTACCAACTAAATAAAAAAACTCGTGTTCCCATTTTTACACTCTGGATGAAGGACTTTCTGACTTTCAGTTCATGCTGTAGGATGGTTAGCTGCTTTGTGTTTTCTGCGGCTGGAGTTCAGCCAAAATATCAGAACTTGAATCCAAATTTCTTTAGAGTTCCAAACTTTGAAGGATCTGTAAAAAGCCAATGTGGTCATCCAGCAGAAACTTTCCTCTCAACTCTAGAATTTCATCCATTGATTCCTACCTTGAGGTCATTGCTTTCTGGCTGAGCAGCTCTGCTTCAGAGATGTGTGATCCAGTCTGGGGAGAGCTGGTTATTTTAAAGCCAAGACCCAGACATGGAAGTTACATCCAACATAACCATTCACCTAGTTTTAGACTGTTCAAATTTATATATTTTGGGGTTTCCAGAAATCCTACTTAGGAAATCTTCCCATGGATGAATGGAAGGTGCCAATTCTCCCTGCATCCAGACCATATGTCTCATCTATTCCACCCTCTATAAATGATTCCCCCCTTTTTGACTCTCCTTTGCGGCTCCTGATGCTCGTGTAGACCAGGCTTTCCAGGAACACTGGGACTGTTGATGTTTTGTCCCAGTTTCCTGATAATTGGCCATGTAGACTTTTGTCTGCATCATCTGGCAGACGTTTCAGGTCCTGGGCACTCAGTAGATACTGAGCAATCTGCTGGCTGATATATATGCTGAGATTCAATGGTGAGAGAGTCAATGGGGTTTTACAGGGGCCAGGGTTTGAAGCCCCTCAAAGATTTGATGTGCAGAGCCCTGGTTTTCATGTGTTTTTCTTTGTGAAATGTTACTGAAGTCTGCAATCAGACAGCACTGAGATCCAAGCTAAAGGAGAGCTCTTAGCTCAAGAGGAGAAGGTCAGCTGACCCTCTTTTGTACAGACTGTTTGGTATTGAGGTACCCAGAGAGGAAATGAATTCAATATGAGTTCAGGTTTTGGTTGACTTTCACAACAGAGAAAGTAGAAACTCTAAGCAGTGTGGGCTAGGATTGGTTTTTTTTTCAATCTAATTCACTATAAACAAAGCAAAATGAAAGGAAAACCTCAAAGCAGTTTTGTGTGGAGATGCCAAAATAGGGATCCGTGCTCTGTAATGGTGCCTCTGAAGAAGAATCATAGAATTGTAAAACCATTCTGATTGGAAAAGAGCTCTATGATCACCAAGCTCAACCCCAACCCATCCTACCATGCCCATGATCACGTCCCTCAGTGCCATATTTCCATGGTTCTGGAACACCTCCATGGATGGTGACCCCTCCACTCTCTGGGCAGCTGTGCCAGTACCTGATCTCTCTTTCAAAGAAGAAATGTTTCCTAATATCCAACCTGACCCTCCTCTGAAAGGAAAAGACAACCAAAACAAGGAAAAGCACGCTCCCACACTCTATTTGCTAGGGCAAGCACCATGCACTGGGTAGGTCTGCTGTGGTCCCATCCTTGTCTGCTCACATGCTTCACTTTGAAGCGAACCTTACAACCAGATTCAGTTGTCTGTGTTCTTCCTCACTATTCTTCTATAGGGACAGAAGGAGGAAAGGGAAACTCCAGCCCTCATGGAGCCTTTGCATACTGATGGCAGTGTTAGTAGAACAAGGGAGGAGTGTCCAGGCAGGACAATTTCTTGAGGATTGGACCAGAAAATGATGGATGAGGTAAAGCCACAGATCAAATGGAAACACCACTCCTCAAGCTTTCTGAAATGCACCAGACAAGGAAGGGGTGATTTTTCACATGAATTAAACACCATAGGAGCTTGTGAATGCTTTGGAGATATGCTAGGAAGAGACAAGGGGAGAAAAAATACAACTGTATGCACTTACATCAGAGAGAGCCGTGAGACGGCATCGGCTTTTCTATGGCAAAGTCTCTTATTGTCTGCATTATTGCTGGATAATGCTAAGGTGTCTCTCAAAGTGCTTCCAGGCATAAATGTTCAGTGCTTCCATCCAGGCCTTGGGAAAGAAAAATCTCCCTGTTGCAGATTTATCTGGTATTACAGGAAATCCCCTGGCTCTGCAAAAGCCAGCGTTTCTCCCATTGGACAGGAGATTCTCTAAGAAGTATCTCAGCCACCACATCTGCATTAAAGCACAAACTCTTCCGTGCTAGGAAAGGCTTCTTGCTTGAAAGGAAAGGAGGAACCCCCCGATTGACGTCAAATTTCAAATTGCTCTGTTTTGATATTTCGGATTTAACGAATGCAATATTTTAAATGGCCACATGGCGTGACTTTTCTTTTTTAATTAAAAATATTTCGGATGGAAGAGTCAACATTCATCAATATGACTGAAATGAAAACGAGAGCTTTTAAGCTTTCTTTAAAAAAGTTCAAACCACGGAGTATTTCAATAAAGTCCACAATCCTCTTTTCCCCATCTCTAGATTTCTGGGTGTCAGCGCTTGGAATATTTCAGCTTTTTATCACAGTTTATGATGGGAAGCTTGCTGAGATTTTAAAATAAAATTCGCAGAATGGGGAAACCATTTCACACCCAACTGTAACACCCTGCAGACAGACTGTGTTCAGTTAAAGATGCTAATGTTGTGAAAAACAGATTTCTTCACCGCCTTTGACTTTTGCAAGGCAGACAGCAGTGTGGGATTTGGAGGGATCTGGAGTCAGGCTGCTCTTCTACATCATCAACAGAATTGTTTACTGAGTTGGCTTTACATGAATACCTTGTTCACATCTGCTAATAGCCCAAAGGTAATGGGCTTACATAAGCCAGACTCTGAAGAAAGTGATGTCTCCCAGGTGCCCTTAGGATTTGTAAGGAGGCCAAAAATGAGAGAAGCAGAATCTACGGAGAAAGTGAATGTAACTTTTCTGAAAACTTCCATGGAAATTGTAGCTTTCTTCTGCCACCGTTATCGTGCTGCGAATCCACGCCTGGATGATGCTGTCCCCTGGTCACTGAGCAGCTCATTGAAAAGACAGCATTAAAATGCTGTCTGTTTTGATTAACGCCACTGGGAAACACTCGTGAAGATATCAGTCTTAGAATCATAGAATGGTTTGGGTTGGATGAGACTGAAAAGTCAAAATCTGATCAATGAAAGCTGACTGTGGTAGGAAGCTGATTTGAAAGAAAGGTGGCATACCCTGAGCCGAAAAAAAACAGAGTGCATTTCATTCATTTTCATCTCCCCTTCACAGAACCGTAACTTGAAAAGGATGGATAAACAGGGAAACCAGAAAAGGAGCTTGTTTGGCCAACTTTGACTGAACAACTGCTCCACTAAAATCAAGAGTCAGAATGAGATCTTTATTCAGTACAGCCCGAAGCAAACTCCTCATTAGCAGGATGAGGTAATTGCTTGGGGATTGGGACCCCAGACAGCCGGCTTGATGCCTCCACAAACGGCCTTTTGAAGCTTTCCATCTTCCTCGGGAAACATGGAACCTCTATCTTCTTTTACTAGAGGTTTTTAGATGAACTCCAAACAAGCTGCAAGTTGGCTCCATGCCACGGTATTACTAACACAATCTGGCAGGAGGGCAAAAAACAACCTCACATTGAAAAAGAAAAAAAGAAAGTCCTTGTGCTATAACAAGTTGATTCTGTTGGAAAATTGCAGTCTATTGTCCTGTGCCAAGAACATCCAAATCAGGTAGATCATTGGCTTTATTTTGCGGGCAGCTTTGATTATGTAAGAATTTAATACTAATGTGTTTGGAGCCGTCGGTGCAGGGCTGAACTTCCCCCATCGTCTTCTAACGTCTGGGACCTCGCAGCAAAACATCAAGTGGTCGTGTCAGGTAGGGGGATGAGGAACAATAGGATTACCTGGCATGAGATCTTTTCCACCACGCGGGCCAAGGAGGCCCAGAGCTTATCCCTTTGGCCTTCCCAAAGAGGAGAGATCAAATGCTTTGCTGTCTTTGGGATTACGGAAGGAAGGGAGTGTGATTGAGCACTTTCAGCTCAACAGATGAGTTAGCCTGGCAGGAGAGCGGTGGAACAGAAGGGAGCTCATGATGGAAAATGAGAAGGAAGGAGATACGGCCGATGGCTGAAGCCTGAGACGTTCAGTTGGAGGTCTTCCTCAGGTCAGAAGTGAAAGCAGCCTGCTCACACCACAGAATCCTCTTGGGTAGGTTGATGAAACTGTGGAAAGTCCCAGGGAGAAGAGTGGAGGTCGGGTTGTGGTGGTGACTTTTCCCTGCTCTCCTCCCACATGAAATGAAACCAACTTATCCTACATGTGCTGCATGCTGGGCATGAGGGCATGGCTGGTTGTGGTGTCTTGGTTGACATGTGGTGGCTTGGAAGCTGTTGATATCTTGACTGGGGATCTGTGGCATTAAACTTGTTGTCTGAATCAGGGATGAGCTGAAAGAGTGCAAGAGAGGCAAGAATAAAAGGGTGATGAAGAAGAGGAAAAGTGGCTTCATACTTTCAAAGCTCCTGGTTTGGTAGAACCAAAGCTTCTATGGTTTGTGTTGAGGAAGAAACACAGTGAATGAAACGGGATGTGAAAAAAATCCTCCTTTTTTTTGGGAAGGAGGACATGTGTGGGACATGCAGGTACATCTTGATGACAATCTTGACATGCTATTGCAGGTTATCTGCCTGTATTATTGCAGAAAAACAGGTGGAATCACTATGGATGGTGAATTTGTGAGTGAACTTTGCATTTTACAGGGTCATGGGATAGCTAAGGCTGGAAGAGACCTCAGGAAGTGCTTAGCCTAACCTTCTGCTCAGAGCAGGTCAGCTGGGAGGACAGACCATGTTGCTCAGGGCTTGATCCTTCAAGGTCCTGAACACCTTCAAGGATGGAGATGGCACAACTCGCCTGGGCAATTTCTGGCACACCTTGCTTCCAAATTAATTGACATTTCAGCAATTAGCTCAGCAGGGAGTTCACTTTGCCTGCACTGTAATTTCCTTAACATCTTCTGTGTGTGGAAGGAAGATATGGGAGACTTAGAGCAGGTGGACCCTCCCAGATGTCCTGAGGACAAATGCTGCACTGTGTAAGTTCTACAGGCAGCAGACCTGAAAAGCCCGAGCAACTTCTTAATTCTGCCAAAGTAGGAGGTGCATGTGCCTCCTGCACCCTGCCAAACCCCATCAGTGTCTTTCCCCAGCTGTTACCTCATCTGGCCAAGCACTCTGGAGCAGTTTGCCTGTTCTTTCTCTAACCCTTTTATCTGATTGGATTTTGCTCCTGGCACAGCTGTGGTGCTGCTGGGTGACCTGGGGTAAGTCATTTCTTCTTGCTAAAATGGGGCTGGTGCTCTCTCTGCCAACCTGGGAGTGTGCAGAATGGTGATCACTGGGGTAATGGGATGTGACACTGGGACCTCTGCATCTGGCTGGTGGGATCAAAAGGGGAGGGGAAGCAGAAGACAGACGAATGGGCAGTGTAACAGGAGAAGCCTAGAGCTGGTGAACTAGAATTTTTCACAGCTAACCTACACTTTGAGCAGCTTGATTGCTGCATACTGACCTGGCCAGGAGGTCAGGAAGGTGTTCCTGCCCCTCTGCTCTGTGCAGGTGAGACCACACCTGTGTCCAGATGTGGATTCTTCCGTACAGGAGAGACATAGACCTGTTGGAGCGCATCCAGAGGAGGGCCACAAAAATGATCCACAGAATGGAATGCCTCTCCTGAGAGGGCAGGCTGAGAGCTGGGGTTGTACATCCTGGAGAAGAGAAGGTTCTGAGTTGACCTGATAGCAGCCTTCCAATATCTAAAGGGGAGAAATAGGAAAGAAAGGGACAGACACTTTATCAGGTCCGTGGTGATAAAACAAGGGGAAATGGCTTCAAGCTTAAAGAGGGGAGGTTCCCTTCCCTTCCCTTCCCTTCCCTTCCCTTCCCTTCCCTTCCCTTCCCTTCCCTTCCCTTCCCTTCCCTTCCCTTCCCTTCCCTTCCCTTCCCTTCCCTTCCCTTCCCTTCCCTTCCCTTCCCTTCCCTTCCCTTCCCATTTTTCTTTTTCAGGTGTGTGCTCAGAAAACCTTTCTCTTCTGGGAAGCTGTTCCACGGGACTGGCAGCAGCCTCAATCCAGTAACTGAGCAAGGCCATTAGGAGAAGATACATCAGGATTTCTTTTTTTTTTTTCTGTCAAAAATCCATATTCCTACAGGTGAAAGTTCCCTTTTCCCAGAAATCCTGACAAATGGAAAGTCTCTCCTTAGCCAGCCTGATGCTTTTTAAATATAAATATCACTTGAAGCATACAAATGGGGAGACAGCGTGAATGTCAATGAGTGGAAATGACCTTTCCCTGCTGAGGCTCAGTGTATCCATTCAAGCTTGTGGATGCAAGAAAAGATCTGAAGTCTTGTCCTGCTGAGGCAGGGAAGGCAAAATGTGTGCGTATGTGCGTATGTGAGTCCAAATATGTGTCCAAAATATCGAGGTGGCACAGAGTTCTGGCTGCAGCCTCCAGTCTGGATTTTCTTGATGAGACATTAAGGCACCAGGATTATGTGTTTGTGCAAGGAAGAGAAACGGAGAAAGGGTGCTTTGTTTTATTATTGTTATTTTTATTAAAATAAAAGGGAAAAACATAATATGTTAGGAAATTAGGAAAGCGTTTAAGTTTATTTCTGGAACAGAGCGACTCACCCAATATTCACTCTCGTTGTGGAAAATGTAGATTTCCCTGCAGAGCTTGCAAATGAGAAACTGGGGAAGGAAATGAGCCATACTACAACAGTGTAACTCACCCCAGGGCATTTACCTTGCTCTGTACAAGCAGGAGGACATCCCAGAGGGACAGGATTTTGGCTGAGAGGAACAGAGATAGTCCATACAATGAGTAATGACAGAGAGACCAAAGGATACAAGAAGCTGCCTTAACTGTAGGGTTGTTCTTGGCTTTAGAGTTGCTGTAGGCATCTGCTTGTGAAGGGCAATTCACTTTCAAACAGGGATCACTCACTGGTATGTCCTTACCGTTCCTGGTTGGCCCCATCACTGCATCTTCAGTGTGTGTGTCTGTGTGTCCTCCTTCCTCCCCCAGCTTTCAAACCTCCCAAAAGTTTGTTAGAGTAGACCAGTTTCTGTCACGTTGCACAAAGCAGCTGGAAGCATCCAAGGTGCTTGATGTGGGATAGGGATCACTTCACTTTGTTCACCAGGGTGCAGATGCCTTCACCAGAGCTACTGTGAGAGAAATTATGAATTCTAGTGTGCAGTAGTCTCATCAGAAACAGAAAGCAGGCAGCTGAGACCATTCAGAGCAGTCACACGCTATTTCTCTGGCTGCACAGCTAGTGGAGTGTAGATCATTAGCACAACATCAGCAGAGCAGACGTCTACATTAATACTGCTTGAAGTTCCTACAAAAGCTGGCTGGGTAAAGGAGTGGAACAGAGACCCAGTTTAATGTCTCTGTAGAGTCAAGGACATCATAGAATCATGAAGGTTGGAAAAGAACAGTAAGATCATCAACGCCAACTGCCAACCCATCCCACCATACCCACTAACCATGTCCCCAAGTGTCACACATCCACAGTTGTTGGGCACCTCCAGGGGTGGTGACCCCATCACTTTGAGCTCAGCCACAGCAGCAGTGTTCAGATGGTCTGCATGAGGAATGCTCCACTCTGGGAGATGCTTTGATTTGGGTAAGCATCTGTCTAGAAAACAGGGAGGCAAGTGGCAAGATCTCCTCTGCATCCAGAGGAGAGATCAAAAATGATCCAAAGGGTGGAACACCTTCTCTATGAGGAGCTGAGAGAGTTGGAGCTGTTCAGCCTGGGGACAAGGGGAGGGCTGACAGTGAGGAAAGAAGGGGACAGACTCTTTATCAGTGTATGTTGTGATAGGACATGGGGAAATGGTTTCAAACAAAAAGAGGGGAGATTTAGATTGGATTTAAGGATAAAGTTGTTTACAATAAGGGTGCTGAGGCACTGGCACAGTTTGCCCAGAGAGGTGGTGGGTGTCCCATCCCCAAAGACACCCAACATCAAGCTGGATGGGGCTTTGAGCACCTGATGGAGCCCCTGTTCATTGCAGGGGAGTGGAATAGGATGGTCTTTAAAGGTCCCTTTCAACTCAAGATCATATGATTCTATAGGAGGATTTGGAGTCTCAGGGAGACTCTCTTTGTCTGAATTTTTTTTTCACCCCATTACAGAGTGACTGACCTTGCACCTCATCTAAGGACAGAATAACGAATGTGAGAGAAAAAAAAACAAAACAGTAATTAAAACAGAGAGGAAAAAGAGAAGACATGCTTTTTTTTTTTCAGAGAATGGTCTGGTCTAATGTTCCAGCAGAGCTGTGCTTGGCACAAAGCTGGGCAAAGATGGCTTTGCGCCTACTTCCACATCCAAGTGAAGTTGGTGTGAAGCTAGAGAACCTCCAGACTGGCCTCTAGGGAGCTCTGAATTATGCTCACAGTTGTCTTTGGCTCCTTCAGGGGTGATTCACAGCTTTGTGGACATGAAGGAACCCTTGGATCACAGAACTCAATGTCCTGGATAAGGACACGAGATTTCTCTTCTTCACTTTTTGCTGCTTCAGGCAGTCACCAACATCTCTGCTGAACTGCAGGGGATGTGATGGTGGATGTGAAAATTGGGAACTCCTGACAGCCTCATGGCAACAGGGTAAGATGGTCTGAGGTGGCCATGAAAACAATGCCACTGGTGCTTCAGAGGATGGCAAGAATGAAGGTGGTCTTTTGCATAATGGGTCATCAAGATGTGGACCTCCTTGACAGAAGATGTTGCAGTGATGAGTAGTTTGTATGTCTAAAAGAAAAATCTGGAGAAGAAATACTCCTGCTGTGTTATTGAACAGAAAACTTGCTCCCTTGGCTTTAGAAACCCCATGTCAGATGGGACTGGTGGCAGGGAGAGTGTTCTGGAGAAGTAGCAGTACGTGTTTGCCCTCTTTTTGTATCCTTGCTGAAGGATCTGCTGTTGGCCAGAGCTGAAGACAGGAGATTGTATAACTGAACGTTTCACCCCAATAACCAAAAGTCCGTGAGCCCATAAGGCCACCATTGTAGAATCTGGGACTTACAGGAGATGACTATGAAGAAAACAGACCTCAGAGGATCTGAGCAGAGTCTTGAGCCCAGCAAGTCCACAGTCATGTGCGGGAGGAGCGTGGGAACTGCTGGTGCAGCCTTGCAAATGCAGAACCAGGGAGGTCGGGGCACATGTGAGCTGCCAAGGCTGGAGCAGAGCTTCTCCCCTTGGGCTGCTGTGCTGTGGGGAGGGGGAGCTGGGGAAGCTCAGCAGCATGACCCAGATGGCTTCCATATGTGGGGTGGCAGTGAGTCATGGCTTGTGCTAAACAGAGGCTGGAGAGGAGTGATGGAGGAGCGCACGAGGCTTTGCTGAGGACATGAGGAGCTCAGTGGAGGTGCCAGTGACATGACAGAGTCCTCTGAATGTACCTGGCACCTGTGTGGAAAACATTTATTTATCTCTATGACCCCCACCACAATTAAGTATCAGGTAAATCTAGATATTAAAAGGGTCTAGGCTGTGTAAAATACAGTCTTTTGGATGATTTCCCAAGGCATCACAAGGCCCAGCTCCCACTGCCTTGGAAATAGGAATGAAGCTGCTGCAGATGTCCTTTTTGCAAACCACAGAATCATAGAATCATTAAGATGGAAAAGACCTCCAATATCACTCATTCCAAGCCCAATCCATCCCACCACGTTCAGTGACCACGGCCCTCAGTGCTGCATCTCCACAGTTCTCGAACACCTCCAGGGATGGTGACTCTGGGCAGCTGTGCCAGTGGTTGACCACTCTTTGGAGAAGAAATTGTTCCTAGTATCCAACCTGACCCTCCCCTGGCACAACTTGGGGCCATCACCTCTCATCCCATCAACACAAAATCATTACAAATCTAAGGATGAAGTGTAGGGTGTGCAAACACCATGGTGGTTCATCTTCCAGCTCTGTTATTCGTTTTATCCAAACACTCTTCTGGATCCAAATCTGCTTACTGACTTCTGCCTTCCAGTCCTCTAGGTATGCCTTTGGTGGTTACGAAAGAAAAGACTTTGTATCCTATCTTTGCCCCCTTTAACAAACAGTGCTTAGCCTTTGGGATATGAGGATATGTGCGCTCAGAGATAAAGTAATTCCAGGAAAGAAGGTGTTTTCTTAATGGCAACCCTAAAGTAACTTGCTCTGGGGTATAGACACATCTGGTGTTAATTCTTCCAGTGGCTTGCAGTGAGAGCTGAGTGACTTTTCTTCAAAGGTTATAGGACTGAAATGATACAGAAATTCAGGGAATTGTTTCCTCTGGGAATAAAACAGTGCTGAAGCCTTTTTAAAAATAATAATAATAATAATAACAATAATAATAATAATGAAGCATTTGGAATTCTGGATTTCAAAACGGTTCCTTGTCTCAGCATGGAATTCAAACAATTCTTTGCAAGGATTAAATAAGCTGAAAACAAAACAAAGCACCTTGGAGTGAAACAAAACATTCAGAGTTGCTCTGAAATAAAAATGCAGTATTATTTGTTCTGCAAAATAAAAATAGAAACAAATCTCTCTTTGGGGTTGGTGTTCAGCTGATCCACTTTTCCTGCAATTCATCCCTACAGCTCTGCTCACTGTTTTTGGAATTTTAAGAATGAAGGTAACTTCTCCTTTTGCTGGCATAGGCAGGATGGAGCAGCAGTGGGGCTGGACACATTTCTGAACAGAACGGTTAACAAGCTCAGAGCATCTCTCCAAGCACCTGCTGATGGGGTGAATACTGGTGGGGACATTTTTCAGGCCAAATATCTGTGGATGAATGAAGATTCACTCCCTAGGAAGCAGGATACATTTCACCCGAGTCCCTGTGGTTTATTTTTCCTGAGAAGCTGCAAGAGATACCGTGGGTACAGAGGCTACACTGCTATCTATTGAGACCTTCCCAGAAAGAACAGACCATGCTCCCTTCACCTTTTGCTTTATCAAAAGGCTGTGGGTGTAGAGTTTGGACTGAGACAGAAAAATCACTTTTTTATCTTCCTCTTCTCTTGAATTGGAATAAACATCTTTCTTTGAATGCCTCGTCCCCTAATTTTCCCAAATCTCCCTGACAGGATGATCTCTTAGTGTCTTTCTGAACAGCCAGGCCTAAGAATAAGATGCAGTTTGTGCCCACAAGGACATGGTTTTGATGACCAAGTTTGAAATGCTATTCCCTATTCACAGATAAGGAAGGAAATGTTATGGAAAGCAGAACAAGGTTGGTGGCCCATGCATGTGGCAGGGGGGTTGGAGATTCATGATCCTTGAGGTCCCTTCCAACCCTGGCCATTCTGTGATTCTGTGATTCTGTGAACTAAATTAAGTCCTGCCCAGTTTCTGTTGCATGGTGTTTTCCACCAGTCACGCACTTCTGAATGCCTGAAAATGGCCCTCAAAATCCTTAGGTACTGGACTTGGGCTGTTTATATTGGGTTCAAGACATTTTTCTGAGATGATAACAGACAGAAGGTTGGTAGAGCTTGCGCTCAGATCTCCCAGCTCTTCTTCCACCAGCTGAGCAATTCCCCCTCTGTAATGTTTCCAAACATTGAATACAAGGGATACCACTGAAGCCCTCATCTTCATTGCATTTCCCATTGCACAGTACGTGTGTAGTAGAGTTGATGCAGAAAAGGGAATACAGGAGGCCTCCAACCTCCTGTATCTCTTGAACACCTGATTCTGAATCACAGAATCATAGAGTCTAGAAGGGAACCTCTGTTGATCCCCCAGTTCAACCCCCCCTAAAGCAAATTCCCTACAGCAGGTTGCGCTGGAAAGCATCCAGATGGGTTTGAATAGGGAGACTCCCTCACCTCTTTGGGAACTTTGTGCCAGGGCTCTACCACCCTCACAGCACAGTTCTTCCTCGCATTCAGATGGATCTCTCAGTGCTCCATTCTGCTCCCCCTGCCACTGGGCACAACTGAGCAGAGCCTGCCCCCCTCCTCCTGCTTCCTGCCCTGCAGATACCAGCCAGCACTGCTCAGATTCCCTCAACCTTCTTTCCTCCAGATGCACACCCCAAGGCCACAGGGCACTCTGCTGGCTCATGATCAACCATTGGTCAGTTGCTGGTCAACTGATGATCAACAAAGGTGACATCTTTTTGTCACCTTCTTGGCCACTAGGGCATACTGTTGGCTCATGGTCACCCTGATGGCCACCAGGACCCTCAGGTCCTCTGCACAGCTCCTTTCCATCAGCTCAGTCCCAATATGTACTGATGTTGCAGTTGCTCCTCCCTAGGCACAGGACCCTATACTTGCCCTTGTTAAATGCCATCAGGTTCCTCTCTGCCCAACTCTCAGCCTGCCCAGCATTTGCTGGATGGCAGCAGAGCCTTCTGGGTTATCAGCCCCTCCTGGCAGTTTTGTGCCATCAGCAAACTTGTTGAGGGTGCACTCCATGCATTCACCCAGGTCACTGATGAAGGCATTAAGCAGGAATGAATGTAAGCTTACCCGCTGCTACACTAGGATGGCTAAGAGCAATGAAACCTTTTCCAGTCCCAGGAAAGAGGATGCCCTAGGAATGCAAAGTATTCTTCAAGTAAAAATTGTACTTTCTCATCCATGCGTAATTTAAGTTTCTGAGCCTTCGGAGAGATTGAACTAGTATGTATGTTCTGGCCTGAAAAACTTCTGTGCCTGTTGATGTGCTTTGAGCAGTTCACAAGCATCTGGGAAAATCCTCTCAGCTCTAGTGGAACAAGAACAACTATAGGGTTGGTTTGAACTCGCTGGCAAGAAACAAGTCGAGAAGTGAAGAGCTCAAGGCTCTCTGCTGAATACAGAATGACTTCTAAGAAGGAGCTGGAAGCAATTCAGACCTTCGGCAGAGCTCTGGAGGCCTAGGAGCCCGGCTTGTAGCCCAGTGCTCATATCCAGTTCATGTTCGCGGCGGCTGTAATGGAAAACAGCAGCCACTGATAAGTAACAATGGCCACGCTAACGCTGAGCTCAAACAATAGGAAGGTTCACACAAGCTACTGCTCTGGCAAGTCCGGAATCCCAGGGGCACCGGCTACACGGCAGTTTCGCTGGCAGCAGAAGCAGAACATCTGAAATGCTCATTAAGAGCTGGTGAATGCACTATGGCGAGACGCTGAGGATTGATGGGGAATTGAACAGCCTACGGGACCCTACCCCATGGCCTGGGAAGAAAACACAGGAATGGCTCTTGCAGCCTTTGACAAGGACAGGGAATGGAGTAAGAAGCCAAAATCCACCAGGGGATCCACCAGCAGGGTGGTAATGCACTGGAACAGTTTGCCCAAGGAGGTTGTGGACGCCCCATCCCTGGAGGCATTCAAGGCCAGGCTGGATGTGGCTCTGGGCAGCCTGGTCTGGTCCCTGTACATAGCAGGGGGTTGAAACTAGATGAGCATTGTGGTCCTTTTCAACCCAGGCCTTTCTATGATTGTATGATTTTATGGTGTGATCAGTGGTAACATCCACCAAGGACTGCAGGATAATTCCGATACTCTCAGGGATATGTGGTTGTAGACACTGCTTTGTGGTCTCACTAAGCTGCAGATGTGGCAGGTCTACAGAAGAATCTCATGGCCCATTAGATCAAAATCACAGATTTTCAAAGCCCAGCCCAGTCAAAATGACCCAGTGCCTCCTATAATAACTCCACGCCTTATGATGGAGCAGCTCTGCCCCATAGTCCTAGAGGAGTCTCCCAACTCCATGTAAATGCACACTCATATGGTTCAACTACGGGGATGGAGATGCATCTGTAAGACTGACCAAGCCTGTGCCCATCCTATGTATTTTTTAATTTATTTTTGTGAGCAAAACAAATCCAGGCTGACTTTAGAATACATTCCATTTTTTTTGTACTCAGAGTCTTTCATTACCTGTTTTGGAAATGAAGCCAGCAGTGGTGTTGAGCAGCTCCTGGAAGGAAAACTGTCAGTTGCCTACAGGCAAACTTCATTTCCACTCAGAGAGTGGCCAGAAGACTAATTTTACATCGATATCTTACTCCATACTGATGGATTGGCTTTGCCTGAGAGTGAATCTCCAGCCTGGGGACTTTAATTTTCTGGAAGGTGTTTCTGACACAGCTGGATGCAAGAAACATTTCAAGAGGAAGCCTGATTTCATGAACTTTACGGTGAAGATTAGCAGAGGATTTGGATGGCATTCCTGGCCTAATCCTAGAAGTGCTTATGCGGGCTTTGTGCTGGCTGTTTGCACTGGATTTGGAAAATTGGATTGGACTCAGAAGAACGACATGTTATTTCAGCTCTGGCATGCTGAAAGGAATGTAGAGAAGCCCAGCTTTCCGTGCCTCAGTTTCCCCTGTGCAAAACAGCCTCATTAGGACTGTCTTCTGTGTTTTCCGGAGTTAATGAACTAATAAATCAAAATCTAGACAAAATCTATGCTGTTAATTAATGACAAAGTAATATTACTCATGCCACAGTCCTTAAATTAAGTGTAGCACAGGGCCCCTTGCTACACCACCCAGCCAGCACCAGTCTGTGCTTGATCGTTGGCTGCACAGGAGTTTCCCAGCACGTGATGCATGTGGCTCCCTGCTCAGATTTATTGGAATGATGATGAAAGGAAGGCATTGCAGCAACAGATGAGCTTTCTGATCTTTTCTCAAGGGAGAAGGAGTAAATAGAACAGCAAAGAGACTCAATATATGCCTAGAATGACTACTTCTGTCCCTATCAAGCCTCCAGGACCCAGTGAAAGCATATATATGCACTTAAATGTATTTCTTAGCAGCACCATTGGCTGAAGAACGGCTGAGCTTTCCATCCACTGGTGACAGCCATTTATTTCAGCTTCCTGCTCTGGTGATACATTTCCTGATAATCAAAGAATCATAGAATCATTAGGGTTGGAAAAGACCTCCAAGTCCAACCCCAGCCCATCCCCACCATGCCCACTGGCCATGTATCACTCAGTGCCACATCTCCATGGTTATCGAACATCTCCAGCAATGTTGACTTCCCCACCTCCCTGGGCTGCCTGTGCCAGTGCCTGATCACTCTTCTCTTTTAGAGAAGTTTTTCCTATTATCCAACCTGAGGCAATCTCTTTATGGCAGATCATGGCCCATTATAGAAAAGTAGAGCTGCCAAGAAGCTCTGCACAAAGTCCTGAGGGTCCTGGGATGAGGCAGTTCGGTGCTGCTGGAAGAACATTTATCCAATGATTTCTGCAGCATGGTTCAGAGCTGGCAGTAGTAGCAGGATGTGCATCAGCATCACAGGTTGCCCAGTGAGGCTGTGGATGCCCCCTCCCTGGAAGCATTCAAGGCCACGCTGGATGGTGCTTTGACCAACCTGGTCTACAGAGAGGTGTCCCTACCTATAAGCAGGGGGGTTGGAACTACATGATCTTAAATGTCCCTTCCAACCCAAACCATTCTCTGATTCTAGGGCTACTGATCTATGAGGTGGTAGCATTTCAATTTTGGCATCAGTCACCTGCAGAGGCTCTCACAATGTGAAGCTTCTTCCCCGCCTTCTGCTGCTGAGGATCAGAGCTTGCTCCAGATGTTCTCCGTGTTCACCAGGAACAGGATGCAAAGTAGCAGATTTGTATGGGATCATGGGATTTCAGACTGGAACATCATGGAAAAAAGCATTGGGTGAGTCACAGCCCTCCCAAGTGGATTCCTGCGTGGCCATTTCCCTGCAAGCAATGGTCCTCTGCTGGACACAGCACTGAGACTTCAAAGGAGCATTTAGCTTGTCTTTGCATCTTCAGCTCTCTGTCTTCCCATGCTCCACTTGACCCTCTTGGGAACTGAATCTAACATGGAAAACAGTAGGATGGGACTCTCCATGGCCATCAGGGCCCTTGCTCTTCCCCAAGGGTGGGATCAGCTTTGCCCAAGACAGCCCTGAGCACGAAGCATCTGGCCCTAAATGACTTGCTGACAGGGGAAATCCAGGCCGGGCTGGAGATCTGAGGCGAGACCCGTGCATTGTTCGAGCCTGGCAGTCAAACAACACACTGGTTTTTTTTGCTGGCATCCTTCACAGGGTGATTTTTTTCCCCCAAGTGAGTTTATGGCTCAGCCAGAGGCAGTAGTACCGTGCCAGCACTTTAACAAGGCTTTCCTATAAATATTTCTCTTTTAGCTTATGATAAAGGCAGTGTCTACTCAGATGGAGGGGAAGGGAAAGGCTGGGGAAATCTATTTGTTTTCCCATTTAAGCAAAACCACACATCCTCGTAATTATAACCAGGGAGGGAAGCAGCATCCTCTGGCAATCATGTTCCTCTTAACGTGCTTTTTTGTTGGAATTATTTATGTCCTGTTAGTGGGAAATATACGGAGTATGGTGATAGTAGAGAACAGCCTTCAACTTCTGTAATGTGAAATGGTTCCCATTTGTGGCTAAAAGAAAAGCCCCAGAGAAACAAATAGAAAACAATTGGTCTTTTAGTATGTCTGAACATCTGTAGGATTACATTAGAACTGCTGATTGGAGAAAAAAAATCCTTTCTTTTTTTTTCCTTTAAATACTGTGCTTGTTTTTAAAAATCCACATTTGACATCATATATTCTTGATTTTTCTTTCTGAAAACTTGCTAGTGGCCTTGGTGGCAGTGGGAATGATACTGAGGGTGTGTTGATGGTGCCTATTGCCAGTATTTCCCAAGGCAATGTCATAAAGCCTTCAGAGAGAAAAACCAACCAAAAATCAGAAATATCAACTGATGCTACGCTGGATCTGAGTCTGCAGTCCTGTGACTGGTTATATGAGCATCTATCTCACAATATTTCCTAAATCATAGAATCATAGAATGGCCTGGGTTGAAAAGCACCACAGTGCTCATCTAGTTTCAACCCCCTGCTACGTGCAGGGTCACCTTGAATGCCTCAATTTGGAATGTTTTACCTTCTAGCTCCTCCAGGAGACGGCCAAAACGCATATCTCCGCTAGATGAAAACTCCAGAATCCTTTTGCAGTTCTTAGGAACCAGTGAAAGGGAGCCATGGGGATAGCTGCATGTCTTATGAATTTATGACCAATGGATCCATGCCCCAAATTTCCAGAAGCCTGTGTGCTCCTACACAAGTTTTATTTAGTTATTTACTTATTTGTTCATTTTTAGTAGAAGAAAGGCCGGCTTTAGGCAATGCAGCTTTGAATGTGCTGTCTCTAGAGCATCCATGACCACAGGACAGACAGCCTCCTGCCCATCTCTGGTGTATTTGAGTGTTGGACAGCCCCAGTGGACATGATGAGCAGAAGGTCACTGTAGGAATGCCAGTCTCTCCACCTTGATTTAAACATCCTTATCTTTCGAGCCCTACAGATGTGGTTTGGCTCAATGATCATGATGTGAGGAAGCAAACATGTAGCTATTTATTTAAACACACTGTCAGAGCCTTCTTCTGCTATTTGCAAGGGCCTGCTGGCTTCTCCCAGAGTCCTTCCAGCAGAGCAGCTGGAAGTGAGGGGAACCAGTAGAAGGAAATATGGTTTCCTCTGAAAGCACCTTCAATGGCTGATTGACAGCAGTGTGTAGTAAAGTGCAAAGTCTGCACAAGACTGACGCAGATAAAGCACTCACAATGTTCCTGGTGAAGATTCCCTAGCATCTAACATGGTGGTTGAGGCCACAAGGCACCCATTGCCCAGTTGCCTGTTTCTATAAACCCCAGGACAGAAAGTCACAAAGTCACACACCGACACACCCAGCCTCACACACATCCCTTCAAACTCACACTGCATGGAATTGCTCATAGCCCCGATAATTTACTTTCTACTGCTATGAATGAATTCCAAGTGATGGCTGGAACATATATCATTAAAAAAATGATCAAAAAAAACCCAATTTATCGATATTTTTTCCACAAAGCGTTGGCGCTGGTGAAGATGTCAATGCAAACATTGCTTGGAAAATACTATAAATATTTTTCATTTTCATGAAAAAGATGAATGTTATTTCTCTGGTTGCAAATGTATTTTTGTTTTGGAATGTAAACGAACAGTGCAGAAACTATAAATTGTAGTTTGAACTAAACTGCAACAGGATGTTTCTTAATTATTAAAATGAAATTGCTGACTCAAATTAATTTTCCACACTGGTTTGTTGTTCAAGATTAATTTGGAGATTCCTTTCCCTCCCTTTTAATTGGAGAACATGTTTCAGTATCTCACATTTTTTCAGGGACTGTGAAATTCACATCTCCCCTCTGCTTATTTTCCACAGATAGAGCAAGATATAGAGACATGGTAAGGAAAATTGAGTCACCCAAACCCTCATGACAAGAAGTAGATTTTATGTGCCCACATTCCTATACTCCTCCATCCCTGCTTGCTGAACCCCATTGCCACCAAGAGCTGTAAAAGCTCTTGTAGTCATCTGGGTGATTAGTTGTAGATTTAGACAACTTGCTGTAGCTGCTGAGTGTTATGTTAATCTTACAGGAAAGAGCTCTGAGTTTAAGGGACAGATGTTTGTAATATGGATGTATTGATTACAAAGAACTCGGGCCCCACCCAAAAAGCAGCTGCATTTAATTGCAAGGAATGATCTTTTCTTTTCTTTTCTTTTCTTTTCTTTTCTTTTCTTTTCTTTTCTTTTCTTTTCTTTTCTTTTCTTTTCTTTTCTTTTCTTTTCTTTTCTTTTCTTTTCTTTTCTTTTCTTTTCTTTTCTTTTCCCCTTCCCTTCCCTTCCCTTCCCTTCCCTTTTTTCCTCTCCTCTCCTCTCCTCTCCTCTCCTCTCCTCTCCTCTCCTCTCCTCTCCTCTCCTCTCCTCTCCTCTCCTCTATTCCAATGGGCTAAAAAAGAAGGAAAGATGTATGTGTGTGGCAGGTCTGCTTCAAAAAACCCTCATTAGTCATTTAATCTCTCTATGCCTCAGCTTACCCACCTATAAAATAGGCCCAATGCTATTAATTTTATTTCTCAAGGTTTTTGGAGTTTCTCCTGTTCAACTGATAAGATTCTGTTTCCAAATCAATGGCCGTGAGAAAGAGCAGAGTACATGAACTCCAGCCTTGAATAAATAATGCCAATGTATCGGGATCAGGCATGGACAGTGTGAAAAATGCACTTCAAATGAAGTCACCTAAATGTCAGTTAACACCATTCTCCCGTGTATCCCTGCCCTGATTGAACACAGTGGGAAAACATTCCCCACCCTAGCTCTCATGGGTTGCTCAGAGATAACATCCCCATATCCCAGGGCTTGCTGGTAACCCCATATCGGTGTGACAGAGTTGGTACAGTTGTTCTCAAAGGGCTGAGAGAAGATGACTACATCTGTTATTCTTACTGCATCCATGCAGAGCCCAGTGTGGAGAGCTGGCTCTTGGAAACCATCTCTGTTCACGATTAAAGATATTTTCTTTAGAAAAGACTTGAATGGCCAGCGTGGATTAATTTTTCCTTCTCTGTAATCGAGGTTAGTTAACATTTGCATGTGGTAATCTTTTTCATAAGTTCCTGGACATAAATCACTCGTCAAAGAGAGTCTGGTGGCTTGGAAGCAGGGAACAGCCATCCAAAACACCACTGTGTGGGCCAAGGGTTGTGTGAGCTCCTCTCTCCCCAGCTGTAAATATCCGCAGAAAAACGAGTCCAGCCGTGGTGAATGGCTGGATTCAGTGCAAAGAAATGGCATTTCTGGGAGGGTGGTGTTGGAACTAGAGAGCCAGTGCAAGAGGACTTGGGTTCACTCTGTGAAAGTCATCGGGAATGTATTTGTGTGTGTTTTACGGACTGCCTCCCATCCAAAAGCAAAATGAACATAAAGCAGGCATTGGGCAGCACCTCTCCATCCCAGTCGCCCGGCACAAAGCTCATGCATGACAACAAAACAATAAACATCATATGGACTCTTTGGGCAGAATGTTAAAGTGCAGCAACAAACGCATGCACATACATGCACTAAGATTTATGTGCTCCCGGACATACAGGAAAGAATTCCAAACTAATTAAAGGCATGGCTTTGAAGCAAACTCACGGAACATTATCATTAAAGCCTTTCCTGAGCTTTGGGTTAGAACCCTGAAATGGGTTAGGGTGATCTGCTGACTTAGCTACACTAGTTTGTATTTTCACTTTCAGCTATATCACACTAACCTTCCCGTGAGCTCTCTTTGAGCAATTCAGACTGACACAGCTCTGATGTGTGTGACCAAGGGAACAGATCACAGATAACCTGTCCCTTGTATGGTTACAGAACAGGACAAGGAAGCCAGGACTTGGTTCTGCCCCCAGTTCTGCTCGTTGTATTGGGAGCCTCTTCACCCCATGGGGAAAAAGAATAGACCGTTGGGAGACTATGTACTTGCAGCTCCCTGCAGAGCATGAAAACACTTTATACCACGGTATAACCTCCAAACAGCACCAGCTAATGAAGGAAGCTTGAACTGAACACACCGAACCTGTACATTCATTGGTTTCTTTGCTGGTTTCTCCCCCAAACACTAGTGAGATCCAACTGCCCATCCCATAGTAACTGCAGGACATCCAACACCATCTTAGGGGCCTCCCAGGCACGTATGGATCGTATCTGAAGTCTGCATGGCTCATGGGATCCCAGTGTCTCATGGGGACGATGGCAGCTGGCCATACAACCTCATGAGATGGAGCCCACATGCATTATTTGAAGCTCTGTAAGCATCACAGAAAAACAACTGTTTCTTGATGGATGTTGCTTTCACCTGGCCTAAAACTCAAACTAGCCCAACAAAAACCTGTTCAGCAGGAATTCAAGGAACAATAAAACACATGTTACTGAGTTATGAGACCTAGTCCTGGTCTAGCGTGCTGTGCCTCTTACAGCCCCACTCCACTCCACTAACTAGGCAAAGAGCTACTAAAACATAACCCCAAGTTTATTATGTTAAAACTGCAATAAATCTGTCATGGCCATTCAGGCACTAACATATGACTGTGGAAAATATGTTGGCCTAAGATTTGATAGCAGCAGATGGGCACGTTGCTATTGTTTCATCATCGTAAACTAGGGGGAAATGCTTAGTTACAAGGATCCAAACTCTGCAGGACAGATCTTTGGCTGGTGTAAAGTGGTCTAGAGCCAGGGAAATCCATTGAGCTCCCTCAATATAAACCAGCTAAGGATCTTATCCTGCACTTCCCATTGCCATCTCACACGGAGGTAAGAAGGGACATCCTGGCTTGGGCTGCAGGGTCATCTAATCTCTCCTATCTTTGCTAGAAAACATTTTTGTAAAAATGGAACATAATTGACCCTTTCCCCAAGTATCATTTTCCAGCTTTTGGCTACTAGTGAGTTAGGGATGTTCTATGTCAAATAAACATAGTAGCCACCAAGTGAATCTGTCTCCATGATGTTTTCTGTTCACTTTTGGAAAATTGATTTGTGTTTATGGACACAACAAAGCCATGTTATGACAAAGTGCTCAACAGCAAAATTATACAACTTATGTAAAAATAAACCCTCTTTTTCTATGTTTTAAAATTGTTACCTGTAAGTTTTTCACCATCCATTATTACTTGCACAACGAGAAGATACGCACGATGATCTGTTTTTCACTGCTTCATGGCAGTCATGGTTGGGTGGACATTAAAGCTATCCATTGGCATATCATAATCTATTGGCTAATCTATCATGGCCAGTCATGCCTTTTCAAAAGTGGGGATTCCCTATCTATGTATATCATAGAATGGTTTGAATTGGAAGGGAGCCTTAAAGGCCATCTAGCCCCAATCCCTGCAATGAACAGGGACACCCACAGCTCCAACAGAGCCCCTCCAGCCTGACCTTGGGTATCTCCAGGGATGGGGCACCCACCACCTCTCTGGGCAACCTGTGCCAATTCTTCATTACTCTTATCATAAACAACTTCTTCCTTATATCCAGTCTAAATCTCCCCTCTTTTAGTTGGAAACCATTTCCCCTTATCCTATCACAACAGATTTCACTGCAGAGTCTGTCCCCTTCCTTCCTACAACCCCCCCTTTAGATACTGAAAGGCAGCCAACTATCTAGAACTTATATTTCTCTGATACATAAACTCTTAAGAGGACAAATGGAAAAAATCACCCTAAGATGGAAAATGCATAAGGTGTTTAAGCTGTGGCCTGAAAAACCACTGCATACAGTCTACAATTAAACCAGTTGGAGGTAAAAAAAATGAATAAATAAATGAAAAAGACTCGAGAGTCTGAGTGAGAATGTCAGTGTGAAAAGAGCTGAGGCACTGCCTAGTGAGTCTTTGTGCCAACAGGACTCACAGGCATCAGGAGATGACTTTGGATCCAGCTGTCAGAGCCCAGCCAGGCATGGAGAGCTACGAGACATCCCTGGGGCTGGGGAGCACAGAATGCAGCAGCCAGACGTAATGGAGGTCCCTCAGCGGAGCTCTGTGTGTGTGTGTCTGTGTGGGTTGAAGGGGTTTGTGTTAGCAGAGGTGGATGGCTGAAAACAGCAGGGAACTGTTGTTTCGGTGCTCTGCTGTCTTACAGTTCAGTTATTCGCAGAGTGGAGGTAAAATGTGACAGAGGGGTGACGCTGTCACTAAGACAGTGGCTCTACAGAGTCACAGAATAACCTCCAGGGGTCATCTCTGATAACTGCTCTCATAGCAGGTTTAACCCTAATTTGTCCACTGCCTCTTATTATTCACAGTGCACCTGGCTCATCTTTTCTCAGGGCCTCATGCAGGTATCTCCTGCAAAATGTGAGATCCCCCTTTTTGGCTCAGAAGTAGCAGTAATAGTGATGCTGACAACAGTAACAATTATCATAGATTACTGCCACCTACAACAACAATATTATTAACTGGAAACAACATAATAACATCTCCAGAAGCAGAATGAATATGCAATTACAGTGACAGATACTTGCTCTCGCTGCTCTTAGTCCAGAAAATATGTAAGGTTTTGGCCTCCGATCCTCATTAAATCCCTGGAAAACATTGTGGCAAAAACCTTAAGATGCTGTGTTTTACTAAGCTTTTCAGGGCCCCATTCTGCTGAAATTCTTTCTTTTCAAGAGGGGTAAAACTCACTGAATTGCTTTCTTAATAAAAAGGGGAAAAATCAGTGATGTTTTCTATGAACCTGTCTTTGTTTATCGTTGGTAGGAGGAGTGTTCTGTATCTAGTTAATATTTCTGGATGTAAAATGTTAACAACAACAAAATAAAACCCAGTAAAAAATACAAAAATATATCTTTTTATATTTGGACTTAAATCCAGTCTGAACTTCCTCTCTTTCCATTTGAAATTTCTGCAAGAGTTATGCTGAGTTTCTGCACCATCAGACCCAAAATGAGTCTTACAAAAAGGAAATGCTCATTCCCAGTACTGGAACATCTATTGGCACAGCACAGGGAGATCTACTTATATGCTATATTTCAGCTATCCCTTTCCAAACACAAAAATTTCATGTATTCGGGGAAATCCATCTTCATGGTTCCCTTTTTTTGAGAATAACAGAAACTTACTGTGGAGGTAACAATGGCTTTCATGTTGACATGTGACTCCATTTTTATTTTTATTTTTACAAACTTCAGAAAACACCTTTATGTCCATAACAGTAAAAAACAAAACGATACAGAAAACCCATCACTTCTACCTGAAAAATATCCCATATAAATTTTGCTCTATCCACGCTTCCCGTTCTCTTTTGGCAGAAGCAGATGCAGAAATAGAGAGCAAAACTCCCGTGGACATCAGAAAATGCATAACTGAGCCTTCAAGAAGTTGTGAGAAGGTCTGGATATAATGACAGCCAGAAGGTTGGAGAAGAGTGCAAAAGAATGCTCAGTCTGTGCATGCCGTGTCCTTATGCCGTGCTAAGCATCCACAAAGACCACTGCTGGAAACAGGATGAAAGGCTAGATGGACTTCTCCTCTATTCTGTGGCCATATTGATATTTTTATGAGCTGGCTTCTATCCAGTCAGGTTAAGAGTCATAGAATCATAGTAGCATTAATGTCGGAAAAGACTGTTAGGATCACCAAGCCCAACACATCTCCACCATGCCCAGGAACCATGTCTCCAAGTGCCACATCCCCACGGTCCACATCGGTGACCCCTGGAGTTATTCAGTATCCCATCATGGTAGAACAGTCCACACATTCATTTGCAGGCTTGAAGACCAAGATGGTCTGGAAAGAATACAAATTATTCTTTGAATAGCTCAGCCTGGTATCTTTTACATGGGATGTCCAACATCTAGAACACTTCTTGCTCTATCTCAGAACAAAACACATGGCAAACAAAAGGTAGTTCTTGCTAAGGTGAGTCTTGAGGTTTGCAGTGAAAACTACTCACCATCACCTGTGTTAGAGGCGGGGAGAAGGGGAAGAATGGGAACACTGCTGCTCTGATTAAATCTGCTCACAAATCCATATGTTACGTTATTGGAAAAGGAGGGAAGGAAGAAGAAAACAAGCGTTTGTAACAGGATGAAATCTGGGAAAACGGGACCAAAAACTCTTCGTAATTCAAAGCAGTTGTGGGAGTTCTGAGCCCATAAGCTATAAATGACTAAAACATGTCCCTGCATTTTGAATTATGAAAAAGATATTAGGGTGGGTTTTTCTCTCTTTTTAATGGGATTTGATGAAATGCCAGAATATCAGAGTTTGGGTCTTTCTCTTTTTTGGGTTTGTATTTTTTTTTTTAATGGCTCAACTGCCAAATGTGCTCATGAATGCAATTTTTTTGTCTAAAAACACACTGACTTAGGGGGAAAAACACACAGACACACAAAACTTGCCTCGTGTTACTCGGCATGTAAATCTTTTTCACTTGTATTTAAAAAATGAAATAAAGCACAAGTCCTCGAGAAACCTGGTAGGCTTTGCCTGGTGCTGGGACCTTCTGCAAGTTGGGAACAGCTCTTTGTGCATGAATGACTCCCACTTTCGAATGAAGAACATCTCCTCCCTCCCCCGAAACATCTTCGTTTCTGACTTAATGTCACCATTTCCCATCCTGCCTCAAAGCTGTGGCATGTTCCCAGAGCTACCGATTTCTGATGGCTTTGTTTGAGATGACTTCCACCTGCTCTTCAACTGGTGGGGAACTGCTGTCTGCCTGCAAATCATGGCCTTTTTTGGGAATGTATGAACGAAAAGGAGCTGATTTGTTTGCCAAGGCAACATTTTTTTGAATGCAAAATCACAATACATACAGAGAGTGCACAGTTCTGTCACGAACAAGAACAGCAATACAAATTTCAACCGTGTATCAGGCTTATCCCTCCATGCTGTCAGCCCGGGTTGAGGGTCCAATGCTATGTCTGCCAATGAAACATTCGCCCTTTAGACAGTGGGGCAATGCTTCTTACTGTTATATTTGTTGTACAGTAGTTACAGAGATGTTTTGGATGAACGATGTCCAGACATACAACAGCCTCTGCCTTAATGATGGTGGCTTCTGAACTGTGGTTGGCAGATATCTCCAAATCCTTGGAGCCCATCAAAGTCCTATGTGCAAGATAGCCAAGAAGCATCACTCTATTTTCAGAAAGCTTCGGATAATTCAATGGAGATAGAAATGCCTGGAGTTCTGCAAATAATAAAAGACTGGAAAACTAATAATGTAGGAAATATCTGGAGTCTCTGGAGTGGTGCTGCAAGGAGAACCAAAAACCCAACTCTCTGACTCGCTGGTGTTTCTACTTGGCTTTCCAACAGGTGACTTCTTATTTCTAATAAACTGGTAGTACTCATTTTTAAGACTTTGTTCAGTGACAGTTTATGGAGGCTGAATATATGACCAGCAGAAATCATGAACACGTCCAAGTTATGGGTTTGAGTGCTGCGGACAGAAAGAAGCACATCAGTGGAAAGCACTATAAATATTTCTACTCAATTTCCTGCTCTGTTGGGTTGTTTAATACTCTCTAGCTCTTTGTGAACAGTTTACTAATTCTTTATAGACTAGCCACGACTGAACTCTTGGATTTATGCGGGACCAACAAGTTGCTGCAGGCCTGGAGTATCGCCCAGGCTGAGGTTTTGCTGTTTTGATTCTACGAAATTATCTGTCTTCTGCTCAAACATAAAGCTCCCTAAAGCTTGGGAATACAGCCACGAAGAAGCAGGAGCACATCTGATAGAGACTCAGCAGAGCCTTTGCTGGCAGAGCTCGCCGCAAGTCGTGTATTCAATTTTTTATTTATTTATCTTGGATTACTCCAACAAAGCTGGTGTCCAAACTGGGACCTTTAGGCACCCTCACACATCATTAATTGCCCCAGCAGTGACAAAGTCATTACTTGGCATGGGCTCAGCGGTCAGAAACTGTCCTCAGCTTTATTGCAACCAGCCTTTGGGACTCTCCAAGCACCTTATCAAAGCAGAAGGGGATTTTTGGTGTCTGTTCCACCACCATTCACCAGTTTCAGAAAGTCAAGCACTTGCAAGGCCTTTCCTTCAGCTCTCTGAATCACTTTTTTGGGAAGAAGCTCTAAGAAATGGGAACGTTCCTGCTGGGAATGGAAGCACAAAAGGGATCTTTTTCGACTGGGAGTGGCTTGCAGTTGCATAGGGGATAGTTCTTCTGAAGGGGGACTGTTTAAAGGAAGAGATTTGATAAAGCCATGATTCCTACAGATACGCTGTTCTTTTCTTCATCAGGACAGTGATTGAAAACACCAGTTGGCCCTGTTGACTCCCAGTTTCTGGGGAAGTTCATCTGACAGATTTTCTGCAGGGAAAGAAACTGCCCAGCATGTCAGAGAGTCCTGGCAAGCACCAGGAGATGCAGGAAATAAGAGCAGGGAGAGATCACAAAGCTCTGGAGAAGCTGCTCTCCTGCCAAGCGCTCTGAAGAAAGCCAAGCATGGCTGAACACTGTGGAAAAAGAGTTGCTTCCACTTTTTGGAGCAGGAGGGCAAGAAAAAAGGCCATCTGTCCACAGAAGGTTCCCCCAGGTTCTACAATACAAGCTGACAACCCCAGTGGGAGGGTGGGCATCCAGCTGCAGCCGTGTTGCCTTAAACATGTACCTTGGCTGATGAGCTGGGTTAAAAATGGAAGGCTGTAAACACCCCCTGATCAGCTGCACAGCTCCCATTGACGTCACAGTGCACAGTACACAGAGATCAGGGCCAAAATATGGGCTTCGTGTAGCACAGAATATGAAGTTATTATTTATTATTTGTTGAGTCTGTCATTATTGCCTACAGCTTTGCTCAGTGGGAAAATCTGCTTCTAATGACTGCCAGCATCTTCCCCTCTATTTTCTTATCCCCTGTTCCCTTTCTTCATCTCTTCCCCTTTCTTACATCTCACATTCCTTTCTGGAGGTTTCCCACCTGCTTGTCCATGGCATAATAGATGCTTTAGATGTCTTCATTAGACCATGAAGTCAACCCCTCATCTAGAAGCTACATGGAGATGTTCTTCACTCCTCTCTGCTTCCCACACCTTTTTGTAGAATCCTAGAATGGTTTGAGTTGGAAGAGACCTTTAAAGGCCATCTGGTTCAACCTCCCTGCAATGAACAGAGACTCCATCAGGTGCTCAAGCACCCCTCAGCCTGATCTTGGCTGTCAGGCTGAATTTTGAGTCATTGCACTGTCATTGGGCAAAGTCTTAAGTAAATGTCTGTCTCAGCACTCCACAGATAATATTTAAAATTTCTCCACGCACTCTTGGTGGATAGAAACAAATTCCTTGTTTAACACCTGCAGCGTGAAGTTAAATGTAGTAGGAACACACTGCATGAGCCAGATGTGCAAGTCAGACAGAATGCCTGTTTGGTATCAGCTGCTGTGGGTTGTATGGCACAAAAGCTGTTGTATGAAGCTGGTGGGTGAGGTTTAGAGGGCAAAAGGTTATTCTGTGCAGAGAAACAAAAGCCTGAATCTTTTGTGTTGTTGGTTCCCAATGCTCGGAAGTCATGAAGTGGCACTCGGTTCCCCTTCCTCTGGCACTCTTCTTCCAGTTGACTTCAAAATCATGAATTTAGGAGGAAAAAAAAAAAAAAAAAAAAAAAAAAAAGAGATAATAGTGGCTTGTTTTTATTTCTGCTCCAGCTTTTGAAATGCTTTTATCACCAACAAATGGGCCAGACTCTCACATTTTCAAAAGCAAACTGAGATTCTCTGTTATATCACTCTAGAGTTGGCAGTGTAATACCATGACAGTCAGAAGACAGTCTTAAACAAGTGAAAAAGGTTTGCTAACCGGAACTCAAGCCAGCTGGCTGCAACAGGGCTTGAACTTCGTGCTGTCATCCGCAAATTAAAATTATCAATGGAGAAATATATTGATTCTACAACAGCCCTCCTAGCATTAACTTGTAGAAGAGAATAAGATTTACTGATCAGCTCCTTGATCCTGGGAGACAGAGCACCTGCATCCTATTTGGAGCTCTGCCATTATTTGAAAATTTGCCCATCAATGTCCAAAACGATGTTATAATAACAAGTCCTTTCCTCATCTCTAATTTCTGTGATTTTATGAGTACAGCCCTACACTGTCTAAACTTCTTGGGAAAACATTCAGGGCATGCCCATGACCGTGCTTTCGAAAGAATTTGTGGGATTATGTCAGACAGTTCCCAGTGAGCCAACATCAAAGATATTGGGTTGCAGTTTTTAATAAAGCTTAACTGATCGTGACAGCTAGTTCATTCAATAGTTTTGAGCTGACAGGATGGATTGGAGGAAATACCCAATTACAGAAGATTATACGTGTATGAAGACAATGGATGCTGCTGTGTTTTATTTTTAGTGAGAACTGGAAGAAGAAGAAATTGAAATAGAATTAAAGATGGAGCCATAAAGGAGATCAGATCTGAACATGGCGTTGATTCATACAATTTCAGATTATCAAGGGACACTCTGGTTACACCAACAGAAGGAGATGCATAGATAGAAGATGGATAGATAGATGGGAAGATGGATTGCTGCACGTAATGCAGTCATCTAGGGTGGTATTTACACTGACTATCTCCAATGCAGTGCTTGGGTCAAAAAAAAGGCTATTTAAACAGCTACCACACAGCACTGTCTGACTCTGGAAATGCTTTAAGCTGTATTGACACCTCCTAAATTTAGGAAGATCCACATTTAGAGCAAAAATTCAGTGGCACTGTAAAACTTTATAGCCTCTGGAAAGAAATGCAACTTCCTTTTCTTTTTTTCCTTCTTCTTTTTCACATCTACTGGACAATGCCATCACAGATTGCCTCCTGCCTCTGTCCACCTCAGCCTCCCTAACCTCCAAATTTTGGGGACATCCTTCCCACTGAGCTGCAAGCATTACTGACCATCTCCAATCGTGCTCTTTTTGGCGTGTCTGTCTTACCCTTTGCATTAGAGTTACATTCTGGTCTTATATTTTATTACCAGTCCTTACTCATAGAATCATTAAAGTTGAAAAAGATCTCAAAGATCAAGCCCAACCCCAACTCATCCCTACTGACCACGTCCTCAAGTTCCACACCTCCATGGTTTTTAAACACCTCCAGGCATCCTCTTTCTTTATGCATCACCATAAGTTCTTACTAATCCTAATCCTAGTTATGCAATTCACCAACTCAAACAATTATAATAGCATGAAGACAAGAATATACTCATGTTGGCTTCTTGCAGTAAGCCTTGTCAAGTGCAAAATCTGTTCTTCAGTTCAAAATTGCTGCTTTAATGCCTTTTTTTTTTTTTTTGGACAAGGTTTGGTTAAATCTGGGAAGATCATGTGTCAAACAGACATCTCATCCTCAGGATAACTATCAAATTAAGTATCCAATGGCAAATTCCACACCAGGCGGATTTTGAGAATTTGACAGACTTCCTTATGATTCATTTTGGGACACAGTGAAGCGTTGGGGTATTCCAAGAAAAATAATCAACATCATTACATCTTTCATTGGTCAGAGGGCAGCCTCCGTGGGTCAAGAAAAGCAGTCCCACTGCTTTTCTATGGGTTGAAGCAGATACTAACGTGAGATAAGGATGAATTCCATCATCCATCTGATGTGGCACCAAATCCTCCAAGGGAAAGCAGAGACAGCTCTGGAGCAGATCATCAAAATATGTCATCTTTGCTGATGACAGCACTCTTGAGCAACAGTTCAACTGCTCAGCAGGAAGAAACCAAACCATTGTCCACATTACAAAATCCAACGTGAGGTCAATAGCTTGTGATGAAAATAAGACAATGACATTCCCAGAAGCTTCCAGTTCAACGCTTGCCTTTTTGAGGGCAGAAGGTTATAAAAGGTGAACTTATTTATACGCCTTGGCAGGCTCGTGATCGGTGTGGAAATTCAGCAGGAAATAATGTCACAAATTGGCACAGTAGCTGCTGATATTCAGGAGCCTGGATCACTGAAAACCTACAACTAACAGATCAAACCCTGGCTCTTCAGCTCAGACATCCTTTCCACACAGATGTGAGTACTGGAAATCCACCAAAGATGTAAAGAAGATACATCAACGCTGTGGAAAGCAAAGGCCCAAGGAAAGCAAAGCAAATCCCTCAGGATTAAATGGAATGAGTTTGTAAGAAATACTGGGATTCCTCAAACTTCTCACAACTCCTTATCTCCAGTAGGATATATGCAAGCTATGCAGAAAATATAAAACCAGAGTGTCTGTCACAGCAGGTGGGACACTAAGCAGCAGGAGAAGCACAGGAAAGAAGATGCTGAAAGAAAAAGAAATATCAGAACCCAATCAAAGGGTGAAAAATACAGGAGTAAGTGCCAAGGAAACATGCAAAGTATGGAAGAAAGCAGAGAACACAGAAGCTGTTTTGTATTCTAAATTTTCATAGACATTATCCAAAGTTGATGACCAGGAGCAAGTCTTGAGCAACAGTTTGATGACTTGTCAGTAATGGTTATAGAGAAATGTAGCCTAGAGAGAACCTCTGAAGGTCTCTTATCCAAAATTGCTCAAATCAGAGCCAATCCTGGTTTGGATGACGGAGGGGTTTCAGAAATTCACTGCATATAAAACACACTTTGCCCTTGATAAAGTGGCCACAGGGTTGAAATCATGGCAAACAAAATTAGCGCATCCATCAGAGAGATTGGATGGCTGCAGCCCTGAAAACAGAAGGATCTCAGATAAGCCACCTACATACAAGGCTTCATGAAGCAACATCAGGAAACAATACAAGGGCCCATCCAGCCTAATCTGAACAACTCCAGGGATGGGGCACCCACAGCTCCTCTGGGCAGCAGAGCCAGAACCTCACCACCCTCTGAGCAAAGAATGCTTTCCTAATATCTGACCTCAACGTTTCCCCTTGCAGTTTAATGTACACATGAGGTGTGCACACAGCTCACCACCGAAAACTCCAGGTCAGTGAGACTTATAGGACCTCCTGCTTCAGCTTTAAACGTGGAAGAAAGAAACACAGCTTAACATTACCTTTCCTTCCTCTATGCTGAGCTGATAAACTTTGAAAAATCAGAGGAATGCTTAGAGGTAACTCCTTCTGGAGCTCGTTAAAAGCACACTTAAAACAGACAATATCATCTTTTTCCTTGTATTTTGGAATAGTTTTGAGCTCCCGAGCACAGAAAACACATCAGCTGTATCAAGAGGAACACGCATACAGAAATACCCCTATTAAGAAAATAATTAGGGCTATATAAAGAACAGCCAAACAAAAAGAACAAGCTGAAAAGCCTCCAAAAGACGCAGGCACACATTGAAATAGCTCAGCCTCACTTTCCAGGTGATAGAAATCAGCTGAGTCCCAGCACAGCTGATGTTGGTGAAGGGTATAAGCATGCATGGAGTGCAAGTTTACTTCTTTTATGCTGGGGTTAAGCATACTTGATTTTTCTGGACTGAAGGAAGTCTTGGTAAGTGTGGCTTTTTCTCCTGTGTTGATAGGGAGCAATGCAGATGTCATTCAGTATATTGACTTTCAGTATGGCTATAGCTTAAGGAAAAAAGGAAAAGCAGAATGGAGGTAGAGGAGATTAGATGTAGTGATCCTTATGGGTCCCTTCCAACATAGAATGCTATGTGAAATACAGACGAGGAAATTAGTGAGCTGTGAAAAGGGAAGGAGAAGTTAAGGTAGGAGGAAAAAAGGGAAAATGTGAAAGCAGGGAAAATGAAATACAGGCAGCTGAAAGGATAGTGGTTGATATGGGGAAAACAAGCTTTCAAATGAGAGCATTTTGAAAGAGGCTTGGAAGAGCAGGGAGGATGGAGTAAGGAACCCCTAGCAGGAGGGAAGAGGCTGCATCCTTCGTGGGTTTGCAAGCCCTCTTGGTGGGGAAGGGAGCATCTTTATTTCTTCACTTTCCTTCAGAAAGTGCTTTGAAGCTAACAGTCTCTGCAGCCCCAGCCAGAGCTCAGCAAAGCGATTTATCCATATCTCCCACCCCTCCTCTATCCTGCCCCCCTCCCCCACCTTTGCAAACCTGCTTGCCGTCCACGTGCGATCTGTTTTGACAAAAAACAAAGCTGAAGTCCCAGCGACCCCCGCATGCCTCCCCTCCCCCCGCCCCACACTCCCTCCCACACGTGTGCATGCAACAAGCTAATTCCTAACCAAACAATTCAGGGGCTGTTGGCTGGGTGCGTGTCCTTTGGCTGCCCCGGTGTAACCCCCAGAAGCAGCGGAATTAAGCCCTTCTCTTTAAATATTTTTGAATGATTTGCCTCAGTGAAAAGTGAAATCTGGAAAAAATGCTGTCATGTTGCAGGAGCGGTGTGAGACCTCCCCTTAAGCCTGGAACCCCATGAGAGCCATTGCCTCCACTGGGACCGGTGGCCAAGACCAAAAAGTGCCTTCTGGGCTCCTTTCCAGCTTTAAAAACATATTATTTATAGTACACAAATAGCCAAGGGGAGCTTTGTTTGTTCTTCCCATCTGTCCTCTACCGCACTGCAATCTGGGCTGCAAAGGGACGTTCAGGGTACCATAGGTGATAACCCTCCGTGGCAAAACCAAGGCACAGGGCACTGCCTCTCATGTGGGACTCAACACAAGTGGCTGCAGGGAGACAGGAACAGTTTTCACATTGCTAAGCCAGCTGCTGCTCATCCCATCTGTCTACAAAAGGAAGCGTTGAGTTCTTAATAAGTTCAGTGGTTCCCTAGATGTGCTTTTCTTCTCTTTCACTTTGCTCTGGGCTTGTGGGACCATGGGGCATGGATGCCAGCTTGAATTCTTTGCTTTGGCACTTGCAGTCTGTGGACCAATCAAACGTTGGAGCCAGCCTTCTAAATCTGGGATCAGTCAGGTCAATGACAGCAGAGCGTTATGAGCAGCTCTAAGCTGGACTGGGATGGAAAGAAGCAAAAAGTCATGATTTCAAAGCAGGATCCTCCTTCATCTCTGCAACAGGTATGTGGATTAAAACAAGCTTTGTCTGTACTGCAAAGACCGTATGTTTGAGGGCACCATGCCTCATTCATTGATGCTTTCTGCAGTTCCAAATGGCTGCAATGGTGTGAAGGCTATTTCCATGGTGTGTTCATCTACGTATGGTTGAGGACTATTTTGGCTGTCCTGTGGCATGGCATGTGTGCTTGTGGCTGACCATGCACGGTGCAGGAAGAGGGTGGCCATATGGTTCCAAAAGGCCACTCTCTCATCCTTCCTGCCTATAGGAGGAAGAGGTCTGGTATGGGAACCACAGTTAGTCCTGCACCAGAGTCTGTTTTGGAGGAGATGACACTCAACCCAATGTGTTGGAATAGTAATTTTTGCTGTGTGCATCACTAGAGGGAGGGATGGGACCAGGCTGAGAAATAGGGAATCAGAGATATTTGACAGGGCAGAGGACTTCCAATCTGTTCTTCAGATGCAAACACAGGCTGTAAGCTGCACCATGGATTTCCCAGTAGAAACTTCTGCTCTGATTAGTAGAGACTCTTCACTTTTTGGCCAAAAAGAATTGCACGCTTGCTGTTAGCAGAGTAGGAATAAATGAGCGTGGGGAAGGAGAAGGGAATCTGTATGGAAGCTCTGATTCAGGATTCCATCTGCCACCATGCTGGAGAGCTAGTCAGGCTCACACTTCCCCAAGTGATTCTCTCCTTTCTGACCATGACTCCTGAAACTGTGGTTCACCTAAGTTCAGCCTGATCTCAGCTGTTGTGTGTTTACCTCTTTTCTTCAGTCTTTGAATACAGAGTATTAGCATAATGTGTTTCACACCCCCTCCCCCCCCCTTTCCAAAGCTCCCTTGGGAGAGAATGAATACATCAACACCTCCCACTGACTCATAGAGGTTGAGGGGAGCTGTTGATTTTAGGTTGGAAAGATTGCTAAAATTAAATAAACAATATGCCAGACCAAAAAAATAAGTTCCTTTGTCCATAACTCCCTGGATCTACTTACAAAATTTTAAGCTCACCAGAAACCAGACCTTTGTTTGGAGAGGGAAATGAAGAAGGGAAACACTAAGATGTTAGTCGACACGTACAGGAAGGGAAAAAAAAAACAGTGAATAGGAGTACATCTATCCAGAAAGACCTTTCTGGGCCACTGAACCCCAGGGCAACCCAGGCAACCATAACACAGCATTGCTTTCCTAAAGTGATGGAGCCTACGTTTAAAATGTTGAGGTTCTTTGCTCCCAATGGGAAATATCTCAGAAGATAATGCTGAAACTGCCATGGTCACAAACGTTCACATCTGACCTAAATTTACACCCACCCAGTTTATAGCCATTTTGCCAATGTAACTTCTCTGATGCATCCTCCTCCACGTTTGTGGCTAGAAAACAACCTCCTCAGCTCTCATTTTGTCAAGTCAAATCACTGTTACATAGAATCACAGAATTGCTCACGTTGGAAAAGTCCTTGAAGATCATCAAGTCCAACTACAACCTAACCATACTACCCTGTCTCTACAGGAAGATTTCTCCTTTTCCTGGTCCTCCATCTGGTGTTCTATAATAATCAAGGCTGGGAAAGAGATTATTTAGTCCAGCAATTGCTTGTCAGTTGCTTTTGTTTGGACAATCAAACACCTCCATGGACTTGGAGCAAGGTTTGAGCTTATCTAAACCAAACGTGTACAGGTTGCTCTACTGCTGTTGCGTGGGCCTGGTTTGATGCACCTCACAAGACTTTCTGAATAATTGAGTTCTGTTAAAAGGCATTGCATGCTGACTAATTTCTTAAAAGCTGAGGGCTTTTTTTTGCCTTATGTCCAACTGAGTAAGGATGATTTTTTGGCTGTGAGTCCTGAATTGCAAGGCTTTACATTGCCATTTTCATTTTGCCACTTACCAAGTGTGTTTCTCGCTTCCTATGTAATACTGCAGCCTTTGCTGTAATGCCAGTGCTTCCCTTTCTCTCAGCAGCAGATTTCATCAGAGCACACTCATCTCTCAGAGGGAGGTTTTGTTCAACAAACCTGGTTCCAAAAAATGTCCTTTGATTGCTCTGTTGTATGAAACTCTTTCAAATCTGGTAGAAACTTTCGACAATACTCATTTTCATCTCCTCTCTAGACAGTTTTGATGCAATTTCCATTTACTATTTAAAGTCCTATCTTCTTCTTAACTGAAGACATTTCACGTGCTATCAAATTCTTGACTGAACTCTGGACATTTGGGATCAGTTTCATTTCCTTTATGTCCCTGTTCATTGCATGGGAGTTGAACTGGATGACCTTTACCGGTCCCTTTCAACTCAACAGATTCTATGATTCTATCAAAAAATATCTCACTTTGTCTGCTATTTTTATCTCACAAAGACACAAATTTAAGACAGTGTTCATTTTTGTATTGTTATTGAATCCTTTGATCAATTTCTTCTCCACTGTTTTTAGTGGAAGCCCCAACAGGTGTGCTTTTTGTTTTATTCTTTAATATACCTTACTCGGAATGCTTTCTTTCTCTAATCCATGCTCAATGGATACTGGCTGCATTTTTTATTCCTGTATCCTCTTTTTATTGGCATAGCTTAAATAGTTTCTACTTTCTATTTTAATAACTTTCATCAAGGAACTAATCAAACCCTTGTTGACAATGCATGCTTTCCCCAAAGCCTGGCTAATCAGTCTATTTTACTGTTGTTATATATATACATATTTAATTTATTCTTTCAAGATACACTGATTATTTCTATTCTACAGGGTGTTGTGTTTTTTGGGGTTTTTTTTGTCTGGTTTCATGTTCTTTTTCCATGAGATTCAGATTTTTCACATTCAGAACAGTTTTGCCTTCTGCTGCTGTTCCTGACCCATGCGTTGGGCTCATTGTGGTCAATTAAAAACTGCCACTGTTTCTGTGCTGATGAAGGGGTTGGGGCACAAACTGGAAGACCTTGAACTGTGTGTTCAGGATATGAAATGAAACGTTAAAATTATCCAGTAAAGTTGGTAGAAAAAAAAAAAAAAAAAAAAAAGAATGGGAAGTTCTGTTCCAAAGGATGGACAGAGATAAAGAAAAAAAGGAAAATATTTACTCTATATACTTAAAAGGTGTGAAAGGCTGGAAAGAAATGGAAATGGATTTCTTTTTTGTCAAAGTAACTTAATAGGAAGCACAGCAGGACAGGCAGAGCCTGTTCTCAATAGACACTGAGGTGTAGACTTGGAAGGAGACAGCAGATTCTGCTGGATTACAAGACAAGGTTTTTGGAAGAGCCATGTTGTTATGCCAGCATTGAATTTCGTGTCCCCCTATCTAACTGTATGTTCAGGAACTTATTGCTAGATGTGATCACTGAAAGGTCTCATCATGAAGATGTCACTGAGCATATTCACTTCTTGCAAGGAAGTGCTGTACACAAACAGCCACAGGTAGAGTTGAAAGGTGAGGAAAACTTTATTGAGAAAGTTCTTTGCTTTCTCATCATCTCATGTGCTTTGCAAGTATGCACTGGTTTATGACTGTATAGTTCAGTCATACATAAATTATCCTATAAGACAATAACACTATTATATTCTAGCAATACATTGCTTTCAAGTGACCCCTTTACATCCCTGTTTCAATCCTAACTTGGAAATCCTTTTACTTGCTAGACATAAATTCCCAGCCCTGCGCAGCCACAAGCTCTTTGTTTAGAAGATAAAGGAATGAATCACTTTAGAAATGCTCAAGTGGTTTACAATATGCAATGAAAAATAGACATTGTGTTTAAAATAGATGGCTGTACAGTGTATTTTTTTTTTTTTAATAAAATTGTGTTTTGCAACTCATATCCCATAGAGGACAGCAAGCTGACAGCAACAGAAACATGAATCCAGGGTGAGTCAGGGTCAGTTCAGTTTCAGTACATGGATCACTCTAACCCCTTTGAGAACTGTACTGTTCAGGAACTTATATACCAAAAAAAAAAAAAAACCAACCCTGTGAGTGTATGTGTGTGTATGAATCCTCATCCCCAGGACATAACAACTAATTTTTTGTCCATTGGTTCATTTGTTTATAGCACGTCCTGGATGGCTCTGTCACATGCCTTCCTGCCTCGAGGCCACCAGGTTGCAGGGTACGTGCCCTCCCTGCAGGCTGAGTTCTTCCCTTTGCAGCACAGGGAGGTTCATGGTAGGGTTAGGGGAGATGTGAGCCTGGTGTCAGGCCACCATGACACGGTGTCAGGCAGCACAGACCTCGTCTTGTTCTACAGGTCCCAGTAAAACAGCACCTCCAGGCCCTGAGATTTATTACTGGAGGTTATTAATTCCTCAGGTTGTGAAAATACGGGATAACAAACAGATCCTGGCATGCTTTGTTCATTCTTTCTCTCTCCTGCCTATTCCCTCCCTGTTCGTGTGCTTCCTGAGCACGAGAAAAAGGTTAAAAGCACGAATCCTAAAGAAACTTTGGAAGTCGGGGATAATTCCGTGTGCAGCTTGGATCTTGGGAGAGTTGCCTTCAGTGCCTCATCCATAAACTGTGTGTGGTCTCACTGAAGTCACTGAAAGTCCAGATTTTTCCACCTAGCTATGCTGCCTGAGCTGGGAGCCTAGGATATAGGAGGAAATTTGCTACAACTCTGTAGAGCCTTTGAAAAGAAAGGTGACAAGGCAGGACGACGGGCTGGATTTCCCATGTGATAAATAGAGTGGGGTTGGGTGGCTCCAAGGGGTATATGGTGATGCAAATCCCATCCTGGTGCTGAGTCACCTGCTGTTCTTTCCCTAGATATTGGTACAGGGAGGTGGGGGGGGGTCCCTGGAGATGCTCCAGAACAGTGGGACATGGCACTGAGGGACATGGTCAGTAGGCATGGTGGGATGGATTGGGGTTGGACTGATGGACTGAGGGTCTTCTCTGACCTTAATGATTCTGTGGTTCTACCTAACATGGACGATTTACCAGAGCTGGTAGGATCACAGTGGTAGCAGAGAACAATCTTGGGTATTAGGAACAAGCACCAGACCCAAAACTCCTAAACCAGCTCCAGAAGCAAACCAACACAGTGCTCAGCTGTGGTGTTTCCAGTCTGCTTGCTGTGTGTCAGAGCTGCCTGTGATGCAACAGGGACAACAAAAACCACAGCTTCCTCCTGGCATTGAGCAAGATGTTGTATACTTGTAATGACAGCCTCTAAAAGTTCTGATAAAGAAGGAAGCTCAGAAGACACCACCAGATTGGTTTTTGCACATTTTTCCTGTGGCTCGTTAGCAACTCTGCCTGCCAGTCCAAGGGAACACCCTCACTTTGTTGTTTAACGGTGCAAAGTGTTCACACTGGAAGCAATTGCATCTTCTGTAATTTATCCTATGACAAAGCCTAGAATAATACTTAGGAAAAATTAAAGGAAAGACCAAAATGGTGTCATAAGGTTTGTCAGATGGAAAAGTGTTTTTTGGTTTCTTTTCATTTTAGAGTACTAGGCCTTAGGATGAAGAGCTCACACTGTTCATCTGGCATCTTTCCTTATCGTGCCAACTTAAAGTGAGTCACTGTAGTCCTCTCTGAATATTCTCCCAGCTCCTGGAAATTGCCAAGCACAGCAGAAAATGTGAGACGTTGTAGAAAGAAAAATAATGATGAAAAAAGAGCTCTCTGATATCCCCAAATGACACAAGACAAATCGCATTTATGAACTGAACAAGGGAGGTAAAGAAGGGAGGGAATAGCTCCATTTGCTGGTCCTAAAACCCAGGCTGAATCCTGAAGAAACCCCTTCTGAGTTATGAAAACACAGAGTAGACATTCATTCTGGTGGTGTTTCTGCCTCCACCCTCTCCATTTACACATGCTTTGGTGTTACTGCAGTCTTCTAGGATCAGACACAGAGTCACCACATCTCCAGAGAGCACTTTGCTTTCCATTTGTCTTGAGCCAGCCATTATGGATTGTGAGTTTTGGAACCTGAGATCTTGCCTAAAGGGCTCTGAATAAGTGCCACACGGAATCCTTTTGCCTAATAACATTTTTGCTTTGTTCAAACTAGACACGATGGAACCAGCCTTCCACAGTTTGCTTCGGGCCACTTGGGTTGTGCCTACATGGCAAAGAGAAGCAAAGCACCTAGGTCTTCAAACCAGCACTGAGCCCAATTGGTGCCTCCAGGTCGTGCCATAAAGAGGTGTAACATGGCTCCTTGCACAACTATTCCACACACAGATCTCAGCCTTGCATGTGCTGCAAAAGCAAGAATCTCAATCCATTGCTCCACTGCGCATTATGCCTTTGTCCTTCCTCTCTCTGTAGACCACAACCAGAGTGAGATTGGAGCAAAGCTAGAGGTCCTGACTACTTCCATCTTCAGGCACTTATTATCCCTGCTATTGTTAGAGTAACAGGAGCGGGTTTTGCAGACTCACAGCAAAAAGACCCTCCCTGCTAAGGTGAAGGAACACGGCCCAACATAGAGGAACAACAGGGAGCAGGGAAATGACACACAGCCTTGGTGGTGATGCTTCATACATGCCTGCCTCATTAAAGCATTCTGTCTTCACAGCAATTGTTCTGGAGACATTTGTGGTGTTTTACAGTTGGGAAATACTCATACAGAAGGCAAAAGTGTATATAGTGGGGTAACAGCCACTGACTTCTGACTCAACTTTCTTAGAGCAAATCGTTGTTCTTTCCCAGAAAACTGGGGTCTGTATGATTGTTTTTTTCCTGGAAACAACTGATGAGTGCTGTCAGCATTTTCTTTGAATGACAGAACAATGCAGGAAGCATTTGATTTTCCTCGTAAATTTCAGCTTTGCTGACCAGATGCAATCCTTATCCCTTTCGACTGCTGCTCTTTATAAATGCATGGCAAATAAGGCTCCATGTAACAACACAGAAAAATCATGAATAGCAAGATAAGATACTGAGATATTTCAGATGTCCTGAAATGGGTTTATACATTCATGAAGACAGAAATGTGAGCTGCTTTTGTTTCCTATGTTCCTTAATACAGCTGAACTAGAAGAATATAGTGAAGACTAATGGGCATGGTGGGGAAGGGTTGGGGTTGGACTGGATCATCTTAGGAATATTTTCCAACCTTACTGATTCTGATTCTATGAATATACTGTACTTTTTTTTTTTTTTAGGGTTTTTGATTATTGTACCACCTCAGCACCCTTCTTGCCCACTTTTCTACCCTGTTTTCTTTGTAGATCTTAATGACCTTTTCCAACCTTAATGATTCTATAGACACTGACGCAGAAGATCTTTGTCAAACTTATATTTCTCCTGCCCCAAATCAGCATCATGTAGGATTCGTGTTATGAAGTGGTAAATGATAAGGAGTAGTGAGATACAAATAAGCCATCCACCTTTTTGTTGTGTCATCCTACATATATATATTATTTTTTTCCTCTGAAAAGACAGATGCTGTTCACCTTGCCTGTGGGAGGGGTCAGTCTGAGCACAAGACAAAGCTGTCATCAATGCTTTATGCATCACATCTCACAGACATGCAGGTTTGAGTGGGAAAAGCAACTGTAACATTTCCAAACAAATGATTCATTCATTTCTCTGCAATACTTATTGGGGCTAAAATAGCCATCCCTACCCGTGGGCCAGCTCCTGTGGGTAGTTTGCATGGGGCCACACCTGCTTGGAGACATGTATGCAACCCATCCTTAAGTTCCCTTCCAAGCTAAACTGTTCTGTGTGTCTCTTTTGTATCTCATGAGTGCTCTGTTGACCATTATATTTATGAAGAAAGCTGTAGTCTCTCTGTTTCTGCCAAGCTTTTCTTACCTTAGCTTGCAAGCAAAGGGCTTTTTTTGGGTGACAAGGTGAAGGACGTGGCACATCTGGTGAGGTTACCATGCTTTGCCATGTCCAGAACAGATGGAATCCATGTGGAATCACCCAAAAGGAGGGGTCAGTAGGTCTCAGCTGGTGATTGCAGCATGTGGAGGCTCCCTGGGGCAGAGGATGTTGCTCACTGATCCAGGAGAAGCTGCCTGCTCTTAGACTCCTAGCTCAGGTCTTTGATGTCTCATTTATTACTGTACCTTCATCATTCACCTGAAGTGCAAGCTACAGTCACAAGTGCAAAAGGATACATGCTGCAAAAGCCAACGCAAACTTTCTTTGTAATTAATTAAGAGGACTTTTAGAAGAGAAGGAATACTCCATTTATCCATTCTGATTGAAAACAGAGATTTCCTCAAACAGCAGAAGCAAAAAAATCTAACATTATTCTCCCTTTCTCAGCCCCTGACTGTCAGGCTGAAAAATGTTTTCTTCAGAGCCTGGATTTTTCTATAGGAACCCATGTCTGTTTTTTTTCCTATAGGATCCTACGTATTATGTTCTGTAGAACCCTACATCTCTTTTTTTTTTTCTAGAGGAACCCATATATTTTTTTCTACAGGCTCCTGTGTCTTTTGATTTAAAGGACCCCACATCTTTTTTCTTCTCTAGGACCCACATCAGTCTTATGTTTGGTACAAAACGGAAAGACATCAATGAAAACATGAAATAATAATAATTATATCCCTAGTGGAGCGGATGGTCAATGGATGGTAACCATATCTCTGCCAAGTGTGATATGGGAGACAAAATTTTGAGAGGAAGCATTTGCTGCTTGCCAATTTACCTCGATAAAGGAATTTCCTGGTGTCTCCCCTCCTATACTGACCATATGCCAAAGGGCTCTGGGCAATATGTGGGATCCAGATTACCTCTGAATTTCGACACGTTGCTCCTTGCTCTGCCTTTTGCTAACTGCCGTAGCACCTCGAAGGGGGGGTATGGGGAGCTGAGACGATGTGCGTAAAATGCTTGGGCTGTAAGTGCTTGTTAGTATTAGATAAACATTCTGAAAAGCTCATTCGTACAAACATCTGCATTGTTACTTAAGAAATTCCTTTGAACTGAATAGCACTCAGCCACTCGTCATGACAAACGCTGTCATGTGGGATGACCTCCTTTTGCTCCCAGAAAGCCACTGCACCCCGCAAAGGGACACTGAAGAACCTCAGCTCCCAAAGGCATTTCCAGGACTGGGCTTTATCCCCATTTTTCCCTTAGAGAGAAGAAAACTGAGGCACTGAGTGGTTGTAGCAATTGATGTCAGAGATAAAATTGTGTTATCTCCAACCTGAACATCTGTCTGTGTCCAGCAACTTGAACTGGTTTAGGTAGCAGCCCCAAGAAGCTTCTGTGTTAAAAATCCAACCTTGTCCTTGGCTGCCACTTGGCTGATGCCTACTATCCACTTCTGGGGTCTAACTGAAAGGCTCTCAAAATAATTAGAGAAAGATATTTGTAAAGTGACTCCTCTGGGCCCTTTATTACCCTCCAAATGCCCCGGATGAGCTGGAACTCCACAGCTCACATGCTGGATGGAGGCTGTTCCTCATGTGAGTTTTTTCTGTTTGGGTTATTCTGATTACTGTTTACTTTTCCTCCTTGATTTCTTCCTGTTGGGAGCATGTGGCACATCACAATCTGCTTTTCTGACCCAACCTAGAGATGCTATGCCCCTCTTATCCTTGCACTGGAGTAGCATAGTTCATCGTAAAAAGAAAACGATGCTGATCTATTCTTGTTTGTTTTCAAGGGTGATGCACAGAGCTCCATAAATAAGCTCTTGTTTCAAGATGACCCAGAAGATTTCAGGCAAAGCTGGAAGACAGCATCTCCCAAAGGCACACAAATATTTGAAGAAGCCAAAGCAATAAAATAGATGAGCTGTCTTGTGCTGTAAATTTCCAATAGGATTGACTGGGAGAGCTCATGGATTCTGATGAAAAGATTCCACGATTTGGCTGGATGCTCTAAGGAGAGCTCAGATTTCAGGAAAAACTGTGGGAGAATAGGTTGGGTTTTTGGATTTCTACCTGTGAGCCATGGATAACTGGGGTCGGTGGTTTAATTCTAAGCAGGCTTCAGCTTGAGTTAAAAAGAGCAGCAGCACACAGATCTCCACTTGCCAGACTCCTGCAGGGAGCCACTTCTCAACTGGAAAATCTCTGTAAGGTGAAAAAAGATGGAAAAGCCCTGCAGCAGGCAACCCCTGCCAGTCCCATTTGCTCAGGCTTCTCCTCACCCTGAACCTCACTGGGAAGTTGCATGAGCTCAGGATCTCCATAGCAGAGAGCAGAAGTCACATCCTCTGCCCCCAAAGCATTGCTTCCAGTCCAGGCTGAGGGAAGACCCCTGTGCTCACCCTCAGATTCACGAAGTGCAAGCAAAGGACTTCTGGTTCCCTACAGTAGAGGGCAGCAACGACACATAGACACAAAAAAACCACTTAATGACAAATGGCTTTGGAAAGAAATAAAATAATTAAAATACATATATATGAATATATGTAACACGCCTAAAAAAAAAAAAAAGTGGTGGTGGTGGAGGGGAAAGCTCAGCTCTGCTATAATAAGTCCTAAGGTCAAGGCTTTTCTTTATTTTTGCAGTGAGTGATTTCATTAGCATCCAAAACAGTGGGAGGAAAGCAATAGCAGAGATTGCTGGAAAGGGAATGTAGCACTGCAGGCACTGAGATGGAGTGAGTCCTTGCTATCATAGGCTACAACAGGAATCCTTGAGCCCTTGTTGCTTCCCAGCAGGAACCCTTACATCTTGTTGCATTCCAACAGGAATCCTGGAGTCCTTATTGCTTCTCTGAGGGGCTTGAAATTAAGAACAGCCCAAGGGAAAGTTTACCAGCTTGGATGAAATCAGATCTGAACCAGCTCCTTGCCACCAACTCTGTAGCTTTGGGGAGACTGGGTTGTATTTAGGCTCCCTGTCGCAACTCTTCCAGCAAAGCTGTGGTCTCAGGATAAAGGGTGGCCTTAGGAAGTCAGCCCAAGGCTACTGTGGTACCGGCAGCTGCTCAGGGTATATGACTTGGGAAGTGATACAGTGCTGTTGGCATCCAGACAGGGCTTTTGATTTAATTCTTTACAGCACAGAAAGTTGGGCGATAGATTCCTGTGCAAAGTGGGCGCCAAACCTGAATGGCCCGGTATAAATGATGGCACAGAGTGAGTGCAAAGTAACAGGGAGTCAAGTTGGGAATACAGCTACACCTAAGGACTGTGCTGGGGAAAAGCCAGAGAGAATTTTCTGGATGGTCTCTTCTAATTTACAGATACCTACAGGGCATCCAACCATGCAGATATTCTTCTGGATCTCTGGTCCATCTGATGGCCTTATCTCATCTCTTTAAATCCTGCTTTTGGGATAGGAAGCAATACCTGTGGCATCCTCTCACTGAGATCAGACATAAGCATCTCAGAACCATTAAGATTGTAGAAGACTTCTTGGGTCTGACTCCAGCCCATCCCCACTATGATCACTGACCATGTCCTCAAGTGCTCCACAGTTCAGGAATACCTCCAGGGAAAGATGATTCCACCACTCCTTGGGCAGACTGTGCCAATGTCTCATGGGTCTTTCTCTTCTTTCTTGGAGTTTGGAAAGCCAAAGCTCACCTGGAGTTGAAACTAGTGAAGGATGTAAAGGGCAGCAGAATGGGCTTCTACAGGTACATCAGCAGAAGAATGAAGAATAGGGAAAATGTGGATGTGCTGACATACTGACAGGAAGTGTGGAGGAAAGACTCAGCATCAGTGGAGGAGAATCAGGTTAGGGAATGCTTAAACAAACAGCCTCAAGCTCGTGGAACTTGATGGGATCTACCCACAAGTGCTAAGGGAGCTGGTTGGTGTCATTTCAGAGGCATTCACAATTATCTGTGAAAGGTCACAGCAATTGGGAGAGGTATCTGAGAACTGGAAGGAAGCTAATGTCACCCTTAGCTTCCAAAAAGACAAGGAGAATCTGCAGAGAACCAACACCACTATGTATATATGTATATTATAGTGAGAGTGATTGAGAACTGGACCAGGTTATCTAGGGAGGCTATGGAGTTTCCATCCTGAAAATGCTCAAAACTTGAAAGTGTATGGCCCAAGCAACGGGCTGGAATTGACCCTACTTTGATCAAGAAGCTTGGTCTTCATGATCACCAGACTTTCATTCCAACCTCAACCTTTTTGTGATTCTGTGATATGGATAAAACCTGAAAGGATTTTTTTGCTCCAATCTGCCCCAGCAACAAACCACTACAGCAACTTGGAAGGGAGTGCATGGAAGACATGGCTTCAAGTTCAGCTCCTACGAAGAGTCCTAAGGGAGGGGAGTTCAGCTTCTGGCTGCTGTACTTAGGAAAAGCTTTTTTTCATCTTTTCTGTTTTCAGGTGGAGAATGAAGGAATAGCTTGCATCCCCAGTGCAGAAATATCACCAGCTTCAGGAGTTCCCCAGACCCAAAATGGGGAGTGGGCCCTGGCCTGCCATAGAGATGAGTGGTGTAAATGGTCTGGCTTGCAGGAAGCTCACCCTAACTTCCATTGTAGATGTAGGCTTAGGTGTGTGTTCTAAATCAAAGCTTTTCAGCCACTCACCATTGCAGATCTCTGTAAGCACCCCTGCTGAGGTGTCAGCCATTTGATGAAGTAGGAACCAGAGCATCACTTCGGCATGTTGTTCAGAGACACAATACCTGAATTGGGTGTTCTTGATTGCTGTCCACAGCTCAGGTTAAGAAAAGTCCGTGGGTAACCACAGCTCTTTAAACTGTAGCTTGAAAATCAACTGTTCAACTCATCTATCATTTGATACCCTTGAATAATTTCGCAAAGTTAAATTTCCTCACCTATTTTCTGCATATGGATGCCTGAGGTAGTCTATATTATTTTTTCAACGTGGAAGTGATTAAGTGAACATCTTCAAATCCATTTTATTCTACTAATTCCAACAACTTCCCTAGAACACCATGCACAGAAATACTAACTAATAATTTTTAAATAGTATTATTTACCAGAATAGACAGCATCTGTGGATGCTGTTGTAAGCAATTGTGCAAAGAGATTTTCTCTGCCTCATTTTATCCATGAGGATGGTGAATAAATAAAAACTACATGGATATAATTGAAGTCAACATAAAAAGTATTTGGTGGGGAGCTGTATGATTGGGGAGACAGAAAATATGGTGGAGCAAGTGCTTCTGTTCTTATTGTCTCATTGATTCCAAGACACAGCACTTGCACATGGGCAAGCATTTCATCTACCTGCAACTTTATATATATAGGCAGATTTGTGGAGCTCACCTTCTCTCTTTCATTCTAGCTAACTATTCTAGCCAGAGCACCCATCTCTCTCAGTGCATTTATTTTTATCCATCTAATCATTAAGTTGTTTGTGCCTTGGTAGTGGTTATGTATTGCTCCATCTGTCTGTTGTGCTTTGCAGCAGTCTAATCTTACAGAGGTTCAGTGATTTTCAGGGCCTTAGATGTCCAGTTCCAAAAGACTGGCTTTTTAAACAGAATTCTGTTTGAAATTAAGAAGGAAAAGAAGGAAATCTCACCAAGCAGAGAATTGGCATCTACATCACGCCCCATAAATGCATTCACGGAGGAAGTATTCCAACCTTCAAACAGGTTGCCAGACAATCTGACCTAAGCTGAGACGACTGAGCAGAAGAATTTCAGGAGGTCTATCAATGTTGCTTTTTCGCATACGAGTTTTATTGTATTGTCAACACATTCCTGATGCCTTTCAAGATGAATGCACATTTTCCAGATTTGATTTCCTCTCGGCTTCTTTTTGTGGCTTCTTAGTTCGACTGTGCGAGGAAAGGGAAACTAAATTAAATTTAAGCAGCTCGGAGCTCTGCAAGGGATGGTGCTCGGGGTGTGTTGGCTCCCATCCGCATCTGCACAGGCGCCGCTGATTCATGCATATGAACAAGGAGGTGACAATCATTTATTTCAGAAGCCCGGCCATTCGTTGCAGAAAGCTCGTGCCCCCCTCCTGCTCCTCCAGGGCCTCCCCCTCTAGAATAATAATACATGATTGAGGGAATCATATTCTCAGAAAAGAGGGTCGGAAATGGTTCTGTTGCTCTTCGGCAAACTTTCAAATAAAATAAGAGCTTTCTATTATTAACCATCATTATGGTACGGAATTTTCCCACACTGAGCAGAGAAAATAGCTCGAGAGGGATTCAGTTTCAGTGAGTGTCACAGGAGGCCATGCAGCCCAACAGGTTAGGCACTGCAAAAACTTGGGAAAACCAGCGTCTGTTCCTCACTGCTCCAGTGATGACTTTCTCAATGTCCCATGTGTTATCTGGGCCAAAAGCTCCTGGACCTTTTGAGTGTGAAGTTACCTCCCCGTGGCATCTATCTTGAGTATGTCAGCAATGTTTCTCTGCAGATTTAACAAGTGCACCAAAAAAAAAAGCAAGGATCTTGCACAGACTCCCTTGCAGAGAGGTGGCAAAGATGCTGCCTTCTTATGTTCTTCCACCTGCAAGTGTGTGAGCATTGAGTGGACTTCTCTTGAGTGACGTGGCTCTCCTAGTTGTAGTGGGGGTAAGTGCTGACAACCCTTTCCAGAGATGGATGGTGGATGGATGGGTGCATGGGTGGATCAATGGAAGGAAGGAAGGGAAGGAAGGCATAGGTATAGGTAAAAGGAGAGAAGAACGATACATTTCTGTGGGATCCTCTTGTTAAAATATTGGCAGTGCTTCACTGAGTTTAGGACAGGAAGTGATGAATATTTCACTCAATGGAAACCACATAGGGGATTTGAGCTGCTTCGAATATATTTGCCATACCTCCTACCAGTTCTCTAGACATAACAGGAAACTGAACGTTTTATGAATGTGCAAACCTACCTGCCTATAAATAATACAGAATAACTTAAGCGCAGAGTTAAAAGGGGCAAAGCAGGTTGAAAATGTTACTGATCTCTATCCAAAGCAATAAACCCTCATGCATTGTCTACTAAGATATTGCTGTACTTCTCCAGAACATGATTGTTCCTGGAGGTTAAGCAAATCACAGGCCTAGCTGGAGGGTGGTATAGAAATTGCATGAATTCTTCTATATACCATGTTGGATAGGGAAGCAAATGTTCCCTTTTCTCGTGGAGATAATTTCCACCAAATGCAGTTCTCCGTGTCCCTTTAGTTGGTTATGAAGTTCTACAATGCTTTTCCTTCTAAATAAATACAGTGTTAGGGCAGGGGGCTTGACAGGCACTGAGCTCACACTAGTCCTGGATGCTCTAGAAAGGTGGGTAACATCTGTCTCTCTTCTCTGGATTGTATTTTGGCAATGTCCTGGGCAAAAAGAAAAGTCTTGAATGCCTTTCCAAACAATGGCTGAGCTTGAAGCACTTCCTGTCCCTGTACTTTGCAATGTGCTGCTTCTCCACAACTCTTTCCAGCACTGAGAGAAAAGTATGCAAAAAGAAAAACATTGCCAGATTTTCTCTTCGGAGTTGGATAAGAAAATACAGGTGCTAGGTGGTTTCCAAGCAGCAATAGCATTTTCACTTTGGTTGCGATGCTGGAAAATCTTGAAGTGTATGTTTGACCTTTCCAATTGGGAATAGCCTCACTGAAATGAACAGTTCAAGCCTGAAGCTGCACGTTCTCAAAATCAGGGTCAATATCTTCCCAAACGTTTGCAGGACAGCACATCTCCTCTGTGAGCTGCCACCCAAAAGAGGGAGATTCACTTGTTGGAAAGACTGCTTTGTAATTATGCCAGAGGACTTCTAAATCAGTGGGGCAGATGACAGACTGTGAAGTGAAAATAAGGCTCTGACGCTGCTTTCATTGGTGAAAGAAAATGAGTTTAGGAGTTCAATCTGGTTAGCCAAACATCCTGTGTTCCCTATGTGTCACTATGTGTTCCTATGGGGTCCCTGTGGGATCTCTCTGTGTCCCTGTGGGGTCTCTATGTGTCCCCATAGGGACCCTCTGTGTCCCTATGGTGTCCCTATGGGGTCCCTATGTGCCCCTATGGGGTCTCTATGGGGTCTCTATGTGCCCCTCCCAAGACAGAAGGCTGTAGCCAATATACACCAAGGAAAGAAGCTGAGAGAAGAGCAGGATCTAATGATAACTGTTCAAAATAACCTGTACATCTCTGAGTTTCATTCAGCAGAAATTCTGTATCCAGAATCAAAGACTGGATGCTGTGTTGAGGGACATGGTTTAGCGGGAGCTATTGGTAATAGGTGAACGGTTGGACTGGATGATCTTTTAGGTCTTTTCCAACCTTGGTGATTCTATGATTCTATGATTCTATGATTCTGATAGCAGAGGAATCAGGAGGCAATTGGATGAGCCTGAGTAAGGTCCCTGCCCAGAGGTCCCTATGATCCTGGCAGAGGATGGGAGGGAAGACAGTGATGGTCGAGGAGCAAGACCTCCTAGCAGAAAGCATCTACCTCTCCCCTGGAATGATCAGTGCATAAATCATTCATCCCTCTGGCACATTTAGTCCTTGGCCTCTCACCCATGCTGAATTTTCTCCCCAAATCTTACGGTGCTCATTGGGAACCCACCAGCAGCATCGTAATCATTCCAGGCATGAAAAGGAAAGGACAGCTTTGGGTCAAGAAAACATTCACTCAGAAGTCTGTGAATCGCCCACGTACAGCAGAGATGTTGGTTAAAGTAAAGCATCTGCCCAACATCTTGGCTGGGTTCGGGTCACATTGCTGATGAACAGTTTATTTCATGAATTCCACTCTGTCAATTAGCCATTAACAAAGGGCACGTATATTCAGATACAAATATAAATAGGTTCTAAGATTTGTATAAATGAACGTGTACCCCCAAATATTCATTATTTTAAAGCATTTACTAATGTATTTTCAGATTAATCCCTGGTATTTGGATCACTGCCACTATTAATACTGGGCTGCCTTTAAGTTTAATAGTAGAATTATATTTTAAAATATATGTTCTCTGAAGCCGATTTAATGTTTTCTTAATGTTGAGATTTCTTTACAATTGCTTTAAAAATGACCTTTTGACCAAAGAGAAAATGCAAGAATAATTCTTCCTTTTATTTCTGGGCAACACGATAATGTTTAAAGGAGAAAAAAAGACATGAATACCCCCAAAAACTAAAATCTTTCAGTATATATATTTTTCCTTGTTTTCAGCAAGAATTTTTAATTTGAATGTGTTGAAACACCACATTCTTTATTCCAAAGACTGCTTTTTTTTCTTTTTTTTTCTTTTTTCTTTTTTCTTTTTTTTTTTGAACAGTTTTTGATGTGTGACATAGCTGTTATTTTACGAGAAACCTGAAACATTTCGCTGGAAATTTTTACTGGAGAAAAAACAAAAGTTCAGTTTTCAAACTCTTGCACTCACACGCACCAATGGTATTTTTCATTCATCCAGCCCTGCTCTTTACTCTGGATCTCCCATTGGAAGCAAACAGCGTAGGGACAGAGCAAATTAGCTGAGCTAATAAAGCAATTCAGATTAACACACCAGGAAACGTTCCTTTCTCTCATTCATCAGCTCCTACTTGAGGTAGCCTGCGCTAAGATTCCTCTAAGATTTTCAGAGCAGGGTATGAGCATCATCCAGTTGTGATCCAGATGAGAGAAGGAGAGCTGGGGGGGGGGGGGGGAGATTAGCTGCTCCTTTGTCAAAGACCATCACCTTCATAGCTTGGCCCAGACTCAAGAGCTGTCATGACTTGTCCCACGGGACCCCGCCGGCTGGTGAGGTCAATCACATCCTTCCCACAAACCATTCTGCTCAGACTCTTCCTATCACGATGGTGCCTTCCAGTCCGATCCGACGGCAGCACTAAAAGGGAAGAGGCGTGGGGGATGTCTCACTGCTGTGTATTTATAGCGATACTCGAGCCGGGCTGTGGTCACTCCAGCACCGGGAGCATGATGATAGTAAGGAAAGAATGTGTCCAGGAGGGAAGGGTGGCTCACAAACAGATGGAGGGAGCCCACAGACCCCAAAATCTAACAACACTCAGCAAAAAATACATTACCGCATGGGCAAAGAGCTGTCTCCCCCCTCACCTCATCACCACTCACATTCCTAACATACAAGGTGCTATTGTTTTCCAGCCCTTGATTTACTCTTCCTAAGGGTGCTGCTGTCTGGAATTAGATGTCAAGAAAACGTGGCTTCGATACTTACTGTCCCTTCACAAATTACCCCTTTCTTTCCAGAAGCATCTCTCCCAAACAGGATTCCCCCAGCAGATGCTTGCATTTCTCTCCTGTGGCCCCAGATCAGAACTTGAGACACACCAGAGTTTCTGATGGATTTGGGTCCTTTATCAAAGATGACAAATTTGGTTCTACAACAGCAGGGAAGTATAGGGAAAGAAGAAACAGGGAGACAGAGGTTTCTGGTTTAAATTCTGAGCAAACTCTCTGTGTTGAAGGAGTGTCTTCTGCATTCCAGTGTGCAGTGGGTTGCAAGGATCCAAGATCTGCATCTGCCTTAAGACACTGAGAATGCCTTTGAGTTAAGATCCGTCTCTCCAAGTCTCAGTTCTCTTCTCAAAAGGACAGGGAAGTTTCTGGTTCCTGAGTTTCGAGTTGCCTCTCCAACTTAACTACACAAAAGAGCAAAGCACTTGCCCTGGGATGGTTGCAGCACCGGTCCTATAATCAAAATAATGATATATTGGGTTGTTATTCCGATCCATCTTGCAAAGTTCAGTTTGGAAAGGTGTCTTTAATTTCCAGTTTGCACAGATGCAAATGATAACTCACTGCTGGCTTTTTTTGGCTCATTGCTCTTGGCAGGTAGCATCAGGATTAGTCATGGCCCAAGACAAAAGACCCAAAGGATTGGGATTTGCAGGTGAGCGAATGACACTGTAGATTTGGAGGTGGACATCACTTCTCACCCGTGGGCAGATCCTTCTGCCATCTTCAAAGTGAGCTATTATTCTGAATTAGATTTGCAAGGTTCCTTGAGATTCCCAGACGAAACCCTGTGGAATTGATAATTTTAGTACCTGGTAGTTAGCCAAGCCATCGTTCCAATCGTTGCCTCTCTTTTTACTTCGGCATGTTCCATTTGTTTATTTACTAACCTTTTAATAGACACATAAATGTTTCACCCATTGTCCCCGTAGATTAAGGCCAGATGGGATGACCTTATCATAGCACAGATCATGCTGCATCTTTTCCATAGCTCTGTTTATCACGTATTTTGGAAAGACATCAAGCCTTGATTTAAAGGCAGCAACTTGCAAAGAAGGTGGCGTGCTCATTAAGAAAAAAAATCAAGTGATTAATACCTCCCTGTCCCTGGAGATGCTCAAGGCCAGGGTGGATAGGGCCCTGGGCAGCCTGGCCTGATATTAAATGTGGAGGTTGGTGGCCCTGCCTGTTGTGGGGTTCGGTGGAGCTTCATCATCCTTGAGGTCCCTTCCAACCCAAGCCATTCTATCACTCTGTGATTCTGTGATTAAGTGTTCTCTCCATTAAAAACCTTCAAAATCTTTACTGTATTCTGAGCGTGGCTGAAGTAAGAGAGTTTGTTGTTTGTTTTTTTCCTAATTTAAATTGAAAACACCCAGTTGGTGACTTGCAATCTAGCGGAAGCAAAGACGTTCATTTCTATGAAGAGGCTCTGCTTTGTTGTTACTGGCATGTTAAACACGTTAAGTAGACACATTCTGGAAATATGCTTTTGATCAGAATGGTGATGATATAAGATAAACCTTCCTTACAGAGCCGTTGAGCCGGTTAGGACACGTCTTTTATTCCATGAATGTCAATAAAAGCAAAGAATTCTAGTTATCATCAAAATATTTAGCTTATGTCAAAACTTGAAGTGTTGGAGAGGTTTTGGTGAAAAAAAGAAAAACAAACCTTTCCCATTTTTTGGCAAACAGAAAAATGTTAGGGGTGAAGAAAGCTAAAACTTTCAGTAACAGTGAAAAAGTCAGCTTTTTATATCTACAATTTCTCAACGGAAACTTAAAAACCAAATTTTTGTGTGTCAGTGGAAATTTTTGCTCTGGTGAAAATCGCTGCTTTGTCAAAGCAAATGTCTCAAGAGAGCATTGGGACCAACTGCTTTAAGTCATTGGGAACCTCTTGAGATCAGACCTGCTCACTTTCTGAAGGTGTTTCTGCCTCATGATTGAACACTTCCAGAAGGAAATGAGGACCCAATAGATTTGGGGGTTACGGGTATGCATTGGAGGACACAGGTGCTGTTGTGTCACACTGGTTCAAGTGCAAACCTGGTCCCTGTCCCTGTTTATAATTCAGAATCAGAGGTGTTCACGAGTCTTTTGCTGCAGACAGAACAAACCATGTGCAGATCATGAAGGAAGGAGCCAGTGAGGATAAGGAGGAAATGTAAGACATGGTTAGCAGTGGGAAAGAGCTACCTCCTTCCTGCAGCTCTCACTGCTTTGAAGATGCTTTGCTCTGTCTCCTATATTGACAGGAGTAAATGGTGCAGAGCAAATTCTTCTGCGTGCAAGGATGAGTTCCTACTACGGGTGTCTATGTACACACAGAAGGCCTTTCTATTTATGTCTGTATTCCCTAATAATCCCCTTACTTATTAACCATTGCCAATGAGGCTAGAGAAGGAGGAAGAGATCCCAAAAACTCGTGAAAGATAGGCAGCCAGATGGAGGCAGGGTACCCTTGAAGGAAAGGCTGCAATGTAAACATGCTCCTTATTAGTCACCAGAGAATCCACAGAGGAGCTCACCCTCCAGACATAAATCCACAGCACACTGAGCCAGAGGGCTGCGTGTTGCTTATAAATAACAGCTCTTGTTACAGCAGTAATTTGAGCAGCGGGAAAGCAGAGGCATGCTATGACTGCACTTGTTCTCTGCAGAGAAGACATAAATCCACATCTTCTGGTCTGCGTAACAGCACAACACGCTGCAAGCACCAGGAATGGCTCCGGCAGTAAATCACGGCCAGCTTCCAGCTGCTGTTGCTTCAGTGATTTTTGCTGAGCAGCTTGTGCTAGGCTGCGTGTAACAGTGTTGTCCCTAGAGGATGGAGGTGCAAAGGGTCAGGCCTCCTTTTGGGGGGAGGCAGGAGGCACAGAACCCTGGCTTCAGGCTCTCCGCTGAGAGGGGAGGATCTGGAGAAATGTTCCCATTAGGGTATGATTGGTCATTGCTTTGTGATAATTACTGTTTTAAGAGAATAGAAGTACTTCAGATATATGGGAGATGTCTCTGTTTATAATCACAGAATCACTGAGGTTGGAAAAGAGCTCTAGGATCCCCAAGTTGAATCCCAAGCCATCCCCACCGTGCTCACTAACCATGTCCCTGAGTGCCACATCTCCAACCTCCAGGGACAGTGAGCCCATCACTTCCCTGGGAAATCAGTTGCAGTGCCTGCTTTCTCTTTTGGGGAAGAAATGTTTCCCAATAGCCAATGTCACCCTCCACAGGTGCACCTTGAGGCCATCACCTCTTGTCCCATTGGGTGGAAGACAGAAGGTTCAAAGCAGCCATGCCATTCTGGGCTGGCACATGGAGGTCACCTGAATGTCTCAGGATGGCTACCACACCTCTTAATGCTTTGGGGTTTTAATTAAGTCATAGCAGCCTTCCTCTCAGAGCTAAATGATACCCTCAGGCAATTTCCATGTATGCTTGTGACTTCCATTATATGAAATGAAATTACTTGCTCATTTTCAATGTAAGATAGTTTCAGTTTTCAGGGAATTAATTATTCTCCCTAGCAGGGGTAAGTCAGGAAGATATGGGTTTGGATGACAGTGAGCAGTGGACATCTTTATAATCAACAGGAACCTCTTTACAATATCAAGAACAAAAAAAAGAAAAGTAATTCCTGTCAGTATCTAAAAGGGGTTGTAAGAAACAAAAGGGACAGACTCTTTAGCAGAGACTGCTGTGATAGGACATGGGGTTTCCAACTAAAAGAGAGGAGATTTAGACTGGATATAAGGAAAAGGTTGTTTATGATAAAGGTAATGAAAAATTGGCACAGGTTGCCCAGAGAGGTGGTGGGTGCCCCATCCCTGGAGACACCCAAGTCAGGCTGGAGGGGCTCTGAGCACCTGATGGAGCTGTGGGTGTCCCTGTTCATTGCAGGGATTGGGACCAGATGGCCTTTAAGTGTCCTTTCCAACTCAAACCATTCTGTGATTGTGTGATTCTACCACTCCACCACGACCTTGTGATTCAATTCACTGCCTGGGGAAGCTGTGAAGTGCCTGTCACTGGAGGATTTTAGGAAGGAGGCAGATAGCCATGCATATGTGCCAGAATTTCTCCAAAAAAGCCAATCCTAGATCAGGACGAGGTGCATAAACAAGGTAACCCCCAAAGAGCCTTCCAGACCTTTTATTTCTCTCATGCTATTTGAAAGCCATGTGCCTTCCTGCAGAACCAGGCCAAGTTCCTTCCTTTAGATTAGTGCAGGCACTGCGGAGGGAATCACTATCCTAAAGGATTTACATACTAAAAAGTCATCTCTCTGAGACATAGGAAGAAGTGTCTGAGCCAGAATCATAGAGCAAGTCAAGCAGCAGAAAGAGGAATTAGCTTCAGGGCTGCTGACCCCTAATCCATGCTGACCAGACCCTATTGTTAGGTTTGACTGTATACCCTTGGTCTTTCACATGCCACTTTGTTCTGCCCAGGAAAGGTAAAAGGCATTTCTAATGGGGCACAGTTTTGTTGCCAAATGAATTCCTCCCTGCTGCAAATAACCCTTTGATTTGGGGAAAGGAGCAAGCTATTAGTGAGCCGCATGCAAGTGGTTGAAGGAGAAGAAAGGCAACAAAGGCTGAAGCTGGCCTGAGTTCAATAGCAGCAATTAAGAGCTGCTATTTGCAGGCAGGGTGAGCGTGAGGTAAAGTCCTGCACTGGATCGTTGTGCAATCCTGGTTATTTCTCCTGAGCTGGCCTCGTGGAAACATTGGCTACGTTGCACGGTGCAGACTTTCCAGCTTGTGCCAGGGGCCTCTGCTGCAACCACAGGTTCTCTTTCTTTATGCAACTGCAACTGTCACAAACATTTCTGAGTGCAATGGTTTACCTTGACGCTCACATTTTCTCTGCTATAAATGTTGACCTTTCCTGCTTTCAATTACCAGTTAGTGTTGTGTTGGGTGTAGCGTGTGCATGTTGTGGGTTCTATAAGCGTGTCATAACCTCTTTAGACTTCAGTGAATGAACAAGAAAACAATTCTCTGGAGTCTCCTCCAGAGCTCACGAGAGGAAGCAAACAGAGCTGTGTGGTCATTCTGAGAATATTCCTGATTGCATCTGCATGCATGCACCATGAAATGCCCTGCCAGCTCCCTCCTGCTTTCTTCTCTGAGAACTTTACCTGTGTGGTCCATGGCCTCTGGACTCTCGTGCATCCCACAGCCATTATGACTCAAATGTTTTAGGCACCAGCCAGCACAGACTTCAAGTAATGCAGTATCTAGGTCTGGTGATACAGGTGTATTGGGGGTTTGGGAAGAAACAGCCAGAGCCTCCCCAGTTCAGGACAGAGAGCTTCCAAAGGAGAGAAGAAAAGAAAAAAGTGAAAAAGGATAAAGGAAAAAGAAAAAGGATAAAGGAAAAAGAAAAAGAAAAAGAAAAAGAAAAAGAAAAAGAAAAAGAAAAAGAAAGGGAGAAAAAAAAGAGGGAGAAAAAAAAAGGGGAAAAAAGAAAAGTAGAAAAAAAAAAATTAAAAATGAAAAAGTTTTAAAAAGTTAAAAAAAGTAAAAAGTAAAAAAGTAAAAAAAGGAAAGAAGGGAAAAGAAGAGGAGAAGAGGAGAGCAGGAAAGGAAGAAGGGAAAAAGGGAAGGAGAGGAGAGGAGAGGAGAGGAGAGGAGAGGAGAGGAGAGGAGAGGAGAGGAGAGGAGAGGAGAGGAGAGGAGAGGAGAGGAGAGGAGAGGAGAGGAGAGGAGAGGAGAGGAGAGGAGAGGAGAGGAGAGGAGAGGAGAGGAGAGGAGAGGAGAGGAGAGGAGAGGAGAGGAGAGGAGAGGAGAGGAGAGGAGAGGAGAGGAGAGGAGAGGAGAGGAGAGGAGAGGAGAGGAGAGGAGAGGAGGAGAGGAGAGGAGAGGAGAGGAGAGGAGAGGAGAGGAGAGGAGAGGAGAGGAGAGGAGAGGAGAGGAGAGGAGAGGAGAGGAGAGGAGAGGAGAGGAGAGGAGAGGAGAGGAGAGGAGAGGAGAGGAGAGGAGAGGAGAGGAGAGGAGAGGAGAGGAGAGGAGCAAAAAAATCTTGGATCTTCCATTTTTCTTACCTAACAGTATTATAATAATGCCACTAACAATGTTGTTAGCTTCTGCACTTCTGCACTGTTATGAACAACATCTTATAAACCCATTAATATGTTTGACAAATTTTATCTCAATCTCTTCATAGAGAGAAATATCAATTTATCTGGGTTTCTATAGGGACAGGAGAATCCTCTTCATGGTTGGCTTTTAGCTGCTGCAGTAGCAGCCAAAGAAGGGTTGTCCTCAGTATTTGGTGGAAAGCATCTACAGGAACGTTGGGAAAGCTGACCAAAGCTCCCCTCTGTCTGCTAATCTCCTTGGGGAAAAAAGGATGGAAAATCAGGCAACGGAACATTTATGGCTTAATTTCTATAGTTTGGATGACATCCAGTGAGGAGAACGTGATACACGGCATTGTAAAAACAGAAGGTGAGAGAAAGAAAAAGAAAGAAGCGAGTCGTTGTATAATAAAAAAGGCATGGACAAATAAATGAAATATCAAGCAGCCTGGCAGGATTTCAGCATAGTGGGTTAACAGCACACAGCAATAATCAACTCAAAGCAAGCAGCTTGGCACGGGAAGAAATCCAGCAAGTGAAGTGGTGGATGGGGATATGGTAATGAGGACTGATGTGGTAAAACACCAGGAAAACCCTCTCTTGAGGGGGGCACAGGCGGCAATTTTCCTGTGGCTGAAGTAGCTGACAGAGTACCAAAAGGCAATGCCAAAGCATTGTAGGTCAGGGAGGAACAGAAAGGCGAGAGTAAGTGAGAAGCAACCAAATACAAACACGGAGAGGAAGCCGAGGCTTTGAGGGAGAAGATAAGGGCAGCCAAAAGGCACTCTGAGCTAATGGATAAGCAGCATAAAAATGTGCTTTTACCAATGTTTCAGGAGAAAAAGGAGGCACAGGGCACAAGTGACTCAGACAGCTGAAATACCATGCCCTTTTTATAACCCTCCTTCAGCAAGGGAAAGAAACAAACAAAACCAAGCAAGAAGGGGAGGGAATGATGGTATTGGGGTTTTTTGTTATTGTTGTTTGGTTGGTTGGTTTGGTGGTTTTTTTTTTTCAAGGAAAAGATGTTTGAACAATTCAGAATCGATCTGCAAAATATCTGTTGGTCTGAAAGAGCTAGAGAAATATGTGGAAAATGGGATGAGATGCAAACTGGCCGGTGCCAGGTGAGACAGATGTGGGAATGCAGTAGTTACAAGTGAGCAAATTTTATGTACCACCCTGCAGGGATGGGTTGAGAACAGGGAGCTTGGCAGAAACAGAGGTTGTGCCAGACTTTCAAACAATCAGAAGAATTGCACTCCTGGTAATTGCCATGCTGGAAATGGTAGCTTCTGACTCAAGTACAATAATTGAATAAGTATGAAAGGAAAGGAGTTGGGAGGGTGCCTGAAGCTGGAGCCTGACCACTGAGGCTGAGCATCAAGAAAACCTTCCTGGAAATAAGAAATATTAGCCTATGGAACAACCATCTCATAAATACGATGTGAGAGCCCTTTGGCTGACAGTATTTTCACCTACAGGAGATGGAGGACAGAAATCCAAGGAACAAGCTTGCACTAGCATGGAGATGGATTGTACTGACTCTAAGTGCTTTTATCTATTTGACAGTTGGTTCTGATTATCTTATTGGTCTTTTCCAACCTTATGATTCTAATTTCTAGATAACAAAGATACATTATTGGTGTCTTGAAAGAATGCCTTGTAGACAAGAACATTGCAGGTTGGGTACTGGTATTTCTCCAGGCAATGTAGACTGCACTTGCATTTTAAGGATATTTAAAATGGTGACCTCCATTTTTTGCCTCCTTTTGCAACAGTTTTTTTAAAAGAAAAACAACAACATCAACAACAAAAACCCTGTGAAAATGTTATCCCAGAATTTTGACACCCATCTCTGTCTTTTAGTGCTCTTGTAGAGAACACGAAGGTTGGTGTCTTAAATTCTGCTCCCTGATGTCCTTCCCTAGAAAAGCCACCTCTTTCTTCTATCATGGTGCTGCTGTGCTGAGCTGATGGAGAAAGAAAGGTGAGAAATGTATCCCATAGTGATCAAGTGTTGTAACTCCCATGGGCATAGCAAGGAGATGGTAAATCATGGAAGAAGCATAATCTCAGAAATAAGCAGAAGTAGTGAATAAGGAAAAAAAACTGAGCTCTGGGAGACAGAAGGGAAGATGAAGGCTGTCTGTGAGTGTGGGTGGTAAGGAAGACAGGAATGGTCCTTCATGGTCAGCAATCAGAACAGAAACTGTCCATACAGTGTCCAGACCTCACACATCAGATGCCTGGATGCTCCTCCATTATGCATGTGCAGCTCTGAATCAGCCTCACAAGGTAAAATGCGACACAGGTAGGGCACAGCTGAAGTCTAGAGTGATGCCAGAGGTATCCTAGCTGTGGGGGATTTGTTAGGTCAAAAAGCCAGGGGAAAAATTGCATAAAAATAATAAAGAACTGCATTCTCCTACAGGGAGATATTTTGTTCGAAGCTGTGCAACCAGCACTGGCAGTGAACTTGGCTGGAGAATGACATTCTCTTTCAGTGGATGCATCAGCCACAGTTTTTGCCCATTCCTCAAGTTCCTTCTCCCTGCTAACCAGCATCACTCCTGCCTTCCTCAGGCCGAGTCTCAGCGGGTTCCTTCTCATCCAGCTCCCTGTGGTGGGCTGGCCTGGGGGATGCATGGGGTTGGATCTGCTTGGAGTGTTTTTTTAAGCATTGTTTATAGTTTACTCCTCCTGAGCACTTGTGTATTTTTGTTTCAGCCCACTCACATGCACAGCTAGCAAACGCATAGGCCAGGGCTCCATGCAGTCCCTTAGCACTCCAGGACTCCGCATCGTTATCTGAAAACTGCAGGAGACAACTTTTATTTGAAAAGAAAACAGTCATGTCAGGCTATTCCTCACCCCGCTGCCTCAGCCTGAAAGTCCCCAGTCTGCACACCGAGTCTTTCTTGGAGAGCAGTTTTGCATACCGAAGCTAAGATTGCTCTCAAAGATGCCAAAGGAATTTGGTTCCTCGGCTCCCAAGGAAATGCTTTGAAATTAGATGTACACATATCACTGATCACTTCTGAATATTTCCACTGATAACATTTTCAGTAGGCTCGTCCTCACCCGGCCCTGCAGGGGAAGGTATTTCGGTCCTGAGTATGCTGTTAGATGTGTCTTCAAGATGCTCCTTTGACCTAGCTTATTCAGATAGCAGCAATCCCTCTCCTACAGAGTCTAACGGAAATAGGTGTCAAAGTACTGGCAGTATCATAATTGTAATGCTGTTATGTCCTATTTCTGGGTTTTATGCCCTTTCTGGCCATGGGCTTTGGTGGATAAGGAGGAGAGGAGAATGATGGTCCTTCTTCCTTGGTCTCTTTTGGAGACCCTAGTGCTTACATGAACAGCATTTCCGAAGAGCCCCTCTTTCACTGCTTTTGGTTAACTATGGCCAACTCTTGCTCAGAGCTGCAAGGTATTCTGTAGCAAAGGAAGTCCCTCTGCACCCTATGTCTGCCCTAAGCTCGTTGACAGTGAGGGCTGTGATGAAACCATGTACAGACTTTCACAAATACATACATGCTCATATTCATACCAATGGAGGAGGCAGAGGATGGATTTTCAGGAGGAAGGTCACAAGACAAAATGAAGACAAATTTGGATTCGCTCTCAGGAAAATATGTGAATATGTGTTGTGTTGTCGTCTCCCAGTGGGAGAAGTGGAAGGGTGGAAGCCCCATGACTTCAGTCATTTCAAAGTGGCCAGGACAAAGCCCTTGGGATTGTACAGTACGGAAAATCCTGCCGTGTCTGGGGACAGCGGATGGACCAAATGACCTAGTGCAATAGGTCTTTTCCATCCCTGATTCCAGTGAGTCTCTGAGAACCCTTTGGACTTAGTGGGAACCAGAAAACTGAGGACCCATGAATACAGTTCACATACCAGGATGCTCATATCATTGCTAGACCTTTGGTCCTTTTGGCAGAGCTAGCGAGTGGACCTGGGAGTCCCTCCAGTATCTTTGGTGATTGTAAATCCTAATCCAGCCATCTGCTGTCTTGCTAGGGCGGACCAAACTGCTGAGTATGAAGAGAAACTGTAATAAATGTACACAAATTGTTCTTACTTGTTTCATTTCACATCCAAATGCAGGTGGTCTCCATCTCCACCTTCCTTACAACATAGACAAGTCAACTAGGCTACTTGCACATATTCATGCAACAGTGGCAGGACTTTAGTGCAATAGATGTGAACAACAAACCTATTTTATCTTTTGTTCTCCAGTTACTTTTAATGGAGGTTTGGGCAAATTCCTGTGGCAACTGGAAGGTATTTAGTGGAGCAAAAGCCTGAAAATAGCTGAGGACTTGGTGTTGGAAAAGATCTGTTAATGTGAGTATTTGTTGCTCTCATGAGGAAATCTAAGTGCCATAAGACTGAAATGACAAGTGGATACAGCTTTGATTTTACATCCCATCCACATAATGATAATTCCAGCAGAACAACACACCTTTGCAGCAGACAGAAACACTGGCTCCAGAGAAGCAAAAAAATAATCTGCTAAAATGAGGGGTTTTGTTGCAGTTTCTTGTCATTGGCCATTTTCTGTCAATCCTAGTAAGGATTTTCAGAAATTTATAGGATAACTGAGGATGCTGCTATTTCTGGGAGTCAAATTGTGCAGAAAACGCCCTAAGCCTTCATGTGCAGTGTTTTAGATGCTGTCAGTAGATTGCAACCTCTTGAATTGAATGGAATTGGGAATTGGGTAAGTGGAAGAACTTAAAAACTGTTGATTAATTCTGGAAATCTTGGTCAGCCCTCCACGTTACCCACAAAAAATCTCCTTCTTTGCCCAGTCATGGGAACAGACAGTGCCAGGGCTTTGGATGCAGCTTGGCCACTTTCTGCATTTGCTTCTGCACAATTCACTCAGCTCAGAAAACACATCAGGATATACAGAAAAGTGAATAATGGCCCGGACAGAAACGAGCTCTGAAAGTGTCAAAGGAATAGTCATACAAAAAGTTTTAAAGCAATCCCAGTGTGGAATTTCTTAGCATGGTCCAAGGAGGTTAAACCCAGGATTAGTAGGATTAAACCATGCAATGGAAAGATGAGAAACTATTTCAACGGTCTATGAGGCAGTAGAATATATTCTCACAGAAAGCAATGGGTGAAGCACTATGTCTTCCATGGGGAACAACTGTCCCCAGTTCTAGCTTTGGGCCAGCATCTATGACAAAGATTTGCCAAGCTTTGGAGCGTGAAATGTGAACATCATGACATAGTATATAGTAGTACACCATAGTACACCATCATTTTCTTCCAATGGAAGACATTAGTACCTTGGGGTGCATCCATGGGATGGAGAGCTGGGTCACCCTACTCACTCACCTGATTCATACATGCTTTTTCAGAGTCAGTTATGTTGCTGTTCATTGTTATGACCTGGAAACATTCTCTTCACGAGCTTTTTACACCGTATTGCCCTCTCTCGACATCTTATTGTGAAGAGGTAGTATGCCATGAAGGCACATATCCTTGTGTGCAACCTAAAAGAGTCATAACAAGAAGCTGAGGAATTCAGAAAGACTGTAGGGTTGGTTTCCACGCTAGGATAAGAGGAATCCACTCACTGAAACATTTTGCCTGGAAAAAAGGACTGCCAGAGCCATCAGAGACATTAAGCAAGGAGTATCAAACTGGGTGGTATTTTAGACTGGGAACCCATTGAGTATAAATGAAGTTTTCCAGCAAACAGTTTAAGTGATGCAACAGAAACACCTCTTCTTTGCTGGTACTAAATTTGCTTGCCAGAATTCATTGGAGGGTCTTTCTTTCAGTAAATCCTAGTCACCACTCCCAGATATCCAAGTTCTTCTGTGTTCTCTCTTCTCTTAAGTAAAAGTAAATGTAAGCTGATTTCCAGTCCAAAATCTGATTCATATTCTGCCTACCCACATGTATTTTTACAGTAATTTTAACTGGACACAATTCTTCACTTGGATACAATCATCCTCTTCCCTTCCTGTGCTAAACTGATGTGTGGTTATGGTTGCAGACTTTCCAGCTTAGAGGCAGATGCATTTTAGAATTGGGTAATGCATCCTTTATGTTCAGTGGATATACTAATAAGTTTGGAATCAATGTTATGGAAAATAGAATGTGGAGGAAACTTGCAGAACTACTCTGCAGAATTTCATCAACAATTCTCTCTGAGAAGTTCTGTTCAGCTTTCTCCTCTTCAGAGGTTACAGCCATAGGAGGAACACTCTTTCAGATTTCTGCCTAGGAAATGGGCTGTATTCCAGTCCTGGACCTCCTGGGTTTGGGCAAGTCATATCTCTTTGCTCTTCACCTTGAACAAATAGGGTCAGGAGTACTCAATACTCAGTGTGGGAAACTCTCAGACATTCTGGGACTTGAGTTCCTCTTTTTAAACACACACACTCAGAAGCACTCTGAATGCTTTCCTTCTTTTCAGCCAACCCCTCGCTGTCTTCTTTTATTTAACAGTAATATCAAGTTAGATGTTCACTGAATCTTGGGCTCATTAGAAGAAAATGAACCTCCTGGAGTCTGCCAGAACCTGCAGCAGGCTGGGTATGATGACAGAAGCTGCCACCAGATCGCTTAGCAATTCTTAATACTAAGTGGAGGAATGCTGGATCATTTTGATGAAAGAAGGTGCAAGCTAATCAGGAATAGGCAGCAGTTTGTAACAAGGAAGAGAATTTTTGCTAAAAAAAAAATCCAAAAATGTTCTTGGATTTTTGTTCAAGGTAGAGTTCTGTCCCTGGAAAATGGGTAAGGCAGTATCTGTCATTTCCTAGATATATGTGATGCCACATGGGTCAGACCACAGATCTGTGCTGTTCTGTAATGTCCAGCGATGGGCATATCCACTTGCTTCAGTTGTGAAAGGCTGTTCCAAGGATGTGATGATACCCAGCATGACATGAACAGCCCCACTAAGGCCAGGACCAGAAGGCCAGGGTCTTTCTTTCATTTCCCAGCATGCAGAAATATCAGCTCCCCTTCTCTTCCCCTTGCCCTCTGCTGATTGTGCATAAGGGATAATCCCCCTGTAACTGCAGCCTTCTCAAAGGTGATAATTGCTCAATTTGGAGGAGATTAGCACAGCTGCTTACTGTGCAGCAAAAAGGGAGAACCTTTGCCGTGTGGGGACACCAGCATTCATTCACATCCATGGAAGCAGTTCCCCATTTCCATTCCATCCGAGCTGACATTTCACCATCTCTGACTTCAGCAGAAACGGGCTCCAGCTTTTCTATTTTTATTTTTCACATGGTCTTCCTTGCTTGCAGTGCTTTAATCAAGGAAAACCAAAATAAAGCTTCTCTCCATCAGAGCTCAGAAAGCCCCTCTGAAGGAGGAAGCTGTTGGAGTCAGCAGACATATCAGCAAAAGAATGAAGGTCATACTTTGCATAATATATTTATCTTGGAAAACATGATTTTATTCAGGCTATCCAAGAATTCAAGTGCTGAAACTAACACTAAGTCAACAGCACTTATAGTAATGAAATAAATTCTTTATAACAATCTAGCAGAAGGAGTTGACAAGGGTTTTGAATGGCTTGTTTTTATTAAAATTCTTTCATTCTTGCAAACCAGCATTGTCTGTGTTTCTTGGATGTGGCCAACGTAGAGACACCGTGCAAAGTCTAAGCTGGAGTTTATTTAGTCTGCCTGCCTGCAGCAAAGAAAAATAAAATGCTTAATAAAAGATTTCCTTCTGTGGGAGACCCTGCAATTTGCAGATTGTAAGATAAGGGGGCTGTTTAGAGGAAGGTATAATTCTACATCTAAACAGAGATGGCATTCCCAGTTGAAGCTAATAGGAATATATCTTCAGCGTTTGGTTAACCACAGACCTGTGTGAGAGCCACTAGAATTGAAAGCTTAAACTGTTCTTAATTGTACTGTAAAGCTCAAATGAAAATATTTTTTATGTTCGGCCTTCTTTAATCTAAACATGATTTAAATTCATCTGTACTATTTACCTACTGACAGCAGTATATCAAACCTCCATTTCATGACAGCTCAGATGTACGCTGCACTTGCATTCGAAGTTTAATTTCCAGTGGCCCTAAAACTTTGACATCCAGTTTTGTTACAACTACACCATTTACCTGAGCAGCAAAATATGCCTTTTACTTCAGATCATGTTAACTTTGCCTGGATATATGTTTCATTAGTGTTGCTAGGAAGGCTTTTGCGGGTGTGATTGTGCTCTTAGGCACTCTAGGCAAGGGGGTTACTACCTGTGCAATAAATGCTTTGAAAGAGAGCATGAAATGAAGGGCATTTTGCAGGCACACTGATAAGGCCTTGGAAGATGAAAACTTCCTGAATTTCAGTGTCTTCCCTTTCTGACCCCCAGCCTCACTTAACAGGGAGCACCACATAGCCCCAGACCCCATAATTCCATGAGGCTTCTGTCCCTTCCCACCAGCAAAAGAACTTATGCAATTTTGCAGTCCAAATATCCCAACTCCCCCAGCCATAAAACAGCAAAGAGCAGAAAAATCCTCTGCCGCTCCCTTTTGTAGTACTGAGATGAGACGAAATGTAATATCCTTCTTTTACAGATGACCTAAAAAGGAAAGAACTGGTCAAAGTCAATTCAACAAGCCTGCAGCAGCGCCAAGAAGGCAACTCGTGTCACCTGCATTCCTCTCTCCTACTTTGACCACAAAATCATGATGCATTTTCTTCATCTTCTTCAAAATGCACAATCTGTCAACAGCTCATAAAGTTCAGACCAAGTTAAATTTTGCATCTCTGGTTAAACTTCCAGTGGTCACCGTGTCAAAATCTTTGGAACTTTAGAATGAGACAAAGTGGTCCATATATCTCAATGGACTTTGGATGAGGTTAAAACTGAAATCTTAGGCCCCACAAATCACTGATGTTCCAACAATATTTTACGTAAGATCTGTGATTCTGGTTTAGTAGTTTGTATAACTATGGCTGTCCTTCCTCTCTTCTCTTTGTTTCACCCAGTAATCAGTTTAGCTTCTGCTGTCTGTCTTCAGATCCAATATGCTGTCAATACGGATTTGTTGGATGGAGGGTTCTTTCCAGACAATCCCATTCGGTTGGCTTCCAGAACCATGTTACCATTCATACTTCTTCCCTCTTTTTCACATCATCTCCTTTAAGAACAGCATTGTGCAATATCACAATCTCCTATAAACTCAGTCATTAGGAATTAATATTTCTTCTCTACCTCCTTTTAGGGTCAAATTTTGCAATCTGAGCCTACATTGAGCAGACATAACCCACAAATGGCCTTACAGTGCCAGACCCTCTGTGGGTATAAATGGTTATAACGTCCATCTATTATCAGATTTTGAACAATACCATGACAATGGCTTTTAGTGAGTCTACACCATTTTGCACTAGCTGAAGTCCCAGCTAACTGATTTTAGTGCAGCCACTCCTGCAATAAGGTGTGATACCATGTTTGAATCAGTTGCCTACCTTAGCCCTGGAGAAAGAATTACGTGCTTGAAGCCACTATGTTAAAATGTCGCTCTCTTATACAATACTGTTCCCCTGACAGTTGTAGGTTCCAACAGCTTACTTTATGGGAAAACCACTTTTTAATTTTTTCCTTAATGTTTTGGAGTTTATCCAGTTAGAAGAACCTCAGGCTTCCAAACTGAACCGGGAGATCGAATGCTGAGCACATTGTCTTGATGACCACCACAGCTTGCATTTCTACAACTCGATTCTCAGATTGCGGATCGAATTCTGCACTGATAGGTGATCAATACACACTAGAAATAAATCAGTTTTCTATTTTTGAAGGGGAAAAGCCTTTCAGGGGCTGCAGCATCTCTCTCTGCCATCTTGGTAGTATCTTTTTTAGAATTACCTGGGATTTTTGAGAATAATATAGGGTGAGCAATAACAGAGGCCAGCTTAAGGTAGGAGGCCTGAGTCTGGTTCTTGCACTTCCAAGCCAGGGCACACCGTTGGATCAGTGGTTAAAACAAACATGGGCTTCTGTAGTAGGAAAGAATGATGAAGCACAGCATTTGTTGAAGTACAAACTGTTGTACTGAAGTGTTGCTTGGACCACAGAGCCCAGGGATCCAGCATGAAGCATTAAAGCTGGGGGGAAAACCAGAGGAAATTAATGATTGAATAATGGATTCCAAATGTTGCAGTTCAAAGTTAAATCCTAATAATACAGTCACTTAAGGGTATGCTGAGCTCCAAAACAGATTGTTTTTCAAGGCAGAGTTGCAGCAAGGAGGATTCTGGGTAATACTATCTGAATTCCCAGTAAGGTAATAAGGGAAAGATTTAGCTACACTGAGCACTGCTCTGAATCTGTTTGCTTCCATGCATGCAGGAACAATCGCGGAGCGCTCTTCCCGAAGCTTTGCTTTCTGTGTTGACTGTTAATCCTGGTGGCAGGTGGCTGCCTGCCATCTGGAACATCTTTGCCCATTAAGATTCTCCCAGAAAGAAAGAAAATAGCTTACTTAGTAGCCGGGCCAGGTTTTCAGGAGAGTGCTTCTGTATAGCAACCTTGGGTCAGTGCTCGCGGCTAGATGGATTGGCTCAGACCATTGGCTCAGCATATGGGACTACTTGTTCCCCCTCTTCCAGGGAGGATGAAACAGTAAGTCTACCAAGATGCTTCTTCTCTCAGATCCTTATTTCACCTCCTCGCTATATATCTTTGCTTCGCTGGAACAGGTTGCCCAAGGAGGTTGTGGGTGCCCCATCCCTGGAGGCATTCAAGGCAAGGTTGGATGTGGTGGTTGGCAAACCTGCACACATAGCAGGGGTCTGAAACTAGGTGATCCTTGTGGTCCTTTTCAACCATTCTACGAATCTACACTGTTCCTGAAGTTACCAGGGGAGCCAAGGCTGTATTCACCCACAGTTTGAACTTAAGTCTTGCAGGTCATTTCTGGTTTATCTGATGTATTACCACAGGTTGTGTGCCTTTCTAGAACATACAGATCCTCAGGAGGGCAGGAAGAACTAAACTTCTTTTGTGTTCAGGAAAAGGTGTGCAATTTGCTGGTCTATTTCTCTTATTCTTTTTGCTTCCTTTGTCGCTTCCTTTGGTTACAATTATTTACAGTGTGTTTGCATAGAGAGGGAACTAACTGTGGGATGCACATGCAAGTAGCTCTCAGACGTGTAGCCATTTTGCTATCACTTTGCAGTAAGCAGCAAGACCTTAAAAGCTGTCCAAAAAAATGAGTAGCCAGTCCTGCTGATCTTAACTCAGGTTTCTTTAATTTGAATCACTTCTGTGACTGTTCCATAGCTTGCTCAGTGTGGTTGTACAGCACCTAGCGCTGAGGAATCCCAATCGCATCCAACCAATGTTGTATTAATTGTGCCTTCACTTTTCCAAATGTTAAATGTTATCAGCATTTATTCTTTGGCTTAATCCCAAGCATCTAATCTCAGTGTAAGGCAAATTCTTGGAGGCAATTCAGTGACTGCTTAAAATAGAAAGTGTACAACTTTGAAAACTAGGTGAAAAAATCCCCAAGGAGCTTTCAAATATGGTGGATTTGTCATTTTGGAGATGGCATCAGGAGAAAACTAAGCAAAACCTTCAAACGTGAGACTTGTTGCTCCTATCACTGCTGAAGGAAAGCAATGAGATTTAGAAAACTGAGGAAAATAAGTCTTTCATCACAGAACCATAGAACTGTAGAATATCCCAAATTGGAAGGGACCCATAGGGATCATTGAGTCCATATCATGGCTGCACGCAGGACCACCCAAAAATCTTTTGGCACTTTTGGCTCCAGGGCACATTGCTGACTCAGATTCAACTTGCCACCAACCAGAACCCCCAGATCCCTCTCTGGGGCACTGTTTCCAGCCTCTCATCCCCCAGTTTGTTCATGGAGCCAGGGCTGCCCTGTCCCAGGTGCAGAAACTGGCACGTGTTCTTCTTGAACATCATGCAGTTGCTGACTGCCCAGCTTTCTAATCTGTCTAATTTGTCCTTGATTACTCCTTTTCTTCATGTGGCTGAATAGGAAACTGGGAATAATAGGCAGGACCAATGTCCCTATGCTGATGACCCTATGTTAGGGGTATACTCATGCAATGCTGCTGATACTGTCAAGGCTGCCAACGTTAAAGCTGAAATCTTAATCTTCTATCTGTAGTTTGCCTCCTAGAGTTATCTGGCTCTTCAGAACCTACAGTAAGAATCAATTAGGTACCAAACTTAAGTGTCCAGGGTATCAGAAGCCACATGTATTTACCATTTTGGCTGAGAAGAGGGACAACATTAAGAGTAAAGACTAGACAAGGATGTGAGAGGGAGAGAGGTGGGCTCCTGCACTTATTGTGGGAAAGACCAAATGAAAACAGTGATTACAGCACAGCCAAGCCTCTGTAATGAACTGACAGCCCCAGAGAGCCTTGAGGACATCTAACCTGGGAAACCTGACATGTTTATCCCTCAATGCATGTGCTACACCAAAATGGTTTCCAATCGGATTCACTCTGACAAATCTCACTGTCTTTCATTTGTCTGCCCTGCTGGCTCTGAGGGAATCTAAGCTGCTTCTGTTAACATTGGGGAGACAAAAGCAGAGGAACTAACTGCTCTTTATAACCTTTAATCCTTTTTTTTTTGGCTTCTTGGGAGGAAAGTCACGTTTGTTCAGACATGTACCTGCAAGCAGAAATGCAACACAATGTAAGAGTGATGAAAAACATTCCCTAAAACCTTCACGCTTCCTTCAATTCCATCCAGCATAGAGTTCCTCCAGTGCTCAGCACTTCAAACGGTCGGGTCTTGTGTCAGCATGAGCAAAATAGCCTTCCTTACTCGCTCAGAATGTAGTCCTAGAAGCTTAGATCAGAAGGAGAAGTACAGATAAGCACCTAAACCCCTAAATGTTTATCTGGAGGGAACGCTAACTGAAGTTGGCCCATCTCTATCCAAAGCAGCCTGTGGAAATAACTTGAACCCAAATCAGGCATCTTAGAAGGATCCTATGCATTATGCTATAGCTAGGGTAATCTGAAAAAAAAAAAAAAAAAGAGTGCCAGATGGAAAAATAAAATATGCCAGTTTCCCCTACACGCATAAGCTATATTTGTGCTGCCTTGACATAGCTCTACTTCCTCGCACCATTCTTTTATATCCGGTTGACGGATATTTTTCCATAGAGTGGTAATGCTAATCTTGGCAGAGGCTGAGAGCAAATATAGAAGCTTCAATGCGTGCCTGGAGATTTCCAAGCCATCGGGAAGCATGCCTAAGAACGACTCAAGAGCAGCGTGAGGAAATATAAAAGAGTCGGAGAACTGGAGAGAGCTTGTTTCACATTCACAAATCCCCCAGTGCCACTAGGTTTTAGAAGGTGAGGGGAACCCCGCCATCTTAAATGATAGGTTGCTGCCGAGCTGGCTGCCAAGACATACCTTGGCAAGAGTCCTCGTCAATTATTATCTTATTTCTTTTTACTTCTGCTTCTGCTACAGATATCTGGCCTCAATCATTACAATATCAAGCACCCTACCGTCTTTAATATATTTATCTTTACCACATCCTCTAAGGCAGGCGAGTGTGCTGATCCTCAGATTACAGAAGCAGAAAAGGACCAGAGAGGCCCAGGCTCACAAAAGGACTTAGACACTTATATTTCATTTAAGACAGACTTTGGATCCCTAAAGAAACAGTTCATAAAATCCCCATTTACCTACTTAAGACACATTCGTACGTGCATTACTTCTGAATACACAACTTTGACTGGTTTCCACTGCTGTGATTTGCCAGAGCAGCCACCATCTCAACAGCATGAAACACCGCTTCATTCCGTGCTCTCTCCTGCTCCTCAGGGAGATCCCAGCACAAAGGAACACCAGGCACTCACAGACCTATTCATTAAACGTGTAATACAAAGAAAATAGTGGTGCTTTTTGCAAACAAGCCCACTGTTGCAGGGCTGGGAGGAAGGAGCTCAGGGATCTTCTCGCATTCTTGCTCCCAACTCTGTTTATAAAAGCATCTTATGAGTCAGACGTGCCAAAAACATGGACAGAGATGGAAGCAAGAACCAGCATCCAGTGTAAGCCTGTAAAACAAGTACGTGGGTTTGGTTTAGTTGCCTGAGTACAACTATCCCACTTAGTCTCCAGCTCCCACTGGTTCAATGCCATACTGCCAGCCCCAGGAAGGTATCTCAGACACCACCAGATTTCTCAAGTGGTTTTGGTCATCTATGTCTTCACAGCTAAAGCAGTTTCACTAGATAGGAAAGCTTGAATGCCTGAGGGCATTAGGAGTCTGTACAGGGACTCCTCAGTGCTTCGAATCAATCCTCACACCTCAGGGAGGAGAAAGAGGTCTCCTACCAGGTCCTCTGATGAGCTAAACAGGCACATTTCTGTAAATGCAGATTGTATCCCTAAGATAAGAGAAAAACAAAGCCAATATAGACACGGAATTGTAGCGTGAAAAGTTTATTTATGAGCTATCAGTTACTTATAGATGAATGATGCTGCAGTGGAGTATTCCTGTCCACACTGGTCTGTGTTTTTGCTTTTCTAAGGAAAGTGAGGTGTAGATACATTGGCTATTGCAGTGTGGCCTCGGCTTTTATAAACAGAGCAGAAGTAACCCACCAAAGGATCCCTTTGAAGCTGCAATCTTCCTTTAAATATCACTCAACAGCACTCAGAAGAAACAGGTTCCTTTTTCACCTCCAAATAACCTGGCCTTGCACTTTCAGGTGGCACCTCAGCTGATCCCAGCCCTCAGAGGGTCCTCACTGCTGCTGGCAAGGCCATTGAGCCCCAGCAAAAATTCCTGACTGGTGCAATCACTTCTACTTCAGTCTATCTGAAAATTTCCCCCCTGTAGTTTTATTTGAATGTCACATTCCTTTCTCCCGCTCCTAAAAAATAATGTTCTTTAGGACTTTGACCTGCACACGGGTGGTGGTACACTGGTAGCAGGAGGGTTATCTGTTGACGTGGGACAGCATCCAAGGGACTGACGGGCCCCGTGTTAAACAGGACACGTTTTTGGTGGATAACACTGCTGTGGAATATATTTATTACACTCCTGGTGGCTAGTGAGGACAGATTTTTCCAGAGTGCTGCCTGCTAATATTAATGGCTAAGGGTGAGGCTCAGCCCGTGTGAACCAGATGCTGGTGAAGTTGCTGTTTTGCACTTTTGAAAGGAAAAAGGCTGCCTTGTTTGAGGCTACTTCCACAGTACCTCAGTGCCTGTGCTTTAGATCCTTGTTTACAACAAGATACCTATAGCCAAGTCATTTTTTCACTACAAAGCATCAGTGCTGAGTAAGGTGGGTGAGTGCAGAAAAGCAATATTGAGAAGTGGCCTCTAGAGGCACTTACGGACATCAGGGCCTGCTGGATAAGCTTAAATTCAAAGGAGGAATCACAGAATCATAGAATCACTGAGATTGGAAAAGACCACTGAGGTCATCTAGACCAACCGTCACCCCCATAACCACCATGCCCACTAATCACATCCCTCAGTGCCAGTGGAAGACGTGGGATGGACACGAGGGAAAGGCTCTCAACAGCAAGAGCAATGAAATTCTAGCAGAGATCACTTGCAGTCCTCCTGTTGGGATGGTTCTCCTCTAATTTTGTAGGATGGGAAGAGCTCTTAGTGCTGTAGAGCCTCCGAACCTTGCAATGCAACTGCACCATGACAGCAGAAAGAGCTGCATGAGCCCATTATGAGAAGTTTTGCCATGCTGCTTGTACTCCAGATACTCACAACAAGGAAATCAGTGGGGGAAAGGAAATCATAGAATCATAGAATGGCCTGGATTCAAAAGGACAACAATGATCATCTGGTTTCAACCCCCTGCTATGTGCAGGGTTGCCAGTCACCAGACCAGGCTGCCCAGAGCCACATCCAGCCTGGCCTGGAATGCCTGCAGGGATGGGGCATCCACAGCCTCCTTGGCCAACCTGTTCCAGTGCCTCACCACCCTCTGGGTGAAAAACTTCCTCCTAATCTCCAACCTAAACCTCCTCTGTGTCAGTTTAAAACCATTCCCCCTTGTCCTATCTCAATATGGGGCTAAAGTGTTTGGGGAACAAGTGAGCCCACAAAGAGTTCTGCAGGGAGTCAAGCTGCCCACTTCCCTGCAGGCAGATCTCCCTGGTCAAGGTTTTCCTGGAGGAATCTTTCCAAGTGACACATGGTGGGACCACCAACCAGCCACAGGGATCCATGTGTAGCCACTACTGAGCCGGGCTAGCCAAAGTGATGATGTCAAGGTGAAAGGCTGTATATCCCATTACCAATCCCCAGAGCCATCCTGTCTTCTGTCTGCGTTTCAACACAAATGTGGTTGACAAAAAAAAAAAATAAAATTATTATTATTTTTTTTTTTTTAATGAGAACTGCCAGAACTCTAATGTTCAAAAGTAAGGGGGGGGGTAAGGGCAAGGAAAATTAAAGAGAGTAAGTTCTTTATTCAAAAGCTTTATTTTTGGAGTTGGGAGGAAAAAAAAAAACGTTGTTGGTTTTCTTTTTTCAAGTATCTATTTCTGTTTGAAAAAAAATAAAAATAAAAGGAGAAGAAGGAGAGGGGGATGGAACTGTTGATTTGTTTCTGCCAAAAAAATGTAATTCATTTCTCCTTCATTGTTTCCAGAGTCCTTTGCCATTTCAAGAGGTTCTCACACCCACACAGGAGTGTCTCATATAGCCAGGCAGCAGACTCTTTCTGCGTGACCCTTCGGTCGTTGTTGATTTATGAATTATTTTTATTAATAGCATGTAGAAAAATCCCAAAACTTCAGGACTTTCCCTTCTTGCTCTTTCAGAACAAATCCAAATGTCTCCATGGAGCTTCCCTCATGTATTGCAAGAAGTCCAACAACTTTTCCATGCTTAATAAGGAGAGTGGATTTAGGGAGGAATGACAAGATGTGTGCCTCTTGTTATCCCTGCTTATCATTGATTTACAAGCTGCTTGTCTCATGTGCAGACCTCTCGAATGAGGTTCAGATCAAAAGACCAGTGATGTGATCACCTATCATTCTGAGGTGACCAAGCAGTCTAGACTTAAATCCACTTCAGGATGTCAAAAATCTCAAGTTTAGGTGTGAGACGATCTTGAATTTCAGATAGCCCAAACAGAGGCATCCCGCTTTACTAAATTCATACCAGACCCACGTTTGGATCATCTCTCTTAGCTTGCTCTGAGTTAGCAGTTCCCTTAGAAGATAAACAGTCGGAACTTTCAGAAGAGTGTCCTCAAGCTGGCATTTTAAAAGGATGAGCACTGCCAGCCAGACAAACATCTCTTGATGAAGCTAGCAGGTGTCCTGAACAACTGTGAAAAATCTGGATGGAAAAACACAGAGAAATTGTTAGCAGATCTCAGAGTGCTGGATGCCATGACCACGTAGATTGTCTTGTTTAAATCAGGAGTGTCCATAAAGAGAATGTATGCTCTCAGATGAAGAAGGATTAGCTCATCTCACCCACAAATATGAAGTGCAGTGAGCTTGAGACAACATGAATGAGTGATATTTTCCTTGGACATGCTAATGACCAGGTATGAGTGGCATCCTACAGAGGCTAGAGTAGAATGAGCCATGTGTCAGAATGAAAGTTATGTGAGGAAATAACATGAGAGGGAGTCAGGAAGTAACATGAAGTGTTTCTGTCACTGGAGTGGATGAATTTGTCATCTCTGTACCTATGGACCTATGCAGATGGACCTATAGGTGCACTTGTGTATTGAGGTGTGTTCAAGGCCAGGTTGAACGAGGCCATGGACAGCTAGATCTTGTGGTTGGCAACCCTGTACATGGCAGAGTTGGAGCTTTATCTTTAATGTTCCTTCCAACCAAAGCCATTCTATGATTCTATGGTAAGTGTATGTTTGTGATAACAGTAATGTCTCTTAAAAAAAAAAAAAAAGTCTGGAATTTTATGAGATGGAGCCAACAGAGGATATCAGATGGGAGAATCATTGTGATAGAAAGCACAGAAATGAACATATTGAAAAGACAAGTAGGAAAACTGCACAGATGACTTGGCTGCACCCAATGCAATGAGCAAGTACAAATATCTTAAGAAACTGAGCTATACATCAGATAGGGCAGTGCTGTCGAGGTAAACTTTATTTATTGATTGTGCTTAGGGTGTACTGTTGGCATCTGAACTTAGATTAATGGTGGAGCAGTCCAAGCCACTGGAGACCAAGGTTTTGTTCTGTGGCCAAAGTACAATCTGTCCTAAGAAGAGGTGATTAATGTGAAAGTCACTCACTACTTCATCTTTTGTGTGGAACTGAAAGTTTTCCAGCATCCAGCTGGGTACCAAAGAACACAGTGAGATGTGTCAGGTTCTCCTATCAGGACCATCTATGGCTCTCCACCTACAGTGGATGCTTATGATTTGAAACAAAGAGTGATATTTGGAGGGAAGAATAGAAGTGGCTGCATTCTTCCTGCAAGAGGCTGAGGGAGGGGTGGACATGTGGTGGAGATGTGTTGTTCTGCAGTCAAGCACAGCAGTGCTGACAGAGAAGAGAAATCCCAGTCCTCTTTCTGGCCCTGCACCCTGGCTGTTCTCTTTCCATTCATGTTCCCTTCCTAGGCCTTCGAAGTGCTGATAACAATGCCTGGAATTATCTCACCATCTTCTTTGTTGTGCAAGATCTGTATCTTCTTTTGAAACTCCTCTAAGCCAAGTCCTTTCGGCGTCCAACTCCGATCCCGCATTTCTCAGCCAAATAACAAAGCAGGGAATGGGTGGTGGGCGAATGCTGGGTAGCAGAGGATGGGGAAATTACAGGTTGGGCTGGCAGTCACCCAGACACTGGCCAAATCCAGCCAAAAAGAAAAAAAAAAAAAAAAAAAAGACATTAGCTGAATGGAATGAAGATGTTCAAATAAAGCAAAGCAGAGCCGGAGTGGGAGGCGCAATTACTTTGCCTCTTCCTGGCTCTGCCAAAACTTTTGGGGGAATTACGTCCATTTTTCTATGGATGACCTCTTCTCTGAGTGGCAGTAGTTTCACCTTTTGCAAAGGCAGGATAAGCACTTAGGAAATGAAATTCAGTTGGAAACCAAGGAAGCAGAATGATGGCTGAAAACTTTTCTGATTCAGGGTTGTTTGTGCCATTGCTGCTGTGCAGTAATGGAATGGGGAGATGATTTGATGTTTCTGTGCTCATTTTTGTTGTTTTTGCTCAGAGATGGTTAAAATGAAGGCAGGCAAGGGGAGAAGGACCCCAACATTTCATCATGGAGTATAATACTTCTTCTTTTGTTTCTGCACTATGGAAAATTAATGATGGAAATAAGAATACAGAAGATCCCTCCCGTATCTGTTCTTTGGCTCTTGGGGCTGGAAAGCAGTGTGACAGATTACGTGTGCATTTCCTAGAAGTTCTCCCTTCTGCCTTTTGACCTCTTTTGATACATCAGCATGCAGCCATCTATCCCACACATGTCCTGGCTGTGGCTCTACTTCCCAGCTCTGCTGAGCAGCCCCAAGTCCTGCTGCAGAGCCAGGGGCACCTGATGGTTTCTTGGAAGAAGACAACTGCTAGGATGAGTATCTTTGGGATTTCAGTATCTTTTGGTCACTGTTCTTGTTTAGGACAGGTGTTGTGAGACATTTGGAATGATCTGGAGAATGAGGCATATCTAAGAGGGGTGGATTCCTGCTCCTCCCATATTAAAGGGTCTCACACACTGCAAACCTCATGATTTAAGATCCAGGCATTCGAGTACAGACACAGCACCTTTATAAGTCTTAGAAGTGTGCTGCTTTATGTGTGGTTTTCCCTTCATCCTCTCATGCCTTTTGGCATCATAAGGCTAATGGATGGCATGGAGCTGGACTCAAAGATCTCTATGGGTAATCTTCCAACTCAAGATATTTCATAGAATCATGAGCTAGAAGGGACTCTTAAAGGTCAAAGCTTCTGCTTTAGGATAATGAACCAGGAAAGGAAATACCTTAACTGAAGGGTCAAAACTGCTTTAACGGCAGTTACGATAGCCTGGAGGGCAACAGACCTGACATGACGGGACTGGATGATCTTGGAGGTCTTTTCCAACCTGGTGATTCTATGATTCTATGATCAATTTTATCCAACTTTGCAAAGCTTAATCCTTTTGAAGACTCTGGAGAGGAGGAGTTCAGTTCTCGCCAGTAGCTAGAGGTGGATAACCAAGCCTGGGCATCATGGCTTTATGCAACAGATATTATGGAAAATAAATGTATTCAGGCTAACAGAAGATCTGGAATACAATGAAAATGCAATTTAAAAACAGTATCAAGTTTTAGGAAAAAAAATCCTCTGGAATTCTCAATGTTAATTTTTATGATGTAGGGAGAAAAGTATATTCTGATTCTTTTTCAAGCTGAAAAATTCCAAGATCTTTAGCCAGCAAAACAGAGAGAGCCTTTGATAACTGTATGACCCCTTTGAAATTGTTAATATCACTTGAGCTGTTAACTCCATTTTATTTTAAATGAAACAAATTCCATCAAATTCCATCCAGTTCTAATAAATGCTTTGTTTCCCAAAGAGACAGATTATCATTTATGGCTTGTCTGGCGATCTTATCTAGCACAAACATCTCAGTGTTGCACAGTGAAAACCACTGTCCTTATCCTGGAGGTCTCTATAGGCCCTTGTGTCTTTGAGCCCTGTTTCACTGACCTGCATGGACTCTTGCCATAAGCAATTTGATGAAAGCTAAATAGCTATTTTTGTAAATGGGGATGTTGCCAGTCTCAAAGAGATGGAGGTGATATTAGGGCTGATAACACAGAGTAAGGGAATGAAACTGAGTAAAAGGAAATGTGGTAATGAAGACAAGCATTCCATAAGCAAGTACAGCCAGTTTGTATGACTGTCTCTTCAAAGGAAACTGATATGTGAACTCTTCAAGCCTCGCTTGGGCAAGGCAGCCAACACTTACTTTGGAGTCATTTGGGATTGGAGGAATTGATTCAATGACATTGGAGGTTGTGGGTATTTATATGGTGAGGGCAGATTTTTTTTAATGAAGAGAAGCAGGATTCAAGCTGAGGTCCCACTGTGAGGAGCACCCAAGGAGCATCAAAGCACTTTGCTTTACCTGGATGTATTGAAAGAGAAAGTGCTCTTGAAATGAATTGAAAATGCCACAGTTTTTTGTCAGCCTGGGCAGATGGCTTAGGACGTATTCTGAATTTAAGAGGTGACAGTATGACAAGCAAAGTGATCAGACAGCATTCATGAGCTTTTACCAGAAGTTTTATAGAACAACCTCAGAGTCTCACCATGAGATTTATAGACTAATAACCTCCACTTTATGATGGGCTCCAGTTATGACCATTATTCTTTCACTCTTTGTGTGCCAACGCTGATATATAGTCACTTCTCTTCTGAGTCACTTCTCCTGCTTCTGCTTCTTCCTAACTTTTAATTTTCTTCCTCTGCAGTCTTTTGCTTCAGTGTCCTCTGATCTCCCTGGGGTTTCCTAGGGAAACTCCAGCACTTCCTCCCTCCAGTCATCATTTATTTGATGGCCTCATTGGGAAAGTCTTCCAGACCGATGAGAGGTTACCAGAGAATAGCTTTTTCCATTTTTCCCTTACCATGGTGTACTTCCAGTCAGTGCCTGGGATCCCCTATAAACATTTGATCCCAGGGGTATTCCTTTTCCACATGATGCTCAGGGAGCTCTCCCATTCTCATAAGATAGCAGTGAGATCAAGTCTGAGCTAGGTGCTCTTTCTCAAGTATGTCTGATGCCAATGCAGTTCGGGAGTGCTGGAGATGCTGTTCCCAACTCTGTTACCAACTTTCCTTGGTGCCATCAAGCTTTCTGAGTAGGTGATTAGCCTCATCTTCTTCTCCTGATGTGACTTGTCTGCATTTATTGAGGGGTTCTTTAGGCTAAGACACTGCCAACCTTCCTTGAGCAGATGGCTTTTTCCAGATTTTATCTCTGTGTTTCTGGCTCCTTGGTGCCTAGCTCACTGTGCTCCGTGTTCTTCCAAGTCATGGGGAAACTTCGAAAACAGAGCACATCTCAGTCTTCAACCTATGGCTTCTAGCCAAGGGAGTTGCTCACATCTACACATACCTCAATCAGCGTTTCCCTTCCATCATCCCACCTCAGGATAAGAGTGTGCCCATCTCCTCAGGGTAGCCTCTTCCTCTCCTCCAGTTCCCCCTTCCCTTTCTCTCACCCTACCAGCTGGCATGGTGCAAGCAGCCAGCAGCTGGGCCTCCTCCCAACATCCCCCCGGCACAAATGCAACTGCTGAGAGCATGCAAGACAGCTGCCTGGCGTCTCCTCCACAGCCCTCCCTCCCACCCTCCCTGACCACCTTCCCCGTTTCCTCATCAGCCTGGCTGCCCACCTCTCTCTTTGGCCACCCCAAAAGTGTGACTGCCCAAACCAAAGCTCGGCAACGTCTCTTCTTTCACCCAACTCTCTACAAGTGCAACGATGGGGGAGCATTCCTCCACCTCTCCTGCCACATCCTGCTGGCAGCCAAGTAGGATGACGATGACACAGTAGGGTTTGGGTACATTTTTTGCTCCGTCTTGTCCTGCAGCCAACCTCTGTGACCTCTGGATGAACCCAGTAAAAGAGAGTGTCTTTGGAGAATGCTCTTGCCGGTTTTACATCTGTGACCAGTTGCAATTTAAATTCCCCTTCTGTTTGGGAGAGGAAATGAGAGAGGCGCAAGGAAGAGTGATAGTTAAAACCAAAAAAAAAAAAAAAAAGAAAGAAGAAGAAGAAAGGAAAAAGAAAACAGAAGTTGGATAAGAACAAACAAGAAACAAAGGGAACTGAGGCAAATCTTGCGGTTGGAAAGAACTTGGCATAATGTGGAATAAGTCAATGTTTCATAATATGCTAATATCTTTTTTCTAAGAAAACAGTGGAAAAATAACAGGGCCTTATCTTGAGTCCATCGCTACTTCACATGTAGCTTTGCAAGGTCACTGTCGGGGTGGGAATGTGCTGAGCATTTCACTGACACTGGCTGAGAAATTGTCCAACGTCATGGTATGACAGGTAATTAAAGCTTGGTGCAAAGGGCAGCTCACAGCCCCAACTGCACGTCCAACGGTCAACGCAAACATTGATGGATCACCACTGGCTGAGCTGGTGAGGACTGAACTCATCACTCTTGCTGCTTAAAGCTTCTCCTACCTCCAATGGGCAGCCAAACCTCTTCTCCCTGAATAGCAGCACCATCAAAATGGTCAATCGTGGAATGTCTGGAATGGGACAGGGAAGCAAATGGCGTAAACTTGCCTGGAGATGGGATAATTTTGACTCATTCATCGTAAAATTATTAAATGTCTGAGAGCTACCAGGAAAGACTGATCTGCATTGATGTCCTTCATTTTTCTTCTGTTTATGTTCATTGCAGTTGGGAAAAACCCCACCAAATGCAGTGAGCAGTGAATGAGATCAGGACAAGGACATTGCAGTGATTCAATCACTGCTACTTGTGTTTTCCCAATAACTTCTGTGATTTGGATGCTATGGTTGTAATAAGGCAAGAGGATCTTAAGCTTTGAAACAGGTTTTCAGAGTACTTTTAGTTCTGATGTGACTGCAGCCTCCCAGACACTAAATCTGCTTATACCATAAGTTGCCTGGGGAAAAGATAGTTCATCTTTATGTATTTGTATCGATCTAACATTAAAACCTCATTTTCACCTAGAACTGCTTATTGCTACCCTAAGTATTGTAGTAAAAGAGTATAGCAACAACACATTAAGGCTCCTGCCTAATTGTCTCCTGACAAAGCTACATGTTTCAACTTTGAGGAAAAAAAAAAAAAAAAAGACTTTATTCCAAATTAAATGAAAACTAAATAGTTCATTTTCCTTAGCAAAGATGCTTTAATAATTTTCACTGAGAAAAAAAGAAAGCAGAAAAAAAAAAAACCTTTTTCATTTGACTTTCAGGTTTCTTTGGGTTGCTTTCCTGTCAGAATTCTGGTAGATAAATGAAACGTGAGATGCCACAGAGGTGGAAACTCTACAGCTCTCAAATAGGAAATATTCAGGTTCCTTGTCTGGAAATGAAAAAAAATGGAAAGAACCCAGGCTCTGGGGAGTCCAGTGCTCTCAAGAGGCTCCAGGATCTTGAGAGTGTGTCATGGAGGATGGATATTTTGGGTTCCCAAATCTCAGGTTGGCCTAAAGAGCCTGATGGAACTCTCAGGGTTTCGGAGACTCTACCATCTGACCAGCCATGAGGTGAGCTGGTAAAAAATCAGGTGGAAAAACCCTTTCCCAGCATTTCAAAACCAGCTGGTCAAATTGTCCATGACTTTGAAGTATTTTTACTATGGAAGAAATAAGTGTTCTCCGATTAAACTATTTTGCTATTTTACCTAAAATTCCCCAAATAGCCAGATTAAATAAAAGGCCTCGAGCCTTGGATGTATAAATATATAAATATATAAATATATATTTTCTTGAGGGAAGTATAAGCAGGGAGAGGAGAGCAACAATTTTCACAAGACTGAGGCATGTTCAGGACAGCAGCCACCAGATTCCAGCCCCCATTTTAAAACACAGAAAAGCAGCAGCGTGGAAGGAAAGAGAAAAAAAAAGGAAGAGAAAAAGCAGTGCTATTCCCTATTCCATCCCCTCTTCCTGTCAAAAATGCAAATGGTTTCTGTATGAATCCAAGGGCTTTGCTGACTATTAGCTCAGCTGCAGTGCGTTCAAGTGGAAAGCTGCAGAGCTGAGAATTGCCAGCAGCTTCTCCCAGCCCCATTAACTTCTTACTCACACAGTTTGTCAGTGAAGTGGCTGGAAGGAGCGTTTTGTTGTGTTTTTTTTTTTCTTTTTTCTTTTCCCATTCTGAGAAATTGTAGGGAGCAATCATTTGCCTCAGCTGAAATGCAGCTACCTCCGGAGAGGCACATGGTGGCAATTTCCCATCAGGTGCAGGTGCATCATCAGTCTAGGGAAGTAAGGTGGAATAAGTGCTCCAGCTGGTGCACAAGAGAGTTTAAAGATGGAATTTGGATATTAAGACAAGTTTCTTCATGCCAGCTGCGTATGAGGTGCTTTGTTTTCCTCTGCAGAGCTTTCCTTCAGTCTGCTGCCCCTTGAAGCTCACTCCTATGGCATCCAAAGGAGAGCAAGTTGGCTGTTTGCAGTTATGCCACTGGATCTGGCTTCAACACCACTGTATCAATCTACAGTGGAAAGACTGTGTGTACTCCACATTTTAGGCATCTTTGGGACATGTTTTCCATTGCCTCAGAGGTACCTGCATCTCCAACTGTTCCTATTTTTCTGTGGCTGGCATCTTTGAGTAAAATGCTGACCTGAGCTCTTCTGAGCACTGCTAGATGGCTGACAGCAGAAGGAACTGAGGGACAGTTGAAACACTGGGGAACCTGATAGAAGAGGTGACACTGTGTGGATAAATGGAAACTCAGTAGAATAAAAGAAGAAGAACTAGATTTAAAAGAACAAAGACTTCTAGTTTGCTTGGCTCCACGTTGACTCTATGAAAGACACATGTATGAAGAAGGCTCAGTGTAAATCTGATGATTTTCTAAAGATGTGATGTGTTTGGATCCTGGATATGAAACATCTACTTTCCGTTGAGACTGTGTCACAGTTCTGCCTTTATCCTGTGGTGTTTTCTGAATTTGTTCTGTCTGATTACGGTCACGTTTAGAGAACTGTTGCTTCAGAACACAAAGGCCCCTCACCTGTTGTCTCTCATCCTCTGCCAGTGAATGCCAGACACTTCCAAAGAAGGTGAGGAATCAAACTGCTCATCTAATCTTTGTTCTGCTAAAACTACCCTAGATGGAAGGTCTGAGATCCAACAAGACCATCTCATAATCCAGAGGTACGATGGTTAGAAGTTATTCAGTCTATCAACTTGTGTATTTATAAGGCCCTCAGTATAAATACACAAGAAAAATCATATGACCTTAAGCACAGGGGTATTAGAAATAGAATGAAATGTAATAGTATGGGGTTGAGTACTTAGATACTGACAACAAGAATAGCTGCTTTAAGCTGGGGGCTCAGCCACTGGAAACAACGAAGTTACAGGGGAAGGATGTGGATGCATGTGTTCATCATAGCACAATTAGTCACTGTTGATGGGATGCAGTCATGGAAAAGCAGAATGCAGTAGCTGAACACGGTACAGGAGCTATTCATAGCAAAGACAGTGAAGTGTTAATAGCATGGGACAAGATTTCTCTTGGCAAACCAGAGACTGTTCTGGTGCTGCATCTCCAAAAAAGGTGAATTTGTGCTGGAACAAATAAAGAAAAGGGCTTCTTTGGTGATCAGGTAGACAGAGAGCCAATCCAATGGGAGGAAAGGAGGAGGGCTTGTTTTCTTTAGCCTAGCAAAAAACAAGGATGTGTTGGTCTTTATTAATACATTGGGGAGGTAAAAATTGCAGAGTGTGACAAGTTACTCATGTTAAAGGACAGTGCTAGGACAAGAACAAATGGGTGTAAACAAGCTGGGAATAAATTTAGTCTGGAAATTAATATAAGGTTTCTAAAGCTCTCATCATCTTGGACATCTATTCTTACTACACCTTCCTCTCTGGCTTTGGCCACTACAAAATTCCTCTACTGCTTCTGCAAGGTCATTGCCCTCACCTGTCTCTTTATGTCTCTCCCCTTGTATTTCTTTTTCTGTCACATCAGAGGTGTTGCTCAATTTGTTTGTCTGCAGTGTCAAAGCCATTCCTCCTAACCCTTCTCTCATCTTCAGGCCAGCATCAGAGCCAAATCCTTTTTGTTCTGGGTTTTTTTTTCCCTAGCTTTCAGGCTGTATCATCTGCACCTGTTAATTTTTCAGCATCTGGGAGAGGAAAGCTTCTTGGAAGTGAAGAAAAAGGGCCACAAATTTTTGCTCAGACTAGATTGAAAATGATTTTTATTTTTTTTTTACTCAGAGGATTGAGTAGCATGGGAAGGGGTTACCCAGAAAGGTGGGGACATCTCCATCTTTAGGGGATTCTGCGACTACCTAAGAGTTGCAGTGAACATAATGCAGTACTGGCATAAGTCCTGATTCAAGCAGAATCTGGGCTAGATTGTCTCCAGATCTCCTTCCAACTGATATTTCATTGCTGCTATGAAATCAAAGGGATCTGGGTGAGGTCAGACTATCATAGAATCACAGAACTGCAGGGGCTGGAAGAGACCTCAGGAGATCATTGCGTTCAACGCCCTGTAAAGCAGTTCCCTACAATAGGTCACACAGGTTGGCATCCAACTGGGTCTTGAATATCTCCACAATAGGTGACACCACCACCTCTTTGGGTAACCTGTTCTAATGCTCCCTGACTGTAAGTAAGTTCTTCTGCATGTTAGTACTGCACGTTCCATTTTTAGGTCATTGCTGCTTGCTCTATTGCTACACACCACTGAGAAGAGCCTGGCCTCATCCATTTGCCTCCCACCTCCCTTCAGATATTTATGAACATGAATCAGATCTCCCTCCAGTCTCCTTTTCCCCAGGCTGAACAGACCCAGGTCACTCAGTTACTATGGACCAATGACCTTCATATCATCACCTGAAAAGAATTTGTGCTGTAACTTTCTATGCCCATTGTGCTATAACTAGTCAGCTAGTTGTGAAATAGCTGTGATATCTTTGTGCTTCTTTTATAATTGAACAGCAATCCAAAAGACCTTCAAGATCATCAAGTCCAACCCATCCCCACCGTGCCCACTGACGAGATCTTATAGGAAGGGAGAAAATGAAGTCAGTGGACAAATACACACCAAAAGATTTGCATTAAAAATATCTCTTTCAAAGTTAAGCTGGCAGAGATTGTACAGTCTGACCGTGAGATCTGACGGTGGAACAATCTCTGCTAAACTAAACTGTCTGGGACAGGAATTTGAGCAGTAACCTCTTAATTGAGACTGTCAGGATTTTCCTTGGCACAGTTTTGGCCTTGGCCAGTGACTCTATCTGAGGCAATTTATGGGAGATCATAGTCACTGGTTACAGTGATGGTTACAGCAAGAAGGCACCTCTGGTGGTCGTAGACCCTTCCCACCAGGCAGCCTGAGGGAGCAGAAGGCATTTGGAAATGAGCACAGGGGCTGTGTTGTGCCGCTTTGAGGGTCAGAAAATGATCCTGGACTTTGTAGTGGAAGAGATGTAGCCTATAATGTGGCGCCTGTTATTTGCAGTTATGTTCCCTTACTCCATAACTCAGCTAAAGCTCATTTATATTGTCAAATTATGTCTTCTCTATTACAGCCTTGAGCTGAGCGTTTTATGTTTTTCCTTTCTTCTGAAACAATTTGAAGACAGCAATTTTTTTTAACTCGTAAATTTGGAGCCAAGTAAAAGCAGAGGATTTACAGCCCCAGACATTGAGTATCTGCAGCTCAATGATGTTAGGGGAGGAGCATAGTGGAGTACCTCTTCTCTTATTGCCTTTGTGTGCCTGGTCCTCTCTGCAACATCTGCTCCAGAGTATAGAGTGCTATTTCTTGCTCTCCCACAGAGATCTGAGTCCATGTTGCCTCTCTCCTAATCACTTCCCATTCATGTGGAAAGGGGAGGAAGCAATAGCCAACACATTTCAATTCAGTGGCAGAGCTGAGACCCATTCCCTACGCTTCTCACAGAGGATCTGCAGTTCAGGGCTGTTGTCTACTGTGCAAACTGATGTCTAACCAATAGAGTGAATCATAGAATGGCCTGGGTTGAAAAGGGCCACAGTGATCATCTAGTTTCAACTCCCTGCTATGTGCAGGGTCACCAAGCACCAGACAAGGCTGCCCAGAGTCACATCCAGCCTGGCTTTGAATGCCTCCAGGGATGGGGCATCCACACCCTCCTTGGGCACCAGTGATGTTCAACAAGGTCCTTGACTGTTAAAAAAGAAGTGGCCTGTGTGAAACTTTAGAGGCATTTGGCTCTAAAGGTCAGTGGTTTTGTGCTTCATCTCATTCCATAGCCATATCATTGCACACACAGCCCTTGCTTTTTCCAGTCCCAGGGAACAAAGGATCTGCCCTTATCAAAGCTGTTCATTTTACAGACTTTGTGGTCACTTTCCAGGACGGAGCTCAACAGCACTGCACAATAAGATGTGTCATACCTTCAGCAATTCTCATCACTCTAATTCTGTACTGGACTTTCTGCAAATAGCCTTCATTTTTCCAGGTGGAAATGGGAGCCCAGAAACTGCTGATGTTCATCTAAAATGTGGGTCATATCATGAAGCTCCCAGTAGCTGCTTGCTTTCTGGAATTGATCCTGCCCTCTTTCCCTCTCCTATGGCTGTCAGCACAAGGCATCAGCACTGTGTTTTGGCCTTGGCGGGCAGGCTGTGTTTCCACTAAACACCTCCTGGAGAGTTGCTAAGTCACTGACTAAATGGTCTGCATTGCTGAGCTGTCTTCTGAAGCTGGCAATTAATCACCCAATGCTTGAGCTGGCTAAAATCAACTTGACTGAAGACACAGAGAGACAGTAGGAATGACAGAACAGGGAGTGAAAAAAGAATATCCAGCAAATAAGAAAAGAAGAATACAAGAGAAAGACCTTTCCTGGAGTTGCCTGCGTGATGTTCTCTGACTCCAGTCTAATCTTCCCTGATTGAAACAGAGCAGCAGAGTTCAACCAACGTGACTAACGTCAGTGGGAGCTGTTGCCCTCACCTTCAGTGCTATAATTAACTGAGGAAATATGAGTTTCACAGGCTCTCAGACATGATCTTAGCTTGCTGGGGAAATGAACCAATGATGATGTGCCCGCTTGTGTCCGCTGTCCCCTTTGCTCCCTCCCTCCCCACACAGGTCCTATTCCCGCCCCACACAAGAACAACAGCAGCTGTGTTGGTATTTATATTCACTCCAGACTGGAAAATCACCACCGACACAGAGCCAGACCCTGCCTTTGAGCAGACCTTCTGCCAAGTGCTGATGCTTGCAGCTCCCACAGCATCCTCTTTTGGTTTCATCGGCTCCAAGCCCGTGTCTCATCACCATTCATCTGCTGCTGGTGGATGATGATTGTGCACATCCTACCTCCAATGGGTTTGGCATGCAAGACACATCTCTTGGCCCACAGCCTGTTCCCATGCTGACCTTTCCTAAAGGCTCCTTGCTATGGTCAGAGTGGGTCGTGGAGGAGACAGCTTGCTCCCATTTGCTACCCACATCACCAAAGCATGCAAGCCAGTGTTGTACACCTGGTGCTTACTGGTTTATATGATGGCTGTGCACCGGGCTGGTGAGCTGTATAAGTACAGAACTGAATGTACACCTGTGACATAAAGGTATATATATCAGTAGCTGGGCTTTATCTACATCCTCCATAGGAGACAGGAGAAAAAAATAAAAGACTGTGAACAGGCTTTTGCAGAACAACTCACAATATGCTGTGTGGAGCTAACCATTATGCCAAGACATATGTTCTCTCCCCTTACAGATCTCTGATGTGTCTATCAGAAATATATGCCACAAATACATATATATACAGTAGAGGTTTATGATAATCCAGTGAAAACTAGATCACTAGAAGCTATGAGAACAAATGGTTAGTTAGAGCTTATAACCACACCATTAGATGAAAAAGAAAAATTGTTAAAAGCAGCTACTGATATGACCCTGTGAGCACACATAATAACCTCACTACCCTGGAGTTCACCCTCTCTTCAGTGCCACTGCCCTGTACAAATCAAGTTTCACTCCCTCCCTCCCTGGCCATGCTCCATTCAGCTCAGCCCCATCTGCTCCTGCTATTCTGAAACTGCACCAGCCAGGAGTTTCTGAGTGGAGACTTGCAAGACTGACTGCAGCCAGCAGAACTAAGGACACCCAGGATTGCTGAGCAATCCACTTCTTTCCATTTTCTCACATCATATCCAGCTTTTAGAGTTGCAGACTTGTAGGAGGTGTGAGTACTGGGTGGTGGGGCTGCTGGCATTGCTTCAGGAACAACGTGGATGAGAGTCCATCAGATTTCGAATAAGAGAATCACAGAATCACTAAGGCTGGAAAAGACCTCTGAATTGCCAAGCCCAAGCCCAACCTATCCCAGCATGCCCACTGACCATGTCCCTCAGTGACACATCTCTACAGTTCTTCAACGCATCCAGGGCACAGTGACTCCAACACTTCCCTGGGCAGCCTGTTCCAATGGCTGATCACACTGAGAAGAAATATTTCCTAATATCCAACTTCTGCCCTCTCATGGCAACCGCTGCCCTTACTATTTTGATGTCAACCAAGGACAAAACCTCAGCCCCTTAATGGCCGTGGCACATGATGTCATGTGTCACTGAGTGCACCCAGGACGTTGTCCTCAGAAGGAGTCAGGCTGGTCTCATTGCCACCAACAAAGCTGCCCTACAAAACCAGTGGCACGTACATGACAAACTGTCCTCTTTCTTTCTTCCATACTGGTGATGTTTGTGCAAAGCCTGGGAGGAGAGGAGTGGGAAGCTAACAATTATTTTTTAATGAATTCTTGGCAGATTGAAGCCTCTGTTAATCACAGCTCCCTCCTTCAACCTTGTTTATTGGCTGTGGCTTCAGAAAGGATGGGGAGAAGGAGCCAGCATTTCTCACCCAGGTCCAAGAGAAAGTCTCATCAGCAGGGACATCTGACATGGGAGTCTGTCTGCCCTGGCTCCAGCTTGAAACTCAATGGCTCCATTAGCAGAAGAGCAGCAAGGTTACAACGTCTGGTCTGAATCCTTGAAATGGTGCTGGTGGGTCAGGCATAGCTGAGCCAAGAGCCAAAGGAAAATGCATTCAATCCACTGTAAAACATATGAGAGAATATTTCATCTCAGCAAAGACCAACAGAGAAAAACAGGGATCAGAAAGCACAGCATGGCTCACTCAGCATCATGCTGATGATTTTCAAGGGTAGAAGTTGGAGCAGAATCAAAAGCTTGTAAGTCCTAGTACAGCACTTTATCCATTAGGCAACTTTGCCCAGTTGTGGTTACATGTTGGTGAGTGGAAATATATTTTGTTATCAGCTGCTGAATCTCTTGCCTGGCACAGCAACAGGCTAAACTGAGGCTTCCAGATGACAAAACACCCTCTCCTGCTCCTTCCTCACCTAAACTTTCCCCTTAATTTCTATTACACATAAGAATCTGCTCTGGTCTGTCTTCCTTGGTATCACAGGATATTCCTAGCCTTTGCACATGATCTGCTAAACGTGACTCTGTTTCACTGTGTTTCATTTATTACCCGTGTCCTGTAGAGCATTTCAGGAGATTCTGAGACAACAGTGTGACAGCATTCAAAAACCAATGTTTTCTTATTTAGAGATAATTCCCAATTCTCCACGAGGCACAGCTACAGAAAGAAAATAAAGGAGTGGGGGAACGCTCTTCATCCCCAAATGCCCTTTTTTGTTTGACATCCAAACTTGTCTTGAGAAACTGTCCATTTTGGAACCATCTTCTTTGCAGACTGAAAATCAGAACAAACATTTTTACCTCGTCGTATGAGCTTCTGTTTGCCAACTTTAAAAATATTCCTATCAAATTTGGAAAGGTCGCAGCCAGGATGAAATGGCTCAGTTTTTAGAACAGATCATTATGATTGTGATTTGCAGGAAACTTTGGGCAAAAAAAAAAAAAAAAAATAATAATAATTGTGTGTTCTTCCACTTCAGAACAAAACCAGATTTCAGAATCATGACTTTTCCTACCAAAGAAAACGGAGTGGTTCCCACACAGCCGTCCTGTTCAGGAAAGACAAGGAAGGGTTTGTTGAATAATTGGCAAGAGCAAGAGATATCCAAAGGAGGAAAAAATGAGCTGGGAGAAGGTCTGAAGAAGGTTTTGATTCCAGACTCAGAGGTCAGCCCAAACCTGAATTGCTCTGTAAGCATGAAACACCCCAAAACAAGAACTTCACCATCACCCACCCCCAAAAGAGACATGCTATAAAAAAACCTATCTTCCTAGCAGCTTGCTTTGGATAGAACCTTCCTATAGATGCTCTTAGAGCAGTGGAAAGTGGCGGAGGTTGCCCTCAGCACCTTGGCTGCCCTCTCTCCATCAGCTTAGCATTTCCAACGATGCATGTACTCTCCTTTGTTTCCTTTGGCCAGAGTGTTTTGAGGCTTCATGGGGAATAAAAAGAAACAACACTGGCAGCCATCCTTCTTCCCTACATCCACCATCATCATGCCTGTCTGCTAAATGCCTTCAATGCAAACCTACATGCTGCTGCCTTGGGTGCTTGTTGTCATGCACAGGTAAAGTAAAGGCCTTGCTGATTCCAGCAGTGGTTTTGCTTTGCAGCCATTTGCTGCCTCCAGTCCCTCTGCAGAGACAATTCTCTCTGCTGGTTTTGGCAGCCTTCATTGAAGGGTAAGATCTACCCATACTCTCTGACATGGTCTTAAGTTCCCCTTCTTTGGCAAATGGTTATTAGCACCTCTTGGAAACAGTACAAATAATAATAAAAGAGAAAGTTATAGGCTGGGGAAATTGTGGATACAGGTTTGTATGAATTTTTAATGCATTTCAGGGCCAACGCCTGAAATGAAACGAGGGTCATGGTTTAGTGGGCATGGTGGTGATGGGTTGATTATTGGACCAGGTGATCTTAGAAGTCTTTTCCAACCTGAATGATTCTGTGTTTCTATGAATGTTGTTCTCCTTCTGCAGTTATCCTCTGCTGATAACTTCTTTGATATCAAGTCTAAGAACACTGAAGCAATCAGATGCGTAGCTGCTTATTCTGTCTTGAAACGTTAAGTGTGAAAAATCAGAAACTGGTTTTCATGCCCATGACTCATGGACCATCCCAGCTGAGCTAGTAAAAGGAAAAAAACTCATTTTTAGCCGGTCCAGGTCAGATTTAAATACTTATTCCAGATACCCAGATATTCTCTGGGTGAGAAAAGTGGTTGGGCTGTGCCCTCAGAGGCACAGCATGCTTGGATCTCCTCCGGGAGATGTGCTGTCGACACCGTTCCCTCTCGGTGCTGCAGAACAACCTCCGTTTTTCACAGCTCCCCAGGGTGTGTGCCCTCGAATGGTGCTCACCAGATCCTGACCCAGGTCACAAATCCTCAAGTTCCGGAGTAATGTAAAATACACATCATAAATAGACGTGTCCCTGGCCCCGGCTCGCTCTCAGCTTTGCTTCTGTTTTCTTGAGCCTAGTCTGCCTGATTTTCTCCAGTAGTTCAATCATATTTATTAGGAATTTATAGTTCTCTGTAGGGTTTTTATATTTAGCTGCCTACACTGGAAAACCGCATTTTTATAGATGTTGGATACCACACCTTTCTCTGTGGCTCCTCGAGGAGCTTTTTTTTTCTCCTTTTTGTGCTTTATGTTTGATTTCTGTAGTTTGTCTCTATCCATTGCTCCAGTCCACCAAGATTGTAAACTACTTATCAACAAAGCAAACAGCGGGCCACATTTAAATGGCTGCAAGTGCTCAGTTGGGATTGGATCATCTTTGGGTAACACAGCTCCTTGGCTCTGTCTCTGACAAAGAGAAGGAGGAAAAAGAACAACTTTACAATGTTGGTAAAAGACCAGACATGTTGCTCAGTTTTGTAGAGGCAGAGAGTTCCTAGAATCATAGAACCATTAAGGTTGGAAAAGACCACTGAGATCATTTTGCCCAAATGTAGTTGCAAAGTATCTCATCGGTCCTTGCAAGATTACCCCTCTACATATGTTAGTAGTCTTTATTTTAGGTTGTTCATGGCCAATGCTCTTCTGATCTAAACCCAGAGAAAACCAATTCTTGTCAATGATTGTATCCGTTTCACAGTCCTTTAAAGCCTGATTCCATATGAGCAAACAGAGATAAGAGAGGCCAAGACCTATGTGGCCTTGCTGTTTGTTTGTAGCAGGTCAGTGGGAAGGCAAAACTAACCCATAGGCTGTGCTAAGGGCTCTAAAACTATAAATCTGAGAGGAAAAACTCATTGGTCTGTCATTTTCTTAGGGACTATTTACTAATACACAATAAAAGGGAATGCCAGTGAACTCATCCTGAGCACAAGTTTACTCTGTTCAGATTCTTTAAGGTGTTTAAAGAGGTTAATATTCACAGGGTAGGCAGCAGAACTTGAGAGATTCTATCCCAAGAATGAGAAGAAGAATATTTCTGCAAACCCAATTGTATATGCAATTTGTTTTCTCACGTGCTAGAAATTAAACCAGGGAGCCAGAAGGCAGCTGGCTTTTTGCCGTCCCACTACTATATCTCCTTACAAAGCCTTTTTAACTGCTGTTAATTTTTTTTTTTTGTATGTATAAAATCTCTGCCAAGATAAGGAGCTGGATAAATGAGTATTAAGAAATCCAGGATGAAGAAATTCCAGGAAGGAGCTTGGTGCTTTGGTGAGTGCGTGGCTAAGTATAGACATAACTGCTATAGTCATGGAATAGTTATGGCTAGATGGTAATTCTGAAGGTGTCTGGTCACAACCCCCACTCAAAGCTAGCCTAGCTTTAAAGTCATATCTAACTTCAAAATTGCTCCAAGGTTGGTTTTTCCCATTTATTTCAAAAAAATAGTCCCCTTGTTGGTAAACTGCCCATCAAATTGTCATTGATGTTTTGGAGAAACGACAAAACTTTATCACATGGGAGACTGAAAGTCATCTTACTGCCTTTTTACAGAGGGATGCTAATGGCTGGGAAGATGAAACAGCGTAATCATGGCTACGCATAGATCCTGGTGAAGCTTGCAAATAAACACACTTACTGCTGGTGATTTAAATCCACACCTATTTTGCCGTTATCCAGTTTCCCTTTATCTATCCAAGCCCATATACTTGTAAATTGTAAGAGGAAAAATAATGAGATTACTGAGATTACTGGCATTTTGTTATAAGTAGCCAAAAACCAGCCCAGGTTGCTTAGCAAGCATAACCTACTGCAGGAAATCTTAGCACCAGATAACAGCCCACGACTACACAGCAGCCCCAAAGGCAATGGAGTCTCTGCTCTGTGCTGGAAGCTTTCAGGCATGACCTATCTAATAATGCATCACTTCTTTTTATTAAGAATCTGGAACCTAGTAAAGACTTCATGTTCCCTTAATAGTCTTGCCCTAAATTAAAGAAACCACCAACAGCTCATTAATACCTCATTAGAAGGTGTGAATACAAGATATAAAGGGAAGGTACTGTAAAGTAACCATTAGGAAAAAGAATTGAAAAATCAAACTCCTCCCAGGTAATCTTCTCATACTTACCAATTTATCAGCAAAGGCCAGATCTCATCACTTTTGGCTTGCATACACTAGCTCCTTTATTTACAGTGAGTCAGACTGGAAATCCTATTTATTCTGCAGTCCTGGCACAACTGCAGATACCAGGGTTAGGAAATTAAGCCTGCCAAATTTCAGGATTTCTAATTCACGGGAAATTTTGGCATTTGGAAATTTGCTTTTATTCTGACTAAGAAAATAAAATTCTTTCCTTCGCTATTGCCTGTGACTGGAAATTCTGACTTAAAAATATGATTTTAGAAATATTGACCTGAGGATTATTGTTCATGTTGGTGGAAATCTGTATTATTTGTAAAGGAAATATTTGTTACAGTGGAAGTAGATCTCCTTCAGATGTGCAGTTCAATGTTATTTTCTTATCATAAGAGAAAACCACCTCGGTTTGGGGAGTTGGACTAGATGACCTTCACATATCCCTTCCAATTCAATCGACTCTGTGATTCCATGATTCAGAATGTATACACTGAATGCAACCATACATGTAAATCCAGTGGCAAAAGGAGCAGTAGGGACAGCTGCTGCTGTTCAGTTGATGTGAGAAGTTAACAGGGACAGCACATCAATTGAACAGCAGCAGCTGTCCCTGTTAACTTCTCCCAAGAAAAGGGGCTCCACCAGATAATGCAGTTCCTCTGTTTTTTTCTTTTTCTGGCTATAAGGAACAGTTTGATCCACTATACAGCAAGGTGCTAAGGAAGATCTAATCTTAATTTTCTGGCACAAGAAATGAGAACATAACACTGAAGAAGTGCCTGAGCTGTAGAAAGATTAATTTCAGAAGTTTAGCACCTGAAAATCAAAGGCACAGAACGTGTAACCATATAAGCCATCCATGATACCAAAAACCACACAAAGTTATTCAGACAAATCACTTGCAGCAAGAAGAGCTCAATCGGAGATTGAAGCCATGTATGAACAATGATGCACTGAAAAATCTGAGAAACAGATGGCATCACTCTACTTTCACTAGAAAGGCTTTCAATAAAATCTTCTTGCAGTGGGATAGCTCAGTAAAGACCCTCCTTTTCACATGGCACGTAGGACACAAAGACACAAAGCTGGAAAAGCATTGGTGCCTTTTTTTTTCCTGACCAAAATCAGGTATTCAATGTCTGATTCAGTTATTTCAGATTCCTTGAAGGGAGATATTTTATGAGTACTCGTCTACTCATAAAGTAGATAATTGTGTTTGGTCAGATGGCTCGGATCCTGAAAGGGGCTCACATCCTAAATAATACTTGAATGTTGGTCTACACTGGGGATATATAGGGAAAATTGATCTCATCTAGCTGTAGGGGTAAGAATCAAATTCGGATTGAAACAAGGGTTGAATGACACCTCAATGCCATGATCAAGTGGGCATTTTGATGTAGCCAAACCAGCTTGCTTTAAACTGTAGGTGTAAGGATGGTTGATAGGGTGGACTGATTCTTAGTGAAGAGGGAGGCAACCTATTCCATTGGAGGGTGCTTGCAATCCTATTTCAAATCTTTTCCTTGGTAGAAACGTGATAAAATGGATCATTTTTTGATGCAGAAAGGGAATCAAATGATGAGCAGATCTGCTGGCTGCTCCTGCACACCACAAGCTCTGGGAGTCCTCAAGATACTTTCAATTACACAAACCAAAAAGCACTCCTACTACAAAGAAGCTGAAGAGAAGTCCTGAAATTTCTATGCCAGAATATATTCACCCAACATGCTGAACAGTTGGGAAGGGAAAGGAAGGGAAGGGAAGGGAAGGGAAGGGAAGGGAAGGGAAGGGAAGGGAAGGGAAGGGAAGGGAAGGGAAGGGAAGGGAAGGGAAGGGAAGGGAAGGGAAGGGAAGGGAAGGGAAGGGAAGGGAAGGGAAGGGAAGGGAAGGGAAGGGAAGGGAAGGGAAGGGAAGGGAAGGGAAGGGAAGGGAAGGGAAGGGAAGGGAAATTCTGCACAAAGAAGGTAGACTGAAAATAGGTGATCAGTAATGTCCTTTTCAACCCAGGCCATTCTATGATTCTATGATTCATTCTGTGAAAAACAACAAAAAAAGCAAAATAAAGAGCAAACCACGTGGGACGCATCCATACAGTAGGACAATGCTTTTTGCAACCCTCTACTGTCAGCAGTAGTGCCTGTACACTAGCGTGGGAAGGCCATGATCTAAAGCCTGTTGAAGTCAGTGGAAAGACTCCCGTTGACCTCAGAGGCTCAGTTTTATCCTCTGAGCATAGGAGAACTCCAGCTGCGGTTTAGTAACTGCTGGTGGTCCGAGTGCCTGTGGTGAGTGGGCTGCATCTAGGCCATAGAAGCCTATTAAGCCTAAAGACATATGAGCTACCAAGTCTGCGTTTCCTAAGCTCGATTGGGTGTGCAGTGGTTTGCAAGAAAATTTGAGGGTTGGCAGAGTTCTCCCAAAAAGTTTGAGAATTAGTGATCTGGTACCTTCACTAATGGCTTTTTACTTGTAGCACATGCCAGGACTATTCTGTGTATTCTGACAATGATTTCACTGAGGCTGGGCATAGTTACTTGTCCTTGTTCCAGTGTCTGTTTTCCTAGAAATCCTTTATTTCACCCTAGGGAGCAGATGAAACCAAGACCTGTAGCCTAAAGCTCTGCATTGCTCTCTACTACTGCAGTGATAGCCCAGAACATTGGTTAGCTTTTCTTTCTTTTCTTTTTTTTAAATTTTATTTTTAAATTTGTTTGTTGTCCCTTTCCTTCCATTGGATGTGCAAGCCATTGGGGAATACTTTTGCAAAGAATATTAACTTTCACTTCCTTATGTAATTAGAAGTGGATGAACTCCTAGTCACCCTCTACTTGACTGAGGGAAAATTACCTCATGCCCAGTTGTTACTGAGTGAAAATCCCCTGCTGTTACAACATCTCCCTTTTACAGGAATCCCAGTTAAAACTAAGAATTTCCTCTTATAATCTTCACACCAAACTTCCCCTGTTTGGCTCAACGCAACTTTAGAGGAAAAGATTTTGTACCACAAGTTCACCCTGGGACAAAAATCAATCCATTTTGGTTTTTAACATCTCAAGTGTGGACATCACGACCGTAGCCCAGTATTTTAGCAGTGGTCTCAAGAATACTGGAGAGAATCTGAGTGCTGAATCCACCAGGGCTGTGCTCAAACATCCAAAGGCTTCATTAGCCCTCATCCTGCAGCACTGTTCCAGCACCACAATCCCAACCTGGTCAGGGCTGATGCTTTCCAGGATGCTGTCTCCAGTCTCATGTGAATTGCATTCTTTGTTTGCCAATTACTGGCCATTAATTTGGCTGCTTTAAAATTGTACACCGTGCAAACAAGCTGCCCAAGCAAGTGATCCAAACCACTTGGGCATTATGGATCTGTTTCTGGTGATTTTCATTGCTTTTCAGTAGTCTGCCACGTCTGTGGATTATGCCAGCAATAATTTTTCTGCTTTTCTTGGATGGATAAAATATGTAAATAAAGGTGTTGTATGGTGTTGGGTCAGGGTGGATTGCTGTGGGACCCCTTCTAGCTGTGCTTCAGACAGATTAGGAGCCCCTGCGTGCAGATATTTCCTGAGATCTATCAAGTAGCCAGTTTTAGTCCATTCAAGGCAAAGATTTTAAGTTCTGTAACTTCTGTAACCAATGATCTTCTTGAAAATTATTCTTGTTATTCTTCCCTTTCTATTCCTAACATTCCTGTTCAGAGGTTTTCTGCACAATACAACACAACTCAACACAGCTCAACACAACATAGCTCAACCCAACACAACTCAACACAACACAACTCAACACAACACAGCAATGCAAGGAAAAAATTCAGCATTTAGTGTCAATGGCAGGGAACAATATGTCACTGGGAGCTGGGAATGAGCAGTGAGTGATGAGAATCTACCAGCTTTGTTCTGCTGATGGTGAGATGTTTGTTTTCCATTGGAAAATAATCTGGTTTCACCTGTTTTGGAAACAACAGGTTCTGTCCTATTTTCCCTCTCCCCCCATCTTTCTCTGCTGGATTTCATAATGAGTAAAAGCCACATTAACTATTCAAATGGTTGTGCTGCAATGGAGGGATGGCAGAAATGTCTCAGGAAAGAATAAGGCTCTTTTTTCATGATTTCAGTTGTTTCCCATCAGTAAAAAGGAGCAGCAGGGAGCCAGATTCTACTTAACAGCTCTGTATAACACAGCTCCCATTTGTTTTGCTCAGTCCTAAAGCCTTGGTTGCATCTCTCTCCCCTACCCTTACGTCTCTCATTACTAATCTGAGCCTTCCATTTCTCAAGGAAATATTTTGTCCCCAGTTACAAAAGGGACACTAGGCAAAGGTAAACCAGCCATGTAGGATCTTAGCAACCCAGAGAACCATCCAGGGACCAGAGAAGAGGTAGGGAGGTCTGCAAGTCATTGGAACGTATCAGAAAGCAGCTGGGTGAAATGCCAGTTGGCAACCCTTTCAGCAGCCCTGTAGCTAAAGCACAAATGTTTTCAAGGGTCTCATAACCATGTTTTTCACCAGATAACTTCTCTTTCTCCTTTTTTTCACATTTGCCTATCCACCACGATACACATCTATCTGGAAAAGCTGCTGTATTTCTGACATCCATGCCAATCGGAATTATCCTTTGATCCTAGGTTACCGTAATAGACAGATATTAACTTTCCTTTGGTTTGTCTGCCTGGCTTTCTCTAAATAGTGGCAAGAAGAGCTTCCTCCTCTCATCACTCAAATATCAGACAGTACACAGAAATTTTAGATTTTTCTTCCTGATACTCCCATCCACATTCTCACTCCACACCAGACACTCTTCTACAAGGTATTTTTAAGTCAATATGCTGACATTTAGACAGGGAGAAAGTAATATATATGTATATATATGGAAAGAAAAGAAAAGAAAAGAAAAGAAAAGAAAAGAAAAGAAAAGAAAAGAAAAGAAAAGAAAAGAAAAGAAAAGAAAAGAAAAGAAAAGAAAAGAAAAGAAAAGAAAAGAAAAGAAAAGAAAAGAAAAGAAAAGAAAAGAAAAGAAAAGAAAAGAAAAGAAAAGAAAAGAAAAGAAAAGAAAAGACACATGCCCAAACTGTCAATGGCCAGTACAGAACATCAGAACACTGGAGAAATCTCCCTGTACCATCAAGTATGAGATGTGCTCATGGCACTAGGCTACCCACCCCAAGTAAATGGTTTGAATACAGACTCTGAGAGCTTGTCTGGGTCACTCATACTTTTCTTGTGCTGAACAGCACAGCAGTAACAACTCAGTTAAGCACTGAGAAGTAGTGAGCAGAACATTACCATCCCAAAAAGCATGTATCTGTAAATGAGCAGGACAGATTCCTACCACCTCTGTCAGGATCTAGAGACTGAATCCTTGTTTTTTTCTAACATATTTGAAGTCCCTGCATGAATGCTGCTATTGCATGCAGGGTTATTCTCAGGGCAGCAATCAAATACAGAGCAGAACTGCAAGCAGATTGTTCTGTTTACTAATAATAATTAGGTTTCAAGGACTGTCCGAAGATAACCCAAGTCTAAGTTACATTCTTGGCACGAGGTGCAACCAAGATGAGGGTGGCCAACTTCAATCAGATATGGAGCATCAAGCACAAATAGTCTGAATGTGAACTACCTGTACTGGAAAAAATGGGAAGGGATGGAAACAATGTGTGACCATTCAGATACTGTGACTTCAGGAATGTCACACTCAGCAAGTACTACCAATTCTGCTCAAGCTATTTCTGTTAATTTGTGTCCTTTTATTATCTCAGCTCCTTTTGGCTGAAAAATAGGAGACAGTTGCTGTGGTTGGGGAAGTCTGGAGGGATCAGAGCTAGGATGATTCCAAAAGGAGCAGAGGAGAGGAATAGAGCTGACAATACCTGCATTGAACTGAAAGTGTAAACCTTAGAGATGTCAGCATCTCTCTGAGATCCTTTCCAGTGCATGTCTTGCAGTTCAGCTGGGTGAACATCCTTGGTAACATCTTAGTGCCTTGGGGATGTTTGTGCAGTCCAAACCTTCTGAGAAGGTATTGGCTTGTAAAGTAGAGGTAGGAGACTTTGACCTTGACTTCAAAGGTGAGAGAAACGTCAGCCCTATGATCAGCCAGGATTACCTGAGGGTCATAATTAAGTTCTTATTCTGCTACCAAAATAGATTGATTTCAGAAAGCCTGGGCATACACCTCATTGACTTCAAGGATGAATGCTGTGCTCCCCTCTTGCTGCAGTCAGGACGTATTAGAAAATCTTGACCTCAACATTTCTTTGTCTCCAATCCCTACTTGCAGCTCCCGTTGATAATGCTTTCCTGAATTTGGGTGAATCCAGAGGATGGTTAATTAACTGTTATGGGAGGAGTCACTAGATGGCAATGTTACTCATGCTCACCAGGGCAAGGTATTTTGGCCAGCTGGTGAAAGATGTTTTGTTTTGTTTTGTTTCATGATGAAGAAAGATCGTTTTGCTCAAGTTTGTTGTGAGGCAGACTTCAGAGAAAAGCTCTATCTGGAAAGAGAGAACTTGTTCCTCGTTTTGGTCTTTTAAAGTAAATTCTTGAGGAAAAAATCCTAAGTTTGGTGTTTAAGTTGGCATTTTTAGAGCAGAAAGCAGATCAAGATCACATTTTCAAGACCAGGGCTCAAATATTAGAATTGCATGAAACCAAAATACCCCCAAACTCCCTTTCACGCATGTTTTCTTCATTGAGAAGATTAAGCCTCAGTTTTCTGTACCTGTTATTCTGAATCTATTACTGCAAACTAGGCAAACCCAGGGTAAAAGAACTGGATTGCTGGGACTTTCCTGTTGTCCAAGCTGTCTCCAATCACCTTCAAACCAAAGCTAACCACCTTGTCCATAGGCTGTTTCTGGGCATGTTTTGGAAGCTAGCACAGACGGGGGGCCATGCCCATTAGTCAGCCACCCTGCCTTAGAAAGTGAGAGAATATAATCACACAGATATGATCATTCTACAGTAATGGATTCAGACCAGGGAATGGTCCCAGCTACATTTAATTTGTCAGCATCAATTTAGCCTTAGTGTCTGAAACCTGAGGGATGTGGCTCAGTGGCCATGTTGGGAATGGGTTCATAGTTGGACTCAGTGATCTTAGAGAACATTTCCAACCTCAGCTGATTCTATGATTCTGTGAAATGAAGCGAAGAAAAAGTGAACTTATTCTGGATATGTGGCATAATTTGAGAATATGAAGCAAGAAATGTTACTGCACAATGTGTGCTGAGGCTCTGGATGCCTATCTCCTTTGGATATGTGTTTTAAATTAGGAAGTTTATCCAAGGTGGATCGAAGAGAGGCTGTGCTGCCATCCCAGTTACTGTCATCAGATGATGCTTGATGTATTCCAGGAGCAGTTTGGTGGCAGGCTTGTATTCCTGACAGAAGGAATTATTCTGTAATGAAATTAGATGAGGAATTTAGCTTTACATGGGGATCGTGAGTATCTGTGTCTCTATACAATGTAAATCTAAACTTGTGCTAATTTCTCCAAGTCCTGCTCTCATAAGGGGAGAAAGGGCCTCCCTCGTCCTGTTTACATTTTCCTAATTACCTCATTTGTTCTTTGTTTACTGAGGGATTGGGTTCTTAGGAGACATCACAACACTACCAGGATGGCCCTTGATTGGAGAGGCCCTGAGCGGACCTAAGGAGAGGATCGGATGGCAGAGATGGGGATATGCTCATTATCCTCAAGAATTTGAGAGCTTTAAACACCAGCAAAGGAGCATGGTCTGAGGGCATGGAAAGAGAGGCACGATATCAAGGAAAGAAAATACCAGCCAAAGACTTAACCATCCTTTTGGGCCCCTTCCCTTTCAGTGTGCAATATTCTATGACTGAGTGATAACTAGGAAGCATTCCCTACCTGTGCAATCACATAACTCAAAGAACAGCTTCAGAGAGCACATCCTGGGAGCTATCTCCCTTAGGATTAGGATTCCTCACATAGTGCAGGGTGTGTTTGAGCCTCTTGATCTATCACAGGCAAGAAATATGGTGCAGCTCAGGGTACTTGCAATAACCTGAATCTAGGAAAAACAAAACTTCATAGAATCATGGAATCATAGAATGGTCTGGGTTGAAAAGGTCCACAATGAGCATCTGGTTTCAACCCCCCTGCTGTGTGCAGGGTCGCCAACCAGCAGACCAGGCTGCCCAGAGCCACATCCAGCCTGGCCTTGAATGCCTGCAGGGATGGGGCATCCACAGCCTCCTTGGGCAACCTGTTCCAGTGCCTCACCACCCTCTGTGTGATAAACTTCCTCCTAATATCCAACCTAAACCTCCCCTGTCTAAGTCTAAAGCCACTCCCCCTTGTCCTATCAAGGGGAATGCTGAGGGAATGTCACTGTCAGTTTGTGGCTATTTGCTTCCACGGCTTATCTGCTTTAACATGATCATAGTGGTTCTCTGAGCACCTTGTGCACAGCACTTCTGGCTTGACCCCCTCTTTGGATCAGACACTTTGCTCCAGGAACAGCTTCTTTGTGATTTTCTGGCCACTTTCTCTCCCTGAAGATCATGGTTAAGGTTGAGAAAGATCACTACAATCTTCAAGTCCAACCACTAGCCCATGAAATTGCTTCACCTGTTTCATCTTGCATGACAAGGGTAATGTTCACTGGCCCAACTCCAAAATATCCAGTGAACAACTAGTTGCAAAAGGAAATCTAGTCCAGCCCTTTGAATACTGGTTTGGGACATGGATACCTTGGATTTAAGCCACAGCTTAATGTGGCTTGCTAAAAGGTTGTTGAGCAACTCTGGCTAAATGACAAGATTTGCCAACAGAAATGATGTCTCACAATGCCCAGTGGTGATTCTAACAGTACAGTGATGACCGGCTCTGACAGTGAAGCTCCTGCTTTGGGTTGAGCCTTGTGGATTTCAGGAGGGGAAGAAGACTCATCCCTGGACCATGTGGTACAGGCAATGCTCAGGGTGGATGGACAGCACTCCCACCACAGAGACCCAGGTCCGGGACTTTGCTGGAACCTAGTAACCTTGACTCATAACTTGTGGTTTCCCTGGAGGGAGAGGGTCAGCTCAGTTCAGAGCATCCACAATAACGATGAGGTTACGTTACACCCTACCAAATGATGGCTCTGCAGTGATGTGGGTATTAAGCATCCTGAAACAAGGTATAAACTTACAGAACTTACTGACAAGTAGGAGGCAGGCTGCGGCAGTCCAGATGGATAGTGTTGGAGGATTGCCCTGGGACAGTAAGTAAACTCAGTGCAGTGTGCATCTGCACTGTCTGGCGTGGACTCATGAGTGAATTACCCTGCTGACTGTAACTAAATTTCTTCTTTTAGGGAAACAGCTACAAGGGAGCCTGGGAATCATCAAGTGTGCCTGAAGCATGGACAATCATTGGAGCAAAACAGGAATTAAACAGAAATTGTAAACTTATATTCTCTGTGTAATGAAAGAAGAATCATCACATCCATTTTGCATTATAGTCTTGATCTCATTATACACAATAAATAGAAGATGTGGATGCAAGTCTTTTCTTGACCTTGAAGGAAATCAAATCCATAGCTCGGTTATTTTAGAACTTCTTTTGCCAATGCCTGGGAGAGATGGGCCACTTAGTGTCCATTTGTGAGAGTAGGTGTTATAAACTCTATTGGTGGGAGACACTCTCCTCATTAGATATACAAGTTCAGGTGCCATGAATCCTTCTGGAAACGCAGCCTTTCCTTGCTTTCCATCTTGTTTTCCAGGTCTTACACAGCTGGCTAGGCTGACCAATCAACTTGACAAAGGAAATCAAGTCAGGAGTATTGCTCTGTTCTATCCACTAAGTTGCATTGTGGTATGCAGCCAGCACTCCTGATCCTGTAGTCTTCACACACCTTGTAGTTACTTGCATCATAAGGGAATGAGTGAGGTTTATTTCACAAAGATGCTGGAACGAGGGGTGATGATCTCAATTCACAGTTTTACTGAGATATCGGTTTAATTCAGCTTCAGGCTGTCTGTGCAAACCAAAGTGATCAATTCTTCTGTCAAACCAAATCATCTTCTACATACACTTGTACAATGTTATTGCCAAATCACTTTAAATTTTATAAAATTTAAAATTCAAAGATCAAAACTATAGTTAAGGTCAGGCACCTGCCTTGGGGATTTAAGACCTACGTCTGCCAGCTCTCACAGGAGAAAGACAAGTAACCACTTTGTGCATGTGATGTCTGTGCATGCAGGCACACCATGACCTAATGGAACAGGAAAACTATCTCTTTTTCAGGAACAGGGGTGTTGTTTCCATATTCCCATGGCTTTCTATCAACTCAGGTCTCTAAACAAAAAGTGCACTGTTTGCTTATAGTATTGATGGGAACTCCTCAAAATGCAAGCAAAGTGGAACAGACCCAGGTAGAAGGAAGAAAACCCAAAGACAATAGTCTACAGGGCTAGGGGAACCATTCATTCCAGAGTGGTGATTTTGAAGTCTGCAGTCTTCATGTTCACTGCCATTGCAGTCACCACCTCATAAACTTAGCAGGTTCCAGGAATTCATTTATTTGCTCCCTCTGGAAGACTTGCTCCAGTCGTTAAAAATCATCTTCCACTTTCCAACCTAAATTTATTCATGACCAGTTTATCCCCATCTGTTCCGATGCCAATGATGTCTTAGGTTTAAATAGCTTTTTTCCCTCTCTACTCTTTAACTCCCATTTTATTTATAGGGTATGATCTTAACTGCTCCAATCTTGCATTTTGCTGAGCTAAACACGTCAAAGACTTTGAGTCTCCTAAACAGGGCACACCCTTCCTCTGATGGTCCTTGTTGCCCTTTGCACCTATTCCAGGTTGAATTCATCTTCCTTCAACGCAACAAACTAAAATCAACCCTTAGAGTCCAGTGGCTTTGTATGATGCTATTAACAGGTTCACCAGGCTAGAGAGGCCCTTTGTGCAGGGCATTCCTTTTAAAAGTCATCTTGCTCCATCTCAAGAAAACTGTAGCCATAGAATCCTAAGTGTTGGAAAAGACCTCTAAGATCACCAAGTCCAAATATCAACCCATCCCCACCATGCCCACTAAACCATGTTTCCGTGTGCCATATCCCCATGTTTCTTTAAAACCTCCAGTCATTTCTATCCTACCTCTACTGGAAAACTGCTGCCTGGTCTCCACCATAATCTTACATGTGCGTACGCTTTACAATCATTCTTTTTTCTTGTCCCATAGCTTTGTTCCTAAAGGGACAAGTAATACTCAGCATCTTTGTCTCTCCCATCTGAAGGAGGAAACACTTTTCCCTTCATTTCTGGAACATATTATTTTAGGATTAGCTCCTCTTGCACTTTTAATTAAGGAAGGCCATACTAAAGTAACTCTAGTTCTTCATCCTCTTCTGCATGGAAGTGCTACAACCATGGCTGCATTCAGGCTATCCAGAGCATGTTAGCCCATGAGTAAACTCTTTTTCTTTCTACACCCAGGTTTTCTTAAAAAGGAAACCAAGCAGTTCAGTCCATATTAGAACACGGTATGTGATGTGGGTGACCTGTGGTGAAAGGTATTTGAAAAAAAAAAAAAAGAAAGGAATCATCTTGACAATCATTTTATATCAACATTCCTTTCTCTACCAGCAGACAACCCACACAATACTGAAAATGGGTAGAATTTGGAGACACCATTTCCTCCTCCAAGTAAAAATGAAACCAAGTCCAAGAAGCCCCAAGGAGCTCATGGCACGAGTCCCAGGGATGGGGAGAAAACACCATGGTCCTTACAACTGAACCATTTACTGTGACTCACTCCAGTGACTCATCAGAACAAAGCTGAATTCAAAAGTGGGGAAGGGAGACTTGCCACCTTTCCCTGTTCTTTTTGCCTAAGTATGGTTCCCAGAACTGTATCAAACAACATCAGAATTCCTTATCAGGAAGTGGCATAAAAAGGACATTATGGGCTCTATTTTAAGGTACTGTTAAGAAACTTCTTCTACTTACACAGCAAGAACTTCTCTGCTCTTTCTGCTCTCATTATCAAATCCATAACCACCAGCATCTGCAGCAGCAAAAAGCCAGATGGCTTTGTGTCTCCAATTTACAGGTGAGAAAACTAAGGCTCAGGTGGAATTACTGACTACCTCCAGTCAGCCACCAGCGAAAGCAGGAACGTAATGCATTTGCCTCCATTTCCCAAAGATGTGGATGCCTTGAAACTAAGCTCCCAGTCTAATGGGAGCAGATCTCTATTACTATTCCTCTTTTCTCAATGGGAAAGACCCCCTGTAGAAGGATGCTTAGTAGTTTACACTTAGTAGAGCATATAAACAGGAGAGGGAATGGCTGTTTATGAGAGTGGATAGTGATAGGATAAGGAGGGATAGTTTTAAACTGAGACGGGGAGGTTTGGATTAGACATTAGGAAGAAGTTTTTCACCCAGAGGCACTGTTACAGGTTGCCCAAGGAGGCTGTGGATGCCCCATCCCTGCAGGTATTCAAGGCCAGGCTGGATGTGGCTCTGGGCAGCCTGGTCTGCTGGTTGGTGACCCTGCACACAGCAGGGGGTTGGAACTGGATGATCATTGTGGTCTTTTTCAACCCAGGCCATTCTGTCATTCTATGATACTCCTGAGTCAAAAGATGAGTCTCAATGCTTGCCTTCCCCAAATGAAAGGAGAGCTCCCCAAGTACTGAGTGCTACCAGGTGTCCTTGCAAAAGTCCCTGTCTAAGAGACTTTCCAAGTAGAAGTCACAATAAGGATGAGGAGGATGAGATGCACTCTGAAATAAACACACTCATTTGTTGTTAATTTTGCAGTCAAAAAATCTGACACCCACCAGGGAGTTTCTTCCCTCTCTCCTTCTGGCTCAAGATGAGAAACATTTCTTTTTAATTTTTCTTTCTCTTTCTCTTTTTTTTTTTTAATTATTTTTAATTTTAAATTCTTGTTCAGGTTTATAATGCAAGGAAGTCAAGGAAATTGCAAGTGACTCAAGAGGATGCAGAACATTTCGTCTAAACAAGTCAGCTCCTCACTGCAACTTTTTCCACATTTGGAGCCACATGCTGCTGGAAATCCCACCAAACGTTGAAAGGAATGGAAAGAAATGACAAATATCTCATGAACTTCTTGCTGGCCTGGCAGTAGCAATAGTCATGGGCCAAGTGCAGGTCACAGAGGATGCAGCCAGCTCTGGTGCAGAGCAGAGCAGCTAACACAGAATTGCTCTGACAGAAATGCACGACTGGTTGAGTCCTTAGATGATCAGAGCAGTCTTCTCATGAAGAAAAGTGTGTCAGAAAAAAGGTACAGCAGAGCGATGGAGTAGCCCACTGTTTTTGCAGGAAAATAAAATGTAGAGCTGAGTTCCCCCCGCCTTATGAAATGGGAAAGGTCTCAGGGATGATTGTAGTGTCTGCAGAGATGCCATGGTAAGAGAACTTTTCTGTAAGTTGAAGTAGTGTTTAGCTTGCAGATACTCAGGTACTCAGATCATGGAATCCTCAAAGTTGGAAAAGACCTCTAGAATCACCAACTGCAACCCATCCCACCATGCCCACTGGCCATGTCCCTCAGTGCCACATCTCCATGGTTCTGGAAACACCTCCACATATGGTGACTCCACTACTACCCTGAGCAGCCTGTGTCACTCTTTCAGAGAAGAAATTTTTCCTAATATCCAGCTTGAATGTTCAAAGATAGATGCTTGCCCTTGCATGAGACACCTAAGCTCCTATTATAACCAATGGAAACCCAGTGGATCACTGGTGAGTGATCCACATCAGCCTAAAGCAGACACCAGATGATCTGCTCCATACAGTGGTATCCCAGGGCATCACAGGAGTTCCTGGATGCCTGTGTTAGGGCAAATGAACCAGCCTGTGACATCAGAGCTTGTCTCTGACAGATGAGAGGAGGCAATGGTGCGAAACAGACGCAACATAGAACCTGGGAGGCAAGGTTTTCCCAGCTAGGTGATTAGGAGGAGCAGAGCCCCAAATAGATTTGACAGGAGAGTTGGTGAGATGAGCGTGGCCTTCTTGGATGTGATGATTGCCACCAACGCGGAGGAATTTGGAAGCATGGGACCATGGGGAATCACAGTGCCTGGCAGGCATTTCACAGCCTGGGGACTTGGCTATCCCCACCTCCGGTAAATACACATTTCCACCAGGAGGGCTGGCAGCCAGCCTCAGCACAGCCTGTCCTCAGCACCCAAGGCCACAGCAGGGCTGGTGTGCAGTCGTGTGACCGACAGATTCCACCTAGATCATGTCAGTAAGGTCCACATCTCTCTTCTTATTTTTTCTCCTCCTTCCTCCCTCCTTCTTTTTTCTCTTTCTTTCTTTCTTTTTTTTTTTTTTCCTTCTTTTTAAATATAACTTGTTGCATCTACGCCAATAAAAACTAGTTAAAAAATCAGACCGTTCCCTGCAATTTCAGTAAACCTGCCCAGTGTTGGAAGCCTCCCAGCAGGGTCATGAACTGCTTTCTATACGTCCTGTGCCTCTATTTTTAAACTGGTGGTTGGCACTCTGGCATTCAAATTGCTCTTTCCCAACAGATATTCAGGAATAGAGCATCCCCTAAAACTTCATTGCTGCCACACAGCCTTAGGACACTGAGATCAAGGGGTGCTCCTCAGCCTGAAAAATGGTATGGACTCTAAACAGCTTACAAACCAACAGGGAAAATAAAAAACAAAACAAAACAAAACAACTGCCCCATAAGTTATTCTCATTGAGGCAAGAAGCCATTGAGAGGCTGGAGGTCAGATGGCCGAAAAAATCTCAGCACAGATTTCCCATTGGTTTCTACAAGGCTTTCGCTTTTGTGTAGATCTGAAGAATACTCAAAGTATTTTCTCCAACAAAGGATTTTCCCTTTAGCAGAGGCATTAGACACTATCTCTGTGTGAAAACAAACTGAACCACCTCACCCCAGAGACCTGGACCCATTTGGACTAATCAAGTCAGAATCACATGGAGACAAAAACAACATCCTGACTCTTCCTAGCCTTGTTTCTCACAGCCACAGAGTCTAGAATTTGGTTCAGCATCACAGGAAAGCTTCCTAAAAGCAATTTCTTCCTGGGGGTATCTTTCTAGAATTCAGACATAAATTGTCCCCTTAGCACTGAGAAGCATGGTGGAACTGGACTCTTCCAGCTTTTCTTCCAAGTTGTTGCAACACCAACTGAAAGTCTCCTGATTCTGTGATGCTCAGCATCCTTTAGGAGAGAGAAAGATGAATTTCTGGATAAAATCCTGATGCACTGTCATACCTAGGATGCTAGGACCTAACTAGACCTAAGACCTAAGTAGACGCAAGACCTAAGATCCTAGGAACTGAATAGAAAATTGTCTAGAGTGGATTTAAAGAAGACAATACGTGTCTTTACTATCAAAAATAAGGCTGGAAGAGACCTGTCAATCTTGTCTGATCCATCTTTTAGCTCCATCACATTATTTTTCAACCATTCATTCCTTAAAACATTTCAGACATCTCTGTGATGTCAGTTTACCTTGACAGTGGGTCAGTGTTTGTAAGCTGCAAAGCCAAAACAAACCACTGTGATGTGTTTTGCTGCTCTGTCAAAAACAAGGCAAAGAACTCTGTTTCCCACTACTGACTGCTATGGACCACGTGTGAGGTGCTTTTAGGACATGGGAACATTTGGATTTGATAAATACAATACCTAGCTCTCTCTGTAGTTAAAGGATAAGGAGAGATCACAAATTTCAGCTCTTAGCTCCTCCTTCTCAGTGCTGAGTTTGCAGGCATATCATAGAATCACAGAAGGGATGGAAGGGACCCATGAGGGTCATCAATTCCTTGTCTCCACACAGCACCACCCAAAAATCAGACCATAGAGATGAGATACCACTACACAACTAGCTGGTTAAACACATTAGACTGAACAGAACACATCTGATGTTGCTTTAGGATTCTTTGTCTAGCTTCTGAAAAGTTTTTAGCAATTCTAAGATGCTAAGATGAGAAAAAAGAGCCAGTTGAGAAGGAGTAGAATAATTTCACAGTCTGACCTGGAATCAAAGTTTGTGATTTTTATCTTTTCTTCTGCTCTGCTAGAAGGTATCAGTCCCACAGAATTGTCTGTCATTCTGGATGGTGACTCCCATCATCACAGTGCTGCTCCAGCTGCACACAGTAGAAGTAGATGGTAAATGTGGCAGAGATACTCTGCCATAGTGAGAGAACTGGTGAGCATAGCTCTGCCATAAGTTCATAGTTAAATGGGAAAAGGCAGCAGAGATTAGTCATGCAGATCCATGCCAACAAGACTAGATGAGTGCGGAGTGGCACCTTGGCATGCAAATATCTGTACTACAAATCATACTTTACTCACAGGGCACTGCTGATTTCAGGAAACACAATCAAATCAGTCACACCCCAAATGGACTGCAAGGTGGGAGCAAAAGGGAGCAAAGGTCTGAGGTTTTTCCAGCTCAGCACACCTAAGGAAGGTTGTTACCAATGAAACTTACCTATAGGTTTTGTCCCATGTCTGCAGGTGGTTCCCAAGATCATAGAATCATAGAATAGTTTGAGTTGGAAGGGATCTTTAAAGGACATCTGGTCCAACTCCTCTGCAGTGAACAGGGACAACCACAGCTCCATCAGGTGCTCATCCAGCCTGACCTTGACCGTCTCCAGGAATGGAGAACCCATCACCTCTCTCTGGGCAAACTCTGCCAGTGCCTCAGCACCCTCTGTGTAACAAACTTTTTCATCATATCCAGTCTAAATTTCCCATCTTTGATTTTGAAACCATTTCCCCATGTCCTATCACAGCAGACTGCTAAAGAATCTATCCTCTTCTTTCTCATGACTCCCCTTTAGATACTGAAATGTCGTTTGATACTGACAGTCCATTTAAAGCGATGCACCACCATGTACATGCAAGGAATATACCCTCGCATAAACTCAACACAAACAGCTTTGGAAGCACATTTATTTCCTTTCCAGGTCCACACCCAGCTTGAGTCAGCTGCTGCTTCATACCTTCTCCCTCTTTCCACCAAGAGCTGATGCTAAATGTAGTTTTCTCAGCCAACATCTGGAGCTCCATGGTGGCTGCTTCGTTCTTCCAACACAACTCTACAAGCACACACACTCATGCACACATGCCTTGGGACCTGCCTGAATCATCATGTCCCTGAGCACCCCTCTTGGCTGCAGCATTTGCAGAGACAGTTATTCAAAGATCAGAGACACAGAGATGTTTTCTCATGCAACAAACAGATGCAAAAAGCAATCTTGGGAGCATAATGGTTATCTACTAGAATTCTGCTGGGTCACTGTGTATATTTTCCCCTGTTTTAGAACCCCCACTAATGCAGAAGATGTGACCTCTGCATTGGCTCGGGATGATTAATGAAAAGATATGAAGTAATGAGGAAGTATAGAATCATCATTTGATGGTGATGTGGTTTACTCTTTCATCCCTTGGCCAAGAGCATGGGGGAAAGATGGAAAATGAGAAACTATATGGGAAATATAGACTCAACATCTAGGAGCTTGATGATAGCTGAAGAAAGCTCACAAGTACATTGATATTAGCAGCAAATCAACCGAGGGCAGCTTATCTAAGAATTATCTTGCACTGTGGTCTTCCAGTCCCCAGCCATCTCTCTCTGGGGCAATGAGCTTAGTACTTCTGAGCACACGTCAGTGCCCATCCTTGCAAAGCCCACGGTTGGAAACCAATTGGGTGGTAACCACAACTACAAACAGCTCAGGAAGTGAATGGTACTTCTTTTGTCCTTTCTTCCCAGCCCAGACAAGAAAGTGCTTGATTAGTGAATCAAGGTCTGAGTGTTTACGCATGGGAAAGTATGACAAGTATGGGTGTGCAGGTAACAAGAGTTGTGACATAATGACCTACACCACATCCAGTCTTAGCTGAGAATATGGGATATGTCAAATATGCACACAGGACTGGTAGGAATGATGGAAGGTCCTGGGAAGCCTAAGCATAAGTGTGATCACCAGGGAGGCCTTATTGGAGCCTTCTGTATTTAAAGATGCCTACAGGAAAGCTGAAGAGGACTCAGCCACGGAGTGCAGACGAATAGTTCTTTACTCAGAATGTGGTGGGGCATGCGTGCAGGCTGCCCATATAAATGTAGGTGCCCCATCCCTGGAGGTGCTCAAGTCCAGGCTGGATGGGGCTGTAGGAAACCTGGTCCAGTTGGGAGATGCCCACTGCAGGGAGGTTGGACTAGATGATTTTTAAAAGTTCAAACCCACGCACACTCCTCCACCTGTGGGGCTTGTAGAGCAGCTCCGTAATTCAAACCACCATTGAGAAGGTGCTTTGATTCTGCCAACTCTGCTAAATAGCCAGCAGAGAGTGCGAGGTGGCAACCTCTTAAATCACCCCCACGTGAGTTGCCAGAATTTGTCTGGAGAAAACCTACAGCTACCTTTCATTGGCAACCTGCTTCCCAGTCTCAACAGAGAAGCCAAGGAATCAAGTGGAATAAGCTGCTTTCTGTCCCTCAGCTGCTTTCTCCAGGTCAAAATCAAACCCCTTTGGCAGGAAACTGAAAAAAAGAAAGCTAATGCTCTGACTGTTGGCACGTTACCTGGTCTGTGCATACACAGAGTAATTCAATCTGTAGGGCTGTCTCTCTGGCACCTTTCACAAGCCCTAAAAATTCAATCCACAGTGAGAAGGAAAACAGAGCAGTGCTTGTTTGGTTCTTTGCCCTGTTGTAGGAGTGTGAGACAGTCACTTGAAAGAGAGATGTTTCTCATGTAGGAAGCAAAGACTTTTGACCTGCATAAGACAAGCTACTCGTACATCACATTTTTGCTCCCTCTGCTTGACTGACAAAACCATAAATTTGCAATAATTTTGAAGCAGGAGGAGGTCTAAAGTAGAAAGAGCCTAAGGGCTGCATCTAGACCGCTTATTACAGCACTGAAAACAAACTGAGGTTGGAGTGTGGGAGCCTCAACTCACCTTAACTCCAGTTTTCTAGTCTTGGCATTTAGTAAAGACAGTCATCCACAGCTCATGTTTATAAGACGTGGGGAGAAAGAAGAAACTCTAAAAATTAATCAATCTCATCAAGTGAAGGTGAGAAAATTCAGAAACCTGTTCTGGGAATGCCTACTTTTCTCTGATCACTGCAGTTGGACAGCAGGCTGCCTTGTTCCTCTGCAGAATTATACTCTAACCACTAACGTGGCTCAGATGCCTACCAACATGTCCAAGCTCAGTAGAAGCATAAGCCATGCAGAGCACCTCCTTCTTAGGTTTGCCAGAGCCTGGCTCCTTGCCTGTTCAGTCAGGGGAGGGAAGGGGTCATGTTGCTTACTTGAAACATCTGTAATAAATGAGGTGCTTTCATTCCCTGCGTCTCTCTACTGACTGTACAGAGAAGTAAGCTCAGATAGTAGGTGGTCTGAATCCCTTCAATGTTATGAATGTACCCTCTTAAGAGGTAGGTCAAACACAACTGCAAGTGATATAGACGTACAAGTCAACTTGAAAGAGAGCTGTGCTCTGAAACCACTTCAGTTTTATCTGTATAAAGTCTATATCTACAAGGGAGTACTCAGGAAAACAAAGGTCAGTCAAAGAGAGGTATAGAATTAGCGTGCATCTTAGTTAAAGCATGTTCAGTTACAGGATTTTTTTTATTTGTCTTTTTTTGGATTTTTTTTTTTCCATAAATAAATAAGGCAGTTTTTGCTTTATTTAGTCACATCAGTCCTGGAAAGGAACACCTCTCCCTAGCTGGAAGTACCAAGCTGGTTTCATATGATGGCCTTGATCCAAGACCTTGCCATTTAGGGCCAGCTACATTCATCAAGAAGAAATAAAACAGAAAGAGATGCCATAGAAGAGAATCGTACTGACAGTTATGTTAGAATTTTATTGGTTACTGCTGCCCCATTCTGCTACCTGGTACTTCTGTCAGCTGGAAACAGCACAGTTATCCTCCCTCCACATCCAGGACAAATATCCTGTCAAGCAGATATACGGCTTTGGGAGCTCAGGTTGGTATGTCACCACAGCAGTGTGCTGCCCAGTCTGACTGTGGTGGTTTTGGATGGATTCAGGAATCTCGGGGCTATTTGTCATCATCACATCCAGAAGGTCATGGAGGTCCATGTGCAAGAGGAAACCACGTATCAGTTGGAAGCAATGTAGGACCATTCATCTGCTAACAAGGGCTGTTGATCTTTATTGATGATTAATACTGGTACTCAAAATGAAGATTCCTCCATGTAGTGAATCATAGTTTCTACCAAATCCTGCAGTGTCGCCCATAATCAAAGCCTTCTACAGGATGGGATCACATGGAATTAGTGCTTGCAACTCAGAATAGTCTACAGTTTTATGATTCTAGTAAACTAGTTGTGTTATTTTCCATAATCAATGGCCCACAAGGACATGGCATGGTTAACATTATGCACAACTTCCTCCTGCTTCACAAGGAAAGAAGGGTCTCTGTCACTGTTCACCATGGAGTCTGCCAGTAGATGCTGTATGGTTTTGGTTTCCACGTGCATTGCAGAAGCTGTAAAACAGTTTTATATTTTCCAAGCATCAAGAGCTCCATTAATTATGGCAAAAATGAGGAGAGGTAAGAGAACATTTCTGGAAGTTAGAATGCTTTATCATTCAGGGCTTTAAATGAAGACTAAGTGGCTTTTCCCCTTCAGTGATAAAACTCCAGGAAACTATGAAAGCTCAGAGTCAGCTTGGCACCCGTATTTGAAAAGTGCATGAATACTTTGTGTTGGGGCCTGGAAAACAGTGGAAATAAATCATTACTAACTGCTGGCTGCCCGGCATTCTTTCACATAAATAGAGTTGGATGTTCCTGATAATGACACGGGGATTATTGGCTGTTTCTCTTACATATTATTTCACCTTGTATTTCCATATTAACTGGGTACACTAGAAACATCGAGATACTAACCAGAAGCAAAGCTGATTTTCAGAAGCATCATTGCTGCAACCAATGAGTGAGCCCAGTCTTTGAGAAAAACACAGTTCTTACCAGGAAGACTTCATATTGGAATATCAGTCACGCTCTGGCTCCCTTGGTGGAAGTAGCTGTTACAGTAAATGGCACTCAGTGAGACTAAGTAGTTGGCTGGTGTCATTCAAGAGAGTAATTCCTGTATCTCCTGCATTGCAAGTGATTTTCGGAGTAGTGTGACTGTTCTTCCAATTCTTTCCAAGAGTCATCAGCAATAAACTGAATTTCTGGGGATTACTTGGAATGAAAATCCATTGACAAGGGAGGTGGCTGTTTCTCATGCTGACTGCTGTTGTCATGTGGTGGCTTGTAATGTTTTAACTGGCTTCCTAAAGGAAGCCCAAATCCCACTATCCTCATTAAGGCATTCTGTGGAGTCATAAAAAGAAGATCGGGAAAAGACTAATTAGGTCATTTTGTCAGTTCACCCTTGACCAACACGAAGTTGTTCCCTACTGTGTAATTCCCCCAGGACTTCTGAATGACTCAAGTCCAAGGGCTTCCACTGCTGTCCTCCGTAAGCTGTTCCACAGCTCTTTAGGTTGAGGCACTTTTATTTCTGCCATGCCTGTTTTCAATTACTTGATTTCATGCCGTATCTCCCATTTCTAATTCTTTCTCCTTTTCTAAGTAACTTGTTTCTCTTATTCCTTTCCTAGTATTCCTTTTATGACATGAGATTCAAATCTGGAAGGGATGTGGTAAGATCTACCAGTCCACCCTCTGCATTCCATGGCATTTTTGGTAGATGTGGCTCCAGCATTCACTTAATGGATGGAGTGATGGAGATGACAACCCTTCTGCCAGAATTATATTCCATTGTTTTGTCACTTTTCACTTAAGAAAATAGAATCCTAGAATGGCTTGGGAAGTTCATCTAGTTCCAGCCTCTTCTATGGAGTGGTTGCCCCTATCAGCTCAGGCTTCCCAGGGTTCCACCCATGGCCTTGGGCACTTTCACTGATGGGACACCCAAAGTTCTCCAGGCAGACTGTGCCAGGGCCTCACCACCTTCTAAGTAAAGAATTTCTTTGTAACATCTAAACTAAATCTCCCCTTTTTTAGTTTAGAACCATTCCCTGCTTGTCCCATCTGCCTGTGCAAAAAGTTTGTCCCCTTTCTGTTTATTAACACTCTAAGTACTGGATGGTCCTATTCTCTAACTCACATTTACATTCAACCTGTGCACGTTTTTTCCCCCTTTTTTCCTATAGTCTCATACTTATTTTAAGTTCGTTGCTGAGTTCTTCCTTGACCTTTCTCATTTCTCATTTGGATTAAGCTCATTTGATCTCTCCTTACAGATCAGCCCTCTCATCATCCTCCTCCATCGCTCCAGATGGACTCTCCAGTTGGTCCTTATCTTTCTTAAAATGGATCAGCCAATACTGACTGGAGCAGAACCATTCCATTCCAATAGAATGTTATATTCCTTCTGCACTCTGTAGAACAATACTAATTTTTTTTTTACAAGAGCAGGAATTTTTTTGTGATCAGTTTGTAATCCACTGTAACTCCCTCAAAGTTTCTCTGCAGAATGGAGACATGAGCAGCTATTCTCCGTTTGACATTTATCCAAGCAGTTAATCTTGCTCAGACACAGTCCTTGCACATAACTCCTTTAAATATAATCTGCTTTTTAAATCTTTTTTTTTTTTTTTTTTTTTTTTTTACTGCTTGGCTATCAATTTGCTGTTCTGGGCCAGGAGAATCAGAACTGTGGGCTATAATTTTAGGACACACGTTTGCTTGCTTTAGTGGCCTCTCTTAAAGAAACTGCTACGTGGTCAGAGCCAGCTTAGTGATCCTGTGATGGATATTTTGGGAAGAATAACATCACCATTTCCAGTCTTTCTTTCCTTGTATCTAGATGGGTTTTACCATAAAAATTTAAATACAGCTTTGTTTCCAGATCCTTGCATGATCCGTCCCCCATGTTGCCTCTTGTAGGCAGCCCTACAAGAAATCTTCACAGCTTCAAACAAAATGCACATCCAGAATGACAAACTATGCTCTCCTACTACATGCTAGGCTGGGTGAAGGGAAAAAATAGCCAGGGAAAAGCTGGAGAACCCCCCTAGGAGATACCATGTAAGATCTGGAGGATGCATGAGGTCACTAAGGGGAGAATGTGTAGGGCACTGGCTGGCCAAGAGTGACTTGAAAAAGACCAAGGAGAAGAAATGACCTGGGTTTGACTTGTGCATTCCCAAGATGAAATTCAAAAAGCTGCCAGCGCAGAAAGGAAACATCTTTTTCCTTTCAGACAGAGCCCTCCCAGGTACAACAGCTCCCATTGCACTGTGCTAGAAAACAGATTCCTCCACCGGCACCTCTGTTCAGTCTAGGTGGTACCAAGTCATCTGTCCTCAGCTGCCTTCCAGCCACCTCACCTCCAGCAGGCACGGGATCACCAGCCTCATCAACAACCTCTTCCCCTTCTCCTGGCAGTCCTTGCATAGCCAAACATCCCGAATCACAGAGCCTGTCCTGCATCCCCATTGGGCTGCACTCATAGCCCCGTGCGTGTCCCAGCGCCGACCTGCCAAGATGTTTGTGTAGATAAAGCAAACCAAATAGTTCACCTACCTTCCAAAGGATCACCAAGTTAAAAACAGATGGAGAATGCTGGCGATGGAGGACTATTTTTTCTTTTTTTTCTTTCCCTGCCAATGACTCAGAAGGCCAGTAACAGCATTCTGGCCCTGGCATTGGCCCAGCATATCCTGTTGAGTCATGGCTGATGTCTGCACTCTAATCTTAACACATGTGGATGGGCTTGTTAGAACTTGTTATCCATCCCTGGCTACCAAAATATCCTCCTGCTTGACCTACCCCATGCATTACACAACAGAACTTCTGTGTTTGTGCATGCACGCATAGGCACAAATGTGTGCGTAGGCTCTTGTGAGTGCAAATGGGTATGGATGGGAGGGAGGTGCACAAGTGGATACGGTGGGAACAGGCTAAGGAAGCAGAAGGCCTGATTCCCTTCTGGTTGTTCTCCCCTCACTTGGAAGGAAAAAAAGAAAAAAAAAGAAAGAAAAAGGAAGGTTTTGAAGGCTTTGACACTACTCAAGCAGGATCTGATGCTGGCCTTGCATACAGCTGCTAACAGCAGCATCAGCAGGATTTTTATCCAGGCTGGTTTCTACCACTGGGTGATACTATATGCCCACAAACAACATAAGAATCAAGGAAAGCTAGTGATGTTGACCAGTTGCTGAACTACAAGATACTAGTGAAAAGACAGTGTAAGGCAGGAGTTTTTAACCTTTATTATTGTCATGATACACAGAGCTCCTAAAACTTTCCAGTGGAAGGATAATCCTGCATATACTAATTCCAAGCTTTCTTCTAGAAAGCCTTCAAGTTCTTGGTCACGTTTTTCAAAGTTAGCAATAGTCCATAGACCTCTTGTCCCTCTCCCCCTGCAGAAGACCACAGATTGCACATTTAAAATTGATGTTCTGGGCAGATAGACAGATAAGCAGCCGAACAGGAGAATGTATCGGTGAAATGAGATTAGGACTCACACTACAAAATTTATGTGCAGACCCTCCCCACATTGAAAGTACCCAGATGGGGGATTTTGCTTGGCCAGTGTTGTAAAGATAAAGCACATTTGCAAATGCAGATCCAGACTGAAGTTCAAACAGTCCTAACACTCAGGAATGTTCTGATTTGTGGTTTTGGTTTTAGTCCATATCAAACTATAAAATGAAAGATGAAGAGAGATTGCTTTGGAGATAGCAGGAGATAGACTGATGTGACCAGAGCTCTCGAATTCGGGGAGGTAGCAGAAACTCTCCAAAACAGAATTTCTCTTTCATATGCAAAACTACAGAACTAGAACACTTAGCACTTAAATTTTTTTTTTTTTCCTGGTGAAATGCTGGGACAGTTGCCATTGACTTCAGTGGAGTTTGGATTCCCTCCTAAACATTTAATCCTCCATATGGGGTAAGTATTTTTCATACTTTTTTGCAGATGGGGAAATGGAAAGGAATCACGTTGTAGCTACTCACCCAAGGCCAAAGCACGGTCAGTGCGAACTCCACATTTCCTGGTGCTGAGCCCCATGCTTGGACTTTGTGCCACGCTCTTTCTGGAGGGGAGGATGCTGGAGGCCACACACAGTGTGTGCATTCATGTTCTCTGCTCACTGCTTTCCTGTGCCCACGAGAACAATCTCCATCTTTCGTGCCTTTCTTCCACCGTAGCAGCAAGCAGTTCAGCCTGAGACAGAAGAGCAGGAGGGTGAAAAACACGTCCCCAAACTTCTTCCACAGCATGATAAGAGTTTGAGTGACCTTCTGTCATTGATCTACGGCTGAAATGGAAAATAATGGCATTCTGGCATTAAGTCAGACTTGTGCAGGACTAAAGCTGAACATCTGGGTTGACCTTCTGTCAAAAACATGAGAAAGAGCATGAGGTTATTTACTACCAGCTTTCTGGTGCTCCCTATCTTCTGGTATCAAAATTGATCTTTGGAACAATCCTCTGCTCTGGCCATCAGGAGAGACCAGAAGAAGTAAGCACCAGTATAAGCACTGCAGGCAAGAACTGAATGAAGTAGGATGAATCCACAGCCTACAGAAAGCTATCTCAATGCAACCCAGTTCTTCACTCTTGACCTGTGAGAGAGGTCACGCCCTGATAGATCAACCTGTGAATTTCTAGTTGTTTCTTTTATCTCATTTCTCATAGAACATCCCAGATCTCTCTTAAGAAAAACAAAGCAAGAAGTCTGAACATATCTCTGACATGTTAACCAGGAAGCAAAGAGAAGGCTCTTGTTGGCCAGAATTTGCTTCAGTCCCAGTACAAGCAGGAGCAGCACATACAGTTTAACTAAGACCACAATGGGGCCTCTCTTGTATCTTCTAATGTAATGGCCTCCAGTTGCACCAGGGGAGGTTCAGGTTGGATAGCAGGGAAAGTTTCTTCTCAGAAAGGGTGGTCTGGCACTGGAACAGGCATCCCAAGGAGGTGGTGGAGTCACCATCCCTGGAGTTGCTCAATAATCATGGAGATGTGGCCCTGATGGACATGGTCAGTGGGCATGGTGGGATGGGTTGGGGTTGGGATGGATGGGTTGAGTCCCTGGAAGTGTTCAAGGCCAGATTGGATGGGGTCCTGGGCAAGCTGGTCTAGTATTAAGTGGGAAGGTCGGTGGCCCTGCATGTAGCAGGGGGGCTGGAGATTCATGATCCTTGAGGTCCCTTCCAACCCTGGCCATTCTGTGATTCTATTGGAGATCTTAGAGGCCCTCTCTGACCTTAATGATTCTATGATTCTTCCATTTCGAGGTCTGCCTTGATGCTGATGAGAGCTACAGCTGTGAAGTGGGAAGATGCTTACTCCTGGAAGGTGATCCAGGTGCATAGACAGACAAGTGCACAGACAGACAAGTCTTCTGCATCCCAGAAACCATTTGTACATTTGACAGACAAATCCTCTCCTTTCTCTGCCTCAGTTTCCTGAACTGTGAACTGGGAATGATGAAATCATTTGGAAACCGTTTTGAGACCCAGTGGTGAAAAAAATAGGAGCTGATTGTTGCTAATATTATGCTAACATTTCATCTTCTCAGTAGCACTAGCAGAGAAAGAATAAAGGGCACCATGCCAGGAAAATGCTTCTAATAACACAGAAGTGCCGTGAGCTTTTCAAATAAAACTCTCACTTGGGAATCAGTGTGCCCAGGAGTCTGTAGCTCTATACCAAACAGGCTCTTGGCCTCCAACCAAGTGCATTGGTAATGGGTCCCAGCTGCATGCAGAGGAACAGGTGAGAAGGGAGACTGAGGGGCAAAGCAGCTATCTGACAGTGCAGCTCAGCACCATGAAAACACACAGAGCAGGCCAGGGAGGTAGTAGAGAGCACTGATTGGAGCAACAAATATCTGAGAGCAGCATTACAATATCCAGCTGTGTTCTGAAGAGGTATGGAAGTGCATTTCACAGACACTTAGACTTTGCCTGTTGAAGTTAAGGGATACTCTGCAAGAATTACAATGCATAGGTTTGGCACAGGAAGAGAGTCCACTACATCAAAGCTGGATTTGCCTTGACTTAGTCATACATCATGGTGTTGATGTTGAGGCATTCTTTCACAACCGAATGAACCACTAACAGGTGGTCATAGTGAGAACACATGTTGCAATTGTCCAGTTTATCATCTCTCCTAATTGATGACTCGATGATCCTTATGACCATTATGGGTCCCTTCCAACTCAGGATATCCTACATTCTATGATGAGATGTACAAAATACAATATAAATTTGGTCACAGCAGGAACCTCTCAGAAGGTGTCAAGAATGATCTCAGCATTTTGCATCTTAATCCCATGAGATAGAGGTAGAGACTGTCAAGGTGTCAGACTTTGGCAGTGGTTTCCAAGTGTGTAATTGCAGTGTACACAGAACTGGTATGGTCCGAACCCAGGCAATTCAGCCCCTCTGGAGTTGGGCTGAAGCTGTGTATCTTTTGTCATCACTACATTTTCTTCTTGCTGTCCCAAACATGGCCAAAAATATACACCTCCCTTCCATTTCCTGACCTCATTTCATTGTCAGGAAATGTCACTGTATCTTTCAAGACAGAACTCGAGGAATCACAGCTGTGCCACTATGTAGACTGAATGCCAGTTAAAGAAATTGCAGTGCCATGTGCAGTCTCCCAAATCCCCATATTTGAATAAAACAGCATTCTCATATGAAGAAGGTGTTGTGATCTCCCTCGAGATGAGTTTCTTGTGGTTCATCAGTGAACCCTAAGAACTACCATTGGGATGTGGTATAAGCAGTTTAAGCAGCTAATTTTAACTGTATGGCAAAAAAGACTCAATAAATGAGTTCAATCCCAATGTGCTTGGCAATAACTGAAAGGGATGAGATAATGCTAGCAAGGATACAGCCTAGGTAATTTATTTTAAAGAAGAGCATCTGAATTTTGACCAGATTTATTTGCATTAGGTCCATATACATTTACCAAGATACCTAGTGTGGATCTTAATTCAAACTCCATTTATTCTTAACAGATACAAAGATGCCTACGAAAGTCAATCCAGACTTAACACAGGTTTCAGTTGACTCCTGTACATCTTGTTTTGAATTGCCCAGTAGCTCCAGTGATTGACCTACAATAAAGTCCTTGTTTGCATGCGGGGATTTTCTTGGAAATGGTAACAAAAAAAAAAAAACAAAAAAAAAGGCAAATGCCCACGACTGCTAGAATGAAGCTCCAGCAAGCCAAGAAGGAACTCAAAGAACAAACTTCTGGCTTGAGCAAGACCTGTATTTGTAGGACGTAACTGCCTGGGTTGCTTGCAAACAGAGAGCAACAGCTGTAAGATGAAGTCATAGTTTGCTCTTGTCTGGAGGATAACTCCGCTGGGGCTCAGCTGTGTTCTGGTGTCATGATTTGTATCTTCTCTGGGCACTGAGCCAAATCTGAGTCTAAAATGTTCCAAAAAGGCCGCTGGTTAGAGAATGGGAGCCCAACCTAGACACAACAAGGCACTGGATGTAGTAACTGAGAAGGAGTGCAATCTAATGCTGCCAAACTTTATTTAGAAAACCATAAAACCGAATTAGCTGATGTCACTTCACACTGCTGCTTCTACTACCTTGCCTTGAAATCCCATGTCCTTGCTAGCTCCTGCAGATTTAACCACTCTTCCTGCACTTCCTACCAAGTGATGATGCTTCCATCCAACAAACCAACCTCTTGTCCACTGGCTTTGTTTCACTGCAATGAGAAGGGAAACATGGACACTGCTGGCAGAAAATTTAAAAAGTACATCTGACAGCTGATGAAAGTTTCCTGTTCTACCAGCAAGTGGCCAGATATTGTGATCCATGACCCATCACTCTTCCCACTTGAAAGGAGAACACATAGAATGTTTGTAGTTCCATCCACAAGGCAGAACAGAAGCTCAATTTGCTGGGAATTGCTGTGACTCCAGTAGGTAACTTCAAACTGAAAACCCCAACCCATGGGATTAAATATGTTGGTCAGTCTTGTCCAAATATATATTCAAGATCATGTGCATAAGAAACTGATTTTGAAATCCCTGCCCTACTCTTTGACAGTCAGTTGATATACTTTGGTCCTGTTAAGATATTTACTGTTGGAGTATGGATCCCAGTATCATCACATGCATCCAAGGACCTCCAGTCCACAGGCAGCAACAACAGATACTGAGATCTGATAACAAAGCTCTGCACTGCTTTAGGCTAAAGGCTTGAGAAGATGAGTTCAATCATAGGTTCTGGTATTCTCCTACTTCTTTTAGTTATCAATGATATATTTGAAATGCATTGGAAGCTGAAGGCTTTGCCTGTGTTCCAAAGCTCTAATATATTTGCCAATCAAATCCAGACAGTGGGTCAAATCCTGAGAATACTGGGTAAGTCATTGCACCTTTCTGGGCCAGGAGGTGATTAGAAGGAGGGTGATTAATTATTAAGGAAATCATATGGTTTGTTTCAACTGGGGACAGAATCAGGAACTCCTATCCCGTAAGAAATTCTGTTATGACAAAATTTAAACTTTTGCTCCCTCCATATGTGAGATTACACAGAAATATGTTCTGTATGCAAATATTTAACTTTTTCATGGAAAAGAGGGGAAACATATTGGCTCTGAAATACTTCAGAGAAAAACATAATGTTTTGACATTTCTGAATCAGACAGTTTTGTTTTGCTTCATTGAACCAAAATGAAAGTTTGCACTTCAGCTTAATCCGGGGTGGATTCAAGTTTTGCTGAACGGTTTTTTGGATGTCTTTTCTTTAGAAGCCAAAAGACAGACAGGAAGCAAAGAAGCCTCAAACCAAACCTACCCTTTCCCTCTTTCCACCTCTAACAAAACACATTTTACAGCCTTCAATCTGCTCTGCAGTTTTGCAATATAGAGGAGGGTCCTGAAGGGGGTGGAGGTTGTCACACGTGTTTGTTCTTGTTTTTCTGTTGATGGAGTATGAAAGAAATGGAGATCATTCCAACCAAAGTGGCATGATGTATCAATGAAATGTACTCACAATCAGTGCCAGACAGACGATGAGAAAATGCCATGAAACCAAATAAAAGGAACCACTGCAGAAACCTGTTTCAGAGGAACAACACTGAAAGGACAGTGGGTATCTTGCTGGACCACATGATGACTTCACCAAGATTTGTCAGCCCTCTGGGAGCAGAAGGAAGAGCAGAGCAAGTGGAGGCTGTAGTTGTACACAGCAAAGCAAACTGATTTGTCTTGAGATCATGGCATGGACACATTCAGCCCTTGATACTGGGACTCCAAGGCTGGGTGTTTGCCTTTGCCCCTTCTCATGTGCAGGTACTGAGTGCCCGTAAGACAGTCCCTGTCCTGCATGGGAAAAGAGTTGCCATCAACAATTCTACTGAGCATCCTGAAACATTATTCTTTCCACTACACTGGAAAGATTGCTTTGTGCTGATGTAATGTGTCCTGTTCTGACCCTAGCAAAAGCCAGGGGGGGTGAAGACATACTTATGAGATGTCCCAAGGAAGTGCTCCCAGATAAGTACCTTCTAAACATAAAAATGGGTTTGATCATGGTCTCCGCGGAGCTGGGAATGACTCAAAAATACACCTTAGTGCATCTCAGTGCAGCTTGTGTGGCTTTTATGCACTCCGCAGAGGAGTCAGGCCTGTACCCATTAATCTTTTACACCTCCTTTCCTTTACTGCTGTGTGTATCTTCTACATAAGGGCAACTCGACCATAACTCTTTCCTTCGGTCATTTCCATCCAGTTTTTTTCCTCTTGGAGATAGTCGAGTAAGAAAAGTTCCTCTGAAATGAAAAGTCCATATATAGTCCCAAACAAAAGAAAGGACAATGCTGTGAAATACCTTGCCAGCTACAGGAAATGGCCTTCCTCGACATGGTCTTTTTCCTTGGATCTATGTCACGTCTCACCCCATTTCCCACCAGAAATTCACGTAGATTGTAAATACTTTTACTTTACTTCTTACTCTAGATTCCTGCAGAGTGTTAGTAGATCACAGCTAGATGATCAAGCAAGGCATATGTCCATCCATTTTACATAGGATTTAATTTCTTGTGTTTTTAAATTGAGGTCCTCAGTCTTACATGTTCCTCCGATACAGCAGGAAGGGAGGGGGTCTTTCTACAGGATCTCATTGCTATTCAGTGGCACTCACCCTGCTGGTCAGGTGGGATTTTAATGCTCCAGCACTATATATAAATGTGAGATCGTTATCTTGGAGGAATGAGCCAAAATGGAGCAGAGGAAACTTTGAGTGAAATTATCAGGAAATGTTTCTCAATGGTGAGACAAACTGTCAGACAGCAAAAGAGTCCCTTGGGGAGGAGTGATTTTCCCCTTATGAGTCACATTTTGTTGAACTGGACAAAAAGTCAACAATGTACAGGAGGGGAAGGTCTTGCAGTGGTGGTCAGGTTCATGGATTTGGAAGGAGTCTTGGCAGCAGGTGCTGCCACCAATTCTGCCAGTTTAATGATGTGCTGCCAGCAAGAACAAATCCAAGACCCTCAGCATGCACTTCCTGCAACCCTCAACCCAGGCAAAAGATGCAAATCCTAGAGATTGAAAGCGCTGTTTTTTCACATATGGTTCTGGTGATCACAGGATGATACCACACACCTCTGAGTCATTGGAGAGAGGAAGGTTAGGGAGGACACATTGCCCAGAGAAGCTGTGGGCGTCCCGAGCATGGATGTTCTCAAGGCCAGTTTGGATGGAGCCCCAGGCAACCTGATCTGGTCGTGTCAACTTGCACATGGGAAGGGGGTTGGAACTAGATGATCCTTAAGGTCCCTTCCAGCCCAAAGCCAGTCTATGATTCTATGACAGCCTCCTGGATATACAGTCATGTCAATGCAGAGGTACTTTCAAGCACCTCCAGGCACCTCATCACCTCAAAAGTAGAATTCAGGATTCCAGCAAAGGAGGTCTAAAGAGTTTCTGCACTCTTAAAAAGGTGATTTACAAATCATCATTAATCACCAAGTCAGCCTAGACTCCTGCATTTCCATATGGTTTAAGTGTCTCCAGCCCACTGACGTTAGGCATACTCTAAACTAACACATTTCACTCAAAATCTCTGGTTCACTTTGGCAAATCACTTTGGTGGTGCCAGTGAGGCATTGGAACAGGCCGCCCTGAGAGGCTGTGAATGCCCCATCCCTGGATGTCCTCAAGGATGGGACCCTGGGCAGCATGATTTAGTGGTTGGCAACCCTGCCTATGGAAGGGGGGGTTGGGACAAGATGGTTTTTGAGGTATCTTCCAATCTAAGCCACGCTGTGATTCTATGATTCTATGAATCAATACGTATTCACTTCCATCTCAGTCCCTTCTCCCTCTCACACTCTTCCTCCCATCAAGCCTTAAAGCCACAGAGAACCCACGGCTGGTCCAGGCAACTGAGTTGTTTGTTGACAGAGGCCTTCTCTTTCCAGGAGTTGTTTGACACAAGTCACATAACTTCCATGAAGCACCAACTGACCTTGCAGCCCGAGCCATGGAAAGGCATGCAGTATTACTCAGCCATTCAAGTGGCACAGTTTCCTGGAAATTATAGGAGAAATTCAGGAAACTTGATGGAGAACATGAGTAATTTTTTTTTTTTTTTTGCAGGGCAGCAAACAAGGGAGCATAAATCCCATGAATACAGAAGAATGAAGAATATTATCTGGAGCTTAGTCCCTGGGCACCTTCCCAAACCCAACCACTGGGTATCCTCAGCTTTGTTGAGCCTGGATTGTTTATATATTCATATCAAAACATCCTCTGAGCATTACCCTAAAAGCAAGGCTGAGAAAACCCAGATTTGACTCATTTTTATTCATAACCATGTTCCCTCCAAGTGAAGTCTGGGAGGAGCACTGCTGTGGGTCATCACTAGACATCCTCAAGTCTCAGGGTTTGCCCCCAAAATCCCACTGTAGAATGGGAAGAAGGAGAATGAGGAGACATTGGTTGCAATTTGGTGGCAGAGTTGGCTTCAGGTTGCAGCAAGTAGGAGATGAAACTCCAGGAAACTGAAAGAAAAGGAGTCAGGCCCAGGTGCTTTATTTCCATCTGAGGTTTTGCAGTAGATAGCAGTGCATGCAAGCAGCAGCCAAAAATCTGCAAGCAGCTTATATTACATCAGAGCACCTCAGAGGACAGGCTCAGTGCAAAGTTCACTCACACTGCTTTCTTTCTTTTGAATGACTGCTTAATTGCTTTCAGTTTGAGTCAAGTTGCCTGGTGTGCTTTCTCAAAGTCAGGGCAAAGCCAAAAATCTAAGGATATCAAAATAGTTTGTGTAGCTCCAGTACACCAAGAGCATTTAAAGCCAAGAAAACCACGTTGAAACGAAAACATTAGCTCAGAATATTCCCCAGTATTCAGGGTGTGTAGGGCAATCACAACATATAAATTGGCCACAGAAGGCTGATCACTGTCATGTATAAAGGTCTGGTCTAGCTCCATACCCCTGAACTGCAGCTGTGGGAGGTCAAGATTGGCAAAGGTTGGTCTTGTAAAGTGCTGTGGTCTATGGCACCTCTGTGCCAGCAGCAGAGGACTTGCAGCATCCCACAGTTGTGTTTGCTCCATTGATAAATTAGAACCTAAATTTTCCAGCAAAGTTGCAAGACAGTTGCTGTTGTGGAAGTCTGACATATTTCAGCAGTGTTTGGAACAATAACAAATAAGATCCTACAAGTTCTACAGAAGTAAATGGCCAGAAGTGAAATTCATGCAATCACAGATTTGTCTCATTCGTTCACACGCACAAATTTGTTCATACATAGAAGTTTGTTTGCTTTGGATGTCAACAGGAAATTTCAGCAGTCCTATATGGCATCTCATGTGATTTTAGCTAAAAATCCTGCAGAAGGAAGACTAGTACAGACAGAGGAAGGAAATGTTACAGATCCATGCAGAAATAACAGCATTTTACAATAACTCTATCTAAAAGTTAATCAAGTAAGAGACATAAAACCTTGGAAAACTCTCTTTTGTTTGTTCAGCTGCTCAAGAAGCCTGTTTTTATTATCTAGGAAAAAAATTCTCCCTCTCCCTTCACCTCTACTTCTTCTATAGAAGGAAAGTGCACATCAGTTTCTTTTTTATTTTATTGCATTTTTAGTTTCTCCCTCTTTCTTCCCCTAAGTTCTGAGCAGTCCATTATTTTCTGTGTCATACCAAGTAGCATGTTGGGAATGCCAAAGCTGATGTCTATCTGTATATCATGTATCAACGAAGAGTTGTCAAGGCTTCACTAATTTTGTTTTAGTTACTGGAAAAAACCTTGGACAAGCAAGGAAACAAAGCGTTTCTGAACATGGAAGACAAGAAGATACTGAGCACCAGCAACACAGATGTGTCAGGTGCAGGCTATCTCTGTCCAACTTATTTGCTGTTGTTAGTAGGCTAGTGGATCCAGTATGCAGCAACACTCACGTCACTGCTTTAGTACTGTGTTTTGCATTGTTGCAGATGACATTCTCGTAAACAAAGTGGTGCAAATGACATAACTGTGAAATAGCAGGCTTCAAGGAGAACCTGTTGAAGGAGTGTTCTTGAGATGCCAGTTCGTGGTCCTGCCAGCAGGATGTGTGGAGCAACACTGTGAAAAAGTTGAGGCTATTCAGTGCTTCCTTAATGACCAGGAGGATCACCTTTAGCATTCAGGCTATCCTCACAAAGTGAAGGTAGGCCAGACTATGAGCACATGGGAAACCAAGATTAGAATTCAACATTAACTCAACATTAGAACTCGACTCAACCCTACAATTCTGTGATTAGTTTATCAAATTGGAGTAAGATTTTTTAAGGAAAAAAACAAAACAAAACAACAACCAATGCAGAGATGTAATTGAACAGAGATAAGACTGTGTATATTCAGTTCAAAGAAGATGAGAGGTGATGGCCTCAAGTTTCACCAGGGGAGGCTCCGGTTGGGTATTAGGAAAAATCTCTTCTCCAGAAGAGTGGTTGAGCACTGGAACAGGATGCAGAGAGTGGTGGAGTCACCATCTCTGGAGGTGTTCAAGAACTGTAGAGATGAGGCACTGAGGAACATGGTCAGTGGGCATGGTGGGGTGGGTTGGGGTTGGACTTGGTGATCTTAGAGGTCTTCTCCAGCTTTAATGATTCTGTGATTCCTCAGATACAGAAAGATGGGGAGATCTGGCTTGGTATTGGTGCTGCAAAAAGGAAATCTAGGGCAACTGTGAAAGTCATAAGCTGAACTTGAGTCAACAGTGTTGTAATGTTAAAAACCCAACGCTCAGTCTGTAAAGAATAATGTAGCCTTTAAGGATATATCATAGTCATGTCTTGTTCTGCATTGGAAATGATATCTGTGTCTAGCCTTGGGTGCTACACTGTAAGAAAGTCATGGAGAGTGGCCAGAAAGAAGCAAAGAGAATCAGAAACCATGGCTTGTGGAGACAAACCAAAAGAAGGATATAGATATATATACATATATTCGGGTGATGTGAGTACTGTCCCAAAAGATAGTTACAGAAAAGAAAGGAGTCACTCATTCTTCAAATCCACACCTCAGAATAGACAAGAAGTCCTGGGTTTCAATTACAGGAATAGTAAGTAGATTCTGGCTGGACACTGCTTGCCCAGGGAATGCCCAGCCTTTGCCATCCAGTGTCCTTCATGGCATGCTGATATTGTAATCAGGGCGGTGATGTAAGGCCTTTTTGCTAATTGCTGGAAACACAAAAGTATGCAGAACAGAAGCAATTTCTGCATCCAAACCACAGTTCACTCATGGGAAAACACACAACTGCTCCTTAATGATTCCCTAGAACTGTATTCCAAGGAGCTGATGAAGGTCTCTGCATATATATATACACATGCATGTGTGGACTTCTCTGGCTAATATTTCTGAATTACCATAGCCATGGACTGCTATGGCTCTGTTCTCACAAGGGAATTTTTATCATTTATGCCTCTGGAGCCCATCCAAGGCAATGTTTCCTATTCTCAGTTATAGTGATTATTATTTTTGCCTTTGTATGTGGAAACCCCAAGTGCAGACCAGGCACCCACAGGAGTGCATTTTGGCCTGCAGTGAACCAAAAAAATGAGATTCTTTGCCCAATGAGCTCTCGGTTCAGCCTCTGAGGAGGAGAAGTTGTCCAGGGTGAGGTCTGAGAATCGATGTAAATAGAATGAATTTAAGGAAAGGAAAATTCAGGCTGAATATCAGGAAATGTTTCCTGACAGTAAGAAACACAAGGTTGCGACTTGCCGCCCCCAGGGATGCTCTGGGAAGAGCCGTGGTCTGAGTCATGTTACTGCTGAGCTGGACAGAGCAGCAGATAATAAAATGCAAGGGAACAATCCCAAATTGCCCCCCAGGGATGGCAGAGATGACCTCAGAGGTGTTCTTTCCACCTCTAATCTCTCTGCTATCAGTCTGAGCGTGACAGGAAAGGCTGAGATCACACCCTTTGTATCCTCTACTGTCCCTGGGAAGGTAAGGAGAACACCAGGGGCCCATCATACTTCACATGCCAGTGACGAGGAGAGGTGAGAATGGGTAATTTGAAGCAGCAGGATGGGATGGGGCAGCATTCTTTGAGGCAGACTGTCTGGAGTTTAAAGTAGCTCAGTGCACATCAAGGAAAATAGTGTTGCTCATTGGACTCCTTTCTGCAGACTGCCAGTGCTGTTCACTCCTAATCTGACATGCTTTTGGGGGACATAATTCTTCTCTCAGGCCAGGCATGGCAACAGGAGAAGTCATATGGCTGCCTACACTGGATATTAATGTCTTGCATGATGATAGTTGCTCAGGGCAGAAGTAGCTTCAGCCACCTGCACAGCTGTAAATCTTGTGAAGATTTTGGGTATCTCTTTTCTGGGCTATGCTAGGTTGTGTCTTGCAGTGCCTTCCACTTAGAATAATAGAATTATGTAATCATTAAGGTTGGAAAAGACCTCTAAGAGATCATCATCTCCAACTGCCCACCTACCACCAATATTGCCTGCTAAACCATGTCCCTACGTACCTGCTGCACTACTGTAAATCTGCAATAAAGGGCTTTGCAGGTGTGTTCCTGTTGCCTTCTGCCATGAAATAAAAAAATGACAGTGGTAACAGAGACAGAATCCAAATATTTGCTCTTTGATCTGGAAAATCCACACCAAGGATGTGTTCCCTTTTGCCCGGAGCAGACACACAGGTAAATGGTTTATTAATTAGGGTCATCCCTTCATTATATAGATGAAAGCATAGAGAAAGGGAGCAACAGCATCTCCACACAAAATCATGCAAAGTCCAGCATCCTTCTTCCCTCCTTCCAGAAATAATCCAACACTACCAGGCACAGCACTCTGTATCAGATCTGAAGGGGAAGTTTGGTTCCACTTCTGGAATATTCAGCATTTGGGTTGCATTATGATATGCCTAAAAGCTACTTCTGTACGAGAGTGACTCATATTGCCAACTGGCCAGGCACTCATTGAGCATATGCTGAGTTTTTTCAGTGTCTTCTCTGCCACGATGGTTCTGGTGCAAATGTGTTCTGCTTAGGAACTGATAACAGCTTTAGGGATGCACAAAGATTATTACTGAATAGCTCACTTCTGTGATTCTCTTTTTAATAGAAGGGCAACAGGTATGACAATGCCAGAGATGATGAAGGATGGTGGGAGGGTGTTGGGAACCAAAGACATTATTACTCTTATTCATTTTGTCACAGGAGCAAGAGGCTGAGATCAGGGCTCCACTCCATTAGTCACTATAGTGGTACTTTGTGTCACCATTTTGACCTTTAAAGAAATGGCAAGAGGCAAAATGATTTATTCAGAGCCAGAAACACAGTTCTGATTTGGAGACCAGACCCATGGGCAAGACAAGATCATCTCTTCCTGTTGCATTGTGACATTGAGAGAGCATTTCTCCTGCCTGCTGTCACCATCCTGGGTAAGATTTTGGATGGATGAAAGCATAACAGCTCTACTGCTGGGCCAGCTACCAAGGGAACCTGCTCCTAAGGCAGATAAGTGAAGGGTTTTGGAGAGCTCATGTGCAAGAGAGGCTGAGATGATGGGGTCATCTGGTGTGCCCACAATGAGGTCCTTATAACATGTTGTTCTTTGGAGAAAAGGAGAGAAGAGTTGGAAATTTCAAAGAAAAACAGCAACCCAACAACACATCTTGTCCACACAAAGTCCTTCTATCTGCCACGAAGCCATGGTCATTGTTTAAGCTCCTGGTCTCTGGTTGCTGTTGTTTGTTGTTGCCAACACAACCAGTCCCAGGAAGGGAGGAAACTTGGATGGCAGACAGACAATGTGTTTTCCCTTCAAGGCAGGGTGTGAGGTGGGGCTGGCTACAATAACACTTTCCACTTTCCCCCTTCAGGGATCTCCTTCTGCTTCAGGCAGGGAAGGCAGGATAAACACAGAGACAGGTCAACCACAGAGCTTGGCTCAAGGGAACCATGACTGCAGAGAGAAGAATCTATTTGGAGACCAGTACCTGGCAGTTGACTGCAGCTTACATTTTCCCTTGAGCACCACTCTTTGCGACAACCAGTGCTCCTCTGCCCATCGTCTTCCTTCACTTTGGCTTATTTCAATTTGGTATGCCCTTTGGTTTTATGGTCCTGCTTAGGACCTCCCTGTGGTCCTCAGGTCTTCTGGAGTGCATTCTCCTCTGGGGAGTGCATGTTTGCTTCCTTCACATCACTTCTGACCTCTAGTACACCGCCACGCTCCTTGTTGACACACCTAATGCTAACCTGAGGAATGTCTTCCTTGGGGCTGGGAAGAGTGAATCAGTTTCTTTCCTATTTTAAATTTTGCATAATATAAAAAAGAATTCTGAGCTCCACCCTGCAGAAATTGAAGCTTACTCATTGCCCCATGCTCCCCCAGGCTGAAACTCCCTGCCTACCTCGCTAGTTTGAATAAATCACTGCAGATCCGTGTTAGAGAAATTGGGCTGCATCCACGAGCCCAGAATGTCCCCTTTTCCCTCTCACTACTGCAGTTCTTCCCTTGTATCCAACGCATAACATCATCTTAAAAGCTGATGAAGGAGATCTTGCCAGAGGAATGGAATATTCTTGCAGGTGACTACAAATTGCTTTGCCTCCTGCCATTGGGACTGTCCAGTACAGTTTGGTGCATGGGTGGTAGGGACCCTGACCTGCTGGGAATCCAACCAAACCCAACCAAATGCCCTCAGTGGGTCTCTGCAGAAGTCATCTGAGCAGTGGCTGGTCACAGCCTGCTATCCTTTCAAATGGTAATTCTCCAGGGCAGGCTACATCATGGCACTTAGTAATGCAAGCCAGCTTCTGGTGAGCTGATCCCTCCTGCAACCCCTGATTCATAGTTTGCACATTCTCCATGAATAAGCAATGAACCCTTCCTCTTCAGCAAGGGCAGTACCTTGGAGATAGCACAGTCAGGATAATTTACCTGACAGCAAACTTGCACTTTTCCTTCCTTTGATTTCAACCCAGCTTTCAGGCAGTGACCTTCCCTAAATCAAACATCTGTTGAGGTTGCACACTACAGCACGTGTCGTTCTCAGCTAAATTTATGGCGCGGGACTGGATTCAGGAGACCAATGGTCTCTGCTGTTTGGACTTTGGTGGAGTGGTGAAATCTTTTCAATGAATCTATTTTTAGAGAGGGGTGAAAAGGGAAAAAAAAAAAAAAAAGTCACCGAAATGTTCTGTAAAATCATCTGAGCCTTGTCAAAGTGTTTTTGCCAAAAAGATCTCAGTGCTTTTAATATCGCCGTATTTTGCTACGATTCTATTTTAGATTGTCCCCATTCCTCCCAATCAAAATGCCTGTTTGTTTTTAATGCCAGAAAAACCGGGCTGTGAAATATTTTAAGTATTTCCTTACAATATGTTTAGATCCAAAATGACATATCTTATCCAGGTCCAAGGAAACTTTTTTTGCTAAACATGCATTTTATAGGATTATTTTTATACTTTCAATTAACAGGAATTAGGGACACATAGTACCAGCATACAGATACTTTTTTAGGTCATTTCAGAAAGAGATTTTCTTAATTTGTTTGTTTCCATGTCCATATTCCCCAGCAAATGTATACACATGAGTATATATGTGTGTAAAATATATATATATATAATCACAACTTTATTTCCAGTCCTTCTCTCAAATGTGACCTTGGTAAATCCCTTATTTTTAAGTCATCAGAAAGGTTGGTGTAAAGCCACAGTGACTAATACACATGCAGCAAAAGTGATTTTCTAATGCAGGTCCAGCACAGGCTATCAGGCACCTGCTATTCTTAGCTGCTTGGCCACCAGAAGCTGACCCCATGCTTCCTCATGCTGTGCATGGGAAGGATCTGCTGGAGGTGAGGACATCTGCAAGTAGCAGTGCCTGCTATCAGAGCCATTCTTCCTGCTCTGTGTTTCACATACTTGAAATATTTGTAAGCTCTTGTATCACAAACGAGCCCAAGTCCATTTATCTCTTTTCCCCTTCCATTGCTACTTGGCCTTTACAGTCCAGCAATTTCACTGCTGCTTTCTGGCTTAACCAGGGGCAATCCCGCTGCCTGCTTCTACGTCCTCCTTCCAGTCACTATAAAACACTTCTGCTAATGGTACATATTTATGATGGTGATTGCTCTCTCCTTTCTCCACCCTCTGGCAGAATGAGAAGAAGGTGACATATTTGAGTAGGATGGAGGGGAGCAGTGACCTAATCCAAGCCAAATAACCTGGGATCCAGTGCTAAGCTGCTAATTACTTGCACTTTTCAAAGGACAGGATAGCAACTGCTCAAATGTTTCCTGGAAACGATTTCTCTCTTTCTTTTCCATCTACTTTTTTTTGAGCCTGTGGACAAGTCTGGAACAAGCACCCGCCCAGGCTGTCTCCAAGCTAAGCCTCCTTGGGCTTGCCACGCAACGTGTTGATCATCGCTGTGTTGGCCTGCATGGAGAGAAAGATCACAAGCAGCCTTTCAGTGCAAGCCAGAGCTCACTGTGAATGTCTCCCAGGAGAGTCAGCTCCACCTTGAGTCATCCAACCTCACAAGTCTGCCCTGAGCAAGGCACTAAGCTCCCTCTATGGAGAGCTAATCAATAGGCAACTGCAACATCAACCCGTGCTCAGTGCTATTGGAGGTGCTCTAGAACATCCCAATGGTGTTTGGTGGTTTCTCCAGGAGCACATTTGTCTTGCATAGGCCAAGCATTATAAAGCTCAGAGTCCTTTATGTATTTCAGATATCCCTGAAATCCTATCCAATCCAATTGATGGTCCTATTTAATGATACCCGATGATATGTCATGCCTGTGCTTCAGAAACTGAATCAAATCCCTGTGAATGGCAAAGATGGGGAGAACACTCAGTGTCAGAGGGGAATAAAGAAATGGAGAATAAAGAGAGAGGTGAAGAAGAAAGAATGGATGGGTGGGCAGATGGGTGAAGGATTCCCCATTATTTCTAGTGATTCCCAGCTAGATGGCTAAGGATGAGGTAAGGAGACAAGGTTTTTCCAGCACACATAAGATTTCTACCAATTCAAGGGAAAATCTATAGTGAAGGATTTCTGTGTAAAGACTTGTAGGTTCAATTTCTCTTTAAACCTGGGTCTGACCAGCTGTTTGCATGCTGGACACTTAAAAATAGAGTCCTGGAGTAAATCTTTATTTTCCAAATCTAAATACCCCAGTTGAGATCAGTTGTTTCATGGGAAAGGATCTGGAGTTTCAGGATGAGAGGAGAAATAGCAGCATCGATCCAGAGCTGGTAGAGATGCTAGAGGAAAATCAGGAAAACAGGTTTCCCTTATGGGAAAAACTAACAGTAGGAGCTTTGAAATGTCATATCAGCTTTTTCCCAAGCAATGGGTTGTATAAGTGCAAGAAGAGAAAGAGTGGCGAGGTGGCTTTTTAGCTGGGAATGCTGAATTTAGGTGCCACTCTACTAGCTGTGTTAGTCTGGGTTGGCTGCTTGAGGCTTCTTCTCAGTAAAAGGATGGAAGAATCAAACATTAGTGTTGATCCCATCTTGCTGGTGAGGAAGGAGGGAAAACTCAGTGGCCAGTTCTGGCATGATTGTAAGGAGACCCTTGTAAATAATTCTGACAGAGACACAGTGAGTTGGCAGTCATCCTGGACAGAAATGCAGATGCACTGTGGAAACTGCATCTAGAAAAGGCATTCTGTGCCTCAGAGCACTGCCTCAAAAGACTGCCCAGCTGCCTTCCCACAGTTCTTCTTCCCAGTTTTCTGGCTGGTTCTTCCACCCTAGGACTTACTGTAGCTCCACAGAAGTTTCTGTCTTCTCACTAACAGCACAGTCCATCAGCCAGCTTTTCTTATCCTTCATCATGACCATAGTTCATTGTGTCTCTTAGAATCATAGAATGACAGAATGGCCTGGGTTGAAAAGGACCACAGTGATCATCTCATTCCAACCCCCTACTGTGTGCAGGGTCACCAACCAGCAGACCAGGCTGCCCAGAGCCACATCCAGCCTGGCCTTGAATGCCTCCAGGGATGGGGCATCCACAGCCTCCTTGGGCAACCTGTTCCAGTGCATTACCACCCTCTGGGTGAAAAACTTCCTCCTTCCTCCTCTTCATTTAGGTTATTTAGGTGCAAAATTGAGGTGCAAGAACCCAGTGACTAGGCCAACAGCAGATGCTGGTGGAGCCATGCTGTCCTGACATCCCCTCCTGACCTCCGTGAAGCTCTGGTTGATTCCTCAAGGTCTTATTTCCAAAATCCAAACCAGCTTCTTGGAAAAGAATCCCATGTAGTCACCTCTTCTCAGAAGCTCTTCCTGATAGCAGAGTTCACTAAAAGCAATTTGAGGAAAAAGAATTACTAGAATTATAGAGTATCCCTGGTTGGATGGGACCCATTAAGATCTTCACTTCCAATTCCTGGCTCTAGACAAGCCCCACTCAAGAATCAGATCGTATATGTCCACATATGTCCAAGATCATTGTCTGTGTATTGGATAATAACAATAACAATTATCATTACAGTCACTGGAGTTGACAGTGACCATGTCCCTGCTGCTCATCAGCATCCCATGGGCTGCTTAGATACTCACTTAAGCCTTGCCACACACCTCCTGTTCCTCAAACACTGACTCTGCAAGGCAACCGTTCTGCCTGCAAACTGGCAAGAAGAGCACACCTTGTCCACAGCTCCCCTGGCAGGAAGCTATCCACTGATCAAAGTGGAACCACTGTTTTTTATGCTCTCTTTCAATACATATACACCACTTCTAAGGATCCCATACCTGTCCAACCACTCTCACCACTTCGGAATGAAGAAGCATCATCCACCACTTAAAGAACTGTTGCTTCCTTAGCAAATCTGGCCAATGCATTTCACCTCTCAGGGCCTTCCTCAGTAATATATAGATAAGACTTGATGGGACAATTGTGCAGAGCCAGCTCATCCTGCACCCAACCCACTGAGCACCCAGACAGGCAGATGCTCCTCCTACACAGCCTGAATTTCCCCTCTCCCTCTGCCTCTCAGCTAGATCACCACAAAACAGAGCTCTCCTCTTGTTTTGGTTTCAAAAGAGACTTGGAAAACTTATCATCTTGAGCACGCGTTGTTATTTTGCTTTAATTACACGGGCTGCCTTTTATTTTGAACTCTGCTTGGCTTTTTTTCTGATGGATGTTTTAGTGCTCTCTGGGCATTGGTACTCTTGTTTATGAAACAGCCGGAGAGCTGTGGCTGGTGGGTGCCATAAAAATCAAATGCATTATTATTATTGTTATTGTTATTATGATGACTTGCTGGCTAAGCATACACAGCCTAGGAATGAAAAACATCTCTGTTATGTCAGGAATGGGGAGAAAACAAATGCACTCTTCAGCATTACAAGAAGAAAAATTGCAATAATAAGGCAAGCTCTGATTTCAAATAGACTCTCAATTGGTTGTGAAAACATGTGTATTTATTTAAGCCAGCAGTGTCACAGATAACCATCTATTACATGGTTAATTTTCAATGAATATGTTTCTAATAATCAGTTGATATATAAACATACAATAACTGTCATATTAAACCTTGCATCAGATTTATAAGATAAGGATTTTGCCGTGCTGCTATTTCAAATTCGAGATGATTATCAAAACCAGCCCAACCCAAAGATTAGTGTCTTTATCACTCCCACACTCCTCTCGTTAATTCTTAATAAATCTGCTTTCAATAATCATTTCTAAATACGCAATTGCTTCTTTATTGCACTGGAACCAAATGACGTTTTTGTTGGGGGAATTGCAACCCGAGCAGATCTCAGCTCCCATTCATAAGATGTTGCATGCTGGTGGCAAGGCTTGGGATTGCTGTGCTTACCAGTTTGGGTCTGACTGTGTGCTTTGTCCACACATGCAGTGAGGATACACAGTAAGAGACCTGCAAAGCTTGCAAACCCAGGCTGCCATCCTGTTCCATTGGACAGCAGGGGAACAGCCCATGGGTGAAACACATGGGCCTGTGAGTTACCATCAGGTCTGCTGACCTCCTGCAGCACTTAGAATCATAGCATCACAGAGGGTTGGAAAAGACTTCTAAGGTTGGAAAAGACTTCTAAGATCACAAAGCCCAATCCCTACCCCCCCCCCCCCCCCCATGCCTACTAACCATGTCCCCAAAGTGCCACATCTCCATAGTTCTTGAGTATCTCCAGAGGTGATGATTCCACCACCTCCTGGGCAACCCATTCCTATATCTCGCCAAAATTGGAACCCCTTTCTCTGTCACCTATTTTTAAGTGTGAAATGGTGTCATGTCCCACAGACTCAACATTCGGGCTTTTGAGGACTCTCTTTTGCATGCTGAAGACATGGGGATCTGGCCAAAAGACCAGAAAGACCAGACCTGAGAAAAGAACCAGCGCAACTTGTCCATCACAGACCTCGCTCTGCACAACCACCCTCTTTTAGGAGTGCCAACTCCTTGCTGCAAGAATTTCACTCAATAGCTTGGCAGCAGGCAGGACTCCAAACACTTCATGTTTTACAGCATGCAGCTGCCAGGTATTGCTTCCCCTTGGCAGCTCTTCAAACCATGAGCCATGCACACAGGTTCAGCATTACAGGTCTGGTGAGAAGAGGTTCAGGAAGGGGAACGGAAAGGGAGCGGGGCTTGACCAGGATGCTCAGCTCTCATACTGGTGTCTGGCTCCAATTTAGTACAGCTACAGCAGATACGGTGCAAGGGCTGAGCTCCATGTTTCGACATGCATCTCCTTTCATTTCCAAGGCAGGAAGGCCCAGCCCTGGGAATAGTTAAGAGTTGAAATATATATGGTTTTATAGCAGTGCTGCTCTGCCAACGCAGACAGCAGCTGAGCAGCCCAGCACCTTTCACCTCTTCCTACCTGAGGTTTCAAATATACTTCAGAGCATAGCAGAGAATACGAGGTGATGCCCTCAGAGTGATGCTCTCCTCATTTTAACTAAGACAGAGGCTCAGGAAGGTCAAACCAAGAGAACTGTTTGCCCCTGGCTGCAGTAGCTGCATCCAGGCTGGGGCCCCCAGCACAAGAAATGCATGGAGCTGTTGGAGTGGGTCAAGAGGAGGATCAAGAAGATGCTCAGAGGTCTAGAGCATCTCTCCTATGAATAAAAGTTGAGAGAGTTGGGCTTGTTTAGCTTGGAGAAGAGAAGGCTCTGGGGAGATCTCATTGTGCCTGCCTGTACTTGAAGAAAACTTATAAACAAGAGGGGGAACTGACTTTGTATACAACCCGATAATGATCGCACAAGGGGAATGGTTTTAAATGAAAAGAGGGGAAATTTAGGTTAGATGTTAGGGAAAAATTCTTCACCCAGACAATGCTGAGACATTGGCATAGGCTGCCCAGAGAAGTGTGGGTGCCCCATCCCTGGAGGTGCACAAGGACACGGATAGGTCTCTGGACTGCCTGATTTGCTGAGTGGCCACCAGCCCATGGCAGAAGTGAAGTTGGAGGAGCTGTAAGGTCCCTTCTAGCCTCAGCTATTCTATGATTCTCTGCTTCTACAGCTTGCACCCCCTTGGCATATCACAGGACATGCATGGTCTGTGGTTGTCTGCTCCTGAGAGCAGATCAGCCACCAATGAGGACTCATCTCTGAAATCTACTGCCAAGTCCTGAAAACTGTTCCACACGAGACATGGGTTCTTACTCTTCTAGCCAGTGCAGCTCTCTGCATCCCAGATTGTTTGTTCTGCTCTCTCCCCCTCGGGCTCCCCGCAGTGCACAGCTTGCCTGGCGACGCCAGCACCCTTTGCAGAATGGCCACGAGCCCACGGTTAGAAAGGGCAGCTAAAAGCAACACCTTCAAAGACACAGCGCTTGCAAAAATCCTTTTCCGAGGGGCTCACGGGGATATTTGCTGTGTCTGCGTTCTTCACACAGGGGGACTGTGGGCAGAGTCAGCACCAGAGACAGATGCTACATTTTTCTCCCTTTCTCTCTCCTTTTTTAGCGTTCCTCTCTTGTTTGTTTTCTAGCAAGCTGGACTGAACTCCAAGAGTGCAATCTTGCAATCCCTGCTGTTTCAGCACTTTCCCCTTCTCTCTATAAAGGGCGGCTCTGCTGTCATCTTCCAGGCTGTCTGAACAACTATCAGGCTGATGGGGATTTCTTGCTTTACTGCTGTCCAGGAAAAGAAGGGAAGGAATGAGAAAGGGCAGTAAGAGAAAGAGAGGATTTGTTTGAGTATTGAGCATGAAATTTTCTACCAGCTTTTTAAAATTTGATTTCAATTAAAGAGCTTATAAGCATCTGAATTTAATTGATGATCACTACAAGAAACTAGTGGAGACGGAAAGAACCAGTGAAGAGAGCAGGAAAGTGGAGAGGAAAGGTTCTTGCCTGCTCTGAGAAGAAGCCTTTTGATAATATGAGGCAAGTTCCCTATTATTCTTCTCTTAGGACTCTCCCTGGTTAAAATATTAGAATCATAGACTCGTAGAATATCCCAGGCTGGAAGGGACTCATAAGGATCATCAAGTCCACACAGCTTCACCGAGAGAAGAGTTTCCTAAAATTATGTCTTTCAGAAATTCCTCATCTTCCTATAACTCCAGATGGGAGCAATACAGATCACCAAGAGAGAAAGAGAGCTATTTTCCCTAGTTATGCAACATCAAACTGAGGCAAACTGAGATGCAGGCAATGGTTAGGAGGAGGAGAATAGTAGGAGAAATGGAAGTCTCAGTGTATATAAAAATGTTTAGGTGCCAGTCTTCTGAATTAGAAATCCACTGGCCAGTGTCATTGATGAAACATGTGATGAAACAGAGGAAAAGCCTCAGAGATGCTCACCCACAATAAATGTTTGCAGATATCTGTGCTTTTATAGAATGAAAACTGCTGATGTGATAATGACCAACTGACCAGCTTCCAGTGTACCTATTCTCTTATGTACTCTTGAAATTAAAATCCTGTTTGTTTTTCTAGGAAGAGCCTACACGACAGGTACCATTTATATCCCCATTGGGAATAAAGCCAACCACCCATTGCATCATTCTGTTTTGTCAAGCAATTCCCAGCTGTGTTGGATAATGCCACAAGACAGAGAGGGCCCGCAGAGGAGAACAGCACTGATGAAAAGCTGTGGGAAGAAGCCAATGGGCATTTCTTCATCTGCACCTAAGGGACAAGAGTGAAAAACATCTGTCAAGGCCATTGCAGGCGAAGACTTGGTCTTGAAACACTCTATGGATCCCGGAGAAGTCAGCAGGAATGAACACTGCCTAAAACTAAGCACCTTTTTGAAGCGTTTTGTTGAACTGGGGTCATGTCAGGCTAAGTTAGATGTGAACAATTTGCCTTTCAGGTTAAAAAATAGATAAATCTCATTTGGGGGGGGATGATCAGAAATTTCAAGAATTTCCAGAAATGCAGAGAGCCACATCTGCAAGATTTTTCTTTTTTTCCCACTGAATGGCAGTTCTGCCTGAGAAACACAAATTTAAATCTACAGCTTTACATTTGATATTAAAAGAACAGCAAGAATAAAAGAACGAAAGAGTAAAGAGAAAAGAGATGACACGTAGGCAGAATTTCATCCTCCTCCTTGAACTCTTGTTTTTCAAACTTTATTTTCTGCAGACCTGGAGGGAAAAATGACAAAATGAATGTAAGGCAAACAGGTGAGAAAGACCTCTGTCACAGGAACAAGCCTCAGGACATTCAAGGGACCTTCAGAAGCGATCAGTGCTGCTTCGTCTTCTTCTACCACAGAATTTTTGGTGGTTTGTTCATCAGAAATGTCAGCAGTACAGCCTGAGGTCACCTTTCCAGGAAAGGTCAGCCTGGTGCTCCATCAGAAACTGTCATTTGCCTTCATCTCGAACATGGCACGGAGATATTCAGTCAACCCATCCATTAAAAGAGCTGGTTGGTGTTCTGGACTGTTGTTTTGGAGATGGCCACCATTAAAAGTGGAGATTTATGGGCCACTGAGGTTGGATGAGTTTCTGAGTTAACAGGTAGAACTGGGCGTCATCACTTTCCATTCTGAAAGTGACAGAAATGAGCTCTGGGAAGCTGGATAAATTTTGCTTTCTGTTTCTGATCTCAGGTCATGGGAAGAGAAAGTGCAATTTGTCTCTGTCTGACAATAATGCCAGGAAGATCTGCAACTCTGGAAACATTTCATTTCTCTTTACAAACAGCCTGGTAGTGTAAAGACTGGAACCTTTAGACTTGCATTTTGAGATTGCATAATCTTGCAAAGAAAGAGGCAGGTTTCATGGCTGGCCCAAAAATAAAATGATGAAAGCCGGGTGATGTTTGTGAGCTTGCTGAAGAAGGGTCTCATATTGCAATATCACTTTTCTGGGGCACTTTTGTCAGAAACTGTTGTCAGAGGGAGCTCAAAGTCTCCCTACAGTTCTGGCAATGGTGACATGTTGATAAAATATTCTCAGATTCACCAAATGGTTGATATATTATTATCCAAATAGGTATATGAAATATTCTTTTTTGAAGCAATCAGAACACTGCACTTCAAAATTTTGGAAAGAAATATTTTTAATTTTCTTCCCACTTCAAGTTACATTTTCAAATGCATCTGAATTCAAAAATTTGGGTCTCCACGAGGCCCGAAATAAAATAATTTTCCAGTTTTGATTTACGAAATGAATTTAAATATGTTACATCTCTGTAGATCCAAAACTATTTCCTTATTTATTTGGAGCTTCCAGTTAACTGCAGAAATTAGTTAGTCACAGGTCAAGCCCAGAAGACAAAGTACTTCAGAGGTCAAATATTTGTCAAAATGATGACTCAAAAAAGGGTCAGTAGATTTCTTCTAAATAAACTAACCGCAGAAGTCAATGGAATCAAGTTTCCTTCAGTGTGTTGCATGCCCAAACAAAGCTAGCCATTTCTGGCCCTCCACAAAGCGAGGAAAATGTCAGGCCAGAAGCAAAAGTGTTCAGAAGATCCAATGCTTTGAAAATGGACAGTTGTCCGAGGACAAGGTTCAACCACAGACATTACCAGATGACGTCCTCTGGCATATGCTGAGCAGGAATTTAGGCTGAAGAAGTGTAATTTCTCTGCTTCGGTTTTAAAAGAAAAATATTACAATCCCCTCAGTGCTGGCCCTCCCCAGGACTGGGGTTTTAATCTACCATAAAGATCAGAAAAAACGGCTTCCAGTGTCATTCTTTCCAGATTTCCAAGCTGGTCTTGCAGTAAATCACAAAGACAATTGGAGTCCAATGTGTGTTATAAATAAATCTCCCCAAAGAGCCACTCTGTGGTGGGAGTTCAGACCGTAACTGATGACATCGATCTCTCCAGTGATCTCTTTCTAGACGTCAGCACAGGTCACAGTTTCTGCTCCCCACTGTGATGTCCTGTTTCTGGAAGTCCAGACCCTGGGGCAGAGAGCCCACCCAGATGAATCTCACAATTCCTCCATCCATCTCAACTCCGTGGTGGGATTTGAATGGAGAATATCACTCAGGACCAACCAGGACTGAAATTTTAGGATTATGTGGAATCATACAATGACAAGGTTGGAAAGGACCTACATATGTGGGGCTATATGGGGCTACAAGCCCACCTTAAAACTGAAGCAAAGAGGAAAACCTTGAGAGCTGTACAAACTGTGGTCTTATTCCTCACAAACACCTCTTTGTGTTTGTCATTGAGGACCTGAGATGGGTCTGAACATCATCTGAGAAGGTGCACGTATTAAACAAATATGAAGCCTTCTACCTTACCCTAATTAATCACCTTCTTCCTCAAGAGAGGTAGGAGAAAGCCCCATTAATCACAGCGCCCATTTCACAGGTGTAGCCTACAGTGCAGGTTTCAGTGGAAGGAAAATCCTGGAATAATCTGAGTTGTAAAGGAGCCACAAGGATCATTGAGTCCAAACTCTAAAAAACAACACAAGAAAGCCCAAAGGATCTCGAATATTTTTTTAATATGTTTGCTCTGTGTGTTGTTTTGTTCCAGAGCAATGGAAGGATAAAGTCAAACAATGTTTTGCAGGGTTTCACACTTGGTGATGCTTTCTGCTTTTCTTTGATGAAAGTCTTTGATGCCATGAAAGCCACTTCTGGCAGGAGATAGATATGCTTCAGTGCACTGGTCTGCACAGAGCTTTGTATTCTAGCCACACATATCAACCTTCCAGGAATGAAGTTTCTCTTGTGTATGTAGACAGAAGCCTTTTGAAGATCCTTCATTCCAGGATTAAGATAATCATACTAAACAACCAAAACTGTCTATCATCATTCCAGCAACAAGTAAGCCAGAAATAACCTTGGCACCTGTCTACATTCAGTGTTTTTGATGTTCATTCCTTTAAAACTTGACAAGAGCATTGTCTCTTCCATGCCCCAAGACGATATCCCAGCACACATAAGACTTACTTTACATGCCACAGAGGTGCAGTGCCAACACCTTTGCCGTGCATGCAGCCTCATGCTGATGCTCTATAGGTGCTTCAGAGAATGGCCTTGTTTCCTGAGACTTCATGAAGAGCCTTGATTTTAAAAAATGGAGGTTCAGTGACATTTCCTCATTCCAGGATTGTCTATGCTCCCTTGTGACAGGGAAAATTTAGTGATCTCTCCAGTTTCTCGAGGTGAAACTGTCCTCTACATGGGCCAAGATCTCCATGAAAGAATAGACAGGAAAATCTCCTCACTTTACTGTTTCATAGTGGAACAAAATAATCCATTCCAAAAGGCTTCTCAGTTCGTGATCTTCAAGTGCCTCTAAGCAGCAGTTGGCTTTGGCTGGAGGAGCTGCACAGGCACTTAAACATATGGATCTGATTTCCGCTGTTACTCAAAGGGACATCCCTCTCTCCCCATAAAAAGCCTGTATGCCCAAGTCAGAGCTGAGGATACAATGAGGTGATAGAGGAGGAGTCATGCTTTAATTAACATTCAGTGCCAACCGTATTCACACATTCATGGTAACTCACAGCCCTTGGTGTCAGCCAACCCAGACTCATTTAGAGTGCCAAACCCAACATCCATGCTGATGCTTAACCTTTCCTGTTTCAATACATGCCCCAATTTTCAGTGCTTTTTGTGATGAGCAAGCTATGTTCAGACTTTCCTGCCTCTCAGTCCTCACTTTCCAAAGTGCATTCTCTTCCTGTGCTGATAGCATGGCTCACAGACCTCAGCTCATAGGGAGAGCTGCTGCAACAAGTTCCTCTAATAATCACACCCCCAAGAAAAGGAGGAAACAAAACAAAACAAAATGTGTGGCTTATCTAGATGTGAAATTGACATATTGCCAACCTGCTGATATCTGCCTGTCTGTGATTCCCAAATGGATATCATCACTTTGTGAAGTCATAGGCTCATAGAATGGTTTGAGTTGGAAGGGACCTTTAAAGGCCATCTCCCCTGCAATGAACAGGGACACCCACAGCTCCATCAGGTGCTCAGAGCACCCCTCAGCCTGACCTCAGTGTCTCCAAGGATAGGGCATTCATAGCTCTCTGGGCAACCTGTGCCAGTATCTCACCACTCTAAATGTAAAAAACTTTTCCCCTCTATCCAATCTAAATCTCCCCTCTTTCAGTTGGAAACCATTTCCCCTTGTCCTATCACAGCAGACCCTGCTGAAGAGCCTGTTCCCTTCCTTCTGACAGACCCCCATTAGATGCAAGTCCTCAGAGGAAGGAAGTTGTGCTTGATTCTGCGGTCTCAGATGGCCACTGAAATACTAGCGTGGATGTTCACTTCCCTCTTCAGTCTGATTCTCCTTGCTCCAGTTCATCACACAGTGGAAGTTTCTCCAAACTTTAAGCCACAGGTTGGAGGGCTCGCTTGTTTATTTTTATTATGCATCTGATAACTGTGTTTTCAGTTGGTGCCTAGATTAAGTGTCTGTTCCTTGCTTAACTTCTCCGATAGTTTAAAATCTGCACAGCGACTGAGAACAGAAGTCCATAAAATTGCCTGCTTCCCCCCCTTGGCTGCCAGCTGTGAGTCTCTGTGGGAGGACACAGATACCCTCATCCTGCCTCCATCCTGCCCAAGTGCATTCATCAAGGATCCTCACTGTATAACACAAGCCCCAGTTACTTCACCGGCAGATTTACAGTGGATTTAAAACAAAGGATTATTTACACTGCTGTGGGGCCAGCAGCAAATTAAAAAGAAATGGAGGTGGCAGAGGGAGCCGCCAGTGTGGAGACTAATTGCTATTAACCCACGGCTTCATCACTCAACTTCTGAGTTGGAGGAAAGTTATTGCTCCCGGGGGCCTCTCACACTTAGGCATTGAGAAATATTGTTGGGAAATCCAATCAGTCATGTAGTCTGGACCATAAAACAATGCTCAGGGCTCTCTCCACACAACTGGCACTAGCTTTCTTCATTTCATCATTTCTTTTCTTCTTGGAGCTGAATTTATCAGGCAAACAAGCATCACACCCAAGAGTGCTGAGCAGCTCTTCTGCTGGTGTAGCCCACCATCCCCTGCTCTTTCTTCCTCATATGACCTGCCAGCATGCTTCAGTGTCAGCTTATATCCCCAGGGATGCACCATACCCAATTCCAACCCATCAGCTGTGCAAGGGTCCATTTTCCACCATCTGCCAACAGCAGATGAATTCAGCCCTGTTAACAGCCCCTGTTATTCCAGTTCTGCCAATTACCCTCCAGCTTTGTCTGCACAATCTCTTAACAAAAACAATCTGGTAATCCTTTAGTACTTTTCCTGCAGTTTGGTGACACATTTGTTTAAGTAGCACCAAAGCACCTGAGTCAAAGACAAGCCTTGTGCCAGATGCTGCACAAACAGCACAGCAAGTTTCGAATCAGAGAATCATTACAGTTGGAAAATACCTCCAAGATCCCCAAAGCCCAAGCCCAACCCACCCCCCATATCCACTGACCATGTGGGTCACCTGACCCCTCTCCTAGCACAACTTGAGGCCATCACCTCTCATCTGATCACTGTTACCTGAGAGAAGAGGCTGACCCCTGCCTCTCTATAGCCTCCTTTCAGGGACTTGTACAGATGCTTGGCCCCTTCTGCTCTGCTCCCCAAGATGGTGATCCACACAGCAAAGTGACAAGAGCTGGCACCAGTGCTAGGGGTGTTTACCAGAAGTTCCTGACCGCTGTGGAGCCCGTCTGGTCAGGAAAGATAGTCATCAACCTTGCCAAAAACATCTGACCCCAAAGTTTCACATCAGGATGAGCTCCATCAGAGTAGGCTGGGAAAGTCCACTCTGATGCCTCAGAGCCCTGAGATGCAGTTTTATCATTTTTGTGTGTGCCTTTGGGAAGGGGGGTTTCAATACAGTGTATGAAGTATGAAGCTCAGGCTGTGTTGCAGCCTGTTATGTTTTTATAACGTGATGTCAAGGGTGTGTTGTGTGTTTTCCTTGTCCTTGGCTGCAACATGAGCTACCAAAGTTGTAAGATATAAGTGCAGAGATGTCTGAATGGTCTTCACGCTCTGTGGAGGGATCCAGACATTTCCAGGTCTCGTTTTCACTGCCTGTAGAGTGATCTCTGGAGCTTATCATACTTGGAGGGTCATCTGGGTTTTGACTCAATGCAAAAAATAATCAGTTTTCATTTAGAAAAATGATGCACTTGACATTTTCCCACTATTTCCCATCACTTGCTTTCCAGCAGTCATCAGGCATCACATTTTCACAGCTTCACTCTTCTCAAGTCTCCATGCTGGTGAGAGGAGGATTCCATCTGTTAGAGGAGAGGGCCTGGCCATGATCCTGAGCTGTCTCACAGGGCAGGGAATGTGTTGGATGGATGTTCTGCATCCCAAAACAATCCACAACATGCAGGTAATTAATGTATTTGGCAGGCATGGGAAAGGCAACAGTTCTGACACGGACCCCCAGCCCAGCCTGTGCTGCCACTGTCTGACCCTGAGAAACCAGGATCAGCCCAGAGAGATAGATATCCAGTAATGTATGCATGCTAGCTATTAAAGTACATCCTTTGGTCTTTGATGCATGGAGATTTTTCCAAAGCTGAGAGTGGGAAGTTTTTAATTAATCTAGAGATCTGAGTCTCCAAGGCAATGCAGGTTCTATTTTTCCTCTGTTGCAACCTTTAGATGGGACAATCACTCAATTTTTATTTCCTATATTGGGAAAAGTGATCTTTCCTATACATTTCCACCTATTTTTTGACCACATGAACTATGAAATTCATATTCACTCAGACTAACTTCCATCTCCACCCCTCTGCCTATCTCTTTCCATCAGCTGATCCCCTGAGGACAAGCCAAGAAGACACTCTGGGCAGATGTCTCATCCTAGCCCTCCAGTTCTGTGTTGTTTATGGGGAAAAAATAATTGATGAATGCTGTGAAGCTCCACAGGGGCCCAGGCTGGTTCCAGTTGTTAAAGATTAATGGTACTAGTGAGTGGGAAAAATAAGAGTTCAAAAAAAAACAGCTAAACTCTTTCTCAAAATTGCAAGTGTGAGATGTCCATGTACTTCCAGGTTTGCTTCAAATCACTTTTAAACTACAGAGATTGTGTGCAAAATGATCTGGGAAATCCACAAGAGACTTCTGCTGCTAACGTCAATGCTGACAGTTCCTGGATGGGAGGGATGAAAGCATTTGGGTAATCAAATAGGAAATTTTTAAGGCAAATGAGGTTGTGAGCCCTTTCAGTTTCATGGTAAGAGACATTTTCACCTCCTAGGGACAGGCTTTGAGAAGCTCCAGTGTGGTTTCCATTGGGGATTTTCTCCTTGGTAGGTGTCTAGAACTGGTTTCTTTCAATCAATCATTCTCGTACATATATATATGAAAGACCAAAATCTACAGGCTTGTTCAGAGTGAGGAAATCTTGACTGTCAAATAAATCTCAGGAACAATTATTTTATTATAATGTATTTATATTTGGAAGGCAGCGAGAGAGATGAACAGATTTAGACTGTAGTTGGCACTTGTTTAAGGCAACTTAACAACCAGTGTAGGAACAGAGACTCTATTGTAATCCCCTATATACACTTGCCCAGTAGCCAAAAACAACAAACAAGCTTGTCATGAAATGGATGTGTAAAGGAAGCAATCAGAATTTGAGAGCGAAAGAGAGGAGAGAGGGAGAGAGAATGAGACACAGAAAGAAAGAATTTTAAGTGAACTTTTTGCTCTGGAAACAGTAGAAAGGAAAAAAAAAAACCAACAAAGTTTGGGCCGGATTCTAAGTGGCTCTTGTGTGGTGAATGTTGCAATGAAGACTGGTGGTACGTGCATTTTTTAAGATACAAATCCCCTGCCATTCTCTGATAAATGTAACAGCAATGGAGATTTCTGCCCACCAGGCTTCAAATATCAGCATTGTGTTGGTTACCACCATTCCATCTTCCTTATGACATTCTAAGGGAGATTTGGGCTCCACGCAGACTGGAGAAGGTGAAGCAGCTCTGTTTTCTTTCCTAACTGGAAGAGCTTGAAATGGGCAAGAGGACAAGAGCATGGGGAAAAACTGCTCTCCCCTCCTGTCTTTTCCCTGTTTAACTCCAGTTTGCACTCGGCTTTCAGCTCCAGCCACCTTGGCCTTGCTGCTATATTGCAACATGATGGTATCCAAGAAGTGAGGTCCTACTTTGACACCTTGCTAGCACAGGCGTGCACTGAAAAAGTCTAATGGGTGGGCAGAATAACTACATGCAGCCAAGGAGAAGCAAGAGACTGCAGTGACCTTGTGCTCTTTGCAGTTCTCCACCAGGGGAGATGAATAGCCCAGCACTTTTAGAAATGTCAGATGATCCACTGGCCTATGATTCAGTCTCCCCAAGGCACACGATGGAAGGGCCACTGCCTGACATTTGACAGTGCACCCTGAATACTTCAGGGCAGGTATCATATCCACCCTCGTGGGATGCCAAGATCAGATTAGCAGCAGACGTGCATTCATTACAAAGAAAGAACAATTGTTGAGATACTGAGTGCCTTCACAGTTACAGTTGCTATGGTTTTTAGCACAGAAAAATCACAGCGGCATGTCTTTAATTAAACAATTGATTTCATGTGGACTGGCCTGTTTTCCAGGCATGTATGGGGTATTACATACAGAGACTATTTGCCTTCCTCCCAGAGCCTGTCCACGAAAATAAGTGGGGCTGATTTACAGCGCCTTGTTGCATTTATTCAAGATTAACAGTGGAACCTCCATACATTTAATTTTTGAGCTACACAGGTGTACAAAATGAGTTCTGTGACTTCACACTAGCCACCATACAAGTTTGCAGCCTTTTAATAGTTGGCATTGGCTTCTAGCTAAAACAATAATTCTCTGACTCTGATAATCTCTGAATCAACTAACTCACACTCCACGCAGAAAACTATTAGAAGGTATTTACAAAAATGATTTTTATATTCCTTTGTCTTTCTCATAGTGTTTGAAAGCTTCTGAGTTATTATTCTGAAGATCTACAAATGTCACAGAGCTGTGCTGGAACCAATGCTTTGCCTTTGGACGTGGCTGAAGTTATCAGTCTGAACAGCAGAGAGGTTTTGGTGTCTGCCTTCTTTCTGCTTTTTCCACTGCATCCCTCCCCGAAGGATGAGGGGTCATTCTGGGAACATGTCAGGGGATTACCTGGATGGATTCCAGTTCAACAGTCACAGAGCTGAGAGCTGCAACTCTGTCACTGGGACAAAACAGGTTATGAAGCAAAGGAGGACACCTCAGTTAGATAGATGGGGAGCCTTTCACTTCAGCTCAAGGATTTTTGCTGTGCATGAAATTCTTAGAATCACAGAGGCACTGAAGTTGGAAAAGACCTCTAAGATGATCCAGTCCAACCCCAACCCATCCCACCATACCTACTGACCACATCCCTCAGTGCCACATCTCCATGGTCCTTGAACACCTCCGTGGATGGCGATCCTACCACCTGCATGGGCAGCTGTGCCAGTGCCTGACTGCTCCATCTGAGAAGCAATGCTTCCTAACATCCAATCTGAACCTCTCCTGCAATTAAACCCTAGCCTGTGAGAATGTTTCCAGCAGACATTTGTCAGGCACCACCACGATGATGACCTTAGTGTGCATGGTGATGTACAGCAACACTTTTCAGAGGCCTCTCAGTTACTGTGATGTTTAAATGAATTATTAAGGGAGAAAGTCTTACGTGCAAAACCCTGAATGAGGAACCAGAAGACATCCCTTCTTTTTGCCTCCTGATGAGGACAAGGATTGATGTTAGGGGCAGCTTTTTCACGTCAAGCTCTGTGTTTGCTGGACACCTCACAGGGCCTTTTCGGGAATCACTCCTCCCTTATGAAACATATTTATGATTGCAAAAGTTGACACTAATTTGTCAAAATGGAGAGAGGAGGAAAACCTTTGTCTTTCTGAATATGAATTAAAACAACAAAAGAGAGGTTTTGTAAGTAACTAAACCCCCAAATTGGGTGATTATAACAAAAACACGAACGTTTTTGCTGCAGACACTTCTTGCCAAAACATTCATTTCAACCAAAAGTTTATTTCTCATTTATGTATCTTTTGAAAGGGGGACACGATTCAATAGGAAATTTCTGCCAAAAGCATGCCAAACTTCTCTCTTTCTCTAACCATACACAAAGCAGTGAAAGCCCTTGAGGGGAATGGAGTCATGAACATGCATTCCTCCACTTGGTGTCTGAACAGGGCTCAGCTCCAGAGAAAGTATTCTTGGAAAACTGCCTCCACCTCTACACTCCAGAGAGCAGCTTATCACCAAAGTAGGAGAAGCTGAGGAAAATATTCCAGCTTAGCCAAAGGAAATCATTTGTTGCAGCAGACATGGTAGCCCAGAGGGATGAGCAGGCAGAAGGCAAGGTGGTGTGCCAGCATTGCTCCCAGTTATTCAAAGCCATAAAAAATGTTCCGTGTTGTCTTGAGGAGCCAATGAACTCACAGGTGTGAACTTGAAAACAGGAAGTAGACAGGAAAAAAAAAAAAAAAAAGCCATCTATTTCCTCTTTCAAAAAAAAAAAAAAAAAATTCTTGGAAATGCATTGTTTGAGACATTAGTTTCCATATCCAAGGAGGTTTTTTTGTGTGTGTTTGGGAACAAACTAAACTACATAGCACGAAGTTGAAAGGAAGAACCCAGTCCCAGCCAGGAGATGGCTCCTGGGACAGACTGTTATTCCCTTGTAAACTGGTTTACAAAAGGGGTAAATCTTTGTTCCCAGTGATCCTCCTGGAAAGGAGGCACAATAGCCAGAACCAGCACATGAAGCACAGCGATGACACAGTGTGAGGAGCATAGAATCATAGAATCATAGAATCACCAAGGTTGGAAAAGACCTGAAAGATCATCCAGTCCAACCGTTCACCTATTCCCAATAGCTCCCACTAAACCATGTCCCTCAGCACAACATCCAGCCTTTCCTTGAACACCCCCAGGCTCGGTGAATCCACTACCTCCCTGGGCATCCATTCCAGTGCCTGACCACCCTTTCTGAAAAGTAATACTTCCTCATGTCCAGCCTGAATCTCCCCTGCCGTAGCTTGAAACCATTCCCCCTGGTCCTATCACTGATGACACGAGAGAAGAGGCCGACCCCCAGCTCACCACAACCTCCCTTCAGGAAGTTATAGAGAGCAATGAGGTCTCCCCTGAGCCTCCTCTTCTCCAGGCTGAACATTCCCAGCTCCTTCAGCCTCTCCTCATATGGCCTGTGTTCCAGACCCCTCACCAGCTTTGTTGCCCTCCTTTGAACACGTTCCAGGGCCTCAATATCTTTCTTGCAGTGAGGGGCAAGAAACAGCCCCCAGAATTTGCTGGTTGATGGTGGAGCTCTAGAGGTTGGGAGCCAAAGATCATCCTCTCCCACTTGGAAGGGGCATGGATGTTGAAAGACATTGCAAGCAACAGCTTCTCCTTTCCTCTTCACCCTCTTGACCCCAACTCTCAATGGTAATTGGAATGAAAATGCCTCATGCCATGTCCTCTGATGAGCTTGTTCCTCAGCATCCCTTGCTAGCTGAGGATCAAACACTGGACAGTTGCATCTGGACAGCACTCAGAACACAAGGAATAGGAGACTTTAGGACACATTTTTAAAAACTTTAAAAATAATATTAATTCCTGCTTGTCAGCACTGAATTTTCCTGTAGCTGTTGTCTTAAAAATAGCCTTAAAGCAAGTGACATAGCCAACCCTACAACAAAAATAATACAGCACTACAGCTCTCAGGTATTCATCCACTCTGGGACAAAAATAAAGAGCCTTTGAAATTATTTCAAAACAAAAATAAAGAACAAAAGAAAACAAGGAGAAATACATAAACAGTCAACACTAAATATTTTCATATTCATACTACCCAAAGTTCATCTGTGCTTTCCTCCCATTGCCCCCACTAGGTTTACCAGCATTTTATTCCTCCCTTTTCCTAGCCATTCCTCTCTCCATATTCTTTTCTCCCCAGTTCTCATTTATGTATGACCTCGTTTGCACACAGCCAGGCCCAGTCCTCTCCAAAATGCCAGGGCTGTCCTTTTAGAACTGCACTCAATGATCATTTTGGGTTCCTATCAACCTGGGATATTCTACAATTCTATGATAAATGGATGATTTTGGATAACAAGGGCTGCTGAAAACTGGAAGTAGTAGATTTAAGCAGATGGATGCTACCTATTCTCCCAAGTTCCTTGGGGATCCATTGGCTCATTTATGGTATTTAATGACAAACAGTATCAGAAAGTTGGTATCATTCTTTTTATTCAGGGAAGAAAAAAGTGCAGGTGAGTTGTTTGCACATCCTCTGCCAGACAAAAAGCAATGGGCAGAAATAGGAAGAAAGTGGTGATTTCCTCATAAATATCTTTGCCAGTCTTACCCCATAAATAAGGGACAAGGTATAAAAGCTACAGATTCTGGGAGTAAGTAGGCTTGTGACAGTCAAGCACAGCTTGTTTGCATTAGCAGCCATCAGCTGTGAGGTGATGGCTTAAGGAAATTGTACTGAGACCAGGGTTATAAAGAGGCATGCGGTGCTTTGCAGCTATGGGCATGTCCTGTGTTTCTCTTCTTTCCTGCTTGGTTCTGTTCTGCTATTTAAGCAGCTGTCCCCTGTCTTGATTTCAACACAGATTATATGTTGTTGTGTTGGGGAACTGGGACCTTCCAGGAGGAGCGTCTGTGATTCTTCAATGCATGCACTCAAAGGCAACTGTCCAGGAAAGGCTCTACAGTCTGCAGCAGCCCAGAGGTAAGCAACCAAAAGCATGCCTGCACTTGCTGCTGGAGAAGCACAGGCTGTGGAAAAGGTCTCATTGATGGGTGAGGTAGGAAGGAAACAGGTGTTGGTGCAGACCTGGGGTGAGTGGTCCCCTGAGAATGCAATGATCTCAGATCTGCTCCTTCCCATCTCTTTCCCAGAAAGGGAATCTCTTCTCATTGATATCCAGGAAACATTCACTCCTCAGGTCCTTCCTGATGGTTTCTGCTCTCAGGGAAAGCTCAGCCCAGCCTCACTCTTTCCTACAGCATTAAGGAGAAGAGCAACATGGTTGCCTATGGTTGTGCTGAATCCTCCCCCTCCCTTGTAGCATTGGAAATCATTGGGAATGTTTGATTTCTATTGAACTAACACTCAGAGATCTTTAGCTTTCACGTGAGCACTAACTCATAGAGCAGAAGGGCTTTCCAGAATATTGACTGGACTCATGTAATTTTAGGATAGGGTCTGAACCAACACTAGCTATCCATAAGCTGGGGTGGGGGCAATGGGTTCAAGGAGGGACAGAGATTTGTTTTACCTTTCCATGTGATCCAATCCACAGATGCTGGAGACATTCCACTAGTTCTGTGGTTCTACAAAGTCCTTCCAGAAGAGACTTAAGGCTTCCTACTTCCTTAAACAAATGCTGTGAGCACTGATAAGCATAGATACCCCATACTGACACTTCTGGATGTCTCTGAGTGCTTGACCTGCTGTATATAAAAATGTTGATTGAATCCAGCCTTGGCAGAAAGACTGTTGCAGGAACACCTAGTCTTCAGATCTTGGCAGGGCTTGTATGTCATTTAGGCAGCAACTACCCATCCTGGTCTTGGATGAGACCCTCCATTATAGAAATAAGTAGAATTTTCTTAGCTTATAAAAGAGACTTTTAAGCTAAGAGAGAATGATTATCAATAGGTAGAAGATCAAGGTTTTGTTTGTGGTTGAAATAGAGGGGCAAGACCAGGAATTGGGGTATAGGTCTTAAGCAGAATTTGGAAAAAAAACAACCTCATGGTTGTTTGAAGATATTTCTGTGGCTCGAAGAAAAGCTTCACTCATAAAACCCTCAATGCTTGTCAGTTAGGGTAGTATGGTTAGGTTGTGGTTGGGCTCAATGATCTTTAAGATCTTGTCCGACCTGAGCAATTTTATGATTCTTAAGGTTGGAAGAGAGCACGAAGTTGACCATGTCCCTCAGTGCCACATTTCCATGGTTCTGGAACACCTCAAGGGATGGTGACCCCACCACTCCTGGGGCAGCCTTTGTCAATGTTAACCTTTCTTTCAGAGGAGAAACGTTTCCTAATAACCAACCTGAACCTCTCCTGGGGTAACAGGCTGGACTGCAGCCTGGGCCAATTAGCCTTGAGTAGGTGTGCATAATGATTTCACCTTTATGAGAGAGAAAGTCTGGTGGTGATGGAATGGACCACAAGAAAACACAACCACTGCAGTCCTCATCACCAGGCTGGCTCCTATGCTTGGTGGCAGACCTCTGGCCAGCACAGGGCTTTGACTTTATTGGCTTTGCCAGCCCCATGCATGGCTCATCTCACCGTTACTGATTTGCCTGCAGGAGCAAGGACGTGTCACCAGCACAGCAGCTGTGACTCGTGTCCATGGGGAGAGAAGTGATGCACATGCTCCCTGTAATAGCTTCTCCAGCCTGCTCGCTCCAATAATAGTCTCCGTGTGTGAAATTTCACCTGACCTGAACTTTCCCGAGTTTATCCAGCCTTCACCCTGACAGTTCAGAGCAGAACTGTTTTTATGCCTCGCAACCCAGACACCAAATTGGAGCTGAAGTGACGTTTATTGTTTCAACAGTGTTATTATATGAAGATTGAGCTCATTACAAACACGACCTGTTTTTGAGCCAGGACACATATTAATTTGGATAAAATACCAGCTGTGTCCTCTCTCCATATGGTCTTATCGGAAAACAAACTGGGTTAAGTTTCATTCCAAAGAATGAAAATGTAATTGAATACTTGCTTCGTTTGAGGAAACTCAAATAATCATTATCGTCACGTCTCTGCTAATCGCAGCAGAGAGGGGGCAGAGGTGTTTATTTCTGTGCATATCCAAAAATAAACCAAGGCACAATTCCTGTGGGGGGAAACAGAGGGCAGCACGGGGCAAACTTTCCTCTAACTCTGGGAGAAGAAGGTTGTCACCCAACCTATGGTCCAGCACTGCACATTGTGGTTTTGCTGTGTTTTTTGTGGTGGTTTTTGCAATTGTTTTGTGGGTTTTATTTTTTTTTCCCTAGAGGAGACGGGTTATCTCTGGAAGGCATAGAGGTGGATATGCAGAGGTCTTTTCTCCTCCCTGTCAGCACTCTCAGTATTGTAATTAAGGACTGGGGGGCAAGCACTGCATTCTATCGCTGTATGTTGGCCTCAGACTCATCAGATTCTCAGATTCCCATCAGACAGACAAGTTTAGGATTAGGGGATGCTGCCTTCCCCCCGGCATTGTGAATCTGCATGGCATTAACACAGAACATGGTACAGTACTTAGTGCTCCTGGCCTTGGGTGATTTCTGACCTCAGCTGTACTTGCACCTTAAAAATGAAATAAAGCACGTGGATGGGGAAAGGAGCCCAAGCTGCCATTAAAGGTGTCCCATTGAAAGGCTTTCTGGTGTTTGCTTTGGTGCAGGGGAAAGCTCTGCAAGGAAGCTTTCAGAGGGTTTATTTTCCATAGAATCATTTGAGTTGGAAGGTTCTTTTAAAGGCCATCTTGTTCATCTCCCTACAATGAACAGTAACACCTACAGCTTGATCGGGGTGCTCAGAGCTCCATCCAGCACTGGGAAAAAAAAAATGTCAACCCTTGAATGCCTTTGGCTGTCTGTGATCTGGGATTTCTGCACCTAGATTTAATTCTGTGCCTGACAGAAGCTGACAGATTTTTATTCCAATAATAATTAATAATTAAATAGTAATAATTAAAATAATAATAATTCCCTTCAAAGAGAGAGACCTTCGTGAAACAGAGGCTGGAGCGCTGGGAAGGTCCTGTGACTATTGCAACTAGCAGTAGAAATGTTCCATCCCTGCTTCTACACGTGGATATTGAGATGATGAGAGAGCAAAGGACTGATTTCAGGGGCTGCAAAGAGATTTCATCATTGCATGTGATGGATGGGCTGGGATGGTTCAGTCTGGAGAAGTGAAGACTTAGTGGAGACCTCATCACTCTCTGCAATGCCTTGAAAAGAGGTTGGAGCAGGACTGGAGTTGACCTCTGCTCCCAGGTAACAGTGATAGGATGAAATGTGATGGCCTCAAGCTGCACCAGAAGAGGGGCCAGGTTGGATATTAGGAAACATATTCTCCAAAAGAACGGTCAGGCATTGGCAAAGGCTGCCCAGGGAGGTGGTAGAGTCAAACAATGTTCCTGGAGGTGTTCAAGAACTGTGGAGACATGATATGTGGGGACATGGTCAGTGGGCATGGTGGGATGGGTTGGGCTTGGACTGAGTGATGTTAAAGGTATTTTGCAACCTGTATGATTCTGTGAGCCGAGGAGGATTGACAATGAGGTCAACATAGAGCAGAGGAAGAAATGAAGGCAACAGAAGAAAGCTAGCAAATTAAAGCAGCTCAGTTTGGAGCTCTGTTTTTGCAACTGGTTGGGGAAGGAGAGGACATTTCACCCGTGCATTTGTGTGAAAAATAAATATGGCAATGACCTTTTTTCAGTAGAAGAATTTGGGATGTGGTTTGGCTTTAATTTGAAAAATCATAAGAAATGGTTTTCTGTTTGTTCTACTAAAACCAGACCTGTCCTTGATTCCCAAACCAAATTCTTCTGTTAAAAATAAAAAGTCAAACCTCTTTTTTTTTTGTTTTTGTTTTGTTTTTCTTTTTTCTTCTGAGGAGAGTCTGAAATCTTCAAGTGGAAATAAATCAGAAACCCAAATAAATCTTCTGCTCCAGAAACTCATTTAATGGGCATACAAAACCAGCTGTATGAATGCAGTTTGCATGTGGGAAATCAACACAGCAAGTGCAGGTGAGTGACATCTTCAAGGGACTCCTCCTGGTCTGGAAGCTGCTCTGGAGCAGCCAAATTTGGGATCTTTGTGTTTGAGCTATAGTTGCACAAACAGAAGTTTGGTCCCAGGAGGAGATGCTCTGATCCACCACCTGGGTTTTCCATTTACAGACCATTCTGCAGTCAGCCTATGCCTGCACACAACTCTAAACATAGAACCAGGTCCAGGAAAAGAGTTATGGGGACAGGTAGCTTTGATAGTACTAAAGCATGGGGAACCTGAGATCTTATCAGGTGCTGAAATAAAATGCATGATTAAATAAGTAAATAAGGAGGAAGGATGGCATTGAAATCACAGTGTAATGAAAAAAAGCTGAGCTTGGCACATCAATTGGAGGCTCAGCATCACATCCAGCACCACCTCATTGTATTTATCTGACCTGTGCAATAGGCTTTGCATAAAGCCATACAGTAACTTGTCATCCCAAAGCTTAAGAAACCCAAACCTAAACAACAACAACAAAAAAAGAGTAACGTCCTCGATGTTGTCCTCCTCCTCCATAATAAATGATGTGGGGGGGAAGTAAATAAAATTATGGAAAATGAGTATTTCTGACAATTTCTGGGGGCTGTCTGCAGGGTGGAGCCCATCTGCTTTCCCTGCTGCTATTATTGCCAAGGGAAGGCAGCTGAGTAGAGCATGAGTGGGAGCATGAGGGAAAGAGAGTCTCATCCCAGGACTTGGTCCTCAGTCTGTAACTCAGTGTGCTTGTATGGCTTTGAAGAAGCTGCCAAACCCCAGAGCATCTGCCTCAGCGTCTAAAATGGGACTTTGAGTGGATTTTGGACTCTTCTCTCAGAGATCACTATTCTTTCAGGGCTTTGGACTGCAAAGAACACCAGGTGCCCAAAGCTCTGCTTTCTGCAGAGACAGGCAAGTGTCCAGACTCAGCATGAAGGTGCTTTGCTTATCCCTGAGTGACCCAAACGTGTTCCTAAAGCAGACTGAGGCTCACAGGAGCCCTCGCCTTTAGGTTTGTGTCAAATGAATCCTATTTGAGCAGAGGTTTGCTCTCAAGACCACCACCACCCCCTCCAGGTTTTATGGTGAGAGGACCTCAGTGCAATCACAGTGGCTCAGACGTACCTTGTCCCTGTGCTCTGGTGGTATTGCATCCATTCAGCATTGGGAATTTCCAACCCAATCTACAAAGCTACCCAACATCAGTTGTTTTTAATAATGCCAAGTTTCAGCCAAGAAATTGCAGATTTGTACATGAAATGTAGAGGTTCCACACGTAAAATAGAGGTTCTTGTTGTTCACCTGTGTATCAAAATCTACTCTCTGATGCATCAGGATTTAATTACGAAACACTGCTGGCCCCTTCTCCATTACAGTGTAATTAAAAAAGCTTAGGGATATCGGATATGGAGCTGATTTTTGCCAGAACGGATAAAATTCCTCCCAACAAGGCAGTTCTTCTCACCCAACCGAGCTGCTTTCTACTTACAAGGAGCTCTGAATGCCTTCAAAACACAAGGGCCTGACCCCAAGCTGGCTGAAATCAAGGGAAAGGCTCAGAGCTCGGATGCCAGAGCCAAAAACCTCTTTTCTTTGGGATTACAGAATGAACTATCGCACTGCTTAAGTTTCCCCTTTGACTGCTATGTTTTCTGGCTAATACAGTTAGTTAGGAATTGGCATCAAACATTTCTTGACACCTGCTTCGTGTCTTTCCATGGTGGAGTTGTGGACAGGATCACTGGAGCTAAATCCTCCACTTGTGCCTTGGCTACGCAGGCTGAACATTCTGGGTTGGTTTTTATCCTGCCTGGAGCCCAGTGCCTCGTGCTGGATGACAACACAAAGACGTCCAGCCCGCAGTTCAAGTGGTGGATAATCCATTGCTTTCCTTGCTCGTTAACTCCATTGGTTAGTCACCCTCTTCATTTAGGCTCCGTGCTTTATTTTTAACTGATGTGAGTGCCGAAAGCTCTGTTTTCTTTTTCCCACTGCATGCCACCGTGTTCCCCTACAGAGATGAAAGCAGGCGACGTTTCCTTGTTATCCAGGCCACTGCCATCCACGGGATGCAGTTGTTTCTCTGAGATGCATTTTTTTCTCTTTGTGTGCCTAATAGTTCATTAACCACCACAGATGCTCCTAAAGTGGAAGCGTTCGCCTGCTTGCTCTTTTCAGATGTCAACTTGGCAAGACAAAATCCCAATATTTCCTGCGTGGGCTTGGCTGGATTGAATCACGGAGTGGTGCAATAAAACAAACACGTCTCACAATGCAAAACAAGGAAAACTATCCCCGTTCGGGACGAGCATCTCTATCAGCTTATCCCTTCCCTACGAAAGGCTGACATTTGGTTTAAGGTAGAACACATTCTTGACACACAGGCCTATGATCCGTTACAAAAGGGAGCCCACTTCCTGGATTTAGGCTAAGGGACAGGGTTCAGGCAGGGGGCAAGCTATATATGTGTCAAAATGAGCAATGTCTTTTTGGGTCACATATACTTTTGACTTCAACACTGCTTTATGTAGGCTGTAAAATTAATAGGTGGGAACTAGATTTATTTGTCCCCCTGGCCTGGTAGTTGCTTGTTAGGTTAAACTCACTGATTTCCTGGTACAAAAGTGCTTGTTAAAATAATCTCCCTGAAAATATTCCTGTGGGACCACTTTATCTTCTGAAATCAAAAATTCCTAAATAATGAAATGCTCAAGATGTGACAGACGGACTCGAGCAAAACAAAATAAAACCCCCAGAAAAGAAGAGCTCATTCCCATAAACTCTGCTTGGGGAATTCATCTCGTTTCTGGTGTTTTGTAACAAATGCCAGCATCCGTGCTCCAAGCAGAAATACCCTTCTGCAGAACTCACCTGTTGCTGTTTTCTTTCCTGAGCCTCATTCTGCCCTCCTTGTTGACCCAAGTTTCTCTGTGGTGTAATTCTCATTGACTTTACCCAGCTTGGATCAGTCCTCAGTCACAGAATTTCCAAACAAGGACACGAGCAGCAAGAAGACTTCTAAGCTCAGCAGGCCTCTTTTCCTGTGTTTTCAGTCTGCTCCCCAAACATCACTTCCCCCCAGCCCTCACCTCCTCAGCAGGGGCCTTGAATCTGCTCATTTGCTTATGCTTATTGCTCATCTACAAACCTCAGCCCATAAATTAAGAATCCAACACTACGTCTCCTTACCTCCCAACATGAAACTGGATGATCTTTGAGATCCCTTCCAAGCCAAACCATTCTATGATTCTACCCTCCCAACCATCCTCAAACCAGTCTTTATCTACCTCTACTTTTACCTACCTCCCCTCTCTATGACCCCCATTTTCCTCCCATACACCACAACTAAATCTCTCTTACCACCACGGGCATTGCTTCACCTCATCAACCAGCCTTCTCCAGTCTTGGCTCTGTCCCCACATCCTAATCCAGACATGGCACTGCAGAGCCCAGTGGGACAGAAGGGACATATGCATATGGTAACAAAGGGTTTCCAGATTTGTGCTGTCAAGTTTTCTCCTCTGAGTTAAGGAGCTGCCACTGGCAGGTGCTCCTTGGGTATGGTTCTCCTTGGATATGGATCTCTTTGCATATGGACATACTTTGTCTCAGGACCCAGGTATGGTCAGCATATAGATTTAGATCTGTTCTCTCCTCCCAGGCTGACATAACCTGTTCATACCTAGGTGCTAAGAACTTCATCGGCGCAGAGCAATGGGACACAGCCTCAGCACCTGGGCCCTGAGTCAGCACATCTGTCTTGCAGTTCCATTTTTTTTTTTACCTCTGTAGACTTGGTTGGCATTTTTAGGAGTGATTTGTTGCATTGATTTGACTGTTTGTTCAGGCCTTGCACATCTATATGGCTCTGCGTAGGGCCATTTCTAACCTTCGTGGACCTGCTTGGCTTGTTTAGGGGTGCTCTGTTGGGACGTGTGGCCTTCCACATTTATATGGATCTATATAGTGCCATTTTTAACCTCTATATTCCTGCTTGGCTTCTTTAGGTTTGATGTGGGGGGAGAAGGTTGCTTTTTTGGTTGTTTTTTTTTTTTGTTTGTTTTTGTCAGCAGCTGAAGTGTGCAGGGAAAGAGCAGCCTGGGGTTCTTGCTGCAACTCATCACACTGCAAAACTCAGCCCTCCCTCCATCCCTCCTCCCCTTTCCTTTCTTGCTCCAGCTCAGGGGAGGCTGTCAGTCTGCACTCCCTTACCCCCTCCTACCTCCTCCAGGTGTGGGTACTTGACTGCAATCAAATACTCTCTCCAGTAAAAGGTGGTGGAGAGATATTATTATGGGCTGGAGCTGTGGTGCTTGGGGACCTGTTTGTACAATGAGAGCTTTGTGTGGTTGTGTTATTCCGGCTGCTGGAGGAAGAAACCTGGAGTGCTGGAGGATGCTCGTGTGTGCTGGGAGCACCTAGGTGAGAGTGCAAAGGGCATGTCCCTAACGTGACTGCAGAGGGGGAAAGGAGCTCGTGTGTTCTCTGGGGACTGTCTGTCTTTACCTAATAACAGAGATTGAGGAGCTGGTTTGAGCTACCCAGACATTACATCAGCCTGTGGCCTCCCTCCCATTGGTCCCCTTGCTTTAGCCCCTTTAATTCGGCAGTGTATCCTTACAGTCACCTTAGTGTCCCGACCCATGAATCACGTTTGTGTCTCTCCCCTAGCAATGGAAAAACTCTGCATCTCTTCTGGTTGGTGAGATCAATGCTGCAGGCAGAGGAAAGCTTCCTCCAGCTTCCATCAAGGAGGTGGCAGTGCTTCTCCTCTCCTCTCCTCTCCTCTCCTCTCCTCTCCTCTCCTCTCCTCTCCTCTCCTCTCCTCTCCTCTCCTCTCCTCTCCTCTCCTCTCCTCTTTTTTCCCCCCCTTTTCCCCTCTTTTTTTCATTTTCCTTCCTTTCTTCCCCCTATTTTCTCTTTTTTTTTTTTTTTTTTTCTCCCTTTTCTTCTGGCCTTTCCTTTTTCCCCTACTTATTCCCCCTGAATTAGATCCAACTACACTAAACAGAATCAAACTATGTTCCTTGAAAGCACACGTGAGGGATAAGCTGTGTCCCAAACATCCCTCATCCTACCCAGAGAGAGGAACGGGGTGGGAACCAAAGCACAGAGAGATCAGTGAGGAGATTCAGGCATAATTTGCAGCCTGTACACAAGTAAGCACATCAGCCACAGGGTTGCCCCAGAATCCCTCAGTGAGGAAAGAGATGGCCTGAATCACATTGCACAGCTCCTGTATTTCTCTAAGTGGGATTCCTAATTCAAGAGCTGACGGCAGTGACCCTCTAGATAGGATGACTGTGGCCTTGGAGACTTCCTCAGTGTCTCAGCTTGTGGAACTCTTGAAACTCAAATACTCCATTCTCCATCCATGGAAGCAATGAAAACTCTTATTATTCTGGGGGCACCTCCTGACCTCCTCCCCCAAGCTACTGTCTGAAATCTCACAAGGCTGAAGGAGAACCAGCTTTTCTGGATCACGTGGATTAGTTTCTGTCACTCATGACCACAGAAAAGAACTTGAAATGATTACCCAAGCGTGTTTTTAAGATTTAAAAATATGATGGCTAAGAAAGAGAAACAAATAAGAAATTATAATCTTTCCCTAAGATCTTGTGGTTGGAAGGAGGGGGCTCTCTTCAGTGCTTTGTCTTCTGGACAGATCATTTTTTCCTGTTCTCTTCCCTCCTTATAAGAAAAATCCTGCATGAAGGATGAAACAAAGAGGCATTTGCCTCCAGCTTTCTTGTAGAGTGTCTCAGTGCCCAGACCCCTAGTGAGCATCCATCAGGCTTAGCTGTTAATTTGTTATTACAAAAATAATCACTATTTCAAAACAAATAAATAATCTTTATCTGCTTATTCTGGTGCCCAGGCGTAGCTCATTTGGGATAGCTGGATTAGATTTGATGCAATGCATGAGAGCACTGAACTGAAAACCTCACTCATTTTTCCGAATGGACCGGGTGCTCGTTCCAAGCTGGCCCAGCTCTGACTGCTCAGGAAGATCTGCTTTAATGCAACATCTGTTTACAACAACAGCATCTCCAGATCCAAACAACTCCTGATTACTTTCACATTTCTGATATAGATAGAGCAGCTCAGTAGCTTTGGTCTCGAGGTTTCCAGAACATCCTCCTACGAGGACATCATTTGGAGGTAATTGTGGGGCTGTTGTTGTAAACAGTTTCTCTGCAAGCTCCCAGCAAGGCAAGAATCCCTTATTGAAAACACTCCATCCAGACAGAGTTGCTTGTCAGTGATGAGCTGCAGGGATGCTGGATCCCTGGCCCTTTTATAATCTGCCGCGGTCATGAACTAGGCAGCTTGGAAGGATCCGTTTGAATCAGGGGGACTTCCAAGAGGAATCAAAAAAAAAAAAAAAACCCATCACGCCAGGAGTGCAGCCTGTTCCATTTATTCCACTTTCCCTTGCTAATGAGGGTGATCTGTGCAAAGCATGAGGCCCCCAGAAGGGGCTGACATGCTGTCCTAAAGGCCAGCTTTTAAAGGACGTTACAGGGCTGAACTTTTGTTGCCATGTAGGTTACGGAAGGACATGGAGCAAGAGAGCAACCGTGGCAGGATTTTTTCTTCACTAAGGGATTTGCACCATCAGATCTGTTCTACCTGTTGTAGGACGCAGTAATCAGCCTAAAAATTAAGCAAACAGGCCTATAGCATAAGTACCTCTGTAGGGTGTCTGTGGACTCCAAGCCCCAACAATTACATGTGCATTGAAGGATCTGTCTAAAAAAGAGGAAGCAGCTGGACCACACCAATTATCTTGTCCTATTGGACCAGCAAGAAATGAGGAGAGTAACCCCCCAGTGCTGCCAACTGTTATGATTTTATTGGACATCTTGCAGTTGTCAGTGTTCTCTCCATAAAATCCCAGCTGCTGGGTTCAAGAGATTGTGTGAAGAATAGAAGGTTTTATTCAACATCAAAAGAAGGAACAAATAATAATAATGATAATGATAATAATAATAATAATAATAATAATAATAATATGGCCCTACCCCCTTTTCTTTGACTGTAAATAATAATAATAATAAAAATATGGCCCTACCTCCTTTTCTTTGACTGTAACACAAAGCTTAGAAATATGGAATCAAAAGCATTCTGGAAGCTGATATCTGGCAAACAAAGAAAAAGAATCCAAAGTTGATTATTTTTAAGCTGATCTTAGAACCTGTAAGTCAATCTTATAGCTTTGGTGGCCAGAGCCTTGGTACGTGTGGGCTGGCAATTCAGGCCCCTGCACAGCAAAATTTGGGGGGTTTAGGCAAAGGGCTTTAAGTTGTGGAATGGCAGCAGCTTTGGAAATTAACAACCTGCAGGTAGGACAACTGTAACCCATCACATGCTGTTCTTATGCACTCGACTAAGAAGCAAAATAAAGCTCTTGCAGTAGACAGGGGGAACACAAAAAATCTTTAAGATGTATTTTTGTGGGCTGGAAAGACACATGCCGTCAGCAGAGCTCATCTGGCAAGTGGTAACTCATCACACTGAGCTATCAGTCTGAAATAGAAATGTGTACTTCCAGGACTAGAGGAAGAGTCATCTTCATTTTGAGACCAAAGGCCACTGACCTGAAGAGCTCCAAGAGTACATCCAGGTTCTGTGGCCAACTGGAAGACCCAGATCACAAAGTAGGGATGGGAAATATGGAAGGCAGCAGAGTTGTCCTCTTCTTTTTGATGTTTGGGCTCACAGGGGTGGTGGGCCCTGGATGCCTTCCACAGCATCCCCACTAAGACAGGAGGAAGAGTGTGCTGGGTTCAGCAGATGGCGCTCCTCCCTTGACTAAGTGCCGACAATTAGCAAATTAACTTAATTAGGGAGTGATTGGGACTGAGGTTTCCTCTGCCTGCATGTGTGTGGGCCTTTTGTGCTGAGTTAGAGAGGAGATGGCCATGTGCCCATAGGAGAACATAGGGAAGGTGTGCTGGTGGCACACCAAAGCAAAAGAGCAAAGATGAGCCCTTGTGTTCCTGATTGCAAAGGGGGAATCGGTGAGGGACAAGCAACCAAGGCAATCTTTGCTCTCACCCCAAGCAAGAGATTTGCCTCAGTTTCCCTGTCCACACCAGCAAGCTGTGGGAATGTCCAGCCCTGGGACCATGGCCAAGCAGAACCTATCCATACGTACTTGGATAGGGCTGCATGTAGCCAGCATTGCCTCCCCCCCCACTTCCCCAGCCCCCCCCCAAGTGCTCCTCTTCATTTTGAGACAAGCTCTCTAATGGTTTGCTCTTAATTAGGGTGAACTCTGAGTGCCCTGCTAGCACGCCCTTTCCTTTGTCAGCTAATTGGCTGGGCTTTCTGATCTATTATGTAAATAGTCTAAGTCTCTGCGGCACAGTGTCGTAATGCAATGCATTCCTGGGAGCCTGGGCTTCTGTTTCATGGGATCGTGCTCCAGCCTCAGGCAAAAACAGCAGCAGCAACAACAAAAACCAGGCAAGCCTTTGGCTCACTTTCTCGAGGCTCCAGAAATGAGTTGCAGAAGAAAGTGTTCTGGGCAGCAGTTCAGGGCATGCAGATGGGGATGAGGGTACGTGAGGAGGCTGAGGACAGCGGGAAGAGTTAAAGACTTCTCTACTGCTCTCCATCTTGCAGGCTGGCCCCAGGATGAGCCATCACCTCCTGCTCTGGATAGCTAGGGCTGCACTCAGACCCATGTGCAGAAATAGGGCTGGGGTGGTCACTGGGAAGGAGCAGCCACACTCTTCTGCTTATGGTCCCATCCAGGCATCGACCCCTTCATGTTGCAAGGTGCCTCACAGCATTGCACACATTTAAAGCTATAGGTGTTTAAGCAGGAGGGGAGTTTGTGTTCTGTTGAAGTAGCAGATGTGCTCACCTAGACAGCTCAAGGGACTCTACTTCCATCTGCTTTACGTAGATGCTCTGGTAGGAGAATCTCAGAGTCATACCATGGCTTGGGTTCACCCTCCAGTGTTAACAACCAGCAAGGGGCCAGCTTCCTTAAAGGGATCAATAGGCCAATCTTTTCCAAATGTGAGAATTTTTGCTGTGTCTCTCTGTATTGAGGTCCACTGCAAGTCACCCTGTGTCACCATTTCATACACTTTGACATTTTTGCAAATAGCACAGGGGGACAGCCCTGTAGTGTTAGGACTTTCCAAGCAGTCCCTGACCTTGCTCCTCTAAATACCAGCTAGTGCTTATATATGAAGGGAGAAAAAAGGGAGGGAGAAAAACTTCAAAACTATAATTATTCCACAGACAGGGAGAGCTATAAAATAAATGAGCAAAGTCCCTGCTCCGATAAATCCACTTAGAAATCCAAACCCAGTAGCAACAGTGTAATTTATGTCCCATTGAAAGAGGTCCAGATGAAAATTGATGAATTCTCTTATTTGTGTAATAAATCAGTTTCCATTAATGTAACCGATACGCATATTTATAAACACAGGCTGTACCCTAGGCTTGGCATTCAAATTGTTGGAAGGGGGGCTGGGGAGTAAAGGGTGCTCTGAACCATAAAGTCCTTTCTGATAAATCCAGAAAGACAATCTGTGAAAAGATAGTGGACTCAATTTATGACACCTGAAAAAGAGCCAAGTGTGAGTAAATCTTTTGTTCATGTAGAAATAAATCTGGTAAAATCTTCCCCTTTCGTGTCTCTGGAGGGGGCCATAGAGCCAGTAAAAAAAAAAAGACAGATTATTTCAATTAGTTGTTTGCTTGGACCACACCTCTGTGCTCCCAGACTCACAGGTTCCATGGCCCATGTGTCTGCCTGCTGAGCACCATGAGGAGCTTTTCTGTCTTAGAACTTGCTGGGAAGCAGCAAGGTGGATTGGTTTTGGTGCTGGTCATTCAGTGGAACAGTTTGTGCATGCAGTGGTACGAGGAGGTTGCAAAGGATCAGCCATAGGGCAGAAAGAGTGCCATGCATTTTATTTACAAAGTGGTAGAATCACAGAATCATTAAGAATTGGAAAGCAGTGCTAAGATCATCAGGTCCAACCATCAGTCCGTCCCCGCTATGTCCACCAATCACATCCCTGTTGCAGCAGGTCATTTTTACATCAGCCTGTGAAGGATGGGAGGTTGTCACACTCATTGTTTGATTTGTATTTCTGGTGTTGTCAGGATTTTTCAGCAGGCATGTGGCGTGTCCTGGCTGTACTGAGGGCTGTGGTGTGCAAAATATTGAAGTAATTTCTGTCCTGGAACAGCACAGCCACAGAGATTCAGGCTTAAGCTTGAGATCAAGTTAAGACCTCACCTTGGGAGTCATGGTAGCATGGTTAAAGGATTTACTCCACCATCCAACCTTCTTGTCCTGAAAGCAGAAAGCAAGCCTCGCAATCTTGAGTTCTTGGAAAAATCCATTGACTTGAACCTGCCTGACTCCAGCTTGCATCACAATAAGCTGCAAGGTGCAACAGGCAAAGAGCAGGCACACCATGCTGGGTGTGCAGCAACCTCTGGTGCAAGGCTCAGGCCTAAGGCTCTGTCCCTTGGTAGTGCTCATGAGTGCAGCACCTGAGGCCAACTCTGTATGAATAAACAAAGCAGAGTTGAGGTATGGGCTCACCCCGTCTCCAGTTTTGTCCCAGCCACTCAATAGTCTCCCTAGAAGCATCAGAGCACACTTGGACGGACTCACCAAGTTGGATGATTGTGTATCTGAGCTCTTCTCATCCATAGCCACATCCCAGCCAGGTCTCAAGGACATCGTAGGGATCTGCAGGATGGCTCATGCCACTGCTGTTGATCCATCCATAGGGGTAGACTGCTGCTTGCAGCTTGCACAAACCCTCAGAAACCTTGCACAAACCACATGCCTGAAGTTACATGAAAAACTGAAAAAATAGCAGCAAAGAGAAGTCATATTTTTCTTTCACTCTACCCGCTTTCTTGCCAAGGCATCGTGGCTGCTAATGATCTTACACCATCAGCTGAAATAATAACTTAGAAGATTAAGGCAAATAATCCCTGATGAATAGTTATTGGAAGACTGCTGGTAGCAGCAAAGCTTCAGATGTTGACAGCAACAGTGGCACACAGCACTGAGGTGCAATTATGCCAGAGAGACCACATGCATTCCACCCCGTTCCAGCACCATGTCCTCTGCTAGAGGTGCCATGAAGGAGAAGAGCTGAAGAAGAGAAGAGCTTGGTGGCTTTGCACTAGAACATGGAATGAGCTGCATGAGCTGTGTGCCATGCCAGCCCAAGGACAAGCACAGAGTAAGAAAGTGCTCCAGCCCCTCCTAGGCACCTGGGGGAGAGTTCATGAGAGCTGCCCAGGGAGAGGAACATGTACTGGGAACACGGAGAGCCAGGAGGCAAACACCAGGGTTATCACAGGCACCATCGTGAGACTCAGCCTTTGTGGTCTAACGAAGCTGGGTGATCTCAGCAGCACCTCATCCCCCAGAAAGCTGGGGTGAGGTTCTGGAGATGTTTACCAAGGGAGACGCAAGATGGTTTCAACTAAAGCATTGAGGCTGTAGTAAGAGCCGGGCACTGGGTCAACAAACAGCAAGCACCAAAAGAGGATTAGAGATTGGGAGAAAAGGATGTGCCCTCCAGAGCTGAGTCATCCCATGACTGAAATCCATGTCTTTTCCATACTGCTAGCTGAATTTAGTGAGAGTACCATGTCAGCCAGATGAGGATGTGGAGAACTGAGCTGAAAGTCACAGGGTAGGTGCTTTGGAGGTCTCATTAACACTCTATCCAGGGCTGCTTTTCTGGGAAAGCTATCTTTAGGGACTTTCCCTGAGCATGAAGAAAAGCTTTCACTGCATGCCAGAGGTGATGCTACTGAGCTTTGGCTTAAGGTTGAGCAAAACAGGCTAAGACTATAGGAAGCTCTGATTCAGATGATGGTTGGATGGCTTCTATTTGAGTTTGGTTTTCTTTCCACAAGGCTCTCAGGTCATAGCATGGACTTGCTGTGCTTACTGCCCTGGAGTCATTAGCATTGTTCTTAGATGTGCCTGCAGCAGGAGCTGGTAGGGGAGTTCCCACTAAGAACTCTGCAATGGGTTGGCAGGAAATCGAAACACAGAAAGCATGAACTGGGGGCCTGAGACCCCAACAGCAAGGGCACCTCCTCCAATCCTATGGCTACAACTCCATGGCTGTATCCCTGGCCCACCATGAGAGCCCAGTTCAGATCCCCATTTCACGTATGAATCTTTAGGTAAGCCATCCAGTCACACTGCACAAACTCCTTTTCTATAAATCTGAATGCATCTCTGCCTCAACTATTCCCTCTGTAAATTTTAGGGGGGGTAGGGAGCATCCTTTTTCCACCACAGCATCCAGGCATAATAGGACCCCTATTTAGGCTGGGGGACATTGCTATCATTCCTTATTTTGGAGGAGCCAGCACAGGCATTCTGGGAAATGACCCCATTCTGCTCAGTTTGCTCATGCTCTCCCTGTTTTGGCAGTGGGAGCTCTGCTGTGTACATATGGGTGTGGGGCAGGTTCCAGAAACAGCAACAAACAGCTGCGGGTTCATAAATCTTTCTGCTTCCATACCTATGCAGGGAACCTCACCTCACCTATTCATGTGCTAATTAAAAAAAGGAATCAGGGCAGTGCATCAGCACGGGCAGGGCTTAAGCAACTCCTTTGCGAATTCAAATCATTTGCCGGCCTCGATGACACTTTTTTTTCTCTCTCTTTCACACTGCACAAATTCCAACGACTATTTTTTCAGTCTTTGCTGGGGGGGCTCATGGTTCTAACACTGATGGTTTGATCGACAGCGCTGTCTATGGCACATCTCAAGGGATGCCCTTTGTCTGCATTTTCAGCCTGCTTGACACAGCACTGACATGCAAAGCTTCAGCTCTCTCTCCAGAGACAGAGGACCACAATGAACAGCCCATTGTGATTGTCTTTATGATTTTCTTCTCCTCTCTCTTTAGTCAACAACCAGCCACCAAAACACTGGTGCACTACATTGTGCCTCTAGGTACTACTGTAGGCTTTGTGAATCCAGTTCCTCTCACTGACATTTTCTTCCCTGGGATGCAACTCACCACAAACTGTCACCCCTGGGGAGCTGTAGAAGGACACTGCCTTGGCCCGTGCTTAGATATTAAGAAATATTTCTTCTCTGAAAGTGTGGACAGCCACTGGCACAGCTGCCCAGGGAAATGGTAGAGTCACCATCCTTGGAAGTGTTCCAGAGCCGTGGAGATGTGGCACTGAGGGACGTGGTCAGTGAGCATGGTGAGATGGGTTGGGATTGGACTTGGTGATCTTAAAGGTCTCCTCCAACCCTAATGATTATTCCATGGTTCATGCAGAACTACAAGTGACAGGATCCCCATGAAATTCAGCAGCTGTTGAATCATACAATCATAAAATCACAGAATGGGATGGAAGGGACCTGAAGGATCATCAAGTTTCAACTCCCCTGCTGCAGGCAGGGCTGCCAACCTCCACATTTAATATTAGACCAGGCTGCAGAGGGCCCCATCCAACCTGACCTTGAACACCTCCAGAGACAGGGCAATCACAACCTGGAAGCAGCCTGTTCCAGCACCTCACCTATCTCTTGGTAAAAAAAAAACTTCACAAGCACACACATTTTCTCCCATGTATTAATTAACTTCTGGAATCCTTTGGATTTGCAAGCACAGCTAGGTCCCATTACTCTAACCCTAAGATCTCAAACCAAACCCAGGTGCTTAAACCCACCCCATGTTACGGGAGCCCTGAGATCACCAGGGAAATAGAGAAGAGCAGTGCCCAGGAGCAATTAAAACACAGACCTTGTAACTGGGTGCATGGATAAAGCTTAGCACAAGAAAAGGAATAAGAGAATAGAAGAGTAAATTTTGTTAAGTGAGGAAGGATTATATTAATGGGCAGTCAAAGCTGGTGTTCTTGATCGTGATCTACAATACAAGTTCCTTTTGGTTTCCTCCCATGACCACTCAGACACCTTTCCCTGCCCTTTCATGACTGAGACAACTTTTCTAACAGATCATCTTGAACTCTTGATAGGGCCTATGGTGTCTGCTTCATCTCCATGATTGTACCTGGGGGGTTAGAGACTTAATGCAGAAACATCTACAAACATCTGATTTAGGCATCTACAGCATGGTGATGAATCACGCCTCAAAGTCTGAGCCCTGCTCCTGTTCAACCACAACGTATTTAAAACACAGTGCTTGGAGCAGCTTTCCAGACTGTCCTAGAGCCTGTGTGTATGCCATTTTCCATATTTCCTATGGGTAGGAAGAGCATGATGTCTTCATCCCCAAATCTTTATACATACTGCAATGTCATCTGCATATTCAGGTGTGTGAAGTGATCACCACTGATTAACTCAAAATCAGACAGACTTCTTCTAAAAGAAGAGTAGCAATTAACCTATAGTTGGGCATTGCTGTATAGCATGGAACAATAACAGAGTTAAGAAGTTTTGACAGCTACTGTGCACTTTTGAAGTGTCTCCAGCCTAAACAATGAAAGCTCGTGGCTCTTCACTGCACTACAGAAGAGCTGCAAGAAAAAAAAGAAAAGAAAAGGGGGTTTTCAAGAGGTAAAGCAAATACCTCATTATCACGCCACAGCTTGGCAGAGTTGAGAAGAGGACACGAATTCCCTGGATGCCTCGTGCCTGAGCTGGAAGGCTGCTTGGAGCAGGCCTTGTCATTTACTATGTGTTTGTACAGCACCTGGCTCTGTTGGACCCTGACCTAAGAAGGAGCCTGTAGCCCTAGTTTTAAAAATAATCATTAAGCAACTCTTCCCCAGAGGCGCTGAGCAGAGCAAGAAGCTTTAGCTGTGCTCTCCTTGGAACAAGAGCTCCTTTCCATGGGGGCACGTGATCCTCCCTCCACCAATTGGCAGCTCCAGGCAGATTCCCCACCACTTGCTAAACATAGCCCAAAACTCAGTGCCTGTGTAACATGTCAAGTGTTAGCTGGGGCTAATCATTCACGTTATGCAACCATAAGTCACATGCATGCATGCGGCGTACATCAAGCAAGCTCCTGCCCTGGTTGCAGCAATAGCCCTACCTCCATCTGAGCTGTAATTATTGTTACCCTGCAAGATGGATGAGATAAAAGGCTTCACCACCACTCCCTGCTGTGCTCAGAGGTTTTTTGGTAACCTCAAGCTGAAGGAATCAGTGGCAGCTTCTTATTAACCCCATCCCATATATGCCCCCATGCTAGACCTCCTGTCTGAGTGCAAGGCTGTGGTTCCAATGGGTTGACCCAGTGAGTAGTCCTCCATCCTGCCTTGAGTGTCCTCCAGTGCCTTCTTACCATTCCCATTCACAAAAGATGACAAAGTGAGAGAATTTGTGGAGAAAGAACCACAAGGCATCATCAGCTTCCTACAACACCAGTGCATTTCACCTCTGGGTATCTTACAACCCATTGGCAGCTGTCACCTGAACCAATTTCTCAGTGAAGACATATCCAAAACTGATGCAACTTCTATCTTACAGGCACCTGGGACACCTTGACCTTTCCAGAAATTCCCTTTTCCTCACATTCCTGATTTTCCTCTGCATTTTTCATTTGCAGATCACATGCTTTTCCCTGCAATTCTGAATTATCTCTGCATTTCTGCATTTGACATTTTTAGATGGCAATTTTTTTTTTTCCCTGTAATTTCTCCCATGTTTCTGAATTTTCCTTGCATTTACCTTTGCCCTGGGAAAAAAAAATTATCTGCTTTCTCTTCTAGAAATGGAGGTTATTCTTTATTAGGTGGGACAATAAATAGAATAGAATTGGTCCCAGAACTCCCCAGGTAGCACACCCAGGTCTCTCTCTACCTCTCTCCTTTCCATGAGCCATTCCTCAATCTTGTGTGAGATCTACAGCAAATTCCTGGGAGGTGAGGGAAGATGTGTGTCTTGTGTCTGCATGTGGGGATGGAGCTGCCTGCTGAGCACAGACATGGACATGCTCTCAGGGCTGCTCTGAGCAGACAGTGGGCTCTGATGCTGGGCAGGAGTGCAGGCTGGGCACCCTACCAGGATGCTGATGAGATGCTGAGCTTGGCCAGGTGCAAGGAGGCTGTGGAGTTTGCTCTCCTGTCTTCAGGGAGCTGATGCTGAATGTGTTCCTTTGCCTTGCTCCAGTCCTTCACTGCAGTAGATCATTTACGTCTGGTTCCTGCCAGCTTTTGTTCTTCCCAAAATGATATCCCCACCTGTCTAGGACATCAAGCCCCTCTTCAAAAAAAATCATAGAATCACTTGATCTGAAAGGAATCTCCAAAGGCCAACAGGTCCAACTCCCCTACAATGAGCAAGGACACCTACAGCTCCATCACTTGCAGCCCAGAGCAAAAGAAAAAGTTGAAACTCATTTAGCCCCGTGGTAAATCCTTGCCCATTCCCCATATCTCCTGTTAATGCTTGAGCAACAGTGGCCACAGCTGTGCTGGAAGTGGGAGGAGATATTCTACCAGGAAACAGCAAAGAAGGAATATTGCATGAGGAGATGCTGCAGGGCTTGATGTGCATTTCAACAACAGGAACTTGAAAATGCTCCATGGATTCCACAGTAGAAGGAAGGGATGCCATTCAGAGGGACCTCAACAGGCTGGAAAGGTGGGCCAGGGTGAACCTGATGAGGTTCAACATGGCAAAGTGCAGAGTGCAGAGTTTTGCACTTGGGCATCCCAGGCATTTATACAGACTGGAAAGAGCAGTCCTTGAGAGCAGCCCTGCAGAGAAGGACCTGGGGGTCGTGATAGATGGAAAGCTTAACATGAGCCAGCAGTGTGCTCTTGCAGCTCGGAAAGCAAATGGGATCCTGGGCTCCATCAGAAGAGGGGTGGCCAGCAGTGACAGGGAGATGATTGTCCCTCTCTACTTTGCTCTTGGGAGGCCCCATCTGGAGTACTGCATCCAGGTCTGGAGACCTCAGTACAAGAAAGACAAGGGAGCTATTGGAGAGGGTCCAGAGGAGCCACAGAGATGATCAGGGGACTGGAGCACCTCCCTACAAAGACAGGTTGAGGGAGCTGGGCTTGTTCAGCATGGAGAAGAGAAGGCTGTGGGGTGACCTCATTGCAGCCTTCGGTGCCTAAAGAGAGCCTACAAACAGGAGGGGATTCAGCTCTGTGAAAGGGGAGATGACAGCAGGACAAGGGGAAATGGTTTGAAGTTAAGGGAGGGGAGATTTAGGTCAGATGTCAAGGGGAACTTATTTACAGAGAGAGTGGTGAGGTGCTGGAACAGCTGCCCAGAGAGGCTGTGGATGCCCCATCCATCCCTGGAGGTGTTCAAGGCCAGGTTGGATGGGGCCCTGGGCAGTCTGGGCTGCTATGATATGTGGAGGTTGGTGGCCCTGCATGTGGCAGGGGGTTGGAGCTTTGCTATCCTTGAGGTCCCTTCCAACCCCAGCCATTCTGTGATTCTGTGATTCGAAAGGATGTTAGAGGGCATTAAGAAATGCTTTTGGCCTCAGATGGAAATTCAGTTGCAACTTGACTGGAGTTTAATCCTGACTGTTAGCTATGCAGCACAAGGGATCATCTTCTGCTTTCCCCCAGGGGCGGTGAAGTTCCTCTTCGTTACTGGACGCCGTACTTTGGTGCACTGAAGGCAAATTGTGCTAAGAGAGCTGAGTAATCCTCTAAAGGTGGGGGAGATTGATAGTGTTGACTAAGATGTAAATTCTGCCTACTTTGTACAAGAATTTCATCACCAAGTTGCTGCCTTTCCCAGCAAGCTTAAAATCCATAGAGGATTGCGTGAAATGCTTTGATGAGGCATTCTTAATTGTATTCTGAAGCTATATATGAATTACCTTATATATAGATTAAAGGAGTTGCACGAAGTAGTTAGAGTAATGGAAATCTGACTCTTCTTCACTTTCCCATAACTTTTTATAGCTAATTCTCTTTGTGTCAAAATTTCCCTTAATCCAACTCTTTCTCTAAAGGTGGATATCCTCTGAGAGAGCAGTGGTAATGTTTGAAGAATGTCATGCTAAAAATGTTCATATAAACACGCACCAAAAAAAGAGAGAGAAACTAATAAGAGAAAGAAATCACAAGAAAAAAAAAAAAAAAAAGTACATTTCTCCAGACATTCCTGATTACAATTCTTGGACACACAAAAATTAGAAATAGCTGAAGCTATTCTTCACACTTGGCCTGTTTTGTGGATTTTTAAGGTATCTCCAAATTTCCTTGTCTTTTTGGAAGGAATTGGCTCAATGGTTTAAAGTTGTAGAGTTTTTTTACTGACATTTGACATCTTTGAAAACAGGAAGTCTTGCACCTACTTCATAGTATTTCCTGCAATTTTTTCTGAGTTGTGTCACTCTTGGGGTGCCAGAATATTTCCAATGTAAGGAGGAAGAGTTCTGAAGGCTTTAGGTTCTGTATGTAGGTATGCATGTGCTGTAGGTTCCGAAAGAGGTGGAAACCAAAGTCTTTTCCCCTACAGCACAGCCCAAGAGCTGTTCTCTTTTCATAGAGTCATAGAATCATAGAATCATAGAATGGCTTGGGTTGAAAAGGACCCCAATGCTCATCTAGTTCCAACCCCCTGCTACGTGCAGGGTCATCAAGCACCATACCAGGCTGCCCAGAGCCACATCCAGCCTGGCCTTGAATGCCTCCAGGGATGGGGCATCATTTTCAAATGAGATGCAAAAAGCCCAAGATGTGCTGCGTCCATACATCAGTATCACAGAAACTCACCCCCAGCTTGGCTAAAATTCAAAACCAAAAGCAAAAACCCAGGGACCCACACACAAAGTGACCTGGCCTCAAATCCTCCAAGTATCTTTCCCTCACGTTTGGTTTTGCTTTTGAGTGACTTGGGATTAGGCAAATACTGACTTGCCGTTCCACTTCTCACGGTTTTGCAGGTTGCCCAGCTCTGCCAATGCAGAACCTGTGTTCTCAGCAACAATCGGGGCTCTTAATTGTTTCACGTCATGTGAAAAGTCTTAGCATTGATTTAATCTCATGTACTTTGAGAACAGAAGTGCCTGATTTAATGGTTGGCAACCATGCCTGCAGCAGGAGGGTTGGAACTGAATGATCTTTGGGGTCCCTTCCAACCCCAGCCATCCTGTGATTCTTCGAACAGAAGCAGGAGGACTCAAAGCAACTTGCTTGCAGTTCAGAGAGGGGTAATGGATGATGAACTGCTTCCATCTGGCCACAAGTGCTAAAATACAAGGTTTGGATGTTCATGTGCGGGACTTAATGTTCATTTGCAAGCATTGAGAAGCACTTCCAAAGACACAGTCAGAGAGGTGTAAAGAGGGAGGCTTTCATGAAGGCTGACTTTGTGTTGCGTTTCAAGACAGCAGGTTTCAGGAGAGGCCAAGGAACAGCCAGAGTGTTTATGATTTCCTCCAGCAATCTGCAAGAGCAGTTTACATTGCATGCAAATAACAAAGGTTAATGAAATGGAAATTTTGAGACATTGAATTCTCAGAAATTAGGAAATGCAGAATTAAGAATGTAAATTTAACCACAAAACCACATTTTGTTCTTTATTCCTTAAAGAGACTTTGTATCATATCTTTTAGATGTCCAAGTAACAAAGCTGATGTTTTTCCTGACTACTTGAACCTGAAATAGAATTTCATTACTGCTTATCTAGGGAGAAACAAAATAAATCTCAAGAGAGGTTCAGATTGGCTATTAGGAAAAATTTCTCCTCCAAAAGAGTGGTTGGGCAGTGGCACAGGCTGCCCAGGGAAGTGGTGGAGTCACCATCTCTGGAAGTGTTCAGAATCATGGAGATGTGGCACCGAGGGACATGGTTAGTGGCCATGGTGGGATGGATTGGGGTTTGGGCTTGGGAATTTTAGAGGTCTTTTCTAACCGCAGCGCTTCCTACAACAGGATTCTATGAAAATCATCTTGAAAGATGCACCATTGCAATAGATTATAGGTCTTTTTTCTACTCGTTTTTTCCTCCTCTGCAGAAAAACAGCACAGGCCAAGCTTTTACACAGTCCTGCAACCAGAAATGGGTCTTTCCAGTGCCAGAATCATTAGATTGGAAAAAACCTCTGAGATCACCAAGTCCAACCCCAACCCATCCCACCGTGCCCACTGACCACATCCCTCAGTGCCACATCTCCATGGTTTTGGAACACCTCCAGGGATGGAGACTGCACCACCTCCCTCAGCAACCTGTGCCTGTGCCTGACCATTCTTTCAAAGAATAATTTTTCCTAATATCCAACCTGAACCTCCCCTGGTTATATCTCGAGGCCACTTATCCTATCACTGTTACACTGGAGAAGAGACTGACCCCCACCTCGCTGTGTTATCTCACCCACCAAATCCCGAACCAGCAGACTGAACACAACTCACTTTGAATGTGAGGGGAGAGGTCTTAAAACTCTTCACAAGTATCATGAATGTGGGAAGAGAAACAGGCCCTCGTGGTGCTGTGTTATAGAAAGTGCTTCAGCTCTACAGAGAATCCAACAATGACGTCCTCATGGAGTTAGCCTGTTTTCATTTAGCATTCCTCTGCTGGCTGTTTGAACACACAAACACAGCCCTTACACTAGAAACGACTCTCACAGCTTTGCAGAGTGAGTTCTCATTCCCAAAATTAGCAGAATTTAGCAGGTTTTTCAGCATTAACAGATTTTTTGGGTTTTGTTTTTTTTTTTCCCAGTATATCCCCAGCACTACTTGGAAGACAATGTGTAAAACCATGAGGATTTAGAGGATTTGGAGCTCTCAGCCTTTTTGCTGCAAGTCCTAGCAGGACAGTTTGATGTGCAGACAGGGAGGATCTCTCTGCTTGGAGGAACTGGATCCTTCAGATCACCTTGTGCTAATTCTCATGTCCTCAAATAACATGAGATTTAGGGCTGTAATCTTCATGGGCTGGGCTGGTGAACGCAGCACTTGAGAAACAGCAACCAACAGTCCTGGTCCAAAAGCTGTGTGCTCACAGGGCCAACACAGCCCTCCTCACACTCCCAGCCCAACATCCAGGCTCTGTGGTGGAGAGGGGTTGACTTTATGACCATGTTGGCCTTTTCTAACCTTAATATGATTCCATACAAAAGTCTGAAACCCAAGAGAGGATGCTCCTTCCTCCATAGCTTGTTCTTGTAACAACGCTTTTCTCCATGTCCATTGCTCACCTCTTCCTTACCCTTTACCTTACTCTTACCCCACAGGATCTGGACTTGATCCCTGTGAGTCCCTTCCAACTCATTACTTGAGACACTCTACAAGACATCTCTGCAAAGCAGCATTCTGTGCAAGAGAGAGAAGAGAAATTGAGGCAGTGATCCCCAACATGACCACCCAGCAGGAGTCAACAGAGAGGCTAGAATTAAATTTCCAGTCCTCTCTTTCAAAAAAAATTGGCACTTTCTAAGGCTTAATCTGCTTTAATGTTTAGCCTACTATGTATATATATAAATGTATCTGAGTAAGAGGCTTGAAAACCAGATTGCCAAAGCAGCTGAGAGGGAGTTTGAAGGGAGAGAGTTGGCTTGCTTATTTTCTCAGTGTGAACTTGCCTTTGAGCAACCAAGAAAGTACTGAGCAAAATCCATATTTGCTTTAGGAAAATGAAAATAAAAGAAAAACTGTCATTCAAGATACTTTCTGATTCCAGCATGCAAACTCTTGAGAAATGCCTCTTCCTCTTTCTTTCTCTAAAGAGGAATCTCACCGCTGAGAAAAGAAAGACATTCGGCCAAATCTTGGTTTTGGTTTAAGAAAAATAACACACATGAAAGTGTCTTTATCAATGAAACTTCCAACAAGCAGAAAATGTGCAGAATAAGCCTTTCTCACTGAGTCTAATGAACTCCTCAGGTTGTAGAGTTGGTCCTGCATTCAGTTGTCTGAAAAAAGTGAGACTGAGGAAAGAAAAGATTAGTGTCAGGCTAGGAGTATTAGATGATTAGCATTGTTTTAGGAAGCAATCTCAGATGTCATCTGGAGATACGCTACCGATCCATCTGGGGCAGAAAGGAAAGAAGACAAGAGAAGAGAGAGGGAGAAAGAAAAAAAAAAGCCAACCCAACAACCCTGTTTTGTTTCTCATTACTGCTCTAATTCTGGTGTAATTGAAAACGGACTGAATGTGTTTAGGAACATGTAGGACATCTGTTTCTCATTGGAAGAGCTCCGCTTTTTCGAGTGGCGCCTTCCATCTTCATCACAGTCCAAAGATTCCCACATCACGACTTGTCCTCTTTCTTTCTCTCCATTTTTTTTTCCCTTTCCAGAAAATGTGAGGCTGAACTTTCGACTCCATGTAAAACAGTTGGAGAGAAACCATGATAAGTCCCTGGGGAACCATTGAGCCTTTCTTCCCATTATCCTACTTGATTCTTTGCAGCTTCTCAGTTCTTTAAATACAGCCTTGAGCTATTTAATGCTGGTGGCATGAAGAAAAAGGGGAAGGGACAAGAGGAGGGGGGAGAAAAGAAAAAAATGGAAGAACAATTTGTAAGGTCAGACATCAAAACAGAGAAACAAAGACAACAACACTGAAAGCTGTCCTTAAGTTGGGCCAGGACATCCTGCTTTGCCAAAGGGAATAGATCTACACAAATACTGGTTCATGCAGTTCTGGCTCTCCTGTGTGGAGGAAGGAGTCTGAGATCCAAGAAGATTTGCTTGTGGGTTAAACCAAAGGGCAATACGCTAATTCTCCTCTTGGACCCTCACATTAAATCTCCAGCATTCATTTTGGTTTGGATGACTGCAAAACTGTCTCTCATAGGAAATTCTGGAGGCCCCATTGCAGAGAGAGAGATTACAAGTTGAGTAGACAATAAAGAGATTGCGGGAAACATCACTACCTTGGCAGGGAGAAGGGCTGCATGGTCTGATAACTCATAATTCTCTACCATTTGGAGAAGGTCTGCCTGTAGTGAGGAGGACCAACCCAGCAAGATGCATGACCACAAGCTAGAAATGTGTCTTGATTTCATAAATGGCTCCATTCTGCTCTAATAGCACTTTCCATCAACTAAGTTAGTTCGCAGCCATCAGCCTGCAACACTCAATGACGGCTCTTCACCTGATGCTGCAGCCACCCAACCCTCACCACCACCCATCGAAGTGGAAGGAGAGTATCTTTGGCTGTGGTGCATGAAGAAACAAAACAACAGAGAGATGTAGGAAGGACCTCGGAGAGCCCTCATTATGATCTTGGATCATGAGTAACTCATGCCTGAAGGAGAACTTTGCAAATGAGTGCAACTGTCCATGTGGTCTCTGCCTGGCCGATGCTCACCACAGAACCAGCAGGTCCCATCCTCTTGGGATGCCACACTTGGGATGCCCTTCTGATAGTCCAAATGGGCCTCAGTGTTGGCACTGATTATATTTCTCCCCCCACTGCAAAGCTTGCTCAGGTGGCCAAGGTGAAAATGTTCTTCCTTGGAAATGAAATGGTAGACATCACTTTTGATTTCAGTTGGACTCAAGATTTAGTCTTCACAGCTGAGTAGCTGGGACTGGGATATGTTATGCATGAGGTGTCTGAAGCAGAATTCGTAAGCAATCAAATGCTAATAAAACTACAGAGAATAGTCAAAGGGAATTATCTCTTCCTGATAAGGGCCTGCAGAAAGCAATCAAACTGCATCAAAAATGCCAACCAAGGCATCTTGCTGTCAGGCAATGCCTTTTTATTGAGTCCCATGTTTTGCTAGAATTTTTCATAAGTGTCTTTAAGAAACTTATTGGTTGCTTTCTCTTCATTCTATTTGACTGAAAAGGATTAAATAATTTTATTTTGATAGTATTTCAACAGGCCCATCTTGAATTTATTATCCATACCATTTTGACATGTATTCATGTTAATATGCTGTACTTTCCAATATGTGTCATACTTTAGCAGGCTGGATTTAAAATACTGCTTTGACGTTATCAGATCATATGCCCTCACTTCTTGAAGAAAAATGGTTCTGTATCATCAAAATGATATATTTATATTATTGGGATATATTTTTTTTTAATCTGTCTGGACTCAAGATTTAGATCGGTTTCTTATTTTCTCAATTTAGTTTGAAATTTCTGAATTTTCCTAGGAATAAGGAATCTACTTTTCTCAGTCAGACTGTGGATGCTGATGCTGTCACTGAATTATGGTTATATATATTTATACAGTTTCACTATAAACTTCCTGAGGATATTCAGAATGCATTGTTCCATTAGGGGAATGAGTTCTCTTCCCAGAAAAAAAAATACATATAGTGTTCAAAGCTCTGAAAAACAGATTATTATTATTTTTTTTAATCTTTTTTGAGGTTCTTTGTATCTCAGTCATTCTATCCACAGGTGCTACTGCTGGACAGTCAAATCTCTCATTCTGGATTCTGAACTTTGAGCTGTAGGTAGAAAATGCATTTCTCTAAGGAGGCTCCCAGTTCATTGCGTAGCGCTCTGCAATGTGATGGCCTTTACACTCACAACCATTCAAGAAGAAATGAAAACCAAAGAAAACTATTAATTCATTAAAGTGCATTAGCTGCTATTCTGGCCAAGGCGGTCCACCATTATATGTCTGATAATGCTCATATGGATTAGTGCTTCAATAAAGACAGGCGTGACAGAGCTGTACAAGAGACATCATGTCTTAGGAAAATCTGTATTTAAAGAAGCTGGGAAGAAGCCAAAAAAAAAAAAAAGAAAAGAAAGAAAGAAAGAAAAAGAAAATAAAGACATTCATACATGGAAAAGTATTCATTACTAGGAATCTTTCCAGAGTAGGTGGAAGAGGAGCCGTAACCACTTCCTTAGTACAGGCATCGAACTTCTAATGTATGCAAAAATAGATAGTTATTATTTGTTGCTGATATCAGAGCCAAGCCCGGGGTGGGTTGAACTAAAGAGTTCAAGTGAACCTCGACATGAAAAGCCTTCAAGCGTAACTCCATGAGGTAGGAGAGCACAACCTCCAGACTAAACAGCAGATTTAACCTGCATGCCACAGTATGATTTCAGTAGCCAAAGATTCAAATCAAACAAAGAAGAATCCTTCAGGCAGATGACATTAGAAATACTACCAGATACAGATGGATTTTAGAACGTAGGGTAAGATGTGCCTATTCCTTATTTGCTAGTCCCACCAACCCAATCTTATGCAGACCTAGGTGGTGTCTATTCATGGCATGAGGATTCTTCCTCCCATAGACCATGCCAAATATGTTTTATCAGCTGGTGGAGAATTACTGCGAAAGGAAGCATCTTCTCCATCCTCACTTGCAAGCTTATCCTAGCATCACTCTATTAGAAATCAGTTCTGCTGCAAAAGAAGATAAGGCCAAATTCCAATTAAACTGACATACTAGTCAGTTGAATCAGTTAAATTGTACCCAAAGTTCAGTTCATCACCTTTTAGTGTGATCTCCACACCACTTCACATTTTTCTTCTCATTTAATATACGCTTGCATGATTCCGCTTCCCGTTAGCATCACATTATTAAAGCTTGTGAAAAAAAAAATGGTTTGGCTTAACTTGGCTTAGGTTGGCTTGGCTTGTTTCCTTTCCTCCTGGAAAATGTTTATTTCTGTACAAATTTCTGACTGAATTTCTGGAAGAAACCTGAAAGTGATGGATGAGCAGTTTCCTAAAGGTAATTTTATATTGTAAGACCGATGAATACTAATCATTACCAAATCGTGAGGCACGCAGGAGAAAGAGGATGTAACTGGGACTGGCTGCAGCCATCATGTGGAGGGGGAAGTTGCATGGAGGTCTCACCTCTCTTCCTGACATGACTTAAAAGCTCCCCTAAACGTGTTCCTGGATGGATGGCAATGCAGGATGCAGCCTCCATTCCCAGCCACAAGCCCTTCAGGTCTTCTCATTGTTATTGCTGCAGCCATTCGCACTGCTATGGCTCCATCATGGCAAACATGAGCCAGATGCCCCAGCTTCTTTAGATTGAACTTGACAGCCAGATCATAGGCTTCAGAGTACAATTCACCTTCCCACTGGCACAAAAGCTTTTCCCAGAAGCATATGGGGTGCTGCAAGTGGCGGCCCTGGGTATTTTAGGCAGAAGTAATACTTGACATCTTTCTGTCGTGACTTAAAATGGCTTTATATGCTCTTCAAATAAGGAAGCCATTGCGTTACTTTAGATCACAAATTAGAGTCATAGAATAAGAGAATCATTAAGGTTGGAAAAGACATCAAATCCAACTGCCCTCCTACCCCCAATATTGCTCACTGACCATGTCCTTCAGTGCCACATCTCCACAGATCTTGAACACCTGCAGGGATGGTAATCCCACCACCTTGCTGTGCAGCCTGTGCCAGTAGCTGACCACTCTTTCGGAGGAGAAATGTTCCCTGATAACCAAGCTGACCCTTCCCTGGTAAAATTTGAGGCCATACCCTCTCATTCTTTCAAATTAGTGACGTAATACCTTTTCTTCCAGTCATTTTCAAGAGGTTTACTTGAATAAATAAGAGGTTACAGAAGACTTCCCCAGGCACCAGCAAGGACCAGAAAGAAGGATGGGTCAAGATGTAGCAGGACTCTATGGGTGATGCTTACACTTTTCTGGAAGGCAGTGCAAGAGTTGGCAAGCAGCAATTTTCTGGTCTGAATTTTTCTCTAGACAAGAGCAATAATTCGAGGGATGTTCCTCTTTGTACTGGACGTCCTCAGTGGCACAGATGGTCATCATCCACAATAACAGAATGGCCTGCGTTGAAAAGGACCACAATGCTCATCTAGTTTCAGCCCCCCTGCTACGTGCAGGGTCACCAACCACCAGACCAGGCTGCCCAGAGCCACATCCAGCCTGGATGGATAATCTCACAGTACAAGAAGAGGAACTGATGCAGAAGCAAGAAGGCACTGATGTTCACACATTCCCATTTTCCCAGGAACTTCTACTGTTTTCATTTGGAATCAGAACAAAACCAACTACTTTTGAAACTGCCTAGATGAGGGAATTTTCACTCCGAAAACATAGTTCAAGAAATTCTTTGGTTGTTTTACGGGTTTTTAATAGTATTTTATTATATTTATATTATCTCTTCCTATGTTATGGCAGGTACTCCTGGCATGCCATAATGACCCAAAATTGTTTAAATATTCTATTTTTATTTTCTTTTCAAAATCATTATGAGCAGCTGCTACTTAGCAGTGAGAGAAATACCTTATCTTCCCTTCCAGATCAAAGTATCTCCTGTTTGTGTTGTAATTAAGGTGTTTCATTACTTATTAATTACAACACAAACAGGAGACACTTTGATCTAGAAAGGAAGATAAGATATTTCAGCCAGCGCTAAGTAGCATTTGCCCTAAATGGTCTGAAAAGGCAAACAAAGGAAAAAAAAAGAGAAAACTTCCACGACTGTATTATGACATACTGATAGTCACATTGCCTAATGAATCCTCTACCCCTGACACACCACGGAAAATCATACAACAGATCACCCCAGAGCAAAGGTAACAAAAGTCAAAAGAATCACCAGAAATCTAAAGTAGAGCTCTGAAATGTTTTCCTTTTAGCCCCTTACATTTTGTTTCTTACATCGACGTTCTTTCTGTGGGATTTTTTCACTGAAATCTCAACGCCTCCATGAAAAGGGCTCTGAAGGTGGGGGGTAAAGGGGGAACTTGGCTGCATCCAAAAAATACTATTCACAGTTCAAAATGATTTTGGCAGATGTTTTCCAGCCATCTCTCACAGCCAGCCACAGCCTGGGGCTGGCTGCCCATAGAGCATCACTGTGCGGTAAATCAGATGTCTCCAGCACAGATTCCTCTTGCTTTAACCTTCTTTGTGTCCCTTGCACTGCAGACCCTGCCCCAAATCACTGCAATGGTGCACCCCTCAGCAAAAGGCACCTTTATTTAATGGCACTGCAATATTAAGGGCTAATTTTTTTTTATTTCATTTATTTATTTTTTATTTTTTTGCTTCTGCATTGACCAAAAAGAAAGAAAGGAAAAAAATAAAAGGTTAACCGAGTCCAGATGCTTAAAACAATTAAAACAATAAAGCTTGGAGTGGAGGCCAAAGCGGGGAGAGAACAAGCTGCAGACTGTTTAGATAAGTCAGCTGCACTGGGTGGGCAGGTCCTGGTTGCATTCAGCCTGGAGTACTCCAGGCTGGGCAATCTCTGACCCATGCCATTATCTGGGGCAACTCAGACACGTCACACAAAGTGTGTGCATCTCTATTTACTGGGCAGGGCTTTTAAAATATCTCTTTAATTTTCCAGCCCACAGGTTCCTAATGTGCCCATCATCGTGGAATCTAGGCACAAATAAGCCAATTTCTTCTGCCCTTGCTAAGAGCATCCAAGCCTATAAGATGCTTGGTGACTTCTCAGATGGCCAAGGCTGCAAAGTCCTGTTTCATAGGTCTTTGATCTCCAGTCTGGGAGGACAAGGAAGGAAAGTAGTACAGTGTTACAGTATTCCAATTAATTCCTGTCTTTTGACCATTGGGATCCTGAGCATCCCAGCTGGAGTGCACCAAAGAACAACAGGGGTTGTATGTGCATGAGAGCAAGGGAAAGAAACTGTAGAAAAGCATAAACTCTGCCTTTAAAAAGTGGAGGGGATGGCCAAGGAAAGAGAAATCCGGAGGATGGTATTGTTGTCCCTTTAACTTCAGTGTCAACAGAGATATTCCAATAGTTGATTGAACATGCCTTGTTCAAACCTTGGAGGATAAGGAAGCGATAAGAACTGGATTTCCTAAGAACCGGTCACATTAAGCCAGCCTAATTTCCAAATCTGGCAAGGTTACCAAGTCTTGTGGGTAAAGAGGAAGCAGTAGAAGCAATATCCTGACTTCAGTGAGTCTTGTGGATCTCTCCCAGGCAGTGGTTTCACAAGACACTGAAGGAAATTATTATCTAAATGTCATTTCCACAGAGCACAGCACATCTCATTGAAAAATCGCACTGAGTGAATCACTATCCATGGTTTAGGGGAGGGTTCAGCTTGCAGATCACCACACCTGTATTTGGGTGCTTGCACGTGGATGCCTACCTGCACGTGGGACAGCTCGACAGGGTCTAATGAACAATGCATGAAGGTGTCCAGAGCAGGAAGGATGCAGAGTAGCTCCTCATTGAACAAATGGACCTGGAATGCTTTCAGCTGCCTGTACAGCCATGTGGATCTGTTCTAGACATTCCACTTGGCTTCCACCTGCTGCTCCAAAGGTCACAGATCTCCTGCAGGTCCTGTGCCAGCCCCATGAAGATGCTTCACGTACATTTGAGCATCTCAGCTAGCATCAGGCACACGTTCATATTGCCAACAGAGCCTGAGATGCCCATTTTATTCAAAAGAAAACCCTCTACACACCAAGATTATCCAAATGCACCCATACGTAGACTCCTACATTCAGATGTTTAAGTTCCTTTGTTGGTTTCAAATCCAGGGTGGGATTCAGTGCTTCATATGTAGATGGTTGTAGCAAGGTGGGGGTTGCCTGTACTCCCAGCTGTCAGGAGCAAGAAGAAGTGGCCTCAAGTTGTGCCAGGATATTAGCTTGAATATTAGGAAACATTTCCTCATAAAGAGTGGTCAGGCACGGACACAGGCCACTCAAGGAGATGGTGGAGTCCCTGGAGGTGTTCACAAACTGGAGATGTGGCACTGAGGGATATGGTTAGTGGGCACAGTGGGGATGGGTTGGCTTTGGACTTGGTCATGCTTGAGTCCTTCTCCAACTTTAACAATTCTACGATCCTATGACTCTAACTGATATAATTTCATGCTTAATAGTGTACCTGAGAAATCCACACGGGACTGGAGGACACAGCTCTACTTCCAGTAGGCTCTTTTCCTGGAAAAGCAGGTGGAGAAGGCAGGATGCAATACCTAATATGATGCTGGACACCTCTGCGGGCAAATGAATTTGAGCCTTACTGTCAAGATAGGAGGACAGCCCTGTTTACCAGAGGTTTATAGGCCATGCCACATTTTCAGATAGTGGTAGCATGAGGAACTTTGCACACAAGGAGCCCCATTCATTTCTTGAACTGAAAAATCTTATTGACTCAAATGTTTTCTTTTCCCGCATTCCTCAATTTCGGCTAATTAGAGCAATCAGTTGGCTCCTGCAGCTTCTATCTAGCTGGGACCTGTGTCACAGGTATTTAAGTTCTCTTCCAAAAATACCTCGGTATCTCATCTTCCTTTTGAACTGTCACCTACTGAAAGTTCACTCTACCACATTTCTCTGGTGTCCTCCCTGCTGAGAGCACGTTTCACCCAATGGAGATGCACTTCCAGCCTCATTGCCTCAGCGCTGTTTGTGCAACCGTTTGGCAGAATTATGAATCATTTGTAATTTTTTATCTCACTGTTTTGATATGGAGAGTAGCTCAAAGGCACTGTTTATTAAATTTCTCCACCCTTGGCATTACCTTGAATCTGCCCTTCGTTGCATCCACAAGAAAGTGGAAATCACTCTAACGTAATTGTGGGTCTCTGGATTTCTGTCTGACGGTGTTCTGGTTGCAGAGATAAGGTGAAACCCAGACCTGGAAGAACATGAGAACTTACATTCTCCTTGACATTGAGCAAGTTTGCCTTGCCTAGACATGGGATTTGTACTGCATCCAGATTCTCCATGGGGTGGAATATTGCTTTTACACTCATATTTTGCTCTTGCATGTTGTACCTTTTGCCCTTTCTGCCTCTGAACTCGCACGCTGCCAAACTGGAGGCTACAAGAAGAGCAGTAAGAGGGAATTTGCATCAGTCTTCTCACCTCTGGCACAAGGATGTACTGCTTCTCATTTATTAGAAACCTTAGCACAGAGCAAGACCATGAGCTGGAGGCTACCCACAGAGAAAGGTTACTTGTAACTGATTCCTTTGATTTTAGCCCTGTAATGCACCCCTTCTTACCTCCATTTCCCATCTATTCATGGGACAGATCGAATCCAAGTCATGAGGAACATGCATTTAAAAAATGAGCAGCTCCAACAGCTTAAGCCAAAGGCTCAGTATTTCAAACAGGAACATTTTCAGTGCAGTTCTGCTGTACTCATCGCCAGGAAGGAGTTATTAAACATGCTGCTTTTTGGTTTTGCAAGAGATTTGACATTTCTTTGTAAAACATCATATTATAACCACTGTACAGCCTTCCTCTTTGCTTTGTGACTGACTGCAGAAAGGCTGAGGTGCCCCCAGAAAGCTGAAGTGTGCTGCAAAATGCAGAGCTGGAGCTTTGGAACTGGGAAGCTTTCAATGCCACAGACAACTGCAAGTTGTGAACTTTTTGTTCTGTTCTTTCTTCTCTCAACCTCTTTCCCTCCTCTGAAATTTTAGGTTTGAGCCAATCCCTTGCTTTCTTGAAGTGTGAATCTGTTGCAAGCGTGTGATGGAGAAACCGAGTTATAGGATTGCAGTTGTACTATGAGAGACTTCTCCAGGCTTTTTGTGGCATTTTCTGCTTCCCTTTAAGGATGCTGTTCCTGGAACCAAAGGATTTTTGAGAATACTTCTGTTTCCTTCTTCACTAACTTCACAGTAAGCGTGATCACTATGTCCCCTTGTTAACTCAGCCCAACACCCAGAAGCTGATCTTTGGGGAAGTGGAGATGAAGAAAGGAGTAAGACATACTTCTATATTTTTAGCATTTTCAATGCTGGAAGTCTTCAAGAAAATGGAGGATGTCGCATTGAGTGACATGGTCTACTGTGATAAGCATGGGTTGATGGTTAGACTTGAAGACCTCAGTACTCTTTCCAAAACTAATCATTCTATAGTTCTATGAATTCTCTAACAGCCTCTCCTGGCTTTAGTACCCAGGAAATCATAGAATCACAGAACCACCAAGGTTGGAAAAGACCTCCAAGATCATCCAGTCCACCTACCACCAATATTTCCCACTGTCCATGTCCTTTAGTACAACACCTAAATGTTTCTTGAACAACTCCAGGGATGGTGACTTCACCACCTCCCTGGGCAGCCCATTCCAGTGCCTGACCACTCTTTTAGAGAAGAAATTTTCCCTAATGTCCAACCTGAATCTCTCTTGTTGCAACTGGAGGCCATTCCCTCTAGTTAAGCAGGAGAAGAGGCTGACCACCACCTCTCCACAACCTCTTTTCAGGTATTTGTAGACAGCAATAAGGTCTCCTCTGAGCCTCCCATTTTTCAGGCCTCTGAATCAGCAGAAACAGGGTTAAACAAAGGCAGAACTCATGCACACTAACTTGGCACCAACTTCCAAGGGCCTCGAGGCTAAAACAAAACAAAACCAAAGAGGAAAAAAAGAAAAAGAAAAAGAAAAAAAAAAAAAAAAAAAAAAAGAGAAAAACAAGTTTTGTTTCCAAATAAACAAGTTTCCTCTCCCCTCAGGTATGGGGCTAGCTCAATTAAATTACACTCATCTGCCAAGGCCTGTGCACCATGTGGATTCGGTTACTGCCTCTGCAAGAATGTGTGTGATGCTCCAGGCTCTGAGAAAGGCTACAGCTGACCCCACCCCTCCCTCCAATGCCCTTCGCTGTGCAAACTGAGCTGCGTTTTCTCCTTGCCTGCTAGGGTTTTTTTTTTATTGCAGTTGTTGTTCCGTTGTTGTTGTTGTTTCTCGTAAGCCCAGCCCTGCCTGAGCCCTGTGCCTCCATCTGAGTTGGATGCTAATTGCTTGCAGTTAGGTTCAACTTGTCTGCTGCTGTGTTGGTACAAAGGCTCACTTGGCAGGGAGTAGGGGGAGGTGGGGGGAAGCTGGGGCATAACAGTTCTAGCTCGGGGGAGCTGTGTTGGAGCTGTGCTCTGAGCAGGTTGCACCATGGATGAGGAACCTGAGCAACCTGACTGGAGTTTTTCTGCTTCATTTCCACTTGCTGAGTGACTTCTTTGCACTCGTCTAATTTTATTTTGATCCAGAATCACCTCTGTTTTACTTCTTCAGCTATCTTCTACTTTGACAGCACTTCCCATAGACCCCTTTCTGAGGTGGGATAGTAAAAACAGGGTCAATACCACTTCTGTTGAAGTCACTCTAACATCAGGATGGAATTCTACAGGTCTGGAGACTTTTACCACTTGAGATCCGCAGTAAACTGAAAACACATCTGTACTTTTCACCAAAGGAACAAATACACCTGGCATGCTGGGTCTTTGTAAAGACATACATAAAATGTATGCATTATCAGATAAACTCAGATGTCACTTACTGCACAGACATGCAGATTTTCATTGTCTGAGGCAGATTTGTAAGAGGTTCGTGCATCTTGCCCTTGAATAAGTGCATCTATCTTCACAGCCAGTGCTTGTAATTGTGATTTTTCCTATGAAAAAATACGACCTGCAACTAATCTGGGAAGATATCCTTTCAACTGGGGAGCCCAGTACTGTGCACAGTGCTCCAGCTGTGTTCCCCTCAGGGCAGAGCAGAGGGGAGGAACACCTCTCTTGCACTGCTAACCATGCTCTGTGCCATGGACCCCAGGGTCCCATTGGACTTCTTGGCCACCAGTGCTCACTGCTAACTCATAGTTACCCTGTGGTCAACCATTGGTCAACTGTTGGTCAATCACTGCCCAACTACTGGCCACCAGGACCTCCAGAGGTATCTCTGCAGAGCTCATTTCCAGCAACTCACCCCACAACCTGTACCCATGCATGTGGTTATGGTCCCCAGATGCAGGATCCTACGCTTGCCTTTGCTGAACCTCATCAGGTTCCTCTCCACCCAACTCTCAGGCCACCCAGGTCTCATGAGCGCTTACTTTGGTCACAATTTTGAAAGCTTCCTGTTGATTTTTCTCAACAAAATGATTATTCTGCAATCTCACCTCCTTCCCACACGTTCTCGCCTCTTCCAGACTGGCCAGTTTTAAAACTTCTTGGCAAAGGGAGGGTGATCTTGAAGCTTAACTGAAGCTATCTGCAGATGTCATAAAAAGCAATAGCTAGGTGGGAAAGATTTGCATTTAGTGCATCCTCAAAGGGCCTTTCTCTAGCCTCAGAGCTATCAGCCAGCTGGCCATCAGCACATACTACCAGCTAATCAGCAAGCTGTGAGCCTGAACCCATCCTAAAGCACCTTGCCTTTCCTTCAGGCATAATATGAGGCAACACAGGAAGGAAGTGAAAAATAATAGTCTAAGGCAGAGTTGCAGTGTAGTTTTGCGTGAACACCAGGAAGGATCCTGGGGACAGTGACAGCACCAATCATTTCTGGCATGTTATGACGTTGCTGATACAAAGGAAAGGGTTTAATCAGTTTTTCCTCCAAATAGATACCTATGATGCTCTCAAAGCTGCAAAGCCAGTTGGGTTCAACTGTGGAGATCTTTGATATTGCATTGAACAGGTCCTTTATCTGCAGCCTCTCTCCCACCACTTCTCCTATTCCCCAGCGCTACTGGGAGGTGCCATTGGCTTCACTCATCCGGTTGGGTGGGAGGCAATGAAAAGCATCAGAGACTTCAGGACTTGAACACAACAGTGTTTATGACCTCAGACAAAAGAGAGCATCAGGCCACAGAAATGAAAATCTCCAAGCTCTGGAAATACCAGCACAACTTCATTGCCTCTGCCATGTGCCTGCAGTCAGGCAGGATGAACCATTGCCTCAGTCCATTTTGCACCTGGGAAAGAAACCAGGCCTTGCACATTTGACCTTTCCTCTGTTTTTGTTCTCTCCTTGCTAGGGAAACCCCTGTTGACATTAATAATAATCTTTGCAGGTGAAGGGTAGGTAATAGCTGAGTAAGGACCTTTAGGCTGGGTTCAGGATGAGTAAGTGGAAAATCCCTGAATTTGAGCCTGGCTGTATAATGGGGCCAGAAAGGAGTTCCTGCCAGCTCAATTTTCCTGGCTGTATAATGGGGCAGCAAGACAATCCCAGCTCCTGAAAGCAAGGTAATTAATAATGGAAAGGTGTTTTGGCCACTGTGATTGTTGTGGATGATTCAGGACCTTTTGCTGATCTTAACTAACCTAACTGACGCAAGCTGCCCACCCCCTAGGTCAGGCTGCATGGAAGCTAAGGCTGAAATGTCAAACAACATGTCCTCTGCTGGAAGGTTCTGGCTCGGGAATGGCAGCTCAAATGGAAGCACTTTGTTGAAGCACTATTTTGATGCCATGGCAGATGTGACCAGCTGGGATCTGAAGGATTTGGACCAGGCTGTGGTGTGGGGTATTTGATCAGCTGTGTGATCCAATAAATGGTTCTTTTGGTCAAACCTTAAACGTCTCTGGGGCAGCAACAGTGTCTTTCTGTCTTTGTCTAGCACACCTATTGTGGAGAGGTCTCCATCCAGCTTAGTAACTCTAACCAATAACAATAAATGAAGAGTAAAAGATGGTTCTCGTTGCCAAAGAGAAAAAGCTTCCTGTTTTGCAGCAGTGTTTGAAGAAGTGGGAAGAGATTTCAGTGCTGTTAGGGACCAAAACACGTGTCAAGGCAGAGAAGGCATTGCTGTGAAGTAAGAGGTATCCCATGGTAGGCCATGAAGCAAAGGGTGGAAAACAAGGCGAGTTCAAGGCAGCAGCTGGGGAAGGAAGACGTGGAGGTGGAAAAGGTGTGGGATTGTGTTGAAAGGGGTGTGGAGGCATAGGGTGGGGTAGGCAAAGTGATGCCAGAGGCCTCAAAGAGTTTGGCAATCTGTGGGTAAGAAAGGGCAAGACAAATTGTGACAGGGTCAAGGACAGCATCTGTCCTCTGCAGATGGCTCTGAGGCAGCACAGCTGGGAGGGCAAAGGAGCAGCCAAAGGGAGAGCTGCAATATGCACACCCATGTCCCATGCCTTGCTGCAAGGAATCAGCCAAGGGGATGCAAACAACAAAGTGGGGCTGAGAGTCTGAGCCAAGAAACAAAGATTATCAAGTAATCCCAAAGAACCTTTTTCCTAATGCTAAGCCATTCTGTTTCTCTCAGGTAATAGGTTAGTTGCCCCCCAAAAAATCAAATTAAAATATATGTATATCAAATTCTTGTTCCTTATTTGAGCTGCTTTTGGTAACCAATTAAAATAATAACAATAAAAAAATGTCAGAGGGATAAAACAAAAGCAAAATGAAATGGCTTAACTTGCCCATCTTATTTTTTTCTCCTTCTGAAATTTCATTATGGGAATATGTTTACAGATAAAAACCACTGTAATTCATCTTGGTCAAAGTATACAATCCATTCATCCTGAAAGAGAATTCTAGCAGCTTGCACAGTTGAGAAACTCAGTCTTTTTCTTGGGTTTGGTTAAGAGCAGACCTGTGTTTTTTTACCTCCCAAATCAACAGCTCAGCTATTTAAGTGCACAGCCCCACTGTGATGGCCAGAGAGATGTCTGGGTGAAAAGTTAAACTTTGCTTTTCATTTAGGGGCCAAACAAGTTTCATCTTGTTTAACATACGATTATTATGACCTGTCTAAAATGTCCACTCTTCTTCAGAGTATCTTTAAAAATACTCCCAAGAGGGACAATCTCCGTCAGTGGCTCAGCACCTGGAAACAGGAAGCTTCTTACACATTGCCAGGCATTTCTGATGCAACTGCAACCCCTGGATGTCTCAGAAGCAGACAGGGTATGTTTAAGCAGGTTCCTTAACAGCACTGACGCTTCTCAACACATGCTATCAGTGATTCCAAACCCTGGATACCAAGACTCTTTGTTAAACAGATTTACGTGTTGGAGAAAAAGAGAGAACTGCATATCCCGTGCGCACACCACAACAACATCAGTCCCTGTCTCTGGGGGTTGCAGACTTTCCCAGAGTCAGAATGGGTTCAGATAGTTAAAGGCTGAGGGTCTGCTCATTGCCTTCTGTTCAAAGCTCCCTCTGAGATAGGCCTTGCTTTGGGTGATCCTCAAAGTCAGTAGCGTGCTCCAGGTTGGAGCTAACACTATGGAACAAATGAGGCCAAGGGTAGAATGAGTTGTTCAAGCATGTGCAGAGAAGAGCAACAAAGCCAGAGAAAGGTCCAAAAAACAAGAATTGTGAGGAATGACTGAGGTAACTGGGGCTGTTTAATCTGCAGAAGGGGACTGAGTGGAGACCTCCTTCTTCTCTTCAATGACCTGAAATGAGCTTGCAGCAAGGAGATGTTGGTCTCTTTTCTGAAATGACAGTTGACATGATGCAAGGAAATGGTCTCAAGTTTAGGTTTAGAAGAAGTTTTAGAAGGTTTAGATGGGACATTAGATAGAATTTCTTCATGGAGACAGTGGTCAAGCATTGCAGTGGGCTGTCCATTGTGGTGTAGTTCTCATCTCTGGAAATACTTAAAAAATGTATGAACATGGCACTGAAGAATACAGTTTAATGGTGGGAGTTGGTAAGTCTGGTTGATGGTTGGACTTGATGATAAGATCTGTCCCAACCTAGATGAATTTATGATTCTATAACCATATGGTGGGCTTGAAGGGACCACTTGGTGTTTGTGACTTCTCCTATGGAAAGATTGTTTCATAATCTATTTTTCCAAGTTTGCTCTCTGAGTGTCTGAGGATATCAGTCGTGACTTTGGATGCAAACTCAATGGGACTGTTATCAGATATCTGCCTTAGTTGCTGTGTGCTTACTGAGATAAAGTCCTATCTTCAGGAGGTGAGTTAGTTCAAAAGATTCCATGCAAAGTCATGCTACAGCAATTTCCTTTGACATTGTCAATCTTCCCCAGAGTCCTCATCCTACACCTGAGAAGCCTTGGGTATGTGGTCATCACTGAATGTCCTGTTTCAACACATCCTTGAAACCAAGTGAAAACCATGAACCTGAATGTCTGCAGCTCAGTATTTTGTCAAGCTTCTGCAGAGGGATGCGAGACTGAAAGTGAGGAGTATATGGAGGAAAAAGCTGGCATAAGGGATTAACCTTTGCCTGCAGAGCAAGGAGACAAAAAGTCTTCAGTCAAAGGTGACATTAGTCATCTTTCTTGATGTAAATCAAGAAAAATCCTACGATGCTTGTCAGTAGGGCAAGAGGTAATGGCTTTAAGTTGCACCAGGGGAGGTTCAGGTTAGATATTAGGAAAACTTTCTTCTCTAAAAGAATGGCCAGGCACTGGCACAGGCTCAGGGAGGTGGGAGAGTCACTGTCTATGCAGGCATTCAAGAAAAGTGGAGATATGGCACTGAGGGACTTGGTCAGTGGGCATGGTGGCATGGGTTGGGGCTGGACTTGGTGATCTGAGATATCTTTTGCAACCTCTATGATTCTATCTGTCTTCTGTTTGAGGCCAGTGCTGTGGAGGTGCATCCTTCACAAATGCATGCGCATGCAAAGTTCTCTCTCCTATATCTTCCCCTTTCTCTTTTTGGACATTTCCTTGTGAATCCAGCTGGGTTTGAGGGTATCCTCCAAGGACAAAGGCACTGATCTTGTCAAAGTCAGCAAGGAGATGATAGCAGAATTCCTGAAATCTTGGGGGAGAGGGAGGGGTGGCACAGGCATCCAGACAGGCTGAGCCTGTGGGAGCAGGTACTGTCCGCCCTGCCCTAAGAGGGCTGCCAGGTATGGGTGCAGACAGGCCTTGAGGGAGTGGTGGTCAAAAGAGGCAAATCAAGTGTTGGGATGTTTTAACGAGGCAAGGTTTATAAGGAGGGTGTGAGCATGTGTCTGTGTGCACGCACATCTACATTAGCTGGCCTAATGAAAGATGCATCACCTCTCTCTGCAGACTTTGCTTCTCCTGACTTCGCAGTGAGCTGCAACAGCATTATTAGGATGGAAGATGGAAAATGAGGAAACAAGTGCATGTCTCACATACACACACACACAGAAAATATTATACAATTATACAGGAAACCTCTGGTTTGGACAAGCCACTTTCCTGGAGTGTTCAAGACCAGGCTGGATGGGCCTTTGGGCAAACTGATCTAGTGAGAGATGTCCCTGCCCATGGCATGGAGGTTGAAACTGATTGATCCATCACGGCCTGTGAAAGCATTAGGAAGAAAAACACTCCCAATTTTGTCCTAGCTCTCATATATGCTGCTTTTTCATCCTAAATTCAGCCATCATGTAGCCCTAAGCAACAGCTGTGAGCCAATTCAGTTGACAATGTGTAGAGTTCCAGTGACTCTCCATGTACTCAGGGATATCTGAGACAACCATGAGGGGCTGGCAAACCAAGGGCCAGTGACATTGGAGGCAAATGGACCATCCTGTGTCCACTAAGGTGACTGGATCACCACTGACTGCATTGGGAGTTCAAGTCCACTGCACAAAAATAAAACACATACCCAGACACCAACAGTGAGGATTTATCCAAGCAAGACAAGTATTGCTCTTAATAGCAATGGAAGGTAGGGTGATGCAAGGGTTGAGAGAAGACTCAACTCAACAGGACAACTCAGGACACCCAGGCTGATGGTCTACAGTGAGATTTGATGTTGGGGGTGCCTCCAAACCACGTTTTCAGAAGCTGTTGGGTGAACTCAGAACTTCCGGAGCTCAGTGCTTCCCTAGCAGCTCCAAACTTGCAATGAGAAGACAGAGGAAAAGTGACAAATAATTTCTTCCATGTCTGAACGTCTGTTTATAATGAAAGAAGGGTACATAAAATCATAGGAAAAGATCTCTAAGACCATCAGGTCCAACCTCCAACCAACCCATCCCCACTATGCCCTTTGACCTTGACCATAAATGCCACATGTACACGTTTCTTGGACACCCCCAGGGATATACACACATACATTTTCCAGGGGGAAGAATTGCAACGTCTAAAAGGTAGATAAGGAACCCAAAGAAAAAGAATCTAACTAGACACAAGACTTGAGTGAGCACAAATAGACTTTTTGTTTCTGTAGGTCCCCCTCTGTCTCTATTGCATGGATGACCAAGCCTTGCATGGGCTGTATTGAGTGAAGAAGAATTGTCTTGAACCATATCTACAGAGTTCATCCAGTTCCATTACTTTTGGAACAGCCCTCATTAAACATATGATATAGGAATGTATATAAAGTAACAAAACTTATTTTATTTTTTTTTAAATTAAAACATATACAAAAGAGAGCAACAAAAACATAAAACTAGTAGGATGTGTGACCTTGTTTTTGTGCAACTAACAGATTGGTTAGTGAGGTCTCAAGGTGTTAAGTAGAGATTTTTGATGAAATTTTACTCTTATAGTTCATCCTTCAACATACTTGTTCACAAATGTACGTACTGCCAAAAAGCAGGGACATGAATAAGGCATGACTGTGAAATGAGGGATATTTCTCTCTGGTAAGGAAGCTGCATCGTGAGCTGTGCTGAGCTGCAGGTTGGACATGCCTGCTTTAATGCTTTCATTAAACCACCTGCTGTCTGCATATAGGAGCTTCACTAGCTTCAAATAACTGCAGGGCTGAGACTGCAGTCAAAGATGAACCTTGAGTGCCAGCTTCACCACAGCACCACCCTATGAGCTCAATGATGCATGCTCAAATCATAGAACCATAGAATCACCAAGGTTGGAAAAGACCTCCAAGATAATCCTGTCTCACCATCCATCCACTACCAGTATTTTCCCTCTAAACCATGTCCCTTAACATCTAAACGTAGGCCTGTAGCATTGCCTGTGAATGTTGTGGTCAAGGTGCCAAAGGACCCAGATGCTTGGCCTTGTTGAACTTAATCTTGATGAGAAACCAAAATAGCTCAACTATAACAAGATGACATCCCATATCTCTTTCTGCTAGGAACAGGGCTTTCAAAGTCTGAAGGTTTTGTGAAAGGGCTTCATAGATGAACAGTGAGATGACAAAATGAGGAGCAGACAGAGCTGGGAAACCACTTGCAGGTTCTCCAAACCCTGAAGCAGTTTGTTCTCCCTCCATCTTTTGTGAGTCGGGTTTCTGCTCCTTTCCAGAAGCAGAAGTCAGGAGTAATTCCTCTTGGAAAAACTACAGGAGAGAATTTCAAGCAGGTAGAAGGTAATTATCCAGCCTGGAATTTCTCCAGGCCATCATCTTAACATGCGAGACAAGGAGAAAACAAAAAATGCAAGGGGATCTTTGACCACAGGCAGTGCCAGGAAGTTGGCCTGAGCACATTCCCCTTATTTGTTTGAGCACCTCAATTGAGATGAATAGCATTGAGCAGTTCACAGGTTTGAGTCAGAGAGAGATCTGTGGTGTGCCTATGCTGCAGAAAAACCTTCCTTCCCCAGCCTGCCATTCCTCCAGGAGGAGACACACCTCTGATAGGAAGGCAGGTGCCTGGGGTAATGGGGGTAGGGAGAAAAGTGCATGTCAAGGTTTAATAAAACAACGTGTCCACCCAACCTATGATTTTCTTTGGAAACCCAAACAGGGAATTTTCCAACCACCTGGCATTCACTTTTCCATTCACGTTAACCTTGGTGAAGCTCCCTGTGCTGCACTCATCTCCTCAGCATGAGAAATTAGATAGAGCCACCTCACCTCTCCACCCAAATCCATTCCTTTCAGTCTTTGCGTGCAGCTGCAGGTCCTCAGATGCCCCCTACTCAGTCCCATGCCCCAGGCTCTGAGCTAAGGCAGTAACTGCTGATGATGTGACAAGATCAGGACTAACAAGTGAGGCTCCAATACCAGGCTAAGGGGTGACCACAGTGACTACCCCACAGCCACAAGACCCCTAGAGAAGGCGAGGTTGGTCAAAGCTCCTGTCTTCTTGCCAACCTCTCCCTTCTAGGTGAAAAACTGAAGTTTTATCAGACGTGCAACTTCAGGTTTTGGAAACCCACCTGAATGGAGGAACTGGGAGGCTTTCCCAGGTTCTCCATGTTAAAAGCTGTCAGCTGTGCTGAACACCTCATTACCTCACGGGTATCTGAGCACTTTGCTTGCACACCCCTACAATATACACTCTTCTACTGATCACAAACCAAATTACAGAGAAAATACAAGGCAGCTCCCCAGAGTGAGATCTTCCCTTATTCAGAACCCTTCTCCTCAAGATATGGCTGGGATCTCTCGGTGCTGCCATAGAGGGTATTTTGGTTAAGGTTCCCAGCCCACATCTGCACACCAGCAGGCACCAAGAGAGGAGCACATAAGCACTTCAGAGTGTCTTGATAGAATGCTCCAACTCATAGAAGTCACCTCAGCAGCACTGCAAAACCAAACCCCAGCCTCCCACGCCCCAGATGAGCACGTTCTCCTCGGAGCACAGAGCCATAGATCTCACCCCATCTAACGAGCCATCTCCCACTCTATCTCTGCCCCACAGCAGGAAGAACAAAACCATTGCTATCAGATGTTCACTCAACCTCTGCTCAAAGCCCTCCAAGGCCGGAGTTTCCACCTGCTCCCCAGGCAGCTGATTCGCACTGTTCATTATCCTCACCGCTGCAGTTGTTCTCTCTTTTCCTAATCTAAATCTTCCTCATCATGGTTTCTTCTTCTACCCACTATGCATACAGAGAGGAGGTTATACCCTTCCTCTTTGGAGCCAACTTTCCTGGCCTTAAAAAGCGATATCATTTTCCCTCTTTTCTAAACTAAACAGCAATTAGCCCTAATTAGCCCTATGAGAATTTTCTGCTTTTTTATACCAGACCATTTTTTTCCTCTAGTTAAGTCTGCAGTTCGGTCTCTTTGAAGATACCCTTGAGCCATCCTTCTTCGTACCCAACTACCTTACACCCTTACCCACTGCAGGTCCCTATGGGCACGCAGTATTAAGGAGCCAGCACTGTCACAGGCTTATGATCCACGCAGCAAGGATTTGTCCATTACTTTCACAACAATGCATTTCAGTTACTCAAGTGGACAAGTAGATTACTTCCTGGCAGAGGCAATAGGCCGGTTTTGCCAGGTAGCTCAGTCAATGGGAGGAGATAGATAGGTTGCAAGTGTATAACAGTCACATGGAAGCATCTCAGTTCCTACCAGCATGCCCTGGGTGTCAACACTAAATACTGTCTCTATACACACTACCTACAACATACTGTAATACTCTTAGAGTGATCACATCACACAGAACCACGGGATCACAAAGGGGCCAAGGGATCTCTAGAGGTCATTTGGTCCATCCCTCTACTCAAGCAAGGTGCTGAGTGCTCAGAACCATAGAATCACAGAATATCCCAAGTTGGAAGGGGCTCATAAAGACCATCAAGTCCAACTCCTGCCTCCACACAGGACCAGCCAAAAATCAGACCATATGAGTGCTGCTTCTTGAATTCTGGCAATTCTGGATCACTGCCCTGATCACCTTCTGGTAAAGAAAGCTCTCCTTATATCCAACCTGAATTTCACCTGTTGCAGCTCTATGTTGTACCTTGATTTTTTTTTCCCCAATACTTGCTAACATCCATTTTTTTTTCTGAGTTGACTACACACATAGAAAATCAATTCAAATATCTCCTATACTATAGATCTCAATTGATTTTGTACTATGTGTAAAAACATATATTTGAAAGTCTGGGCCCTCTCCGTGGGACTGTATCAGATAAAAATACTCACATGCTGCAGAAGGAATTGCCCAGAGAATTACAGAATCATGGAATCATTATGGTTGGAGAAGACCCCTAAGATCCCTAAGCCCAACCCCAACCCATCCCAGCATGCCCAATGACCATGTCCCTCAGTGCCACATCTCCACAGTACTGGAACACTTCCAGGGTCAGTGACCCCACCACTCCTTGGGCAGCCTGTGCCAATATCTGACCATTCTTGTTGAGAAGAAATGTTTCCTAATATCCAACCTGACCCTCCACTGGTGAAACTTTAGGCTGTTCCCTCTTGCCCTGCTTGAGGGCACGGGATTCATCTGACTTCTCAAGACATCACATATGAGACTCAAAGATCCTTTCAGCCCCACCACGGGACCTTTCCCAAAGTGCCAGAACACACAAGCATCTTTTGCAAGAGTAGAAGAGGAGGAAGTGGAAGCAAAGCTGCCTTGCACCTTGCAGCTGACTGCTGGTGGTTGGCTCACTCACCCGGAAAGCAGCAGACCTGGGTTCACACTCAGTTCACCTCCCAGGGAGGTCACACTGCTCTGCAGTGAATTTGTTCTTTTTAATCTTCTAAATCTTTTCCTCTGCTGCACATATCAGTAGCAGAAGCAGAAGGAGCATTTAAGTGATGATAGCTGATAACAGTGCTCTCCTAGGAGGATGAGATTGTGACTTTAAACCCTCTCCAGGTGAGATCTGCGCCTGGGGCTTGGTGAAAGATCTAGCTACTGTACTAAAGCTGCACGATGGCAAGCCCATTGCTGCTTTCTTTCAGGAGATGCATCCTACCCCTGTCTGCAGACGGGTTCAAGCATTGTACTTGTGCCCTAAGCTCTTCAGCATGGACTCCTTTCTGCTTACTTTCGAGATACCAGCAGGGTTTGGGTGAGGGTCACTGTGCAAAACTGGATGCACAGGATAGTTCAGGACTTGCACAGGCCAGCAGCTCCAGCCAAACAGAAGCCTTTTGCAGAAGTGACTGCCTTCACCCACAGGTCAGACAAGGGTCAGATGGAGGGCACAAGGTGAGGCTGGAGCACCATTTGGGTCAGGGTGTCTCCATCCTGTCTTTGTCATCCTGGGAGCCATTTCAAGAGCATGACTTGTGGTAAAGCCACTTTGCATCTTGGTGACTCAGGTTCCCGTGAAGCGGGGCTCACACTTCCCTGCCTCAGAGGAGTAAGGCAAAGGTAGATGTAAGAGATGACAATCACCAAGCTGTTTAGATAGGCAGTTAACAAGCAGGTGGAGCACTCAGTCTGTCCCATATTGCAGCTTGCCTTGCCCCCCCCCTGGTTTCCTCTGGCTGCAGTAGGAGAGCAGAGTGCATCCTCACACTGTCCAAAGCTCTGCCTCACAATCTTGGAGCAGCGGGTAGACTAAAAGCCAACACACATACGACTGCCTCATAGGAAGAAGCACAGCATTAGCTCTCATCTGTCTTTTAAAAAATGCCTTTCCACAAAGAATATAAAAGATATTTTTGAGCTATGGTGCACACAATTCACAAAAGACTGCAGAAAATCCCATATCCAAGCAATCAACCACGAGCAGGCTCACCAACCAGCCTGGGCTACTGGTTGGTGGCCCTGCTCGTGGCAGGGGGGTTGAAACTAGATGATCATTATGGTCCTTTTCAACCCAGGCCATTCTATGATTCTGTGATTCAACCCTGCTCAGCATATCCCAGGACTTTGTATAATAACAGCAGGAGTCAGAGCAGGGAGAGTCCTCGTTCTCCAACTTATAATCGCTTAAGGAGTGTCCCTTAATATAATTAACAAGGGCGCTTTAATTAAGGACCCAAAGTAATAATGCTCAAAACAACTCCATCTGCTGCAGGGGGGAGGGAAGACACATATATAAATGCATATATTATATATGCTATATAGCTAGAAATAAATGAGGCTGTGGTAGTGGGTGCTATTTCCAAAGGGTGAGGATGTGAGTCTGGTCTGTGTCCTATCATTATGTACCGTGAAATCACCCAACATCAAAGCAGCATGAAAGGAATGCGGTGAATGCCGCCTCACCATAATTGTCTGGAAAATTAAAGTTCAGTTGTGCCAGCCATTGTGTGTTAAATACCCTTAGGCGGGAAGGTCGATCCTGGAGCAAGAAGGTGTGTCTTGCAGCCGGGCCAGGCAGCATTTCTAAACAACTGGCACTCGCCAGCTGGTTCCCAACTATTTGGGCACTGGGTTCCAGTCCCATACTGGCAAAGGGTCGCCCTGGGGCTCGGAGCGCGAAGACGAAGCCTAATGGACTTACTCATCCTTGGGTCAATAAATCAATAGGAGGTTCCTTAAGTTAGAAATGAGTAAACAGCCACACCAGCCAAGGAGAGTTTAGCCAAGGCTTAGGGAGAACTTGAGGATTTGCCCAGCAAAAGGCTTGGCTGGCGTTTTGCTTGGGTGAGTGCAGGGCTAGGGAGAGGGGATGCAACACCTTGCACTTGTCAGTGTTGTGTGTTTGGCCTTTCCCATGGCCCCAGAGGCCAAACAGGGTGGCAAGCTACAGGAATTCAGTAGGAAAGCCCTTCTCCTTTCTTCCCAACATGCACAACACACCCACCCTAATGGTGCCCAACCGGCCAGGCCAGCGTGCTCGCCTCCTGTGCAATCAAATAGCAGTTTGCTATTCCTGAATCCACTTTTCTTTCAGCCCTGGCTCCAGTGCTTCAAACAAGAGCATGTCCACAGTTTCCTATGTGGTAAGCCCTCTCCTTGTGCCACAGATCCCAAACGCTGACCCCTCTTGACTGACGCAAAGTGAGCAGTGCTGATTCCAAACTCATTTTTGCCTCTGTTAGCAGCCTAATTGCTGACCTGCATCCTCTCTGTGCAGTATTCAGAGGCACAGTGCTGCTTTACAAGCATTCCATCCATACCAGCAAATGATGGGGAGAGGAAACCCGCAGGAAGAGCAATGGGCAGAGGCTGGAGGAGCTGCTCCTTTCAAGCCACCACCCATCAGGGTTCCTGCACTGTGCTTCTATAAATCTGTACACTAGGCCTTAGAGAAGCCGTGGCACTTTTTGCAAGAGGAACATTGCTGTACTGCCCTGGCTGGGCTTCAGCTCCTCCATCTACTCCCGCTTGCTTTTGCAGTTTCGTTTGGAGATGTTCCTTACCTCCCCTGGGATGTTTAAAACTAGTCTGGACAAAGTACAGGACAGAGGAACGAGCACGTAGGGGTAGAGGGATGGAGTAAATTACTTAATGAGTTTTTTCCCAGCCCTAACGCCTGTGATCGTATGACTTCACCTCCTAAACAAGCTGTTGCTTAACACTGCTGGCACAGAGCGCTGCTGCGTTCCACCCCAGAGATGACCGCGTTTCAATGGGAGGCGAGCGGGCCCCCCTCTATTTATGGCTTGCAAAATGATTTATGATCTATTGGAATGAAAAGTGCAATATGAATGTCAGGTATTATAAACTGCTATTGGGCTTCTGCTTCTGAAAACGCTCCCCTTTGAGTTTTTGAACTGTTTAATGGCAAGATAATATCCACAGCAACAACCCAAATTACAGGCTCCTTTAGGCAACTCATTAATATTGTTTTATAAATGAATATAATATTCCTGGGCAAAAGTTGAAAGTGCTTAAACCCTCTTCTTTTATTTTTTAATGGCAAAATACCCAGAAACAATTTTCAACATCCAATAATTATGATTATTAATAACTCGCATTTATGTACTACCTTTGATCACGACGCCTGCTACAAACAATCGTGTATATATGCAAGAACACACACACGTGCAGAACCAGTATCTCAGCATAGTACTGGGATATCAGTCCTCCTACCACGAGATCCCAGAAAATGCTGCATAATGCTGCAAGATTCGCTCACATCAGCTTTTCTCATCTCTCTGTTCGCCCTCAAAAATCATCCCTACCCAACAGCCCTGAAAGAGCATCATATGCAACCAAAATTGCAGCAGGAGCCTTTGGGGTTTTGTTGTTTTTATTTGGGGTTTCTTTTTCTTTTCCAAGCTGAGAGATGATTAGCAAAGCTGGAAACGAGCCAGGGCTAACACACCTACTCTTGCAAAATTGCCAGGGGGACTTTGAAAGATTACAGAAGTGGCCAAATGTTTGGCTTTCCATCTCACCCAGGGATGCTGCTTGCTTCAGGATCCCTTGAGAAGGGCTTTGCTGCAGCTCCAGGAGAAGCAATCCATGGACAAAACAGGCAGAAGTAGTAAAGAAGACTGCCATGCAGGACATAGCCTGCAGTCACTGTAATTAATCCAAACATTTTAGATGCAGTGATGCTTCTTTGCAGGGTTTTTCTTAGCTACACGAGTCTCTGCATCCCTGGCAGTGGGCAAGAGGCACAGGAGCTAAAGCTGCCTCAGCAGCTAAAGGGGGGCTGTAAGAAAGGACAGACTCTGCAGCAGGGCCTGTTGTGATAGGACAAGAGGAAATGATGACAAACTGAAAGAGGGGAGAATTAAACTGGATATAAGGGTGAAGTTTTTTACGCTAAGGATGGAGAGGCATTGGCATAGCTTGCCCAGTGAGGTGATGGGTGCCCATCCCTGGAGACATCCAAGTCAGGCTGGATGGGGCTCTGAGCACCTGATGGAGCTGTGAGTGTTTCTGTTCATTGCAGGGAGTGGGACCAGATGGCCTTTAAGGGTCCCTTCCAACTCAGACCATTCAGTGACTCTCCTCCTGCCTTGTCTATGAGGAACAGCAGAGTTGGCACAGTTGTGCTTCTGGTACAGTTTTGCAGTCAAATGCACGGTGATTCCTGCTTATTTACCTCCTCCTTGCAAGACATCACCACAGAAAGCACTGAAAGTCCTGATCCCTGGATATAGTAGATATTTCTCTCTGATGCTCAGTATCTAAACCCACTGTTGGTTGCTGATACCCTTGTGAGGCCTTAGTGCAGCCACGATTTAGATTCGTGCTCCATTTTACCTCTAAGCAGAGGCAGTATCTGACTCACAGGGGCCAACAGGCAGAGATTAATGTGGGAGCCCCAGACCTCCTCCCAAGCACGCCCTGCATGACTTGCATCAATATTTATCTCATCTTGTGGGGCTCCTTTAGCCTCAGAAAATTACCCTTGTGGCTCACCCCTAAGAGAAGCTCAATAGTAGTCCTCCACGAGACAAACCGGTCTGGAGGAACCAGGGAGTGAGGATGCTGCCCTCAGGGAGAAAGGGTGGACCAGGAGGTGAAAAAGTGGAGTAGTGAAGCACCAACACAGGTTGACCAGAGAGGTGGTGGTCAGCCTGAACGAGTATCTGATGGAGCTGTGGGTGTTCCTGATCATTGCAGGGGAGCTGGACAGGAGGATTTCTAATGGTCCCTTCCAACTCGAACCATTCTATGATTCTAACCTGCAGAAGCACAGTCTGCAGTTGGTAATTTGTCCCCTGAAATCCACTCCACAAAACTCTCCATTGTGCATATCCTGAAGAACAGCTGAAGAAAATCCTGACAAGGATGGAGGGGAAGAACAAAAGCCCAGCAGATGCGGGCAGCAAGGGAAGAGTGAAGGAAATGGGTTGTGGATTGTCCAGGGAAGACAATGGGAGCAAGATGGGAATCTGGTTTTGTGAGGAAGAGGATGATCTGATTGCTGTGCCCTTGCTGGTTAGGACAAGGAGTCCTGAATTTAAATTCCTGCAAGGGAGATTGATGTGAGACACCAGGGAAAACACAGATAAGGAAAGAGAAGTACCAGAATAGACTGTCAGGAAGGGGGTAAAATAGCCATCACTGGATGCTTTCAGGAACAATTTAGACAATATCTGTCAGGAATGACGCAGGTAGAGCTCATCCTGCCTTGGGGTAAGGAGGAGGACTGGATGACCTCTGGACTTCCCTCCCTCTCCCAGCTCCTTCTGTTTGGTGACTTTTCAGTGCTGTTTATTCCCTTGATCTCATCAAGACCTTAGCCCACACCAGTCCATAGGCCTGAAAACAGGACAGTCTGTCAGAGCAGTGAGACAGCACGGCATGGATACACAGTAGACCCACAAGCTCTCAAGGGTTTTATATGGGAACATACCAAGATTCGGTGCCTTCTCACAGGAATGAAGATCCCATACGAGCAAAGACCTCCCTGGTGATGTGGATCACAGCAATGAGGGGCAATGAGATCTTCAAAACCAGACAAGAGGTCTCACATGCTCCATCTGCCCCCAAACTCATTTTACACCCAAAATTTTACAAACCCATTTTACACAGAAACACCAATAGCCACAATCCGGACTGAGAGGAATAAATTGCCCCTTCTGGGGAAAGATACTGCAGAAACATGGATCGTTACATACATTTTTTCTGTGTTCCGTGTTATTTACAGGGATCCTTTTTCTCTCCCCCCTCCTTCCCTAAAATTCATGACTTGCTTTTTTATATATAGAGATATGTAGATATATTTGTATTACTATTTTAAAAGGACCGGCGCCGGGGAGGAACTAGACAGATAAGCAGTGGGAAGCTGCTTTCCTGACCTTGTGGGCCAGATTTTCTGGCATGGTGCAAGTCAAACTCCCTCCATTGTACTCCTTCCAAGGAGGCCAATTTTCACCCACTGAGGATAATAGAGCCAGGCTCATTTACACCAGCTGATGAGCTGCCTCATGACTGTCCAAGATCCCAGATGTGCGTTTCACAACAGCAGAGCCCTGGTATCCTGGCCAAAATCTAATTTGAGTTAATTATGTTCTGTCTCCTTAAATTCCCCCTAAGGTTTAAATTGGATTCTTCTTCACTTCCTGTCCTAACCTGTTGTGTAGTGTTGATGTGCAGAGTTCAACAGCTGCTTTCTTCCATCCCGCTGCTAACAGCTCCCCAGACAGCCATGGCTCTGAAAATAAATTCGAAATTGTTTCCTCATTATCAGGAAGGTGCTTTTCCAGAGCTACCTTAAATAATAATAATAATAATAATAATAAGGCTGATCATCCATTGATAAAAACCAACTCCCACAGCAAACAGCCTTCCCAAAGGAAGGCATGCTGGTTGCACAGCCCACCGACTCCTCCAGACCACAGCAGCTCCCATTGGCAGCAGATCCTCCAGCTTTCAGTCGAGCTGAACATTTGGTCATCAAACAGGGCATAAATCCTAGATTTTAGCAGAGCTGGGTCAATTTGTCCTTCACCAAACTTTACCAGTGCCAATTCACATTGGAAAACAATACAGCTTCCATCCTGCCTACAGCTTAGTGATAGAAATATGTCGTTTTCTATGATACAAATATGAAATTTAGTGCTAGAGAGAAGTCTTACATAAATCTTCTGGACCACCTATCTACTGAAGCTTATCCACTTATTTCCCCACACTGTACAGTTCAGTTTTAGCTATGCCCACTGAACTGGACCCCATTCAGTAGCAACTCAAACATTTCAGACCGCAGTGCACAGAGCAAACAATGCTGGTTGAATTATTCAGTGTGAACTATTTGTCAGATTCTCTTCTCTTTATGAACTGTCATGAGAGCACACTATGATTTTTACTCATTTAGTCCCAATTCTCAGTGGTTTATTTTTAGTCCAGTCTGTCCTCCATTATTCTGTGTATCAAATTTGCTCCTTGAGATGTGTGCAAAGGAAAGGTTTAAAAAGAAGCACAGGCTCAGTACCTTCCTGAACTGAAGTCACAAACCCTCACGCTGCAGGGCAGCCTTTAATGATGTGGATTAGGGTCCATAAATTATGGACTGTTTATTTCATAATCTGGATGTTTCTTGCACCTTACAAGTTGTGCACATCAACTAAGCTTGGCGTGGAAGATTCTCCATCTACATCACTAGTGATCACCATCATCATTGATGATCCTTTTGGTCCCTTCCAACCTGGGCCATTCTATGATCACAAGACTTAATTGGTTGAGATGTTTATATCCCTGATTCTGGTCTCACTCTTCAAAATGATGCAGGATAAGTTGTGATTGACCTCAAACTGTGCTGTTACATGGGTTGCTCTACATGAGTGACAGGATACGCTGCTCTTGGCAAGTCTCCTTACATCTACCTGCATTCTTTTTTTTTTCTTAAAAGATATGGATCTTTCCTTGTTTGCACATTTTCACATCCCCACCCTCTGCATCTGGGAGAGGAAGGAGTGAGAGGAAAAACAAAGATGGTTTGCAATGATTTATCCAGAAGGAGCTTCTTTTCAGCCTTGTTTTCTTCTGTCAGAGATGGCAGTGATGCTGGAGGTGAAATAGCACCTCTGTTTCTTTTCAGATTCTCAGCTCAGACAGCTGGGCAGACATGAAAAGGTAAATAAGCCAAATTCTGTTCTATTTACACTGGAGAAAATCTGAGTTGCTCCCAGTATAGAAACTCTTAATGTATATCAGATATACCAAGCAACTTAGTCATAAACTCATAGTTACTGCTTCTGGTCCTGACATGTAGTCCAGAAGGAAAGGAGTAATTCCAGATTCAACCCTCCTCCTGAAAAAAATTTAGAGGATGGATGTCCCATTCCTGGAGGCATTTAAGGCAAGGTTGGATGAGACCCTGGGCAACCTGATCTGATGGGTGGCAACCAGTACATGACAGGGGGTGGGGTTTGGGGGGGGGCGGGGAGGGGTCTTCAAGATCCTGTCCAACCTAAGCCATTCTAAGCCATCCTCCTGCCTGGTGCAACCAGAGCAACTGTTCCTCTGGTCCAAGCTCAGCTTCTCTTCTCTGGTTCCAGTGATGCTGCACTGGCTTCAGCTGAGTGAAGCTTCTGGTTTGTTATCTCCTGAACACACCTGGCCCTGTTTGGACTACATAGAGCTTAAGGGCTGCAAGGGAGGACAGCAATCTGATGTGAACATGAAACAAAGACATGGAGAAGGCAGGGAAGGATCAAAAACCAAGCTGAGAATGTCATCAGGACACAGTGACAGGCCTTGGGCTGTTTCCACTCTGATCCTGCACTGAAATCATCCCGTGTCCTTGAAGTCAACCAAAGTTTGCCTGTGTAAGGACTGGATCAAGAGGCTTTGCATGAATCAATCCCTCAGACGTGGTGAACTATTAGAGGAATAGAGTTTATCTACAAGAGATTGGTGGGGGGCAAGGAGGGGAACAGATGCAACTGGAATTTGGAGTGCCCTAACTATCCCAGCAAGTTGTGTTGACTTGATTAAGCCAAAGCCCAGCTGGTGCCAAGGCTCTGGGTGGGCAGGAGAGCTTCTGAAAATTCAGAAGCAGGGTAGAGCCAGGACAGAACGAAATTCCTGCTTCACTCCAACACAGTGCCAGGGTGAATGGAGGAGTTAGAGAAGGGGCAAGAAAGAGTGGGGCCACACATCTGATGGAACCTCTGAAACTGAGCTACCTCCCAGTTCACAACACAAGGCAGCAGTCTGCAACCTGAGTGTATTTCACTGCCATTTCTAAGTAGAAATGAGATCCTGGATGTCAGGACCTGTCACCCAAAGAGTGGTGAATATCTCCAGAAAGAGATGAAAGAGAGAAAATAGCACCAAGATAACAGGTAACTGATGGGCTCCCTCCATTCAGCATTTATTAAGTATCTCAAACTGGGGAGAATGGGGAAAACTGATTCTGGAGCAATCATAGCAGCAAAAACTGAAGCAAAGGCAGTGGACAAAAGCAGAGGTTTATCACAGGGCCTGGTTGCATGTCCCTAACACTTGTGCAGGGCTCACATCAGCACAACGTTGCAGCTGAGGCTGCTGCAAGCTGCTCCTCGCATCCACTTGGGACAGAACAAGAAGATGGACCAAATTGCACGAGGCCAAAGGGATTTAAATTAAGTACAATGAGAAAATTTTCCATCAGGGAAAAGAAGAGTTTCCGAGGGTGGTTCTGGAATCACTGTCATTGGAGGGTTCTTGTTCTTCTTTTTCTGAGAAAGATTAGGCAGGGATGGATTAGGCAGAGCTGATCCTGCCTTGGGGCAGTGGAAGAACCAACATAATCTCAGATGGTCCCCCCAGCTCTTTTTTCCATGACAATATCCATCACAGACCCAAAACAGATACTGGCACCACTTGTGAGTGGGTGATGTGGCATTATGCCAATGCCTGGTCCACAGGGAAGGTGAGGGACCTGCCTCTACAAGTGCTCTGTGCAGGAGGGGCAGGTCTTCTCCAACCCAGGTCAACGAATTGATCTGCAGGCCTTTGGGAACATACAATGGCCCAAATCACTGGCACCGAGGTGTGTTGTGCCCTCACAGAGCCTCACAGGAGTTAGATATTCAGAAAAGTCAGGCATGTGAACCTGAAAGACTGAAGTATGAGCAAAACAGCAAAACATAGGCTATGAGATATTTTCCCAAGAGGCATGAAAGCCTTTTTTTTTTAATCCATTTGCTAAGATAGGTGCTTTAGGAGCAGAATGGCTGATGGCTCCAGCCAAGAATGTCCTACAGACTGACCCTGGCTGCAGACACCGGAATTGACAAGGCTATGGAGCACAAGTCTCATGGGAGCAGCTGAGGGAACAGGGATGGCTCAGTCTGGAGAAGAGGAGGCTCAGGGGAGACCTCATGGCTCTGTACAACTGCCTGGAGGGAGGTTGGAGCGAGGTGAGGGTCAGTAACAGCAATAGGACAAGAGCTGATGGCCTCAAATTGTGCCAGGGGAAGGTCAGGTTGGATCTTAGGCAAAATTAATTCTCCAAAAGAGCAGTCAGACACTGGCACAGCTGCCCAGGGAGGTGGTGGGGTCACTGTCCCTGGAGGTATTCCAGCACTGTGGAGATGTGGCACTGAGGGATGTGGTCAGTGGGCATGGTGGGATGGGTTGGGCTTGGCCTTGGTGATCTTGGAGGCCTTTTTCTACTTTAATGATTCTATGATCTGTATGGGAGTGTGCAGGTCACTAACTTTCCTTGGTGACAGCAAGCTGCCATTTTGGCCATCACTGCATTTCTTCAGATGTGAGGTGGGTACGGGACCACAGTCAGTGGAGCTCCTAGGAGAGACTCTCATCTCTTTTCCTTCACCCTATTTCCCAATCTTTCTCCATCATGGACTACCAGGATGAGCAGCTGCACTGTGGCAGCAGGCTCTGTAGATGGGGTCAGGCTCCATGAGAAGCTGTGAGCTCCAGAGTTTTTCCTTACCTGACCCCTTCCTGCTGGCACATCAGTGACAGCCTCTGCTCCCACTCCAAAAACAAAATGAAGTGTCTGGAAAGCCCATAACCACTGCATTTGCTATGCAGTGCAAGAAGGGAGTGGGTTGTTTTACTTGGGGTTGCTTTAAATCCTGTTTTGAATTGATTGGGAAACTGATTAAAGCAAGAATGCAGGCCCAAAAAAAACACAGAGCCATTTTCCAAAGCCACCTGAGCTTGTGCTGAGCAGGCATCACAGGTCACAGACAGAGCAACGCTCACCTCCCAAATGTCAGCAGACCAACTCTCAGAAAGCGGTACTGAAACAAGACAGGAGTAGAAGGCAGTGGGAAGATTTGTTTGGTTTCCAGCCATTCCTGGGAGTGGAAAACAGCGTGGATGAACCTGAGCACATTCCTGAGTGATACCTGTGGGAAGTTCATATGTACTGGACAAGGGCCAAAGCATGAAGGATCAGTGTGTACAGTTCACGTATTGCTCGCACTCAAAACAGCTTGACTCCCAAAGCATGGAGCGGGGAATTAAAGCAGTCCTGGTTCAGACTCCTATAGCAGTGGAGGGAATGAGTGAAGGATTTAAGAGCATCTGGGTGGCTCCAGTCTTGAGCCATGGGTGTCGTGGTCCAGAGGTTAGGTAGCCCAAAGCAAGGCTTGAAATGGCCACTTCTTAAAGTCGCTTCAAAATTAAGCCTAGGAAATGGCCAGAGATCCTCAAAGCTCTTATTTTTTTGGGGGTGTTACATTAAAACTCTTCCTTAAGTGCCCAAGGAAAGATAAGCAAATGCAAGAGATGTGTCCACCCTGTAATGCCCTTTGCAGAGTATTTGTGGGAAGAAGTGTGCCTAATGCTGCTGGGCTTTCTGTGGCTCATAGAATGTCCCAAGTTGGAAGAGACCCAAAAGGATCATTGAGTCCAACTCCTGGCTTTCTCCAAGGATAGCACAAGATTTTCCAGGACTCTTATCTTTTCACAGAAGCTCACCTTATTGCTTTTAAATCATCCACCATCAGAATCTCAGAGATAAGTCCTTTCTGGCTGCCAAATCCCTCTTCCAAATTTGTTGAAGACAAAATCCAACTGTAAATGCCATCTTTTCCCCCAAAAAGGATCAAATTCATACCTCAGATAGCCATATCCCGGAAAGCTCTGGGTTCAAATGCAAACAGCATATTTCAGAAGCACTCCAAAGAGTTTAGCACTGATGCTGGCCAAAATGCTGGGCTTAAATTTCCTTCTCTGTCACTGTCATTGCAACACATTTTATAGATGTGCTGTGTGGAAATGTTGGCATTAAAGCCTGGGCCACATGGATGGATAGGATGGAGAGCAGAGGTATATCCTGCTGTGCCTATGCACATGAGCTGAACTCCACTGTTAGTCTACAGCAGGTAAGACAGCATCCTTTCCTTAGCCTATTTCAGCACACCAGTGGCTTGAAGTTCTTTCAGGTGTAGCATATATCTGATCTGTTGGCACCAAAAACGCATGTTAAATGAAATCCAATGAGTATTTTATGTTTCAGAATTGGCCAAAACCCAAACCAAAAGAAAAGAAAAGAAAAGAAGCAGCTTTTGATACAACTCTGTAATTTCAAAATGCGTTTCTTCATCACCACTGCATTACCCAGAAGAGAGCAAGAGCTATGCTAGTGGTCAGCTCAATGCAGTCTACTGCATGTGAGAGGCACGTAAGTTCTGCATGTTGACTGGATGCAGTCAAGAGAAGAAGGCACACAGACATCTCCAGGGAGGCTCAAAGTGAACATCACAGCATCATAGACAAGGCACAGCCTCAAGCCTGCAACCACTTAATGTTGGCCCACCTTCATCTCCATCCCTATGATGAATAGGACAACAATGGAGCAGACCATATTATAGAATCACCAAGGTTGGAAATACCTCCAAAATCACCTAGTCCAAATGTAGACATATGCTGACAGCAACATCACAACTGCACGGTGTCAGCCAGGTTTCTCCCTAGAAAAGTTCACTTCCTTACCCCAAAGGCAGACAGGACAGAGCCCAAAGCAGACAGGTTGCTCTGACAAAAAGATGAGCACCATCAACTTTGGCCATGGGCTTCCTATATGCAGCAGTACAGAGGCCCAGGTGAAGGTCACAGAGAGCACGAGCCACTCTCTTCCAGATAAGGTTAACCAATACGGTTAACCAATCTCCCCTCAAAAACATCAACCAGCAACAAACTCCTGGTGTGAAAGCAGCAAACACAGTGGCAGAAGACCCAACAAAGTCTGCAGCCATTACTGACCTGCAGCAGCAGCAGAGCAGCAGCCAGAGAAGCAAGAGGAGAAATACAGTGCATATTTCTGTGAGCAGAGCAGCTCCCAATACTATCACTCCTTGGCTCTGCCATAAAGTGGAATAAACCTAGACTCATAAATTATTATTCAGATTTGGGTTAGCTTTGGGTTTGTTTTTTTTTTTTTTTCAAGGCAGGGATTACAGACTCATTGAGATAAACACCTTTCCTTTTTTCTTCTTTTTCTTTTTTCTTTTTCTAAAGAATGCCTCCAGGGACAGGAGAGCTCTAGCATAAAATACAGATACAATCTATTACAACACAGAAGCCATCTGTCACTGAGATAAAGCACACAGACTATTTATTACCCGGCTACGGCAACCAAAAAATTAGTCAGAGATTCTACCATCTAATATAATCTTTCATTAAAAAAAGTGGTTAACGAGCTTCCCCAGAATGATAAGAAATGTGTTGAAACCTGACAAAAAAGAGTTTTTTACTGCTTCTTCTGCAGAGCAAGGCAGAGCCGGTTGGGTGACTGTGAGTTTTTATAGGGCTTTACCCAAGCACATGATAGCTTTAAGTCCCCAGTGCAAAAGATAAAAAGGAAAGAGAGAGAGAAAAACAGCATTATCATTTCCACCACTGCTGGCTTTGCCCTTGGCGACTTTAAAGCAAGAAGTAGAACAAATCACATGAGTATCTGCCCACCATTGTTAACATGGAAGAGGTCAATGTCAACCTACCAGGCATCTCTGAAAGACAACCCTTTGGCTTGGGAGCTAGCCTTGTGCATTCCCTTCAGGTCACTGCATATATCTAAATTCATAGAATGGTTCTGGTTGGAAGCAATTTTAGAGATCATCCAGTCCAGCCCTTCTGCCATGAGCAGGGACACCTCCCACAGGACCAAGTTGCCCAAAAGACTCATCCAGCATGGCCTTGAGCACTTCCAAGGATGAAGCATCCAAAACCACCACACAGCCAGTGGGAAATCTATCTTGGTGGGTTTAGAGGAATGGGAACAGAAGTTAAAGTCCATAACAAAACCCAGGGTTCACTCTGGCAAAGTTATTGTACGCCCACAGCACCTCTGGCAGTGCCCAGATCTCACTGTGATCATACCATGCTGGGTAGGAAAGTCACTGCATGGACCCATTGAAACATGCCCAGAGGAGAAGAGAAGAGAAGAGAAGAGAAGAGAAGAGAAGAGAAGAGAAGAGAAGAGAAGAGAAGAGAAGAGAAGAGAAGAGAAGAGAAGAGAAGAGAAGAGAAGAGAAGAGAAGAGAAGAGAAGAGAAGAGAAGAGAAGAGAAGAGAAGAGAAGAGAAGAGAAGAGAAGAGAAGAGAAGAGAAGAGAAGAGAAGAGAAGAGAAGAGAAGAGAAGAGAAGAGAAGAGGAGTGGCCTTTCTGTATCTAAAGGGGCTGTAAGAAAGAAGGGGACAGACTTGGTTGGTTGGTTTGTTATAGAACAAGGGGAGATGATTTCAAACTGAAAAAGGGGAGATTTAAATTGGATATAACAAAGAATTTTTTTACCCTAAGGGTGGTGAGGCACTGGCACAGATTTCCCAGAGAGGTGGTGGGTGCCTAATTTTTGGAGACATCCAGGTCAGGCTGGATGGAGATCTGAGCAGCTGATGGAGCTGTGAGTATCCCTGTTCATTGAGGGGAGTGAAACCAGACGTCCTTTAAGGGTCCCTTCCAACTCAAACCATTCTACAATTCTATGATATGGTATCATGTACCAGAAACCACAAGGACTTTATTCTGCTGCTGTCGTTTGTGGGCTCTCTTGCTCCCAGTTCTACCCTGCTCCCAGTTCTACCCTGCAGTTCTAGCCTGCACTGCTACCTTCACACCCATGGTTGAAACAAGAGTCTGAAAGTTGGCAGCACGATTCTACTCAATGTATGTCTTTGGGGCACTACAGTAACAGCACTGTAGAACCCCAGGGTCCCATCCTGGCTGAGGTTGGAGGACCCATCAGGACCCTCTTGCTCAGCCTTGCCCCAGCAGGAGCACCCAGTGTGTCCCAGATGGTTTTAGAGATCCTTAAGGAGGAGATATCACATCTCTGGTCCCTGTGCTGGTGTTCCAGCACCCACCCAGCAGAGCAGTGCTGCTGATGGGCAGAGGAAGCTCCTGGCCTCTTGGCTATGCCCAGTGCTCTTGGGCCTGGCCCTGGGCACTGCCGAGCAGAGCCAGCTCTGTGCCCTTGCATCCTCTTGCAGGGATTTATGGCCGCAGTGAGATTCCCCTGATCTCTCTCTGCACCAGGCTCCCCAAGTCTAGAGGCTCAGGGGGAAGGATCCTACTTATTGCCACCACTGAAGCAGGAGGGCAAGAAGCCAGGTGGCAGGCACGAGCTAAGATTCAATGTCATCGCACTGGGAGCCCCACTGATGTCATGTATTGCAGTGAGCCTTGGGGACAGCTGTAAAGGACCATGAGCAATGCCACAGCCCAGCCCAAAGACATCAGCAGAGCAATGTGTGCTTTCAGTGGTCAAGATCAAGGATGAGATGGAGAGGTCGTTGCTGGAAGACCAAGGCAAGGCACTACCATAGACTTGGCATTGTTATCTCCTTTTTTTTTTAATTCTTCTTGCTTTCAATTCCCCCGCACCCACCTCCACCAGATCAAAAGAACAATGCAGCTCTGCCGTGCCAGGAGCTGAGTGGATGTTTACACAGTGCTTTGAGATCCCCCAGGTAAAAGGTGTTAAGTGCAAAGCACTGTCATTACATTGACATGGCTGCGAGCAAGTCTGTCAAACCTCCACCCCCGAGCTCATTAAGGAACAGGAATAGGGAGCCACATTCCTGCCTGGTCTCAACTGCTGCTCCCGTTTACGGAAGGAAAAAGTAAAAGTTTAATTGCTTTGTTTATGTCAAATGCCACTTGCAGATGGTTCCTTGCCTGCTCGCTCTCCTGATTCTTCGCAATGAAACTGGGCCCACCTTGTCCAAACGGCACTATGAGAGGATAAATAAAGCTAACAGAAAGCAGGATTCAGGGACTAGCAGCTTGGGTTCAGTTTTTCTCTCTGTCTCAGTGCAAGTGGCAAGGTGGAAATTTTCCAGGGAAAGGAAATTCCCAGGGAAAGGGACTGTGGGGGCTGTAACTCCCCTACTCCCACGCCAGACATCCTCATCAGACATCAAGGATGCTGCTGCAGCAGCAGGGCACACCTTCTGCAAACTCTGCCCCTACACCCTTCCTTCTCCCACCTCATCCCTGCCATGGCTGCCTCCATCCCCGAGCATCATTCTGTTCACACTGCAGCAGGTGACCAGGGTTTGGATCAGTGCTGCCAGTGCAGTGATGGAATGCAGAGAGGTTGTGGGTGCCCAATTCCTGGAGACATTCAAGGTCAGGCTGGACAGTGTCCCCATTCACTGCAGGGGAGTTGGTCCAGGTGGCCTTTAATGCCCTCTATGAAAATAACACTGTGCTCTCCATGGGCAGACTCACTGGCACCATCAGCTCCAGGGGGTCCTGCTCCCCATATTGCAAGCACCAGAGCCCAGGGCAACCCTCCACACTTCAGCAGTAGCAACAAATGAAGCTGGGATCCCTTTGGCCCACTTCTTCCACAGCCATAAATCAGTACGGCTCTAACCTATGGAACCCTGCTGATCTACTCTGGCTGGAGTCTGGCCCTCTTGTCCACTTTAGTTACCTTGCACTGCTGGTACAAGGACATCTCTGTCCTATTCCTATGCATAGGTACCACAGTGGTGGGAGGGTAGAGATATGTCTGGAAGTATCCAACTGTGCATCATCAGTAGGAAAAATAAATGTTTTGAAGGTATTTCTCAAGGGAAGGAAGAGCTTTATGATGAGGGGAATACTTTTCCTAAGCACAAAAAACTGCAGTGCCCTGACAAACGCTCACGTTGCACATACCAAAAGCTTTAACCCACTGTCTCCTTTCTGACCCTTAGCAAGCCTCAAAATTTGCTTGCACTTGCTTACTGGGGGCTGGTTACACCTATATCATTTAGTGTGACTTGCAAATCTGATGTTGTTTGGTCTTTCTCTACCAATGCATAAAAGATTTATGGCAGGGTGTAGCCACCCTGATGTCTTAATTCTTTTCCTTTGCTGAAAGACACCCATAAAACCTACCTGTCTTCTGTGCTTTTTCAACAGAAATGCAAGGAGAAAAGACTGTAGCAATGAGGAGAATATTCTTGGCACATTGGACTGTGCTCTGTTGAGCCACAAATGGGATCAGGTCTGGATTTTTAAAATTTTTTTATTGTTCACTCTCTCAAAGCAAAGGCAGAAGATTATTCTGAGGTCAGCTGAATAGTTAGATGTACTTAAGCAAAAGAAATGTCATCATCACTAGCCCTGAAGTACAACAGCAGCTCCTGTGTTGAACATTCTGGGGCTCCTTCCAAAGATTTGAGGGTCTTGGCGTTGGCAAGGTGATGGAGGTGGAAGCTCCATCACTTCCAAAGAGGTGTAACCTCTTTGCTTCCCTTTTGCTCAGAGAAACGTGGAGTTGGGAAGCCTGAGGGCAAGTTGCAATGTAAGAACAGAAGGATCAGGTTGACATTTCAACATGGTCTGCTCATGTCTTTTTTGGGGGTAACACCTTCCCTACCCCATGAAGCCAATGGGGCCACTTTGAGGGTGGTACCCCAGCCCCTGATCCCCTGTGCAACTGTTTTGCCTACATGGACACTCCTCACTGCAGCCAACACACAGCGTCACTGCAGCTGAGAAAGGATGTCCCACAGCAGACTTCTCTCCTACAAGGAGTTGGTCAGGGTGATGCCTTTCCTAGCTGTCTCATACTGCCTGAACTCCTCAAAGCCACACAAACAAAGTGACATGGTTAGTGAGCATGGTGGTGATGGGTTGACGGTTGGAGTTGGTGCTGGGTGTTCTGTAACACTGTCGTTTAGACTGTGGACAATAACAATGCAAGGTGTAGAAAGGGTTTGCAAGAAACTGTCGAATAAAGAAAATAATGAAATTAACTATGCCTAGGGAAATCATCACCTTGAACCTCTCCCCTTGCCTTCTTCCCTCTGAGGTCAGCTGTTGCATCAGATTTTTCCCTCACGTCTCCTAATTCGTTCTATCTAATGCATCTGAGGGTGGGTCTCATCCTCACTCCACCAGCCTAAAATCTGACGAGTTCACGGACTCAGCATTTCCTCAAGGCAATGAGGTCTGCAGGCCCAAGGTCAGAGGCACGTTCGTACATGATGCCCTGGTTATGCTAAAAGATCACACACGCAGCAAGGCCAAGCTCTCTGAGGTTCAGCAGTACCCAAATGAAGCCACCAGTGCCACCTCCATCCAGTTCCTATGAGCTTTTACTGCGACAACAAAGTCTTGAATTGCTGGGGGATGTCAAGTTTGCCAGTCTCTAGAATAGTGTCACAAACTGCATCCCTGCCTGATCTCTCCTCCAGAAACTGCAGAACATGACTTGGAGGATCTACAAGCACTAATGCCACGTTCTCCAGCAGCAGAATTGGGTCTGATGGACAAGAGGACCTTGACAGGCAAAGGCACCTACAGCAGGCAGCCAACCTCCAGCTGGCAGTCCCAGTTGCTTTTCTTCACAGATCAGTTTTTTAGAGTCGTAGAATCATAGAATGACTTGGGTTGGAAGGGACCTTAAAAATCACTGAGCTCCAACATCCCTGCTTTGGGCCAGGTTGCCAACAACCAGATCAGGCTGCCCAGGATCCCATCCAACCTTGAATGACTCCAGGGATGAAGTTCCTGGGTCTCAATTCCAGTAGCAAATGGTTAATTTCTGGACCCTGATCTCGATTCCCCCACTGAAAGTCTGGAAGATAGAAGGCAAACTACATGACCTCTCTTACAGGCTAGCCCAGTTTCACACACAAATGTATGAGATGTGAATGAGTCAACCCCACAGCTGATTTAAACTCAAAAGGCTTTGGTACAAATCTTCATTGCCTTTCCATAAATGATTAAATCTGAATCAGCTGATCTTTATTTATTTATTTACTTATTGGACAAAAGCAGAGCTTGTGCTGTGACACAGAGAGCGTGTGGAACCTTCCAAACTAGACTACGATGGTTCAAGAGCTATAAGGTGTTCAAAAAGTTCTCTGCTACCTATCCTGTGAGAACTGTGTCTCATTACAAGAAAAAACGTACACTCATATGAAGGTAAAACCTTGTAAATCCCACGGTGGTGTTGTCATGGAATTATATTTTCCCTGTTCATTGCAGGGAAGTTGGACTAGATGACCTTCAGATGTCCCTTCCGACTCAAACAATCCTACGATTCTGTGGCATTCCATATGGACAAATAACCTGCATTCCCATAGACAGGACACTGAAATAGTCACAGTGCAGAAGGCCCTGGTGAACCTAACTAAAATTATGCAGGGAGCCAAAGTATCATCGGGCACCATTTATCCCACGCAGAGTGGAATTATGAGCTCCACATATATGAAATCCTCCTACAAACTCAAGACTTCTGGAGATCTAACTTGATACACAACTGCAGGCAAACATCCCTCACCAGTTCTAGTTTCTTTCTCAAAGGATTGCTTAGTATTAGTCATTTATCACAGCTGGGCAAAGCACAGGGCTTACTAAGCCATGAACCTGCAGGGGAGTTTTATCAATGACATACTTATGATCCAGCTGCAAGAAGGGGAAGGAAAATATTCCTACCTTACTCAGATAATTCACCTGCTTTTTGTGATTCAGCACTGCAGATGGATCTAACCAAGCCTCCAACGTGACATGCAAACCTGCACACACATGCAGGACCATGGGCTAAATCTTGGAAACCCGTAAGCCTCTTCAGTCTGTGTTTACTGCTAACATTTTATCAGCTTAAAACTCAACATCCTGCAAAATTCAAGGCGCTCTCATGCCTGCCTCACAAAGTCTCACTCTGTATCTGCATGCCCACAGTACCTCCAGAGCCTTGCCTGACAACATTGCAGCTCCAGTGGCCGACCCCACAGAGGGTGCTGCTGTTTGTTCCCATAGGATTCTGCTTAGAAGTTTTCCACCAGTTGCAACCACATGGTTTCGTGTGGCCATCAGCCAAACTCAGGAATGGTTTCAGTTGCACATCAGTAAGTAGGTCAAAAGAGAATCTAATCAAGGCAGTGTGATGTAGCACCACTGAACTCATCCTCCACCTCAAGGAGAAAACAAGATGGAAGAACATGCCATCAGATCAAGAATCATGCAGGGAAGCTTATGAGAAAGCATTAAGTGAACCAAGGAACTTTACACTTACTGTTCACCCAACTTAGCCACTGAGATGATTGCCCCCCATCTCTTTTGGGATCCAGCCCATGTAAGTGGATGTGTTTTGGTCAAATTCAGCCTAAGAATGAAGTACTGTCCCATTCCCTGACATGTTTGCACACTCCCAAGTGGCCAGGCAGCATCCAGATCCTCTTTCCAGTGGCTAACACTAGAATATGGTTGATCTTGATGAACTTCTGGGTCTTTTCCAGCCTTAATGATTAGATGATTCTATGAAAATACATTTACTCAAAACAAAGAGCAACTAAGAAAAAGTGGTGCAAATGCCCCTGAGAACCCACTGTAGATTGGATTCTAGGTAGATATAAGAAAAATCACTCAACTCTGCTCTGTGCTGGGTTGTGCACATGTCTTAAGGGACTAAGCTGGTTGTTGCACTTTTAGACCAACAGATTGGTCAGGGAGATTGGATCAGGAGTCCGTCTTGCCTCACATTACCCAGCTCTGGTAGAGGATGACCCAAGGAGAATACACAAGGACAGAATAGCAAGGACAAGCAAAGAATCAACATTCTCTTGGTGTGTTTACCCAGCTCTTGGAAATCAAGAGTTTGAAGGAGTTTGCAAAGTGATCAACATTGATAACTCCAATGGACATCTCCATATAACCGTACTGCCTCTGCTGACTGCAGGGATTTTACACCTGGTTGGTGTCAGAGAGTAGATTAAACAGACTGTATACATGGGCTAGACAGGGAATTTCTATATTCCAGACAAGTAGGGAAGCAGCAGCGACAATGATGACATCATGACGTACACGGGGGGGTGGAGGGGGTTGAAATGGACAAAAAGAAGGAAAAATCTCAAAATACATGGCGGAGAAAAAATGAAAGTTTTCTGGATGCCAATTAAACATCAATCCACTAAACTTTTCATCTGTTTTTCTGCATTCTGACCATTACGAAGTGTCACAGGAATCTCTGGCTCGCTTCAAAAGGATTGCATAAATCTAATCACAATTGATGAAGGTCAGTCATGGAGACCAGTATGGGCCTTGGGAAACAGATTCAGCCAAAAAGATGACTAAATAGATAAATTAATAAAGGGGTATCTCTTGTTTCTTTTTAGATTTTTCAGGTAGAAACCTCAGAAAAAAAAAAAAAAAAAAAAAAAACCAAAACTTTTGTAGAGGCCACAACACTCAAGTTGGAATACATTATTTGTTCCATTTTGCATAATTTAACCTTTGCAAAATATCAGACCAATGTTTAAACTATGAATGCCATTACAAAATTAAACAGGAAAAAGGTTTATTTGGAAAAGGCAACAAGAAGTGTTTCATTTATTTATTTCTATATTTCCAGATGGAGCTGTTTCAAATTTCGGACACACAATGCCAAATGTTTTTGATCCAAGATGGTATTTGGGGTGAGAATGTTTTCAGTCAAACTTACTTTTTTCTTAACCAAAAAATACTTGTCTCAGTCCTCCTCACTCCCAGCTCTTTAGATTTCTAAGTCTTTGTTCAAAAGCAAGAGACAGACCAGGTTTTGCATTCAGATTCAGTCAAAATTCTACTCAAATCTCTCAAAGTATTTCCCATGGGTCTTTAAGCAGCTGAGATATCACAGCTTTCTTTTCACTTGGGACATTTCCAGACCTAGAAAAACTCGTTCCAAGTGAAAAACAAAAAGAGTGTATTTGGTGCCAGGAAAACACGAGCATCTCAACCCACCCAAGAATTCCACAGAGGGGCTTCAGATCTTGGATTCCCTTTAGGCCCATCTCAAGTCTCTCATGAGGACTGATTTGGATTCACCTTTGCGCAGAGCTATTTTTCTCACTGCCTCTACTGGGATTCTCCATTTGATGCCTGTTTTGGGGTCTCAGCTCTCTTCCTCAGGGTGGAAGTGAGAGCATCAAGAGAAGCAAAGCCCTGGAGTTGACATCTGTCACCTTGCCTGCAGAGGAAAGTTTTGCCGCAGGTGAAGATGTTCAGATTGGGCTGGGCTGCGTGTTTTCCAGTGGGTTCCAGTCCCTATCAGCTTCACCCATTTAGTAGGCTGGTGTTAAACAAGTTCAGAGGCAGGTGTGGCCCCTGTAAGGAATTTCTTTGGCTGTGGGAAACTTGCACTGAGAAACAGTTTTTGTAATGCTTGTCTGAGCACGTATGAAGCCTGTCCCCAAGGTCCCATGAAAGCTTTGGTGGTAGGTAGTATGTTGCCTAATATGGAACAGCACCCAGATAAAACCACCTGGTGGTATCCAAGAAAAGTCTAATATTACAGCAGACCAAGGAATGGATTAGTAGAAATTAGAAAACTCATTAGCAACCTAAGGAGATGATAGGATCTTCTCATAAGATATAGACTTCCATCATGAGAGGCCCACAATCCAAAATTTTTTGAGTTCTTCATACCGCTTTCTCTTACAGATTTGACTGTCCACAGGAGCCATCTTCCAGGACAAAACAATGCTAGTTCACTTCAGGGATGTAGAAGAGCCCAAGCACCCAACCTTCCGAGAAGGAAGCATCCTCCCTTGTACATACATGCTCATACAATACTGGTGCTAAATGTTAGAAGAAAGCCACTGACAGGTCTTTTTTTCCCCCAGCACTCAGAACCAGTGCAGAAGTCAGGAAAGCTGAACAGCTCTGGGTGCCCTCAGGGACCCACCTCTGGATCACAGCACATTGCTATACTCATCTTATTCTTCACAAACACATACAGACTCTTCCATCCCTGAACATTGAAATGCCTGAATCTCTTCCCACTTGAGAAAGGGAGTTCATAATCCAGCCTTTGTTTGTCTTGTCCCTCTACAGACTACAAGCATCTCTGGCCAAAGGAATGTGCGTTTTCACAGCAGCAAGCACAGTAGGACCATGATGTTTAATGGAACATCTATGTATTTCTGAAATGCTGATCAAATGTTTAATGAAGTCCTCTTAGTGCTCTAACTGCTGTGTTGACAGCACCCAAGAAAAAGCACTCCCCAGTTCATCTTGTCCATCCACCATGGGTATCCTTCCTCAGTCCCAGAACCAACACTCCACAGTGATTACTGCTATATAAAAGGCTGGTAATGGCCAGGAATATAATTTGCATGAGGTAAAGCATTAAATCTCACAGGCATTTATTTCTGTTTGCTGCTATTGTGAGGCAAATTACCCTTTAGACATAACAACACCAAGAAGTACTCATATAGAAACAATCAGCTGATGGCCAAGTGTCCACTTGGTATAAAAAAGTACAACCTGCCATGAATCTACTGCATAATATTCACCTAGTATGGGAGAAATCTGGGTGATTTCCAGAGCCCCTTGGCTACATACATCATTTGAGGACCTGGCATCCCTTTTCTAAGTACTGTGCTCATGAGACCGCCAAACTAGTTTCTCAGCAATTATTAGTGCTCCTTGGTTATGCATAGCTGCTGCTTTGATGTCCTCAATTCTCCACACTCAGCACCAATGTCCTGATCAGAGGTGCAACAGAATAATGCTTGGAGGTGGGTTTCTCCCCTGAGGTTTTGCAATTAGCTTTCTTTTGCAGTTTAAGCTGTTTTGTGTTCTCCACTAAGCCTGATTAGCATCTACAGCCACTTTGCTGTACACTGCTCCTCCCCAGGCTCAGAGGTGGTTCTTTTTCTGAACATTAAATTAGAGGTGTTTAACATGCAACCTGAAAGATTTCTCTAATCTTCTCTCAGCACTCCTTGCTAATGGTGAACAGAAGGGGTGCTGTGATGGGTAACCATCCTGTATTGCCACAAGTGTGCCCTGGACCTTCTAGAGCTTGAATAAACACTTCAGAGCTACGATCGTCAGTAGATCACCACCAACATAGCATTCATAGGAATAGTTTCTCTGAAGAAGTGGTCAGGCACGGGCACAGCTGCCCAGAGAGTGGTCACAATCCCTGGAGGCATTCAAGAACCTCAGAGATGAGGCACTGAGGACCACGGTCACTGTGTAATACTGGCGGTAGGCAGACGGCTGGACTTAGAGATGATCTCAGAGATCTTTCCCAACCTTAACGATTCTGTGATTGTACGATTTGCCGAATCCCCCTTCTCGGCAATGCCTGTTGCTATAGGGTTTTCCTGCTGTTGTTCCAGCTGCAGTGATTTAGGGGCGCTGCTCCATGTGGGGCCGACGCGGTGCCCACCGCTGTCCATGGTACCGGGGCCGCCCGGCTCCCCGCTGCTGCCTCGGGGCTTCCTGCCAGGCAGCGCTCCTTCCCCCAGCTCTGAAAGCCGCAGAGAGGGCTGATGTCGCTGTTTAAAAGCACCCAGAGCCCTAGAATTTCCCCCCGAGTTCAGTGTCCATCTCTCAAGGGGCTGCTGTACCTCAGTTTCTCATCACAATCTGACCTGGGGGGCTTCAAAGATAAATATCTTTCAGGAAGAATAGCTCCTGCATCTTATTAGCTCTTGTGTTTGACTTGCTGGATGTTTTCTTGTTTGTGGTGTTCCTTTGTAAGCTAAGCCTGGGAGACATGCTAGATTATCTTTCCTACACTTGAGCAAAGTGCAATCAGAAAGGTTCTGGATTTACTGTGCATCTTATGGCACTTGAAATAAGAGATAAGCAGTGGTGGAGGTGTCATGTCATCCTTCATTCAGATCAGCATTTGGGGCTGAGGAGAAAATATATGGTGTTAGCAGCAGACGTGTGCTAAGTCTGGGAGTTTGTTGAGATAGACTGCAGCAGACACAGGTACTTCCTCATTATTCCTCCACTGTTGCATTTCCTCAGCTCCTTTCCTGATTTAACAGTGTTTTAAGTCTTATTTTTCTCCCATCCTGATCAGTGTAAATGTGACAAAAATGCATTCTGTTTCCACACCTCTAACCTCCTCTGCTATTATTATGTGCCCTCACTACATATGGTAGGAACTGAACTTCATGACCCTTTTGGTTCCCTTCCAACTTGTCATATTCTATGGTTTTATTGTTCTATCCTTCATGCTGAGCTTTGTTTCGTGAGCAAAGGCAAGTCTGATATATCAAGTTGTCTGACAAAGTTGCCATTCCCACTTGATGACCATACTCACTCTTACAAGCAGCTCAGCTGCTTTTGAAATGCTCCTGAACTTCTGCCGAATTTATGAAGTTAAGAACAGTATAGATTTGAACTGGACTTGATCTTACAAATAGGAGGGAGAGAGATGTTTTACACCGTCCAATAGTGATAGGACAAAGGGGAAAGGCTTTAAACTAAAAGAGGGGAAATACAGGTTAGGTGTTAGGAGGAAATTCTTTACTCAAAGAGCAGTGAGACCCTGGCATTTCTGCCCAGAGAGCTGTGGGTGTCCTATTCCTGGAGGTGCCCAAGGCCACAGATGGGGCTCTGGGCAACCTGATTTGCTGAGGGGCAATGAGTGCATGGCAGGGGTTGGAACTGGATGATCTTATAAGTCCCTTCTAACCCAATCAGCTGTGATTCTGTGATTCTATGATTCTGAACATAAGAGCATAAAGTAGCAGAGGCTGATGAGCAGGCCAGCTGTCCATGCAACAGGGGAGTCCTCACAGGCATCATCTCCTGTCACTTAAGGAAGCCATCAGTCACCAGGACTCATCAGTTCCAGCCATCCTAACTAAGCATGGCTAGGATTCCTCCACCATCTGCAAATGGGCCAAAGGGAGAGACTCAAGGGGCAAAGAAAGCCTAGAGGAATTAAGCAGATGATCAGAAGATACCTGCACTTCTCCCCCAGCTCTCCTTATACTTTAGGACAGTGCTAGATAAATGGCTGGACTTGATGACATCAGGGGTCTCTTCCAACATAAATGATTCTGTGATTCTATGACAGACAGGATCTTAAAGGACAGTGAAAGGCCCTTGAAGAGACTTAATTCTCACCAGTCCAACATAGCCTGAGACATGCTCCCATGCCAGACAGCTCTCTCTGCTTCTTTATTTTCATGGCCTTCCTCCTATTTATGCAGAACAAGGATGCACCTACTCTGCTTCCCTGTGTTCTAGATAGTATTTTCTGACATGCCACCCAAACTGATTCCTCTCATTTTCAGAAAATTTTCTTTCTCCCTCCACTCCCAGCACTGTCTTTACACCTGTGTGATGCAGCAAACAAAAATCAGGAGGCCAGAGAGTATATTACTGTCTTGTTCACTGTTTGGTTCCCCCAGCTGTGGAAGAACACTAACAGATACTAAGAAAGACATTACCACCACGATCACCCTAATCCATGGTAATGAATGCATAAATGAAAGTAAATCTAAATTAAATGAAAACTCTGATGGGCAAGAGTTTCTACTTGCAGATTACTAATGAAAATTTTACAGCAATTTCAATCTTCAGGAATCAGTTTTTTTCTTTTCAAAAGTGAATGAAAACACAGCTGCATAAATGTTTCCCAAGATTTCCATGTTCATCAAACAAACAAAAAGTTCACTGAAGACTTTATAATGGCCAAAGTACCATGAAACGACATGCTGAGTAAATCTCCCCTGCTCCAACCTCCTTGCACCAATCCACAGCTCTCCTAAATCTGACGTCGTTCAGACGCAATCTCCAAAGAGCCCACTTGATCGTGGAGATTGGGGTTTCCTAATTATATTCCCCAGGAAAGAAGAGGTGGGAAAGCAAAAAGAAAAAAATTTTTTTCTTTCCACAATCTCTTTAGTCATGGTTGTTTCTAAGGTTACGGGAAAACAGAAAGCCACTGAATAGTGTGCTACCACATCCGGACCCAGGAATGATTTTGAATGATTGGGATGGACAGACTTTTCTGGTTTGACTTTCTTGTCATATTTCAGTGTGTTCCCTTGCTTTCACATGGGAGGAGAGGAGAGGAGAGGAGAGGAGAGGAGAGGAGAGGAGAGGAGAGGAGAGGAGAGGAGAGGAGAGGAGAGGAGAGGAGAGGAGAGGAGAGGAGAGGAGAGGAGAGGAGAGGAGAGGAGAGGAGAGGAGAGGAGAGGAGAGGAGAGGAGAGGAGAGGAGAGGAGAGGAGAGGAGAGGAGAGGAGAGGAGAGGAGAGGAGAGGAGAGGAGAGGAGAGGAGAGGAGAGGAGAGGAGAGGAGAGGAGAGGAGAGGAGAGGAGAGGAGAGGAGAGGAGAGGAGAGGAGAGGAGAGGAGAGGAGAGGAGAGGAGAGTTTAACACTGTTATGCAGTTCACCTAACTTACAGCACTTAGATTAAGAGGAGTCCATTGACCTAGTGTATACTCACTGCAGAGTGAGGACCTGACTCCTTGTCTTTGGAAATAGCTTTTTTATGATGCTTAACACAGATGTGTTCAGTCCATCGGTGCAGACACATCAGTCCTATATGTGCACTGTCAGAGGTTCTCAGGAACTGCCTGTTAGTGCCCTTCCAATGGTCTAGCAGAACGAGAACCCCCAAATCATAATGAACTCAGTCCATCCCTTTGCATTCTCTCTTTCTCTCCTTTTCTTTTTTTCCTAAATGGATATGCAGAACCCAAGCGAGATTTTATTATTATCTATAACCCCCAGCCAATGGACAAGACACTGCTGTCTTAAGCTCTGCACACAAAAGCAGCAGATATTTGCACAGCTAAACTTCTGCACTCAAGCATTTAACAGAATATTCATTGCAGGACTTGAGGCAGCATTCTTCAAAATATGCAAGTTATGATTGCAAGCCAGATATTTTTGGGAGAAAAAAAAACCTGTTAATACATTTGGAAAACACAAACTCCTGGATACAACATGTCTGGCAAACTGGAAACACCATCAAGCAGAGTTAAATCTGAAATATCTACCTAAACCAGGAAGTCAGGCATCTGAAGTGTGATTATAATCATAGGCTACGCTTCTGATCTCTGCTGTATTAATAAAAATCCTGCAATGACGTCACTGACTCATTGACATTAACTTCATTGACTCTTTGCATATACTGACGATGCTCATTAATTCAAATGTGCTCAGGAGATAACTGTGTGGCTTCTTCAGTATCAACATGACCCAATCTAACCCTGCAAGGGAAAAAGGATTTCCCCAGAAGGGAGAGATAACAGGATGTGATGGGCTTCAGGCAACCCGCAACTCCTGTCCGTCACTGGGAGAGCATCTACAGCCACCAACCCAAGTCAAGGGGTGACATTATTACAGCTTACTCAACCCAGCACAACAGGATACGAAAACCCTTTCCTTTAAAGCCACTTAAACTAAAGGAAGCCTGAATTGCTGTGAATTGGCTAAAGTGAAAACAAGAAAAGCTCCTCTGAAAATGAGGTAAGTGTCCACCGTGTGTTTTCCACCTGTTTTACTAAATTGGCACATGTTTCTCACGTAGACAAGGCCTAATTTACTTGACCCCCGGCAAATCCCACAACCTCTTTCTGCTTTATGTTTTCCACTTAGTAAAATGAAGGCAACGCTGTACCTGCTTTTGTGGAGTGCTCAGAGATTTATGGAGGAGGAGTGCTGCATTAAACTGAATAAGTAGGAATTATTTTACCTTGACATATCAAAAAAAAACCCAAAACCCTCAAGTGCTCCCATCCAGTTCTCCACTGTTTTACTGGCATCCTTGTGACTTAGCAGAAGCAAGAGTTTAGGGAACAATAAAAACAAAGTTAAAGCGTTCTCAGCTCATTACACCTTTTCTCAATGTCTTTTCAGACGCAATTAAACCAAAGAACCCTGAAATTAACTAGTTTCCAGCCTAAGAAACACTGGAAACATTTATTTCCTACCTTACATGTCTAATTAGTGCTGTTCAGTCAAAAGGGAGCAAAACTCCAATTTGTAAGTGAAACTAGACATATATTAAAAACACACTCTGTAATAATGCCCCAGTGCTTCTGTAATGCTTCATGCCTTCAAAGGGCTGAGCGAGTATGATCTCATTAATTCTCACAGGTAGGTAATTTGGTGTTATTAGCCTTGTTTTACAGCCAGATCTTACAGAGGTGGAAGTGATTTGCCCACAGGCACAGACTCCACTCTTGAGACTGAACTAGAACTTGAGAGACCAACATCATAACCAGAGCTGAGGACCCTTCATGCCTCCCAAGGGGAGCTCAGCATCTTGCAGGATCAGACAGCTTTTTAGGGATCTGCTCTAAAGACCATTAAAAAGTCAGAGGGAAACATGGGAACACCAAGCTCAATGGCAGCTGTGCAACCACCCTCCTCCTTGCTCTTCATCCCTAGTGCTAGCAATATCAAAGCTTTCCTGTTTATGGCCCTGCTGCAACTTGTGCTCCCAGGTTCTCAGGGAGAAACACACCTTTGGACCACACTGCTTTCCAAGGGGCCTCACTGAAGGGTTGCTACCGCTGACGACTGCAGGAGCTTTGATGAAGATAAATCAACAGTAAGAGTACACGCTGGAGTCCATATAGCAAATCCATCAAGCATGCCCAAAGTTTCATTCTCACATCCTTGCTCGCCTGCCACGTAACCTTAGAGGCACTGGAGTCTGTGAGAGCACTCCATTTTTACAATGATGGTCCCCAGTCCAGAAATGTGGCACTGGGACATGCTCAAAAGTGCCTCAGTCCACGTAGGCTATGCCTGGCCAATGTGTTGTTCTTTCCCTGTGTCACCTTCAAGGCCTGGCCCATGTAGGTGTTCGCATCGCATGCCTACCACATCACACACCATTCTTATAACATGCAGGAGTAGGAGGTAAAACTCAAGTTCTCTTTTCCCAATTAACAGCTGAAAGGTTAGAGAGTATTCCCTGGGTGTGGGAAACCGCAGCTCCCTCTGACGTAGGAGGGAGAAATCCTCTAAATCCTGCCCACCGTGGGCAGTGCCCCTGCCCAACAGCCTGGAGAGGGGCTTACACCCTTGTTCTGGGGAAGCTATGCAGCAGGGTGGAAAGAAAAAGAAAGAAAAAAAAAAAGAAAGGGAATCAAAACCTGAAGCTCCAGAGGGCAAGAGTGAGCATGACTCCGCAGCCTTGGGATTGGGGCACTCCCCTGGGAGTGGGGAGACCTGAATTCCAGTTACCAGCACCATGGGTTGTTTAATTTTAAAATACATAAACAGTCCTTGGAGCAGGAACGGGAACTCCGTCCTCCCCGCTCCCAGGTGAATTTCCCCAAGCGCTAACACAGCCTTGCTTGTTCTTTCTTGCTGACCCACTGAGTTTGGTGTTTCCCTGCTGCGAAGTGGAACAGCTTCCCCCAAACAGTGGGAGCCAAGAGCAACCTGCCACCTCCTCACATAGCCCCAGGAGAGTGGTAGGTGAGCACGGTGGGAGACGTAGCTTGAACCCTTCCTGACAGCAAAGGGACCTGAGCCCACATTTCCCCCATCGTGAACACGTTGGGGCTAGAGATGTGGGGAAATGCTGACACAGGAGGAGAAGCCCTATCCCCTTGCAGTGGTGCCAGAACACATATGGTTTTGGATAAAAAAAAGGGTTTACATGCTGTACGTGCCGCCCATGCATTTTCATCCAGGGACACAGCTCTGAAGAGCAGCAACATCAGACTGAACACGTGGTGCTTGCATTGGTTTTGGAGCACAGTGTTGGCTCTGGAAGGAGAAAACAATAATGCCTATCACACCAACATAAAAACAGGGATGACTTCACACTTTTTTTTTTTTTTTTTTTTAAGTTTGGGAGTTTGTGAACTCAGCCCAGCCCTGACCCTATGGGTCTATGACCATAGGAAAAAATAGAAAAAAATTCTTTTTAGTAAGAGTAGCCACGCATTGGAACTGGCTGCTCAGAGAAGTGGTGGAGTCACCATCCCTGGAGGTGCTCAAGAACCACAGAGATGTGGAACTGAGGGACATGGCCAGCGGGCATGGTAGGGATGGGTTAATGGTTGGGTGTGATGTTCTCAGTGGTCTTTTTCCAACTTTAATGATTCTATGATTTTTCACCAACTTCATTATAGTGGTAGAGGAGAGGAAGAAGACATAATGTTTCCCCATCTCGTCATCAGGGTGAGGATTTGGCTCTATGCTCCCCTAGACGTCCCTCTGCACCTGCCCTGACCTCCAGCACACCTTGCTGCCGCTCCCACTGCAGCACAGCATAGCTGCATCAGCCACCATCAGCTGCTTAAAATTCATTTTGAGGCATGGCATGGAAACACAGGTGTCCACAAGACTCTGTAACTTCTCTAGATGGGTTGATTATTTTGGGTACCGGGGCCTGTTCGAACACTGCAGCGCTCCAAAAAGTGTGGGGATGGAAATGCATGCACACTCTCACACACACCTCACGCCCACACTTGCTCACTTCCAAAAACTCCTTTCTCACACCCACAGACGAACTCCATCTCACATAGGGACACTATCACACAGCATCGGCAGCTCTCGTTCCCAAGTCCTTTCCTTCTTTTCCCTTTCCTGCATCCCATCGCATGTTGGCTCAGTTCTCCCCTCTCAGCAGCTTCATCTCTCAGGAACCATACAAGCAGTGGTCTGAAAAATTCTAGGAAGGGTTTTGGAGGAATTTGATAAGAAGGGCAAAATAGTAGTGAAAACACATAGACCAGAGGAGTCCTCCGAGTTGGGTTTTTCCAGCTGAAGTAGACCTCAGGAGGCCTATGAGTTGAGTGCTTCCACCAGGAAGGAGCTTGGAAGAACAACTGACTTGAGTATAACAATATAGAGAAAAGTGTAACCCATAGCTGAACCCATAGTTACCATCCTTATGTGAATGATAAGCAAGTTTATTCAGGAAGGTCACCCAAGAGTTTAAGTGCTTGACACCGAGGACCTGGTTTCCATACACTAACCTTGAACCTGAGATAGGAGTTCCTATCTCCCTGCAGAACACAAGGCAGCAGAGATGCCTGCCAGGGCGCATCCCAGAGCCCACGAGCCTGATTCCTCATCCCAAATCTCCCTCCTCACCAGAGCTGCAGGTGTTTCATGCAGTACCAACCACAGAGAAGATCCCTGAGCCCCAGAGCTTTCTCCTGAAGGTAATGCTTATTCTTGTCTTGATAAACAGGAAAGGGAGAGAAAACAAACCTGTGGTCTGAGAAATTTCCAAAGGTGTAAGAATCAAAGAATCATTATATTGGAAGAGACCACTAGCATCATCAAGTCCAACCATCAACCCATCCCCCGCATGCCCAATAACCATGCCCCTCAGTGCCATTTCTACCCTTTTCATGAAAAGTTCCAGGGACAAAAGAAATGGGGATTCTGCTCTCTTTTGCTTGGGAAAGAAGATTAAGATTCATGTATGCCACCTCCCTGCAGTGCAATTTACTTATCAGTCAAACACTCAGCTCTGTTATCCCTTCAAGCTGCTCTTGGAGTTGTTTGTTGATATTAAGGATCATCACACCTCCAACAGACCTTTAGTCACACATTTTTCCTACGCCTCAGTGCCACAGAAGACCACAAAACCCATGTGGTGAGCCAGGCTGCTGAGCTGTACTGATGGGACAAGGCTGAAGGAAGAGAAAATTCATCACAAAGGCAATCCTCAACATCACCTGCCCCATTTATCTCCTCCTTTTGGTGAAACAGAAAGGAGTTAGGTATCAGGGCAGAGCAGAGAGGCAAGAGAAAACCAGGGATGATGTTTCTGGCTGGAAGGTAAGAGACCTGCACTCAAGGACTTACTCAATTTAAAACAATTGCAGTTCAAGAAGCAAGGATTGCTACCAGGAAAGCTCTCCCAATATGACCACCGTTCATTGCCACTGGCCCAAAGGGTCTTTTCAGTACTCCACTCCTACCCCGAGCAGCATCAGAAATGTGCTTGTTTAAATACCTCTGGACGTATTCACTTCCAAAATACTGCAACAGTGCAGCTCAAATCTTCCAGACTTGTAGGGAGGGAACGTAAGCCTGAATAAAAAAGCCCAAATGCTCCAGCTAACTCTAATGGAGTGGAGTGTTGCCAAATGAGCGTTTTCTCCAATCTCTGCCACTGCATACCACAGATCTTCAGTTACGTTCTTTAGCACAGGCTAAGTGTGGTCTCTCTTTTATTAGCAGCCTGCTTCCCAGATCCCAGGCCATCCTTCCCTACCAGGTTGTGATTATCCTTTTGGTGAGCGCCTGTCTCACACGCACCCGCTACCAAACAAAGCCACTAGCTCACATCCTCCAGCAGCGCCGCTTCTTCTTCAAAACATCCCTCTGCTTCATTTTTGTGATGTTTTCCTTTCAACCATGCGGTTTGCCAACCACTCCTCCCCTCCCTCGCTAATTGATTTCTCAGGAACCACAGATGTAGCTTGGCACGTCAGATCCCCTTGGTCTGTCAGCCACAAAATCACCTCCTCTCTCCCTCCCCCTTTCCCAAGCCACGATCAGGGAGGGGAAATGCCTTCCTGCTTATAAACCTCCTGCCCCAGCTGTATTCCATGTGGGGAAATAAAATACGCATGAGATAAGAGATTCAAGAGGCAAGGGCCATGCCCAGATTAAAGAGAGGCACTTGCCAAAACGCCTCAACATGGAACAGCCCTGCCTACTCCTCACCCTGCTCCAGCCCAGGCAATGCTGACAGATAGCAGAAACTGGGGCTATCAGGCGCCTACATCCCTTGGGTACTTTTGGAAATAGCTCTTCCCAGAAGTCCCTCAGGGGGTATCTGCCCCATGCTGTGACACTGGAGGCAGCTTCAGAGAGCCGCCCAGAGTAGGAGCAGGAGGAAGGATGGGCTCAGTGGAAGCTGATTTTATTCTGCTTCTCAGGTGCGTTTGCAGCCCACGCACATTGCTGCAGATGGGCCAGTGCAGATGTTCAATGCTGCCAGCTGAGCACTCAATCAGGCCACAGTCTGGGAAGGTCCATTGACATTCTTGCCATCTCCAGATACCCACTGGGAACATCTAAACCATCCATGGCTTAGGGAACCGGTTTGCTCTCGATCACGGACCTCTGGTCATCCCTACTTTATCTGTTAGCTTGTGGCATTAACCAGTGTTTTCTGAAACGAAACCCAGGCGCTGTTTTAAAGATGATTTGCTCCCAGTTTTGTTGTCTTGGATGGGTCTTGCCCAAGTTTGCTGCTATCCATCCTCCACAGTCCTACAGCTCTTGCGAACACCTCCCTACATCATAATGACACACTTCACAATGTACTAGAAAATCAGCTCCTTGGTGGGCTGAAAGATGGTCCTCAGTTTGAATTTTCAAGGAAAGAAGAAATTAATTATAACAGGGAGTCATGAGGGACCCAGAAGAAAACTGATCCAAGTGCTACATGGGGATTTTAGGATAAGCAAGGGTTGTTTGGTGGCAGGGCAAAGTTACCAATGAAACATTCTTACAGATCTTATCCACAGCATCTCCTGGGGGAGGTCCCAAGTCTGGGGAGGAATAAATAATGATAGAGATGTTAGTCAGAGATGGGCAGGTTTCCAGTCCTCTGTGTGGGCACAGCAGCAGGAGCTGCTTCCCACTGTTACAGTCCCTTCACCTTTTTGTTGTTGTGTTCTCTGAGCCATCACTCCCTTGGAATCTACACTCTAATTTGGTTGTTATTTGGTTTTCTGGATGGAGCCAGCATAAATCACACACTGTCTCGAGTCAAACAAAACCCCGTTCTTTTTTTTTTGGAGTGAAGAATAAATAATTATCACTTTCCCATCATTTAATTTGGGGCAAGTTTTCTGTTTGAGATCTGTAAACTTGAAATGAAAAAGTGAAACAATTCCATTTTTTCTGAAAAAAATCCACATCAAACTGCCTTAAAGCCACCTGCTGAGATCCACTGCTGAAACTCACTGCCCATTCAACTACTGGCATGCAATGACGCCTTGGCAAAAGGTCAGATGGTTCAAGGAGATTTCATATCCATTCTGCCAAGCTGCACTTTGGAATCAGGTATCTCCACGCTGGGAATAATGGATGAAATCTCACGGACCTCACCTGGTTCATCTGCTGCTGTGTCAGACTAAAAGCTGGCTCTCAAGAAGGTGACTAAATAAAAAAGGGAAGAACTGTTCCTGAAGCAGAGACAGTTTTCATAGCCAAATCCCCTCCCTGTAACTCGTAAAATTAGTTTTCTGTCTGAGAAGCTGTGTGGGGAAGGAAAATAAATTGAAGATGCTTCAGTGACCCTGAGCTGCACTGAGTAGGAAAAGCCACAGCTATTTGATTGTGTCTGCTTGGCTGCATGGCTAACCAGGCATTAGACAGAGCAGATAGATACTCTTATCTTCTAACCAGGGGAGAAATTGACAAAAATCCAGCATCTCTGAACCTTCAGAGCATCCCACCAGCCACATCAGCTCCAGCTGAAACAAGACCCAACTCCAAAAAGGAATTTGGACTGCTATAGGTTTTCAGCACCTAGAAACCTTCTTGAACTCAACCCTAAGGCAAGGTCTTTTGCTGTGGGAACAAGACAGGGGAAATTGTGTCTGCTCGGTGCAGATGAGTCAGATCAACTATGTAAAGGAGAAATGAGGAATCATTCTCAAAGGCCTTTGTCTGAGGTTGGGTCTGATAAACAACACCTTTCACTGGGAGCCCTGTCCTCAGCTCTGCCTTGTGACCCTGAATTTCTCTCATTTCATTGACAGGGTGTGTATTTACAGAGTCTCATCCTTCAAGACACAAAAAAAGATCTGAGTGCAATGCGACTTTCTGACCGCTCACTCAGTGTAGACAGGAAAAGTGAAAGACCAGCATAGCCACACTGAGCTACACATAGAATATCACCATCACTTCTCAGATCACTCCTTGGATGCTCAGAGACCTCCCAAAGGACAATGTTCACCTCTGCTCATCCCTGAACAAAGCAGGTTAACAGCTGAGTTGAGTGGTACAGAAAGCTGTGCTGAAAGCAATGGATTTACAGCCCTTCTCCATCACTGGATGTTCTGGGGTAGTATTACACCTTTCCAAAGCCTGTTGTCTGCTCTAGACTATGGCACTCTTGAGGAAAGTATATCATGGATAAAAAACGCTGGTCCCAGAGCCTGAATTCACCATTTCCACCCTGGCATAGCTCCACAGAGAACAGTGAAATTCTCCTGCTGTGGGAAAGTAGGTCTGGAAAGGATCTCCTGCCACTGGCAAGCAGCACTTTTCCTCTGCTGCAAATGTAAATGAAGCAGGGTCCCAACTTTCACCCCATTAGCCATCTAGCGAGCAGTAAATTGCCCTAGACCATGAAAGCCTGCCAATGGCCTTGCATTCTCCTATGTTAGTATGAAACCAAAGCAACTCTATCTAATTCCCAGATCAATTTGGATTCACACCAGTGCAACATCATTAAGTCAAGTACAGTTGCACCGATGTGTCGGTGATGGCAGAAGAGATTCAGAGCAACTGCTGGAACTGCTGTGCTAATGCAGGCAAGCAAAAGACCCTTCAGACACAGTAACAGCTTAACATCTATGCCTCTATTCAGGAAATAGTAATTGTGAGTGTTGTTTCTCTTATGGTAATGCATATCTGAAATTTGAGTATTTGTAATGGTATGAAAATTACATACAGAATAGGAAAGTTAGAGCCTAATTGTTACAATTCCAAATACCAGTGTACTTTCCTTAATCTTAACTATCTGAGACAAAGGAAAATGTCCAATAAATGCATTTGGTCTGCATGTGTCATCTGCAGAAGAAATTTAGAGCTGTATACCTTTTTCATGAGATCTCACTGAAATTAGACCAGAGGTTTCGTGGACCAAAACTGCACCTCCGAATTTGAGCTCTGAGCTGGAGGAATGTTGAACCTAAAAGTGCTACTATGTTTTCATTTATGCCCGAGGACCAGATGCACATCTTGGATCAGTATCCAGTCCGAATAGATCCCACTGAAGTTCCTCAGGACAAACTTGATGCTAGTGAGACCATGTCCACTCTCAATGCTTAGGCACCAATGTGCAGCTCAACCTCCAACTTAAACAGCGCTTCAGAACGATCCTTATTTTCCTGAGCATTTCTACATTTCCAAACATAGTAAAAGAGCAGCGATGGCAGTTAATGGATTTGGCATTTAATGAGTTTCTAGATGAAGGGCCCTTAAGCTTTCAGATCTTCTAGTAGGTCATTAACTGTCAGAAATTATCTAGTCATCTATTTGAGGGATTTTTCTTAGCCTCTTTGCTGTAACATCTGTGTATTTCCAAGGGTCTGAGCCTCTACCTATAAACATGAGAGATGCATTTCTCGCTGATTTTCAGTAACACAGAATCCAGTACCAGCACCCTAGAGAAACACAAGTAAATCTCATTGCTTCCACTAGAAACTAAGTTCCTGTACATCCTCTAGATCCATGTGCTTCCAAAGTAAGAGTGAAGATTCCAGGGTCATCCTTTGGGGGGAACCAAGTGGAGCAAGATCTGCTCACAGCTCCTTCTAGCCCAAGGCTACAGGGCTTGGATCCCACTAGAGCTGGCAGTGAGAAGCTGCGTGTTCCAGGTTAGCATTCATAGAATCATAGGGTGGCCTGGGTTGAAAAGGACCACAATGATCACCTAGTTTTCAACCCCCCTGCTATGTGCAGGGTTGCCAACCAACCAGGCCAGACTGCCCACAGCCATCGATGCTAAGTCCTTTGAATGTGACCTTTCTCTGTATATGTTTGAATTAAAAAGGAGAAATATTTTTTCCACTGTCTACATTTGAAATCTGAGGCTGGAGGCTCCAGAGAGAAAAGGACTATGAATCAACTGCTACCCTTCTATTTGTTTTATTTTGTATCACCTACAGGAGTGAAATACATCCTCAAAGCTGCTCCTTACCACTGCTCCACAGCACAAGCAAACTGGGAATGACTGCACAACCTTGGCCAGAATCCCATTTGGTAGAAACTAGCATAATTTCCTGGCATTGGCAATGCTCTTCTGATTCATACCAGCCAAGGTCCTGGCCCGAGAAACAAAAAACCCACAATAGTGGTCATTTTTCCTCAAGATGAGATGCATGCTAAATTGCCTCTGCCGGTTCGTGACTAAGAAATACATCTGTGTCAATACTTTGAATAGATGGTGGTTGCTTTTTCCCCACCCCTGAGTAACTTCAGAGCCTGAATGAATCTATCATGAAATAGAAGACAAGTCCTAACAACCACAATGGTCCAGTGGAGCAGCTCGCTGCATCCTTTGACTCTGCTTCACCTGCATCACTATTTATCACAGCAGTCATTTGTCCCACCAGAGAGTACCAAGTCCTTCTGACACACAAAGGGCTACCAATCCACTGGTAAATTAAGTTGTGTCAGTGAACATTTCCAAGCACGGAACACCATGGTCTATCTTGTTATGCTCCCATAACAGTCCCTGGCATGGTTTTGGGTCAGGCCAAAAGATGCAAACAAGGCCTGAAAAGGAGCTAGAGACCATTTCCGGTATGGGGATGCAGCCACCCTCTTTCAGACAGGAAGAGAATCCATCAAAAAGCACAAGATGTTGTACAGAACTGTTAATCTTCCAGGGAAAATAGGAATCCTGTAGCATTCCCAGCCCCACTGGCACATTTCACCATCATACATCAGTTAGCTAACCTGGTTTTCTGTGACACCCACATACATCCCTTTGTTTTTCAGGGACAAGAAAAGGATTCCAAGCAAAAAAAAAAAGTTCATGCTTCCCTAAAAGCAAAGCCAGCCAGGTCCAAGCCCAGATGATCCAGGAAAGCTCAGCTGACTGCTTGCAGTACTATTTGTTCCTGTAAGATACCACGGTCCTACTAGGGTGAGATTCCCCACCCCACAGCCCGTCCACAGGACTTAACTGTCCTTCCAGTTCAAAACTCATCACCCTCAGTTCACCTTACATGTCCTCTGCTATGCACTTTGTTCCCAGCAGTTGTCCGGCCACTGCAGGCGTAGATATCCATAGTTGATGGATTTCCTGTTGTTTAAAGTAATTTGTACACATGCAATCTGTTATCTGCTGTTAATCCCAAGCCTTCCCAGAGCTGCTGCCTTCCAAGATGCTGTCTCATGCCGTAAGCCTTTTTACAAGTGCAAACTTGCCCTTGGCTGCACTGACACAATAAAGAGACAGTCTTCTACCAAGTCATCATAATCACCTCATATAATTGTCCTGTCCATACTTGACCTTTCTGCCAGCATTGCACCATCCGCAAAAAACTTTACCAGGCCTTTTGTATTTTCCTCTAGATAACTGGGATAGTGCACAGTGCTGGATCACACACTGACCCCAGTGGGCCATTACTACTGATGAATAACCATTGTCTGAGTAATTGGTTGTGCAGCATCCACATGAGCAACACCCAAGAAGGAAACACACATTTCCACACCACCTCTTACGTAGAGAACACTCTGTATATATATTTATATTAAGATGCTGGCCAAGGTTGTTCTTTTTTTTTTAAATTACGTCTGAACTTTTGTAGTGCTTTTTTTGTGAGGGCCAAGTGATGTACTTTAGGTCAATTTTTGGATTCATCTCCCTTAACCTGCAGTGTCGTAGCTTCTGTCCTGTTAATTGGGAGCTCCTCAGCAGAACACTGGGCCCAGGAGAACCTCGTGAGGTTCAAGCACAAGGTTTACACCTGGGTTGTGTCAACCCCTACTGTTAATACAAGCTGGGGGATGTAAGGATGGAACACAGTCCTGCCGAAAAGGACCTGGGGGTATTGGTAGATGACAGCTGGACATGAGCCAGCAGTGTGCCCTTGCAACCCAGAGAGCTAACTGCATCCAAAGCAGCATGGCCAGCAGGGCAAAGGATGGGATCTGAACCAGGAGATCTCATCTGGAGCACTGCGTCCACATGGGAAGTCCTCAACATGGGAGAGACATGAATCTGTTGGAGCTCATCCAGAGGAGGGCCACAAAAGTGATCCCAGGGATGGAAAACCTCTTCTCCGAGGACAGGCTGAGAACTGAGGCTGTGCAGCCTGGAGAAGAGAGGGCTCCGGGGAGAGATGGTAGTAGCTTTCAGTATCTAAAGGGGCTGTAGGAAGGAAGGGGACAGACATAGCAGGGTACATTGTGATGGACAACGGGACATGGCTTCAATCTAAAAGAGGGGGAATTTAGACTGGATATAAGGAAAAAGTTTTTCTGATAAGGGTGGTGAGGCACTGGCACACGTTGCCCAAAAAGGAAGTGGATGTCCTGCCCCTGGAGATACCCAAGGTCAGGCTGGATGGGGCTCAGAGCACCTGATGGAGCTGTGGGAGTCCCAGTGCATTGCAGAAGAGTTGGACCCAGTAATCTTTGAACGTCTCTTCCAAAAAAAGGCCATTCTGCAATTCTAAGATGGTTCTGTGATCTCCTGAGAGACCCTCCACAGGACACAAACTGCAGGATGGGAGGAAGAGCAGCTGCACATCTCCACCACAGGACATGCACTGTCCCATCTGAGCTGCAATCCTTTAGCTCCTGCTTCTGCACATCTCAAGCCTGGCTCCAAAAAACCCCTCTGCCTTTCAAGCCTGCTCATTCCCACAGCAGGGGGCAAGAGCAATGCTGTTTTCTCAGACTCTGAAGCAGTTGCCAGTGGCTTCATCTTCCTGGTGTGCAAGTGAGATGCCCAAATTCTGTCATCCCTGTCAACCAAAGAGCCTGTTTGGAGCAAAAGAGCAGCATAAGCACATCTTGGATTTCATCTGCAGCCTGTCACAGCGCGCTACCTTCAGCAGCCCAAGAGGTAAATGACCTTTCTGGCTTTTGACGAGAGGAATCCAACGAGCCCCTACCATCCTGTTTCCCACCCCACCTCTAATCTCATGTGAAATCTTGTCAGGAACACAACATATTCAATTTGTCAGGTCTCAGATAAGCTTCATGGATCTGTTCTGAGTTTCAGGTTTGCCGTGGGCAGGGAACGATCCTAAACACAGAGGTGGAGGGCTCCCAGCACTGCCCCTATTGCACTGGCAGCACCACCACTGAGACTAGGAAGGCATCAGTGCTATTTGTTATTTTAACAAATAACTACAAATGCTCCTATTTTAGGGGGAGAGATGAAATCATACAAATGAGCAGCGTTCCCTGGCTAAAGCTCAGGGATGGAGGGATGTCTTTGAAATGGATACGAAGTTCATCAATATTCCAGAGGTTTGGCTTTGTCTCTTTGTTCCCCCATTTTCTCAACAGCCATAAACGAGAGGGTTGTGTTCATTTTAGCATGGGAGAGAAGTAGAGAGAAATGAAAGTTGATAGAAAAAAAAAACCAAACAACAGCATTTCTGACATCATGCAACATTGCAATATTTCTCTCTTTCACTCTTTCTTTGATGAATGATATTCCCCAGAGTTCTGTCTTGGGACCAGCGCTCATCAACATCTTTATCAATGACACAGATGATGGGACTGAGTGCACCCTCAGCAGTTTGCTGGTGGCACCAAGCTGAGTGGTGCAGTTGTTACAACAGAAGGTAGGGACACCATCCAGAGAGACCTGGGCAAGCTCAAGAATTGGGGCTATGTGAACCTCATGAGGTTCAACAAGGCCAAGTCCAAGATGTTGCACTTGGGTTGGGGCAACCCTAGATATGCATGCAGCCTGGGAGAACTCCTAGAAAGCAGCTCTGAGGAGGATGATTTGGGGGTCTGGATGGATAAGAAGATGGACATGTTCGAGCAGTGTGCTCTTGTAGTCCAGAAGGCTAACAGTACCCTGGGCTGCAAAAACAGGGGTGGCACAGGGCAGGGAGGGGATTGTCCCCCTCTGTTCTGCCCTCGTGATGCCCCACCTAGAGTACTGTGCCCAGATCTGGGGTCTCCAACTCAGGAAAGACATAGAGCTGTTGGAGTTGGTCCAGAGGAGGCCATGAGGATGACTGGAGGGCTGGAGCAGCTCTGCATGGGAACAGGCTGAGGGAGCTGGCTCAGGGAACACCTGATTGTGGCTTTCCTTTCCTTTTCCTAAGTTCTTTACTATGAGAATGGTGAGGTGCTGGAACAGCAGCCCAGAGAGGTTGTGGATGCCCCATCCATCCTTGGAGGTGTTCAAAGCCAGACTGGATGGTGCTGTGGCAGGGGGGTTGGAGATTCATGATCCTTGAGGTCCATTCCAACCTGAGCCATTCTGTGATTCTGTGATTCCTTTCTTAATGGGAGCTCATGAGATGGAGGGAAATTAACTTTTGACAGGGCTAGATAGTGATAGGATGAGGAAGAAGGGTCCCAAACTAAAAAAGGGGAGATTTAAGTTAGATGTCAGGGGGACATTTTTTACTTGGGGGGCAGTGAGGGCCTGGCACTGTTGCCAAGAGAGGTTGTTTAATCCCTGGAGGTGCTCAAGATCATGGATGGGGCTCTGGGCAACCTGATCTGGTGCCTGATTCAGTGTTTGGCAATCCTGCCCGTGGAAGGGGGGTTGGAACTCGATGATCTTTGAGGTCTCTTCTAACCCAAGCCATTCTCTGACTCATTCTGTGATTCATTCTTTTTTGTTTTTTACACGAAGCATATAATTTGGACATATCTATCTTTCACGGCTGAACTCATCCTGCCTCCCAGGGCTCACTCTGAGCTCACTTCCAGACCGCTGCTCAGGGCAGCTCTTATTGGGAAGGAGCAGGTGGACATTATGATGAAAATCACCAAACATGGTCCTCTATGGATGGCTCCACCAGCCTTCTAAACACTGTGCCTCTTTTTCTCTTCATCCTCAGTTAGTAAAGGGATTGAGAAGAAAGGAAGACTTCCAAAATCTAAATAGAGAGGCTTTGTATTCGTTAAAGTTTGCAGCCATTCTCAAGCTGCAAAACATATAATCCCAAGAGTCTTTAAAATGAGATAATCTTTCTCCTTTCCAACAGTGCCACTCCTTGCAATCCAAGCAAACAAGAAATAAACAGCCAGCTCATGTGCTGACTAGCACAGGTGACTGATCAACTTGAGAAAGAGAGCTCAGCCTTGTCCCAACCAACTAATGCTCTCAGCATGATTTCAGGAGGGACCATTGTCAGACCTTATTAAACCCTGCGCTTCAGCTGCTGCAAAATTAATATACTGTGACTATTTCAGGCACCACTTAGGAGGCCACGCGTTAGGAGTTCAGCTTGTGGTTCATCTTGGGGAAGCAGGAAGAGGAGAGAAAAGAATGACAAATTTAAAATTAAACAAGAAGAACTAAAATAAAAAGACTCAACAGCCAACTGTTCACAATGGCCTGCTGGGAACTCAGTCCTTTTCCTTCTGATTTACAAGTTACATATGGCGGGTTGTTTACATTCTGTTACTGGTTTATGTTCTTCCAGAAAGGAGAAATTCCTCTAGTAGATTTTGACTGCTTTCCTGTATGCCTCTCCCCCCAACACCCCCACCCTCAAGTATCTGGTTTCGCTTAATATGCCCAGAGGTTTCCGGAACAAAAGAGGTTGTTGGATTTTTTATGTTTTTTTATGGCTAAACAACAAGTCGACTATTTTTCCAGGAAGGTCCAGGCTGATTCACTTTATGTGACTGTGAATTCATCCTTTCAAACTGCTCTCTGTGTTCAGGCTCTTATGGCAGCCACATCTTCACGTGTCACACAAATGAATGGCTCCAGCTGCATGAGTTGCATGCAACTGCCGCAGACATCCCAGTTCTACCCATGTCTTTGGTCATGTTCACCATGTAGATTCCCCAGGTCAAAGCAAGACTCTTGATCTTGTAGTCCTGCCTCAAAATCCATGTAGACTAGGCAAAAAAGGGCAAGGGAGCGTTGATGTTTGTAGTGAGAGAAAAAAAAAAACTGTTTTCTTTACTTTTCGGAGAATCTAAAGCAGAGCTAATGCTTCCTCAAGATTTCCTGAATGTTACTTTGTGTAGATGCCACAACCCAAGAAAATTGTTCCTTTAGATCCCATAGACGTAAAACTTAGTTACTGACACATGTGGCCCAGAGAAGTCATGGATGCTCCATCCATGGAGGTGCTCAAGGTCAAGTTTTATGGTGCCCTGAGCAGCCAGAGATGGTGGGGAACAACCTGCCCATGGCAGGAGGTTGCAACTGGATGATCCTTACGGTCCTTTCCAACATAATCCATTCTATCAGTACGATTCTAAGACATCAAATCCATTGGGTGTGAATTCTAATCCTGTTCCCAAAGGACCTATGTCCTAGACTGGATTAGCAAGAATGCTGCAGCAAGTCCAAGGACGTGGCCCTTCCCATCTATTTGATCTCTGTGAGAACACTGAGGACTGTGATCAGTGTGGGACTCCCCTGTGCAAGAAATCCATGGACATCATAGAAAGAAGTCAACGGAGACCCAAGATGGTTGAAAGTTTGGAGCACTTATCCTAAGAGTGCAAACTGAGGGAATCTGTTCTTTCCAGCTTCAGAGAGTAAATGGACGGAGGAAACCCTGCAACTGTCAAGAACTGCCTCATAAAAGGATGCACAGAACACCATCAGTCTTCCCACAGCAAGAGGAGAGGAGGCAACAGACAATAGTTAAAGCATGGGAAGCTATGACTACATTTAAAGGACTTTCTTAATTTTACTACCAGTGGTCAAATGGTGCAACACTTCCAGAGAGAGGGAATCTCGACCTTTGAAGGTGTTCAAGACTCAGTTGGGCAAGTTCCTGAGCAATCTGATCCTAGAATCATATGATTCTGTGACATCCTGAGCTCACCTAGCCCAATTCTTTACCCAAAAAAGGTCTAATGGACCAGGTTGCTCTGGAACTTGTCCAACTGGGTCTTGAACATGAATCTTAATCCCTAATTTCTTTAATGACCACATCACATGCCAGTTTGGCACTCCTTTGCAGACTGAAAGAGAAGTTACCCTGTGGCTGAAAAGCTATTTTCCAGGCTAAGAAGCAGAAGTTAACAGGGCAGATATCACGATCTACAGAGCAGGGCATTGTCACTTGACTCTAACACAGTCCATGCTGAGGTTTCTACTTTCATTAATTGGTGCTAATAACTCTTTATCAAAGGCTCTGAAAGCTAGACTTCATTCATTCATTCCAGGAATAGACTGCTTAGGCCATAATGTTGGCACATTTAGAGCTAAGCCTAACTGTTAGGTGCAAATTTTTCACACCTCAGACACAGCTAAAGACAAATGCTACCATCTCTGTCCACCTCTCCAAAGAAGAAAATGGTAGGTGAAGAACAGTTCGGAAAACAAAAAGAGGAAAAATGTCAGAAAATGGAAATAATCATGTCTATCATTTTAACTGTAAACTGGGTTTGGATGCCATAAGCAGCTCTGAAAGAAAGACAAGGATCTCCACATATTGCCCCAAAGATGGGAATAAAAACATAAAAACATAGGAAATCTCAAAGGAACCGAGATGCAACGTGTATGTTTAAATATACATGCTTAAACATGCAAAAGAGATTTAGTTTAAATAAATAATTCTGCTCATGAACTTAACGGAACAGACTTTTTGACAACCATCAACATTTGTAACTGTTCCAGAATACTAAAGAGAGAAAAGCCAAACTGAGTCCACCAGGAATTCTTTGACCCCATGTCCCGTCTCCAAAACCAGCCAAAAACAAAGGAATTGAGGATGGATAAGAGGGTCAGTCTTTGAGAAATATTCCCCAGAATGGTTTCCCTGCATCCTGCAGCAGCAACAGGGCATGCCTAAGGGCATCTTTAGGTCACCCAGGCCAAACCCTGCTCAATGCAGATCTGGTTAGATCAGGTTGCTCAGGACTCATCCAGTCAAATCTTGATCACCTCGAAGGATGGGGATGGATAACCATCATGAATGTCTCTGCCATTGTCTGGTTAACAAATAGGGTTAAATCCATGCCACTGCAAGCATTCCCCATCCTAACCACTTGCAGCAGAAAGATCTACCTGCTTTCACTCATTACTGCTAACAGCAGTCATTTAAAATCAAAAACCACGTCAATCTCACATCAGGTAGAAAAAGATGGAGATAGTATCACCACTGTGATTGTGATAGGAGCCTTCACAGCAGACATTCTGCCTTGAAAGAGAACGAGAGATGAGCAACAAGAGTTACTACCCTGCCAGAGCCTTCATAAAGAAGTATAACACACTTTTAGAAAATCATCAGCTTTCCATGTATTGAAAACCAGCAGAACAAAACATGCTTCCTCCCTGGTATTACAGGAGAGGAGAAATTACTGAAAGTGGAAGAAGATAATGTTAAGAGGATTAAAGTACAAGAGAAACAACAACATATAATCAACATGAATCATTTTTCCAGGACATCAAAGACAGAGCTAGGTATTTAAATGTATGGTCTGTAAATGAAGTCCAACAAGGAATGCTGAAAATCTGGAGTCTCAGGGCACTGAGACAGATTTAAGAAGAAATTCACAGCACAATCAGTGAAGTGAAGTAAAATGAATAAAAACTAAAGCAGATGAGTTCAGTTATCATCGCTGACTGCTTTGAAACTGTCCCTTCGCAAGCTTTGCTTACATGGCTAAAAAATAGTAATTAATAAATAATAAACTGTGAGGGTGGACAGCCTATAGTTTGAGGCCACTAGAATGAAAATAACCTGGAAATAACCTATGAAAATAGCCAGGAAAATGAGGCTTTATTCCTATAAACCTCTGGCTTTATCCAGCACCCAAAATGAAGCTGCACCAGGGGAAAGCAGAGCTCCATCACCAGCTCTGCCTCATCCCCTGCTGAAGGACCCAGGAGGCAGGGGAAGGGACCTGTGTAAGTGGAGTCCATTGAATGGATGACAGAGCACCTTGGAGGAAGAGGGCTTTCTCGTACAGCTGAACATTTTTTGAGCAACTGGGGTCTTTCTACCTCAATCTCTGTCCTGAAATGTCCATGAAAATCTGGGCTGTCCATGCTGGCAAAAAAATCACCTGATGGAAAATGTTCCCTGAAAGCATCTCACATTGCTCCAGCAGATTTCTATCATAGAATCACAAAGGTTGGAAAACATCTCTAAGATCCCAAGTCTAACCCCAACCCATCCCAACGTGCCCAAGTGACCACATCCTTCAGTGCCACATCTCCATGGTTCTGGAACACCTCCATGGATGGTGACCTCACCACTCCCTGGGAAGCTGCACCAGTGCCTGATCTCTCTTTCTGATAAGAAATGTTTCCTAATATCCAGCCCGAACCTCCCCAGTGCAACTTGAGGCCATCAGCTCTTGTCCTATTGCTTGGGAGCAGAAGCTGACACCCACCTCGCTCCAACCTCCTTTCAATGACTTGTGCAGAGCCATAAGGTCTCCCCTAAGCCTCCTCTTCTCCAGACTGAGCTGCTCCAGTTCTCTCAGCTGCTACCCCTAAAACTTGTGCTTCGGATCCTTCAACGCATCTCCATTGCCCTTCTATGGACAAGCTGCAGCACCTCGATGTCTTTCTTGTAGCCTGCCTGCGCTGTTTGTGATATCCATTCTTACTCAGAGGCAGAGCAGGCAGCTCCTTGAGCAGTGTAGACCTACCCAATATGGACAGAAGCAGAACTGAGATCCTGTAGAGCGCTGGACCGCAGGGCTAAGTCCCAGCTTTGTAGAAACACACTGAATGGCTGATGAAGGAACAAGAAACCATTGAAATTAAAGAAAAGCTGGGCTCATTTGTGTAGAGGGATGGCCCAAGAATTTAGTGTTCATTTAATAAGAAACAATGTTGATGGAATTGCATCTACTTTGCTTGTCTGGTTTTTATTTACCCTTCCTCCCCTCTTTGGAAAAGCATCACAGAGCAAAGCAGCCCAGAAGGGAAACTAGCCTGATAAATAGACCATCAAGAGAAACAATTAGTCTAGATAGGAAAATTAAATAGGGGGAGCCACTAATCAGCTGCTCTCTCTGCAAGGACGAGGCTGGGAAAGTAATTTAAAAAACCTTTTGGAGGAGACTCTGAGGCAGAGCATAAAGTAAAAATACAGATGGCCAGAAATTAGAGCTAGTCTGTGTGCACAGGAACAGGTGGAATTGGTTAGAGGCAGAGCTCCCTCCCATCCTGCTTACCCCCTCCAACTCTTCTCATGACTTTACCTTCTGCTTGGCAGCACTGTGAGCTGGGAGGAAAAAAATATCTCCCTGCAAGCTGGTGAAGTCGTCTCCAGCTGGGAGACTGCACTGCTAACAGTCCCGCTTCGTTCCCAGGGGCTTCACACGAAGCCCCATCATCAGAAAAACCGATCCTAATTCTGTGCTGGCCTCACAAGTAGAGGGGTAGCTCATCCCTACAGAGCCCCCACCAGCACCAACGGGAGGGAAGCTTTGGCGGAGCGAAATGATGCTAAATAAAACCATCAGAACCTCCCCGTCTGTTACCCTCCCAGCACATGAAGCTTTGCTGGGATTGGGATGAGTCAGTCCACCACCAAAGCACGGGGTAGCAGACCACAGCTCCACACCAGACTCTTCACTGCTCTAAGAGCTCATAGAATCACCAAAGTTGAAAAAGGTCAACAAGATCATCCACTCCAGCCATCCACCTACCACCAATGTTTCCCCACCAACCATGTCCTTCAGTACAACATCTGAACGTTTCCTGAACACCTCCAGGGACGGTGACTCCACCACCTCCATGGGCAGCCCATCCCAGTGCCTGAACTCTTTTTCAGAGATGACTTTTTTTTCCTAATATCCAACGTGAGAAACTTCTTCCATTCCTGGCTGAGATCAACCTCTCAACCACCATCATGGCATCTGGTCTCTTGCAAAGACCACTGCTTCACCAAGCAGGACTACAGACCAAGCAGGTCTGCAACAGTGCTCTGAATTCTGAAACTGCATCAGTGTCAGAAAGAGTGGAAGACCTGAAGGGAAATTGGGATAGACAAGGCTTTGGAAAAGAAATAAAAAGTTTCACCCCAAGGAAGTTTGAATCTTCAGCTTCCATTCAATCTGGGAAACTCTAGCTGACTGAAGCCCAGGGCTAAGCAAACTCATGTCTCCCAGAATGGAATCCATTACCGAGCTGGAATGCCTCTAATTATACTAACACTAATAACGTTAGCTACTAAAATAGCTCAGAAAAGGATAAGTTACAAACGTGGTTTTCAGCCCGTGAGTTTCAAATGCATGGAGATTGCCAGGAGGGGTTGAGAGCAGGGACACAACCCGCTTTCTTTCATTTCACTTGCATCTAGCAAGCTTACCCAACGTTTTCAGATTCAGTCACATAAAGAGCAGACAGTTTAGTTTCTATGTAAGCACCCAAAGAAGCTGTACAGGCTTCACAAGAGAAGGCTAAAAAGATTTTTCTATTTCTTAAGATAGCCAGGAGAAATTTGTTTACCATGGACAGAAATGACTGGGTTTCCTTTCCTTTCTATATGTGAAATCTTGCATCATATGACTATAAGAAAGCTTCAGGGGAAAAAGAAAAAAAAAAAGAAAAAAAAGCCAACTTTTTCTTTTTTTAAACAATAATAATAAAAAAAATACAGAACCAAGAAACCAGACTTCTGTCTACATCACATACCAGAGGGGAAGTTCATACCAGGTTACATCTGTCAGTGCTCAACAACCAGGAATTTGTATGATGTCTCTACCCCTCGCTAAGCGATGCATTATGGAAGATGACCTGGCTGCACGCCTCGCCCCAAGGAGAGAACAGGAGCCTGAAGAAAACCGGTACCATATTTTATAGAGGATTTTCTTTGGCTAACATTTAGCTTTTCCATAGAAAATCAAATTCCCACCCAAAATAGAGCTTACTCTCCAAGTAAATCCCCTCTGATTTATGGATGGGGGTGATGGTTAGGATTTTTTTTTATTTTATTTTTGTTCCTAATATCAGTGGCAGGAACAACTGCCTCTAAATGCAGGTTTCAAAGGGAAGCTCAAGATTTCCTTTTCATCCTGTTTTGGGACTTCTAAGGAATACGTAGTGTTTAAAAGCTTTAGACTTGGGAACTGCTTATGTTCATCAGTGTCACTGCCTGGTTTCAGACCAATTTGAAATTCAAACCCTATGGGACTGGACAGGGTAGAGAGAATATTTGCATTCAAGACAGTTTCACGTTAAGAGGCAAGGACCAAGTAAAAGGCAACAAGTAGGTGACTAAATAAATGAGAAGGAATAGACACATCAAGACAGGGAAGTTCCAGCCAAGGGATTTTCACTTTATTAGGCAGGAGTGCTTCTGAAGATCACTTCTGCCATGAAAATGCTGATTCCTAACACAATCATCACAGGAAGAGGTAAAGAAAGATGTGCACATACGTTGCAGCTTGTGGTAACACGGACATGGAGGTCACAGCTAAAAATCCAAGCCCTTATTAGAAATTAGGGGTAATTACCTCTCCAAAGACATGCCAGTGACCTTCAGCTTCTAATATAGTCTATAGGGATTTGCAGTCCAGCTGTTCATACACACTCAGAACACCCAAATTGCAGATGATTGGTATGACTCAGTTTGCCACCTTTCCTAAATTTGACCCCACTGGAAATAAACGTCGATTGTTCGGACGTGAGGGAAAGAGGGAAAGCAGCCATTCCTCTGAAGCCTACAGCCCAGATGCACTCTTGGTCTGCCTTACAGCATTGCATTTGGGCCTCGCAATAGGAGGTGCTGTAAGAAAGTCCTACTTGCAAGTGCACTGATGGCTCCATCACCTCATTTTGAAGCCTATCAAACCAGAACTAAAATGTACGAACAAGAGATGCTGCAGCCATGGATGGGTTGGTCTTTCAGAGGCAGCTGTAAGGCAGGCTTTGCCTTTTCCTATGAGGGCTGAAGCTCTACCCTTTCATCTCCTACTCTCCAAAATTCCCAAGTGGTGCAAGATGCAGAACAATAGCTAACGCTTGTTGAAATCCATAACTTCACGAGGCCACGCAGTCCCACTGAACAAGTCTTAGCCCAACTGTAGTTTTATTTCCCACAGCACTTTGTGTATTTTTCCTATGAAACCAAAAAGAGAAAATAGGACAGTTCTGTCACCCTTCCTCAGCCTGTTCTGCCACTGGAAAGAGAAGAAATTGCAAAAGGAGGAAGACAGATGAATAAGGCAACAAAAGATGAAAAAGACAGCAAGGGAAAATGAACATTCTTCAAAATTAAAGAGATGATTGTTCAAAGCTCTCCGCAAATCTCCTTTTAATGAAGAGCCAATTCCTTTTTAAAGCCTGTGGAATAATTACTCTGAAGCTTCACAGAATTAGTTTCACCTCAAGCAAGTTAGGGAATGATGAGCCAAGTTTCAATAAATGGATGTAAATCGAGACCCTCTGGCCCCTTTCCAAGCTGGCCAGACACAAGGCAGCTCTGGTCTTGAAGTCTCATACCTCATGCATCCAAACTCGCAGCAGATCGTGACTCTGTCTGCGTTCATCCTGTCCTTGCTCACAAAGCCTCACTGCCATTCCTTTACAAAGCTGTATCGCTCCCAGCAGCAAGATGCTGATGGAAACAGGTGAAGGTGCTATAAATGCATCTTTAACAGTTCTCAAACCACTCATTTGAGCTTGAAACAAATAAACAAAATTACTTCTCACCTCCCTTGGAGTTCCCTTTCTACAGGATTCCACATAAAAGGAAAAAAGCTCCAGGCTTGCCTGGCCTTGAATCAGAAGCACGCAGAGGAGGAGGAGGGAAGGCAGCTCCAATCCCCTCCCCTCCCCTGTCCCACTTGAAACATTTTCTTTCCTTCAGCCCTGAACTCACGCCAGGATGACTCCAGATCCCGTGGATGGGAGAGCATGCGTGGTGAGTCAGCTCCCCAAACCTTCCTCAGATGGATTTGGTGCAAGCAAAATGCCTCTGCTTCAGCACAGGCTTTTAGCAATCCAATGCAAGACAGCATACATGGTAGAGGAGGGGCAGTCAGTAGACATAACCTGAGAACGATTCTTCCCCCTCATCAGCTGCAAATCCAACTGAATTGGGATTTGCAACCCTGAACCCAGCAGGAGGGGCTGCATTTCTATCGGGTCAACGTTCCACTCAGAGTCTGAACATCTAGCTTTGACTCAAGAAAGATGAAAGTTTAAAGCTGTCAGGTTGGACATCAGGAGTAATTTCTTCTCCAAAAGAACAGTTAAGCACTGGCAAAGGCTGCTCAGGGAGGTGGTGGAATCACCATCCTTGGAAGTGTTCCAGAACAGTGGAGATGTGGCACTGAGGAACATGGTCAGTGGGCATGGTGGGGGTGGGTTGAGCTTGGTGATCTCAGAGATCTTCTCCAACCTTAATGATTCTATGATCCTATGAAAGGGACAAAATGATCACAGAGTGAAGAGAGTTTGTTCTAGGATGGGGCTAGCAGCCCTCAGAAGCAGTGAGGCTCAACATCCTTGTAGAAGGCAGTTTGGCCAAGAAGGGTTCCAGACACAGAGGAGCTATGAACTGTTCAGAGGACTTTCTACTCCTGTCTCTCACTGTTTCCCATCATGACAATATAGGAGATTGGATATTGAGAAATTCTTCTCCAAAAGAGTGGAATGGGCTGTCCAAATGAGGTGGGGGAATCACCACCATCCCCCTGGAGGTGTTCAAGAAGTATGGAGACGTGGCACTGAGGGACTGGTCTGATGTGATGGTTTGGGGTCAGACTGGATGATCTTAGAGGCCTTTTCCAATCTGAATGATTCCATGACTGCGACGTATTTTCATAGGTAAATGGACAAATGTCACCACATGGAAGTTGAACTTACCTAAATCTAAAACCAGGCCTTTGGTGAAAAAAATACAACAAAAACAACAAAATAAAGTTAAAGATCAGACCCCCACATGCACCACGTGGCGGGGGACATGCCCAGAGTTTTAAGAACGATTCCTAACTAGTGAAGTCCAACGTGTAACTTAAACGTGTAACTGCATCCAAAAAAGTGTAGCCCAGACATATATAACCAACCCAGAAGTCATCTGGAGGCCAAAAAAAGAACAGACGAATCAAGACTGGGTGATCAGAAAAAAAAAGAAGGAAATAGAAGTTTATAATCTGTCTAACCTGCCTAGAAAGCACAGGTCTTTCCTACATCAACATTCCTCAGCAGTTAGTAAGAGATAATAACATGATTATTATGGGGTTTCTAGAGACAGATCAGGCAAAAGTAAAGGAAATTTATGCTGCCACAGAAGAAAACCACAATAGAGGGCTCTGCATTTAAAGGTTGTCTGCTCTGGACATTTCAGCTATTCATTGAACAAATATTAGTCGCTGAAGTATTCGGTCTGGCAAGGGATTGGGTTCAAATGTGACCCAGGCGAACGATTAAACCAAGCATTTGTGCAGCTTTCCTGGGATAGACTGTGCTTGCACAGGCTGTGGGCAGCCTCCCCTTGCTTGGGTTTGACCCATGGACAACACCAAGCTGTGGGTTCTGCAAGGACTGACGCGGCACAGGAGCTTTTTGGATGAATAATTTATTCACTGAAAAAGCTTGGGTTTGGGGCCCACCAAAACTATTTGCAAACTCAGTGAATAGTTTCCACCAAAAGCCTGAAAACATTTCAAGGAAGCAGTGTTTTGTTTAGATTTCTTCCTTTTCACTTTTATTTTTTCTTCTTCTTTTTTTCAGAAATGCCTCTGCTTGAAACTTCACGTTGGGGCCAGATTGCTTGACTTTAAGCAGATTAAGCCCGGGATGCTTTCATTTCACACTGAACATGGTCAGTGTTCTGCTCTGTGGGCCAACCCAAAGAAATCAGTGATTTGCACAGCTCTAGTAGGAACAGCTGGAACGAGCCTGCTGGCTCCATACTCGCAGGGAAAGACTGGATTTGGTGCCAGTAAACCCAGTTCAGGAAAAGACACAGTGTGACCTGGAGCAAGTAAGAGAAAGAACATCTGGATTAAGGAAATGCTTGATATGGGCTACCCAGAAACCACACTGGGAAGCCTGGGGCCAAGCAGAAAAGCCTGGAATCTACAGAGTTGGGAAGGAGCATGAAGGAGCCCAACTTGGCTCTTCCACAGGGATTTGGGAAGCAGATAACCCAAGAAACAAAAATCCACTGGCGGCAAATAGAGCAGCCGAGCTGATTCTCAAGGAATTCACGCAGCAGGAATCAGCTCATGACAGCTCCACAGGCTCCATGAAGCTCTACATTTTAGCTTATACTTAAAGGCTATGCCAAGCAAGAGGATGATGAGCTCCCAAGAAGATGGTGCCGACACACATGTAGGCATTCTGGTGGTGGGTGAAGGGGCAGCGAGCAGGTCCCATATAGGTGTTAAATCTTCCCAGAGCTACTGTACAACACATTTGCTGTGCACCCTTTTCTTATCCATCAGCCATAGGCAGTTTACCTGTACCAAATCAAGGCCAGGTTGGATGGGGCCATGGGCAGCCTGGTCTGGTATTAAACGGGGAGGTTGGTGGCTCTGCCTGTGGCAGGGGTTGGAGACTCATCATCCTTGAGGTCCCTCCCAACCCAGGCCATTCTGTGCAACTGAATCTGGGGAAAGAGGAAAAAATCCCATGCTCGATTTTCTTTCTTAGTCTTCAGCAACAAAGAAAGTATAAAGCAGCAGGATAGACACAGAAAGATACCAAAACCCCATTCCAAAGCAGACGTCTGTTATTTGCAGCATGGGGACTTCCTAAAGCAGAGGTGTCATGTTTATACTTCACAGCACTTGATGGAGTTTCGTTGCTTGTCATCAGGTGGCTCCATGCTGGAGGCTCCATGATTGGGGTTTGTTGAAAGAGAGCTGATCTCGTTTTGGTTGCTTAGGGATTTCAGCCATCACCACAGAGGTTCTCTGGACATGTGCAAACACACACCTGTTCACACTAACTCCTGCTCTTTTTCTACACAGTGGCAGACCCATAAATCAGGTCATGGTGTGTTTGGCTATTCCCTCCACCATGAAGAATTCTCTGAGAATTCTGCAGCTGAAGACAGGAAATTCACAGCCGAAACCCATTCCAGTGTTGGAGTCTGGGCAACTGGCAAGCAACTGCAGCAAGAGATTTTGAAGTTATTGAGCTAAGATTTATGCTGCTGGAATTCATCACAAACATTGCACTCCCAGCAAGAGGTGAGAAGGAAGGAAAGATCACTTTGCATTAGCTTATTTGTGCAGGGCCATCTCTCATCTATCTTTGGAGGAGGCAAAGAGTTGTAGTCCCTAGTGCCATATGGAAGGCAGAGGAGGGCTCTGCAGCTCCATCCAAGCTATATCCAGCAGCCTCCTGGAAACCAGCTCCTCTCTCTTGCTTCTTAGAATCAAAGAATAGCTTGGGTTGGAAGGGACCCTAAAGATCATTGAGTTCCAACCCCTGCTGTGGGCTGGTTGCTGGATCAGGCTGCCCAGGACCCCATCCAGGCTGGCTTTAGGAGCATGAAGGGGTGGAGCATCCACAAGTTCTCTGGGCAATATGTTCTACTGCCTCACCACCCTCTGAGTAAAGAATTTCTTCCTGGCATTCTTCTACAGAGGCAGCACCAACTGCTTGCCTTTGCTGCTATCAAAGTGGCTGCTTATTCGTGTCCTGAATACACTTTTTCTGAGGTTTCTCCTCCTAAACAAACACTGGTAAGGGAGGAGAACGCCATAACAAGGTGAAAGTATGGCTCAGGCTGTTTGCACTGCCACAAAAGCACTGCTGTAATGGGGCACTGCAAGTCTCATCACCTCCAGAGCAGCAGGGGAACTCTGCTGACAGCCAGCACAGTAACCGCAGCAGTTCTTGCATGCGCTGCCAGCACCTGAGGTGGGAGAGGTCGCTTTACCCAAACTGAACAAGATGCCACAGCACCAGGCCTATTTCTATGCCATGACTTCAGGAGATTGGTTTTGCAGAGTCCAGTTAAGCCCTGTGGAAACACACGCTTGGAGCTGCTCTTATGCACACAGCAAAATGCGTGCCTGCACAGGCCGGGCACGCTGGAGCCACCTGGACGTGCTGGCACAGCCCTTTGCCTGGGCTGGGACATCTTGCTGAGTGGGCTGTGCAGGAGATGCTGCTCACCTCCAGCCAGGTCTCCACACGTGTGCATGCTGTGCAGGTGAAGCACTTTTAAAGTGCATGCGTTGCAATTTGCACATTCGACCGGCACCTGCTGGGGCAGCGCAAGGAGTCAACACCAGCAGCTCTGATACACCCATGTGCCAAAATTGACTTCCCCCATACCAAGGGCTGCAGAACTGCAAGCCAGCGTCTGGTCTTTACAGTCTGCTGTATTTCCTTAATTCATCCTTGATTTGGGATTTTCCTTAACATTTTCAGGCAGAGAAAAGCAGTGATAGAGCAACTGCTTGACTGTAAAATGTCTCAACAGCCCATGGACCAGGGAATGGAAGAGCACATTGCAAGAGGATGTTGGTGAGAGGGCTTGAGTAAGTGACAAAAGAGCACTGGTGACACACAAATCACAGAATGAAATCACACAGCGGTCTTTCCATCGTAATGATTAAGACCATCTAGTCCAACCACCAACCCATCGCCAACAACCAACTAAAGCACGTCCCTCAGTGCCACATCTCCACAGTTCTTGAACACCTCCAAGGGACTGTGACACCCCACATCCCTGAGCAGCCTGTTTCAGTGCCTGACCATTCTGTTGAGAAGAAATTCCTCCTCCTATCCAACCCGACCCTCCTCTGGCACAGCTTGAAGCCATCACCTCCTGTCTTACCACTTTTACCTGGGAACAGAGGCTGACTTCCACCTTGCTACAGCCTCCTTTCAGGGAGTTGTAGAAAAGAACTCCCCATGGGCACCCAATTCCCACACTATCCCCAGCACATCTGCAGAGGCCTCCATCACCATAGCTAAATCCAGCAAAGAGAGTGAGTCACACACCTGGCAACTCGTTCCAGTGACACTTGCAAAAGCAGGTTTCATTCTGTGATCGTTTCTTCCTCATCCTCCTCCCCGCCTTTAATGAGTAACCATAGCTAAATACCAAAATCTGGTTCTCTTGCACAGCCCTTGATTTGGAAGGAAGTTGCACAGATGAGGCAGTACCTGAACTTCAACCTTTTAGTCCTTTACAGAGCTGTTCTTCTTGAATAGTTAATATCACCCCAGGGAAGTGTCCTGTGCCTGTCTGCTCTGCACAGTTCTTCTCTCATTCACAACACCTCATGATGTAAAAGAGAGCAGGAGTCCCACTTTATCTACTGAAATTGACTTAGGGTTGTACAACTTGTTTACAACGGCAAATTTTGGCAGCCAGCACAAGGAACCTGAGGTGAGATTCCAGTTCAGCTCGAACTGCCTCTCAACAAGTCCCAACAAAAATTTGGCCACGCCAAACTCATCCCCTGCCTTGACTTCAGCAGCACGTGCGTGGGGACATTCTCCCTGCTGCCTACACCACTGCATTCCTCCCCGCACATCTCACCAGATAAGTCTCCCCTTCTAATTGTGATAGGACAAAGAGGAAAGGCTTTAAGGGAGGTGGAGGAGTCACTGTCCCCAGAGGTGGCTGAGAACAGTGGAGATGTGGCACTGAGGGACCTGGTCAGTGGGCATGGTGGGATGGGTTGATGGTTGGATGGATGACCTTAGAGGTCTTTCCAACCTTAATGATTATATAATTCTGTGATTATATGAACCAGTGGGATATGCTTTGGTGATGAGTAATTAAGCACAGAGATGGACAAAGATGGACAGTGTCTACAGACAGATGGCCAAGATGAAGTTCTCACCCTGATCCAGTGAGACCAGCATTTGCAAGGAAGCGCAAGCAACAGTTGCCCACAAGTCATCTGGTGAGAGAACAGAGATTTCCTTGTCCAGCTCATCTGTGTGATTTGGTCGCTCCACTACCAGCTCCTCAAGTGATAGTAATAGAAATGTTCCACCTGACTTCCAGCATTGTGAATTTCTCTGCTAGCCATCCATTTAGAAAGCCCATTCAAAATCATTACATCTTTTACATTTTCTGGCACGAAACAAACAAATAAATAAATCACAACACTGGAATTTTACCAAATGCTTATGGTCTATTCTGTTGAATTGAGAAGTCGTTTTTTTCCCAAAACACAGAAGCATTCCTTAGTCACCTTACCATGACACAAAAGTGGAAGCAGATCCTCTTTGCTGCTTACCCAAATATGTGACAGGAAAGGAGAGTCTGCTTTGATTTTTCGCTAAGGGAGTATGAAATAGAACCCAGAAGATTTGTCTCAGATTGAAACAAAATATTTTGAACTCTGGAGATCACATTTTGTGTTAATTTAAACAAGTATTCTCTCCTATTTTCTGGCCTGGTCACCAGGCTGAATAGTTTTGGGGTATCATCTGCTTGTTGCTGAGCAAGTATCCCCCCCCCGCAGTTTGGTTCTAGTCATACACAAGATGGCTCTTTGAGGGTACAAAGCAAAGCTAAGATTGATGTATGAACTCCAAGCACAAACTGCTAAAAAATGAAAACGAAGAGGTTCCAAGAGTGAAAATACAGATATTTTTTAGTTATCTGAAGTATCTGGGTTCAGGGTACTGGATATGGATAAAATCTTCAGCTCACGCCACTGTCATTCCTTCCTTTGGGAAGGCTGTCTCAGCTGCATCAATGGGCTTAGCATCTAAACAGGAAACAAAGATCACAAAGGGGAAGTGGAAAAAATGCTTTGTCCAAGGTTGGAATGAAGGTCAGCACCAGATGAGGATTAAGAAGCGTGCTCTGCAACATCCCACGAGCGCAGTGCTGTCTCCACAGTCAGACAAGATTGACAGATGATAACTAGTGAGCTTATGACAGAAGTATTTGCAGAAGAAAAAAAGAAATCACTCCTTTACATGGCACTTAAAACCCAGCCATGAAGAAGGTGACTTGACACAGAGGTAATACCCTACTCTTGAAAAGGAAATATGCCAGGAATGCAAAGTGATGAGGACGGTTTCGCAGAAACCCTCTCAAAGATCTCCAGCTTTTTTCAAAAGGAAAAAGGAAAACAGAATGAGGATGGAAGGCGTTTTCACAAACACGAGGCCATTTAACTTTCCTGTTCATCAGCAGAGAAGTGGTAAAAGGAATGCAAAGCATTTATTAGCAGGGCAGGAATCATTCAAAATGCAGCAAGTCCATTAATTACAGAAGCAAATATAATTAACACAGCCTCCAAAGAGTTTACATAAGCTCCTTTTAAAAAGCATCCCCTTCTACCAAGCTAGAGCTTCTAATCTAGAAGTGAAATTAGGAAGCTGGCTGGAGATAAAACAACTAGGGAGACGCTTACAAAATACAGTTCCTCAGCCTGTGCTTGAAGAGATAAATGCTATGAAGCCACCAAGCCCGTTAGCACTCTTAGAAACCGCTGAGTGTTTGGTAGACACTGTAACGTAATAGAAGATGAAAGAGAATACCAAGGGGAAAAATGAAAGGCAACACTTTCCCCAGGATATAGGCACAGTTAGGCAAGAAGCAGCACAAAAGACACTGAGCTAGTACCATCTGTTTAGGAATATCCCAAGTTGGAAGGGGCCCACAGGGATCATGGAGCCAGCTCCTGAATCACAGAATCATCACCAAGGTTGGAAAAGACCTACAAGACCACCCAGTCCAACCGTCCTCCTATCACCAATAGTTCTCACCAAATAATGTCCCTCAACACAACGTCTAAGCTTTCCTTGAATGTGTTCCTACTTGGGGTCTGTCTGCACCTGGGTTTGATGGGACAGCTGAAATGCAAGATTCCCCCCCCTCCCCTTCACCTAGAATTGCTATGAAGCTTTGTTTTAGTTAATTCAAACGTTTCATGTCAAGAGCTGAAGTCAGAGAGCCTTATCTTGCATTTTCTAAAGAAGAAATGGAAAGATCTTCACCTGGGAACCCAGATCTTCACCTGAGTCCCAGCACTGCACATACAGCATGAGGAGACAACAGAAACGTGGGCAGTGCTGACTCTGTACATTTTTAGAATAACTTTGAAAATCTAGAGAGGGTAAAGAAAACCTCTGAGCGACACATGAAGAGTCCTTTCAGGGCATCCCCAACATCTTCATTAAAACATACAAGCGTCTCCATAGAAAACACTTCAGCTACTAAATCACACCTCCTTCTTGGATGTTACAGCCAAGTCTGGGACGTGATAAAACAGATTCAAACCGAGGAGAAGCACTAGTTAATCTGGCTAATCCCTGCCCCAGAGGAAAAGCTTGCAGTCCTGTACGTGCCTTGCGTGGTGACAGCAGTGGGACAGGAGGGTGGAGGCTCCATCTCCCAGCCCCAGCCTTCTGCGGTTGGCAGGCACACAGGTTGAGACCAGCCCATGCTTTTATCCATCCTTCAAAAAGAGTGTTTCTGCTGGCTAGGAAAGCACTGAGCTACAACCAACAATCTACGATTCTATGATTTGTACCTTTATGCCCAAGGTCGGGAGCCAGCTTCCCTTCTGTAGGGCTATTTGCATTCAGTACCACATTTCCAATCCAAGCTTTTCACTCATGTGCTCTTCATAGAATCATAAAGATTGGAAAAGAACACTAAGATCATCTAGTCCAACCATCAAATATCTAATTTAATGAAATAATAGCCAAAAAATGACCCACACCTTGAGGTTCATGTAGACTCATAGAATTGTTTGAGTTGGAAGGCACCATTAAGGGCCATCTGGTTCAGCTCCCCTGCAACAAACAGGGGGAGTCAGACTAGATGGCCTTTAATGGCTCCATCAGATGCTCAGAGCCCCAACCAGTCTGACCTTGAATGTCTCCAGGGACGGGGCATCCAATACCTCTCTGGGCAACCTGTGCCAGTGCCTCACCACCCTTATTTCCACTCTAAAACCCCCCTCTTTTAGTCGGAAACCATTTCTTCTTGTCTGATCATCACAGATCCTGCTTAAGGGTCTGTCCCCTCCTTTCTTCTACCCCCTCCCCTTTAGATACTGAAAGCTGCATGGTCTTCCCCAAAGCCAAGTGGAGATTTCAGATGTATTTTGCTCATCTCACGAGGAGCACTGGAAGAGTCCAGTAGGAACTGCCAAGCTCAGCACCACTGAACACAGTCTGGCCTCATCCATACCTGGCACAGCACAGCCCATGCTTTTAGCTCGGCTCCCACACAAGAATCAGCAGTTCAGCTCTGCCTACACCAGCAAGATAGACATGCCCTTTGGCTATCAGTTTTGTAGGTGTGGGGCTGCACCCTCAGAAGGAACCGATGCACTCAGCTTGCCTACAACCATGACAAGAGGCAAAAACATCCGGCTCTTCTAAAGGATGAAAGGCAGCGCTCAGAGGATTAAGTCATCAGCTCCTTCCCTTCCTTTCGGAGCTGGTGAACCATGCAGCAATGCATGTCAGCTGTGTTGGTTTTGAGTCGGGAGCCAGAACAATGCAGTCTGTCTTTCCTGGTGTGCACCTCCAGGGAGGATTCTGCAAGCGTTCCTCCAACTGGGGGTAACGGAGGTGGCAAACAAAAGAGAAAAACCCTTCAACTTTTGACCCTCTCCGAGTTTACAAATTGGAAAAAGTTTGTGTCATCGTGAATGAGTCAAAAGGCATCTCAGAGCCCTTCAGCCCACACTGCACGTGCCTCTACACTTTGTCACCTCTTGACAGTGCTCGTCCTGTTCCCACTATGGAGCAAGAGAATAGGGCAGAAGGCTCCTGGGAAGCTTTGCCTGTGGATGTGTTCACTGCAACAGCAACAAATAACTGATAGGACAAGGGAAAATGGTTTCCTACTAAAAGAGGAGAGATTTAGGTTGGATATAAGGAAAAAAGTTGTTTACAATAAGGGTAGTGAGGCCCTGGCACAGGTTGCCCAGTGAAGCGGTGGGTGCCCCATCCTGGGGACATCCAAGGTCAGGCAGGACGGGGCTCTGAGCACCTGATGGAGATGTGGGGGTCCCTGTTCATTGCAGGCAGTGGGACCAGATGGCCTTTAAGGGTCCCTTCCAACTCAAATGATTCTATGATTTTATGCACTTAAGGCCCTCAGGTCCAAGTCACGTGTGTGATACACGTTCAAGCTTAATCCCACATAAGAGCAGCTTTAATAAATCTAGAGAGACTCAATATTTTGGCTGGGATAGTGTTAGTTTTCTTCACAGAGTCTTGATGCATGATGCCATGTTTTGGATTTTTAATGAGAATAGTGGTGATCAATGTTTCAGCTGTTTCAGAGCAATGTTTGCACAGAACAAAGGACTTTTCTGCTTCTCACGCTGTCCAATGCTCATCCCAACTACTGCCTGGAAGTAAGAAGGGAAAGCAGCACTCTAGCTTTTTGCAGGTGGGGAAAATGAAGCTCAGGAGAGACAGATTTCACACACACACACACACACACACAGAGAAAAAAACAACAGTGGCAGAACAAAGAATTGAGCAAAATTGTTCCAAAAACCCAACACTTCTTCTACAAGACAACTTTTGTCCTGTTAAGGAGAATCAAACACAGGGGCAATAGGTGCATCTATGAAGAAAATGAGGGGAGCCTAACATGAAAATACTTCTACAGGACTACGTTCTCTTATTTGTTTCATACTGCTTCGGTTTTATTTTATTTCTCTTAAGGCAGTTCTTTCCATTGCACTCATTGACAGCGTGTTGGCCTGACCTAAAGTCATCAATAAAGACAGCATGAAAGAGCTCACATGCCTGGTATGCATATAGCTTTCTCTGAGAAATCTTCTGTGAAATGTATTGTACCTACAGAGAATCCCCATGAAATTGTGACATGCTTATTAGAAAGGCACCAAGTACTCTGAAAAGACAACAGCCATTCTTTTATACGAGGAGATAAGTCAGCCATCCTTCTCAGGAGTACCAGCACTCACTGTCTAACGTAGGCTAGAAAAAAATACATAAATATAGACAAAATATGTATATATGGATATGTATATTTATTTATATGGAAGCAACTTGGACAGCAACAAGTAGTGCATTAGTATTCACGCTCTGGTGCAACCACTAATATCAGGAGTCCCCCCCTCTTGGCATGAACCTTGCTGACATACCCTCCTGCTGTACACCCACCCCATGCAATTCCCAGACTTACTTTGTAGGACCTTTTGTACCTTCTCCTGTTGCCACCACACTTAGTTACAAGCAAGCACAAGCCAGGAGGGAAGGTATAAAATATAAACCTTCATTAAAGATTTTGTAAGAAGTCAATGAGGCCAAAATAACAGAGGATGTAATAGGGCCATAAATATCTCCCACAGCCATAAACACTTCTACCTGCTGCAGCCTGGACATTTATAAGTGCTTCAGGCATTCAGTGCTGTGTTCATGCTTATTCAAGCATTTACCACGCAAGAAGCCAGAAGAAGGCAAAAATGGTGCCATGCACAGACTCAGCCATCAGCCTGGTTGTATGATGTCAGCCTGGGCACCTTCCCTGACCTGCTTCTGTGAGAGCAGGTTAAGTGTTCGAGCTGAGCTCAGGGCCCATCACACATATAGAAGTGCCTCAGTATGGACTTTACCTAAGCAAAAGGGACAAAGGGCAGAAGACAAGGAAAAAAAACATGCTTTCTGCTCCCCAAGACTGCTGTTTATAAAAGCCAACCCACGCTTTTCCAATGGACGTCCTAAAAAATGGCATCTGAAAAGTGGAGGACGCTTCTCAGGCCACTAAAGAAGGACAAGCGAATCCTCATGAGCACCAACCCACTGTGTCATCCCACTTCAAGTCTTCACAGGACGTTGCCACAGCAATCTTTGAAGTGAGGATATAGGCAAGAAGTCGTGATTCACCTCCAGAGGGACCTCAAGGTAAGTGACATTTGCAAGGCTTAATCATGACCTCGTGAACAATGGGTGAATCAGAAAGTTGAACTTTACATCACTCGCCCAGATTAATGTGGCCTTGGACACCTCCTTGGAGATCCCAGGCCAAACATTAGGTAGTTCCTCCCCTAGATGATTCAGAACTAAGATTAAGGAGAGAGAAAGCACCAAGCCAAGCAGAATTATTTGCAAAGCTTAGTTAAGCAGGAAATATTTTCCTTATCCATGACTCCAAGATCACATTATCCCACTATTATGCATCCTTTGGAAATTTTTCATAAATATGGTGGAGCTGAAGTGGAGGAAGGAAGATGAACAGATAGGCCAGTTATTAGGGAGCTCATGTGAGATGTGAGAGTGATTGCAACCCTTTGCTCTGCATGAATCACAAACGGAAACTTAACATTTATGACCAGTATGCCAAACACCAGCAAGCCTGACTGTAGGAACCAGCTTTATCCTAGGCCAAGGACATCCTTCTAAGCAGACCAACCAGCTCACCAGGATCTCCACAAAGAAGTCATTCTTTCAACAAATCAGCATTTTCCAGAGAAACACTAGAAAAAGGTTTTCAGGACTATTTCAGATATTATAAGAAATAAGAGAGACCAAGTCCATATCCCACAGGCACCAAGAATCTGTTTCACAGCGTTCATCCCTATGGTTTACACCATGCCATAGGACCTGAAAGGCAAGCTGGAATAATAACAACAGGTACTCCAGCTTCCTCCACAGAAAAGGTGGGAAGCAATTGTTCATCTTGCTAATCCTCCACACAGTGAGAAATGACAAGTACAAAACCTCAGAGCCTACCTTCAGCTGCTGCCGTCATGCCAACTCTGACTCATCTCCCAGACTAAAATCCCTACACAGCTGCTATTATCTCCTTAAATTTCTTTAAAAAAAAAAAAAAAAAAAAAGAAAAAAAAAAAAAAAGAAAAAAGTGCTGATGATTCGCCACATTAATTCAAGCACCTGAGGTCTTCCTAACTCCAAGCTAATGCACCTACTTTAGTTTGGACCTATAACTTCTAGGAAGGGAGACCTGAAAGCAGAAAGCTCAGCAAAATCCAGCTAGGACCTGCCCATCCAGTTGCACATATGGAGGAATTTGCCTTTGTCTCAGAAGCAGAAGTGAGGGTTGCTGCTGGCTCTGTAACTGCTTATGCAGGAGGAGAGTGGGTTGGGGGTAATGGGGTTTGGAGGTCTGCCAACGCACAGCTGCAGCCTAAAATGGTGTGATGGCAGTGTGTAGGCTGTCTTTCTCTCCTGCAACGACCATCCTTTTCACTCCAAGGATCCACTTTTGGGCCACCCTCTTCTTTCTGTGCATGCAGGATGGTCTCCCTGTGCCACGATACCTCCGTGGTTGGCTGCACTCAAGGTTCAGAAATGCCTTCAGCTCCAAACTGCTCCAGCCAGGTTGCTTTTATGAGACCAGTGTGCTTGAACACCACATCGCTGTGCTGCAAGTCAAGGAGGTTTTTGGTAGCTTCTACTGCATCCTTTTCTTTTAAATGGAACAGTAATCACTGATATAAAGCGATTATAAGAGAGACATGGCTTAGAGGGAGATATTGGTGGTGGGTGGATGGTTGGACTGGATGATCTCGGAGGTCTTTTCCAACCTTGGTGATTCTATGCTTCTTTGTAAAATGTAAAACGAGGTGAGCTCATGGTCGGTCTAGATGAGCTTTAGAGGTCATTTCCAACCTTAATGATTCTGTGAGAAAAAGGTGCAGCAGAAAAGGCTGCTACAAAAAGTGCCATTGAATGCCATTGCAATCTTCTTTACAAAAAAAGGCCCAGAGCTTTCTACCAGTTTGTCCAGCCCTATGCTAATACTTCCCACAAGCAGAGGCTGGACAACTTGGAATTTATAAGGGGCAGATCCATCTGTTACTGTGGTCAGCTTCTATTCACACCTCTGATTTTGTTGCGTTCCACTGCTATCAGCACTGTAGAGATCATAGAATCATCGACAAATTCGAGTTGGAAGGGACTCTTAAAGGTCATCTGGTCCGACTTCCAAGTCACCCAGATGCTCATGCAGGTCTTGGAATGATATAAAGAACAAGAAGAGAGGGAAAAAAGAGAGAATCTCTGGCCTGAACTACATGCTCACACACAGAGGGCCCAATTCAAACCTTGGCCATGCAACACGGAAGGGAATAGGGATAGGAAAACCTTCAGAGTTGCTGACCCTTGGCTCAAGGTGAGTTCAATCCACACTCAAACTACGGAGCAAGCCCACGCAAGCCTTGCAGAACCGTGCAGGAATGCAACATTTTTTTTCTGCCCTGGATTTGTGCGGCTCCATGTGAAAATCAGGGCCAAAAGCCATTACTGCCTGCCTTCTCTCTGCCTTCGATTTCATAGCCTAATCTCCAGTTTAGCCTACACCGAACCACAGCAGAACAAACAGTGGCCACCCGCCTCTCCCCTCCTCCCTCCCCGGGAGCACTGGCTTCTATTTATGGGTCCCCTGGGGAGAAAACAGTCGTGGCCATTGTATTTGTTTAAGGGTTTTCTGTAATTTCCTTGGGTTTGACTGCAGCCTCTGAGGTTAACCACAGCCAGCTATTGTGGCTGTGTCTTCATCATTCTCTATTGTTCCGCGCTAGGTGGCTCTGCCTTGTTTTCTTGGAAGGTTGAGGGATTGTTTGTCATTTCTGGCCTGGCATTCTGTAGGGTGATGGAAGGGAGGAAAGAGAAAAAGCAGCTCCTTCTTTTTTAGGACTGTGGGTTTCTGAGAAAGACCAGTGCCACTGACCAGCTAAGGTCAGCCTGAGGTTGCTTAGATGGTATTTGTAACAGCAGGAGGCTGAAACCAGCTCTCTACTTTGATAGGATTCCCTTAAGGGGTTTCAAGAAAAATGTGAAGAATCCCCCACTTCTGGCTTCTTCCACTGGACTGTTCTGAAAGACATTCTTCCTGAGAAAAGGAGGACGGGGTTGTACCATATAAAGCCTTTCCCCTGCCCCTGCTGCTGCAGGATTAGCCACATTTGCACTGCATCCTGACCTTTTGCTACTGTAACGTTGAACTTCAGAGGCTCTGCCAAGAGGCGATCCTTTTTCTGGTTTCCAGTGTTGCTCCCTTATGGGAGGACACAGTCATTCTCCAGCCACATAGAGACAAATTCTTCCCAGCTTGTCTCTGTCAGTGCCTAAGACTGGAAACTTACCTCATCATCATGGACGCATCCTGGAGCCAAGGGGTTGGAGTCTGATTCATGCCTAGAGGGAAAGGAGGAAATGGGAGAGTACAAACCCATTGACTTCACTGGAGCTACACCAGGAACTCAACAAGAGGACCACTGTAATCTGGTGCATAGGACACCAAACAAGGCATCAGGGAATTCAGCTTCCAACGCTAACACTACAACCTGCTTTTTGATCTGGGCAACGCCTCCGTCTCACAGATCTTTCACTCCCTTTTTCCACCTTTTCTTTCACCCTTAGTGTCTGCTCCAAGTTACAAGATGCCACATCGGTATGCCTTAGTCTTCCCTTTCTCCATACAGCAGATTGCAGAGAGACATAGATTGAAGAAATTACCTCACCTCAGCCCAAAGTTGTTGTCTAACAGAGCTTAAAGGATGTGACACGGTTGTCCTCATCATGCTCTTTCCCCGCCTTTCTTCTCTTTGATAGGAAAGTCTATGACAGATCCAAAGATCTCAGAAGGTAGCAGCTGCTTGGGGATTGGGTGTATTCCTTTTTAGCTGAAGACCAAAATCAACCTGCCTGCTGCCAAAACAGGAGAACTGCTATTTTGGTGACTTGCTGTTTTCTCCTAGGACCTGAACAGAGGTAGAATCATAGAATCACCAACGTTGGAAAAGACTTGCAAGATCATCTGGTCCAACCATTCACCTACCAGCAATATTTTCCTGCTAAACGACGTCCTTTATTACAAACACATAGTTGCAAACCTGGTAATTAATTAACACATTAATTATGAGATTCTAGAACTCATTAGTTGTATTATCTTTCCAGATAATGCTAGACATTTTACAGGGGCTGTAAGCAGAGCTGAGGTGCTTGACTAAATTTTGTATGATTGGTGCAGTTCCATTGAAATAGTGCTAAGAATCAGACAGGGAAGTTAATACAATTTGGGCAAGGAAGTAATGTTGTTCTATAGAAAAGATGGCAGAACAAAAGAGATGAGAGAAAATGTGAAGCAGAAAAGAAGTTTGCTTGATAATCACCTGCACCTTAAGGTTAGAAGTTCTCAAAACAAAGAATCCAGACTGACTTCCTGGTATGTGAACAGTAAATATCTCCAGATAGAATGCAAGAGCAGTCAGGGAGAAGGCTTGGGTTGTTCCTTTTCTTGGTGAGCACTGAAAGCATCAAAGGCAGCTGAGAGGGCACCAAAAGACACTAAGGTGCTCCCCACCTAAGTGGGCAAGTTCAGTATCCTGAGTTCTTGAGCTGAGGTTCCAGCCTCCAGCAAGAACAGTCCTGGGTTCGAGGCTTCCTTCTGGGGGTTTCCATTTAGCAAGTGGGACCTGGGAATTCCCATTTGGCCAAAACAGAAATGGCAACACCCATCTCTGACACTGTCAGTAATCTGACCAGGGATCGAGAGGCCAATCTTTAAACACTGGGATTTCCCATAGGCCTCAACCCATAGTGGGAGGATGAGAGTTCCGGACACAGTGTCCTGAGTGACCTTTCCTATGCAAATTGGGATTGGTTTCGCCTCCTTCCCATCAGCAGGACATTTTAGGGATGCAAAGGGAAATATTTCATGGAGTGCCCATAAACAAGCCCTGTACCTATCCAGAGCATGGATGAGCTTTCAAGAGTGGTGGAAAATCAGCAACACTTACACCTAGCAATAAAAATCATCCCAGCTGAGAATGGAACCTTTAACTTTCAAACCAGCCATCAGACAAAATCCTTGCCAGCAAACAGAGCTTCTGGGTCCACTTTGAGTCCCCTGGAGTGGAAAACTGGCTGGAAAATGATATCAGTGATTATAATTTTGTCCAGCCATCTTAATCCAATTTCCCCCCCTTCTCCTCAAATCCACCATCACACCTAATCACAAGATTTCCTGAAGATCTCAGCACATCTTGTCCATTAGGACAAGTGCTCAGCACCCCACTGATGAGAATCAGTAAGAGTTCAAGTACCTTCAGCTGTTGTGAACAAGTTTGTGCTGAGCACTCAGATGGCAGCCCTGGCATTTTTTAGCCAAGGGAAGCTTTGTTGGTAGCAGCATCAGCAGGGCATACCCCTGACATTACAATGAGCATCAGAGGGCTGCAAAGGAGATCCTGTTAAGAAAAACCCAAGGCCCCAGCCAGAGAAAGGAGGGACAATTTGACAAGCCAAATCCTCCCAACAAGATGAGCAGAAACCCCACAGAGCAGCCAAAAGTGAAGGCTGTCCCTCTCATGGGATGCCACTGGCCAAATCTCATTTTAAAGGGATTTTCTGTTTTTCCTCCTGGGCCTAACACTGATGTGTTCCACTCCTGGGAAGCAGGGGAGATTTATGCCTATTAGTTGAGCCACTGCACCGTGATGCTAAATAAAAATGGATATTAAAGCAAATGCAATGAGTCACCCATCCCAATCTTTAACAGTCATCAGCCTGGCCGTGTAACAAGCTGTTGACATACCACTGGGAAATGAACGCTAGCAAGAACAGCTTCTCGTCTCTGCCTCGAGCACCCTTGACCTTGCTCTGAGATCTCAGAAGTGGCCTGCGAGACATATGAAGCCAATTACCTTCGCCTCAGATTGCCCTTCAAGGGCCTCATTCCACTGCACACCCTCCACCCTCTGCTGAGCTTCCGAGTGTCACTCAGAAACCTGGGGTGCAACCAAAGGCCGTGCAGGATGACCCACGTTAGGCATCACTCGATGGCAGAAGTGCAGCTTCTTGACTGCTGTTGCTAATTAGTAACCCCTCAGCTGTTCCAGGGAAGGCCAGCAAAGCTGGGGCATGGGTGCTGTAGTGGGGGGATACCACAGCTAAGAGAATTGTATGTCTCATGGGAGGGGATGCCATGGGTGGAGATGGTGCAAGGCTTTTTTATGCTGGGGTGAAATAAACCCCATGGATCACTCCTGTAAGAAGAAAGAGGGCAGAAAGAGTTGGGAAAGAGGAGACAGAGCTTTGGAGAATCCCTGAGTACTCCTGCTGAGGAGCAGAACAGGAAGGCAGATGAAGGCATTTCTACTTCATCCTGGCAACTTCAGCAGCAGCAGCCATCACAGCTTTCATAGAATCATAGAATGATTTGGATTGGAAGGGACCTTAAGAGTTCATCTTGTTCCAGCTCCCCTACTATAGGAAGGGACATCCCCCTTTAGGTTGCTCAAAGCCCCATCCATCCTGGATGCAAACTGGCAAAAAGGGACTGTCCTGTTTTGTTGCTTTCCCCCAGAAAGTGCTTCCTTAGCCTGACTCAGAACAGCCCTGGCTCATACCAGTCTGCACCTGATTTCTGTCCTTTGGAAAACCAGTGCAGGGTATCATTAGTGCTCCCTCATGCCAAGGCAGAAAACCACCCTTACAAAAAAAAACTTGGTTCCTTGCCTGAACAACCTGGGCCAGGCTGAGAATGGCTGAATATCAAGAGCTTTTCCAATGAGGTCAATGCTGTGCTTTGCTTCAGCACACAGTGCTGGGACCTCCAGCTGAGCAGGATGCCCAAAGCTTCACGTGCACAGAGGTTGTGTCTCTGCCAGAGAAGGTGGGCAGATACATCTCGGAGCCCTGAAAGTGCAGCCCATCAGCAGGGAGGAAGTTTTTGAGCTCAGAGGCCAAACAGAGGCCAATTTCAAACACCTGGAGCAGCAGCAAAGCCCTACCGTGGGCCACACAGGGGACAACTACTTGTCACCCATGAGAAATAGATGGCATTGGTAGGGCACTGTTGACTTCAAGTCCTTTGCGTGCCACCCATCCACAGCAATGTGCCCTCCAGCACATGCACCAGCCTATTGCAGGCAACACTTTATTCCTAAAAATAAATAAATGAAAAAGAGAAGAAAGAGAGGAAGGAAGGAAAAGAAGAAAGAGAAAGGAAAAGATGGAAAAGAAGGAAAGGAAGGAAAAAAAAGGAAAGGAGAAAGAAGGAAGGAAAGAGAAAAGAAAGAAGAAGGAAAAAGAGAAAGAAAAAATGAAAAAGAAAGGAAAGAGGAAGGAAAAAGGAAAAACAGAATGGAAATAGAAAGGAAAAATATGGAAAAGAAAATAAGTAAAGAGAAAGGAAAAGGAGAAAAGAGAAAGGAAGATAGAAGGACAGAGAGAGGAAAAGAAGGAAGAGAAAGAGAGTGATGGTGAGAGAAATAAAAAAAGAAACCTCCTCAGTGTGAACTGACAGTGACCTGTCAGAAATATGTTGCATTCAAACTTTCCCATAGAGCACTGAAAATTTGTTCCTTATTAAGGAAGGGGGGTGGCGTATCCAGTTCAAAGGAGAAGATGGAGCAGAGAATTCTGTGGCTACTACTGTGGTGTATTTTTTTCCATTTGCTTTCCCCTCCTTCCCTCCCTTTCCCGCTCCCTTCCTTTCCAACCCCAAATCCTTTATGGTCGCCCTGAATCGAACAATTCCTATCCAGAAGAGAAGGAAAAAAACATGAAAAGCTGGGGGGGAAGGGAGGGAAATCTCCAATTTGTGGGAACTGCTTGTGTTTTAGTGGGAATGCAGAGAGGGTTTTGGACTTTCCCATGCTTTTAGCTCGAAACACTATTTTTACGTTCCATTTAACATAGGAGAAAGGAGGGGGAGAGATTAAACAGTATAAAAGCAGTAAATTAGCTTTAAATGTCAGTGGCCCACATGTAGCAGGAGCTATCTTACTATTTCATAGGATCATAGAACGGCCTGGGTTGAAAAGGACCACAAGGATCTTCTAGTTCCAACCCCCCTGTTATGTGCAGGGTCACCAATCACCAGACCAGGCTGCCCGGATCCACATCCAGCCTTTTTGATACTTATTTCTTCCTCAAGGTGACCACAGTAGCCTGAATGCCATGATACAAACCCAGGAGCAACCCTTGACCCTTAGAAGGTATCCTGTGACACTGTATGGTGGGGTTTTTTGTGCATTTTGACAAGGTGTAAAGCACAGAGGAAGGCTTGAGTATCCCTCTGCCATTCACAGCAGAAAGTGTCCTGGACACTGCCTGTCTGAGAAAGGAATTAAGGGGCATCTGGAATCTTAGAAACAATCTGAAGCATGTAGAAAGCAGCTCACATATAATTAGACTTGCCATAAAAGCCAAGAGTGGCAGGAGAATTAATAACAAGACTAGGAAGTATGCAAGATGTTGGCTTTTCATAGAAGCACTGAATCACCAGGATTGGAAAAGACCTCCAAGATCATCCAGGTCCAACCATCTATCCACCACTAGCATTTGGGAAACCATGTCCCTTAGTATCACATCTGAATGTTTCATGAACACAACTAGTTTTGAAGATACTTCCCATACCTTCATGGGAAATTCTTCCATATGTTCATCTTTAAGATCCCTTCCAATCCATTCCATGTTTCTGTTGTCCATGGGGTGTATCACATTCTCACCCAGAGCCCACAGACAAACGCATTGCTTGAATGTTGATCCAGAAAGGATGGGCAGGGCCTTCCTGAACATCTAGCCAAGAGTCCATCCACAAATCCATGGACAAGATTAGAACAAAGGCAAAAGTTATGCAATCTCTATGGCACAGAGATTGCTCTTGTCCATCCCAAAGAAGGACCAGACCTAGGCAAGCACCTTATTGTCACATTCAATTTCAGACACAAGAGGATGCAATAGCCTCAACTACAAGTAACAAATAGGTATGGTCTCTGCAAGAGAGGCAACATTTCCTAGGGTGAGCTGAAGAAATAAAGATACTTCTTCACATTTAGCAAGGAGTCTTTCTCTTTCAAGGTCAGCATGGAAATCCACAGGGGCTCAAATACTTCTGATGCACTTTGGTGAAGAGGGGAAGGATGGCACGGCCTTGGATACAGCACATGAAATTGAGTCTGCCACCCAGATGTACACCAAGATTTGTCCTCTCTGCTCTTTCATGTCTTTCTGACATCATCTACTGATGTCATCACACCACCCTCTACTTAGAATCATAGAATGGCCCGGGTTGAAAAGGACCACAATGATCATCTAGTTTCAACCCCCCTTCTATGCGCAGGGTTAGCAACCACCAAACCAAGCTGCCCAGAGCCACCTAGCCTTTAAGTTAGCCATCTAACCTACTTCGCATCTATCTCCTCTACAGAAAGAGAATTTCAGGTGTTTCCCCACCATCTGGCAGATTCTGATCTCAGTTCTCTTTTTTATAACTCTGCTTGCTCAGCTTTCCTTGGGGGCCGTTTCCACCAGCTGCTCTGTACTCAGGAGCCAACACTTTGAAGGCATCAGGGAATCAAAATAGAGGTGGGATGTGCCCTTATACATGAGGCATAAGATGTGCACAAAGGAGAAGTGCCTTGCTGAGTCAGGGCTTAGGCAGCCTGCAAATTAAAATAGGAAAAGAAAAAGGGAAAAAAAAGAGAAGAAAAAAAAAAAAACCACTGTTTTTAGTAAAGTGCTTGTTTTCCTATTTTTAAAAGAGGCTGTTGTTTTCCCATTTTTAAAATAGGCTGGAAGAGCAAAATTAGTGGTTGTGTTCTAAATCTGAAGAGGAATTTTCTGATGGTTTGACCTATAGTAATCTGCAGCTTTGGTACAAAGCATAGTAACCTCACCATGATTTACAGCCATTCTATACATGGTATCTGTATGAAATAGGCTGGATTGCTCCAGCTGAATGCAATTCATCCCTCTAGCTGCACCAGGGACAGCCAATGCTTCAAGCCTCTGTCCATTCACAGTGGTGTGAAGGAAGGATGGTCTTCCATTAAAATCATCAGGCAATTTAGCTTCGAGCTTAGCCTGGAAACCAAGCTCTCTGGACAAGAATTGAAGCATCCTAGGACCTGTGGGATTAGGAGAATGCTTCAGCTGGGAATGCATCCCTGAGAAAACCTGGCCCAGCAGAGTGGCTAAGCACATTTTCCCCTCTAGCTTCACCTTTCTGTTCCTTATCATTAAAATGGAAATAAAAAATATCCTTCCTCCTCCATCCTTGTCTATTTTGATGGCGCAGTCATTTTTTCTCAGAACATCATTAAATCTTCTGTCATCTGGGGCACTCTCTTGTCTGCGATGGCAGACAATGATCTTCTGCAAACAACAGGCGCCAGTGCTGTAATGAATATCAGTGATGGCAGAGGACCTTGGATGTGAATAAGCAGTCTGGGACTTTGTTTTATTCCACAGACAAAGGCAATAGCTGTATCACTGTGGCATCTCCTTGTAACCCAATGGCACCCTGGGCTCCAACCACGAGACATTACCTCTATGCTGGGAGGGCTATCCATGGCCTTTGAGCACCTCCAGGGATGGGGCACACACATCACCAGGCACATACACAGTACCAGGGCCTCACCTCCCTCATTGTGAAGAATTTCTTCCTAATATCTAATCTCAACCTACTCTTTTTTAGTTTAAACCATTATCCCTTGTCCTACCACTACATCCTCCAGCAAAGAGTCCCCCTCCAGCTTTTTGTAGACCCCTTTTGGCACTGGAAGGCCACTGCAAAGTCTCCCTTGAGCCTTCTGTTCTCCAGGCTGAATATCCCCAGCTCTCAGCCTGCCTCCTTAGCAGAGATACCCCAGCCTTTGAGCATCCTTGTAGCATCCCCTGGACCCACACCAACAGCTCCAGGTCCTCATGCTGGGGACCCAGGGCTAAAAGCAGTACAGCAGGTGGGGTAATCTGGGCTGCTCTTTCATGACGTGGCCCTGGGGATGGATAGGCTGTGACACTCTGTGATAGCTAACTCTTCTTTGTGTCCTTCCAACACCACCACAGTAGATCACAACGAGATGAAAAAAAATGATGCAGCAAGACTTCATTTTGAACCTGTTCTCAGCACCTTCATTCTACAGAATAACTGAAAGAAACCAGCAGTTTTTTGCTGGACAAGTCTCAGGAGTAGCACCCCACTTGCAACTCCACACTGAAGAAGATGGCTGGAGGGACTGTCTCATAAACAGGGTTTTCTCTGTCATCTGGGGCACTCTTTTGTCTTTTCCCTCTGTTAACCTCCTCCTTGGACTGAGGTCACTGGGGACTCGATTAATTTCTGGGCACCTCAGGAGCACTGGAATGCTTGGAGCTGGAGAGAATTCAAAGAAGGACAAAATGGGTGATTTAGTGGCTGGAAGGATTGACTTATGAGGAAAAAAACAGAAGGAGCTAAATATGTATAGTTTGGCTCAAGGACAGCAAAGGAGGACAACTGTCTGCTGACTAGCTGACAGGAATAAATGTCGAAGAGGGGGAGGAATTGTTTAGGTTAGCCCAACAGGGGAATAACCAGGAATCACAAAACGGGATTAAGGAATGGAAAATGAACACTGAATATCAGGGGAAACATTCTTAACAGTGAGATCTAACCTACTGGACTGTAGAACATCCTCCCCAGGGGCTGTGGTGGAAACCCTGCTCTTTAAGATATTTAAAAATGGACTGAAGCATGGTCTGCTGGGAATAATCCTCCCTTGACCAGAGATGGACTGGATCCGGGCAGGGTGTTCCCTGCAAGAAGCACATTGTGTGATGCTGAGCACGCATGTACCATGGGAAGGTACTCACAGAGCACAAGCAGGCCCCTTGCCCAAATCTAACAAAATACAGGAATGGAATAAGCCTTGGGTTTATTCTTCATGGCTGGGAGCAGTCATAATGCAAGCAAAGATGCCGATCTTTCTCTCTCAAACACTCGAAAATGAGGGGAAGTTGAGACAGAAGGATGGGAATCTTGTCTGGAGAACGCTAGTAAGAGTTCACACTAAAAGGTCATCTGTGTGCTGAGTTTGTACACACACATACCCCTTCCAGTTATGGAATTAGCACCCTACAGGTTGCCCTGAGATGTGGTGGATGCCCCCATTCCTGGAGTTGTTCAAGGCGAGGCTGGATCAGGCCATGGGCAACCTGATCTAACTGTGGATGCCCTTGTTCACTGCAAGGGAGTTGGACTGGATGACCTTTAAAGATCCCTTCCAACCCTAAGAATTCTATGATTCGGTAATATCAGGGAAGCTCTGGCATCTGTGATGTTCAGCATGAGCTGAACACCAGATAATTCATGACTTAAAATTTATGGCAAGGCCTTTCTGTGTTTGCAAAAAGGGGCTGGAACTAGACGATCTTCAAACTTCCTTCCAACCCAAGCCATTCTGTCACTCTCTTATTCTATGGTGAGAAACAACAGCAACGTTCTTAATAGCTGCTTATGACTCTGAAATAGTCTCAACTGCTGCAAAGGCTTAAACAATAAGGATGTAATGGGTTATACAACTCAGGATGTAAGAGTACAGCCCTCAACATGAAGCGTGGAGTACTCTGAGAAAGTGAATAACTAGAATCCAATAACCAGGTAGCCACTCTATGGCAGCACTGTGTCCAAATCCAAAAACTTCCATCCTTGCTGCCCTGATGCAACTTCCAGCCCCAAACAAGTCTACGGCTGCTTAGAATCTCTGTATGATCATCGCTGATGAGAGCAATCCAAACTGGAGCTCATGTCTATTCCTCTTCCTGCTGGCAAAGAAAAGTTTGAGAGCACAAAGTGAAGAGCACTGGTTGTACAGAGACATCTAAGAACACATAGAGGCACCACAATGCTTTTGTTGACACCTGGCAGTAGATGCTTGGAAAGCACTTCTGGGTTCAGTAGTAGCACAGGTTTTTTTGACAAATACAGCCACTTAATTTTTGAATTTTGGAATCAGATAATTGTGGAAAGGTCTCCACAGTCCATTACTTTGCTCAGAGCCAGGCTCCCTGGGAGATCTGACCAGATTGCACAGTGCTTTATTCATTCTGATCTTGAAAACCTCCAAGGATGAATAAACTTCAGCCACCCTAAGCAGCAAATACTCCAGCCTCCAAACATCTCAATGGAGTCTGCTGAACTTGCTCTATTTTTCATGTACTTTTATGTGTGAGAAGAGCCCTAAAACTGGACACAGTATTTAGACGTGGCTTAAACAATGCTGAGTGAGGGAATATTCTAAGTATTAGATTCAGAAGTATCAGCAACATACCTAACTCAAACTGAGAACATTGTTAACAACACATGCGGAGAAGACTCTGCACCGAACAGGGAGGTAATTTTCTCATCTCATGCTTTCTTCCCTTTTATACACACACAGATCTACCTGCAAGTGAGCTTCCAGAAGTCATAATCCATTCTACCAAAATACATTTGCCTGACATCAGGAGCCTCTCCTCTTGTCCAACCCAAACGTCTTTCTCTTGACTTAGAAACATGCCTGTTTTTGTGGTCTTTCTCCTAATTTAGATAGAAACATGTCTTTTTTCCTGCAGAGGACTCAGGGAGCAAATTCTTCTCTTCGTGGTACCCTTTTACATACTTAAAATCTCCCAGCAAATCTCTGCAGTCCTCTCTCCTCTAGACTAAACAATCCCAACTCCTTCAATCCTTCCTTGGAGGTTATGTTTTCTGGACCTCTGACCATTCTACTGCTCTCCTTTGGACCTTCTCCAGTTGGCCTCCATCTATCTCAACATGCCTTGTACCGGACACACGGGCTCCAGTTGAAGCCTTCTGGGACTCCCCAGATCAGAGATCTCAGTTCAGCCCATTGGAGAGGAAAGCTTAAGTTACTAAGTCTGGATATGCTTCCAACTCCACATTTCCCCCGTGCTTAGGATGGCTCTGCTTTTCCCACCAGGGACCACGTCCGAAATGCAAATATCTGAAATGTTAAATACTTGAAAACTCATCCTGGTCACTGAAGAAAGATGGAGTAGAAACTTTGCCTGACTCCACGTCCCCAAAGCATGGAACATCCTGTGACTGTGCAGACCCATGCTGTGGTGCAGAACACGTTGAGTAGGAAAGAAGGGAATTCTGTTGTACCCAACTCTCTTCTCTTGTTCACAAAAATCTTAACACTAGTCCATTATTTGCTTCCCTGCACGCTGGAAACAGTTAAAACAAAGTTAAATTAAATCAACATAACTAAAAACTTGTTTCCAGTTCCCTTAATCGATAACAAGAATTGTCAGAGAAACTCATTCCAAAAAAAAAAAAAAAAAAAGCAACCCATCTATTAAGGATGACAAAATGGCTCCAATTGAAAATAATTGATGATGAACCACATTACAGCAATCTAGTCCATCCTCCACTGCATCAACAGATTATGTACAAAGAGATTAAAGGATGAAACACGAGACTTCTGTAGTTCTTTCTGTTTCATTCATTTAAACAGGAGAAGAATTACACTCACATTCAGATGCTTTTTTTTGTTTTGCCTTGGCAGAGCATTGGCATTACTTTCTAGTCACATTTATTATTAGAATAAAGTAAACAATTTGCTGCAAACAAGAGTTGGATTTGTTTTGCGTTTCTCTCTTCACTCACAAATTAGCAGGTCGTGAAATGCACTCATTTGTTTTACTTGTAACTAATAGCTTCTAAATCCTTGGCTGGTTTTAGCACTTCATTGTCGCAGCTGTACATCTGTGCCCTCCCAGCATTATTCTGATATCTCTGGAGTGAAGCACACTGAAAATGGAATAGACCAGGGATAACCAAATGTGGGTTTTTTTCCCCTCATTGGAAAAGCTTTATTAGTTGCACGTATCATGCCACGTATTTTCACTGGAAAAGCACCAGCCCGCTGGTCATTGATTGTGTAGGTTTGAAAGTTACCCTGTGTAAACTACATCTGTGGCACGAGATACTAATGAGCCAACTCCTTGACCCAAGCATAGATAAAGCTCTGAATGCCCACATCTGCAATGAGACCTCACTGCCCAGGGGCTACGTCCAGGCTATCTTGAGGAGCATGGTCAATGTTTTCTGACTTAGAAAAGACCCTCCTTTCCATAGGGTTGGCTGCCTTATGTTGGTGCAGCCCACCCTCCACCCAACCTGCCCATGCACACTTCCCCTGACGTAGGATCAAAGCATCACCGTTGCGCTTCCATCCTCTCCCTCTGCACATTTCTCTTGAATTCACCACTTAATCCCAAGGCATTTGCTGAGGCAAACACAAGACTTTCCTTTCCAGCTTGGGTGATGCACAGAGCTCAATGATCAAAGCCTGTGGCTAGCTGGCAACAGGGCGTAGTCTAGCAAATGCTGCCCCATTAACAGCTCAACCAAAACCTAACCGATCTCTCCGGATAAAAAGAAGGGGCAGGGAGGGGATCTTGGACTTACGAATTGTGACTTACCTGAAACTCCCCAGACTGTGAGTCATGAGAGTCCTGAAGGGGAATAATGCATTTCCCAACATTTGGAGAAAGGAATGGTAAAGCCGTGCCAATATTTTAACAGAAGTGATTTCACTCGAGTAGCCGTACAGAGGCTAGCTCAACATTAATCCTCTCTCCTTCAGTCAATGGAGACATGTAGGCACATCCAAACAGCAATCATCCTACTGTAAGACAGATGTCTATGGTAGATTAGATGATTCAACTGCTGGAGGGCTGATCTCTCTCCGTTGACTGCAGAACCGAGCTTGGCAGCTGGTTTGGATCAGACAGCAAACTATTATTCGGTTAAATTTAGGTGAGGTGACACCACTCCACCTTGCAAAGTAATTACATTTGCAACAAATGTCAGTCAATGTTTTTCATGGGAAATAGGCCTGATTTCATTTTCTGACAAAACTGAGTTCAGTTCATCAAAGAGTCTCTTACAGGCATAATACAAACTTTCATGTGGTGCATGACTGAACATTGCACAACCTTCTGTTTGAAAAGCTTCTGCTACACTACAAAAACGAAGCATACATCCAACAGATCAGGAGCTGGCTAGCTTGTAGAAGCTGGAAGGTATTTTCTCAGTGAGAAAGTATCACCAGTGGTTGTCAGGATCTGTTGCCCTGCTCAGAGGTAGTCAGCATTGTCGTCAGTTTTCCGAAAGTAAATATATTACTTTCAGCTGACGTATGCTGTTTAGGTCACAGAAGTTGTCATAGCAATAAGTAACAATGAGGGCAGGGCACTCAGGTCCTTCAGGACTGTGTGATCACATGCTTCAGCTCAAACATACATTGTAGGTAGCAAAATGCCACGTTACATGCAGAGTACAAGAGATGCCCGCCATACCCACAGAGCAGAGGGCTGTGACCTAAAGGACAGTGTTGGTTTTTTTTTTCATTTTGTTTTTTGAGAGGGAATTCCATGAGCTAGAAAGTTTCCCCCAAAGTGCTGGTGAACAGGAGCAAGGAAAAAGTCTGTACTAACCACAGATGTGAAATATCATGTTCAATCTGCAACACACATTATAGAAAAGATGTCAGAAAGCTGGAGAGAGTTAAGGCAAGAGCCACAGAATTATCCAAGAGCGAGAGAAAGACACTGAGATGGAAAACCATGAAAATTCAATGTAATTTTAAAAGATTAAGGTGTTAAGAGTGGCATACATCTCTCTGGCATTTAGGAGCCTAAAAGGCAGCACAGCCTGGACACTTGGCTTCCTTAAAAACCAGTGAAGAGTTGAGGCCATTTCCAAAAGCCAGTTCTCCTTTGGATGAGATAGATTGCTCTGTGGAAGGGCCAGTTTATAAAGGGATCTGTGAACCCACACCTATCTTGTGGCATCTTTGTGGTATCTTTGACAATCACTTGAATGCCCTACCAGCCATCAGTCAGAAATACTCCTCCCTCATACACAAAAAGATTTCATGTATCTACTCAGTACTTCATGAAATGGTTCTCTCTTCTACAATGCCCTCCAAGAGAGCATCAGCCACCGCTAATACAATTTCCCTTTGCTTATGGTGACTTCCCAAGCTGTATAAGGATTTGAAGTCAGACAACCTCTAGACAAAACTCCCCACTAAAGGATAGACTTTTTTCTCCACAGGAGGAATAAGGAACTATTTTCTTTTTCATCCTTTATCCTACAGGCACTTCTGCATCATCTCCATTAGCCAGGAAGATCCTTGACCCAGAAAGATCCAAGTTCATCTGAATTTGGGCAAAGCTGCCAGACAATGAGAGGCAATGGTTGGCCTTGGCAAGGGCAGGCTTTAAGTGGTGATCTCCAGTAACGGAGACCACATAATCCACCTCCAAGTCCAAACCAGAGTACTGTGGTTGAGCTGAGCAAGAAATCAGCAAAATAAATAGAGCACTGTGGAAGCTCTGCCATGGGAAAGCTCTACAGCTAACACATGTGCACATACACACTCCCGTTGAAAAAAGGGACCTGCATCTCATGTGATGTTTGGACTAAATGATCTACATGGTCTTCTGCAACCTTAATGGTTCCATGATCAAGGGAGGAACATGGAGGGGTCTGGAGCTAAACGAATAGCTTTGCTTCCCCCTTTTGTATCTCTTCCTTTGCCAAGCTGAGACAACGCAGTGCTTTTCAGAATGGAGCAAAAAGGGGAGGGAGAGCAGGAGGTTCTCCCACCCACCATGTGGTATTGATAGGCTGGTGGTAAAAAGCCCCTCACTGCCAAGGAACACCAGAAATAACAGTGCCAAACATGCTTTTGTGAGCAATTAGGGTAAATATAAATACACACAAACTTGCTAAAGAAGAGAAACATTAATATATATATATATATTGGCCTCCTGCTTCTCATCCACTCTTCCCTAAGCCAGTATTAGAAACAGATTGAAGTAGCCTGAGAAAAGGCATTCACGTGTCCTAATTCTCTCATTAAACAGTAGGTGGTTCTTCTTGCCATGTGTTTGGTATTCATGGGCTTGCTTCTCCCCATCCCCTTTGATGTGTCATCGTTCCCCATCCACCACGAGAGAATTTCCCAGTGCACTTCACACTTGCATGGTCCTTCCCACTCCCTGCCTGCCCTCCTTTCAGTAGTTCATTGGTGTCCAAATAAAACTCCAAGGGGAAATGAAAGAAAATCAGTGTGATTTTAGCAACTACAAGCCATCATGAGAAAAGTACTAAGCACCATGCTGTCAACACGAACATTTTTTGGCCCACCTCTACCAATGGTTGCAACAAAACCAAGCAGATGATTTCTGACACACAAAGAGAAAACAGCCTTCCTAATTTCTGCATGCAAAATGCTGTCCTTCTTCTCAACAGCTCAAACCACAGAAATTTGCAGGCATCCCACAGAGCTTTATGTGGCATGCAGACTATCCGGACCCTGTGCTGACCTCCCTGTGGCTCAACAAGTGCATTAATGGAGAGCAGGAAAATCACAAATGTCAGGGAATCAATCAGAGATGGCTTCCCCCCTGTACCTAGCTCAGGGTCAAGACCCTGAGGTAGGGCTATGGATGGATGTCTGCTTTGCTCCCAGATAACTCAAAGCTACATGGGACAGAAGCCAACTTTCTCGCTTGCATTGGTAGGGTGCTTGTGATCTCTCAGAGAGCTAGATTTATCCTGATCACCCTTGGTGAGACAGGCAGCAACACGTCCTGACCAAAATTCAAGAGCCATCCTCGCCTTCCTCCAATGTCCTTCTGAGCATGGCATCCAAAACCCACTAGCTGTCTGGGGGAGGTGGACTAGATGATCTCTGCAGGTCCCTTCCATCCCTTACAATTCTGTGTTTAGAGAAAGGTAAGGCCATGTCTTTTGCTTTAATGTCCCTCTCTAAGCTAATGGCAGTGGAACAGAGCTGGGAGGTGTTGGTATTTCCAGAGGGCAATTAGCCCATGGATGAGGCCATCCTCTTCTCAGCCACTCCCCAGCTACGTGCCTGCCCCACTATGCTGTGCTCCCATTGCTGAGCACGTCGGCCAGCCTGCACACTCCCCAGAGCTAACCTGGCACATAAAGGGGACGCAAAATCCCCATGGAGCTCATTTAAGAGTGAGCAAGTCCATTTTTTGCAGCGTGATTTGGGAAATTGTTCCTGAATGAATGGCTCCTCTTCCACTTCTGGCCAAGACTGTGGTTTTCCAGGGAGCAGGGAGGAGGGGACACATACCTTCAGAGCTGTCTCTACGGATGGGAATTCATCATGGTTTATTTTCTCAAGGCTCATGGCTTGTCACAAATCCTTTTAAAGTCATGAAGCCTGGAAGGGGAGGGAGAAATGAGAATGTGTTATTTTTGTTCAGATAGGAACAGTTCATAAGTCATTCCGATCCCGTTATGCGAGCGACTATAAAGCCATTGCACCCCAGACTTTCTCACTTGGGGAGAAGCAGAGGGAGCAAGACATTCCCCCCTGTTCCAGATATCCCCCAAGTCCTCCTTTCTGACTCCTACCCACATAACTTCATGCAGCATTCTGGAAAAGCAGAGCAGATCTACCTTTTGTTGTTGCTTTTTTTTAGCCAAAATGAATCTTTCACTCTGCCGTTGGCACTAGCAATGGTGCTACAGCATCCCATGAGCTCCATGTTGCTACTCGCATCCAAGAGAAGTAGGCTGGAGTACCCTACGTATTTTGCTCCTGTTTGCAGTGTGCTGACCTGGCTGCACAGACAGCAAAGCAGAGGAAACCCAGGGCCCTGCGTCATTGCTCAGGACTTCCAGCCCTGAGCATACAAAGAAATGATAAAAAGTTTGCAACCTCCCACACTGGGGGAAGGAGGGAGGCTGGGAGAGCAACCAATTCAATTGAAGACTGCTCCCTTGGTGTATCTTGTAGCTTATTGAGTTCACCAGAGCAACAGCTATTGACCTTGCAGACTCTGATACAGAGACTTACACAGCCTCTCTCCTACCTCAGCAGAGCAATGGCTGGGGCAACTTTCTCGCACCTACAGCAGCACCTGCCTGATGTCAAGCATGCAGTCACTGGAGCTGGTAGCACTCCAAACATTCACCTGCACAAATGTTCCTCCATGACCAAAAAGTTATGGCTTTGCACCTGAGCCTTTCCCTTCCTGCAGTAAATCAAGGTGTAAAAAACTCAGATTAGGTCAGGAGGAATAGTGTGCAGATGGAAAAACTATTTGACCCTTTAGAGCTTGCAAAACTGGGCGCCTGGAAGACATTTGACATTTGAGTTTTCTAGAGAAATAGAACAGAAATAGTAGAGAAAATGAGAAACAATGAGGAGAGGAGAGGAGAGGAGAGGAGAGGAGAGGAGAGGAGAGGAGAGGAGAGGAGAGGAGAGGAGAGGAGAGGAGAGGAGAGGAGAGGAGAGGAGAGGAGAGGAGAGGAGAGGAGAGGAGAGGAGAGGAGAGGAGAGGAGAGGAGAGGAGAGGAGAGGAGAGGAGAGGAGAGGAGAGGAGAGGAGAGGAGAGGAGAGGAGAGGAGAGGAGAGGAGAGGAGAGGAGAGGAGAGGAGAGGAGAGGAGAGGAGAGGAGAGGAGAGGAGAGGAGAGGAGAGGAGAGGAGAGGAGAGGAGAGGAGAGGAGAGGAGAGGAGAGGAGAGGAGAGGAGAGGAGAGGAGAGGAGAGGAGAGGAGAGGAGAGGAGAGCATTTACAGACTCAGACATGTTTCTCTCCCCTTTGATTTTCTCTAGGGTTTTTGCATTAACATTAATAGGAGAGTCTATGGGCAACGTACCTTCATTGCTCTATGCCACATAAAGAAGATAATGTAACTATGAAGAGTATGAGATAGCAAAAAAAAGAAAATATAGGGTTTGATGTCATGTTCATAAGACCACAAAGAACTCCATATGTTCAATCAGCTTGGTCTCCTACAAAAGCCAGGTAAGAGACTTTCAACCAGGAATTTCTGCTTCGGCCGTAACTTTCAGAAGATTTGCAGTACACCCCTACTGAAGTCTCCCCAACTGTTTTAGAGGCTTGAAGCAGCAATGGACTCATCATGACCTTAAGATAATCACATCAACCATTCAGCAGACAGCAGCTCCCTAAGAGAAAGCACAGAAGACATGACTTATATGAGCCCTAATGAGCGTAATGGCAGGAAAGCTGAATGAGAGGTAGAAGTCCTGGCCCCAGTTTTTCCCTCATTTTTCTCAAACCGTGGCACTCAGCCTGAGGCAAAGCCCTCTGAACTCAACAGGAGTCTGTCCACAGCCAACGTAGCCCCATTCATCCCACCTCCCGTCCCCTACCACCCAGAGCTCGCTAATTCCCCGTGCCAGCACTTCCCATTGCTCTGGGAAAGCTCCTCGCAGGGCCCACTTAGCTCTTGAAGGTCGATTCCCGTTTTGTTTTTTTTTTAACAGGCCAAAACCACGGGATGCCAACTAATTGCTTCGTGAATGACCCCAGTGTTAGGGGGCTCCGCCGCCATGGCTGGGAGGCCCTGCCACACGTTCGTGGTGCCTCGCACTTCCTGACATCTGGTTCCAATCGGCGTTCCCTTGACTGCCGTGAGAGCTCAAATGACCTCTTCTTACCTGGGCGAAGGTACCAGGCGAGTCACAGGGTTCTCACCTCCCCTCCACCTCATGCCAGGTCTGCCTTCCATGCCATACCTACTGCAGATCCCAGGAAGCCAACGGGACCCCAGGATGGCACCCCCAGGTGTGGGGTGCCCCCTTCCTGAAGGTGTCCAAGGCTCTTGGGCAGACTGGTCCAGTGCTACACTTAGTGACTGGCAATCCTGCCTGCATCAGTGGAGTTGGAACTGGATGATCTTTGAGGTCTCTCCCAACCCAAGCCATCCTATGACGGCTCATCCTTAGGGACACTCAAAATCAGGCAGGACAGGGCTCTGAGCACCCAATGGAGCTGTGGATGTCCCTGTTCATTACAGTGGGACCAGATGGCATTTAGAGATCCCTTCCAACTCAAACCATTCTATAACAATTCTACAATCCAGTGTTTCAGCTGCCATGTGATTCTCCATGTCCCACCCCTCCTTGCTGTAAGCTTCACCTTCTCTTATAGACAGAATTTTTTAAACCTGGGGACTCCTTCTTTGCTTCCCACCTGTGGCATCTCACTGTGGTTCTCAGGTGCTCAGCTTCACAAGATCTGCATGAGTTAAAGCAGGGCTCTGACATCCTTTACTCGAAGGGGCCAATCACAGCTCTAACCTGAGCATTGCAGAACCATGAGACATGGCATTGGCATACCTGAGTGGTGTGGAGGAGCAGATTTTTTCCACCACCAGCTTGCTGTTCAAAGCTCAAATACAATGGGGGACTGGAGATTCATGATCCTTGAGGTCCCTTCCAATCCGGGCCATTCTGTGATTCTGTGACAACCACGCATCCTTCATCCCATGAACTCCAATTGTTAAGGCATGGTCCAAAACCCAACTGTTCCCTGCTGTTCTTAGTCTGTGAGTGATCACCATCCTGACTCTGCTCCTTCCAATCCAGCTGCTCCTTCATGAAGCTGAAACTCCAGTCCTGCATGTTGCTACATGGAAAGCTCCATGTCACACTGAGCAGAGCTTTGATGCTCAGACACAAAGAGCTTTATCCTTAGATGAATTCATCCTGTGCAACCTCAGTAACACTGATCCTGGAAAGTGGAGCCCCTGAGCCTACAAAGCAGGATGCAAAATCCTCACCCTGCAGGAGACCAAAGCGGTGTTCAGCATCCAGGAACTGAGCAAGATTATGTTCTCATTACACAGAGCAGTGGAGTCTGGCAGTCAGAGCAAGGTGCCATCAATCAGGGCTCCTGAGCTCCGTGTGTAACCACAAATTAACCCACTATCATGTTACTCAGCTGATGTTTTGCAACAGTTATGGAGTGTCAGGTTGAGTACCTGCTCCAGCAAACAGCATTAGAGCTGGGCTTGTTCCTAGAAGGCTCTGCAGTGATCCTGACTCCCTCTTTCCCTTAATTTGTATTTTCTGTTCACAGAAAAGTGCCTTTACCACCTCATTCTCACCTCTGCCACTGACTGTCCGGGCAGCCTTGGCAAAATCATACACCCCAGCTTCATTTTTCCATCTGGGCACTTGGGATAACTACAAAGCCCCACTTTCCTAAAAAGGTGTTTCAAAATTCCCAGGTAAAAAGCACTGCAGAACCACCAAACTGCACGATTTCTGTGTGTTTTGAGATTAATTAGATGCCAAATACAAATCCTGCCCAGAAACTGAAAAATGAAGTGTTGCAAAACTGGGGTGGTTTCAAGTTCTTCCTTCTTTCTGCCTCTTTTTTTTTTGTTTGGGCTCCCTCCGTGCATGCACAGCTCAATCTGCCTGGGGAGTTCTGTCTGAGTCTCCTTTGGATCCCATCAGATCACATCTCCCCAAGCCAGCACTGGTAAACATATATCCATGCACAACCCATCCAGGCATCCTTGCACAACCCCACAGTGCTGCCACTTTGGGTCACAGACAGACTTCCAGACATCCTAACCCCAGCACGGGTTGGGGTCTGATTGAGGGCCAGCTACTCCGTATCAGCCCCGTTTCCAGCTGTGACTCCGGGGCCAGAAGAGAACATGATGCAAAGTGTGAGGACCTGCAAGCAGCCTGCAACCTTGATTTACCCAATAGAGAAATGAGCAGAGGGGAAGAATTGGAAAGCTTCAGGGCTGGTTTTGGTGCAGAAGCGCAGCCTGTGCGTGCCAAAGCAACCTCCTGGAGCAACTTTCTGCACTGCCTCTGCACGTAGGCTGCTGCAGGAGAGGCTGCCAAGTGGCTGCAGTGCTGGCCAGGTGACTCACAGCACTGCATCCAACACTGCTCTGCCAGCCAAAGCCATTGCCAACGCCATCACCCTGCTGCCCAGTGTGGCTGCCAACCTGGCTGCCCTTTGGCACAGCTGGCAATGATGCTTCTGCAGTGTCTGCAATGGAGCCTAGATATTTTAGGGTATGAAGGCAGGGGGAATAAGGTGGCAAGGAGACCAAAGTTGCTTCTGGAAGGATGCAGGAGGGCTGCACTGCTCAGCAGAGCAGTGGACAAGGGACAGTTGCCTGCAGAGGGCAGCAAGGGAGCATGGCCAAGCACTGTGCTCGTGTCCAACTCTGGACCCCAGCATTGATGGCTCTCGGATGGCTAAAAAAAAAAACCAAACAAACAGGATTAGGACACAGGCACACCTCTATCCCATCCAGCAACCTCCAAAAACGTCATCAAGGAGAGTATTGGGAAAAACATCTTCCCAGTTTGCGGATTCTGGGGACAGCATCACCTTAAAAGAGTGAGCACAGCTGGGACAGCAAACCCAGGCTGTGTTTGAGTGAGATGTGACAGAATCTCTTTGCTGCAGATCCACCACAGGACAACAGCCTGGCATTGACACAGTGTCACATATGTGGACTCCAACACCTCCCTAGGCAGCCTGTGGCAGTGTCTGACTACAAAAAGAAACAGGCAAAGAGGCTACAGACAGCCAAGTCCCTTCTGAATGGGGACAAGGAGATAGGGAAAGATAAGCTGGACAAAAGAAGTGAAGCAAAGCATCTCTGGTCCCCAGAAATGCCACCTGGCTGGTTGCATCGTCTCCCTTGGACCCATTCAGGGAGTCAATGAGGAATCACCAAAACCTCTTGCATCCAAGATGACCATGGGAGGTACAAGAAAGAAGAGGATAGACTCTTTAGCAGGATCTGTGGTGACAGAACAAGGGGAAATGGTTTCAAGCTCAAAGAAGGGAGATTTAGCTTGGATATAAAAAAAGACATCTTCTATAGTGTGGGTGGTGATGCACTGGAACAGGTTGCCCAGAGATATAGTTGATGCCCCATCCCTGGAGACTTCCAAGAGCTGATCCAGGCTGGATCAGGCTCTTAAAGCAAACACTTTCCCTTTGAACCACAACATGTAGCAAAGCTACTGGGCTTGTGACTGTGTGATTTAGGACAAGAGCATCATTTATGCAACAAAACAAGCAAAATGAAAGCCACACAACCACAGTGCTGCTGGGGTTTCCCCAACTTCTGCAGCAATACTAATACCCCATTTTAACATGCCTTTGAGAGAAAGGATGGAAGGGAACAAAGACAAAATTCTGAGAATATTGGGGCACTGGAAATGAGACCAGTGTGTTGCCAGATGAGTCTGTGTTCATCATATGCTTTGGGATCTACAAGAGAGGACAAAAGCAGATCATATTTACAATAGCCCATAATATAGAGGGAAAATGGTTTCAAACTAAAAGAAAGGAGATTTCAATTGGATCTAAGAAAAAAAAGTGTTCTACAATAAGGGTGATGCAGCACTGGCACAGGTTGCCCAGAGATGTGATGTGTGCCCCATCCCTGGGCACACGCAAGATCAGGATGTATGGGCATCTGACCGAGCTGTGTGCATCCCTGTTCAGTGCAGGAGAGTTGGTCTAGATGGCCTTTCAAGGTCCCTTCCAACTCAAACCATTCTATAATGTCCATTAAAGGCACAGGACAAGTCTCCGATGCAACTTCACCTCTCTGACATACACAGAAAGAGGCTGCATTCACGTTCTTCCCTGCAGTTTTCACTGTCCTAGTAGAAATTACTGATGGATAGATGCCCTTCACTACTGCAGATATTTTGCTTCACTACTTGCATTACATCCTGAGGATGAGCCATTCCCATAACCAGAGATCCATAAAAACATACATAGCCCACACATCCTTCTCTTCCCAACTACATCGCTCAGCCAACCCTGGGATATTTTCCCAGCTCACTGGTAGCACCCAGAGAGTAAATAAACCACAAACTGCAGAACGAGAGCACTCCTCAGAGACACACAGCAGGGACGGACACTACTTCCGAACTGGACAGCTTGGAAAGCCCAGCTGATATTTTGGGGCTGTGGAAACACCACCACACACTGGTTTGTTTGGGTGTCTGCCTCAGGGCTGACCACGTCTGATGTCTGCTTTCCCTTCTTTTAATAGAGCAACTACCTGACCCTATGGCACTGCTCACCGAGCTACCAGCCCAACCACAGGGCTCTTCTGTACGCCACGGTTGTCCCCAATTGCCTGCACCTTTTCCTCTCTCCCAACTGGATGTGGTGACCCAGCTTAATCATCTCCAGATACAAGAATGAGATAAAAGTCCAACTGTTCTATTACTGGTTCAGCCACGCCAATTTTAATTTATGCTGCCCAAAAAAAAAAAAAAAAAAACAGTTCATGCTCCAACCCTGAAGATGTCCTTGGCTATGGATGGGGCATGGGCAGCCTGATCTCCCCCCCATGGCAGGGGTTGGGGCTGGATGGGCTTTAAGGTTCCATCCAACTCAAGCCATTCTGTGACACTGTAATCCTTTCCAAACACAACAGGGATCTGAGGGCCAAAAAGGCACAGCTACACAATGACAAATCCTATCATAAGACTGATGAGAGAAAGAGGGGAACAAAATCCACAGAGACTTATGAATGAAGACGTTTCTAAAGGAAACGAGCTCTCCTTGGTGATTTCTCCACCAATGAGGCAGATAAGGAAAACCTGGGCATTTTTCGTGTGCCATATATTTAAAATGAGGATGCACACATAAATGACTGTGGGAAGGAAGGAGTGATTTGAAGGTTGAATCCAGATACTTCGCAGAAAGAATCCATCAGCTCAGTAATTTCAGCTTAGCTTAAAAACAACAACAAAAAACTGAGAGCTGGTTTGGTTATGTCACCTAAACCTCTTCAGGAGGAGGAAATTCTGGGTCCTAAGGCCCATAATGAATAGTGAGAGCAATCACACAGACAAACCACCAAGGGAAGTGGTGAAAATTCATGCTGCCTGATTTCTTCAAGATGGGATCCTTTCCTGGAAGACATTCTAAATTCACATGGCAAGATGCAACTCGCAGGTAGAAGAAAGATATGTAAGGACTGTATTGAGCAGGTGAGACAGGAATGATGTAATGTCCTTCCTTGGTCATAAACTAGATGAATGGGGAAACCTGGGGAAGTTGGCAGGAATACATTCCTCCAGTCTACTCCCACTCATTCTTGGTTTAATAAAACCATCTCTCTAATTTTCTGTGACAGCAGTTCTTTCAGGGGCAGACATTGCCCAAATGATAAAGAAAATCCTCCAACATCACCCCAACATGCAAAGACCGTCACCCCAAAAAAATCAGTGTGACATCTCAGACGAGATCCAACGAGCCCAACTGAGATACAAAATTATTCCTCTTTCTACAGAGAAAAGAGAACAGAAATCAGAGCAAAGCAAATGATGATGAGATACCTCAGCATGGTTTTGGCCAATGTATCCAAAACAAAACATCTCTATTATTTTATGGGTAAAACGGTGGTTGTTTCAGACACTTGCAACTTTGAAGACTGGCTTCTCGCTCCCATATAAATTAGTTTGGGTCTTGTCTCTGGCTGCTTTAGCATCACGAGCATCAGAAGATTTGCATTGCTGTGGGAGCCATTGAAGACTAAGGGGATTTTTGAGGGGGGGAGGATACAAAGCCAAAAGGTGGCAGTTCCCTGCAACCTTCAGACCAAAACTGGGCTAGAATAAGTCATATTTACTGACTGCAACTGAGATACAAGTGAGTGCAACACCACCGTGGAGAAGTGTCATCCATAAAATGAGCAATGAATCATCAGTGCTAGACCCAGAAACCAATTTCAATGCTATTTTCTATCTTCTCATCAGCCCACCAAATTATTTTCTCTTACATCATTGTTACTCTATGAAAAAAAAAGTTTTTAGGGACTTACTTCACTTGGGTTGAAATTCCCATAACTTCTATCTTGCATATAATGATCTGAAATCCTTATCATGGGATCAGAAATGTTAGAAAAGACCTCTAAGATCATCTAGTCCAACAGTCAACCCTTAATGAGGCATGACTTCTTTCTTGCTTATTGCATAGGGATGATTCCCATCAAGCAACAAGACCAGATGAACAAGTCTTGAAGATGGATTTATGGTACCCCATGAAGAAAGGAAGTTAATATCAGCTCCCAATCATTCTGGACTAATTCCTTGAGACCAGGTTGCTTTCCTTTCTGCTGTGCTGCCTGTCTTCAGAAGTGCTGATGAAAACTACTTGCAAGTTCTTCTGCATCAGCTTGAAACATACTGCTCTGATATTTTGTACATTTTAACTAGAAATGTATGTGATGAAAGCAAACACATTGTCAATGGATTCATATAAATAAAAAGCTCATAGAACAGCCTTAAAAGAGGCTTAAAAATACTTTCCCATCCTTCCCAATTTTATTTATTTATTTATTTATTTTTTAGCTTGAAAGTAGAAACAAACCCCATTTTGTGTTTCACTTGTGGGTTCAGGATCACAACATCTGAATCTCATTCTATCGACTTGGAGAGTCAGTTGTCACCAGAGAGGGATGTCAACACACTTCAGACATGAGAAGGCTTGATCCAAATTCTGCCAGGATGTCACCACTTATGGTGGCTTTGCCTCATTTAGGACATGCTCCATCCCCTTCAGATGAGTACATGCAGGAGGGGGGAACATTCCATGGGACAGGGAATTCATTTTCTGAGCAAGCTGATTGAGTTAATTTACTTGGTCCCAAGATTTGCCCACCACCAGGCCCCTCCACAGTTCCATTGAGTGTATCCACTCAGCGATTAGCATCCAGCAGAGGAAATGTTCTGCTTTATTAATAGATGCAATAATGTCTGTCTTAATGAGACTCCTGTAAAAGCAATTCTAGTACTCAAGGGATTCTGGTTTTAAATAAACTTCTGTAGAAGAAGCTGGCGGGCTCAGACTAGCCAGGGACAGGGTTGCTGCTGCCATAGTGTTCCATTTTTCCTCTATTTTGGTTGGATTTCAGAGGAACTCGGTGTACACAATCTGTGAGAGACGTGTTGGACTCTGCTTCTCAGCATTTCCACTTTTTTTTTGCAGAACAAGACGACGACAATGACTACATCCTGAAGTTGAATTGTCTTGGCTTTACACATCCCCATGCTCAGCCCCAAAACATGATGGGAGACCAGGCTGCCACAACACCCACCTTAGAGCACGAGGCCAGGCTCTGCAATTTGGTGATCTGGAGCTCAGCCTTTGAAGTTAGGCAGGGTCAACCAGCAGCACTGCTGGTCATCACCTTAGAATCAATGAGGTGGGAAAAAACCACTAAGTACTTTTCCACCAATCATCACCATGCCCACTAAGCCTTGTTGGCCATCACCACTCCCTCACCTTCCTATCCTATATCCATCCTTTCCTAAAACGCTTTGCAGGCCACAACGCCAAGAAACCTTTGCAAGGGCTCCAATGGAAAACAAATCCAACTGAAGGAGCCAACAGATGGAGAGCATCTTCATTGGTGACCACAAAGTAACTCTGGTATTCCAGGAGGCCAAGACCACCATAGCCAACACACAGCCTCAACCTGAGGGTCAGCCAGGGAAAAAAAAAAAAAAAAGGTCCAACATAGAACCATAAAGATTTGAAAAGACTTTTAAGATCACATAGTCCAACCATCAGCCCACCATTAATCCACACCTGATCTGTTTCTTTCAGCCTTTCTTTTGACATACAGCCATACACAGCATTGGGTATACATCAAGATGGAGTGCTATAGTTGCTCTTACATTTCATGAGCACCCAAAAAGAACATCTGTGGCTGCTTGGGTTTGCTCAATACAGCCGACCACCACCATCACACAAAAGCACATCCAAAAAACAACATTTCCCTACAGAGCAAAATGAATCCGTGTAGTCATAATTAGACAAATATTGTTAAAGGAAAAGCTATATGCGAATGTAGACTAAACATAGCCCTTATGCCAGATAAAACTGTGTTCATTACACTGAAAGAGGAACTGTTCATGCCATAACAAATGGTCAAACATGATACTTCAGAACAAATATACATATGTACTCCATCTATATTTATAATGCTGAAAAAGCATATAAAAGCCCGATCCAGCTTCCAACGCAGTCACAAGAAAGACAAGCACTGACTTTACTGAGTGTTGGAGGAGGACATGAAACAGTAACATGACCTGGAGGATGCAGGTAAGGTCAGCTGGATGCTGGTCTTGAACCATTAAAAAGAAATATTCTTAGTGTGAGTGAACTGACTGTTCAAGCTGTTTCCTGAAACATTTGGTTTTTTGCAGTCCATACTCCCCAGCGTTAGTAAGACATTCAGGAGCACGTTCAACCTTAATTTAATTTCATAGATTCATAGAATCGTTAAAGTTGGGAAAAGACCACTAAGATAGTTGGAGGTGTTCAAGGCCAGATTGGATGGGAGCTTGGGCAGCCTGGTCTGGTATTAAATGTGGAGGTTGGTGGCCCTGCCTACGGCAGGGAGGTTGGAACTTGATGATTCTTGGGGTCCCTCCCAACCCAAGCCATTCTATGAAGAAAATCCTGTCCAACCATCAACTCATCCCCACCATACCCACTGAACCAAGTCCCTTGTATCAACTTTCCAAAGTCACCATTGGGTAACTGAGAAAAGTCTACTCTGCAGGGGGAAATGGAGAGACAGCACCTTCAGCACATCTGGAGCAATGACCCATTGGTCAGTTTTGCATCTCTGACCTGTAGGTAGCCCTACAGGAAAACAGGCTCACAAACATTGGAAATCTGAGGGCAACCTCACTTCTTCCCTTCCCTGCTCTCGTATTCTTCCTGCACAAACTTTTATTGTTTGTATTTTATCAGATCAAAATTGCACATCAGCAGATTAATCAGCAGGCAGGAAGGTGCTGTAAATCAGAATTTGAACACAGTCACCTGTTGTGGAGCAAAGCTTTCATTGCCAGCTGGGATAAATTGAAAATCTCACCCATGTAAGAGAGGAAGGAGACCTTCAGAAAGAAATATTAGCCAGAAAGCAGTTTGCTGTTCATTCACTTTACACCCTCTTTGCTGTCACGGTCAATCATTTTAAAATGCAAAGATTGGGCATTTATAAGACAGCAAGGCTATCCAGGCACTATCATTTCCAATTGCAACATTTGGGGAGATGTAGTAGAATTTATGTTCAGGATTCTCAGCCCATTTCTGTTGGGATGCTGGCAGGGGGATAATGCACACAGCGTATTAACCTCTCTATTTCACCAGAAGTGCCTCAGACTGCTGTCTGAAGCCTTCAACACGTGAAGAGAAGCCAAATGAACCCCCAAGACATCGCCTTAAGAAGTTTAAACGTCAGCAAAGATCATAACTGTGAGCATCTACAATTACCTGTGAGAGAGATGCCAAGGAGCCACCCAAACCACCTGGATACCCATTGCTTCCACATATCTCTCCCAGTTATGAATATTGCTGAAGACTTATTCTAGTTACACTCCAAGACTTTATATTGCCATTTTTGACTCACCATCCCCTTGCAAGGATCCAGCCTGCTCCTCACTCCCGGATTGAAGCCAAGGGAAGCGTCCTCCTCCATTGCACACTGCAAGAAGTGCTTCTCTGAGGCTGTGATAAGATGAAAAAGAGGGGAAAAAATAAAAGGGAAGGGAAAAAAAAAAACCAAAAACAAACACACAAAAGAGAGGAGGGGAAAGGAAAAAAAGAGGGGAGGAGGAAGGAGAAAAGGGAGGAGGGGATCATAAAGATCACATAGTTTATAAATCGTAAAGTATATATATACATATATACCTTCACAGACCTTTTCTATGCTCAAACGCAGGCCTCAAAAGAGAACTTTATGAGAGCTCAGCTGAAGTTAAAGCACAGTGAGGAAGGAGAGATTGGTTCCTGGAGCAGAATGGGAGAACCAGGAGCACAGCTGAGCTGCATCAGCCCCTTAGAGTGCTGCAGCTCCTTCCTGAAGCCATAAAGAAAATAAATACAAAATGCTAATCATAATAAAGAAAGGAATAAATAAGTAGAAGCTAAGGGGAATTGGGGGAAGGAATCCGCAAAAGAAAAGGCTAGAAGGAGAACGACCTCCCCTGCTATTAAATAGGTGGAGGTGGGTGTTGTAACTGCGTGGTGGGGTTGGAAGGGAACAGTGGAGACACATCGCTCCCCTCCCCCCCATCCCCCTGCTCGGGGCGGAGGGCAGAAGGAGGTCAGGATGAGCACAAACCACCGGCTGAAGCAAAAGGGGCACAGGATGGAGCCACACAGTTACATTTTCCAGCCAGCTGCATAGGATTTCATTAATTCCTCCGGCTCTCTCGCCTTTCGAGATAAAGATGACCCATACAGAAGCTAATTGCTTTAATAATCACTTAACGACTCGCTAAGTGCTCCCAACCCACCCATCTCCACCCCGGGACAGGTGCAGCTCCCACTCCCACCAAGAGCTTTAGGTTTCACACCATAAGCAGAGCACTTGGTGCCAACACCGAACAGTTGCTAAAAGTTGACTCCAGGACACGCTGGGTTTGCTGAGGAGCTGATTCCTGGAGCAGGCAGTGGAATCTTTCAGACCTCTCCTCAAGTCTAGCCATCACTTTAGATCAGGCATCCCCATCATGCCTGCTAAATCATAGAGTCATTAAGGTTGGAAAAGACCTTTTAATATCCCCAAGCCTGACTCCAACCCATCCCACCATGCCCACTGACCACATCCCTCAGTGCAACATCTCCATGGTTCTGGAACACCCCCAGGCATGGGGACCCCACCGCTCTCTTGGCAGGCCTGTGCTTCAATATTCAACCTGAATAGATCCAAAAAGAATCATGGAATCGTTGAAGTTGGAAAATGCCACGAAGATCATCATGGAATCGTAAGAATCATGAAGGTTGGAAAAGACCTCCAAGGTCGTCCAGTCCAACTGTCCACCTGCCACCAATATTTCCCTGCTAAGCCATGTCTGTTAGTGTAATATCTACGTCTTTCTTGAACACAACAAGTCCAGCCATCAACCTATTGCCCATTAAACACTCGGTGCCACAAATAGGGTCCTCTCTCCTCTTTACCCAGCCTGTGTCTCTCACTGGGGAAGAGCAGAAGCTTTGGGCAGAAATGAGGTGTCCCAGAGCTCACCAAACCTTCAGGACTGCAGAGAACGAGCACCTGGGTGCTCTGACTGAGTCCTGTTGGGCTCTGAGCATCTCCAGGTATGGAGACTTCACATCTCTGGGCAACTCGGTTCAGCATGTGTCCTCTTCCCTAGGAAAAAAAAAAAGTATTTCTTATTTCAAAGGGGGAATTTCCTGTATTGAAATCCATGCCATGGAGGCTGACACACGTCTCCAGACTGGTGCAAAAAAAACCCATTTATGGGGTCCCAGGACGTGATGTCACCCATGGACCCCAAGGCAGCCACAAGCCCTTCGAGATGCAGACAAGAGGCTGGGAGGTTCAACTCTTTTTACGACAGGAGTCTACAAAACAGCCACGTGGATTATTTTTTTTATTTTATTTTTATTTTTTAAGATCACAAAATACACAACATTCATTTTAATATGCAACACATGATATTATATACATATTAAAAACCACATGACTGAAACACATGTTCACACGGCACCGATTTCATAAGGAAAAAAACCCCACAAGTGCTTTTTTTGTTTTCTTCTTTTAATATTAAAAACAACTGTGATAAAACATATTAATATTTTTCCAGACGATGTTTACAATAGAGAGGAAAAAAAAATCATATTTTACTAAATAACAAATATTTAACAACAAAACTTTATACTAAATATCTATTTTGAATTATAACAAAAATAGTACTTATAATAGTTTATAAAGACAGACAAAAAATAATAATAACTGTGTATAAAATAACATTATAGCGAATTGGAACTGTGCTAAGAAAAAAAAAAACACAACATAATTCTGAGATTCAAAGTGCTTTATTCTGCAAACCCACTGCAGCAACATCTTTTTTAGTCAAGTTATATTAGTTAGGAATGGCAAAACAAAAGCCTGGCTTACTGATGCCTAGATTAATTACACACACACATTATATATACACATGGTGTAAGCATATATATATAATGGATGTATGCATCTGACATTACCACTCTCCAGTCAACCACTCACTCAAAAGCATGTTTGGTTTTTCACTTTGTAACTGGAAGTTCAAATCACAGTTGAACCAAACCCTCCACTGGCCGCCCTTCACTGAGTCCATCCCAAATTCACCCCAGACATCTCACCCATGGGAGCATGGCATGAAGCTACCGCTGAACTTGAGGCTGAACCTCTGGCCCTTGTTGGCCGTCCCATCTCCATCTCTCCCATTTTTCCACCTCCTCTCTCCCCCAGCCACAGTTTCCCCCCCCTAGTATGTCTGGGGGACTCCTGGCTGTGGGTTCCTGGTGTGTTTTCATCCTGCATCCTCCACCTCCTGCCCCATCTCCATGCCCTACACGTGTTCATCATCAGCCAACACCATGGACCATGACCCTTGCATGCTGCAAACCTTTCTCTACACACTTGCCCACGGGAAACTCACCCATTCTCATTGCATTCAGGTTATGTTCTCCTTTGCTTCCTGTCGGGATTCTCATTGCAATTAAGCCCCTTTTATCTCTGGAAATGTTTTCTCTCCAATGCCTGAAGTCTCACTAGTGCCTAGCATTTCCCTTGGAGTTCCCATGTCAGCAAACTGGCTGATCCTCCACTCCAGGGACACAGTGCCCAGGTGGCACATAACACTCAGACCTCCCTCTTGGGTTTGGCACATTGCTTACCGACTAGAAGGCAAGACCCGGACCTCAATGGCATCCTTTAGAGGACTGGGAGCTTTACATGGGGTGAAATCCACCTTAAAATCAAGTCGTGCTCCCTGGTGTGAGTGGAGACCATCCATTGGGGTGCTCTTGGGGGTTTCTGGCAGCTTGGCTGACCCAACCTCAAGTGCTTCCCCCAGCTAAAACTCTGCCTCCCTGCTCCTCACCCCACCAGATGACGATGGCAGAGGCAGCCATCATCATTGCTCACCCACACATCCTTTGACCTTCCAACGAGGCACCCACTCATCAAGAGCACAACCTGCAAAGCAACCTGGTAAGCGACATCTGCCCCCTCATCCTTCCCATTTCAGCCCCTTCGACTTATCTGGACACCTTTAAAGCCAAAAGCCAAGCTGCCCACCCCAACATGAGATCTTTCCCCACCACCCCACAGTCCTCATCCTTACCTCATCCTCCATGGTAGGAGATGGGAGAGAGAAGAAGGCTGCTTGGATCTTCCCCGAGATGAAGGGCCTCCAATCCCAATGGGATCTCCCAACCTGATGCTCAGGTTGAACCAAACACCAGCCTTTGCTCTGCACCTGCATGTGAGGCCACGTCTGCTTTCAACACAACCCGCCTGTCTCATGCAACACATGGAAGCCTTTCTCATGCCAGTAAAATAAATCAAATCAAACCAAATAAACCCGCCCAGCATATGAAGCTCATGATACCTTGTGCTTCACATGCATTGGGCACAGCCCTTCTTTCCTTCCTGCAGAGCTCTCCCATCGCCAACCAAAACCCAGACACGAGACAAACGATGCGGACGGTGGCTTATTGATAGAGATCACCTTTAATGCAAAAATACCTCCGGTGGAAGAGGGTGCACCCAAACAGAACAGCTCAGTGCACACAGAGCTGCAGCAGATCGTGGAGGTGCCCACACCCTGAGGGAGAGCAAAGGCACCAAAATGCCCCCAAAGGGATGCCTCTGCGTGGGGAAGGGGGAGCGGTGCACACAGGATGTGTAGCAGCAGCAGGAAACTCGAGGAGAAAAAAAAAAAAGAAGCTCCCCCCACCCCAAACCACACTCATCTGAGGCTTTGGAGAGACGGCTCAGCCTCAGACGAGGCACCACAGGGTTTTTTGGTCCCTCGGCGGAGGCGAAAGGGCAGCGCTCCCCCAAACCTGCCCAAATGGGTGGGACGGGAACGGGCATCGCTCGTCTCCCCTTCGCCCAGGGCAGCCCCCAGAGCCCCGAAATAATAATAAAAAAAAAAACAAAAACAAATACAACCAAACAAACGAACGACAACAACAACAACAAAAATAAAACACTGTTATCACCAGCTAATTTAACACTGTTAAAAACAAGCTTGGCGGGCCACGCTGGGCCACCAGACCACTGGCTGCCAGCTGGTTCTCAAAGCCTTTCCCACCATCGGGGCTTTGCAGCGCTCTTCCTGGCAGCAGAAGTGTTTTATAGATATTTATATATATATATTTATAATATTTAGATACTGTGTATGGTCAGACAGTCCCAGTTCTACTCGGGATTCACAACTCTTCCTCTTTCTGGAGGAAGCGAGAGGCACGATGCCACCCCAAGCTCCTCCATGCCCGGAGCAGAAGGATTTTGGCAGCTTTGCCAGTGGAGGAAACAGTCCCAACCTGGAGGCTCTGCCAAGTGAGCGTCGTGGAGAAGCTCCTCATTCCTCTCCCCTCCTGTTCATCTCCCTGTCCCCACCCCACCCCTCCATCCCCAGCCGCCCATCCCTGGTGGGCTCTACACAGTGGCCCCCAACATGACGTCCGTCCCCGTCAGGATCTCGTTCTGGTTGGAATCCAGTCCGAAGAATTTAACCTTGAGTCCGTCGACTGGGTGGACCACGGGCACCAAGGTGATTTTGGGGAAAGTCCTGGTGGCCAGCTCGAAGCGGCTGGTGCTGGCCAGCTCGATGGCCAAGGCCTTGAGGAAGAGCTTGGCCAAGTGTTTGCCCAGACAGGTCCGTACACCCCCTCCAAAGGGGAGGTAGTGGAACCTGCCCTCCTTGTCCTCGCTGCGGCCCTGCCCGAAGCGGTCGGGGTCGAAGACATCCACATCCTTAAAGACAGGGGCGGTGTCATGGGTGTCCCGGATGCTGTACATCACGCTCCAGCCCTTGGGGATCTGGAAACCCTATGGAGGAAAGGGGAGAAGGGAAGAGAAGAGCAGAGAGGGTCAACAGGGAGTGGGAGCAGGAGGATAGCTTTAGAATTGTAGAACCATTCAGGATGGAAAATACCTCTATAATCACCAAGTCCAAGCCCAACCCATCTCCACTGTGCCCACTGACCACATCCCTCAGTGCCACATCTCCACAGTTCTGGAACATTTCCGGGGATGGTGACCCCACCACTCCCTGAGCTGTGCCAGTGGCTGTCCACTCTTTCAGAGTAGAAATTTCTCCTAATATCCAACCTGACCCTTCCCTTGCACAACTTGAGGCCATGACCTCTCATCCTATTGCTGTTACCTGAGAGCAGAGGCTGACCTCCACCTCGCTTTCTCCTTTCAGACAGCCATAAAGTCTCTCCTGAGAGTCCTGTTCTCCAGACTGAACCATCCCATTCTATTGGAAGCACCACGGCAGTCCCCAGTTTGACATCCCAAGTGAGTATAATCTCTGTCCACTTTCTGAATCTGCAACTCCACCCGCCGCCACCATCGGAACCAAATTTATCATTCCCAGCCCTCCTCTAAACCAGTTCCAAGCACGCTTTGCATAAGACACAACCACATGGCAATACTCACATCCAGCTCAAAGGTCTGCAGCACCGTCCGGTACCCTCCAGAGATGGGGGTAAAGAGTCGAAGCACCTCCTTGATGACACAGTCCAGGTAGTGAAGGCCACTGATGTTGTCGAGGCGCAGGGAGCCCTCGCAGATGCAGCCGTTGTGAAGGATGCCTTTGCTGCGCAGCTCCTCCCGCAGCTTCTCCAGCACCCGCGGGTGTTTGAGCAGCTGCATGATGAGAGAGGTGCTGGCGCTGGCTGTGGTGGCGTAGGCGGCGAAGATGAGCTCCAGGGTACCATCCTGAAAGGGGATAAGAGAAAACAGGTGAGGCTGGAAGGACATACAGACAGACAGCCATAGTATGATGGAATAGGCGTGTGGGCCGTAGCAAGCTGCCATGGGTCATTCTTGCCCCTGCATCCCAGGCAACAATGGACATTGGACATCAGAGAGCTGGAGCACCACTGCTATGAATAAAAGTTGATGGAATTGGGCTCGTTTAGCTTAGAGAAGAGAAGGCTCTGGGGAGACCTCATTGTGGCCTTCCAGTAACTTGAAGGGAACTTATAAACAGGAGGGGGAATGGGTATGAGGGTGGATAGTGATAGGACAAGAGAAAATGGTTTTAAACTGAGACAGGGGAGGTTTAGGTTTGATAATAGGAGGAAGTTCTTCACCCAGAGGGTGGTGAAGCACTGGAACAGGTTGCCCAAGGAGGCTGTGGATGCCCCATTCCTGGAGGCATTCAAGGCCAGGCTGGATGCGGCTCTGGGCAGCCTGGTCTGGTGATCGGCAACCCTGCACATAGCAGGGGGATGAAACCAGATTGTCATTGTGGTCCATTCCATTGTTGGTCCATGGCCAACCCAGGCCATTCTACAATTCTATGATTTGGTTCAGGACCAGAAGAGGCCAGGTGGATGCTCAAAGGCTGGAGCACTTCTGCTACGGGAACAGGCTGAGAGCAGGGGGTGTTCAGCCTGGGAATCATAGAATCATTGAGGTTGGAAAAGATCTCTAAGATCACCAAGTCCAACTCCAACCCATCCCACTGTGCTCACTGACTATGTCACTCAATGCCACATCTTCACTGTTTTTGAACACCTCCAGGGACTGTGACTCCACCACTCCCTGGGCAGCTGTGCCAGTGCCTGACCAAGCATTGGAAGAAAACAAGGCATCAGGGAGACCCCATTTCAGCCTTCCAGTACTTGAAGGGAGCTTATAAATAAGAGGGAAAGTGGCTTTTTACATAGTCTGATAGTGATAGGATAATGGGGAATGGTTTTAAGCTAAAAGAGAAGAGATTCGGGTTAGACGTTAAGAAGAAATTCCTTACTCAAAGAGCAAGGAGGCACAGGCTGCCCTGAGAGCTGTGGGTGCTCCATCCCTGTAGAAGCCCAAGGCCATGGATGGTGCTCTGGGCAGACTGAGGTGATGGGCAGTAATCAGCCCATGGCAGGGGATGGGGCTGAGTGGGCTTCAAGGTCCCTTCAAACCCCATATATTCTGTGATTCTGTGACTCTAAGATAAGTGATGATGCTGTGAGTCTGCTGCAAATAATAAGCTGTCATGGGCTCATACACATAAAGAGGGGATTGCACAGGTAGAGAGGTGAAGTTGATCAGGGCTGAAAGCTTCAGCAAGCTTATATGTTCTTTTGGTATTCGCTGGCAGTGCTTTTAATAAGGGAAGAGCATAATCTGCAAATAAATACAGCCTGTGGGAAAGCAACTGGCTCGTTGGCACCACCAGGGTGTGGGATCTACAAACACAGTGGGGACCCCCAGGTCTGAAAACCCATCCCAGCTCTGCCCCCCCAAAATCCCCCATACATCAGCTTTGCTGTTGGGGAAGCCCCCAGGTGGCCATGGGAAGATCTTTACCTTCAGCTCCTGCATGGTGAGCTCCTTGCCGTGTTCTTTGCCGCTCTCTATCAGGATATCCAGCGCGTCGGCGTAGTCCTTACCCTGTGTGTTCTGCAGTTTCTCCTGGATGGCTTTCTCCAGCCCCTTCTGCAGTGTCTCACGTGCCCGGATGCCCTGTGGAGCAGGAACCATCAGACCCCGTAGTTCTCAACACCATCACTGCCATCCCCACCCTGTATATCTCCAGCATATGCAGAGGAGATGTGCTCAAGCAGGATGCGGCTACGGAATCAAACTGCTGTTGCAAGTGCTCAGACAGGAGTACAAAAATGCTGGAGTCATTCCCCAGCCAGGAGAAGCAAGCCTTAAGCATATAAGATTACAGGCATCAGTACTCATGACCGCCGTGCAAATGGCAGTTGTGATGTGGGAGCCCCAGTTCTGCAGTAGTTCACAGCCCTCCTTCTTTCCTGGGATACAAGAAGTCCCTGGGAAAACTGCCTCTTTAAGGAAGGCCAATTCATCCAAGAGGATCCTCTTCCTGGAAGGAGAATGGGCTTCCCAAACAATTTTAGTGCTTGGCCTCCCTAACGCAAATCCAACCTTTTGGGGCTGCCAGCGATTGGGTTCATTCAAGAGGTTAAATAACAATACCAACATCTGTGGTGACAGTTACAAAAAAAAACCAAAAGATTGAAAAAAAATTACAGTATGTTACCAATATTCGTGAAGAAAAATAAAAACTGAACAGATTTTTTTGTTATGTTTTCATTTCGCATCTTTGCGTAGAAGAATCTTTTGCCTAGAAGAACTGGAGCTGTTATTCAAAGGGCTACCACTCTGTTAAGCCCAGTTGGCAGGCAGTGCATCGATAGCAGAAGGCTCCCACAAACAAACAAACAAAAGTCAACCAAGTGATGCTGTGAGGTAAATAACCCAATAAACCTGAGCAAATCACAACCACACTCCCCACTGCATTGAGCCATGGAGCACCCAGTGCTCTGAAGAACAATCCATGAATGCATCTCCCTCTCCACTCTACCAAAACAGAACTTTGTAGCCCAAAAGACATCAGATGGTGAGAGACATCCCCACCAAGAACACACAGAGGTAGGGATTACCCATTGTCCCACTAATCCCATATCGATGCTACTGGCTAGGGGAGGGCTCAGCCCAAATCCCTTACCCTCCTGTAGCCACTGAAGGGCAGATCCACAGGCAAGGAGAAGACATTCTCCACAAACTGCTGGTAGACCTCGAAGAGACGGTTGAGCTCCTCGTCGGGGATGCGGAAGCCCAGCAGGACGCGGATGGCCATGCGGAAGGTGAGCTTCTGGGCCTCGTGGTAGACGTTGATGGGATCGGGGTTGCTGCTCCAAGCCCGCAGGGTGTCCTTGATCACCAGCTGGATCTTGGGGAGATAGCTCTCCAGAGCCTCGTGGCTGAAGATTTTGGAGAAAACCTACAGAAGAATGAGCAGAGGATTCTATGGAGCCCCAACATCCTTCTCTTTGCCTCCTCTAATAGCCCACTTCTGCCCATAGAAATGAACATCACAGATCCCCCATGCTAAGCAGATTTAGCATCATCTGGTATTTATCATCCAGAGTCACCAGTTTCTAAAATAGCTGCCAAGAAGGGCTGATAAGGATCCTCCATGGGCAATCCTCCCTAGGCTGATTCTCATCAGCAGCAACAACATGGATCCCCACAGTCTCCCTCCAGCAGCGAGCAGAGGATGGGAGGATGGAGACCACACAGAGGGTGGTGATGCACTGGAACAGGTTGCCCAAGGAGGTTGTGGATGCCCCATCCCCTGGAGGCATTCAAGGCCAGGCTGGATGTGGCTCTGGGCAGCCTGGTCTGGTGACTGGCAACCCTGCACATAGCAGGGGGTTGAAACCAGATGATCATTGTGGTCCTTTTCAACCCAGGCCATCCTATGATTCTGTGATATGAAATAGCGCACCATACAGAGAGCAAGATGGAAGGAGATGGAAGGAGAACTTTCTGTAGCTCCACACATCCCAGTTCCCAGCTCCATCCATCCCATGAGCTGGATGCTACAAATGGAGCTCTTCCATGCGGATTCTAATTGTTGGGTTGTGCGCAAGCGCACACAAAGGTTTTCATAGAATCATAGACCGGTTGGGTTGGACAGGAGCTTAAAGATAATCCAGTTCTAACCACTTCATAGAACCACAGAATGGCCTGTGTTGAAAAGGACCACAATGATCACTTAGTTTCAACCCCCTGCTATGTGCAGGGTCACCAACCAGCAGATCAGGCTGCCCAGAGCCACATCCAGCCTGGCCCTGAATGCCTGCAGGGATGGGGCATCCACAACCTCCTTGGGCAACCCGTTCCACGTGCTGTGGGCTGGTTGGCCCCCCACCAGCTCAAGTCGCCCAGGGCCCATCCAACCTGGCCTTGAACACCTCCATGGATGAGGGAATTCCTTCCAGGCCTTTAGGACCTCTTCAAAACCTGGCTGAACTTTGGGGAGAAGAGGCACGCACGCACGCAGAGGCTGCGATCGCACAAGACTCATTTCCTTGGGAAGCCGGGCTAAAAACTGATGTCAGCAGACACTATTAATTTAAGCTCTGCGAGTAAACACAGCTCAGGAGCGAGCCTCCCCAGGCCCCCATGCTAACGGCTCCTTCCTCCAATTTGGGCCCGAGCCCGCTTGTTGCGCGAGGAGCTGAGAAATGCCAGGAATGTCCCCCATCCCTCCCCCCCCCCATCAGCGCAGCCCCACAGCACGCGCTTTCATTCGGCATCCCCGCCGCATCCCTCCCAGAGTGCACCGGAGGAAAAAGTGCTGTTTGTTTATTTTTTATTAACCTCCCCACACGGCGGGCTTGCACGCACGCACCGCCGCATGCATGCCAGGCCTCCGGGAGAAATCAAATGAAAGCCAGCTCCCCAGGAGTGAGCCGAGAGCCTTCACCGGTGGCCGGGTTCCTGAGGGGGGCTGCAAAGTTATCAAACCCAGGAGAAAAGGAGAAAAACCAAAAACCCCCTCTCTTTCCATGAGCGCCGAAGCTGTAAATGTGAGAATTTCCTCCGCAGTCAGCACTCAAAAGGGAAAGGTAACATTTTCCTGGCGGCGACCCCTCCGTTGCTCAAGCGCGGCGTTCAGCTGGGAGGTTGTTTGGTGAAATAACACCTCTGTCCCCTAGCAGGGAAGGTGGGAGGATCGACAATTGCTGCTTCATAACTTACTGCCTGAGCTGAGAATCTTCATCACAGAATGGCCTGGGTTGAAAAGGATCACAATGCTCATCTAGTTTCACCCCCCTCCTATCTGCAGGGTCGCCAAGCACCAGACCAGGCTGCCCAGGGCCACATCCAGCCTGGCCTTGAATGCTTCCAGGGCTGAGACCTGGGTAGAACTCATCACACCCCACATGTAGGGGCAGGAATAGCAGTATGTATGTGGGAGGAGGGCTGGGAAGGAGAGAGAAGACATGAGGGGATAAAGAAGATGCAAGAGGACAAGCAGACAGATGTGCCTACAGACAGACAGCCGTCCCGCTTGTCTATGAAGGAATGAATGAATGAATGGAGCCAGGAAATGAATGAACCACGGGGAGGGCTGAATGAACAAGCCGTGGAGTGACCATGAAGAGGGTGAGAGATGATTTGGCTGCCACTTTTGGTGCTCATCTGCACTTCAGTGCCCCTCTGCACTTCCAGAGCTATTTTTAAGCCTAGAAGGAGCAGTGATATTCAGGCAGAGCTGACAGTGCGTGTGCACTGAGGTGGGAGAAGCAACTCCCAATCTGGTGCAAACCCCATCCTTCCTCATCCCTGCCCAGCATCTCTCCTAGCAAGGGACGAACCCCACAGTCCCAGGAACACCTCTGGTCCTGTTGTGCCAAATCATCCCAAAGAGCAACAGCAGAGGAGGAAACCCTCAAAGAGAGAAAAGGAGCCCCTGCCGAAGGGTCAGCAGCCTGAAAACAGTGAGCATTTAGAATTGGTGAGTTTGGGTCTTTTTCTTTTGCCTTTTTCTTTTTGAGCTGTCCTTTTGCTATGGGGCTGCTCCGGTCCCATCCGGCTGCAAACCTGGCGTCGCTGCGCTCCACGCTGCCTAATCCCAGATGTCAGCAGATCCTTCCCCAGCCAGACACAAGTCTGGATCCCCTTCCAGTCACCTCCAGTTCAACCCTGCATCTTTCCAGTTGATTAAAAAGGAGGAAAAGGCAGCCAGCTTTCCCTGACAGCCATCGCAGCGCTTCTAGCCTAAAATCCCTGCGCCCTCTAGTGAAGCCCAACCAAGGAGCAGCGCTGCAAAAAGTTCCTCCCGAGCAGCCAAGAAGCAAAAAACAGCACTAAGTGAGGGTACCTGTAAAAAAGACGGGGTCGGTAGCATCTGCTGGAGATGCTAAGAGGAGCCCTCGTGTTTTGCACATCTTTGGTACGGCCGCAAAAAACCACCCTTGGGGGATTCTGTTTGCTGTGGGGGTAACGCTCACACCCACCCACATTTGCCCAGGGAGACCCCAGCTCTCAGCTGGAAACTTCCGAATCCGTCTCACAGTGCAAACAGGATATTTAAAGATTTATGGCTTTCCTAAGGCAGAAAATTCCTTCCCGGTGCCTCAGCTCCTCCATCCCCTGCAGAGGTGGCAGCGAGCAGCCCCCGGTCCTGCATGGAAAATACCCCATCCCCATCCTTAAACCCTACCAAAGAGGAGGGGACATTCAAGTGAAACTTAGAAAAAGACTCACTCAGCAGCTAGGATGAAGAATAATTAGCAGGAATGATGCTCAGCACTGGCCAAGCCTTCCCATCCAAGCACAACCATCATAACAAAGAGGAAAAGAGTTTTTCATTCTTCCCCTCCAGGAAGAGAATGTGGGATCTGACACCCACACCTCATCCAGCCTGGCTGCTCAGAGCTGCTACCCAGCAGAATGAAGGCATGATTGGCACAGAGATGCTTTTACAACCAATTGGCTACCCATAGGGCTTGGTGTGTGTTAGGAAAGCATCCCAAGCAATGTCCCAACACAGACCACGCTCTCTCTCTCTCTATATCTCAGATTGGATGTTAGGAAATGTTTTTCCTCCCATAGATTGGGCAGGCACTGGTGCACAGGCTGCCTATAGAGGCTGTAGATGCTCCATTCCTGGAGGTGTTCAAAGCCAGGTTGGATGGGGCCCTGGGCAGCCTGGTCTAGTATTAGATATAGAATTTGGTTGCCCTGCCTGTGACAGGGAGGTTGAAACTTGATGATCCTTGAGGTCCATTCCAATCCAAGCCATTCTATGATACTATGATCCCTCCCCATGTTAAGATAAGGGGAAGAAGCATGTCCAAATGCAGGATATCTCTTGCCCCTGCCATTTTCCTGCCATCCTCCCATCATGGGAGAAACCTGCACTCATTTAGAGGGAAAAGCCACATTTTTCTGCTCCTGCCCTCTGAAATGAGCAGCACTCCGTAATGCACAGACAGAAAAGAAGCAAGACAACGTAGATCTATCTCAGCATCCCATCTGCCTCCCCTCAAAATAATAATAATAATCCCAATGTCAGCACCAGCAGAATGCAGTTACACTCAGCAACTGAGGCTGTCTGACCCTCATTATGGGGTTACCTAAACATGCTGTGGTTCTTCAGCACCTATGAGCCCACATCACCCCCTTTTCTGGTCCATACCCATTCATTCATGGGGAAGCAGTGTATCTGGGGACAGCAAAAAAAATCACTTCATGCACTGTCACCACTCCTCAAATTGGAAACTGAACACAAGGAGGGAGAGAAAGAGAAGATATCAGCGGAGAGTCTGGCAAAAAACTGAGCGGGGAGGGAAGCACCTGCCCCATGACATAGCCCACTCCATCCCAAAGAAATAAATGTGACTTTACAAGCATGCTTTGGCATGGCAGCAATAGGGGAAGATGCTTGGAAAAGCCCTTCCTCCAGCTGCAGGGAAATCTCAGCTCTGCCACCAAAATCCTGAGGACAGCTTTGCGAGATTTCAATGCATCATACCAGGATGAGAATACACAGAATTACTATGGTCGGCCAAGAGCTCAAAGACCAACCCCAACCCATCCCACCATGCTCACTGACCACGTCCCTCAGTGCCACATCTCCGTGGCTCTGAAGCACCTCCAGGGATGGCGACTCTATCATTCCCCCGGGCAGCTGTGCCAATGGCTGACTGCTCTTTGGAAGAACAACGTCCTGATACCCAACAAGAACCTCACCCAGCACAACTTACTGCCATCACATTTCATCCTGCAGGCCATCTGTGAAGACTCTCCTGGCTTCAGACCGAACCCAAAGAGATGACAGAGCCTCAGGTGGCACTGGGGCTGCATCGCATTCAGCCTCAGCACAGCTCCTCGGAGCAGGGTTGGAGCACTCAGGACATTTATATTTCAGCCAGGAGCGCCTGCACTTTGCTTTTTTTTCTTTTTTTTTGGCCTTTTTTTTTTTTTTTTTTTTAATCCATTGGAATGACTCTGGATTTACACCGCTGTAGATGACAGCACTATTTGGTCTAAAGTCAATGAGCCAACCTAGCCGACAAATTCTTCCCCAACCGGAGCCCTTCAACATCAATGAGAGCCTTTTTCTCCTGCCCCGGCGCCTTTTGCCCGTGGGTTACAGCTCTCAGGGCAGCAGCCTGTGATGGAGAGAAGGGGCTCAATGCCAACGTGCTGAGAGGACGCCTGATCCAGCTGGACCCCAGCCCACAGATCTGACCCGATGGGCGATATGGGTGGGCCGGGCTGGAAAGAGGACGGCTCCGATTCCTACTGGGGAGGGTGGCGAGGTGGGGTGGGGGGATGCCAAAAAGTAATCAACGTCTCTTAACAGCATGGGTGAGGGGGTTTGGCAGCAGGGAAGCAGCACCCGCTGTTCCCATCCCTCCTTCCTCCACCCTCCCTCCCTCCCCCCAGCCCTGCCCACAGCAGCTGGTTTATATTTGGTTGTAAATTTATGGCCCCTTTTGTGTTCTTAATCCTCTCGCAAACTATATTAAAGCCTCAGACCTTTCTACTTGGTGCTAATAAGCTCAACACTTGTATGCCTCCGAGGCAGAACATTAATTGTGGTGTGTTAATGAATGATGTAGTTTTGGACAGTGAGACAAAACAGGCCGTTTCTCTGCACCACTGTCTGCTTCCTCCTCGAGTCTCTGGGTCTGGGACGTCTACCCAGCCCACGGACTCCTTTTATTTTATTCTGTCTTTTCCTTTTTTTAAGCCAGCCGGGCCTATTTTGGGATTACGATGCTGGAACACAGCACGAATCTGGCCAGTCCAGAGCTCTCCTGCCAAGTCTGAGTGCTCCCAAGGAACATCAGCATCCCACCTTCCCCTGCCCTGCTGCACTGCCAGCATTGGGAGACTCCTTCCCTTGCCCTAAAGCTGCCCATTCCCAGTTCCCATTCCCTTCTGCATTCAGATGCTGTGCAGCATCACAGGAGCACCTCACGTCAGCTTCCCCACAACCTCCCAACATCCATTCCACCCTCAAATGGTTGGGAGGGACATAAAGATCATAAAATAGCCAGAGTTAGATGGGACCCGTAAGGATCATCGAGTTTCAGCTCCTGCTGTACACAGGGCTGCCACAAATCCCAATCCCAGGGTTGCCTTAAATCTCATAAAGCCAGAATGCATGTTACCCTTTGCACAGTTTGCCTTGCCTTTGCTGCAGGTCATGGAGACCCAAGGATCCACACTTCCAAAACACATGTAAGGCCAAAAAGCAAAGCACGCTGATCGGGGTTTCGTGAATAGGAACTGAGGGCATCCATGGGGAAAGATGTGGACCGAATGTGAGCAGCCACGTTAGGACAGGGTCCCACCCAGGTTCAGACAGCAGAGGTGGCATGGCTCTGCCACCAAAAAGAGCAGGATGGGAGAGAACCAAGGCACTATCCCCAGTCACCCATCCTCTATAGGTCCCTATAGAACAGCAGCTTCCTCCCTGTGGACCACCCTCATCAGGGATGATGCGCATCCTTCCCCCTATGGCATCCACAATAGAATCCTAGAATGGCCTGGGTTGAAAAGGACCACAGTGATCATCTAGTTTCAACCCCCTGCTATATGCAGGGTTGCCACAACCGGACCAGGCTGCCCAAAGACGCATCCAGACTGGCTTTGAATGCCTCCAGGGATGGGGCACCACCTCCAAGCCACAGCCATATAGCTGCTCCTCCCCACAAGGTGATCTGGGGACAAAAGTGCCATGACGAAAGAACAAACTGCCCTCACTGCAGCACGGGTGGCCCCAATCCACCTCCAGCATCATCAACTCTGTGTCCCACAGCGGGGTAACAACCCCCCAGCAGACATCTATCTCAAAAAGGAGGCTGAAGGGTTTGAGGTTGCTTTGTTTTATTGCTTGTAAACTGTTCTTATCGAGCAGCTTCATCTGGAGCCAAGCACAGAGCCAGCACTAACGACATCTGCAATAAAGGCCATGATGCATGCAAGCCCTGCTGCCCACTCCACAAGCCATCATCTTCCTATCTCTATCCCTGCTCCAGTGACACTTGGAGAACCCATATATCCCAAAATAAAACCTTTCTCCAGTTTGTTTTAACTTGAACAGCTTGCTGGAGGGCAGAAGTAATACACAGAGGACAGGAGAGCAGAGTTGCCATAGGTATAATCTGGTTAATATGGCTCTGCTCCTCCTGAGCACCTATTGAGGAGCTTGTATTCTTGTCTCAATGGCAATCTGTCCCAGCAAGAGGAGAGCTCAGCTGGATGGCCAAGGAATGATGAAGGAACATCTGGGCTCTGAATCTTTGAGCATTTCCCCTTGATAACAGCATCCTTACTGAGGGCTTCTGCCTACAGGTTTTGCTCAGCTCCCTGCAAGAAAATACAGAGCAGGAACCCAAGAGAACAACCTACAAGGAAGCAGCAAGCTGAAATGCCAAACGTGGTGCTTCCTCCTCACTGCTGGGACAGGGAGAGCTGAATTAGCAACCAATTAACAGCAGCAGAAGCTCAGGGCTAACGAACTCAAAAAGTGCTGCTGATTTCTGTTGTTTGGAGGCACCTGGCCTGGAAAAGAAATTTGAATCAGTCACATTGCCATCTGACTGGGAGAAAAGAGAGATGTTTTCTTCCTGTTAGAAGTTGGTTTGCCCTATCTCTGGATGCACATCTCAGGCCAAGGTGAGGGGTGGTTGGCACAGGGGAAAGGGTGCAGATGCTCAGTGCCATAATAGCAGTAATGCAGAGGGGACCAAGTAGAGGAATGGGAGTAATATCTCACTTTGCAAGGAAAGTGAAGCAACCAATTGAGCCCATCACACCAACCCTGTGCTGCTGGAAGCTCAACATCTGCTTAACAGCATCCCCAGCCCTATAGAGCGTTTGCTTTCTAGTACAGAGCTCAAAGTGGCTCCCATGTCCCTGCACACCCTCCCTGCTATCCCCAATGCTCTGTGATGGAAGCAGCCCGTGCACCTTGCCCTTTATTTTGGACAGGGATGTTGGGAAGGATTTCTCCTCTCGTAAGACACAAAGAAACAGCGTAAGGAGTTGTGTGATCGCACGCACCGAGTGGAGGCACTTCAGCATCACGTTAAGAAATGTGACAAATAGGGACCTCCGGTAGCTGTTATCTCACTCTCTCCCCCAGGGGAAAAGAGAAGTGAATGGGTTGGGCTTTTGTAGAAATACATATGATGAAACAGGAAATCCTGCTGGGGCACAGAGAAGAGTTTTCATTGGGGTAAAGATAGCATTGGGGTAAAGATAGCATTGGGGTTCTGGGTGCAGCCGTGTCTTCTCAATGCTTCAACACCACCATCTCCAAATTAACTCCTGGCCCCCACCCAATCGGGAAACGGTCTCAACAAACCACAACAGGGATGTGAAAGCTGCCACACCACACTGTCCTCTCTGCCTTTTCCTGCAGGATTTATATCTGGGGGAGTGGGAGGAGGGGGGACGGGGAGGTGATGTTGATTCCCCACATCCACATGGTCTCACAGCCCCCCAAAACCTGGTTGATCCCACTTTTGTGGGTTACAGCCTGACACCAGAAGCATCAAAGAGGTGAGCCCCCAGGAGGGACTGACCTCTCCCAGCCACCACACTTCACCCCCAGACCCCCCATCAACACCCCAATTGCCCTAAAACCCATTGCAACGCTCAGCACCACGAGAACCAACCCCAGCGAGAATGCATTCTGCACACAATACCCCTCCAGCACAGCCTGGTTACACCGGAGCCGCGTTCCTCTGCCCCGCACCGCGAGAGCCGCACCGCGGTGGGCCCCCCACAGTGCGCGCATCGCCCTTTTAAGAGCGCTCCGTGCCGGCTCTCGGCCTCCAACCCACTCCACGCGTGTCACGCCCGCGGGTTGGCTCGGAGGCGACAAGCGGCTAGCGATCACACAGTCAACCCTCCTTCCGAAGCATTAAAACGAGGGGAAACCCCCTCGTGCCACCTCCGTCCCCGATCACTTTTTTTCTTGACCATCGCCCTTTTAAATTCCTCAAAGGCTCCGAGCACGCACGCGGGGTGGGGGGGGGAACCCACGCGGGACCTCACACGCCAGTGGGTCGGATGGCAGAGAGGAGAAGAGAGCGGAGAGGGGAAGAAGGGAACGCAATTCTCCCCCCTCCCCCCTCGACCCCCGTTCTAAACCCCCCCGCGAGCACCCACGCACCCCGCGGTCACGCGTGGGGACCTCCTCACCTTCCTCTTGTGCCGATGGATGTCCCCGATGGAATTGGCCACGGTGTTGGGTCCCAACAGCATACGGGTGCTGCGAGGCCATTCGGTGCTCACCAGGTGATGTTCCCCCATCAGAATCTTCCGCACGTTCTCCGCTCCCGTCACCCTCACCAGCGGCCGCCCCAAAAGGTGCGTCTTGAACACGTTGCCGTATTTTTCTCGTCGCGAAGACTGGAAGCACGAACCCTGCGGGATGCGTGGGGATTGGGGGGACCGGTGGGAGGGGGGGACAAGGAGCGGGGATGGAGACGAGGCGCTGAGACCGCATGGGTTCACCCTCCTCACCCCCCCCCATTCCCTTTTAACCCCCCTCCCCTTATAACTCCTCCCCTCCCGCTCCGGGGGTTCCCTTCCAAAGCAGCGCTCCCTGAGCCCCTCCGCGCAGATTTCGGGTTTTCCTTTTCCACGCGGACACCCCAGAATGAGTCGTGGGGGAGGGGGGGGAAGGAACGGGGACAACACGGCCGCTTATGGGGGTCACCCAGCCGGGACGGTGGGCACCGCATCGCATCGCACTCCGGGCAGCGCCCTCCGCCCTTTCTGCTTCCACCTTTGCCTCCCCGGGCGCTTTTTAACCACTTTTTCCTCTTTTTCTCCTCCCCCTCCCCCCCCCCCTTTCTTTTTTTTTTTTTTTTTTTTTTTTTTCCCCTATTTTTTTTCTTTCCTTCTTCCCCCCCATTTTTTCCTTTCATTTTCCCCTTCTTTTCCTTTCTTCCTTTTCCCCCCCCCCCTTTCCTTTTCCACTTCCCTCTCTCTTTTTTTCTTCCCCTTTCCCCCCCTTTTTTCATTCCCTTCTCCCCCCCTTTTTTCCCCCCTTTTCCCCCCTCCTTCCCCCCCCCCCCCCCCTTTTTTTCCTTCCTCCTCCCAGACTCAATTTACTCGAAAGGCTGCGCTTTGCCTAACTCGATCTGCAGATCCGCGCAGCCCTTTAATAACTTTCCCACATGCTCCCAGGGCTTTTGTCGGTGAACAGCCGGATGGAGCCGGGGATGGAGAAGGGGGGGACGAGCCGGGTCCCCCCCCTTTCCCCTCCCCAAAGCCGAACCGGGCTGAGAGGACCCCGCGAGCAGCGCAGCTCGCGTGTGTTTATTTTGAAACAAAAGCGCGGTTGTGATTTTCAGATGTTCAGGTGACCCCGTTTCTTGATCTGCGTAAATATAATTAAAAAGTCCTTTTTGTGGCATTAATAAAGAGTTATTTGTACACCATTTCCAGGGCAGCACAAAGAGGACCTTTATGCGGGGAGAACTTTCGAATGGAGTCCAATTTATACAAAATTTTTTTGTATTTTTAGCCCTTGCACTCTGTTTGGATGGAGACTGTGGAAAAGCGAGAACCCTTTTCTGGTCCCCCTGTAAAAATCTGATAAATTTCTTTAAAAAATAAAGCCCTATTGAGAGAGTGCCGTTAACCCCTTCGGCGCCGCTGGCGGGGCGGGAGCTCAGAGCTCACACTCGGGGTTGGACCCGGACCGGGCCGAACCGAGAGGGACGAACCGAACCGCGCAACCCGCATCGCGCTGCCCTTCCCCGGCCTCGGCAGCGCTGCGGAGCCGCCCCGCAAGGGTTCCGGCATCCCGTGCCGGTGCCGTCAATGGGAATCTCTCCCTTTTTGCGGGAAGCATCCTCTCCCAAAGGCTCGGAGGGGGGGAGAGAGTGGGAAACGCACGGACGCGTTTACCTCGGGGGTTCCCTCCTGAGAGCCGCGGGGTGCCCCCCCCCCATGAAGGCATCGGGGCACCTCCTGACCTCCTCTCCTCTCTATTTTTGTTCCGACGATCGTTATTTTGGCAGCCGCCCTTCCTCAGAGGGGATCCCTCTCCGCCCGCCGCCTCTCGGGCACTTAGCGAGGTTAATCCCGGGTTAATCTCCCCATTACCTCCGCGGGTTTCCCCCGGCACCGGGAGCAGCTCCCCATCCACCCCACGGGGGGCTCTCAACCGGGGGACCCCCCTTCTGCTCTCCCACCACGCCGGTAATAACAACCCCACGGGTTGGTTGGGTTTTTGTTTTTTTTGTCTTTTTTTTTTTTTTTTTTTTTTAAGTCATTATCCTCAATTTCGCCTAAAGGATGAAAAGAGCCAAAGAGAGAAACGGGGAGAACCTCCTCCCCCCCCCCCCCCCCCCAAAATTTCCAGGAGCATTTTCCTACTCCGCTGCCCGGCTCCGAGCGATCCCAATCGGGGGAACCCCGCACCGCTGTGCGATCTCGGACGGGAATAAATTTGGGGGGGGGGGGATCGGACCGAGCCGGGTCCCTCAGTGCACCCCCCACCCCCCCGAGTCACAACCACCCCCTGCCCATCTCGCATGATGCAATCGCAACCCGGCGTCCGAGGAGAAGAAAATATTTGGGGAACCGGGGTTGAGGATGGGTATGGAGTTGGGAAGCGGGAGGGGGGGATATAAAAATGAATATAAATCCGTTCCCAAGCGGAGGGAAGGGAATCCTCCTTACCTGCAGGAGCCAGTGGAAGGTTTCTCCGATTAAAGGGAATCCCATAGAGCCTTTAGGGATTGGTAGCTTGCAGGTTTTGTCGCGGGTGGCAGCCCAGCGGAGCTGCCACAGCTGTTGGGACACGGCCAGCAGCAAAGTCAGTGACACCAAGCACGCCGCGAGGGTAGCCAGTGCCGAGACGAGATCAAAACTTTCAAAAAGCATATTTGGAAGAAGGAGGAGGAGGAGGGTGGGGAGAGAAACAGCCCCTTGACAGGCACCGCGCTCGCACCCGCACGCACAAACACACACAGACGCGCGGGGGGGAATAAAGGGAAGGGAGAGCGCGGAAAGCGCAGCCGACCCTGCTTGGGGGGTCCGGGGGGGGGGGGGGAAAAAGGGGAGGGAGGGGGGGGGGAAAAGGGGATTGGGGGGGGGGGGGGCGGGAGAGCCCCCGGTTCTGGTAGGAGAACAGTACGGAAAATGAGAGAAAATGGTAAAAAAAAAAAAATTAAAAAAAAAGAATAAAAATTAAAAACTGATTTAAAAAAGAAAAAAGTATGTATATCTATATATATAGAAGAAGGTTAAAAGCGGTTTTTGCTCCGTCTCTCTGCGAAAAGTTTGTTCTTGCCCGGCGTCAGTTTGACAGAGGCGAATAAAAAGGAAAGAAGGGGGAGAAGGGGAAAATAAGCACAACGCGGAGCCCCCCACCCCGCCCCCCTCCACCCCCACAAGGTAATGGGGGGAGTGCAAAAAGCTGGGGGGGGGTAAAAAAAAGAAGTTTAAAAAGGGGAAAAAGGAAATAAAGTTCTCCCCTCCCCCCCCCCCTCCAAAAAAAAAAAAAAAGTCCAAATGCGGATGCTCTGCTGCTCCTTTCAAGGCACACACACACAGTGGGAGGGGGGGAAAGAAGGAATAAAAGGGGGAAAAGTAAGGGAGAGAAAAGGAAAGGGGGAAAGAATAAAAGGGGGAATAAAGGAGAAAAAGAAAGAAGGAAAAATAAGGGGAAGGAAAGGAAAGGGGGGGAAGGAAGGAATACAAGGGGGAAGAGGAGAAAAAGAAGAAGGGAGGGAAAAAGGAGTAAAAGGAGAAGAGAGGAGAAAATGAGAAAAAGGGAGGAAAAAAAGGAGGAGAAAGGGAGGAAAAAAAGGAGGAAAAAAAGGAGGAAAAAAAAAAAGAAAAATGAAGGGAAAAAAAAAAGGAGGAAAAAAAAAAAAAGGAGCGAGATTAAAAAAAAAAAAAAAAAAAAAAAACCAAAAAAAAAAAAACCAAAAAAAAAAAACCACGCTAAAAAATCATCAAATAAGTCAGCAAAGAGCCGGAGAGATGGAAGAACTCAATAGCGCTATGTATGGATCTACACACACGGAGCGAGGCGGGCCGCCGGGTATCTCTGGCTGATAGATGGATCAATCTAGCTCTGTAAATATATATCGGTATCTATAGGGCCGGTATTTGTTCGCCCCACACTTTTCACAGGACTCCCGTCAAGAGGGAGGGAGGGAGGCAGGGCTGCCTCGGCATATCCCCCCCCCTCTCGCTCTCTCTCCCTCTCTCTCTCTCCCTCTCTCTCTCACTCAATGTGGGTTTGAGTAAAAAGTCAATGTGTGTTTATATAGAGGCGGGGAAGCCGGGCTGGGCCCTCAGCCAGCGGCTCTGCTCCCCCGCACACCCACCCTCTCACTTCAGAGGGTTGCAAAGGGGGGGGGGGGGGGGGGGGGGGGGGGGGTTAAAGGAGAAAAGGAAAGGGGGGGGGGGGGGGCGGGCCGGGCGGACGCGGCGTTGGAGCGTGCGAGCCTTGGCCCGCAGCCCGCCGCTCGGTCACGCCGCTCTCCTCGGCCTCATCCTCCTCCTCCTCCTCCTCCTCCTCCTCCTCCTTCTTTCTCCGCCGTCCGCACCTTCGGCCCTGCGGAGAGACAGCGCGGCTCAGCCCGGCGCCCAACCCCGCGGCTGACCCCAAGGAATTGCCCCCCCTCTCCCCCCCCCCCCCCCCCCCACCGTTTAACCCTTCATCGTTCCCTCTCTCCACCCCTCCCACCTCCCCTTCATCGTTTCCCCCCCCCCTTACAATATCCCCCCCCCCCCCTCCTCCCCGCACACCCCATATTAACCCTTAACCGTTCCCCCTTTGCGATGCCCCCCCCCCACACACTTAACTCCCCCTTTGCAGTGATCCACCCCAATATTTAACCCCTATTCAATTGCCCCCCCCCATATACAATCGCCTTTGCAGTGACCCCCCCCCCTAGTATTTAACCCCTATTCATTCCCCCCTATTCATTCAATTGCCCCCCTCCGTATATAATCCCCTTTGCAGTGATTCCCCCCCTCCCCCATATTTAACCCCTAAACCCTTTGCCATGATCCCCAACCTTCCTGTTGTCCCACACCCCCCCCCATTAACCCCACCAGTGGAACCCCCAATGACTTCCCCATGCAAGAACCTCCTCCTCTCTAAGTTTTACCTCCCCAATGACCTCTCCTTATAATGACACCCCCCCCTCCCCACTTTTTAACCCTCCCGATGCCTCCCCATGTGCAATGACACTCCCATACATTCATCCCCAATTTCAGTCTTTCAATTATTGATGCCCAGGCAATGACATTCCCTTCCCCCCCCCCCCCCCCCCCAAACCGCTTTCTTATCCTCCACAACATTCAGGGTGGGACGGGGGGAGTTTGTGTATGGAGGGGGGGGAGAGTCTGTAATATCCCTCACCTCACTCCTATATATCTTAGGGGAGAGGGGGAATAATTTTGCTCCCCTTTCAGCACAGGGATAAGGACTGGGGGATCCCCACCTCACTTTAAAGAGATGTTCCCAAACCCCTGCCTTACAAAGGGGCCAGTGATTCCGCCCCCCCCCCCCCCCCCCCATCCAAAATACTCCTCGACCCCCCCCCCCCTTCAACTCGCCCTAAGCCCAACGATGGAGACGAAGGCAGAGGCAGGTATCCGGGCTGCCTGCTTACAGGCACTTTTGCAAAGCATTTGCTTCACATTACAGGAAAAACAAAAGTTCATTGAGTTCCCCCCCCTTCTCCTTTGCCATTCCCCCCCAACCCCCCCCAACCGCCCCCTTCCCCGCGTCCCCCTGCAGCCTCCCCAGCTGGTTTCAGTCTGGTGCCCGGAGTGCTGCGGACCCCCTCATTTCCCCCCCCCCCCCCCTGGGCTTCATCTCTCCCCCCTCTCCAACACTGTCTGCCTGGGGGAGCTGAGATCGGGTCCCATACTTTGGGGTGACCCCGGGGTGGGGGCTGCCAGGCATTGCAGCCCTATTGCAAATCTTGGTCCCCCACCACTTCCCTGCATTCTTGCCCCCCTCTCCTCACTCCCCCACCCCGGGAGCACGGAGTCCCATATCCCCCTATGCGAATCAGAAGGTTGGGGTCCCCCATTCCCGTGCGCTCTACGCTGCTAACCCCCTCCCCACCCCGCATCAATCCATTCCCCTACATCCCAACACAAGGAGCCGGTGCCTCCCCTCCCCCCCACCCTCATGCAGCCCCCCCCCCCCCCAACATTACACCCCACCGCCATACACCGCAGCATCCCATTGTGGGGACCCCCCCCCCCCTCCTCATCCCTCCATACCCCATCTCAGGACTCCCCCATACACTCCACATCTTGATGCCTCCCCCCCCCAAGCAAGAAGCTTCCTCCCCCCCCAACCTCCCCCATTCCCCTCTACCCTCCCAACCCCTCTCGCTGCATCCCGGAGCAGCAGAGCCCCCGCCTCGTACTGTTACCGGTTGTTCCCCCCCCCCCCCTCCATCCCCCGGCTCCGCTCTCACTCTCTGCCCTGTCGCCCCACCCGGTGGCCACTGATGGCACTGCAGGAGGAGGCACGCAGGTGGAGACCGACCCGGACCCCCCCCCCCTTTCCTCCCTCCACCGATCGTGCCGTTCCCAAAGCATTTTCTCCGATAATTCTTTCGCTTCCCCTCTAAATGCCCAAGGCTCTTTCCCCAGAGCCTCTTCCCAAACTCCCCCTCCTGCATCCCCCACCCCAATCCATACCCTCCCCAAACAGCAAAAAACAGGGGGGGGGGGGGAAGGTCCCAAACCGTGGGGCTGAGCAATAGGAATATCCAACACAGAGAGGGGAGGACTTCTGCTTTTTCTATGGACCCTCAGAGCTGCTCTGGGACCCCCAGAGAGAGACAGAAATGGGCTCTCAATACAACCTAATGAGATCCTTTTCCCTCCAGTGGGAATTGAAGAAAAACAAACAAACAAACAAACTTAGGGAAAAAGCTGTGGGATTCTTTACATTCTTGATATTTATTATTCTGATTTTCTTATTTATTATTATTATTATTTTCGTAATTCTCCTACCTGGAAATAAGGGGATATAACGCCCTTCCCAAAGCTGGCAGCAGGTTTTTGGGGCACAACTTCTGCCTCTCCCCACCTCTACCATAATCTGCATAACTTTAGCAGTAGGCCAAAGACCATGGAATAGCAGAACAGATGGAAAAGACCATTGGGGAATGAGTGCTGATGGGGAGGAGAGAGCAGGGGGTAGAGAAATGTGGCTTTGGGATGCAGCTGAGGCCGACAGCAAGCGGCAGCCTTGGGGTTTGGTGCTCCTAATTGCTACACCCTGCATCCAGCACTGGGGTTCAACCCTCGAAGTCACTGCACCCTATTCCCAACGTTGGGGTTGAGGCCTCCAAATCACTGCATCCCATTTCCACCGTTGGGATTAGGCCTCGCAAACAGCTGCACCTCACCCCCACCGCTGGGGTTGAGGCACCCGATCACTACGCCCCATTCCCAGCACTGGGATTCAGCCCTTGAAATCGCAGCACCCTTCTCCCACCATTAGAGTTCAGCCCTCAAAATCACTGCACCCTACTCCTACCTTTGGGGTTAAGCCCTCCCAGTCATTGCATATCACTCCCAGCATTGGGATTCGGCCCTCAAAATCACTGCACCCCATTCCCAGCACTGGGATTTTGCCCTCCCAGTCAATGCCCCCCACTCTCACCACTGGGATTAGGCCTTCCCTATCACTGCACCCCACTCCCAGTATTGGGATTAAGCCCTCAAAATCAATGCACTCCTCTCTCCCCATTGGGATTAGGCCCTCCCAATCACAGCACCCAACTCTCCCCACTGGAGGTTCAGCTCTCCAAATCATCGCACCCCACTCCCATTGTCCTCCTTCCAAAAATGCCCCTCACCTCCCTCCTTCCCTCTGTGCAAAACGAAACCCTGAAGCCCAAATTTTGTAACCTGGTGCGCTTTCCCTTCTTCTTCCCTTCCCTAAGAAAAAGCACAAATGCACACATGACAGAAAAACCCAAAAAAACCCCAAACTTGTGCAGCTCAAGAAGCAACCTGCCCCCAGGCCCAACCCTGTAACCCTACAGCGGCGAATTTTCCTCCCCAACCTTTGGGGTTTTGCCTCCAGCAGCCCTAACTGCTGTGCCACTCAGACAGGGGGAGAATTTCATCCCCAAAGTCACTTTTATTCCTCTGAAATCGCCTTTTATTCCCTCTCCATGGAGCACGTTCTCACATCCCATCCCTTTTTCTAACACAACCACCGTTCCTGCCCATATTACAGCTCAGGGTGAAACACAGACGGAATATTCTGCCCATATTTCACCCACCCAAAAGGGAACTGGGAGGAACAGTGGATGCACACACACACACACACACACACACAAATGACAGTTTTGATTTCCACGTCCCGTTCAGAACGATCCCATTTGTTACACCGTGCGCGGAGCAGCGATCCCATTGTTACGCCACGACCCCGTTGGTGTGTGCTTAAAAATAATCAAATTCACCCAAAGAACCCAAATCTTCCCCCAGATCAGCTTCGTTTTTCAAGCCCTGTGAATGCAGATGCAGATTTCTTGTTGCTGACAGATTTGTTCTCGCTACATCTCGCGGGCTGCGCTCCTCTGATTGAGAGCTCCGAGCGCTTTTCCAGCTCGTTTTGTCACCCCGATGCTATGGACCACCGCATCCCAATGGCTGAGCCACCACCTGGACGGCCGTATGGAAACCACCCACCTCCCAGAAATCACACCTGCGTTTCGTTTCGGTAAGGTAAACCAAAGCAGAGGGTGAGGGGTTGGTTTTTATTTTTGCCCACTTACCTTTGCACCTGGAAGCCTGGCCCGATTCAGGGTGCTGCCCGCCGCCCCGTCCCGCCGCGCTCCCCGCAAATGGGGGAACCCGCAGTGCTTTATAGCAAAGGGAGCTGGGGGTGGTCCCCGCCCACAGGGTGCTGCCTGACATCGGTATTCAGAAGCACCGAAGGGAGGATGACAACGGAGAGCTTCCCCTGTGCCCCCCGAGCGCCCGCCGGGACCCCTCGGCTCCGCGCCTCCCTTCTGCAACACGCTCCTCGTTCCATTTCTTTTTTTTTTTTCCCTTTAAATACTCTCTCAAATATCATCTCCTCTCCATCTCCCGTGCGTTGTTTGGTTTTTTTTTTTTACTCTCTTTTTCTCTTTTTTTTCCTTGCTTTTTTCTTTTTATTTTTTTCCACCTTCCCCCCCCACCCCCCCCCCCAAATACCCGAATGTTTCTGCGGCGAGTTTATCAAATTACGCGTGGCGACAAAAGAGCCAAAGTGCGTTTTCTTGAAGGCTTGGACAATTGGGGAGCCATCAAGGAAATGAAAAGAATGACAGAAAACCAAAGGCTTTTGTCAGATGGAGGAACGCCATCGGGAGAAGCGGGGTTGGGGCCCTTCGGCAGCGGCGCCTTTATTTCTCTTTGGGTGCCTTTGGTTTCCTTCCCACTTTCTTTTCCCAGGTGTTAAAGTCGGGGCTGTGGGGACGGCCGTGGCACCGCTGCTCATTTTGGTGGGGAACGGAGCGAATCAGCCATTTCCCCTCCGCTTTTTAACAAGATGCCAGTGTTTGAAAAGACAAACGAAGCCCCTTTAGAAATGTGAGGCTGCTGAGATAATGACCGCGATCTCGCTAAGACTGTATGGGAACAGGTGATGCTTTTTTTCCTTCCTTTCTTGTTCCCATCCGCCCTTTGTTCGATATGAGACTGGAGAGAGACAGAAACGAGATCATCTCGATATTCCTCTTTTTGTGCACACCCAAGGAATAGAAACGCGGCTTGGGCCGGCTCCAGGCTTTATTATAGACGGTGGCTACAGAAATACACAACTGAAAAAGAAAACACCTTTTTATTATACGTTATAAAGCAAGGAGGAGGGGATCAGGGTCCGTTCATCTGTAGGGTCAAAGCTTAGCGCACCCATTGAGGAGATGCTCCATGTGGTCGCATCCCTCCACCCACCCATCCACCCACCCACCCATCCTCCTGCCCGCAGGTGCACTGTGCCACCTGTCCCCATTCCTCTGGCCCTTCTCCCACCCCAAATCCTTCCCACCCCAAAGGCTTTGGGCCCAACATGGCAAGGAGAATCCCAACCCCCCAACCAGAAGCAGTGTCCCCGTGGGGCTGCACACCCGCACCTTCGGGCTCCTCTTGCTCGCTTTGCTCCATTAGGAGCATTTTGCATGTTCTCTCCTCCTGCGTGTGAAAACAGAAAGATTTCGGCTTCTTGATGGATGGAATAAGCAGGGATTCAGCCATCCTCCCTGGCAAGTTGGTGATATTTCCCATATATTCATTAATTATCTCAACTTTTGAAAGTCTTTGCTCAGTGGCTCCTGGTTAGAAATTGATACCGTGACACTTTTCCTCAGCTCTCTCCCTGTTTTCCTTCCTCACTTTCTGGATTGTTTACTGTTTTATCTCCCCTCCTCATACCTCTAACCTGTACGAGCCTTTCCGAAACGCAACCTCGCAGCCTCACTATCCATTCCTGCTATCTTTTTTCCCCAACAAATTTCCTCTGGTCCAACGAAACCCTTCTCCTAAATCACTTCCCTTAGGAAAACCACCCGGCTTCCCCTTGCTCCGCTGCTCCGCCAGCAGCAGCTCACTGCTGGGAAGGGTGGGCTGCACTGCGAGGGAGTTTTGCATCACGGCAAGAAGACAGCCACTATTCTTCTCCATGCCATGCAGCCTTTGAGAGAATTAAAAAGGCATAACGAGAAACATCTTACCCAGCTCGGAAGGAAAAATAAACTACGCCGGAGTCTCTCCCCCGTTCATCCCCAAAGAAAATGCCAGCGTAATGCGAGACAGGGACGGCCGCGAGGGAGGGGCTGGTGTGTGCACGGCTGTGTTTGAAAGCCATGAGACTTTGAAGATGCTGCTGTAAGGCTATCCGTACCCTGGACCTTTTAATGCAAAACACCGCGGCGAGGAGGGCACGCTCTTCCAACACTCGTGTTTCTCATGCAACCAAGCGGCCGCGTCCCGTCGCCCATCCGCTCTCCGTCCACTGGGGCCGTTGGTTGCATCCCGCCGGGCAGAGCGGGGAAAGGGGAAAGGGAGGGGGGAAATGAAAAGAAAGAAAACAAAACAAAGCCCAAATGAGAAACACATCCGCCACAGGAACGGGAGGAAGCGCCGCGTGGGGCTCATTGTCTCCCCGGGTGCAGGAGTTTTTCTAGAAATTGGGCTTTCTAGAAAAGCTCAATTTCTTTCCATTCTCTTTATATATTTTTTTTCCCCCTTTGTTATTTTTGCTCAAAATCCAGGATGGTGGCCTGTTTTCTTTCCATTTTTTTTTTTCTTAACCTCTCTCTGTATTTATGTTATTTGTGGCCCGGTGGGAGAACTCATCCCTGATTTGGCACTGGTGTGTTGCTGGTGGTCGGAGCACCCGACATTTTGGGTACCCACCCAGGAGGAGGGACACCTCCCTGGCCCCACACCTCCCCACCTGCAGCATTTGCACCTCTCCAAGCTGAGGAGCCTGAAATAAGGGGAAATATCCCTGGACGGGGCCATCCTTTTGCTGCAGGGTTATTTCCACCACCCGGACCCTGGGTGCTCAGTGCACAGAGCTGTAGGATGCTCTTCCCAGCATCTCCCCTCCCTCCCCTCCACCCCCCTAAAAAAAGAAGTGAATTCCATTGACCACCTTTTTCTTTTCCTCCCATCACGATCCAGCAATTTACATTCTGCTTCTTTTCAGCAACACAGGAGGAAGGGATGATGTTCTCCTCAGCACCTCCAGGACCAGAAAATAGGAGGGGAGGTTGTGAGAGAGGAGAGGTAGTGGGGAAGAGGAAGAAAACGTTTTCCAGAACTGGTATTTCAAGTTTGGGGAAATCTGGGGAAGTTTCCCACTTCTCTCAAGAACACATGGGATGGAGCTCTGCAGTTCTGCTTGTTTACTTGCAAAAATGCATCACCCTACTGCAGCCTGGACCTTTCAATCTGTTTCTATGGTCCTGCAATGAAGACGAACCATGAGGGCCACACGTGCTCATATTGGTGTCCCATTTATGGGGAAATGCTGGCTCTGAGTATTTCTCCATCTCCCTCTGCCCAGTTTTTCTAGTCTGGTTTTAGGATTACTGAGTTGCCAGGATTGCTGAGTTGTCAGGAAATAGTTCCCAAATCATAGAATCATGGGATGGCTTGGGTTGGATAGGTCCTCAAAGATCATCCAGTTCCAATACCCCTACCAAGGGCTGGATGCCATCCACCAGAGCAGAATGTCCAGAACTCCATCCAACCTGACCTTGAACATCTCCAGGAATGGGGCATCCACAGCTTCTCTGGGTAGAATCACAGAACCATAGAATCAGAATGGTTTGAGTTGGAAGGGACCCTTGAAGGCCATCTGGTCCCACTCCCTGCAATGACCCACAGCTCCATCAGATGCTCAGAGCCCTATCCAGTCTGATCTTGCTGTCTCCAGGGATGGGGCATCACTACCTCTCTGGGCAACCTGTGCCAGCGCTTCAGCCCAGGGTGTTGCCCCCTTTTTTCTTTTCTTTTATTGTTTTAATAAAAATATGTTTTTTAAAAAGAGGTGTTTTAATAAAAATATGTTTTTTAAAAAGAGGCTTTGTTACTTATATGCATTACCTATGTTATATATGTTACATCATAGAATTAAGGCAAGAAAAGACCTCTAAGACAATCGAATCCAACCATCAACCCATCACCACCATACCCACTAAGCAGTTCCTCAAATACACATGGAGCAAGACAATTCCTTTTCATTCAGTGTGGTCTAGGCAAGACAAAAAGATGGACGCCCATTTTAGGCAGCTATTTTGGCATGAGATTCACAAGCAAAAGGCAGATCTGTTATTTCTCCTTCTCCCAGCATCTCCCATCTCAAAGGGATGATGCTTACTGGGATGCCCCCAGCAGGACCTCCCCAAGGGGACATCCCAATAGCACTCCAATGAGTCCTGCTTAGCCCCTGTGTGCATGGGGCTTCCCCAAGTTCTGGAGGAGAGGTGATGGCCTCAAGTTGTGCCAGTGGAGGGTCAGGTTGAAAATTAGGGAAAAAACCTCTGAAGGAATGATCAGGCACTGTCACAGGCTGCCTAGAGAGTGATAGGGTCACTGTTGCTGGAGGTGTTCAAGAACTGTGGAGATGTGGCACTGAGGAATGTGATCAGTGGGCACGGTGGGATGGGTTGGGGTTGAGCTTGGTGATTTTAGAGGTGTTTAGAGGCCTTTCCCAGCCTTAATGATTCTATGAAATCTGTGCCCCCAAACTCCTGCATCCAGAACCCAGGTAGGCACAGTACATCTTCCCTAACCACCAGTAGGACTGCAACCAATCTGGAGCTGCTCCAGCTCCACTGGTCCCCATCAATTGGAGCTCAGGGATTTTATCCATGTCAATTGCACCCATGGAGCAGGGAGGATGGATGGTGGTCATAATCCACAATGTTCCCCAAGTGGTTGCAAGGGATGGGAATGGAGAGTGATGCTTGCAGTGCTGGGTCGGCCCCGCTCTGCACTGCCTACCTCTCACCATAGACGGTTCTCATTAAGGCCCGCAATTGATCTCCTGTCTTTAAAGGAAACAAGAAAGGAGGAACAAACCAAAAGGGATCCTCCTTCCTCCAGCCCAGGGGAACAAATCTGGCTTTAATTTCTTTGCCTCTTTTCATTCCAGTCGGGGATTTCACTTTAACGGCGCTGCCTTCCCCATTCCTCTTCTGCTCCTCGAGAAACAGGAGAATACCCCCTCTGCTTTCTATGTTTCCTCCCTTTGTTGTGTGATTTATGAAAGGAGCTTTTTCTTCGTGTATCTTTCTTGCTGTGAGCTGAGGACCCCCAAAAAGGGGCCGCTCCCACCCCAGAGTTCAGTGGAGCTGCCCTGCGGCACGCAATGGATTTTGGGCAGGCACAGAAGAGTCCATCTCCACTGGGGAGGTGCTTGAGGAGCACATCTTTGTAGTTGGTTTGGGAAGGGGCTTCAAACCATTTGAGTTGGACGGGATGACTTTTAACGATCCCTTTGGAATCAAATGATTCTATGATTTGCACACCGCTGAGTAGCTTTGGTTTGCAGAAAGGGGAACCAATCCAGCACCCAGCAGGGGTCAGACCGACGAGGTGGGAGGAGGCAGAGAAACCAATCCATGGAACGTCCCCAGAGGATGTTGCACATGTCCCAAGGTGATGGCAATGGCATCTCCCTCCCTGCTTCGTGGTGCTCACAGGGGATGCAAGAAGGACCCCGTATTGCTCCAAGGGGTGAGATGATACCAAGGGAAAGCAGCATTTAGGAGCAAAATGGCCTTTTAAGGAGAAAATACAACCAAAATAATGGCCTTTCACAGAAAAAAAAAAAAAAAAAAAAAAAGAAAAAAAAACACACACAAAAAACCCCCCAAAAACACCAAATATGTTTCTGTTGGTTGTTGTCGTCCTTTTTCTCTCTCCCCTCTCATTTGGCACACACATCAAGAAGTTATTAAAAAGAACTTGTTAAATATCTCATTAATGAAGATGAATGAAGACTCAGATTTGCTTCTAAACCGTTCAAAGCAGTTTTGTTCTGACCTCCCAAAGCGCGCGTGTGTGTGTGTGTGGAAAGGGATCCCAATAGCTTAAAATACTTTTTTTTTTTTTTTTTTTAAAGCAGCTTAAACTGATTTCAGCGCTGGAGCAGCTGCTCCACACTCTAGGAGGGAGAGAAGATCAGCCTAGGACATGAGAAAATCAGTGTGCTGGACACAGAAAGACACCGGGGATGGTGGGGCTGCTCTGCAAATCATCGGAGCAACTCACCATGTCGTGACACATTTACAGCTGGGATTCAAGAAGCCAAACTGCACACATAGGGGTTGGGGAAGGAATGGCTGCAGTGGGTGAGATCGTGCCCCAAAAAATCAGAGCTGGAGCTCCCGTTGGCCTGCAGGATGCAGGTTGGCCCATCGTCGTGCCTGTGGTCCAGGGCTTGGTGCCTGCAATGGGCACAGACAGGAGGGAGAAGGGGAGGAGCGGGTTTTCAGATTGGTTTTTGATACACAGCCTAAAATAAGGCACAGAGGAGCTTCCCCTAAGAATGATGGCCTTAAAATAGCCCTCTCCATTACACAGACACTAATAGAGGCTCAGTGCATTATTTCTATCAAAGTGCAATTTGCATTTACAAAGGGCTCCTGGGAAGTGATGGATGGGGAAGGAATGGAGAAAGGCTTGTAAAGGCGAGCGTGCTCATCTTGGAGTAAGTTCCAAGCACAAGGCGGTTTTTCTTACACCTTCCCCTCCAAAGAAACTCGTGACGTCTGCTTAAATGAACACTCAGGCTCTCGCCTTTCACCCCGCAGCCCATCAATAAAAGCCAGAGGAGCGGAGGAGAGGGGATGTTCATTTATCTTCATTAGGACTCTGGCCAGCTCCTCTGATCACCACGTCGGTGTCACCGGGAAAGAGAAAAAGCTACTGTTCCTCTGCCCGGCTTCCCTGCATGCAGCTCCTGCCCTGAGCCTGGGGAAAAGGGGATTTTGGCCTATGGGGTGCAGCCTGCAGAAGCTGAGCTCCAGGACAGAGGATGGTGAGGGGTGGGTGAAGAAAGACGAGAGCTTATGTGATGGGATACCGATCACTGGAGGCAGATTGAAGAGAGGGGAAATCCATGAGACCGAGAAATGATGCGCTTTTATAGGGATGGCATCTGGTTGTTGCTCAACCTCAGCTCAACCCCAACACCATCTTCCATAGCTGCTCAGAGGCTTGCTCACGAGTTTTTTTGTTAAGAGGGACATTAAGGTCAGGCTGGATGGGGCTGTGGGCAACCTGGTCTAGCACTGGGCAACCCTGCCCATGACAGGGGGTGAGAACAACATGATCTTTGAGGTATCTCCCATCCCAAGCTATTGTATGATTCTGTGATCCTTTTGGGAGAGGCGTTTCTCCCTCTCTGCCCTGCCCAAGCTTTCTTCCCCTTTGGAAAAGCCCAGTGATGACTGTCAGATGCCTATGGAGTGAAAGGAGAGCCCAGCTTTGGGTTCCATCCCTTTCTGACAACCATGAATATCAACATTTTTTTTTATATCTCATCCATCATCCTATCCATCTTTGCATGGATGCCAGCTTGATGCTTTTACACAAGGGCATCGTATAACAAGGCCATTCACTCCAACACCAGCCTACAAAGTCAGCAGGCACAAGCCAACACCACTGCACCAACTTCTGTAAAGTTTATGCTACCTTGCAAGTGGAGAGCAAGCCTTTAAAAGCTGTCAAATGTCAAATTAACCTTTGCTTTTGCACTGCCATAGCAAAAAGTTGAACTCTGAAGACTCTTCCCATGACTTACACCGCTCAGTGTCTGGTGTCTCTCTAAGTTCCCATGTTATCCTTGGGGATGGAGATCCAGAGCAAGAATCTAGTGTCTCCAAAGATCTACCTCCTCTCCTTTCATCAGGTATTTCCTACCTTTATAAGCTTTCTCCCAGTGTCTATCAGGGCACTCTTTTTGGCATCCGAAGACACCATTTGATATGGAAGGAAGCCTACAACATGTTTCAGTTGCTGGAGGAATCACTTTATGGTGGAAGGATAAAATCCCAACAATGCAGTTATCCTCTGGGGGGTCATTTGATCACAGTTTAGATTTTATATATATATGTATATATATATATATATATAATGTGTGTGTGTGTGAGTAAAGATAAGAACAGTGAAGGAACACAGCCAATATAGTCTGGGTTGGCAAGAAGTAGACCAGACCCTAGGACATACCAAGCAAATTCACTGGAAAGACATTAAGATTCACATCACAGCAGTTTCCTCTGGCTGAACATTGACATCTCACCCTCAGCAGAAGACATCTGTTGAGTCTTTTTCTGTGCTCAGAGTGACACAAGCCATCCCATCCAGAGTTAGCCACCAACATCAGTCAGTTGAATCCTGGCTGGAAGGGGCTATTCCTATCTGTCATCTGTAGAAGTAACCCAGGGATCTAAAGTTGGATGAGATTAATCCCTCTCTTGCTTAGATGAGCAAGCAGAACTGGAGCATTGGAAATGGTGATCTTTAATGTCCCTTTCCTATCTAAGCCATTCTATTATTCTGGTTCATGGTCCTCATAGCATGGGCATCACCTTCCCAAGAATTGGTTCACATGGCTGAAGAAGTGCCCAACTCAACTCACAGAATCTACCCAAAGGGCTTCAGAAATGGGACAGTGCCAACAAACCCTCCTCTCTCACAGCTAATCCCTGCTGTCATCAGAGCAGAAGATGGAGGCATGCTGCACAAGAGAAGAGGGCATTCCAGCTTCTTCCACCGTGGAGGGCTTTCTCTCATTTGCTGCCTTTCCCCCCAGCTCAGCTCTGTGGAGCCAGAGCAGCTCCCCACTCCCAGCCCCAAGCAGCATTATTTTATTGCTTTTCTTTTCCTGTTTGCCAATGGAGGAGCATGTTTGAACAAGGCATTTGCTTTGTAGACAACATACAAGGAGCTGGGAGCAGCTTTCTTACCAGGGACGACCTTCAGCCCTGCTTGCTGGCTTCTCCAGCAGCCTCTCCTGCATCATCCCATGCCAGTGTGGTTTCCCTTACTCAGAAAGTGAATGTGCTCCTGGATGGCCCTCCACGTGGCATCAAGAAAGGCTGCCTGCTGTCCCATGCCACTCCTGCTGTCTTACACATGAGTACATCCGTAGACAGTGCAGCAGGGGAGAGAAAATTCCACCTTGTTCCACCTCCTGGGAAATTTCAGTCCATGGAGGTCTTTGACTCACACCAGTGCTGATAGCTTTCCATTGCAGAACTCAAAGACCAGTCTCAGCAACCCACGCTCAGCTCCATAGTGGTGTCCAAAGTACCTGAGATGTCCATAAAGAGCCAGGGAAAGAGAACAACATCCTCCTCGTACAGCATCAGCCTGGGGCTCCCTAGGCTTCTATGCTGGTACTGTCAATATCAGAGATCACTGCAACTGAATTTTACCTCTAAATTTTTGGTGTAGGGGTCTGGGAGATGAATCTTGGGATCAGGATCTTGCCCAGTGCCCAGCTGGAACCCATCCACCAGGAACTAAAACCTTCTTTTATACCCCTTAGATAAGGCTAGATCCCAAAGGCAACCTCAACCAAAGAACTGCAGATTTAATGAGCATTGCAGTAAACTACTTCATTTCCAGTTCTGTGAAAGAAGAATGTAGCAAAACTGCTTTAAAATGCCCTGTTCTTTGGATGTGAGGGGGAAGTTCTTGACAGAGAGAGTGGTGAGGGGCTGGAACAGCTGCCCAGAGAGGCTGTGATGCCCCGTCCATCCCTGGACGTGTTCAAGGCCAGGTTGGATGGGGCCCTGGGCAGCCTGGGCTGGTATGAAATGGGGAGGTTGGTGGCCCTGCATGTGGCAGGGGATTGGAGCTTCACAATCCCTGAGGTCCCTTCCAACCCTGGCCATTCTGTGATTCTGTGTTCCTTGCTGACTTACCCACAGGACTTCATCAAAAAGATCCATATTTAAGCCAAGCTCACACCTTGCCTTGCTTTCCTTCCATTATTTTTTGGTGAGGAAAATGGGTCCCTTTAGCATCCCTAGGCCATCCAGCTCTACTTGGGCACAGCAGAGCCACTCCACTTTCCTTGGGTGTGATTTCCCCAGCAGGGTGGGGAGGGCAGCTGTAAGAAATATTTAGAAAGGAGCCAAGCAACTTAGGTGTGTCTTTAGTAACTTAGATGTCCCTTAGTCACAGGCTCACACAGGTGGGAATGGCAGCAGGGTGACTCCGGGGTCACGTCTTCATCACAATCACTTTCACCTGCTTTTGAGAAGCTCCTGGTCGACTACAGTTAAAATGATAAAAGAATAAAATAATGAGAAAGTTGTTCCCTGGATTAAGGGAAAGAAAAGCGAACATGGAGCCTTCTTCAGTGACAGTCCCCATATGCACCACTTGCAGTGTCATAGGGAAAGTGGCTTCCTGGTGAGCCTGGGAAGCATGGCAGGAGCTGGCTGAGGCTCTGGTGGGAAAGCAGGGGGCTTCTTGTTCTCTTTGAGCCAGGAGTTTGTGCTTTCCCTGTGATGACACCAGCAGCTGCTGCAGACCTGGTCATAATAGTTAAAAATAAGCATCCTGGAAAAAAAAAAACAACAAAAAAACAAAGAAAAAAAACAACAAACCAAGAACATAAAATAGAGATGCTACTGTTAATGCATAGGTCTGTTGGTAATTATAATTAATTACTATCACTCAGTTATTCACTGCAATGTGCTTGGTAACCACCCAAACTCCAGATCTGAGCTGTAAATACGCCAGGCTGACTGCAGCCATGGAAGATGTGGCTGTCCTGGCGTGTCTGGGTCCATCCCCAGCCCCGAGGCCATGGGGCAGGAACAAGCCTTTGGAATTATCCATGGAATTACCCATGGAATTATCCTCCTCTGCATGCCAAAAATGGGGCTGCCATATCCAGCTCACCTGCTGAGAAGGGCTCATAGAATCATTAAGGTTGGAAGAGATCTGATGGATCCCCAAGTCCAAGTTCAACCCATTCACCATGACCACTGACCACGTCCTGCTATTTTGGAGATGGAATGTCTCCTAATATCCAACCTGACCCTCACCTGGGGCAGCCTGAGGCCATCATCACCTCTTATCCTGTTGCTATTACCAACCCCCGCCTCACTCCAACCTCCTTCCAGGGAGTTGTACATAGCAGCAAGGTCTCCCCTGAGCCTCATTCCTGTTCTCCAGACTGACCCATCCCATTCCCTCAGCCTCTCCCCATAAAAGCTGTGCTCCAGACCCCTCTTAGCCCTGTTGTTCTTCTCTGAGGCCCTGGAGTTGTCCACTATCTTCCTCGTAGTGAATGACCCAACACTGAATGCAGCACTTGGGGCTGTGCAAGCTCCCGAACCACGTCTCATTATTAGCTGGGTGAGCGCTAATAATTTAACAGTGAGGATAATTGGTGTCTGAACCCTGGAACTATTTAATTTGCTGGGATAGACGCAGCCCCAGGGCCCCTGCTGCAGCTCGACCTGGGAAAGCATCCCAGTGGCTTGAAAGCACTCGAGCAGGTGTGAAATGTTTTCCTGGGTTGGGATGAAGGGTTTGGTCCAGAGCCGAAGCCTTGGTGGGGAAAATGTTGTGCCAGGAACCCCAGAAGGCCAGTCCTGACACATGCTGTATTCAGTGGCCAAAGCCAGGCTGGATTTTCCATAAAGGCTGCACCCTGGGGCCAAACCCAAGAGAGATGCTTATCTACCCCTGCATGCCCCCACATGCATGATCTGAAGGCAGAGCTCACAAACACGATGTTGGGGAACACTGGAGCTGAGCAGGAAAGCTGAACCTTCACCTTTGCTGGGGTCTGGATGTGCAGGACCAGCTAGTTGGTGTGGATTTCTCCCTGCACTGGTCAAGCTTGCAATGCTGAAAGATGCAAAGGATGATGTATCACACAGCATGGGGGACTTGTGGCCACGTCAAGAGCTGTTTAGATCCCTCCCTCCACCACTTACTTCGAGTGGAACAGACATCCTTCCCATGAAGTATTATCCAATAGGATTTGAACCCAAAACCAGGCATAAAGATGCTTCAATCAGCTCACCAGCCCTATGCTGGATGGTGTTCAAGTTGTGCCCACCCACCCCAATCAAGAGACCACAGCTGTTATCTCCAGGAATTTACCACCCCAGTTTACATCTTTGATTTTGAAATTATCTTTCCATAGAGAAGCAGGAGGACTCCTCAGAGGTGGATGCATCTCAGCTCAGAGTTCCTGCACCATACTCTCTGCTCCACCTGCTGCAAACACACACTATACCAAATGGAGTGACTACAGGCTGTTCTTTACCCTGCCCTCAGCCCCCAGGCCACAATCTTCCTCTCTACAGCGCAGCCATATGTAGGCAATCCCCACAAAAAAGCAAATCTGGGAAATCTGCCTCTTGTTATAAAGCAAACCTCATTGCCTCAGAGAGCCCCAGACCTTTTGCTGCAATTTCAGGTGGGAGCTGAGGGTTCTTGTGCCATCAGGTCTTGCAGAGGACTCCATCCCTCAGTGCAGGCAATGTTAGGGGTACTCACTTGAAGGACACTTCTCCCCTTCTAAACCCTTCTATGGGTTTAATCTAATTCCAATCATGATGTCATGAGGAATTGGAAGAGCACAGACGGGCAGGAAGGGATGATGCATTCAGATAGGGCAGCTTGGGGCTGTTTGCCATCCTGTTTGGAAACAGAACGCAAACAGAAACATACCTGGAGATCCAGTCACCCTAAATGCTCTGCTCTGGAAAACCCACAGCTCTGGCTTAGAAGGAGGATGGCAGGGCAGAGAGAAAACTTTTGGGGGCAGGAAGAGGCAAGCATTGTATTTAGCCATAGCTTTGGCACCTTATGATGGAGAAACATTGCCAGATTTTCAGATGATGATGAGATGAGATGGGGTTGTAAGCATCCCCTAGGAGCACACAGCTTATAGGAGGCCCCAAGAAGGCAACAGCCTGAGGTGCAACCATCCAGGCCTCTTGCAGCATGGCTTCATTTCCAAGAGCGTGGCTGGAGAAGAAGCAGGACACCTTCAGTAGCGTCTTGGTGGAGCAACAAGTGGCCAGAGACCAGAGAAAGAGAAATCAACCCCTCAAACAACCACCCCGCATCTGCTGAGGGCTGGCTAATGAGTACAAATGGCTAACGAGCCCAAACAGCCGCCTCATGCCCCAACAAGGCGGGGGGGGGGGGAATCTTTAGCATTTCACACATCCCTGTGACGTTGAATGATGGCCTCCCAAACACTGCTCAGGCAGCCCCTGGTCCCACGGCAAACGGCACGGAGATGAATGACCGCCGAGGGGATGTGGCAACGCAGTCATTTTTCATCTGCAGCACTGCTTAACCTTTCGTGGGCAAATCCCATTTCCCCGACGCTGGCTGGGCGCCGTACCTGCATTAAGTATTGCCGGGTCAGGGAGGGGCAGCTGTGATTTATGCCCTCTCCCCGCTAATCGGATTGCGGGGCAGGCAGATATTGATGGGTGCCTGCCTTTGATCCATGGCTCTCGTGAGCCTTCATTCAATTACTGCCCCGCAGAATGCAATTAGCAGGGCCGCAAAGCCACGTGGGGCTCATAATCACAGCACGCAGCAAAGATGAAGGGGCTGTCACCAGCTGCTGGATCCCACCTGGGGGTCGGACATGCTGCCACACATCAAGACAAAACACTGGGGAAGCATGGAGGAAGGATGAAGAAAAGCCCTGCTTCCTCCCAACAGTCCCATCCTATTTCTTCCCTCCCCGCACTCTTACCTTCCTTACCATCTATCTTGCACCTTTCTTGTCACTGTGACTCCCAAGCCAGGGTACCCCCCACATGACCCACTTTTACCTTCCAAATCCAATGCATCCTCCTCCCATATCTTCCCATTTGCTCCTCTTGGAGTTCACCCATTCCTCACACCAGCTGCTCTCACACCCACTCCAAACACAGGCCACACTATCACCACCCCCTTCTCCCTTCTCACATTTCTTTTATCTGCTCCAACAGCCTCCACCTGAGCTCTCCAGGTGTGTGATGACAGCAGTTTCTACCAGATTTCACCTTCCATTTTTGCTCTGAACTCTTCAGTCCTGCAAACTTTAAATCCTTGGAGAGCAGCCCTTCTGGCTCAGCATCCTTCCGCCTATCTTGCTCTTATGGGTAAGAAGTCTCATAAAGTTGGCCATATTCTCTCATCCATCCAAAAATGCCCAGCCTGCCCAAAATGTGTTGTTTCACACCAGAAGAAATTCAGCAGAACACCATCAGCACCCAACAGGGATCGTGGTGGTGTCAGCTGGGAAGAGCTGAACAATCCCACTGAGCAGCGTGAAGGCAGGAGGATGAGATGGGTGCAAAGCACTTGGTCCTGCACCGAGACAAGAGCCTTCAGTTTAAAATGATCAACTGGAAGGAGTGGTTGGGCACTGGCACTGGCTGCCCTGGTGGTGGAATCACCATCCCTGGAGGTGTTCAAGGACCATGGAGATGTGGCACCTGGGGTTATGATTTAGTGGGCATGGTGGGATTTGCTGGGGTTGGGTTTGGAGATCTTAGAGGTCTTTTCTAAAACGAGTGTCCAGCCATTAAACCCATCACCACCATGCTCACTAAACCACGTCTCTCAGTGCCAGGAGTTGAAGAGCTGATACAAAAGGAAGAAATTGGCTACCAACAGCAGCAGGATGCAGGATAGAGACCTCTAAGCACCTGAAAAGTGAGATGCTGGATGGCCTCCAAATAGGTGTCCTGGGACAAAAACTCCTCATTCATTAACGTGGAGATTTAAACCTGCATGGTATCAATTTAACAGCACAGGACCTGATGTGATCAATCTAAGCTTCGAGAAGCAGACACTCAGAAGAGGTTTTGAGGTCTGATGGGAGCCCAGGTGTTTTGGGCAGTGTTCCCAACACGTGACCTGCATCTGGTGAGATGGGGAATTCAGGGCCACCCCTACCTGGTCCCACATTGACCTGGGGCTTGGCTGTGAAGCATTTGGCTCCTTAGCAGCCTCCAGCCTCTGCTCAGAGTTCACTTATCATCCAACAAGGTTTTCTTTCCTGTTGCCTTTTGTTGGAGTTCTCTGAAGAGCTGATTCCCAAATCCACAAGCAACCACAAGCAGGGAGGTTTTGTTACTCCTTATTTTGCATCAAGGCAGGCGAGACAAACACTTTTCAGCAGATATTTCTGCGCTCTTGTTTCCTCTTGTCTCTGTCCCTTCTTGCCTTCACCTCGGTTTACCTCTTCACCTCCTTCCTTGATGAGGTTGGCTGAGGTTGCAGGAAAGCAAGGTTGTCAGATAAGCCTGTCTCCATCCAGTCATGGGATTTTCCTTTTCCAGGCAGTCCCAGGATGAGGCAGAACACAGACTGAATGAGTTGGACTCCATCATCCTTATGGGTCCTTTTCAGCTTGGGATATTCTATGATGCCTGCACCAAGCTGTGGGCTTGCTGTCTCACCGTGGCCAACTACACCAAAGGTTGATGCAAAGAGGAGAGAGGCAGTGAGAGAGAACACAGCAGGGCACAAATGGGTGCTCAGGTTGGGAGGTGGTGTTGGGAGGGTGGTGCAGCTCTGGGACAGGCAACCAGCAAGGTAAGAGATGTCCATCCATGAAGGTTTCCAAGACTTGGTCACATAAAGCCCTGGCTATCCTGCTCTAGCGACAGTCCTGCTTTAAGCAGAAATCCCTTTGTATTGGAGAAGGCAAGAGCACCAGAATTGAAAGGTCCAAATATGTTAAAGGTGTGCAGACCCCATGAAGCAATGGTGATGGCGACAGCCCAACCTGACATGGTGCTTTTACAAGAAAAGCAAAGCACTGAGCCACTGCTGGAGACGTTAAATCCCAGTTACAGAAGTACAGCATCCCAAAGATGTCAAACTGAGAAACACCATTCTCTAATTTTAAGAGATGCTTACCAGGACTTCGCATTGAACCCGCCATTGGATTGGAACCTCCTTCCAGAAAGGAGCCCCCTAAATCCTCTCCTCCTGCATCATTCTCCTGGGTCCTTCCTGTGTTCCTCCCCATTGCCTGCAGTGGGGCAGGTGTGCAGTGTCACCCAGCACATGGAGATGCCCTATGGAAGCTGTCTCCGTGCTGAGATTTCCCAGCTTGCTGGTTTTTAATTAGAGCATGTCACGTTGATTTGGTATCACTTTAATTTCCAATGTGCCGTGGGGTCAAACATCTTGCACATCCCAGTGCCGAGGCTGGGAGTTACGTGAGGAATCTAATATCTTAATGTGGTTAGGGCCAGAAAAAAACCAAAAACCACTAATATAATCATCATATTGCAAAGGATGATAAATACCATCTTAGAAAATATGCAATGTGAGCAGGCAAAAAGGTTCCCCGTGGAAAGCTAATGCAATCCCCTCTGCCTTGATGAAGTGCCTATTATCTTTGCTCTGCCCTCCAAATCTTAATTCCTGCTCAGGATTACTTCCCCCATATTTGCAGACATAGATGCGATCAATGAGAGCAAAATGCACGTTCCTTGAAGGTGGCTACTCAACACTTGGGTGTAATCATGCTTGTTTATGCAGGAAACCAATTAAAATAGCCACAGAATTAGGCAAAGATTGGCTTTAGCCCCCAGCATGCCAATGTGATGTGGAGTGTGGGACTCAGTGGGGTGGTTTTCCCAGGGCAGACCATACAAACAGGCAGCAAACCTCCTCCAGGTGCACAAAGGGATGCTGAATTACACAATATGGGATTTTTTTGCTGCAAGAGATGAAGGCAAAGGCAGCGCCTCTGCAGCAGTAACACAGCCACGTAAGCACAGGCACTTATTTAAACAGTTATATGCTGTATTGTTTAATGGAAGTTACAATAGGATAAATGTACAGTTGAAGTCAACATGCTAATTTCTAACGCAATTTAACCTGTAAACCATGCAGTTCGTTTCTCAATCGGTCAGTTTTTCTTTGTTTGTAATCAGTAGCTCTGCTAGTGAGTTTTAAGGAAAAAAACAAAAAAAAGTTCCCTTTAAAGTTAAACCTAATTTACTAATTTTTCCCCTTATTGTGCAACAACTTGTGCAAAAAAAGCTGTCTTCACCACATCATTAGTTTACAAAATCACGCTCCTCCCCCTCAAAAAGGCAACAACACAAGCAGCCAGTAGGCACTGAGGGATGGGATGGAGACTGGAGTTGGGATAGGGGTGGGGTTGGAGATGGGAACTGGGATGGAGATGGGAGTTGGGGTTGGGATTGGGACGGAGATTGGTGTTGAGGTTGGGATGGTGGTGGGGGTTGGGATTGGGATGGTGATGGGGATTGGGATGGCAGTGGGGATTGGAGTTGGTGCTGGGATGATGATGGGTGTTGGGATGGTGGTGGTGGGGACGGTTGTTGGGATGAGGATGGGGATTGGGGTTGGAATTGGGGTGGCAATGCAAGTTGGAATCACAATGGGGATTGGGGTTGGCATTGGGATGACGATGGGGATTGTTTTTTGGGATTGGGATGGTGATGGGGATTGGGATGGTGATGCGGATTGGGAAGGTGATGGGGATTGGGATGGTGATGGGGATTGGGATGGTGATGGGGATTGGGAAGGTGATGGGGATTGGGATGGCGATGGGGATTGGGAAGGTGATGGGGATTGGGATGGCGATGGGGATTGGGATGGTGATGGGGATTGGGATGGTGATGGGGATTGGGATGGTGATGGGGATTGGGAAGGTGATGGGGATTGGGATAGTGATGGAGATTGGGATGGTGATGGGGATTGGGATGGTGATGGGGATTGGGATGGTGATGGGGATTGGGAAGGTGATGGGGATTGGGATGGCGATGGGGATTGGGAAGGTGATGGGGATTGGGATAGTGATGGAGATTGGGATGGTGATGGGGATTGGGATGGTGATGGGGTATGGGGTTGGTGTTGGGACTGGGATGGTGCTGGGGACTGTGGTTGGGATAAGGATGGGGATTTGGATGGCAATGGGGACTGGGGATGCGATTGAGACAGCAGTGGGGATTGGGGTTGGGATTGTAATGGAGATTGGGATAGAGATGGAGGAGGGAGTGTTCAAAGCTGTTCCCTTTATGATTTGCTCTGCAGCTTGGTGCCTTAGAGGTGCCCCAAAAAACTATTCCAAGGAGGTTTTAAGGAAAATAAGAGAAGTGAATGTTTCTCAGGAAGGCAAGCTTTGTTTTTCTTTGTTTTTCTTCTTTTTTTTTTCTTCTTTTTTTTTTTTCTTTTCTAATCCAATGGTGCTGAATTGTTTGCCAAGCTACAGGGAGAGGGAGGCTCACCCACTCCTTACTACAGCCATTGCTTTAAAACCTAAGGAATGACCAACGTATGTACATGGATGTGTTAATAGCAGCATTATTTGTTCTGGGGATTGCAAACTGATGGTTACAGCAGCGGGTTCAGCTCCTACCTCCCCCCAGATCACAGATTTATAGCAACAACCTTTCCCTCATAAGCAATACCATCCGTATCAGAGGATACCAGTCATTAGTAAGCAATTTAGAGGGGACTTTAAACGTCTTCCAGGGATTTTTAAGCAGTCTGTTTAAAAGATTAATTTTATTTTGAAGGGATGGACGTGCATCTCTCGGAACAAAAAGTTAATTAGGACCAGAGCACCAAAATTCCATTTTTCATGCCCGTGATGTGACTTGTGGTTAGGTGCTTGACCTCCCAAAATCAGAAACTCCCTGAATCTGATGGGGCTGGGCTGAGCTTTCCCAGCAGCACATCCCAGTTGCCAGCCCCACTCCGTGGAGCAGAGCTCACCCTGAGCCACAGCCACTCTGGGATACTTAATGCAATACAGGAGCTGCTCCTTGGGGATAAAAAAAAAACCCCAGATTCCAAGCCAGGAGCAGGCTGCTTTCCCCAGCTCATGGGGGTGATGCTGCATGGTCCTGCTCTCTTCTCCCTGCTGGAGGAAAATCCTCAGTGTGCAAAAGGCACCTCCTCATCCAGCAGCGATGTCAGCGGCTGAGAAATGCTTTTAGAAATTGGGTTTGACAGTCTATCCTCCCACTAATAACAACTGGAAACACCAGAGTGCTCTATTTGTCATGCTTGCTGATGCTCTGTTATGCCGTTGCCAGCATCTGTAGCAGCGTGATTCTGAAGTGTTTTAAAGTGCTTGTGACTGGATGGCCCTTCACTGAGTGCCTCGTGCACTGAAACCTCCCTCCTCCTCCCGCCATTGGGTTTTTGCTTCAATCTCTGAGCTCTGCTGCTCAAAGGATGCTCAAAGCAGATGGTCCCACCTGCTTCTGCCACCACGTGTCCCCTGTCACCTATCCCTAGCTGGAGGGTCCCCTTGGGTGGATCACATCATATGGTCCCTTGCTGGCCACACAACTGTCATCCATCTGCTTCTTTTTTTTTCCATCCTTCTTGTATGTATTTCAAAGTATCCTTCAATCCTCTCAAAGAAAGGAGCCATAAAGCCAAGTTCCAGCTCTTCCCTGGTATTAATGGAAATAATGCACTGCTTGTGGTGGCTGGAGGTTGTGGTGATGGGACAAAGCCCCACGAGCTCATTGCTAGCAATGTGCCTATTTCAGGATTCATATACCCTTCCCAAAAGGGCTGAGGAACAAAGAAGGAAGGTGACATATCACTGCTTCGTGCATCCAGAGCTGGAGTGTGAATGGAGCCAAAAATACAAAGCCAGAAGTGCTCATGGGCAGAAAGCAAAGAGCCCAAATGCTCCCTTCTGCAGCCTCAGCTGGGTGACACATGGACAAATCCTGTCCCTGTGCAGCTCAGGACCCTGCAATGGGGAGCTGAAGGGGAACAGAGCCCCACCAGGGCTTCAGAACCACCCAGCAGCTTCCACAAGTGGTCTGAGAGCCAACGGCCCCACGCATTTGAATGGTGTTAGAAAGGGCCCTGCCATTCACAATAAGGGTTTTGAATTCCCTTGAGCACAGCGTCAGGATTTGGCAGTGGGGGAAGCGGCCGGATAAGCTTTCACCTGCGGTAAGGAGAGTCAAAAGGGGAATGAAAAGATAAGGGCAAAAGTCCCTTCTCTCTGTAACCTGAAGCCCGGGATTAACATCCTGTTGATAGCTGACGTGGTCCTCAAAGACTGCCTTGATTTTGGCTGATGATGCACGGGTAGCTCCAGAGCACAGAGCAGAGCGGAGCTCTGTCATTCAGAGCCAGGCTGCTGGTGCACAATGCTACTCCAGGGGGAACCTCCTGCACCCCACGTTTGGGGGACGTCCCCATGTTGGAGGGATGTGCTGGAGGCACAGGGATGTGGCACCATGGCAGCAGGAAGGGAGGATGGGAGAGTAGAACTGCAAGTCAGCATGGAAAGGAAAAGCAAAGCAGTGTTGTACACTTCTTTCCTAGCACCCAGCCCATACTGGCCCCATAAGGCACCCCAGCTTCTCCTATGCAACGAGGCAGCTCTTGAAGGCCTTTTATACCCAGTGCAGGGCCTCAAGACACCACCAGGTCCCAGAAGAAAAGCTTGGGGTGCATCAGCTCTGAGCAGTGCCACCACACACACCAAAGGGTCACAGCTCCCAGGAGCCACCTCCGAACCAGGGTGGGAATCAGCCCTTATGGGAAAAGGGCAGAGGGGCTGAGAAATCACTGCTTCTCCTCCTACACAAACCCAACATGCAAGCTAAGGAGCGACCCTCCTTCTGAATGCGTGCTCTTTTGAGCAGAGCCAATGAGAAGAACCTGAAACCACAGCTCCTCCCTATGCTTCTCGTGATCCCTTGTTCTTCTGCAGCTGAATAACTTAACAAAAGGAAGTCAAACCAATTCTTTGAATTTGGCTTACAAAAAAAAAAAGAAATGAAAAAATTAAAAACCAGAAACCCAACCCAACCACACGCACACAAAAAACACCCAACCAACCCATCATCTGGGTGTGAACTTCTCGCTCAGGCTTCAGGTTTTCCCGTTGCTTTTGCAAACCCCTGAAAATAGGAGTTCAGAATGGTGACTGCTGACACCACCTCCTCTCCACCAGCAGCGTGCCACCTACCTGCCCCGGGATTATTTAACAACGTTTTGTCATAACAGTGGGTTTCATCCATACTATACAGGCGAATACAAAAATACATCTGTTCTCTTTGAACAAGGATCCCAAGTCCAGGCGTGGGGAAGGCTGTGGGTCCCTCATGAGTGATGGCTGTTGATGAGGCCGCGGAGCTGCTTGGCCACTGTGTCTATCAGCTTCTGCTTGTCCCGCTCGTTCTTCCGAAACTGGGCAAAAACGTTGTTCTTCCGGCTCGTGTCCCTCATCCTGAGCAGAGAACACAGAGGTTACATTACATGCAGCGATGCTATGGGTGCACCAAGAGAAGCTCGTGGCTGGTAGAGCAAAGAGGAGATGGGCTGTAGATCTGTAAATCTGTAGATCTACAGACCATCGCCTTGGGTCTAGCCCCAAGCTTTATCCACCCCAAGGGCCCAACCCCAGCTCGTGTCACCTGCCTCAAAGCCAAGGCACTGCACCAATCCTGAGCCCCTCACGCCTCTCATCCTCCCCTTCATAAAATCAGGTTTGAGTTGGAAGGGACCCTTAAAGGCCATCTGGTCCAACTCCCTTCCAATGAATGGGGACACCTACAGCTCCACCAGATGCTCCGAGCTCCATCCAGAATGTTTTTACATGTTCCAGTGTCCGTACGTGGTAAATGAGAGTGCTGTAATATTAGGAGGGTCGGGAAATTAAATAATTAGCACAAAATCCACAGCGTTAATGGTTCTTTTTGACATGGAGCATTGCATGCGGCCAAGAGATGCAGCTTTTGGGGCAGCCGTAAAGTTTCGGACTCGTGGACTTAACTTTACACGATGCTCAAGGAAAGAATCCAACATTACTTCCTCCAGTTTACAAACCCCAGGGAGATTTGTATTTCTTTCAATTGCATCAGTCTCCATGAGGTCCTTAAGCTCAGGGCCAACAAGGCACAGTGCTGGGACAGGACCAGAGTAACACAGAACAACAGGGGTTGGAAGGGACCTCAGGGGATCATCATGTCCAACTCCCAACACCAGGGCAGCTCCATTCCTCTCTGGCATGCAAAGCTTGGCATTCATGCACATTTGCATTTGCAGATGCATTTTGGGGGGCCAACATCTCATTGCATGGCTCAAGCAGGGCGTTGCTGGGGAGTGGAACCACCCCATAAGGGTCAACATCAGTAGAGCCTAAAGGCATTGGGCTCCAAGCACCCAGCCTGCTGGGCACTGCTCTCCATAATACCCTAATTTGTAACTGGTTTTCCTAGTAAATCAGATCTGGCAGAGGCAGATGGCTTTGGATGAGCCACATTGGCCTGTGTTTTTGGCTCTGGGTACCTCAATGAAGCATAGAGTGACGGGGACACAGAGATGATGGGCCCTGTAAGCACAGCAGTTTATCAGATCAGAAGGGTTTTGCGTTATCAGAGCACAAAACAAACTTCTTCAAGCTCATTTAACCTATTAAAAAAAAATATCTACAATTTTCCGTGCTTCAGTCTTCATAAAAAGGAGCCAAAGGGAATCTGAAATGTTCCAAAAACCATCCAGCTTGGAACTGAAAACATGATAACAACCTCATCCCAAAGGCTAATTTGCTATAGTTATAAGTGCCCAAAGGCACAGGATTATAACCGAGCTGCTTTCCCAACAGTAACCAGATAGCTTGGAGCAATTTCATTCAGCAAAATAAGCTGGTGTTTTTTTGTTGTTTTTTTTTTTGTTTTTTTTTTTTTTCTTCTTTTCTCTTCATGTAATTGTTTTTTTTTTTAAACTGAAGCAGGTTGCCAGCTGCTCCCCTGCAAGAACCAGACAGAAAGAGGGGATTTTTGAGTCATACAGATTACAGGTGCTGCGGCATTGGGAATTTTGGCAACCACCACCCTGCTGCAGGACATCACCCCTCCCTCAAACACCTTCCCACAGAGCTGAGAGCTCTCCATCTCCATCTCACAGGCTGTGCAGGGACATCAGATGTGCTGGAAGCAAACCTGCACCTTGAGAAACCTCCACCTGTGGCCACCCCATGGGCAAAAAAGCATTGAGTTTCTTCTGCCCGGTGATACCCGTAAGTTAAGGAAGGCCTGGCATCCTCTGCCTTAGCAGCCCCAAAATCTCACAGAAGATGCTCAGGTGCAGATTTATTTCCATGAGATGTTTCTCAAGAACTGCACGTTTTATGCAAGAAAATCTTGGGGTGTACTGAATGATTGGGAAGGAGTTGCAAGGAGAAAGCTGTGGGGTCGAGGTGACCAAGCACTGCTGGCAATGCACTGAACCCATCCCAAATGGGATGAGACAGGAGCTGCTGGTATCTCTCATGTGGATTTGGAGGCGCCATGCTGCTACCAGCCCCACTTCCAATGAGGAACATGCCTGCAGAACACAAAGTCCTGCAACAACTACGGGTGCGTGCTTCCCCACTGTGTGCAATGGGCATTTCCCACCTACACCCAACTGTCATTCAAGGTGAGAAGGATCTTTTCTATAGAGAAAAGGGTTACAAAACTGCTGGGTGCCAACCAGCTGCATTAGTGTTGCTGTCAGGGAGCAGGGCTGGGACGCAGCGTGTTTACTCAGGGCTCATGCTGCTCGTAGAGCAAGAGCAAGCCTGTGCCCGTGTGTGCCTGCAGGGATGGAGCGGGGTCCAAAGGGTTTCTCCAAAGGGTGATGGTGTCAGTATGAGGGACTCCCAGCAGGTGATTGGGTTGGGAGGGCAGTTTGGAGGCACGAGGCCGTGGATGGAGAAACAGCCTTAAAAAAAGCCAGGTTTATCATAGACTCGTAGGATTATAGGATGGCGAAGGCTGGAAGGGACGTCGAAGATCATCTGGTTCCAACCTCCTGCCATAAGCAGGGTTGCCAACCTCCAGATCAGGCCGCCCATCCAACGTGGCCTTCAACACCTCAAGGGATGGGGCTTCCACAACCTTTGTGGGCCATGTGCCCCAGTGCCTCACCACCATCATGGGGGTCAACACTGGGGTGCCATGTGCCAGCCCCATTCTTTTCCAGCCTTGGGCTACAAGAGCTGGACGACGTGGTTCTAGATAGAGCTATGCATCCTAACACCAAGAACAGGCTGGAAATAGAGGCAGATCTTTAGGGGTTCCACACTATTGTGCCTGCAGAGCCTCAGGATAGCTGAGGCTGGTTGTGTAATGCGGTCCCTCTGTGCTGGCCCGGGAATTAAAAGTAAGAGGAAGGGAAGGAGAGAGCTCAATGCTGTCCCCACCCCTGTCAACAAACACCGCCTTAAATAGAGCCAAGCTTTGTTTAAATTAATCTATAAGAGAAAAAAAAAAAAAAGAAGAAGAAAAAAAAAAAAAGCGAGGCAGTAAAAGCTCCTCTTTTAGTTCTAATTAGTGCATTTGAGACGATAGAGTTACCAGAGGGAACTGTTTCAAAGGCAGCTTGCATTTAGATCATTTAGTGCTCCATTTAAATCAAACAATAAAGTCACTGCAAGGTGAGGGTAAAAGCCCAAGCAAGCAGCATACTTACACTCGTGATATCCTATGGGAGATGTGTGATTAGGAAAAGAGATAATCATGAGAACAAGTTACACAACCCGGCTGCTTCGTGTCCAACCGTTCAGCTTTCTTTTTTTTTTTTCCACTTTATGGATAGCTCTGAATATACTGCACACTTTTGCACCATGGATGGAGGGCTGCAAATATACTGCAGATGATGCAACGTATTGCACGATGCACATATAAAATATGGCTATGGTGTATAAAAGCGTTTTGCACTGACACAGTGCTCCACTGCAGACCCTGGGTGCAGACTGACAGCCTTTGGATGTTGTGGGTTGATGTGAAATGAGCCAGGGAAGGGAGGAGGTGCAGTTGAGTGGACTGCAGACAGCACAGACCCACATCCAAAGCCTCAAAGCACACCCAGTTTATGCTTCTAAAGGCTTCACCCCAACATCAAATTGGGCATCTTCTACTCTACGTGCAACAGAAGCGAGAGGTACTCTGAAAAACAATTCAAATTCTACCCAAGGATCTGATTTCACGTTAAACCAAACCAAAACCCAACCACCAGCTCACTCATCCTGCCCACTCCTCCACGCCAGACCCAGCCATGGAGTGGCCACAGAATGAGGAAATCAGGAATTATTCTTCTGGGCTTGTTACTTTGCTGGTGAGGTGTGATGGAAGCAAAGAGGGCAGAGCAGGGCTGATCCTCCTGGTGAGGATGAGTGACCTGGTGAGGAAGAGTGACTTGGTGGCACTTGTCTCTGACACCAGGTACGTGCTGGAGGGGTTCCCAGGGCAGTGAACCCCACTATTTGGGACTGAAGCCAACATGCTGCTTCCATGCCCAAGTTCACCATGTGGGTTGGGATTTTCCAAGTCTGGAATTATTAACTGTGAGCTGCTCACAGCGTGGACTGGGCTCAGAGGACTGCCAAACCCTCTTTGTGCTCCAGGGTGCATCTCACCTCTCCACAGAGGACACATGGAGATGACCATTGGGGTCAGCTGCTCCTCAGCACAGCTCCAGGGTTGGCTTGCACATTACCTCCTGGGGCAAGTGCAGGCTTCAATGAAACTGAGATTCACCCTTAGCAGAGAACATGGGTCCTGTCCTCTCTAAGAGCCTTGGAGCCACCTAAAGATATCCCTTCTGTCCCATAGCTGGGATTTTAGTGTACGACCCTCTTGATGGAACCAGAAAACAGAGCTATAAGTGCCTGCAGGCTGGCCATTTTCATATGATTTTGGGGGCTAGCTTGAGATGCTAGTGGAAGTCTGTCACAGAACGAGGAAAATCCTGCTTAAGAATGAAGCAAAAAATAGAAGTCCTTAACCAAATCAATGCCTCTTGATACAAAAACTGGAGCTTAGTGGGATAAAGAAGGACTTTGTCAGCACTCCCACTGCTCTGAAACCTTCATCTGGGGCTGAAGTGTCGGGGTGCCCCTTGCTGCACTCACTTCTCCAGCAGGACGAGGGCTGTGGTGGGGTTCACCCGGAGGTACTTGCAGGTGGGTTGCCCGTAGTCAGCCAGGTACGTCGACCAGTCCCACTGGATGAACAGATCCAGGAGCTGCAGGGAAGAAAAACAAACAAAAATGAGGTGGTGAGCAAGCAGGTGGCTTATCTGAATCATGGCAAAGGTCCTGAGCAGGTGGTGTTAATCAGAAAAGCCATGTTTTGCAGTCTTAACCTCCTTGAGCCATACTGCATGCCTGATGTGCTACCCTGCTGGAGGGTATGAAGACTGAGGCACCCCAAGAAAGTTGTGGGCAGAACCTGAAAAGAGATGCAATGCTTCACCTCAGTGGGATTTGTGATTTCCAAGGCAGCAGACCTAAGGGAGAGCTCCCACACACCCCACACCGCAGCGGGCTCCCTTCTTTCCTGATCCATGACAACTTCCCATCCAATATGGCTCGGGATGTTGGGCCTTGTGGGAAGACACCAGCACATCTGGTGCTGCCATGGTGGTGGGGATGGGTTGGTGGTCGGATAGATGATCTTAGAGGTGTTTTCCAACTTAAAGACAGAATCAAAGAATAGAATAACAGAACCACCAAGGTTGGAAACAACCTCCAAGATCATCCAGTCCAACCCACCACCAACACAACCCCACTAAACCATGTCCCTTAGTATACCAGGGGTGGTACTCGAGATACAGGAAGAGAATGAACTGAGACATTTACCTATGATGTTTCCTACTTCTCAGCAGACAGTGGAAGTCCCAGCTTTCTTAAGAAACAGTTTTCAAAAACCTTGGTGCAGATGTGCTTAAATCTGCTTTTTAAGGTTGTAACAGGGTCTGCTGCGATAGGATAAGGGGAAACGGTTTCAAACATGAAGACGGGAGATTTAGATTGCACATGAGAAAGAAGTGTTTTACAATAAGGGCAGTGAGACACTGGAAGGTGTCCCAGAGAGGTGGTGGTGCCCCAAATTCCTCAAGATCAGGTTGCATGAGCACCTGATGGAGCTGTAGGTGTCCCAGATCACTGCAGGGAGTGGGACCAGATGGCCTTCGAGGGTCCTTTTCAACCCAAACCGTTGTATGAGCCTATGGTTCTACAACAGTGCCTGTGTTTTTGCATAATCATCACAGAATGGCCTGGGTTGAAAAGGACCAGGATGATCATCCAGTTCCAACCCCCTGCTATGTGCAGGGACCAGACCAGGCTGCCCAGAGCCACATCCAGCCTGGCCTTGAATGCCTGCAGGGCTGGGGCATCCAACAGCCTCCTTGGGCAACCGGTTCCAGTGCTTCACCACCCTCTGTGGGAAAAACTTCCTCCTCATATCCAACCTCAACCTCCCCTGTCTCAGTTTGAAGCCGTTCCCCCTTATCCTATCGCTATCCACCCTCATCAACAGCCGTTCCCATTCCCGTTTATGTGCCCCCTTCAAGTATTGGAAGGCCTTGGAGGGGAACGCACGGCTCATGACAAGCAGCCACGGTTCCCCCTGTCCCTGTGACCGCTCTATTGTGGCTCAGGGCTGCCAAGTGCCGACGTCTTCATCGGCAGCAGCCGAGCGTCCCGGCGCCCGCCCCATAAGGAAGGGCCCCATGGTATTGTCTGCCCGTGGCCGTCCCCAGGCGAAGCGAGGGCCATAGAGGCCTCATTGTGCCCCCGCGTCTCCATGGTTTTCCTGAAGGCTCAGGCGCTGTTTAACAACACAACCCGCCCGGCAAAGAACGGGGATTTGGCTCCTCGAAGACCTCAAGGTACAAAACAAAAATGTGCAACAAGATTCTTTTTGACTATGTAGGTCAGGGCAAAGAAAAGAAGCTGTCGGGAACAATCCCCAGCGCTGGCGGGGGGGACGGATTAGCCGGGACCTTGGAGGGCTCTTCCAGCCCAAGGTTTTGTGCTGCAGGTCGGCTACAAACCAGGGCTGCACATTGTTGGGAGTCTTTTTATCCAAAGGGCGCCCTAAAGCTGCAGCCCAGAGTATGATTTCATGTGCTCCTTCCACCCCACAGTGCTTCCAGCAGGTCTGTCCTGCACTGGGAATGGGTGTAGGATGCCCTGTAGGGCAATAAAAAAGGGGTAGAAATAAGAAGGCGAAGGTTAGAAGTGGGTTAAGGAGAAAAAAGCACGAGGGGCTGTGATTAACAGCATGCAAAGGTGCTGGTGAGGCTGCAACTCAAGTGCTGTATTCAGTTTTGGGCACTTCACTACAACAGAGGTATCAAGGTACTGGAGTGTGTCCAGAGAAGGGCAGCAGAGCTGCGAGGGATCTGGAGCACAGATCTTATGGGTAGAGGCTGAGGGAATGAGATGGGACAGTCTGGAGAAGAGGAGGCTCAGGAGAGACCGCATGGCTCTGTAACTGCCTGAAGGAAGATGGAGCGAGGTGGGGGTTGGCCTCTGCTCCCAGGTAACAACAGGACAAGAGGTGATGGCCAGGGGAGGGTCAGGTTGGGTATTAGGAGACATTTCTTCTCCAAAAGAGCTGTCAGGCATTGGCACAGACTGCAAAGGAAGGTGGTGGGGTCACCATCTCTGGAGGTGCCCAAGAACCATGGAGATGTGGCACTGAGGGCCATGGTCAGTAAGCATGATGGGATGGGTTGGGGTTTGGGCTTGGGGATATTAGAGCTCTTTTCCAATCTGAATGATTCTATGACTGTAAATAAGCACCATCCTAAACACAAACCTGCCCAGGCTGGACCTTGGAAGGGCACAAGCAGCACTGAGGGTGCCTGAGGCTGAGCACAGTGGGCACTGCAGGGCTCAACCACAGGCACAGGTCGGAGCCAGGGGAGAAAGGTGCTGCAAGAGGGAGCTGTCTCTGGACGATTTATCTGTCACATAAATGTGGTTTTATTGCTTTTACTGTTTAAACTTTTCACCTCTGCTGCTAAATCTGAATGACACCAGGAAAAAAAAAAAGAAATAAGGAAAGGAGAAGAGCGTCTGCACGGCGGCGCTGGGCAGCTCCACGGCTGCAGCCGCCTTCCAGGGGAGATTCCAAATAAAATATGCAAATACCATTAATTCTTCAAACCAGAGTCTGCTTTTCAAGGCTATAAATCAAAGCTGACAGGGCGCACACTGGAGGAAAGGAAAAGAAGAGGGGGGGAAAAGAAAAGGGAGCTTTTACTGCGGTGATAGGGAAATGCAATAAGTGCGTGCTCAGCTGCAAGCCTGCAGCTGCAAAGAGTGCACATAGGAGAGCTGTCTGTGCTCAAGTTGTGTGTTTGCACGAATGCAGAAGTGGAGAATGGAAAGGTACAGGGAAAGGTACAGGAAAGCAGTCTGGTTTTATGCATTCACACACGTGTATATGTATATATATATATATATTTATATAAAACCCCAATGAACATGGCTGCACTGGGAATGGAAACTGCTGTCTGTGTCACCATGGGCTGTGCACAGACCTGGGAGGTGATGCATGGTGCCTAGAGCTGAAAACGGTGGCAGGAAAGGAAGATTCAAGGTGAAAAGTAATGCAGAGAATAGAGACTTATCCTATGGACAGTGGGAGAGTATCACAGGGCTGAGCTGACACAGGACCATTTGGCCCCAAGGACCTCTCCCCACCTCTTCCCTTGAAGACACAAAGGCCAGGAACCCCTGCAGGACAGATGATGCTTCCTGCATCCCTGACTTCAAGCAATACCTGGCTCTGCTAACTTTTTCCTCTTCAGAACTGATGACACAGTTATTTTCAATGCCTGCTGGGTGAGAGAGGCACATCCTGGTGTAAAAGTGCCATTGCTGCCTCTGCTCTTGTGGCTACATCTTCCTCTGTGTCTCAGCCCCTCTGCTTTTTAATATCCTGACTCCTTCAGGCTGAGTTCATGCTTAAACTGTTGGTATTTATGGAAATATATTTATAAAATAGCTGTTGCCAGAGGCAGGCTGGCACAAGACTCACAGCTAGGCAGCAACCAGATGGTGTAAGGGAAACCAACCCGATCCCGAAGACGAACTCTCCCCTTGTTTCAAGGTCTAAAGATGTCAGCTTGAAACCCTTCATCCAGTAAAAATACAACATCCTCCACACCACTATCTCCTCCCTTTTCATCCCCTGCAATATTTACTCTCGGCAACACCAGAGAGCATCAGGAAGGCTTGAATAGGGCTCTCCAGAGCATCTGCAGACCCACCACCAACAACGGATGAGAAGCATCATGTTGGCTCACGAGATGGGTGCAAAGCATGGTGCATTGCTACTGCTGTGTCTCCTGTAGAGCAACACCTGCCTGTAAAAACCCAAAGCATGGCAGGGGATGAAAAGGGGAAGACGACTCATGACCATTGGTGACCACTTCATAGAATCACAGAATCATTAAGGTTGGAAGAGATCGCCCAAGGAGGTTGTGGATGCCCCATCCCTGGAGGCATTCAAGGCTAGGCTAGACATGGCTCTGGGTCTGGTGACCCTGCACATAGCAGGGGGTTTGAAACTGGATGATCATTGTGGCCCTTTTTCAACCCAGGCCATTCTATGATTCTATAATCAAGCCCAACCATCAATCCATCCCCACCATCTCCACTAATCATGTCCTTACATGTTTATTGGATGCTGGTATCAGTTATAAAAGGCTCAGTTATCACGTTCTCTTCCTTTCCTAATAACCTCCAAGTCTGATGCTCTTCTCCCAGCATCACTGTGAGTAGAATGAATAGCCTTGACACAACGCATGTGGCAGGGGGGTTGGAGATTCAAGATCCTTGAGGTCCCTTCCAACCCTGGCCATTCTATGATTCTGTAACGCCTTCTATAAAGCAGCCATGCTTCAGCTGGCAAGAGATCACATCATTGCCTTATAATCCTGAATCTCTTCTTTAAAAAGTATATCTTGATGCCCTGACACCACAGCTCCATTGATGAAAGGTGACAGCAAGAGGCTTGGGTCCTACCAGCATCACAAATAAACCCGCTTGAATGAAGAGACAAGCTGCTCCCAGAGGGACCACAAAATACCCAGCTAAGAATATTGAATATTTCCATGAAAAGCAGAAGAAACCACTGGATCCAACCCAGTGCCAAGTCCCTGTTTGCCCATGCCCATGCACACAACCATCCCACGGCCCATCGCTCAGCCCCTGATGCCACCCATTGGGGTGACTGCAGAGCACAAAGCCCAAGGAGCTTCCCACACCAGCAGCCACAGACAAGTCCATTCAAAATCGTTTATTTTGGTGAGGTTGCCATTATGCCTCGTGGGAAAGTAATACTGAAAGCAGAAAGAAATACTTGACCCCACGGGGAGATGTGGGTTTGGGCGAGAGCATCACGAAGAAGAAAAGGCACTGGGAATTGGAACATGATGTTTTTTGATTACTTGTGAAAGACACACAGGGTAAAATCATGACCTAAATGAAAGAAACAGTAGATTTGTCACTGATTTCACTGGAAACTAAGCTGCTTTCTAAGGAAGGAGTGCAAGGGAGTGCCTAGCACTGCAGTAACCTTATGCTGCACTGGCTGCACAGGCCAATGTGACGCACAAAGCAAGACATCAACACACATGGAGGCCAGGGGAAGTTGGTTTTGCCTTATCAGAAAGACTCAAAGGAACTCATTTAGACTGGAGGTGCAATACTATCCAGCCTGCTTGGGTCACTCTGAAGACCCCAATCCCTGCAGAGGTCCCACCTGGGGCTGTCATTCCTCCTCACTGCTCAGACAGAAGAGCAGAAAACCAATGCCACATTTCTCATCTTGCACTTTAGCTGGATTTACTTTGCAAGTTAAGGGAGCGATTTTATCTTTCCATCTATTTTTTTTTTTTTTTTGCTTTTTTGCTATCTGTAAAAGTTCTTGGAAAAAAAAAAAAAATCCACCAAAAAAAACTATGAGAAGAATCTGGAAAGATTTATGGCAGAAGGGACAGAGTGTGTATCAGAGGGAGGTTTGAGACTGACAAAGCCCTTATTTGTCCAGTCTGGGTTATTTTCAGGCTTGTACTATTGCCTGTTTATAGGTCTGCATTTCTTATATCAGGCTCCCAGGGGAAGGTCTCCAAAAAGTTTTCCGTGTGCACAGAAAGGTCTTCTACTTTTCCATCTGCAAATGTTCATTGTTTATTAGGAGGAACCCCCTTCGCCTCCCAGCCTCCCACATCACAGCACACGAAGGAGCTGTTGGACTTCAACAACACCAACATGGAACAGCAGGATCACTGAATCACAGAATGGTCTGAGTTGGAAAGGACCTTCAAGGACTATCTGGATCCACTGTCTGCAGTGAATGGGGATACCCACAGCTCCATCAGGTGCTCACAGCTTGACTTTGGGTGTCCCCAAGGATGGGGCACCCACCACCTCTCTGGGCAACCTGTGCCAATGGTTCAGAGCCCTTATCGTAACAATCTGCTTCTTTATATCCAGTCTTCATCTCCTCTCTTTGAGTCTGAAACCATTTCCCCACATCCTAACACAACAGACCCTGCTGAAGAGTCCGTCCCCTTCTTTCTTACAGCCCCTTTGGACACTGAAAGGCTGCTCTCAGGTCGGCACCAGGCTGAAGGGTGGGGATGCGGAGGATTAACACATCACAGCATGGTGACAGCCTCCAGGGCTCCTGGAAAGTCCCTGCGGCTCCATCTGTGCTCCTGCTGGCTTTGCTGGGGCAGAACCATGGCCTTAGTCACTGGGCTGGAGTGCTGCCCGTGGGGAAGGCTGGACTGAATTCTAGGGAAATCCCACGTTCCTCCAGCTATCGCAAAGCGCCGTGCGATGCCAACTGAAAAAATAACAAAGCACTGCAGATATTCAGTGCAAAAACACAGGCATTGTGAGGTTTCGGTGCCGGTGGTAGCCAAGTGGATGGGGTATTTTATGAACGGGTTAAAGGAACACAAGTAGACTGGAATGCTTATGGAATTATTAGCCAATTTGCACCTGTAAAAATAATTATTTCTACCCACGAGGTTCTTCCTGCAGGTTCACAAGTTTGCATGGTGCTTGCCATGACGAGCAGCTCTCTGCCCTGCAGATCCCCCAGTCTGCATTGGACAAAGAGACAACGCTGGGCAGCGGCCAAGAGGAAGCAGGGAGTGCCGGGAGCTGCTCTCGAGGGACTGCTATTGAACAACGCTTCGTGTCTCCACTGACAGCACAAAGGGGGATTCATCGCCGACGCAGGGATGTCTCCTGCAGAACATTCCCATGGCTTCTCCTCGCCACCCGGTGCCGTGGCAATGGAGGTAATGGGAATGGATTTGGGGCTGGAAGCTTGGGGAATCCTGGGCTGCGTCAACTGGGATGGTAGTAGGGGAGCAGGTGGTGATAGGACAAAGAGGAATGGCTTAGAACTAAAAGAGATGAGCGTTAGGTTAGATGTTAAGAGGAGATTCTCTGCCCAGAAGGTGGTGAAGCACTGGTCTGGGCTGCCCAGAGAACCATAGAATCATTAAGGTTGGAAAGACCACGAAGATCTCCAAGTTCAACCACTGACTCCCACCATGCCCACTGACCTCAGTGCCACATCTCCACATTTCTCTAGAAGCTGTGGGTGACCCATCCCCTGGAGCTGCCCAAGGACATGGATGGTGCTCTGGGCATCCTGAGCTGGCAGGGGGCACCCAGCTCACGGATGGAGATGGGTGGGCTTTGAGGTCCCTTCCAACCCAACCACTACATGGTTCAGTTATTCTACGATTCTATGAAAATGCTCAATTCAGCTTCCTGAGGTTGTTGTGCTGCAGGCAATTTTTCTTAGAAGTGAAGAGGGAACAAAAGCATTTTGTGGTTTTGAAACTGGTTTTGCTTTTGGTAGAAAGCCCCGTGCTCAGTGTCGAGAGAGAACGGCTTTGTGCCTTCAGTTACCCTTCATCAACAGCACACGTGTCCAACCTGCTAATGTGATGTTTCTGTAGCCCTCCTTTTTAAAAATTTTTTAATTGAAAATGCAATAAAATAAAAGAACTTCTGTTACTTATCTACATTAACGACGTGGCCAAAGACAGTTCCTCTTCACTCAAGCCAAAAGGATGGACACCCATGCTCTGCAGCAATACCCTCCCTGCCTCCACAGTCCGGGTGAGAAAGTCAAGGGATTGTGCCAAAGTGCAACGAGATGATTGAAAATGAACGCAAACACACTTCCACGTGGTCACTGAAGAGGGATTTGTATAGGAAGGAAAAAAAACTCATCTTTTGGAGGGCTCTCCTTTGCCTCTTCCCATCTCGTGCCTTGCATTTTTCCTGCAGCCGAGGCGCAGGCGGAGCTGCTGTTGGCCCTGCTGGAGCAGCACCTGTGGCTCTCAGCTGACAGCTGGCCCCTGGCTGCCTCTCCAGCACAGCCCCGGGGCTTGTATCAGCAGAAAGGAGGGGAAGGTTGGAAATGGGGATTTATGAGGGGAGTGAGCTCGGTAACCTCTGCTTTGGAGCTTATCGGAGCTGTCCTGCCTGACCTGTGCTTCCAAATGGGCTGATTGGGGGGGAAATGTGAAGAAACAGCTCAGCTGCAGGTCAAAATGCTTGGATAAAGAAAGAGAAGAGCTAATCAAGAAAAGCACAGAATCCCCTAAATACAAACAAAGGCTGGTGAAGAGGCAAAAAAAGCAGCAGTCTCCCGAGCAGACCACTTGCACCATTGGCCCTACCCAAAAAAACTGCATGCAGTGACAGCTTTCTAGGGGCAAACATCCCAGATTGATGCAGCCCAGTGGCCAGTGATGGACCTGTAGCATCCCCTCGAGACCATCCAGCCCTTTTTCCAGGTGAGTCCAGCCTCACTGGGGACACCCAGCCCAGTGAGTGGGACGGAGGGTCCCACCTGCACCGTGCACAGAAGAGGGACAGAGCTGGCAGAGTGTCTGGACCCCATTTCTCCGCTGTGACACGTGGATGTGCTCTTTCTGTCCCTAAAGGCATTGCTGTCATGTCTGCAGCCCTGCAGCCAGGACCTGGCGCTCACCGGGTACCGACCCGCGGGGCCAACACACCACTGTTATTTTTCCTGTTGCTCAGATGATGCCAAGTCCTTTGCAAGCTGCGTTTTTTTTTTTTTTTCCCTTCTGTTTACACATTAAAAAGGGGAAAGAAAAAAAAAAAACAACAAAAAAAAACCCACCCAAAAAACCCAGGTGACCTCTCGCTAACCCCGAGCCGGTCTGCGCGAAGCCGCCGCTGCCTTCACCTCTGCGTGAACTTTCAGATTATCTCAGACAAGATTCACCTTGCATTGAACTTGTACCCCGTGCTGCAGCACACAGTCACGTAACATTGATTAAACATTACGGCGCAACGTGGCTATAAATTTAATGAGCGTTATCAGCGCGCTTCCTCCCCGCATCCTCGCGCAGGGGGAGAGGGAGGGAGGAGGTGGGTTCGGGAGCCGGATGAGGAGGAATGGCTTTGGGAAGATGGGGAGGGAGGCAGCAGCCCCTCCTGCACGTGCAATGAGTTTTGTGCAGCCTCTGTAGAAGCTCATCCGCAGCTATCGCTGCAGAAATACCGACAGAGAAACACCACTGAGAACACCTTTAGCTGGGCTAAAGGATGCTCATGGAAAGAGCTAAAAGCAGAGAGCAGACAGACAAGGGAAGCCTCTCTGGGGCAGCAGCCTCTTCAACGCCGGCTGTCCCCACCGTGATGCTGAGTGCACACATGTGCAACCAACTTGCAGACGCTGTCTGCGGTGAAATGGATACGGCCAGAGCCACCGCTCGAGTGCAAGTGCTTGAAATACCTTCTTTTCTTTCCGTTTTTTTTTTCTTTTCTTTTTAAACATTTGCTCAAAACTAAGCTAATACATCCCTTGCTTTTCATGATGACTTCCTCCTTATCCTCAGCTTTTTTGTTTAGCAGAAAGGATGGGGTCTATTGTTGCCGGCGAGCCTTGCCCTGGGGTCCAATTTGACTGCGCTCTCAGTTTTCCCCTATGTAACTGATGCTTATTTCTTTAAGCTCTACTGTAAACAGAAAACACACTGTGGTGCCTCACTCGGCTTTGCGGGAGGCAGGCTTGGACCTGGGACTTTTTTCCATTTGGAAACAGGAAGATTCCGGCTTTCTGCTTCCCCGACCATGGGAGGATGTTGCTGTGGTGCCGGGGTTGCTGTGGTTGATGTGCTGCATCGATGTCTTCATCTTGCTTACAAGGCTGGAAATGTGCTGTTTTTAGAGTAGATACTAGGAAAAAATTCTTTAATGGCAGCCCAAGAGATTGTGGATGCTGTTCCCTGGAAGCACTCAAGGCCAAGCTGGATGGAGCTGAGAGCAACCTGGGCTAGAGGGAGATGTCCCTGCCTATAGCAGGGGGTTGGAAACAGATGACCTTAAAGGTTCCTCCCAACCCAAACCATTCTATGATTCTTTGCTTGCATTGGGAATTTCCCTTCAAACTCATCCCACCTTCCAGAGGATCCCTGCGGTCTACACAGAACTGAGCTCTGAAACAGGAGAGCCATAACTCTACCAACTCCATCCCCTAATATAAGCACTTTTCCCCATTCATTAGGGGATGGTTTTCATCCCAAACCCATCCTTTTCTCCCAGTTTGCTGTCCTCATGGCTCCTCACTGAGCACCAATCCCTGTGCCAAGCAGCCACGAGAAGATCCACTGAAGATGGACCAACTCAGCATCAGAGCAAAGGAACCAGTGACAGCTCTGGAGGTCTCCAACAGGAGTTCAACCTGTGCTTTGCAGACAGCTTCCAAGGACACCCCACAAAGGTGCTGGAGCCCTTCTGTTTGGCAGTGTCACCTGCAAAACCCATCCAGCCAATGGAAGCACCTGGGTGGTTTATCAGAATTGATTTTATATGGCTGCGGGATGGATATTTCCAGAGCCTGAATACTGTTTGGAAAAGAGCAAGAGCCATCCAGAGCGTGCTCTACAGAAAGGCAGACACACGAGCAAATGGATATTTAAAACAGCTGTGCAGACTGGTAGGAAACATTTGGCTAAAAGGAAACAGATATAAAATAACTTCGCAGAAGGTTCGAAATCAGTGAGTCGGTAACACCCTGCTTGAGGGAAAAAGGTTTCTTCAGTTTGTAGAGGCTAATAAATTATAGCAAAAAAACCACCCCATCATCTTGATTAAAATCTATTATTACATCTTTTATTTCCATCCACGCCGTAAAATAATGCCTTTTTCAATGGAATGGACACCACCACCCCCTCCCCCTCCACCTCTGGATGCCTCTTCTACCCCACTCAGCATCTCCAGAACAAAGCAGACTTGGAAACCCGTGGCCATGAAATTGCTGAGCTCTATGTGCCCATAGTGCCCTATGCTCTACCCACCATTCCCTCAGGCATGCCCTCAAAAAGTGCTTCCAAGAAAGGTGTAAAGAAGAAAGCTTGGCATTCTAACCTAATCCGAAAGCATAGTCAGCTACGTCTTGCCCTTTTCTATAGAAAGTGTTCTTTACAGAAAATATTGAGCTTTTGCCCTAATCCTGCATCTGTTCGCCTCGCTCTGCAGCAGGGCAATAGGATTTATGGCCATTTGTTGCAGCTAAAAACCTCGGGAGGAATCTGAAAGCAAAGCAAAGCAAAGCAAAGCCTTTCCTCGCACGGTGTCACACTAACCTCTGGATGGCCTCACGCTTATTGTCAGAGCCTTGGAAAGGTGTAAACAAAGCCCCATTTCGGATGCCAAGAACTGGGGCAGGCCAAGCAGGGCAGCAAGCAGACGGGCTGCGGTGAGATCACCTTGATGCACAGGGTCCAAAAAGCAGGGAAATGATGTTTGATGAGAAAGCAATTGGTGGGGTGAAGAGGTGAGAGCTGGGCACAAAGCATGGGAGGGGGGCATAGGGGGAGTAGGGTATGGTGACAGAGCTGCCCCAGCTCTGGGCATGGAGAAAGTGTTGGCCATTGAGTGCAGTCAAAAAAAAAAAGCCATGAAAAGAGGGTGATGTCCACTGAATCATTAAGGTTGGAAAAGACCACCGAGATCATCAAGTCCAACCGTGCACTCACCCCCACCCACGAAGGGAGAGCAATTTCCATCACTGAATGCTACAGTCCACTTCAGGTATGCTTCTTTAAGCTTGCAGGCCTCCAGTAAGGTTGGATGGAAACGGAGAGCTTGGTGTTTGTAGGATGTCCATATGGCTGAGACACATCCTGAAAGGCGTCCTATTGCTCTACAGGTGTTGGTCACCCATGGCCACAGATGGCTCTGCTCAATGGTGTCAAGGGCACTGGGCATAGCCAGAAGTCCACAAGCTCCCCTTGGACTTTCCCTGCTGTGCTGGGAGGGTGCTGGAGCACTGGCACGGAGACCAGAGAGGTGTGGGGTCTCCTTCTTGGGGACCCCCAAATACTGCCAGGGGGTCACAGCTCTGGTTGTCCTTGTTGGGGCAGTGTTGGACTGGAGGGACCCGAGGGGTTCCATCCTCAAGCAGGATGGGATCTTGTGATTCTGTCCAATTTAAGGACAAGTCCTTACTTGTCCCCCACATCTTCTCCTCCCTGTCACCCTACAGCAGCTAGTCCTGACACTCAATTGATTCTTCAACAGAGCAAAATTAGAGTTGGACTCAATGATCCTCATGGGTCCCTTCCAACTCAATTTACTGTATGACTCCATGATTCTAGGGTTTTTCTGCAAAAAACTTTGGGAGAATTTCTACCAGAGAAGAGCAATGATCCTGCACTGACCCCACTTCTGCTTGGGGAAGAGCCACTTGTATTTCAGCAGCAGCCCTTTGCTCTGCAGACCGAAGGATCCATTCACTCTTGACTACTCCACAGTCATCATGGCCACAGAATGAAAGAATCACAGAATGGTTGGGTTGGAAGAGACCCCAAAGCCCACCCAGCCCCAACCCCTGCCATGGGCTGGGTGTCCGTATCAGAACAAGCTACCCAGAGCCCCATCCATGGCCTTGAGCACCTCCAAGGATGGAGCATCCAAACACCCTCCAGAATTTGACCATCCCACACAACTTGGGTGGCATCAAACATCACACCCAACACAGCAAGGCTCCGAACCCAGCATCCCTCCTCTGAGCAAACACAAGAGGCTCAGCATTGTGCACCACCACTACGCTGCCTGATTTCCTTCTATTCAAAGCTTTTCTTTTTCTCAAGGCTTCTCAGACGTCAGGATGTACACATAGGTGCGTGCACTTCCGTCCCCATTTCACTGCCTCATTCACTTATTTCCTGAGCTATGAGAGGAAGGCAGAATGACAAGGATTCGTCTTTATTTACACCGAGCTGTTTACTTTCCCCTTTCTGGTCGTTTTATTATTGTTTGATAGGAACATAAAGCAGAACCCCAGCAGATCAGCGCCAGACCCTCGGAACCAAAGGGTTTCTCGTGAATTTCCTTTTCATCGTCGTAAAGCTCACACGGGGTTATGAACTCCTTAAACAAACAGCTGAGGTCATTGTTAGATACAAAAATATATATATTTAAATAAATAAGAAAGCAAGACTGCTACAGGCACGGTGGAGGCTGAAAGGCAGAAAAGGGACTGAGGTGGTGCAGTGCAAAACCCATAGCAAAAGCACTGCTACTGCAAAAGACAAGGGATTATGCAAACAGGGACACATGTGCATGTGCCTTCCATAAGGCAAATTTGTCTTTTTTTTTGGACCAGAAACATGGTATTGCAATGGCAATGTCTGAACTGACGCAAAGAAGGGATGTGATGAAGGCAAGTTCATCACACTGCCTTTGCTTCTGGCACATCATTTTCCACCTCTGCGTGGCAAGGACACTCTGCATTGCCCTGTGACAGTATTTTTAAACAAGTCCCCACCCCTTCTCCCATCCTGCTCCCCAACAGAGCTGTCCTGGAGCCCAGAAGCTCTGCTCTGCTGCCTGGGGCTGCCCGTGACTCCATTAAGCACCCTGTAATTAGCAGTACATAGCACCAGCTACCACAAGAGCTCCTTGCAGGCAGAGATGTGGCAGAGCTGGAGCCCTCCTGGACCAGCCCAAGCCAGGGCTGTTTCCCAACACCAGCCTTGCCATCACTCTCCCTTGCACCCAACCCCAGAGCTGTTGATTGCTTGACAAAGGTGAAAAGTCTTATTTTTAGTGAGCTGTCGTGGTGGAGATGACCAGGAAATCTTAAACAGAAACAAGAAACTTTGATACACACCTACCAGGGTAATGAAAGCTGTTCCATGCAGAGAAAAAGGAGAGAGTAAGTGTTGTCTATATAGAATCACAGAATCATATAATGCTTAAAGATGGAAGGGACCTCTGAGGGTCATCTTGCCCAGCTCCCCTGCATTGAAGAGGAACATCACATATAGACCAGTGTCTAGTCCAGTCTGGCCTTAATGGTCTCTAGGGATGGGGCACCCACCACATCTCTGGGCAACTTGTTCCAATATACATCCTCAGAGAACCACAGAATCAAAGGCTCATGGAATGGCTTGGGCTGGAAGGGGACCTTAAAGATCATTCCATTCCAATCCCTGTCACGGGCTGACTGCTCCCTGTGAGATCCTGAAGAAGAGGATCCTGGTGACAGTAAGGCTGCCCTTCTCACCTTCAGACATGGCATCGCCTACTGCTGCAGGAGGTGGCTGTGATGTGTTCATTTCGTGGAATCATAGAATGGCCTGGGTTGAAAAGGACCACAATGAGTATCCAGTTCCAACCCCCTGCTGTGTGCAGAGTCACCAACCAGCAGCCCAGGCTGCCCAGAGCCACATCCAGCCTGGCCTTGAATGCCTGCAGGGATGGGGCATCCACAGCCTCCTTGGGCAACCTGTTCCAGTGCATCACCACCCTCTGAATGAAAAACTTCCTCCTCATATCCAACCTAAACCTCCCCTGTTTCACTTTAAAACCATTCCCCTTGTTCTATCACCATCCACCCTTGTAAACAGCTGTCCCCCCTCCTATTTATACACTCCCTTCAAGTACTGGAAAGCCACAATGAGGTCTCCCCAGAGCCTTCTCTTCTCTAAGCTAAACAAGCTCCATTCCCTCAACCTCTTCTCATAGGAGAGGTGTTCCAGCCCTCTGATCATCTCAGTGGTCCTAAGCAATGCTGCCACCTGTGACCCATCAGCTGCAGATGGCAGCATGCAGTGCTAATAGGAAAATGGGTTTGGGAAAGGAAACAGAGTGAATGCAGGCATCATTCTCATGGCAGGAAACAAATCACCTGCAGGGCATTCATCAAAAGCAGAGGATGGCTGAGGGAGAACACTGCAGGCAATATGTGGGTATTAATGCATTCAGACAAAAGGAAAAAAGGGGATATCAGCTTGTTGCAGCAGAAAACACAGAGAGGCCCCTAATTCAACCAGAAAATGTTGGAAAGAAGAGTCAGCCTGGCTGCTTCTACACCCAACCTACTCCCATCTCTCGCTCCATATGGGATAGAATTACTCGCACATCCCCGGAGGCGACTGCACGCAGGGTTTCATTTCCAATTGCCGGCAATGCTACAATTTCCACTCAGCAGGATTGCTCTCACCCTTGGGTGAACTTCATCTTTTTGGAGAAGCAGCCCGGAGTCTGCAGTTGCTGTCTCTCAGGTGGGATGCTGCTGTAAATCATAGATGAAGAGCAGGATCCACCTCAAGCAGTTCCCCCTCACCTCCAGGGTGTGCAGCCCCAAACACGCCGCTCGCTGCTCTTCTAATATCAGAGCTCCACGTGGAAATCCCTCTTGGTATTCCTACTGCTTGTCTCTTCGCTGCTAACAAGCCTCTCTCCCCTCCTCATTTCTCATTCCTGCCTTCGTGCCTTCTCCTACCCTTCTTCCTCCTGCTCTGAGCTTTTCCCCTCCGAACCTTTTTATGAAGGGCTCGTTTGCCGAAAGCCCCTTGGGATGGAAGCATGAATAAGTCAGACCAACTCAAAACAGAAGAAAAATTAAAAATAAATACAAGCTGAGCAAGCTTGTGGCATGCACTGAGCTCACCTTGTGCTCAAAATACAAATTTTTCATGAAATCTCATCACTTATTTACCTATTCAGGGGGCCTGTGACTTCCATACAGTCTTTGCACCCCGACCCCAAAGGCAAAGAGAGCTTCTGGAAGACCATACAGCGGCTCTGAACTGAAAACAATCCTTGTAGATTGGGAAGAGAAAAAGATTTGGAGTGATACTGCAGCTAGGATGGAAATCATATGGGTTGTTAATCATCTTTGTGCCTGCAGGCTTAACCTAATGCCAACAGCAGGAGTGCAAAGATGCTCCGATGTGCAAGAGGGGAAACAACACTGCCTCCAAGCAGCCTGCAGAACGTCAGGCATTTGATATTCTCCTCCCCTTATGCTGCAGATGTGTGCAGTGTTAAATACAGTGCTGCTTATTGCTGTGTTTTTAACATCCCCAAGAGTGAATGCACAGAAGCTCTCAGAGATTTCCCTTCCTGTGCTCCCAGCCCAGGGAGCCCCAGGCAGTGTCTGTCTGCAGGGGGGTTGAAACTAGATGGTCATTGTGGTCCTTTTCAACCCAGGCCATTCTAGGATTCTATGATTCTGTGACACACCATCAAAACACAGAATGGTTTCAGTTGGAAGGGACCTTCAAAGGCCATCTGGTCCAATTCCCCTGCAGTGAACGGGGACACCCACAGCTCCAGCAGGTGCTCACAGCCCCGTCCAACCTGACCTCGGGTGTCTCCATGGATGGAGCATCCACAGCCCCTCTGGGCAACTTGAAATTCACTTGAAAGCAGCCACAAAGCCAAGAGCTGAGCTACTGCCACAAAGCACCTTGGAGCTGCTGATCTTCAGACCCGTCCTCCAGCAACTCATGGACCACATAGGGGACTGATGTCCTTGGGAAACGTGTTTGTGTGTCAGTTAGAATGCCACATTGCCTCTGTGCCCCAGTCATCCATCCTCAGTTCTGTTCATGCTAGTTCTGCATCCTGCCTCTTTTCTACATTAAGCTCTTGAATGTTGGATGGAGCACCATGCAAACCATCACAATAGGTCAGCTCGTAGCCACGCACACTGATGTTGGGTTCCATCCCCAGGTTCCTCTCCAGCCCCAAGTGCCACATGTCCGAGGTTCTTCTGCATTACCTCCATGGACAGTGCCACCAGCACTTCCCTGGGTTCCAGATCATCTTTTGAAGAAATGTCTCCTAATGCCCAGCCTGACCCTCCTCTGGCACAATGTCTCATCCTATCACTGTTATCTGGGAGCAGAGGGTGACTCTCACTCCTCTTCCACCTCCTTTCAGGGAGCTGTAGAGAGCCAGAAGGTCCCCCCCACTACAGATGAGCAAACAAAGCCCAGAAATAAACAGCCCGCAGTTGCCGAGATGCTGAAAATCAGCAGTTCCTTGTTTATAAAAATAATTAGGCCACGTGGGACCACAGGGTCAGGTCATGCAGAGGCAGCCAGTGGCTCATCCCAAGCTCTGGACAAGTGTTTCAGTCAATAGCAAATTAAGCAAGCGTGGCTTCCTATAGATTTGAATCTCATGACCCACTGACTTGGATACAAGGCTGGGCCAGTGTTGCTTGGATGTTATCCCAGCCCTGTAGGTTCTGCAAGGGTAACGAGGCATGAGCTGCACGCACGATGCTCACTGGGCTTCCCTTGTCATCTGGATGCTGATTTCCATGAAGCTCATTGTAATTTAATAACCCTGCACCCTCATGAAATTCCAGTGCAAATACTGGGAGGAGCGGAGGGGAGGGGGGAAGGCACAGAGATTGCAGGCAATGCAATTGCCTGGGCCTTGTTTTCCTGTGTAAAGGATGATATTATATATAGGATTATGTTATATATTGGATTATATTATATACTGGATTATATCATACATTACGTACAATAAATATTCCAGGCTAACTTTATGAGTAATTCAGCATCCCTCTTGAAAAGGGGCACCACAGAAGATGAAAATAAAAGGTTTAAGATGGCAACAGTGAAAGAAGGGATGTGGTTTATTGCACCAGGATGGATGCTGCTGTGCCCTTAGGCTGCCCAGAGAGGTTGTAGATGCCCTGGAGGTGTTCAAGGCCAGGTTGGATGGGCCCTGGGCAGCCTGGTCTATATTAGATATTGAGGTTGGTGGCCCTGCCTGCGGCATGGAGGCTGGAGCTTGATGATCCCTGAGGTCCCTTCCAACCCAAGCCATTCTATGATATTCTATGGTATGATAAGACCTGCAGCCATAGCTATGGAGTACAGCCATGGGAGGGCTTCAGGGGAGTCAGATTGATTGCAGTAATTCACATTAATTACCTAGGATCAGAGATGGGACGAATGTGATTTAAAAAAAAAAAAAGGAAAAAAAACTTGGAACTAGAAGCAGGAAAAAAAAAAAAAGAAGAAAAAATCCTTCATTCATTTCAAATCTATGCACAAAAGTCATTTAACACTGGGAAAATGAGCAAGCCTGCTGTTATGAGTACAATTTCAGGCTGATAAGGATCTGACCCATCCTTTGTGGCTGAGGGGCCGGGAGGAGGCAGTGATGCAGGCGGGGGGGGGGGGTTGGAGGCTCTCCTTACTCCCCCCAAGGCCCTGCAGCAGAGTTTACCATTTAATTTTCTGCATTTGTAATCTGTAGCCCTTGTGTATATAACGGGTAATGAAAAGGGCCTTTTTTAAATTAACATGGTATTTGGGGAAAGAAAAAAAATAGACACCACCGGCACCAGCACCGCCATGTGTTTCCATTTCAATATTGAACTTCATTTTTAAAAAGAAAGAAAGAAAAAAAATTTTTTTAAAAAATTAAAAAATAAAAATCAAGGAAAGGATTTAAGTGGTGGGGAGAGAGGACACGAGCAGACATAGATGTGCTCCTGGTAAGTGCCTGTGTAGCATCCCAATGCCAGGGCTCCAGGCGCAGCTCGGAGCATCCTCCTGCTGACGGTGCAGGAATCCTTGTAGGAACCACTGCTGCTCTTGGCTGCCAACTCCTTCCCCTAAGGATGGCTGCCTCCAGAAAACGAGGCTTATGTGGTTGCTCTGAATGCAATTTAATCTTTGTTTTTGAGCAGAAGGGTCAGTGACAAATAGAAGCTGGCAGGTAGTGACCTCGGAGATGTAAACATGCGGAACCACAGAACTTCTGGAGTTGGAAGGGCTCTCTGGTGCCCCAAAATCCCCAAATCCTGCTAAAGGTGGGGTGGTTGCAGCTCGAGACATCACCCAGCAGGGTTCTGGGTGACTCTGAAGCTATTTGGGGTGATTCTGCCCAGTGCCTGCTTAGAGCAGGTGGCTGAGAATGGAGACTAGACCCTACAAGAACTCAGCTCCATTGGGCACCAAAGAACCCGAGCAAGGGCAAGGCGAAGGTGCTCCAAAAGGCAACTGCTGACAGGAGTTGGGTGTTCCTCTGCTTCAGGAGCTATCAGAGGTGGAAAAGATGCTTGGTGCATCAGCCATGCACCTTCCACAGGCCATCATCAACACAACCACTGGTCCCAGAAAGCTCCCACCACTTCTCCAAACCCATTGCCTCCTGCTATTACATAGAACCACGGAATGATAGTAACTGGTTGAGTTGGAAGGGACTTCTGAAGGTCCACCTGGTCCCACTCCCCTGCTGTGAACAGAGACACTCACAGCTCCATCAGCTGCTCACAGCCCTGTCTTGCCTGACCTTGACTTTCTGTAGGGATGGGGCATCCACCACATCTCTGGGCAACCTGTGCCACTGCTTCACCACCCTTACTGTAAAGAATTTAAACCCAGTCTAAATCTCCCCTCTTTTAGTTTGAAACCATTTCCCCCTATGCTAACACAACAGATCCTACTAAAGAGTGACCCCTTCTCTCTTACAGCCCCCCTTCAGATATTTATTTTTTGCATATGCATATTTTATTCTTTTTTACAGATTTCTCCTTTATTCTGCTTCCACTACATCCTCTGGCCTGGGTCCTTCTTGTAGTTCCCTTCCCTTCCCTTCCCTTCCCTTCCCTTCCCTTCCCTTCCCTTCCCTTCCCTTCCCTTCCCTTCCCTTCCCTTCCCTTCCCTTCCCTTCCCTTCCCTTCCCTTCCCTTCCCTTCCCTTCCCTTCCCTTCCCTTCCCTTCCCTATGCCCCCATACACCCTATAGAAGCAGCACATGATTTCCACAGGGATCTCAATGAGAGGGAAACCCTGAGGGCTCTTCCTTGTTCCTATTGCTTCATTTTTCAGCCCAGCACCTCAGAGAGAGGAAGCTGTCCTGTTTTCCTTATTAATCAGAAATCTCTGGCTTTGACCACAAGAAAAGCTTCCAAGAACATTGAACTTTTTGGTTCAAAGCACTTCATCATAATAGAGCTACCAGCATGCAGAGTTGATTTAGTTTTGCAATTTTCTGTGGAAATACCTTCCAAGAGCTCTCCTCAGCCTCCAGAAACGCTTTGCTGCACTCAGAGCAGCAGCAGGAATGCCCCCAGCAACGCAGCTGCATTTCTGATAGCGAACAAATTCCTCAAAAGCATTGGTTGAGCCACAGCCCTGACCTGCACTGAGCCTGGAACATGCAAAGCTAAGGGAGAGGGGGGGGGGGAAATGGCATTTCTATCCCAATTTGAACAACTGTTGCTGAAAGAAGCATTCTGGAACAAAACCGCTTAGCAAATTGTGTGTTCTTCATTGGACATGTCTGGGCTCCTTGCTCACCAAGACCTGGAAGCAGTGGTGAGGATGCTCACAGATGAAAGCTTATGAATGGAGGGCTTCAGTTCATTTCACCCATTATTTTTTTTTCCAGAAAAGAGCCTCTATGCATATTAAATAACCGGGCTTCCACTTCCTTGGGAGGAACTACTTGCCCTGTTATTAAACCTGAGAACCTAGCTTGCACCACCACCCCATCTCCATTGGGACTGTAACTAAATTCCAGCTCTTCCACTGGTGATTCTTTACCTCTCTAGCACTGCAGAAGAGCAAACTGGTGCAAAAGGGCTCTCCAGCATCACTCAACACCAATGCAAAAGCAAACTCCTCATGGGTAAGGATAGAAATGAGAGCTGAGCTGGAGCAGGATATACATGCAGCTACCGAGTCTCCACCACAATGGAGCCATATTATAGAATCATGGTTGATTTGGAAGCTTTCTTAAAGATCACAGAACCATGGAATCACCGCATGGTTGGGTTGGAAGGGACCTCAGAGTCTCCCAGCCCAAACCCTCTGCCCCCATCAGCTCAGGCTGCTCAAAGCCCCATCCATGGCCTTGATCACCATCAGGGACGGGGCATCCAGAGCAATATGGGTCACCTGTGCCTCACCACTCTCTGAGTGAAAGGAAACATCAGCTGCACTCTCAGAGCCCACAGACATCATGTGAGGATGCAGCACTTCGAGGTTACAGCCACCCTAAACCCATCCAACACTTAAGAGCTTAATGAGAAGAGGTCAGATGCACAATTAGCATCCATGTGACGATGGACAAAGGAGGCACAGAGACAACGCTCTGGATGACACTTGGACACATTTCCTGAGGCACAGAGCCTGAAGCCAACCTTAATCTTCCTAAAATTAAGGAAGATATATGTATCACTTCATCACTCTCAAGGCGAACACCTTGGGAAAGGAGGTCCCCCCACAGCAGGTTGTGCTGGAAGGGCTGTGTGAGCTCCGAGCTCCCTTGATTTCATCAGGGTTCACCCAGGCAAACATTATTTCTAGATTGCCTTTGGTACTGAATACTATTTCAACACTGGATCTGACCTGGTCGCGGTGTGAGCTGTAAGCTGAGTGTTCCTCCAAGGTTACGGCTGCAAGATGGAGCGGGATGATCAGTCAGACATTTTTCTGTTGCAGGGTGTAATTCTATGCAATGCAATTTATTAATTGTTCTCCCAGTAGCTTTGAAACACCGTGTATTGCCTTGAATAGCAGTGACACAGAGGACATGGGGAACAGCATCCCAATGGGGTAGAAACTTCATACTGCACTGCTGCAGCCCACGCTGAGAGTGGGGATAATCAAAGGTATTTTACCCCAGTGCACAGCAGACATTGAGCAAATAGAGATGAATGCAGAGCTCAGAGTCAGTGCTGTGAAAGCACAGCTCCTAAATTCACACCAACCTGTCATGAGTTTGCAAAGAGCAGGAGCCTGAGCATCCCCGGACACGTTGCAATCTCTACTTCTAAATCCACATTCCCAAAATGGGAGTTTTGGGGTTCCTGCAAACTTTGGATTCCTTAAAAACAAATAAACAGAAAGCCACAACACCATGGAAGGAAGCACATTTTGCATTAGCATCACAGCCTCGTTTTTCCTGGTACACTCCTCTGAATTTGTCTTTGGAAGAACCCAGCAGTCAATGTTTTAAATTCAGCCACATCAGCTTTGATTTACTGCAGTGGTGAATTGCTATGTATTGAAAAAAAAAGGGAACTCTGTCGTGATTCACGTTGCCATTCCTTTTCAGTTTAAGAGCCTTTAATTTCATTACCTCGTTCTCACTGGCTGGGACAGAAGGAAAAGCAGAAAACCGAGCAGCATTTTCTTTCCTTCTGTTTCTACTGCTTTTCAGCCCATTCATCCTCACAGCACCAGCAAAGGGCCACGATTATTCCTGCTTCTGCAGGGCCTCAGCTACTAATATCATCCAACAGCGCTCTCCCCTTCTGTTCTGCATTACAATTCAAAGCTCAGCCTCTGCACTGACAACTTGTTTGCGGCAATTCCACATGCTGTTAAGTAAACTGAGTAGATAACTCGGTTAGAGAGGAGGTTCAGGCAAGGTTTGTGCTGGCAAAGAAAAATCCTTCAGGTCCAGGAAGGCTGGAGAGAAACCCGGGGATGGAACCCAACATCAGTGTGCGTGGCTACGAGCTGACCTATTGTGATGGTTTGCATGGTGCTCCATCCAACATTCAAGAGCTTAATGTAGAAAAGAGGCAGGATGCAGAACCAGCACCCGTGTGAGGATGGATGACTGGGGCACAGAGGTACTGTGGCATTCTAACTGACACACAAACACGTTTCCCAAGGACATCAGTCCCCTATGTGGTCCATGAGCTGCTGGAGGACGGGTCTGAAGATCAGCAGCTCCAAGGTGCTTTGTGGCAGTAGCTCAGCTCTTGGCTTTGTGGCTGCTTTCAAGTGAATTTCAAGTTGCCCAGAGGGGCTGTGGATGCTCCATCCATGGAGACACCCGAGGTCACGTTGGACGGGGCTGTGAGCACCTGCTGGAGCTGTGGGTGTCCCCGTTCACTGCAGGGGAGTTGGACCAGATGGCCTTTGAAGGTCCCTTCCAACTGAAACCATTCTGTGTTTTGATGGTGTGTCACAGAATCATAGAATCCTAGAATGGCCTGGGTTGAAAAGGACCACAACAACCATCTAGTTTCACCCCCCGTGCTATGTGCAGGGTCGCCAAGCACCAGACCAGGCTGCCCAGAGCCACATCCAGCCTGGCCTTGAATGCCTGCAGGGATGGGGCATCCACAGCCTCCCTGGGCTTCAGCCCCATCTAACTCAGGCCCTTTCCACCTGCAGAGTCTAACAAAGCATTTCAAAACACTTGAAATGAACTTGTTTACAAAAACTAATCTTGTTATAATGGCCTCTTCTGCCAAGCCCACGTTGCTATGATTTCATACCCAACATCTTTTGTCCACACAGATGTCTTAAATTTTCTTCCAAGTTTATTTATTGATCACAAAACACTGATAGGATGTCCTGGAGATAACTCCACACTAAAAGCAATTAACCCAGTGTTGAACTTCAGCTCCAAAAAGAATGGGCACATAACCATGTGTCTGCCTGGATGTGACATTTTCTCAGCCATTCACAATATTGCTTCAAGTATCTACCTTCCAAAACTTGAAGGGATTTGAAACAGGAAGGGGGAACGGCTGTGAGGGTGGATGGTGATAGGACAAGGGGGAATGGTTCTAAACTGAGACAGGGGAGGTGTAGGTTGGATATTAGGAGGAAGTTTTTCACCCAGAGGGTGGTGAAGCACTGGAACAGGTTGCCCAAGGAGGCTGTGGATGCCCCATCCCTGCAGGCATTCAAGGCCAGGCTGGATGTGGCTCTGGGCAGCCTGGTCTGCTGGTTGGTGACCCTGCACACAGCAGGGGGTTGGAACTGGATGCTCATTGTGCTCTTTTGCAATCCAGCCCATTCTATGATACCCCAGGGTTAATAATGAATGGCTTGCTCCTCAGCCATCCTTTGCTTTGATAAGCCAGCAAAGTGGAAGTGCCATCGTCTGACCCAACTGAAGACATCGGGGCTGACCCTGCACATCACCTGCTTTGAGGTCCCAGATCTTCCACGTGACAAGTCCCAGTTGTCACCTTCACCTCTTCCCCTCCAAAGCCTCTGAAGTATAAATTGCTTTTGTGGCAGAAACGGAAACTTGATCATTAAAATGAGATAACAGAGCAAACTCACAGCTGGGGATGGGGACCACTCAACCCAAAGCCGAGAGCAATGCTGTTAGGAGGGAAAACTGTCATTTAATCGATGGCACGTGCAACCTATTAGACTGCTGTTGGCTGTAAGCTCCCAGGCTTAGCAAGCAGCCCTTACACAGGCACAGGTTGGGCTGTTGCTGGGAATACTGATTCAATATAATCTGCTAAGCCCTTAAAGCTGGGGTGACATTTCAGGTGACCAGCGAAGGGTGGAAGCGTTTAATTTAGGACGCTTTCCGGTACAATCGCAGCAATGGGTGATCTAATAGATAAGTTACACTCACCAGCATACTTGTGGAGCTATTTTTTTTTCTTCCTCTTCTGCTATCTGTTAGGACAAAGGGGCCTTTATGGTGTTTTTAGCAAGCCTGTTTATTTTGTACATATTATGGCTGATTTGCTGTTGAAATATCATCCATTTCCCTCCCCAGAGAGGTACCCAAAGGAGCAGCAAGTAATCAACCTTAAACAAAAAGACCATCTAAATATACAAAAAGAGGAGAACAATAGCAGCATTAATTATAAAACAGGCAGGCTGCCTTCCAAGGGGAATTCATATGCACTGCATTTGTTTATGCACAATTTATTTCTCTTTCTGGGGTTGAGCAGAGCTCCGTGAGCGGCGTGTTACTGCATGGGGAGGATCAGCAAGAGAGAGAGGTGCCCAACAAACTGCACCCAACAGCGGCCAAGAGCAGCAGGAAGACCAAAGCCACAGAAGGAGGTGGGTTTTTCTTCCTGTTGGATTGTTTCAAGCACCAAATAACAAAGGCATGCCTGGGTCCCACAAGAAATGGGGAACTTGCTAAAATCTTATTTATCACTCTCATAGGACCAGCCTGACTCCTCTCCTGTTGCTGGCTCGGCAGCCTTGGAAAAATCCCTGGATTATGCTGCAGCTGATGTTGCAATGGGAGCTGAGGGCTGAGCAACTTGCACACCCATCCCAGTGCTTCAATCATTCCCAAACAAACCAGCAAAGGGGGATTTTTCATTTAATTCATCCAAAGAGGAGACAGTTAAAGGCAGCATCTGTGCTGTAACAAGGTGTTACAGCACTCTGCAGTTGCTGTCATTCCTGCCCATGAGGCTGGTCCCCAATGGAGAGCACAGGGTGCAAATGCAGAGAGCACGGAGATGGCACTTTGTTCCTCTTTAGCAGAACAAGATAGGGAGAAAAGCAGATTCCTGGAGACACGTGGAGTCATCCTGCATCGTCCTCAGCTGAGGTAATGTATCCAGTTTTGGAGCCCACGATGCACGAGGGATGGGGATCAACTGGAGAGCATTCAGAGGGACAGCAGAGGGAATGATCAGATGTAGCAAACACAGCACGTGAGGATTTGGCACTGATCAGCCTCATGGAGGAGAGGAAGGGAGACAGCAGCTGTTACAAATGCAAAGATCAGCTGCACAGACACAGAGGATAAGTAGCCCCACTCCACTGAGGACCAGGGAACAACACAGCTAAATTAAAACAGAGGACACTGGTGCACAATGGAAGAATTGTAGAATGGTCAGGTTGGAAGGGACCGTAAAGATCATCCAGATCCAACCCCTGCTATGGGCTGGCTGTCCCCCCACCATTACAGGCTGCTGACAGTCACCCCCGTGCCCACTGCCACCCCTCTGCTGTTGTAGCCCTTCGTACCAGTTGGCCTTCTGGGCTGTAAGAGCACACTGCTGGCTCATGTCCAGCTTCTCATCCATCAGGACCCCAGGGCTGCACCCAGTGAATTCCTTCAGCCTGTACACACATCTGGAATCACCTTGACCCAAGTGCTGCATCTTGGCCTCGTTGAACCTCATGAGGTTCACATGGCCCCACTTCTTGAGCCTGTCCAGGTCCCTCTGGATGGTGTCCTTTCCTTCTGTTGTATCAACTGCACCACTCAGCTTGGTGCCATCAGCAAATTGCTGAGGGTGCACTTGACCTTATAATCTATGTCACTGATTAAGATGTTACTGAGCACCGGCCCCAAGATGGATGCGTGAGGGACACCACTTGTCACCAACCTCCCCCCGGACGTGGAGCCATTGACAACAACCCTCTGGCTACAACCATCCAATCAACTCTTTATCCAACGAATAGTCCACCCTTCAAATCCATGTCTCTCCAACATAAAGATAAGGATGTGGTGTGGCATTATGTCACAGGCCTTGCACAAGTCCAGACAGATGACATCAGTTTCCCTTCCTGTTGTCCACTGAAGCCATCGCTCCATCATAGAAGGCCACCAGATTGGTCAAGCACGATCTGCCCTTGGTGAAGCCATGCTGAACCTCACGGTGCTCCCATGGGCCCATTCTTTGAGCCTGCCTAGGTCCCTCTGGATGGCCCTTCCTTCTATTGTATCAACCGTGATGAGGTGATAAACCTTTTCTTCAAGCAAAGTGGATGCATGTGTCACTCAGGGCTTACAGAGCAAAGTTTTGGTGTGGAGACCTATGGGTGACCCCTATGAAAAGAACCCAGAGCTGCCCCATGTTGGATAAGGCCATCAGCAGCCTTGGCACCGCTCCCCTCCTGAACGTGCAACGCTTCAGGCTTGTTTCAACTCCAAATGACCTCACCTGCTTCTTTCTTTCTTTCTTTCTTTCTTTTTTTTTTCTTTTCTTTTCTTTTCCCTTTTGTCTATCTGGAGTAAATTTCTGTCAACAAAGCTGAAAGGCCAAGTAGAGTTCATGGTAACAATTCACATTTCTTAGCAGGTTGCCCAGAACTAAACCTTAACCTTAAACAAGAAGCGTTCCTGGGATTACACAGTAGCTTCAAGAAACGAAGAAAAATAAATCCACCACCTTCCTAGCATTGAAACTAATAGTACATCACTGCCTGCTGGACTGATTTCTGCAAGCCACAGCCATAACTCAGCGAGCCTGGAGCACCTCATCTGTCAGATATTTATGTGGTGCTTAATTGCACGAACAAAAGACGTAGAGCATCTTCTGCTGGTTGCCGGCCAGTGTAAAATGAGTGCAAAGTCACGCTCCTTGAATTGCAGCCTCCACTGCTAATCTTACACAACCTGCAAAGGGATTAGCCCCTTTCCATGGCCAGTCGGAGTCGCAGCAAGTTGTTTGCCGTCCCGCTGTCCGCATTCATGCCTTACATGGAAGATTTCTGTCTTTAGTGATGCCAGTAAGGGGAGGTTAAATTGATTTTAGAAAGCATGGTAAAGCCAAATGTTATCCTCTGCAAACAGCGAGGCAGTCCTGATCCTGTTACCTGTAACCGTAAGTCACAAAACCCCATTGAGATAGGAAATTATTAATCTGCGGTTGCACAATGGCTGGCATTAAGGTAGGCTCAAAGCTCCTTTCAAAACCAGTAATAAATGGCCAACAGAAACGCACTCGCTTCCTGGTGGCCACACACTGGCAGCTCCGCTCCGCGCCCGCCCCGTCGCCTTTGACAGGCTGACATGACAGGCCCTACAATATCTGTTTGCCTCCTTTCAAGGGCTTTCTTTTGACAGGCGACGGTGAATAGTGAGCAAAACGGCCGTTGGAAGGCTCGCGGCAGGCTTGAGCCTGTGGCTATTGTCGTGCACTGCCACATTGTGCTGTGTTTCTTCTCCTTTTTCCCAGCAAAGGGAGATGGAACAGCACGAGGCCACTCCTATGGCAGAGGGTTTTAACGCAGGCACAGGGCAAATCCAGCAAAGGATGGGTGTAGGGTGCCAGGCAAGCTGCTGCAGCTCACCGACCTCTGCTAAGCAATCACCTACTGGCGGTGATGGGTTGGACTGGATGCTCTTAGTGGTCTTTTCCAACCTTAATGATTCTATGCTGAATGCTAATTGATCTCAGCCATCCAGGCTGCTCAGGCAGCTCTGCCCCCTCATCTTTTGGGGCACAACTTGGCTGAATGTGGCTCTGGGCAGCCTGGTCTGGTGGTTGGCAACCTTGGCAACCCTGCCCATGGCATGGGGGTAGAAACTAGATGATCTTTGAGGTCCTCTTCAACCCAGGCCATTCTATGATTCTATCAACTTCAGCTGCAGTGATAGGATAAGGCTCTCAGACACCTGACAACCTTCCTGCACTGCTTGCTGTCTGGATAGCACTGGTTTTGGGGGAAAAATGAATTACACATAGTAACGCAGAGGGTTATTAATATCATAACATATGGGAGGCGAGCACATGTGAAGCCAAACTTTTATATAGTCTAAACAGCTGTAATGCTCCGAAGTTATAAATCATCCAAAAATGGAATAAAAATGTTCAATATATATTTCCAAAAAAAGAAAAAAAAAAAATAAAAAAAAATCACCTGTGCTCAATTACACAACCGACTCTGTCAAGGAATGCCACTGAGAGCACAACCTCCAGGCTGGATGGGGCTCTGGGCAGCCTGGTTGGAGACCCTGCACATAGCAGGGGCTTGGAACTAGAATGACCCAGGTCATTTTATCATTCTATGACCTGCCAAGTTCTAAAAATCCATCAGAGAGAGAAGCAGACTCCTGAATAATTAACTGAAGCTTATTGGCAATAGATTTGTCTTTCTTGGGTACCTTCAACGGACCACTTAGAAGTTGTTCAAAGATGAAAACCCACAGGTTTAGGATACAAAATCTCCAGGACAAGCACTATTGCCTCTGTGCAAGCTCAGCTTGTTGACCCAGCGCTCACTTGCTTCCCAATGGGAAATTCAGCCCTGCAACAACCGAGAGCTTATCAGGAGCATCGCCTGCTATTAAGACAGTGCCGTTCATCCAAAGATTGAAAAGCATTTTGAAACATGGCGATTTTTCGGCTCGCAATGTGTTCTTTCTTTCTTTCTTTCACGTGGAAACTGAGACGGGGATTTGGCTGAAGATCGCTATGCGAGTTGTTGTTCAAAACACGCCATTCACGAGCACAATTGCACAGAGAAAAGAGTGGCTGAGCTTAGTTTCTGAAGAGGAGGCTAAGAAACTTCCATTATTATCTCCTCACCAACCCAGGACTCACCAGAAATGACATAACCGCCGCTGTCTCAGATTTCTGCCCACGTTATTCATTACCATTACCTCTCCCATCCCATTAGTATCAAAACGCTTTGCAAACACTGAGCCAGTGGGCCTGAACGTCCACGAGAGCTGCTCCCATTCCTAAGAGCATTTCTGCCCCCAGAAAATTGCACCCAGGAGTTCCTGGCCCTCTGTCCTCCCTGGGCATCTCTCACCTCCCACAGCTGCTGGTGCCCAGGGCAGCGTGGCTACAATTGACATCATGTGCTCATTGGGTTTGCTGAGTTCGAGTGCACACATGGCAGAAAACCTATCTGGAAAAACGAAATCATTAAAAACAAAACAATAAAAAAATAAAAAAAATCACATTTTCCTTCCCTGCTCAGGAGCAGCAGTACAACCCAGTGTACGTACATTGTTAGACACAGTTTAAATATAGCATCTAACTATGAAAACATGAATAATTGCGGTGCTTAAAACGTCTGGCTAATCTTCAGCAGAACTGCAATCAATCAACTGGTGTCAGACTGGGAAGCATTTCTCAGTTTCATACACAAAACCTTCCTTCACATTCAAACTATATCCACTTTCAACGCTTGGGCTGCCTTCCCCATGTGATATTAATGGAAGCACTCCTGGCATGAAGAGCCACTGGTCGGAATTGATTTTCTAATCTAAAAAAGAAAACCAAAAAAACTTTTGTCCCCATTGATTGCAGGGGAGTTGGACTGATGGCCCTCAGATGTCCCTTCTGACTCTAAGGATCCTGTGGTTCTATGAAAGCTGAGCCCCAAAAGGCTGTGAGCAGTTGGTGCCAGCTCCTCCTTGGCTGAAGCTCAACATGGAAACCACCTCTGCTCCCACCCAGCTCCTTCAGCAAGCCAACTGCTAGTTCCTACCTAGTGCTCATTGGATGGTGAATTACCAACCTGTGTCACTGCCTCACCACTCCTATTGTAAGGAACTTTTTCCTCATACGCAGTGTAAGGAACTCCATTTAATTCATCTGAGCTCCCACTGATCGGGGTTCCATGTAACTACATTCTGAGCACAGTCATTCACATGAGATTGAACAAAGCTGTATGAACAAGACCAGGAGAACCATGTCCAGTCCCCTCTGTACAGGTTGCCCAGCGAGGTAATGGATGCCCCATCCCTGGAGACATTCTGGTCAGGCTGGAAAGGACTCTGAGCGCCTAGTGGAGCTGTGGGTATCCCCATTCAATGTGGGGCAGCTGGACCTTCCAACGTGCCTTCCAACTCAGATCATTCTATCTTTCTTCCTTCCCAGGAGCTCGCAGGAGATCAGGTCTACCTCCTGAAACAGGCTCCACGCCTGGGTGAAGTTCACCAGTTCTTACAGCTTTACAGCTAGGATTATTTTTCCCACTTCAGCACGCTGAAGACAGAAGGGTCCTGTCACCATTTACCATATTAAACAAGAAAACCTCAGAGCTGGCAGCAATAGAAGCACTAATTATTCTGGTTGCTGGCATCAAACTGCTACGGAGCCCAGACTTCATCTCAGAATCTCTGCCTGATAAAGCCGAGTGTTCCTGAGCTGTCAAAACCTCTCGGTTGGTTTGAACCTGATCTGATCAGATCCCACAGCAATTCAGAGCAGACACGAGCAAGCACAACCCGCTCTGTCATGCATTTCTTTCTGCTTCTTTCTTTCCATCTCTCATGGAGAGGCAGACTCCAAGCAGCAAACTACTGACAAGCGAGGTGATGGATGCAACACGAGCCCTCTGAGCTGACATCTCAAAACAAGAACACAGCATTCATCAAAATTAAACAGTGCTAATATTAATAGCTGGAGGTGCACGATGCGATGTGGTGGTATCTGAAACCATGCAAAACCCCTCAGGACCATAAAATCATAGAATGGCCTGAGTTGAAAAGGACCACAATGATCATTTAGTTTCAACCCCCTGCTATATGAAGGGTTGCCAACCATCAGACCAGGCTGCACAGAGCCACATCCAGCCTGGATCTGGATCTGGATCTAGATATGCATTTGGATATGGATATGGATATGGATATGGATATGGATATGGATATGGATATGGATATGGATATGGAAAGTCTCGATACAATCTGGTGAGGAATAGTTGCATTTTGAATCAGTTGCAGTCTGAGCACAAAGGTGGAGTTAATAGATATATTGTTAAATACTGGAACACTTGCTTAGAAGTGTAAAAACTGCCCTCCCTTGGAAGCACAGCCCCCCTCTATCAGGTCAACCTCTTTGGCTTCCTCTGCCCCCTCCTGTCTTTCCCAGCTCAGCTCTCTGGCTTGGATCATTTCAGCATCAGTGAGCATCTTCCCCACTGCCAGCACTTGAGGTAAGAAATTCCCATCTCAAGATGCTCGCTGTCACTTCCATCCCACAGCTCACTACGTGCTGCCTGCACTGCCTGCGCACGTGAGCTGCAGCCCAGATGAATTGTCACTTGGGTCATCTCAGGAAATAAAGTGAAATAAGAGATGCCCCCCAAAGCTTCGTGTTTATTGTTACTGTGCTGAGCTGGTTGGAGAGCTATTTGCCAATCCAGCTTGCATATATTCTAGCGTTCTGTCCTTGCTTTTATGACCACCAAAAGAAAATAATTACCTGGCCCCAAACGATGCCTCACTACTTCTTTCTTAACTTTGCACATTTTCAAGCTGTATTAACAGATGGGGGAAGTGTGGTGGCAGTGAGACTGGAACGAAATGCACTGTGCAGAGCCCACTGCTCAGTTTGCACATCACCACATGCAAGCTTGGGATATCAGCTTCTCTTCTGGTCTGCAACACTTTGACCACCAAATGCTGGCAGTGGGAAGGAGCCCACCATGCAGAAATAACCCCAGTGGGACCTGCCATGCTCTATGAATGGCCACCGTGTGCTGCTACAAAGGTGTTGCTGCTCTAACAGTTGATATTCTCAAATAGAAAACCACAAGGCAAGCTTACAAATTAGGATGGGTTACCACCCCAGTGCACAGCAGGATCATTTCCCCATGGGCGCAACTGCTTGGCTTCTTTACCTCTGAGCTAAGTCCCCAAAAGGCCCCTGTGGGATGTTTGGCAATGGGAGCTCTGAAGATGAGCTCCCTAAAAGCTGAAAGACCTTTGAGGTGGGGTTTTTTGGGGGTTTCAAAGATCTCTGGCTTCCTCACCTCCCTCACCTGAACGTCCATTGGCTCTCCAAACCTGTGAAACTCCTGTTTCAAGAGGACAGCACTGAGGATGTTGCACACTGCTCAAATTTCTCACCATCCTTCAAGGTGCATGAAGTAAGGAGGCTCTATGGAAGTAAGGAGAAATGCAAATGCCTCTGGAACACAGTCCTGAATTTGCAGGTCACTCCAGGCTGACATCACCAATTCCCCTGGGTTGTATACCATCAGCTTGATGCGCCCCAAGGCCCTAATTGCCACCAATTCTTTGCCAATATTCAAATCAAGAGCAGATTCTCCAGAAGGAGGAATATCCTCTCACCTTATCATTATACAACTTAATATGTGGGAGCTTCAGATAGGTGACATCTGCTCTGCTGGGGCACTTTCTCCTGCAACTACCACATAACAGCTCTCCCTGTGGAGGCTTTGCTGCATACACAACACACAGACACGTTCTGGAACCTCACAAAGAGATGCTGAATAGGGTCTAAGGGTTCCAATTCCCATTTAGCACCTCATGTGAGTGTTGGTTCCCTAGACTCAGGGAGCCAATGCTCCCCACTCCAAACTGCCTCCCAGGGAACTTGAGGTTAGTCTTGGAAAGATATTCAAGCACGACAAATGTGAGGAAACGAAGGCAGAATGGCAGCAAACAAGCTGCAAATGCCAGGCCTGGTTTGTCCCACCACTGACAATGGGATGCTGAATGCCATTTGCCCAATTGTCAGGGTCAGGAGGCATCTGCAACCAGGGATGGCAGAAGGACAGCACTGAGGGGACGTGGTGACGTGCTGCAAGAAATGTCTCACACACACAGCCTGCTCATTGGGCACTAACTAGCAGTAGCACCAAGACTATTGCTCCCTGAGAACGCTGCAGAAGAGCTGAACCTTCAGCTGATAGGTCTGTGGATACAGGGCACGAATGGGGGAAGCATGCTCAGGAAAGCTGGTGCAGAGCTGCTCACACTGAATTAGTAAGAAGCCAGCAGCAAAAAGGCTTTGACAGTAAGAGGCATTTGGAAAACTGCGTTTCTGGGTAAATTTCCACCCCGTAAACACTGCGGGAGTTCGATCACAGCTCGGAATTCTTCTGCTTTCTGTTATAACTTATTTCTTGTTCTGCTGCCAGCTTGCATAAGCAAGGCAGCACGGTTCCATCGGCAGAACAAGGAAGGAGGGATGTGTAGGTACAGTTCCTCCAGCAGCTCTGCTCCCAGGAGGGCAGAGACGGGCTCCTGCTCTATGGACCACCAGCCAGCCATCCTCTGAGCACCCCAAAATCTTCCCATAAAGGTGTCAGAAATATCCTCTGAGCCCAATGCAAAAAGAGCACACAGTAAATTGAAGACATGAGTATTCAGAATGGTGCCGAAAAAGCATCCAAAAACCCCAAAATGCGGAGCTCAGCGGCCAGCCCATGTTTACTGATGGGTGCCCTTCCTATCCCACTGAGCTCCAGTGTGAGCAGCACAGCCCTCCCCTTCCCCAGCTGCTCCTGCAAGGCACTCTATGCCAAAACAGAACGTTCCCCAAATTTGCTGGATGAGAGCACATTAACCGGCCCATCTTTCAAAACTCTCCCATTCTCCTCCTAATTTATTGATGAAAGGATTCCTCACTGGTTAGGCAATATCCCTCTGGATGAAAGCCTGGCTTCGTTTCTCTTCTTTCTCCCACCCTCTGTAATGTACACTCCTCTCTAATGGCCCCCCGATGAAAAATTCACCGCTCGCCGCCAGTTGTGCTGCTGATGGATCGTGTTGCTTTTTACCTGCTCAGATTCATCAGGTTACAGCTCCTGCCAGCAAAGCACGGCCTCACACCTCAACTCTAGGACCCAAATCCACATCCAATATCCAAGTTTGACAAATGTATGGTGATGCTTGAAACCAACCCCGCGAGTCCCGTTGAGTTCAGCCCCACTGAGTTGGGTTAGAATCATAGAATTCTAGAATGGCCTGGGTTGAAAAGGACCACAGTGCTCATCCAGTTGCAACCCCCTGCTATGTGCAGGGTCACCAACCAGCAGACCAGGCTGCCCAGAGCCACATCCAGCCTGGCCTTGAATGCCTCCAGAGATGAGGCATCCACAGCCTCCTTGGGCAACCTGTTCCAATGGGTTAGCTGTTCTTCCAGAAACCTTTTTTGCACACATAAATGGCAGTGGGAATTGGGGTGCAACTGCCCCATTAAAACCAGCACAGTGCTTTGCCCTTTGATGGGTAAGGCTTTCTGGAGGTTTAATTTGTGCTTATAATGGCGGGGATGGAAATGCTTCTAATTATACTGCAAATTCCATACACAATTAGGCTAAGTTTATCACTAGAAGTAACTCATCGCAGGTTTATCTTTTGCAGCTCAAACCCAGCTTAGCAGTCCATAGGATTTTACCACGTGGGAGCAAATCCTGACTGAGCCATCTGAAGGCTTCCACGGCCAACTCAAATCTTCCACCAACAGAGCTTGGGCCGAGGGTAAATCCACACAAGATGTTTTACAAGATGGAGAACACCTTTATATACGCATAGAAGTACATGTCAAGAACCATGGAGGTGTGGCACTGAGGATGGCAGCCAGTGAGCATGGCTTGGGGTTGGGTTTGGGGATCTTGAAGCTCCTTCCCAACCTTTATGATTCTGCATCACTAGGATTTTGGCTGTTATAAAAGGTGGCTCTGCAGCACTGGCTACGATTGCAGATCATGCGACCGATGCTATCGGGTGCTGTGTGTTCTGAACCACTGATTCAAAACAGGGATGTCCTGGTGCTCGGCTGGACGGTGCGAAGGAAATGACCGATCTGCCACAAATTCCATCTGTTATTTCAGCGACCAGCTTTGCTAAAACCAGAGCTGTTGCTCAACTTTTTATTTCTGGCTCAATCTTCACCCAGCTACCAAATTCTAGTGAAGTGAGGTAAGGTTTCAGCTGTGGGAAACGCAGGTAACTTCTGCAGCCAAATTCCATAGAGGTGCAGTCCCACCAGTTTAATTGTATTGTCACTCATCGTGAATGTCATGGAGATAATTAAAACAATTAAAACAAACTTCTGCGAATTGCAGCACTGAGACAAACTGAAGGCATCTGAAAATGCAGCTATTTTAACTCGTTACATTTCCAAGAAAATTCAAAGGCCAATGGAAGCATCATGGGCAATTAGTTTCTATTTTCAGAAATGGTCCAAACTGCAACAAAACCAGCAAGACAACAGATGGTAAGAGCTAAGGAACACAATTCAAGCTTTGGATTTTCATTTCAGCTCCCATGAAAGAAAACCATGAGCTTCTTCAAGGTTGGTGACCCTGCATATAGAAGGGAGCTTGAAACTGGATGATCATGACGGTCCTTTTCAACCCAGGCCATTCTATGATTCCATGATTGAGCAACTGTTGGAGCAATGCAAAACCTGCAGTTCTTTGCTCACAAGAGAAGAAAAAACAACAACACATTTCTCTACTTTTGTACACTTATCGTGAAATTAAAACCTGGTTGGTCAAAGACTCACCATGCCATTTTGCCATCACTGCACGTAGCAGTGTTTCCTTTTTTCTAAGGGTTACAAACCAGCTTACAAACTCATTAGGTAGAAAATGCTCACTTGATGACTGTGGAAAAACCAAGGGCAGGAGTTGCCTGATATCACCAGGCAAAGCACTGCCTCGAGCCTCCCACCTCCAAACTTTTATCCATGGAAACCCCCCTCCATCCTTCTTCCATTGATCCCGGGTGAAACTCTTACAACACAGCCAAAGATGGTTCCTCCAAGGCTTTTGTTGGTTGGACATTGGCATGTCCTGGGGCTGCTGTGGGTCACACCTTGGGAATTAAGCCAAAATGCTGTTTGTTTTCTGTAAATTGCATCTTCCCTTAATTTGCCCTGAGCTGCCCAGAAGTCGTTTGTTCCCGACGACCAGGATTCCCTGCAGAAGGCGATATTCTCAGCAAAGCAAAGCTCTCCAGCAATGAAAGGAATGCGTGCGGACCGACTGGCGAAGAACTACTGACTTCAAATAAAGGCCCTAACATCTGGCTTAGCTTAGCCTTGAGCTATAACCAAACCACAGTCTCCTCAACTCCACTGGCACCGTGCTTGTGAAAAATCACACAGCTATGAGATGACAGTTCGGAGTCGCAGCGGCAGCGAGTAAATATCATTTGATTAGGTGTGAAGTAAAACCGTCTTCGCTGAAACACAATTGATGATACATAGCTCCGAGCCCCTGGGAACACTGTCCTGTCGGATAACCAGATGGTTTAAGCAAAGGTGTAGGTATTTAACCCTCCAAGAGCAACAGGCAAGCTGAGAGGTGTTGGAAGAACACAGGGAATTAGCAGGGAGGACCAAGAGTTCTCTGCTGTCGGCCACAAAAACAGCAACTTGTTCTCTGCTTTTGTTACCATTCTTTTTGGAGTCCTTTTTTAGCAATTCCATAGGAAAAAAAAGTGTGTGAAGCAGCACCTGCAGGTCACCCTAGCATCCATGCTTTTGGAAGCATGTTTGTGATTCGGGTTGTAGCTCCCTGGGCATCAGAGGATAACAAGGGCACCAAGGCCACCAGAAACATAAGAATGAAGGAGACGTTCAGATTGGATATTAGGAAACATTTCTTCCCAGACAGAGTGGTCAGGCAGTGGCACAGCTGCCCGGGGAGTGGTGGGGGCACCATTCCTGGAGGTGTTCCACAACCATGGAGATATGGGCACTGATGGATGTGGTCAGTGGGCATGGTGGGATGTCATGCAGAGAAGCACTTCGAGGGGTGGGCTGGGGATCTGTGCTCAGCAATTGCTCTCCTATGGGCTCTTGGCTGTAGGAAGAAGGGATGAAGCCCTCTGGGTATGACAGAGCTTGCCCTTGGTGTCACTGCCTAAGGGCAGGCTGCTCAGAGCAGGGCTGCAGCTTGGCACTAGTGAAAGGTGACAGCTCAACAGAGCAGGGAGCTGAAATCCTCTGCAAAACCACCAGGAAGGAGAGCTCAAAGCAGCAAGAGGCCAACATCTCTGACATGGGAATCACAGAACCACTAAGATTGTAAAAGACCTCCACAATCCCCAACCACCCCACCATGCCCACAGACCACGTCCCTCAGTGCCAGATCTCCACGCTCCTTAAACACCTCCAGGGACAGTGAGCCCACCACGACCTGGGCAGCTGTGCCAATGTCTGACCCCTCTTTCTGAAAAGAAATGTTTCCTAATTTCCAACCTGAACCATACTCATGGTGAGTTCCAGCATCACCGATGGAAGACAGATTCGAGCCACCTCCCAGCCCTCAAACACTTGATTTCATCAGAAGACCCCACTGCAGCCCTATCACTTACACACACACACATCAAAAAAATCATTTTAGCACAACCTTCTTCAGAAAGCAAATCAAGCACATGACTGCAGTCTGTACTGTGGGGCCATTTTGAGGAGCAGAAGCAGTAGCTGGGTGCACTCGAGTGTTCTGACAAATTCATGCAATGCAGGATGCAGCCATCTCAATGGTTACAGGGACAGCCACAGACAAGTCCAATAACTTGCAAAACACAGCTGAGACAGACAGCGGAGAATATATGAACAGAAATCCAAATAAAAGGGATGGAATTAACAAGATCTGTGCTGAATTTCAGGGCTCCATCGCTGAGCTCATTGCCACAGCCAGCCTCCAGCCACCATCTGCATGTTTTCCATTTAGGCTGAGCTGACAGGAGCAGGAATGGTGTCTTTTCTACACTTTGCAAACCACCTATCACACTTCTGGCGAAAGAAAGACTGTTAGTTATTGACCACAAACAGCTGAATCCACCCTCCTCCACCCTAAACTTAACAGCGTGTTTTTAAAGAGGAGCTTCAGACCCGGTACGTTTGCACAAAGGACAGCTTCCTCGCCAGAATGGGAATAAAAACTAATTGGTTTTTGTTTTTTGGTTGTTTTTTTTTTTTTTTTCCCCTATTAAAATTTGCTTTTTTTCTCAATATTCACCTTATTCAAAGGTTTCCATGGGGGAGATCAGGAAACCGAGGCACGGAGATGCATGGCCATGACCACGTCCCAGCGCTCGTGGGGAGCAGAGTGCACCCCTATGCCGGTCCCCATCAGCTCCCATCCCCAACCCCAGCAGCCTGGATCCCATTAGTGGTTTTGGCAGTGCCTTTGGGCCAGCACTTTGCTCATGTGTGCAGCTCCAACAGTGGGGACTTTCCTTGCGCCGTGATTCAGCCTCCAGCCCCGCCGAGTGGGAAGAGTGCCTATAAGGGGCTGATGGGGAACCGGTCACGTTGGGGAAGAGTTTCGGGAACCTTTGAGGAACAGGTGCCAGGAGATGGGAGGCCCCTGTTTTGGAAATGTCATCATTTGTCATAACGGCAGCAAAACTCAAGTTTTTAGATCTGTGAAACTTGCAGAAGTTCAACTCGAAACGCAGCGATGCTCAGCCTGAAATGTTTTATCAAATCTTTACACAAACCCTCAAAACAACTTAAAAACCAAAGGGCAGATGAATGCCATACCCCAACAAATGAGGTGTGAGCAAGACAGAGTAGTAGGGAAAGGAGATCTGAGCAGGGAGGAAAGATAAACAGGCAAACCAGCTAATGTGTGTATCCACTGGTATATGGACACACGAAGAAAAGCATTGGAGATGCTGCCAAGAACAGGGATAAAAACCAGTGCTTCTCACAGACCCAACCTTCTCAGGAAGCACAGTTAAATGCAGTTATGAGAGCATGCCAAGAATGTAGTTACTCCATAGGGAGCAGATCCTGCCCAAACCTTTAGCAAAATCCCAGCTGATTTCATCTGAAGAACACCCAACTTGGTTGCCCATTCAAGCTCTCTGTTCTTGAGGAAAGACTTGATGTCTACTGTCAATCTTATTCCTCACAACCAAACCCAATCCAGGCTTCCTCAGGATGCTAAAAAATGAGAAAATATTCATTGAAAACTTCTTCCTGTCCAACAGCTAAAAGGATCTGGGGTTGGCACATCTATGCTGGGGTCTCACGTGCGTTCCACTGCAGGAGGGGAGGTTTCCACTTTGATTCAATGAGTACAGAAGGACTTTCTTAAAAGAAAACCAAACTGTATTACGTAAGCTCTGCCAACACCACACAAAAAATAAAAATGAGCTTTCCAACTTTGGAAACTGATCAGTTGTTGATTTGTAGGTCAAGTTGTGGAAACACTTTGTACACGTCAGAGAAAGTAGTCTTGAAGGACTTAAGGTCCAACTGGGGATGGACTGAATGTTCTCCAGAGGTTCTCTCTGACCCCAGTGATTCTGTGTAATGGGACATCAGGAGTTTCAAAGCTTTAAATTCCAAACTCACCTTCTGCACTAACTCAATGCACTGCTTTACTCAGACCTGGAACTTGAATGCTGGAATCATAGAACTGCTTGGGTTGGAAGGGACCTCAAAGATCATCTGGCCCCAGCCCCACCGGATCAGGTTGCCCAGGGCCCCATTCAATGTGGCCTTGAGCAGCCCCAGGGATGGGGCATCTACAACCTCTCTGGGCAGCCTATGCCAGGGCTTCATTGCCCTTGCAGTGATAAACTTCCCCCTAGCATCTAAACCGAACAGTGAGTTTAATCCCATGCTCAGAATGCTTGTACAGTGAATCACAAGACAGTGCATTCATGTGAGGCCAGCCCCAAATACTGAAAAACAAGAAACATGAATCTGGCATTATCCAGAGCTGCATATATGTAAAAAAAGGTTGGATAAGAATGCATGAAGATCAAGACAGAGCTTCAGCTCGCACAAAAACTGGTGCTGCATGGACCCTCAGAGCACCAAAGCAATGCCATTATGTTCAACAGGGACTGAAATGCAGAAAGGGCAGATTCTGAGCATTGGCCAGGCTGAGGATGTTGGAAAAAGCAAAGCAGGGAAGACTTACTGTAAGTGGCCCCAACCTGCTGCTCCCTGCAGACTGCAGAAACCAGAGCAGGCTTTATTCCTTTAAGTCATCCCGCTGGTGAGTAAATTCATTACAATAATGCATTTAAAATTCAAAGTCAGCTCTGAGAAGAACACACGTGGTTATCTGGAGCCATCACTTGAACTGAAACACAGCTGAGGTGTGCTCACCAGGATGGTGGGCATGGTCAGTGAGCATGGTGGTGATGGGTTGAAGGTCGGACTCGATCGCCTTAGATGTCTTTTCCAACCTTAACGATTCTATGGTTCTAATTAAAAGAATATTGTTTCCACTGTCCATTAAGTCACTCTTTTTTCTTGGGAAACCTCTTCAGATACATTTATCTACACATTTGCACACATTCCATACCATCTCTTCGCTAGAGCAGAACTTTCTCACCACAGGAAAATTTTATGTGAAATGATCATCTTTAGGGAAAAATACACTGCTGTATTGTGCTGGAGGGTTCCTCTGCTTTCTGCTTGGAGCATCTCTTAGCAGGCTGTGAGGTGCTGGAAACATCATCACCGTGTGGATATAACATTAGGAACAGCCCATGAGAATGACAGGGCTGCCACGCGTTTTGCATCCTTCCTGCAGCTTGTTAGAGAAAGCTGAATGGCAGAGGGATCATTAAGTACCCTAATTGATAGAATCTGCAATTAAGCCTGTGAGCAGCGCTCCTCTTCAAGGCAATGCACTGCCTCACCTGGGGTGCCAGATGATGCTCACAGAGAACTTCCCCTGTTTGAGGGGATAAATCAGAAGCAGCAGCTTCCCCAAATTGGGAACTGATGTGTGTATTTTTATTTTCTCAACCTGCTCCCCAGACCATATAGAATAATGTACCCCAGAGGCTACACGACGAGTTCAGACCCAAACCCAAAGTCCATCAGGGCAAAGCAGAAAGCAGTGTGAACTCAGTTTGACCTTAAAGAAATCCCTTCACCTAAAAATATAAAAGACAAACTGTTTCCACTGCGAGCTGCTATATAAAACCAGCCTCAAGAAAAGTGCCGGACTCCTTTCAAACTAACCTCAAACACGAAGCAAATTCCAGCCTGCTATTTTCCTCTGGCATCCCGGAATGTAAATCTCAAGGACAGAACTGGCTGTTCAAATTAGCTCCTACTCCTGCAGAAGCGATTGTTTTCAAACAGTTTCACAAAGCAGTTCTGCATAGGGTTGCATTCCAGGGAGGATTCCCACCCCCCTCCAGATTTTAGACATTAAGAGGGACAGAGCAAGAGCAGGCTGTGTATGGTTGGTTCCAAGTTGCCCCCAAAGAAAAAAAAATAAAAGGATAATAAAAGTAAATCTTGGCTGTGTAATCACAACAACTTAATGCCGGGATGCTGCTGATCTTCTGGGAATGGATTTTCCTCAGGCCAGCAACAGGTTTAAATGAGAGCAAGTCACTCCATCTGCAGAAAGGCACAGCCTCGGACGGTTCCTGCTCTGAGTCAGCTGCAGGGACTGGTTCTGCTTAGGGCACACCCCACATGGCTCCATTCGGGTTCGCTTCATCTTTGAAACAAAAGATTCCTATCTCCCATCGCTGTCATTCCTGATTAGCACATCATTTCCTCATCAGCCGTAATGTCAGCAACCAAATTAAGGTATTACACTCTGGAACATTTAAGGCGATTAGATCGGAGCAGTATTTACTCTTCCACTTGGGCAGATGTGACTGCTGTGAACAGGAGGATGGGAGATGCCACCCTCCAAGTCCAAAAGTTCTTCCTCATGTTCAGACAAAACTCTCTGGGCTTCACTTTGTGCCCAGTGCCCCTTGTCCTGGCGATGGGCACCACTGAAAAGAGCCTGACCCCATTCCCCTGACCCCCACTCTTCAGACATGGAGGGGAGAACCTCCCTCGCCCTGCTGGACACATCCTGTGCAATGCATTCCAGGATCCCATTGGCCCTCTTGGTCATCGGGGCACACTGCTGGCTCATGGTCATCCTGTGGTCATCTGTTGGTCAACCAATGGTCAATCACTGGTCAACTGTTGGCCAACCACTGGTCAACCATTGGTCAACTGTTGGCCAACCACCAGTCAACCACTGGTCAACTGTTGGCCAACCACCAGTCAACCATTGGTCAAATGTTGGTCAACCATTGGTCAACTGTTGGTCAACCACTGGCCAACCTCTGCCCACCGGGAACCCCAATTCCTTCTCTGCAGCTACTTCCAGCAGCTCAGTCACCAATCTGTACTGACATATGCACTTACTCTTCCCCAGATGTAGGACCCTACGCTCACCCTTGTTGAACCTCATGAAGTTCCTTTTCATGCGACTCTCAACCTGTCCAGGTCTCACTAAAGACCCCGTGCACTTTATCTCTTCCTCCAAGTCACTGATGAAAGTGTTGAACAAGATCAGACCCAGTGCCAATCCCTGGGGAACACCACCAGCGACACAAAACTCCCAACCAGCATCAGAATCGAAAGCTCTGTCACCTTCATGTCTGATCAGACCAAGTTACAGCCCAGACTTTGACTAGCCAATGATCACAGCAGTTAGCCAAAAAGCAAGAATCAAGTCACAGAGCTACATTACTCTGCTGAATGATCTCAGGATTTGCTCCAGCAAGAGGAATGAAGGTTCCTGGTGATGCACAGCCCAGCAGCCAGCAACAGCAATCCCAACAGATCAGCCATTAAGACGGGTCACAAAGCCAGGCCAGCGAACATCTAGAATTACAGTGTAATTTTCTTTTCGTGCCTCAAAGCTGGTCCACAGCTCTTCGAATTGTGAATATAATCTTACAGCCGAATTTCCAAGCTCAGGTCAGAACAACTCAAACACCTCCTGACAACCCCTTCTCCCTATGGCAGTGCTGTTTCTCATCCAATGTGAGTGGACATCAGGGAACAAGTATCTGAACCTCTCCACCACTTCTCTGCGAGACCTTTTCACATTTAAAGTCACATGTGGCACAGATGGAGATGGATGCTTTTCCTTATCTGATGGGATCAGTGAGGGACTTGAACCCAGGAACAGGAGATAAAACCCCAACAATGACAGCTCCATAACCCCATGTACCCAGCTCTCCTGCAACACAGAGCAAAAAAGCACCACCCTGATCCACAAACCACCCAACATCCCATAGCAGCACAAGCTCAGCAGGGAGCTAAGAACAGATTAGGAGGCTTAGCTATCCTACAGTAATATCCACCAGCTATAGCTATTTGATTTTTTTCCTCCTTTCTTTGCAGCAGCGTAACAGGATGATGCAGCTCCCTGAAGCTGACTTTAATAGATCCATTCAAGGAACAGCCTCGCTCTGCAATTATCATGCTTATCCGGTCCAACTAATGTGCTTGTTTACACTATCTGGCAAACTCCAGATCGAGTGTCATTTCATCACCGGGATTCTTTTGCCTAAGCCAAGACCAACAGACCATGGTGGTAATTTAAACACTGAAAGCATGCACAGTATCGATCCACGAGACTTGACGCCAGCTTGCTGTTACACTCAAATCCACCCCCAAGGGAACTCCCTTCGGCGGGGCCTGATGGAGAGGGAGAATTTCAATGAATGGAGGAGGAGAAGCCTGCTAGAGAGATGAATATGCATGAGCACACGACCCGAGTGAGGGCTGCGCTTGGCGTGGTTTGAAGATATGCGGTCTCAAAAGCCAGCAGTAATGCAAAAGGAAAGAGGGGATAAGATTTTCAGGGCTCCTCTGTTGCTTGACCCCAACAGAGCCAGGTGAGATCACTGTTTTCTGCTTTGTCCCAAGAGAAGCTACAGCCACAGCAGAGGAAAGTAAATCCCAGTTGGAACCTCAACAGCCCTTTGGGTTGCATTCGCCCTGCAAGGCACATCCTAACATAAGGGTCCCTATAAAGGACCAAACCTGCAAAGTGGAGCTCAGCCACTTGGCTTCACTCTTTGGTGAGCTACTTCCACTGAAACACACAGGTTGCCCAGAGAGGTGGTGGGTGCCCCACAGAGATTCTCAAGGTCAGGATGGATGGGGCTCTGAGCACCTGATGGAGCTGTGGTGTCCCTGTTCATTGCAGGGGAGTGGGACCAGATGGTCTCTAAAAGTCTCTTCCAATTCAAACAACTCTGTGATTCTATGATGTACTGCTCTTTTCTCACCTTGTTTTCTCTCTTCTGTATTGCCCGGTCAGGAGGTCTTCCTACTCCAAAAGGAACTCAATATTTATCAATTAAAGACCATTAGCCTAATTACTCTCTTCCTCCCTATGCAGTGCAGCACACCAGAGCTCTGTTAGCACTCAGTTGGTCTTACACACCACCTGTGAATCCACACATCGTTTCGGATATGTAGTAAACCCAGGAAATAATAAAAGTACTTACTCTAATATTTCATCAGAATTGCACACTGGTGTTCTGATGCTTGTTAAGTCCCTGATGCTTTGGTGAAGTCTGTTGTTTCCAGGACCGAGTTCTCATTTTACTCATTTTAGGCAGGAATGCAAAGCTAGAAAGTCAGATTTGGGTACTTCTGCTTCACTCCTGTGTCTTTTTAATGCTGGAACAACACTACTCATGGGCTAGAACAAAACCCATTTCCCCTTCCATTCCTTCTCCAAGCATCAAAGACATCACATCCAGCCTTGATTTCGACACTACAACAGATGTCGACATAGGTGCAACAAACCAACCTCCAGTCACACAACACAGCAGCTCACTTCCTGCACAGAGGCATTCAATGTCATTTCAGGCACCTGAAGGCAACCACAAGCTCTATCCAAGCAAGGCACAAGCATCTTCTGTGCCCATGTCCTGTCTACTTGCATCCTGTGGATGTCTGGGACTGGGACACCTTTTGGCTTCTAAGACAACGTCAGGCATTCACACTTGGATGCCTGCACCACTCCCTACCTATTCTAAAGGGAAACTGCACTCAAGCATTGAAGTATCAACTCAGAGCAAGAGCACAAAACTTCCCACTACCAGCAAATCAACTCTCCTAGTAAGAGTTAATCTGGTAAATAACTCACCTAACAGACACAACTCTTGTGTTCCATTTAAAAACTGATGTGACCTGGAATCAATACAGACGATAGGAATGTAAACTATTATTTTTATCACGGGATGGAGGAATTTATTAATAGAGAAGTAAATCACACTGTAACGTTCCTTGCTATATAGTGCCACCTTGCTGTCAATTCATCATTAAAATGACAACTGTCCAGGGCTGATGCTTTTGTACAAGATGTGCGGTGTGCCAGCCTCAAGTAAGCAAGCTTTGGGAGTGAATCCTTGGCTGAAGAACAATGGCAAAGTCAGCTTCAAACAGAGCCCCGAGACCCCAGCTGTGAATGTATCTGGTGGACTCCTCTACTCTTGCTGATTGCTCCAGGGCTGTTGTCATTCCCACCAATGTGTTGCCTTGAAGCACACACAGGACAACATCTCTCAGCCAACTTGGCCCTTACACACCAGCCACCTGCCCTTCCCCACAGACCTTATCTCATTTATTAGCCTCCTAATCAATGTGTGCAGCATGACATAAGTGCTAGCCAACACACGCACTTTTTAAATCAAATGGGAAAATCGATGGGAGAGTCTTGACAGCAGCCTGCTCTGAGACTGCTTGTTCAAGGCAATTAATACCTCATTCCTGGATGGTACGGGCAACTGAAGGCTTCTCTACAACTGCCTTGATGGACAAGAGGTCCTGCCCTGTAAATCTCCCCTAGACGTCCACCACACCGTTGGTGGCTTTTGGATCTGCATGACAGCCGATTGCTCGAGTCACGCAATACCACAGAATCACAGAATCATTAAGGTTGGTAAAGACCTCTGGGATCTCCAAGTCCAACCCCAATGCACCCCACCATGCCCACTGACCCTCAGTGCCACATCTCCATGGTTCTTGGACGCCTCCAGGGATGGTGACTCCCCTGCCTCGCTGGGCAGCCTGTTCTAATGAGAAGAACCCTTTCTTAATATCCAACCTGTCCTGCCACTGACAGGCTCCATTTCCTGGCTCTGAAACCATCACCCAGTGACCCAGCTGCACCTGGGACACCCCAGGGAGACGAGTTACAGGGATGCAGTGGGATATTGTTTCCCTATGGCTTCAGAGTGCTTTATCACCAGCCAGGCTCAGGCCAAGCGACGCGCTCTTCGCTTTCACAGCAGTAATGGGACGGCTCGTAAATGAAAGACAAAACCCAAAGCCCCGCACCACACAAGGTGAAGCTAGGATGTCAGGAAAGGCGGCTCATAAAGGCTTCTTTATGGATGGCATTTCCAATCAGGCAGCAAAGCTCTTCCTTCCCAGCCTCAGAGTGACACTTGGGATCGTCCAAGTGGCTTCAGTTTCACTGCTGGGGATCTCGGGGTTAAGGGCAGCCACCTCTGGCCCTCTCTGTTCCCCATCACCCCTACGTCAGCCTGCAGGTTAAAGGTGAAAGCAGGCCCTATAACGCATCGGTATCCTTTTCCCTGCTCGCATGTCTCAGCCTCCTGCAAATAAAAGGGCACAGCAGGGAGTAGATCCTCATGCCACAGCTCCTGCTGCTTATGGCTCGGAGCAGATGCCTGAAGCAACAGCAACCTGCTGCAGGGCAGGGCCCAGAGAGGGCTAGAGGTGCCCAGGAGCAGGCAGGACCTAAGGTGGAGTCTTACAGGAATAAAACCCAACTGCAATGAGTTCCCAATCTGCTGCAAAGTCCCCTTTGGCTGAGGTTCTTCGTGGACTCCCACCTGAGGGGCTGCACTGTTTGCTACCATATATTTCCATCGCTATGCCTAAATGAAAGAAATCCAGGCAGTGTTCTCTGCATACGAGAAGTGCTAACAAAATGTGTTTGCACTCCTGATTTTATGTTTGAAGGCTCTGGGGAGCACCCAGGCTCTCTCACTCCTCAGCACACCAATGCATCCTTCCTAGATCAAGAAGGATGGCTTCTGAAGGAGCTGGAGCAGCTGAATGGACTGGGATCCGGGTGATTTTAATGCAATTGAACTACAAAAGGGTATGTTTAAAGTACCACTAAGACTAGCTGAAACTCACCAAAGCAAGAAAAATCAGAGTTAAGGCTCTAAATCCACCCTGAGCTCATGTCTTTGTGTGTCTTTCCCTTTCCCCATTCCCTTTCTGCAGCATACAGCGAGCAGCAGCCTGGATTTTCAGCACAAACTTTGAACCATCCTTCTTTTGTGAGTCAGGCATTTAACACTGATTCAAAAATAAATAAATTACTTAATGTGCCCTTTTCAAATACTGTTGGTTTATAGGCATTAAAGAAAACCATAGCCTGAGCTTAACAAGCCAGAAAAACGGTGGTTTGGCCAAGTCCCTGGAATGCCCTTCCTGGTCCTCTTGCAATGGGTTAGCTGCTGTCTGGGGGATTTCAGCATGGCTCCCTGGGCAATGCCTGCCCAACAATCCGTGTCTGAGCACATCTCTGTGGTCATTCACACAAAGATGCACCAGAGTACAGAAAAAAATGCCTTGGTGTTCCTAGAATCATAGAATTATAGAATGGCTTGGCTTGGAAGGGACCTCAAAGATCATCTAGTTCCAACCCCAATGCCACAGGCTGGCTGCCAACCACTAAATAATGCATCAGGTCAGGTTGCCCAGAGCCCCATCCTGCCCTGAGATGTCTGCAACGCGTCTCCAACACAGAGCACCATTCTGATGCACTGAGGATGAGTAGGGCTGCAAAAACCTAAAGTTTGAGCTTTAGGAGGTAGCAATACATTCTAGCACACCATTCTTTTTCCTTCTTAGATGTGCCACAATGGTTCCAAAAGAGATTTTAACCAAGGTTCAGGTGGTTACCAGATAAGAGACAGCATCTTGCATCCCAGTGACACTGCCAACTGGGGATGGCAACAAATGGGGTTTCCTTGACTTGTGGAAATGGAACAGAATTTGATGTAGAGGAGGTGAACGTACTGTGGTGAACTCAGGGGCTGAAGCTCAGGCCCAGCTCACACACCTTGCTTGCAGGTGAAACACGAACTATCACAGAATGACAGAATGGCTTGGGCTGGAAGAGACCTCAAGGATCACCAAGCTCCAAACCCCTGTGCGTATTACTTCACACAGACAGCTTTTGAGAGGAGATTCAGCATGATGCTGGAGCAGCACTGAGGTCCACCATGAATTAACACCGGACTACAGCTTTGAAATTGGTCTCCCCAGGCAATTGGGCATTTAGAAAAACCAGCCTAATTTGGGTCTGTGTGAGTGGAGAGGTGTGACGGGGGGTGAAGGAGATGATATCTCCACTTCTGAGAAATCGGTGCAGCCACGGCTTCTGGATGCCTGGAAAAGCATTTATCCCATTCATGGGTTTTATTCAACGAAATACCACTTCATTGGCAATAATTTGCTCGGCTCCACGTCAGATGCATCCAGCTTGCCCCTTCTGGGCTCCACCATTTGTTTAGACTCTTCACTTCTTCGTGTTTGCACAAGACCCAGCAAAACGGGCAGATCTTAGTTGGCCTGTAGGCACTGCCATAATGAACATGATTAATAATGGCTGATGCGTTATCCAAAAGATACCAATCAGTGGAGGGAATTCGGAGAGGAGCAGCAAAAGTAATTAACAGCCCAGAGATATAATCTTAACAGCAAAAACCTGTATTTAAGGGTAACGATAAAACCAGCTCAAACCCATCACTGCCAAGTAATTAAGAATGAAGGCTGCAACTGGAACATGTGTCTTCACACCCCGTTTCCTTACTGCACAAGAACAAGATGACATTTGCAATGAAAGATTTATAGAATCCAATGTTTTGCTTGACATCACTCAAAAGGGCACGCATGGGACGGCCCTCAACAGACCTCTTCTTCTACCTAAGGGCTGGTAAAAGTTGCAAAGGATGCTAAAGACAACCAGAAATTGGAATGTAGAAGAGTGCTTCTCAAAAACCAGTGTACACTGATGGAGATACACTGATGGAGAGCCGTGCAGCGCGTGTTGGTGAAGCAGCCGACATTCGGGCGAGGCGGTGGGCATGGCTGCCTGCAGAACAACTTGGAGGTGGAAAAAAGCAATTGTCAAGGAAGTAGATGAGATGAAACCAGTGAGTCACCTTTTCATCTCTGCCTTACTGCATCCAATGATTAAAGCACAGCTCTTCTGTCTGCAACTCCTCCTATGACAGAAACCTGTGCTTCAAAGACACAAGCAAGTACATGCGGAGCAGAGACATCTCGCTGAGATATTTAACTTAATTGATCCTCCCTATAATACGATTTTCAACTTCTCTTGCATCTCCTGGCAAAACAAGTGGAGAAAAATAAACCAAACCAGTTTGACACCTAACGAACCCCTCCACACCGCTGCACACTCATAGGACTGGCAGTCCCTATCTCAGCAGGCACAGGAACCTTGGCTCCAGGGTTCATCCAATGTCTTGTTTTCGCACTGCTCTTCACTTATCTTAACAGGGCAGGGAAGCCTTTAATTGCAAAGTATAAAAACAAGTTAAAAAAAAAGCAAAAAAGCAACAACCCACAGCTTCCTGCCTGGTGGGAACAAACCTGCACGCTGGGCTGGGTGCTGACTCGAAACTCTTGGAGGGGTTGGCTCCATCTTGCTGCCATTGAGTTGTCTTAGAGCAGAGAGGTGGCCACGGCCTCGATGGGTCATTTCACAGCATACCTACCTATTAGGTCTTGGCCCTTTAGACCAGATTTACAAGGGTTTCCCCTCAGCCACTATGCTTGGAAATGGATACTGAAGTCCCAGGTTACCATGCCTTTAAAGCAGCCAACAACCACATCAAATGGAGTCTTAAGAACTCTGTTTACCATCTGATGGTTGAAGCTAAGCTGGGTATCCCCAGTATCAGCATCACTGTATCTCTCAGCAACCTTCACCACTGCATCCTTGCAACAGAGTGGGCAATTCTTTAGAAACACTTTGAATCAAGAAGTCCAGATTTCCCCTTGGTCTCCCTCAAATCTGAGCTATGAAAGTCTACAGGATGAGCTCGCATTCCAACTTTTCTCCAATATCTTGGCTCATATCTTCCCAGAAATCCGTAGGGTCGTTGTACCTTTGAAGCCCACTAACCAAATACAGCCAAAATGGGCAAGATGATTCCTAAGTCTATGGGAGAAATTTAGACAGGAACAAGGAAAGAACAAGCACACATTTTGTAAAGCTGAACACTCCTGCCTAAACTTTTATACTGCATCTCCTAAATAGAAAAAAAACCTCCAAGAAATATGTGAAAACTATGCAGAAGAGACAGAAAATTTGTATGAGAGGAAGATGAATGGAGCACGTAGCAGGGACAGAAGGGAGCTGTGTTCTTGAGGGGAATGCTCTTGTATCGAGCATCCCTATCAGAGGTAATAAGGAAAAATTAATGCATTGGAGGGAGACCTCTCATTACGCAGCTGGCCGACATCCAACACAAACCCACAGTAACCACAACCGGCTTTCAAACACAGTAAAAAGAGCACATAAAATGTTTGCTATTTGACAAGCGGTGAGCAGAGCAGCTGTTACACACCCAAACCAGTGTTTGCCTATCTTACCTCACTGCTGGGGTTTGTAAAGCTGATGCTCAAATTCACAAGAGCCATCCCGCTGCAACCAAGAGGAGGAACAAAAATGATGGAGCAGAAGAGAGGAACCTCCCAGCCCTCATCCCTCACGTGTGCGTCTCTGGGATAAGGGCTCCAAATCGCCTCCATGCAGAAAGTTTGCACTTCCAGTGGGCATTCAACACACAGATTTACAATCTGCTGGACAGAAGGAGAGGCCTCGAGAAAAGAGCTCTAATCCAGCTAGGATGTTCCCTTGCCAGAGCCCAGAGTGAAATTCTTCGAGCGCTGGAGACAGATTTTCCTTGGCGGGCGGCCACAAGTGTCGATCTGGCTTCTAGGAGAGATCAGCATGGCCGGGGATTGCAGCGACTTCACAGACAAATATAAAACCTTCCTCTTCAACCAACTTGCTTGTAGTAAACCCATGGAAATGAAAAGCTAAAACACTTCCAGCTGGCCAGAAGGCTGCGGTGAGAACAAGGAACTCATTGCACGTGCAGACTTGGGCTGATGTGGAGTATCCTGGAGCTCATCAGTGGCACTTGGGCATGCCGTGGTATTGGGACCCAAGTGCCTAAGTCACTTAAGAAAGATTTAATAGCTCTACTTTCCATTACAGGGATCTTGTATTTGAGAATCAAATCTGATCACTGCATTCTTCTTCCATTTTACATTTTATTGTGCTAGTAAATAATTTTCATTTTAAAGCAACTTAATCTCAAGACACTTTGAATTTTTTCTTGCATATAGAATTGCTTTTGTGTAGCTCAAGGTTAATAGTACTGAAATACAGTGGGAAAGAAGGGAGGAATCTCTTTAATTGTCTTACAGTGAGTGTTTTCTGTCTGGTTACTTTAATTATCTACACAGCAAAGCTACCCTGCTCATGCGGAACCATGCTAATTGGCAGGATTGCCCCAAGGTGGGTATAGATTTACCTAGAACACAAACCTGGAATTATTTTTAACCTTTTCAAAAGCTTGTATGGATTTCAGGATGGAAACACTCCTTCAGCAGCTATGCAGGAGCTCCTTCAACTTCAGGTGGGAACATCTTCCTAGGATGACAATCATAGAACGGTTTGGGTTGCATGGGACCTTAAAGACCATCTGGTTCCAACCCCCTGCCATGGCAAGGCTGTCATTTTTCTACGTCAACACTGTGCTAACATTCAGTGGCATCAAAGGAAAAGAACCTAAAGAGAACAAGTTAAAAGCAAAGCAAATAAAAACGTAAAGACCTCTCTTTGCTGCACCTCCATCCACCTGTTCACCCTCCAGCTCCCAGCTCCCAGCTGGAGACGCAGCCCAATTGGATGTTCCATGGTGGTGGAAGTGTGAGATCTCTGACAGTCCTGGAGCAGTGGATGAAGCTTCACGCAGATACCCAAAGCTTGGTGACACGTTCTGCGCCACGGGGTCAGGGCAGCAGTATGGCAGAGGCAGCTGGGAACCATCTCCAACCCTCCCGTGGTCACTAATCTCAGTAAAGCAGCGATAAGCGGACTGAGCTCTGCTTGCAGAAATGAGGTTGTCCATTATTGCTACAATCCTTGGCACCAACGAGCATTGCTGTTATCCAGCAGAACATCTAGGACTTCCTGTTCTCACCTGGCACTCAGCAGGCCTGAGCTCCTCCCCTGCTCCTTGCAACATTCAGAAAGGCCATAATTTTCAAATGCGAGAAAAAGGTGGGACTGCCCTCCTAAACGAAGAAGAAAATGTTCTGTACAAAGGAGAACATTTGACAGAGGAGGAAGAATGGTAGAGGGCTACTGTTCAGCCTCTCCCTTGCTTGAGCTGAATTCATTTGGCTGCGTTCTGCACTTACGAGCTGTACAAACATTTTGCACATCCCAGCCTGCTGCTAATGCACTGGCTCAGAGCAGCTCAACCTCACAGAGCACTTTTACGGCGTCTCATTCTTCAGAAAGCCACAGCTTTCCTCTTCAAAATCCCCACATTCATGTCTTCGTGCTTGGAAAGGAACCAAAGCCTTCACATTTCCTTATATCTGGGAGGCTGCAAGTCAATAAAGTGCCAAGAAGCTAATGAAGATAAAAATGTCAACACGCGGCCGTGATAACACGCACCTTTTTTGCAGACCTATCTTGAACGTTCTGCAAACAAATTTGGTACTAACTCACAGGCTGGAGTACGAAGGGCACCCACACGGTATCCCAATGCTATTAAAGTTATCGCTGCCTTGCAAAAGTGTCATTGGATGATGGATTGCTCTGCACCTCAATTGGATTCAGAGAAGCTCTCAAACCTTTATGGGTTAAAAGCGGCTCCAGTGTGGCTCAGAGTCACAGTGGTGAGGAGATCATCGATACAAGAGATTATGCAGATTTAAGAAATACCCTCGGCACCCGAAAGTTTTCAGAATGCAAACTACGTCAACTCTGAAAACAAGAGGCACTGCATCATGATGGCAGGAGGGACAAAGCCAGGGGGGTTTAACAGACAAAAAAAGATTGTTTTAATAGGAGAGAAGCATCAGTCATTGAGTCTTACTTCATTCAGACTTTCTATCCAACCCATCCATCTTCAGTGCCAAGAGATGACAGGACCACCTCACTTTTTCCCCCCCGGCCTAGTGGATTCATAATGCCCATTTCCAGCCCTAACAAATGACTCACTGCAATGGCCCCTTTCCCCAAACCGGCTTGCCAAGCCCTACGAATGTCTCGGTACCTGCTATGGTCAAGTTGGCTCTTTGGGACCCTGGAGAGGTGGGCACAGATGGTGGAGCCCAACCATCTTCTACAGCAGCCACTTGATCACTCGTGGCCAAGTGACACTCACTTATGACATCAGTGGCACAGAGGACCAGGGAGGGGGAGCAGGACCGAGGGCAGACGCACCACACACACCCTTCCCACACCAACCGGAATGCAAATTGCTCGCCAAACGTTTCTCCAGGCATTATCTGCAAACAAAAATGCTCAGAGCAGGCGGTCTCTGCATCAGTGCCTTCTCTGTTCGCAGCACCTGCTCCGTGCCAGCCATGCCGATATCATTCTGCCATGGCCACAGAAGCCAATGGGAACACAATGGCCCCGCCGAACAGGGTCAGGGTTCATTCTCCCTCTCCCCATCCCACCAGTCCCCTTCACCTCTGCCATCTCCAGGAGCAAGGAGTGAGGAGGTGGTTTGGGGCACAGGGAGGCGGGGGAATGCCCGGGGGGGGAATATAGGTCTCTGGCGTAAATCACCAACGCCGTTTCCCCTCCTCTCCCTTTCCTTAAGACCTGATGGTCTTCAGTCACACATCTTAAAAGAAAAACAAAAAACAAAAACACAAAGACTTACTTGTCTCAAGTCGATGAAGGCCAACTGCAGCGTGTCCCCTTGGAACCCAGGCACTGGGCCGGATCTGGCAAACTCTGTGGGAAAGAAAAGAGGATAAAAAGCGCCTTTAACTAACCATGGACAGGGAGATTGGCAGACGGATGACAGGGAAGACAAGAGAGGCTGGGGGAGAGGAGGACCGCGCTTCTAAGGAGTCATGTCTCCCTCCCTTCAGCCTCTTTGTTCGCCCTTCAAAATTCGTGTCATCAAAACACCATTAATTCCACCGTCCTGACAGCAAGGAAACTGTACTAATTCGACCTGAAATTTATTCCCATGAGCCGTACTGGGCTTCAGAGTATTTGTTTTGTGAATGGACAAACAACTCGCGGAGAAGAAAGGGGGGGATGGGGGTGGAAAAGTTTTTCCTCTCGACACAATAAAATCTTCAGCTCTGAAACTCTTTTCAGTTCCGAAAGCTATTTATATTTTAGGGCACTGAAGGAATTTTCTAATTTCACGCCTGTCACCAGGCTCCATAAGCATTCATCAAAAAAATATGCCCGGCCGCATCATTAATTATTCGGCAGCAGATTATTTGCATTATCTGGTATGGAGCACTACTGCCAGCATACAGCCACCCCAAATGGGAAGAATCGCGGCCATTATGTGGCATATTTCTTTATTTTGGATGAAGACATCTGACAACTGAATAACGTTGGCTTCGAAAGCGAAGAGAATATTTTCAAGGCCACATTTACCTCCTTCCAATGTAATCTGGCCAAAATTTCATACTTAAGTCATTTATTTGTCTTCCAATTCATTATTTAAACCAAGTCTAAAGCCACCAAGGGGGACTTTAACAAATTCATGTTAGAGGACCTTAGTTCTTCCATGCCATTTAACAGCTTTTCCTTGGTAGCGCTCATGAAGCCAATGACTGCATACATTCAAGTGTGTCTTTTGAAGATGTGTCCAAGGTTGATTTTGCCCAACTTCCCTTAGTTTTCGCCCTCTTTAGCTACAGAAATAATGGCTTTATCTCTGCTCTCCATGCAACTTTTCATCACCAAGGGGACCTAACTTGTGAAGCCACAACTCGACGCCATGAAAGACTCAAGAGGGAGTTTCCACTATAGGCTGAGTTTTGCTGCTCCTGGAGACACGGAAGATTCGACATACTGGAATGGAGAGCTTTCAGGAAATGAAACAAAGCGTGATGGCAGAAAAGAAGGGAGGGAAAAATACACAATAACAATACAACGTGTTTTTATGTTATACAATGCCAGTGCCTACTATTGCTCAACCATTCTCGTTTTCTCCATTCAAGAATCTACAAACACTCCTGCAGTTGCATAAAATGAAGGAATGGGGAAGGCTCAGCAATGAGAAAGGAGGATTTTCCCTTCTGTCTCCACGACTGCACAAAGGTACCAGTGGACAAAGCCTTTCCCTAAGCCCTGTGAAGAGTCATTTTGTGCCAGGAAGTCTTCTCCTTGTATACTTCTCCTCCCTAAAGTCATCTCACTTTCAAGCAAATGCCTCAAAAGAAGGAAAACAAATCTCCACTGATTTCCTGTGGCAGCTTAGTCATATGGCTTTAATAAGGAAGATTAATGAATTAGCAGGGATTCAGACCTGCTCCTTAACTGACTTATTTCTGGAAACCAGAAAAGTGTTTCTTGCTGGCTCTCTGGCATCACCTTCCATTAAAATCTCAGCATGGAGAACATCCTTTAGTACAGACAGCAGCACCTCCAGGGCACTGAGGCCACCTCCAGACATTGAGAGCTTTGCTTTTTAATACACTCGGCCAACAGAAGGGCTCTACAACTGAAATGATGGCTCATCTTTGCAGTGTTCACTGAGATGCAGAAAGTAAAAGCATGACCCAAAGGCAGAAGAACCCACCCACAGCTGTTCCCATGGCCTTCTGTCACTTTTGCACAGGATAGGACTGGGCAGAGGACAGTCCAAAGTGAATTCTTGCTTAACCCTCCAAAACTATTTTAATTACTTCTAACTGCTTACGTACGTTTGCTATAAAGCTTGAGCATAGCTTGCCTCAACCAGCGCACTCACACAAAGCAACAGTGAGACAAGCTTTCTGACTCTGCTCTGTGAGGGATAAATCATCTTTACACATTTGCTGTACACCCCACTGTCTCATCTGGAAAAATTATCCCCAAAGCCACATCAATCCTGTAACACTTCTACTCTGAAGAAGCACGTACCTGAGAAGCTAAAAACATTTAGATATGGGAAACAGCTTCCTCTTGAGAGGTGAATCTGTGCCGGGCTTCTCCGTACCACTAATGTCTCTAGGTTGAAATACCCAACAAGCTGGCTCAGCATTATGTCCCACGTTCTACAGATGGGGCCTCCTCATGTTACCCATTACATTTGAAGCAACAAAAAGAGAAACCCTGAAAGAACTGAATTGAATTTTCTATTTTAGATGGAAGGGTTTTGCAGCTGCTAGGAATCTATTTCGAAGTACACATGGAGTTTAAGGCCTTCCTACAAGCACAAATTTCAAGTAGTCATGAGAAAACGCCTGCAAATTGATCTTAAATATTTTCAAAGACTTGTGAATCTGCCACTATTGTCATCCACTCGTGAGCAACGTGAGATAAATGGATTTTATCCCATGCCACAGCTCACCTTCAGCAGTCTCTTATTAACCAACCCTATGGGAGTTAACACTGGGAATTATGGAGTAATATCACCCTTTAACAAGACAAGTTATAACAACAGTAGCACACGGAACGTGCTCTTTATTAACCAAAATTTGCTTCAACAGCAATTCTCATAAAAAGAACAGGCTGGAGTCTCTATGGCATTAACAATGCACTTGACATCCATGGAGTGAAATGACACATGAGATCACATTGCTTGTGTTACAGAAGAAATTAGATCAAGACCACAGCTTGTATGCAAGAAGAAAGCTGCTCCAGCAATGGACTGTAAGGAGCCAAAAGAGGAATGAATGCAATGCTTCACCCCGTGGCTGCTACAAAAATAGCGGTACCTCCTGTAATCAGAGGTCACACTTTACATACCAATGCCACAAACTTATTTTGGATGGAGAAATAAACAATGCCTTAAAGAAAAAAAGAAACAAAGAAGAGAACAGAGCTTTAGAGGAGAGACACAGCCAGTTCTTCTTGGTTTTAATCTCTTCAACCAGATTTCAGGATAATTTTCTCGGAACGACCAAGCACAGTGCTGGCCTCGGTACTGTCGGATTCATTTATTGTACTTTCTCCACTACCAAGGCAAGTGGCAAACATAGCAAGCCACCTACAGTACAGCCCCTTGAGCAGAAAATCACAAGAGAATAGAGCAGATCAGTATGCGCCTGTTTGTACAAAGCATTTAGCCAGGCTAAAGGTTTGAGAGACTTGTGTTCAGGCCAAAAAAGTAATGTCTTTGCAAGGTCTACAGGCTTGGGCCACCCAGGGCAGGTCACAGAGGGACTCTAACCTCTCTTCCAAAACATTTCACCAATGAAAGAATCAAGGAACAGGAACCGTTAAGCCCTTTACAATGAACAAAGAATAAAGAGTTCAAACACACACAAGAAAAGAGACATCCACTGGAAATTAATTATAGAGAATTGGAGGAATCTCTTTTTGTATACTGTACGCATAGGGATAGAACCTTACACATATTGTGTGGTTAAAGTAAACACAGCTGGCTACTTTATTCCTCAAAAAGATCATCTTGAGGGTGAGATTTTCCCTCAATTACTTTACACTGCCAGAATTTACGACGGCAGACCTGCAGGATCGAGGTTACAGCTACTCCTGTTGAGGGGAACCAGGAATATCCACTTGTGCTTGCACCTCTTTTGAAAGAGTTTTTGTTTTAGGGTAAATAATCATGTCCACATCCCCTAATGAACAATCTAGGTCTTAAAACCATCGTCTGTAGATAAACTCTTTGAAGATCATCTTAGAAAAGTCAAGCAACAGGACTCCTTGCTCCTTACCCTGAGGTACAAAATGACCCGAGGATTCTCAAGATGAAGAACAAGTGTTTGCATGGACTGGAGATTCTCAAAGGCAAAAAAGGACAGCAGGGACAGCTATGAGTGTAGGCAATGGGAGGATGGAATGTCCTGTTGGCAGAGGACGTATTATTCTCTTCCCAACTTTTGTTGAGCTTATGTGAGCTTATACCTCCATCCAAATCACAGGATCATAGCATTTTAGGATATCCCAAGTTGGAAGGGACCCATGAGGATCATCTAGTCCAACTTCTGGCTCCACACAAGCCCATCCAAAAATCAGAGCACACATCTGAGTGTTGTCCAGATGCTCAGGCAAATGATCAAAGCTCAGTGCCACCTCTGGAATCTCAGAGGGCTGCAGGAAGAGGAAGAGCCATCCAAAATCCACCCAGCAGCATCAGATGACATCACAAGACTCTACCACCATCATTTGCTCTCTGAAGGAGCAACGACGAGCATGGAGCTCCAACACTGCATAGAGATGTGGTCCAGGGGCTGCTCACTGTGCATTGGAACACTGGGATCTGTTATCCTGTAAGACAGGTACACAGAATCTATAAAGGTTCCCAAACCCAAAACCCAAGACTTCCAATGGATGTCTCTTATCAGTGGGAAGTTCTCTACTCCACTAAAACACGAATACTAGGAGAAGTGGAATCAAGTATCAGTGGTGTGTGTGCCATGCTCAGTGGGGAGAGAAAGCAGGTGCAGAGCTGGGGGATGGTGGTCCCAGTGAGTTCCAAACATTGTTCGAACTCACGCAATTACAATAGATTGCTCTTGAAACCAAAGAGCTATTCTTGCTAAAAGCCAAGAAGAAGGTAGGAGACCAGGTAGTGAAACCCTCCTCTCTCTTTGTTATAGTGGAACAAAACTGATTTAGCTCAGGCCACAGGGAGATAAAACCCAGCTGCACTGTGTAAAAAGGTTTCTGAAATCTTTGTTAGTTTCTTTCCATATATTTTAAACAATTCATTAAAACACAGCATAAAGGTAACTCCACTGAGAGGCCCATTACTTTTCATTTGCTAGGAAAAGGAATGAAAGCAAATGCTGAGGATTTGGAGGAACCCGAGTCATACTTTCAAAGTCTAATTTAAATAGGTGTCGACAGGAACATTTTCTCTTCCTCCAGTTGCAAAGGATGGCAAAGATGGGAAAATACCAGCGAACATCCTGCTAACAAAGGAGAAGAGGGGAAGGTGTTGGAGATGGAGGATATCTGTAATGTTGCAGCCGACAGCGTAGGAAACAAGAGGACAGAAGAGATTTGGAGGACACCATGGAATCAGCAACAAGTTTACAAGGGAGATGGAAAACCCTTCCAGTGGACACTGGAAGAGAAGCTCAGTGATGGGGAGCTGTGTGTGCTTCCCACCCGCGCACGCTTACAGCACTGACCACCAGGCACTGCTTCCCTTGCAATGCAAGTGCAGAATCCTAAAAGGAAGGCATTTCTTCCCAGAAATGCAGCGCTCATCCCCAGCAAACCAATGCACGATGCACTTAAGGCTACCAGAGGAGCAGGCAGCTGTGCTTTGGGTTTGTAGGGGGAGGGAGGGCTGCCCACAGCACCGAGCGGACGATGGGATTTCCGCGTGAGAAAGTTCTTGGGGCCAGATAAGGCAGCCAAGAACGAGGTGGTAAACAGCTGCCCAGGGACCCATATAGGCACACGTTGGCGTGCTCTCGTGTTGGGTTCAGTGCTCCTCAAGCTGGCTGCCACGTCTGCGTTCCTTTATTGACTGCACCCATGAGTGGGCTGAAGGAGAACGCGGAGTTGAGTGAAATTTTAAATATAATTTTACGGTGCTTTTAATTTCTTGTAAAGCAGCAGTTAAAAGGCTTTGGAGATCGTGGAACTGCTTATTTTATGACCTAAATATTGTAAAAACAATCTGCCTCAATCGCCTCTGGAATCAGTTAGAGATGTGAAATGCTTTTGTACAAGGGAGAGCAGCCGCCTTCCCCTTCTCTTCTTCTATTCCAACCTCCAAATTGGGGTTGTTACATCAGATTCCCACTGCCCTGGAGGTGAAGAAGATGAAGACAGACCAACACCAGCACCAGAAGGTCCCAAAAAGAGCGGAGCATGGAACCAGGCAAAAGGGAACGAAGCAATCACAAAAAAGTACCATGAAATCTTGGGTTGTGGACCTGTGCTGTAAGACCACAAGGCCATTTTAAAGAGCAAACATCTGTTCTGAAAAAAGAATCCCCTCTTCTATTTCCAGGTTTGCAGAAGTATTTGTGTTGCTTTTCTATTTTTTTTTTTCATTCCCTCCAGAGTTGTTTTTTTTTCTCCCTCTTTTCATGTTGGCTCCCTGGGCTGGTGCCAGAACACACTCCTAAATTGAGACATAATTAGACGTGTCCTACTGTGTCTTTCTGGACAACTCATTTAACCTCTACATCTTACTTCACTCTAGGTTTAAATAAGAGGTGAGAGAATCTCTCTCGGCTGCATAAGAAGAGCTATAAAAGCCAAACGATAACAAAGAGTTACAAGTAATAGCAAAACTTCACATCTTGGTTTGCTCCTCTCTGCTGCAGCCCAAGGTTTTCTTGTGCAGCCATTCCCATTACACTGAAAAGAGATCATTTCTAAATTAGAAGCTGTATCATGGACCTACGAGTCTGGGGAATTAATTTACCCGTGTCTTGGCTCAAGCTTAAGCTATTATCCTTCTCACCTCTACAGCTACTACACGCTGTGTACATAACCATATTTTCTTGCAATGTTTGTTATATCTACTCCTATATAGAGTAAGTTAGCTGCATCCCCTTCAAACTATGCTTAATTCACTATGTTTCCATTGATTTGTCTCATCACTCTCCTCACAAGATTACATTTTGTCATCTGTTTTACTCAGCTCTGAAGGCATCCAGGGAGGAGATCCTGCTTAGAGACCCAAGTTACCGACGGGGTGGAAAACTGCAGGGTCACGAGTCTGTTTGCAGCCAAAAGAAAAAGAAGGAAACGATTTCTAATGACAAATGCTTCCTATTATTCTCAGCACCACAGACTGTCCCTGTGCGGACACAGATTGAGAACACAGCTGCTACCGGTGTAGCTGATGGGACACAAATTAGACAGCCAGAATTGAGGGCTGAAGGCACTTCTGAAAGAAAAATAAGGTGTTGCTTGCATTGTGACATATGATATAGCTGCAAACTATGGATACGATTCATTAAACGCTGATCCTTCTCCCAGGTTCTTCTGCATGCAGTACTGTGAAAAAGCAAAATGATGACCAGCCGTTAAAGAATAGCCCCTATCGAACCCACACGATCTTACAGGTGACCTTTCAACAGAATTTAATCTCTCAGCACTTACAGTCAAACTGGAGCATGATTAGCAACACTTCTGCAAAGGGCAGGAGAATATAGTCTGACAGCATTAAGTGCCAAAATGAGGACGTCCACAGTGCATTTCACTGAATGAATGGAGTTACCAAAGATAGGAATGGCAGCTCCCAGCTATTTAGGTTCCAACACCATTCCCAGTGAGGACAGAGATATCTTGCTGTGGGGCTTGACAGGAATCACATCAGGGCAAAGAGTGTTTCAGAAGATTCTGCAATGAAGAGGTTTGTGATGATCTAAAGAGCAAACGCTCCAACCTCCTTATCAACCCAGAAAGCCAAAACGATGAGTATATGCAATACACTTCCTCCCAAAATCCTTATCAACCCAGAAAGCCAAAAAGATGAGTATCTGGAATACACTTCCTCCCAAAATCTTCATCCACTTGAAGTATTTCTTGAACCCTATCAAGCTGAGTGTTTTCCGTAGCCATTCCTTTTGTGATACGTTCACAATCACAGAACATAATCACAGACTCACAGAATGGTTTCAGTTGGAAGAAACCCTTAAAGGCCATTTGCTCTCACTCCCTACAATGAATGGGGACACCCACAGCTCCATCAGTGCTCAGAGTCCCTCCAGTCTGATATTGGGTGTCTTTCTGAGGCACCATCACCTCTCTGGGCAACCTGTGCCAGTGCCTCACTTTACTGTAAATAACTCCATCCTTATACCCAGTCTAAATCACCCCTCTTCTAACCTGAAACCATTTCCCCTTGTCCTATCACAACAAGGACAAGTCTCCTGTCAGGTCTCTCCAGACCCTTCTCTCCAGACTTTAGATACCAAGCACCTAAAACCTGTCAGACAGCCATGTATCTGAGCTAGCTTTGGCCAGTATTCTCCAAGAAAGGGCACTGCCCTGCTGCAGCACCAGACTGACCACCCCTGGAGAGATGCCCATCCAGCACCAGTGTGCTTCAGTACAAGGCAGCAGCCCCAAGAGATGAACATGCCCAACTCTGTCTGTCCCAAGACACCGTGACCATCTCTCACCTCTCTGGTTCATGGTTACCTGAATCAGATAATATATGTGGTTATTTGTTCAGCATGGAAAAGAGAAGGTTGTAGGGTGACCTCATTGCAGCCTTTCAGCACCTAAAGCGAACCTACAAACAGGAGGGGAGTCAATTCTTTACAAGGATAAATAATGGCAGGACAAAGAGAAATGGTTTGGAGTTGAGGGAGGGGAGATTTAGACTGGATATCAGGGGAAGTTCTTGACAGAGAGAGTGGTGAGGTGCTGGAACAGCTGCCCAGAGAGGCTGTGATGCCCCGTCCATCCCTGGAGGTGTTCAAGGCCAGGTTGGATGGGGCCCTGGGCAGCCTGGCCTGCTACGAAAGGTGGAGGTTGGTGGCCCTGCATGTGGCAGGGGTTTGGAGCTTTGCTATCCTTGAGGTCCCTTCCAACCTGGCCATTCTATGATTATATGATACCAACACAGAAACTTTTCAAACCCTTTTTGTGCTTTTGCCTTCCACCAACACCCTTGCAAGAGCAAGTGCCACCAGTGGACTGCACAATGCTCAAGCCTCCCAGATGCAAAGGTGCTGGGTGACATTGCAGGGGGTAGGTTGGAAGCTGGGGCTGAAAGAACTGCATGGCAGCTCTGTTGCTGCCAACAAATGAAGTTGTCCGTGGGTATGGACTCATCCCCTTTCCCCTTTCTGAACTTCAATTAGCATCTAAAAACAGACTCACAAGGGAGGGAGGATCCTGTGCAGAAGTGTACTGGCCCTGCCTCAGATTAAATGATAAAAATAGGACAAAGCAAGGTGTTCTGTCAGTTCTGTTCTATATTTTGTTAACAGCTACAGACAGCAGGATAATAAGCAACCTGAGAGACATCTTAGGATTTCAGAGCTTATTCAGATGTTAGCTAGATGAACTAAAATGAGCAGGGTTGACTGCAAGCCACATTGGTGGCCCTTACCATGCTCACATGCACACCTCTAAATAGATGTAACAGTTGCTTACAATGATTCTTTCCCATAGCAGTAACATTGCAAAAAGGGGATGCTTTGAGAAAGAATTCCCTGCAGCAGATAAAGACAACTGGCTGCTGTCAGGAAATGACCAAAACTTGTTAAGAACAGTTACTGTTTTCTGAAATGGTTACAAGTGAACTGATTTTTGTGAGCCTTCCCCAATGTTTTACCCACTCTAAATCCTCACAGTTTTAAAACACTCCGTTTCAAAAAGCAGGGATGATCTGGAAAGCATCAGCGAAGCATTTTTAGGAAGAAAAGGAACAGCAAAGCTTTGATCTCTTCGAATTTGCTGAGCTGCTTCTGTGCTGAAGATATTGCCAGATGTCCTCCCAGACAGCAGCAGCGAGCTCTGCCAGTCCCAACCACTTGGCACCACTCACAGCACTGCCCTGGCTCGGGTCCTGGCATACAAATGGGCAAAGGAAAGCAATGGAAAATGGGATGGTAATGCATCTTACGTTCACATTCCTCCACGTCCAGGTTGAACTGCTGCAAGGCGCCCAGCGTCAGCTGCCGCACTTCGGCTTCCAGCAGCAGCTGCATCAGTGAGGTGGACAGGTGTTTGCATGCCGACATGCAGGCGGTCTGTGCCACCTTCCCCTGCAAAACAAAAGGGAGATGTATGAAGGCCCACGAGCATGCATTTACAGCACTAAGCAGCCCCCGCCATCACATCCTACTGTGGACAAGACAACAGGCCCTGTTTCATTTGATGGCCTGCACGGATTGCACGAGGTAACCTGGTTGATAGGTTAAAACGGTGGGAGCGGCGACAACTCAGAACTGCAGCCTACAGCTCAAATTGCATTTATTTACACTGCACAGTATGAGTTTCAAAATCCCATTCCAACAGCGGAGGCACTCAGCTCAACGAGAGCTCTTTCCTGCACGGCATAGGGAGCGCTTTGCTCCTTCACCAGGTTGGGTCATCCGTGGTGCCAGCAGAAATGACTTGGGTCTGTGGAGCAAGGGATATGAGCAGGCTCCTTGGCGTGCACCCTGCAGAGCTGGAGGGACACTGTGATGACCACAAACCCACACTGCAGAGCTGGAGGGACACTGTGATGACCACAAACCCACGCTGATGCTCTTCTGCCTACTTCCAGCGCTGTGTGGCACCATCCAGACACAGGTGAGGAACAAGGAGAAGGAAATGTCACAGTGAGGAAGTGCTGAAGCTGTGTTGGCTTGGATAGGATTGGGGTGAGGTGGTTTCACCCCAATGGGCAGCTCAGCTGTACCACAGTGCTCCCTCACTGCTCCCCCTTCAAGGAAGAGGAGGAGAAAATAGGATGGAAAAGGGTGCAAAGGTTGAGATAAGAACAAGGAGATATCTGACCAGCCATTGTTACAGGCAAAACAACAGAGCTAGCATAGGGAGATTAAGGTAATTTATTGCTTGTTAGTACAGATTAGAGCAGTGAGAACTAAAAGTCACCTACAGGCACCTTCCCTCATCCACCCTTTCCCTGAGTTAGGGAATGGCAGTGGTCAGCCCGTAACATTACATCTCTGCTACTCCTTCAAGGTCACTCCCTGCCCCTGCTCCACGTGGGATCCCTCCCCAAACAGATCCCACAAAGGCTGCCCACAGCTCTTCAAGCACTGCTCCAACACAGCTCCATTCCACAGGGCCCATCCTTCATGAACTGCTCCAGCACAAGTCCACATGGATGGCCCCAGCCTGAGCTCTGCTCTTGCAGGAACCCTCCACGGGCTGCAGCCTCCTCCAGGCCACATCCACTGCTGCACCACAGCTACACATGGAGATCTGCTCAGAGCGGTGCCCATGGGCTGCAGGGGGACAGCCTGCTCCTCCATGGGCCCCTCCTGGGCTGCAAGGAGCTCCTGCTCTGTGCCTGCAGCACCTCCTGCCCTCCTTCTGCACCTGCCTGTTCCATAGAGAAGGTGACCATCAACACTTGGCTCCTCCAGTACACCCATACTTCATGGGGAGACCTACAGGCCAACAGGCTGGAGAAGAGGAGGATCAGGAGAGACCTCATCACTGTCTACAACTCCCTGCAAGGAGGTGGTAGTGAGGTGGGGGTCGGCCTCTGCTCCCACGTAATGGGGATAGGATGAGAGATGATGGCCTCAAGTTGAGTTCTTCCATGGCAGCCTAGAGGTTCCTAAACTCCCTGAGACACCAGGAGAAGACAGAAGTGGAAAAAGTCCTTTCTGTGAGCAACACGTATTTCCCTACCCACCAAATTGCAACCAAACCTTTGTGACAAGCTTCCAAACCAGGCAACAGACTTTTGTTCAACCTACTTGAATTTCTCCACTCATTTACAGTTCCTCAAAAGACTTCCCTCATTGCTTGGGTCCAAAAGTTGCAGCAGGATCTACATAACAGGCTTCTGTATGCAGTGCAGGTGTGGAACATGCATAAAACCCATAAAAATGTGCAGTTCTAGCACAGAAACACAGACTTACAGAAACTCTCTGGCCAATGCTGCATGGAACCATCCACAGCTCAATGCCTGCAACCTCCACGACAGCACTTCTAGTGGTGGGGCTGCCATGCAAACAGCCGTGCTTCAGCTGGAGATTATGTTTTCAAACACACACAAAAGGATTTAACACGCTCTCTTGGAAACGAGGAGTGGCTTAGGAGACATTTACAAGCATTGTACAAATTGTACTCGAACTGGGATTAAAGTGGGGGTGGATCACAAGTTTCATTACCGCAGCACGGACAGATGAGTTTTTGATACATGAACTGGGAAGTGCTCTTGCCAGCTTCACCAAGTAGGTTTGGATGCATGGGCAACATCCATCTTCAGCAGCAGGAAAACTTCCTTTGTCATTAATAAGAAAGCAGAGGCACGCTCGGAGGGCAGGGCACTCCATCTCCATTGTTTACTGCCGTTCCCAGGCTCCGGCAGCGTCCATTACTCACCTCAGAACAAACACCTTTGCTAAAATTAAGATGAAACATGGCAACCATAAAGTTTAGCGCAGCCACGAGTTTTTGCTTTTCATCATTTCCTCGCACCGTTCTGACACACTGGGTTATTTACAGTGCTGCTCGGGCTCATTCCTCAGCCCTGTATGCAGTGGAAGCACGCTGCTATCCGACCACCATTTTTCTTCATTACTTCCAACAGACACTTTGAATCGTTGCTATGCTCCGGGTGTTTTGATGTGTTGTTGAGCAGAAGGCTCAGTCTTGGTCCATCCTCTATGATCCTCACACATCATCCTCTCCACCTGCAGTCCCATAGCTGTTCCCCAGCCAACTTGAGACTCCTTGTGATACGCAACTCAAACCCAAAGCGGACTTTTCCTTCTCATCACCCACTCTGCTCAGAAGAGAACCCAAAAGTCCATAAGCGTGGACACAGGCTGCAACCCCAGAGCAGCTGAGACACAAACCTCCATGGACGAAGTCAAAAGGAAAACCCACAAGAGGGTTTTCAGCCTCAGTGAGAAAAAACATAGTGTAAGACCCTCCTTGTACACCAAGTAAAGGTTGGATCAGAAGCACAGAGGTACCTAAAGGGTTACCTGTGCCTGCAAACACACCTGCTCTGCTGCATGCATTCCTCCGGCCAGCCAAGCTTGCCCAAAGAGAGAGTGAATGACAAGCAACACTGGGAGGGTGAGAAGAACAGCAAATAGTTGAAATGAAATGTCAAGTTAATAAGCCAGACGCAAGGGAGACGGGAGGGAAAAGGCAATTTAATCGTCATGCCCTGACAGCACAACAGCTCTGCAGAGCCTTCGTGGCAGAAGCAGAGCATACAAACCATACAAGCATACAAACTCAAAATTACTGGATGAAAGATAAAAGCATACGCAGGTACTTTTCCTGCCTTGTATGCGTTAATCCATTCTTCCTCCTATTTATGAGCTGTGGGCCTGGAGATGCTTTAAATCACTGTGATAAAGGCCCAGTTGGGGACAGGAGGTCCTCCACCATGGGGCACAGCTGCCTGGCACACCAAGGTCTAACACCTTTCCAGAATTTATGCTCTTTCAGTCTTATAAATACAGATACAGACAGTGACAAAGACGCCACTTACAGCAGCTCTCTGCAAGATCAGCCACTGCACACAAACATCAATTTTATAATATTTTCCCAGAAACCAACTGCAATACCTGCTTGATAAGCAGTTGTTGCTGGTAGGAGAAAAATCAAATGAGGACATTGATCGATTGCTCCTAACAAGGGGTTCTATTTCTCTTTCCTCTTCCAGTTCCTACTGTAGTTCCCAGGATGGCGGCAGTGATGCAAGCCTGTGATTGACATGTTTTTTCCTCCAAACCTCCAAAATCATTACCAGCCCCACCTTGAGCAGTGCCACGACATGTGCCTTGGCTTGGAGGTGTCAGGGGTGCCCATCACAGAGGCTGCTCCTACAGAACCCTGCTATCCTGCTATGGTTTGGAGGAACCAGAGACGCATGCAGATATGGCACTGAGGGACATGGGAAGTGGGGATGGGTTGACATGATGATCTTAGAGGAATCTTAAGGATTCTATGCTGTCTCCTCCTTGGGGACCTACAAAAGCCATTGGATATGGGCCCAGGTACAACTGGGAGTCCCTGCTGGGGCTGGGCTGGACCAGAAGGACCCAGATGGATATCCAGCCTCAGCCAGAATGGGCTCCTATGAACTGCCTGCAGAGATGAGAGTAAAACTAACACTCTGAAGTCACCAATAGCTCATTTACCAACATGACAGAAAACGGAGGAGCTTGAAGTCACAAGAAAACCTCTATCGCATCAGTTGTCTACTTTGCAAACTTCACAAAAGCTGAACAGGATTTGCGTGGGGCAGAACTGGGTGGTGCATGAGTACATGCGGAGCTCAGCTGCTGAGACACCCAAGCACATGCCCAACCACCCTTTGCCCATCTCAAACATGGCCAGCAAAATAGCAATTCTCTTCCTGAGCACACCATCAACAGCCGTGGGTTTGTTTGTAGCCTTTAATGGGCCTGTAACTGCTTTTTTTCCCCCTGTCCATTGCTCTCAGCGCAACCCCCTTGCAGCTGGGGTCTGCAGCTGGTGTTTCCATCACAGGCAGGTTGAACATTAGGAAGAATTTCTCCTCCAAAAGAGTGGTCAGGCACTGGCACAGCTGCCCAGGGAGTGGTGGGGTCACCATCCCTGGAGCTGCCCCAGAACCGTGGCGATGTGGCACTGAGGTGAGTGCGCATGGTGGGATGGGTTGGGGACCTGGGGATCTCAGAGGTCCTTTCCAACCTTAATGACTCGATGATTATGCGACACCTCTCAAGGTGATGCTGCCCATTTGGTGCTCCCAGAGATGCACAGAGGCGTGATACCCAATGAATACCAATGAATAGCCAATGAATGAAGCAGCAGAGCCAAACCTCCCGATGCTGTCCCCAAGATGCAAGCCATAGGTGCCACACATCAGCACAAGCATCCTCGAATCAAGCCCCACCGAGTCAAACACGCTGCAGGAAACCAGCCATGAAATCATCTCATTTCAGCTGCATTTCATCCTTGGGCAGCAGATTAAGCCCTTTGGGTTCCCAGGAGGCAGGAGAAGGTCAGTGCAGAGCCGGCGTTGCTCACGGTAGCGTATTTGTTTGAAAATAGCAAATATGTTAACAATTAGGGAAGGGAAAAGCTGAAAGGCTGCCTTGTTAATTAAGGAACTTGCTATCAAAGGACTCATTAAAAGCTACTGAAACGGAATGGTTGTTAAAATAAATACCCATTAATCTTAGTGTGCAATCAGGAATCGGTTGCTGCTACCCACCTCGTTGCAGGGCTGGGGGCTCCCGGCTTGCACCAACTGCTGCAGGCTCCAGGGAGACCCATGGGGACCCATCCTGCATCACCTCCACCTCCAAAGGGCCGCCGCTGCCTCCCACTGCCCCTTATCCCCATCGCAGAGCGGGCAAAGCACAAACAAAAGTCCCATTGTGGCACTGCTAACGCTTCCGTCAGCTCACCGAAGGACTAATGGGATACTGCCACGAGAAACAAAGCCTGACAGGTTTCAAGCAGTCCCAGGGTTTGCAACTGTTGTGTTTTTATAACAGTAGGATTTGTTTTCATCTGCCACAAGCACCGAGACTGCTTTGGTGCAGTATGCTCAGACATGCAAATCCACGCGCTTGAGGACAATAGAAAAATGGGCAAAATAAATATGGAACTCCTGGCATTACAAGTCCACTCCGTTATAAACAACACGACTCATAGAACCATACAATCCTTGGAGTTGGAAGGGACCTCTGAAGGCCATCTAGTCCAACTCCCCTGCAATGAACAGGGACAGCACAGCTAGAACAGGTTACCCAAGGCCTGACCCAGCCTTGCCTTGAAAGTCTCCAGGGATGGGGATATAAATTTTACTCCATCATAGTTATGAGTCAAGAATACTGGTTCGGACAAGCAAATAAGGCACTGTGGAAATCCCAAAGCCTGCAGTATAAAACCGCTTCACAGCACCTTGTTCCCTTCCTTAGTCCCTGAGCATCTACCAGCGGACCATAAGATGGATTCATCCCAATCATCTTAACACAACGGTTTGGCAACATAAAACCTCTGTGAAATGATGGCAGAAATGTCAGCTCCCTTTTCTTGCTATTTAGACTATGTGTTCTCGTATCCTGCCCACAGATAGGTGCAAATGAAACTGCCACCATCATACAGCTCCTCACCGCAGCGAATGCATTGAGAGCAGGAGGATGTAATCAAGGCTATTTAATTTTTCCTCTGCAGAAGTAAACTGAGTTATCTTGCAAATCGTTGCCACTTTTGTGGGCAAGGTGGGAAAAATCAGGACATTTTTGAGGGGAATATTAGGAAATCAGCTTTGCTGTCTTTGAGCCTCTCAGTGTGCCCGTGCCAGCCTGCTTTGCCACGGTCTCAGCACCACCCTCATTAATTCCTCTGCATTTTAAACTAGGGCAGGTGAGGTTTAGGTTAGATATTAGGAGAAAGTTTTTCACACAGAGGGTGGTGAGGCACTGGCACAGGTTGCCCAAGGAGGCTGTGGATGCCCCATCCCTGCAGGCATTCGAGGCCAGGCTGGATGTGGCTCTGGGCAGCCTGGGCTGCTGGTTGGTGACCCTGCACACAGCAGGGGGTTGAAACTGGATGATCATTGTGGTTCTTTTCAGCCCAGGCCATTGTATGATGATGATTCTATGTCTAACATGTTCATCCCTAAGGGATCGGTTTCAAACCAGGGATCCAGAGAGTTGCTCCTTGTCTACAACAGCTCAGCACCTACAGTGAACAGCAGAGCTCAAACCTGCAACATCCCAAATCCCATCAACAGGAATGGTGCCCCCAGCTGCAAATGACACAGCTGGAGGTTACGTGGCCTTGGAATCTGCCAAGGAAAAGAAGCAGAAAGCTTCCAACCTGCAAGAGAAAGTCGGTGATGAGCAACACTCATGCAGTGCTGTCAGGAAAGGGACACTCCCAGACTTGTAGCCAACCTGGTCCTTCACATTGTTTGGGGGAGCTAAAATTACAGGTTTTTTGGTGCTCAAATTAATGAAAGAAGAAGCATACATCTTTCTTTGAAGAAGGCATTTTGGATCCAAAACACAGCTGGGACCTCTGTGTTTCCAGCCTACCCCACAAAACCCCACCCCATCCTACTTGCCCCTATGGGAGAAGCTGTATTGCCATCAGCAAACCACCACATTTAAGCAGACTGACACCACTGAGGCACTGCCATGCACTACTCTGATGAAAAAATGGGGATTCCTGTCTTAGGACTCCAACCATCCCTGTCATCTAACAGCCACGATCAAGAGACAGCTCTCCACCATGGAATCTCAGATGCCACCTATGAGCAGCACCAGCCTGCAGGCACAGACCATAGTGAAACTGCCACCACACAAAAATAAACCAGACAGCCAGTTATGCTGACCACTGCAGTCTGATACAAAAAGCCCTGAAATTCCAATAAAAGAGAAAAAAAAATAGTTTGGTTCTGCTATGGATCACCGAGGCCAACAGCTGGAGGCTGTTCTGGGTGAAGCTGGAGGGAGCATCAACACCAAATGTGTTTAATTTGGGCAGGGCAAGGTTGTTCCTGCATGGCCATGGAGAGGAGCAGCCCATCACATACTGCACGCATTTGCTCACAGGAAGGAGTGAATATCTTCAACAGCAGAAGCACAACTCAAGGGTTTTCTATCTGTGAGAAATCATGGGAAATGCAAATATGGGAAACAGCAAATCATAGAATCATAGAATGGCTTGGGTTGGAAAGGACCTCAAGGATCATCAAGCTCCAATTCCCCACCACATGCAGGGCCACCAACCTCCACCTTTCATACCAGACCAGGCTGCCCAGTGCCCCATCCAACCTGGCCTTCAACACCTCCAGGGATGGACGGGGCATCCACAGCCTCTCTGGGCAGCTCTTCCAGCACCTCACCGCTCTCTGTAAAGAATTTTCCCCTTATATCCAACCTCAATCTTCCCTCCTTCAAATCCTTTCCCCTTTCACAGAGCTGATTCCCCTCCTGTCTGTAGGCTCCCTTTAGGCACTGCAGGCTGCAATGAGGTCACCCCACAGCCTTCTCTTCTCCAGGCTGAACAAGCCCAGCTCCCTCAGCATGTCTTCATAGCGGAGGTGCTCCAGCCCTCTGACCATCAAAAGCAAGGCTTCAACACAACCCAAAACGTATGGGCAGAGCGCACCACAACAGCTAAATCCAGTTCTCCTTTCCCAGAAGGGAACCCTTTGGCTTTGCCACATGGTGGGGATTGCTGAGGCACTGTTACAGGTTGCCCAAGGAGGCTGTGGATGCCCCATCCCTGCAGGCATTCAAGGCCAGGCTGGATGTGGCTCTGGGCAGCCTGGTCTGCTGGTTGGTGACACTGCACACAGCAGGGGGTTGAAACCAGGTGATCATTGTGGTCCTTTGCAACCCAGGTTGATGGTTGGATGTGATCATCTTAACAGTTCCTTCCCCTGAATGAATGCACACTTCTCAGCTCTCCACCATGGAAAAACACGATGTCCAAACACCTCAGGTACCTCTAAGAAGGAACGAAGCCCACAAACAGCCTGCGTTTAATGAGACTCTGTTCACCCAGGAGCAGCCGTCATTCCTCCTGGAGCTCTTAGAGCCCTGCAGCCCTCGCCGTGCTCCTCCCCAGACCCCGTGTCCATGGGGTGAGGCTTCCCAAAATGCCTGACACAAACCAGAGCCCTGGCCCGACAATTATCAGAGAGCAAAAACTGGAACGAACGAGAAAAAAATAAATGACATATTTCATCCTCCCTCTTTTGTGGCTTTTATTTTCTTTTGTATTCGCTTTGGGAATAACATTCTTTCCATTGGGAAGAGTCTGATTTTCCATTAAATACAAAGCAGCTGCCATTTTGGAAACAAAACGTTGATTAAATGCAGATTTTTTTTATTTTTTTTTTTTTAATTTTGTCCCTCATGTATGAAGAGTTTGAACCACGCTCATCTCTGTTGATTTATCGGGGCAAAGCATCTGCCAATTACAGCAGCAGGAAGGCTTAAAAAGAGAGAGTGCACAGAACCGATTCATCTGTACTGTACACTGCTAGCAGTTGGGTTATAATTAAAAGGGGAAGGATCTCAAGGCTGGAAGACCAGCAGGCTGTGCTCAGCCTCATGCAGAGCCCATGCCTTGCTCCAACAGAACCTAGAGCTCAACAGATGCCCACTTACTGAGGTGCCCATTGAGGGCTCAGTGCGTTCTCCATGATGTTCAATTCTGCCTGCTGGAAATGGAACTTGGACGTGACTTCAGCCCCAGATGTTGAGCAGATTGAAAAAAAACAGAGCTCAAAAGATGAAAAAAACCCACTCTGTTTCCAATGCAATTCAGTAGGTTTCTGCTTCTGAACCGGGCAATCAGAGCTGATTACTGAGAAGTAGTGATCCACACAAGCAGCATGCGAAACTGCCGATGTTCTTACAATTTTCCAAGAGCTAAATGTTAATGAAATTTTTATTTCACGTAAGAACACAACTTCTGGTTGAGAAACAGAGAGGAGGAAGTTGGATATTAAGAACAATTTCTATTCAGAAAGTGGCGATGGATTGGAACAGGCTGCCCAGGGAGTGGTGGGGTCACTGAGCCTGGAGGCTTGGTTTAAGAACCATGGAGATGTGGCACTGAGGGACACGGTCAGTGGGCATGGTGGGATGGTTTGGGGTTGGACCTGGGGATCTGAGAGGTCTTTTACAACCTGAACGACTCTACAGTTCTATGAAAGCTGCAAAACTGAATGGCACCTTGTTTTTTTTTCATTAGCACATCCAGTTCTCCTTATTCATTCATGAAACACCACGAAGAAAGACCATGGTAACCATGAGAAAATCCATGAAGAGCCTCATCTTTCAATGTTTTGCTTCCTTTCTCTTGCTGTGTAGGCTGCACGGTGCCTGGAGAACACACAGCTCTGTGTTGGCACCCAATGACAGTCACCAAACTCCATCTGCAACTGCTTCCTTCCCACCATTCTGCTCCAGCACTTGACCGTGTATTGATGGTTGAACTTGATGATCTTAGAGGTCTTTCCCAAGTTTAAGGACTCAGTGATTCTGCTGCAGATATGACATTCATCAACATTCCCCTGCATGCTCGCAACGTCGAAGTCTTGCAAGACTTCAGGTTGCCAACGTATGAAGCCAGAGGAAAGCATATAATGGCAAAGTCTATTATTTCACTTAAATTTGAGTCCAAAGGGAAAAAAGAAACGTGCTTTAACATCTGACGGTGCTGCTGGAAGCTCTGTGCTGGGCTCTGGTGCAGGAAGCAGCGGGCGTGTTTGAATTCCTTATGCTGAGGATGGTTTTTTGACTGCCAAATTCCCCGTACCACACATCTGATTCTTTGTGCATGCAAAAGTAAGCATAAAATAGCTTTATAAATCTAAGTTTGTAAAATGAAATCAAAGCCAAACATGCCAAGGTGACTACACAAAGGGAAGCAAAACCTATGCAAGCGCGCACACCCTGGTTTAAAGGATTTATGGGACTGGGCATTTTAGCCTCAATTAATTTTCAGAGTGCTGAAAGCACACAAGAAACCATGTAATTACAAGATAACTTGGCTTACCCAAATCCTACTTAACTAGCACTCGTGGGTTAAGCAGAGGTCAGGCTTCCCCAGCCAACAAAGCTAACTCCACCATATTTGAACGTGTCAGTGCATCAGAAGTTCTCATTCCGACCCATTCCTTTTGGCCACTATTTGGGATCCTGGGGACACCTGAAAAGTGGCACACAGCCCCAGAGCATCAGGAACAGCCCAGACCCCACAGCCACACGAGCACTGCTACAGGCATGATCCCATCTTTGACCATGGCAAACTGTCCAACCTTGAGTGCAAACTGGATCGAGTAACCTCAAGAGAGAGGAGGATCTGCCCTGGAGAGCAGAGGAAACACCAAGACAGGATTTTACAGAGGCTGCTCACAGCCCTGTCCATGCCTGTGACCCAGGCTCACAATTTGGGGTGTTTTTCTATATCTACAACACGGAGAAACCTCTAGGATCAGCCACAACTGCTTCCCACCGGACGCTTTAAATGCAGCTACAATTGCTCCTTTGTGCTGCTATGTCGTACAATCAGATTTTTATTTTTCATTCTCTCAGACAGATTAGTGATTTATTTCCACCAATTAAAACAAACAACCAAGTGAACAAAAAATTAGAGGGGTTAAAAGCAAAATTAGAATGTGTTGCAGTTAAGAACAAAACCAAGAGCAGGCTAGCAAAGTCCCACCGTATAAAGGGATTACTCCATCCCTGACCCTTTCCAGGGGACCTCCAGGTATTACTTTTCATTGATTTACCTTAATGAAACTAATGCACCCCTCTCTGTAGGAAGCTGACTCCATAGCTGTCTAGGCACTGGATTCAATTAAAGAAATAAATACATCTGGCTTCTAAATTGTGCAAAGTCTCAAAAGCCAGAGGCAATGCTCCTTTTTGCTTCCATCCCTCTTGGGGTACACCCCAGGCCCCTGCACAGGATGGGCTGAGCACAAGGGGATACTCAGATCTCCCCCTGCAAATCGGTGGCTGTTGGGGGACTGCCACCAAGTGTGACACATCCCTGCCCGCAGGGCCAGGATTGCTGTAGGATGGCTCCTTCTTTCCAGAAGCTGGCATTGATGTCAGGCCTTGCTGTTGACTCTGAAACCCTGGAGTGTCCACACAAGGTCTCAGGGCTCAGCTAGGCTCAGTTTCCAGGCAAAGGGGTGCATGCACCCAACAGCACCGCGCGATGCCGATCTGGCCAGGCAGCCCCATGGGCAGCATGAACACAGAGCAGGGCTACAGGCATAGAAGCAGAAGCTCAGAGCAGGGCAGAGGCACACGACGGCGTCGAGAAGCACGAGGTGTGCTTGGTTTCGCACACGGCTTGGCTGCAGACATCAGAATAGAAGCAAGAAAGCAACTCGTGAGCAATTTGGGATCTATCTGCTGAAATGCCTTCGCTTTTCTCCCAACACACGCAACAAGCAGAAATGACAACACTTAGAGGCATGCATTGAACCAGAAGGAAGGTCCTGAAAGTCTGCTTTGCTAATTGCCCTCGTCCCAGCTGGGAGACAGCAAACACCAAGAGACCACGCTACCCTCTACTGACAGGCTTAGCACTAAGGCCAGGAGGGAGAGCCCCGCTGGGAATGCAGCCTGAGAAGGATGTGTGCTGATCAGACCACAGGGAGAACACAGGGATATATGCAAAGGTCTTCTTTCTTTCAGGTTGAGGTTGAAAATCTCACCCTGTTTTCCCAAATAACAGGTGTTGCCTCTAATGTTTAGGGATACATGGGGCATAACAGAAGGCAGTTAAATGCACTGCGCTCTAAGAGCAACAATTTGGCAATGCTGCTGCAACAGCACGTGTTCCTGCAAGGAAACCCTCTCCTATTGATTCCACAGATTGATCTCAAGCTGAGAGAAAATCCATGCCTGTGCCGGCAGCAGCGGAAGGGATAGGCTTCCACCCAAAGTTAGTTAATATTTTCCTTTCCTCTCTTTCAAGAGCAATGACCTTTCCTGGTTCAAGTCACCCTCTAGCACTGGAGGTGCGAGCAGAGCACAGCACGAGGCGCAGCCGTGTACTCACCGACATGGTAGAGTGGGCATCTACATCCCCCTACAGAGGACAACACAGGGAGTTTGAGTCAAGAGCAGAAGAGAGCAAAGCAACAGCAAGCAAGGCAAGAGAGGTACACATCAGTTATCACGTGTGGGTGCTACAACCCATCGCTGCTCCTCCCCAACTGAGGCACGGGCTGCGGGATGCTGAGGCTGCTCGGTGAATGAGAAGAGCAAAATATAGCACTAAGGAGGAAGAGGAACAGATGAGCCGCGTCCCACCAGACGCTGTTGGCCTTGATATTGAACGTGCTGAGCCACCTGGGGCAAGACAACAGCCACGTGCCTCAGCTTTCCCACCTACAAAATGGATGGGATGGATGTCCGACCCCAGCAGGAGGCAGCAGGGATTTGCCCAGAGACATCTACAAAACTCACCCACCTCTTGCAAGGGCAAGGAGATGTTATCTATGCCCAGAGAGGATTTGTGTAAATCTAAGGAACTTGGTTTCGGGACTCATATGATGGTTTCATGATGGTTACTGGGTAAAATAAATGGCCGTCACAGAACCCAATGGCTTGGATTGGAAGGGACCTCAAGGATCACCAAGCTCCATCCTTCCTGGAATGGATGCCCAGGGAGGTGGTGGAGTCACTGACCCTGGGGGTGTTCAAGGAAAGGCTGGATGTTGTGTTGAGGGACATGGTTTAGTAGGAGCTATTGGGAATAGGTGAATGGTTGGACTGGATGATCTTTTAGGTCTTTTCCAACCTTGGTGATTCTATGATTCTATGATTCCTGCTGCAGACAGGGCCACCAACATCCATATCTGATAGTAGAACATCCCTGCCAACCTGGTCAAGACTGTGGCTGGGACAAAGCTCAGTCCTGTGGTGCGTTTATCTCCACGCACAACACATTGCCTTCTAACATTATTATGGAGAGACTCGACTTCTGAAGGCAAAACACAGGTAACCATTCTCTTTTAAAAAGAAAATAAACACTTGGAAAGCTCTTTCTACCCAAGAGCTGCTGGGGCCAGCATTACGTATTTCCAACTGGGAAGAGATGCCAATCTGGTGAATAAGGCAAAATGTTCCATGCGGAGCGTCCGCGGCGTCTGTGCAGTTCCAGCTGAAATCTGTGCCTGCCATCTGGCAAAAATAAGCACAAAGGGGGGCAGGAGAGGGGGGGGGGGGGGGAGGAGGAGGAGAAATCCCTCCACTGAACTGAACTGCCCGGGATGGCGGAGGTCGGAGTTTGTTCGATCGCTGAAAGATTGCTTCCCCTTCCTGGGTCACCGTCACCTCTTGACCTGCCCTGATTACCTTCCAAAGGAGGTTATCAAGATACAAGACTAACAGAGGATTAAAGGAAACTTAAAATAAAAACAAAACACACCCCTTCCCCCCCAACTCTGCTCCCCTCCCCCAGGAAAACATCCTTGCTTTGTTAACCTGACAGTTCACTGTAGGTGTTGACACAACCCTCCATCTCTGAAAAGCTTAATGTCAACAAATCAGTGTGTTTGGAGTAGCCCTGTCAATGCGATTTACATTAACTTGTCTAACAAGAAATAAAAACAACAATCAGCCATCAAAGACAAAAGGCTTTTTCAGTCATTCTTTTAAAAGTATGATGCTGGAAATGTTAATTCTGGAGGCCATGGCCTTTTTCCCTGCTAAAAAACAGCAAACCTTTTTCTTTTTTTTTTTCTTTTTTTTTTTTCCCTTCTTTTTATTTTTTTAAAGGGAAAAAAAAAAAAAAAAAAGAAAAAAAAGAAGAAAGAAGTATTTTCTTTTAAAGGAGGCCCGAGCATCCCATATTAATAAGCAGAGCAGCAGCAGTAACCAACCCTCACTGGTTAACACAGGAAGAGGGCAGCCTGGAAGCCAAATGTTAATTATGCTTTTATTTCCACCAGCATGTTATTTGCTTTGAGACATTTTGGGCACTTAGCGGAGCATTTTCGAATTGTGGCTATAAACCACCATGAAAATTTCATGCAGCACTGGTATGCACCAAAGCCCCGTTAACTTCACCATGAACTTTTCACCCCCAAAGCATTTTGCATCCCCACGCTCACCATCCCAAAGCAGAACTGCAAAAAGCAGAGGCTCTGGGGGCTCCCAACACCCAAGAGAAAGCATCTTCCATCAGCTTTAGGAGTAGCAACCAGCATTGGCTTGGGTAGCAGTAGGAGCTGTGATGCTCGGAAGGAAAAATTAGGAACTGCAATCTCTGCTTAAACACTTGGAATTGCAATTCTTGATTGAGCACTTGGAACTGCTCAATCTCCACTTCAATGCTTGGAGTTGCAATCCCCACTTGACCACCTGGAGTTGCAATTCCTGCTTCAATTTGGTATTGCAATTCTTGACTGAACGTTCGGAATTGCAATCCCTACTTCAACACTTGGGAGGTGCAATTCTTGATTAACGCTTAAAATTGCAATCCCTACTTGACCACCCAGAGTTGTAATTCTTCATTGAACATTTGGAATTGCAATTCCTCCTTCAACATTTGGAATTGCAATTCTTGACTCAACATTTGGAATTGCAATCCCTTCTTCAATACTTGGGATTTACAGTTCTTGACTGAATACTTTGGAACTGCAATCCCTGCTTGACCACCTAGAGTTGCAATCCCCACTTGACCACTTGGAATTGCACTTCCTGCTTCAACACTTGGAGCTGCAATCCCTACCTCAACACTTGGAATCGTAATCCCTACTTCAACACTTCGAATTGCAATCCCTACTTGACCACCTGGAGCTGCAATTCTAGACTGACCACTTGGAACTGCAATCCCCATTTGACTACTTGGAATTGCAATCCCTACTTCAACACTTGGAATTGCAATCTCTACTTGAGGAGCAGGGTCTCTGTGCCATCCCACCAGCCAGGATCAACTTTATCAGCGGCATCAATTCTTCCCCAAGAAATTCAGCCTTGCTCCATGCCCAAACAGGAGCGCAGAGCCAAAGCTGGGACGGAGCTGCCCTTTCACTCCTCTCCTCTCCCTGTAGCACTCTGTGACCCCCAAGGCCATCCCCTCTGCCCGCTGTGCTCCAAGCCTTGACCCCAGCGAGGTTTCCTGCCCACGAGCAGCCCCGTGCAGCACAATGGAATTACTCACACACAGCACATGAAGCAACCGTCTGCATTTTTGCAGGATCAGGGCTTTCGGTTCCGTTCTATTACAGGACAGCTCTTTTTGTTGCTGTGATTTTAGCACCGTAACCGCCTGCGTGCCCAGGCTGAGTTTCTTTGATCAGCAGATGAGGTTTTTTTTGCTGTAATTGCTGTCGTGACAAAGGGCCGCCGAGCAGCTCGTCTCCTGCTCCTTACTCATCCCTCTGCCTGCCACTCTTCTCCTGCTAAAAACCAACTGCAAGTGCAAACAGCCACAGAGAGCTCCTCACACATGCTCACCGTGTAAACCTGATGGGCACAAAGCTCTGCAGGAAGGGGTGCTGCCAAAGCAGTGAGGACATGGGAACAGGAGGGTGGGTGCAGAGCTGGGGCTACACATAGGAACCACAGGATGCCTTACTTTCCCTTTCCTTGTGGCTATTGGTGTGAGGTCAACCAACATTTGCAAACTCGTTTACAGCAGGGCAACATCTCCTGTGTGATAACCCTGTGTATTTGGGGCTGGAGACAGACCAGCAGCATGGAAAAGGCTTCACCTTGCTGCTTGCAGCCCCACAATACTCAGTGCCAATTCATGCTTTTGGGAGATGCTTCCTTTCCTTCTCGAGGCCCTCTCACCCTTTCCTTTCACAAAGGAAGCACATCCCATCCTGTCACAAACATGGCCTTCGTTTCTCTGCGCCGCTTTGGGCAGATGGGGGCTTTCCCACGCCTCACCTCCTACAAATCATTCAGAAAGTCACCGAAATTATTAAGTGTTTCTAAATCAGTGGCTGGGAAGAGGTCCTTGAAAAGCAATCAGCTGAGCCATCAAAGGAGCTGGTGCTCTTCCGACAGCCTTCAGCTCTTCCTGACTCATCCTCACTGGTGATGCTTGCAGGGAACTGACAGCAGCAGGCAAAGAATTGGTCTCCACAACACTCCTCTGAAGGAAGGAACTCCAACACATAAAAGAATCACGGAATCACAGAATTGCTTGGGTTGAAAGGGACCTCAAGGATCAGCTCCAATCCCAACTGTGGGCAGCAATACCTCTCTCTCCTATCCACCATTTAACTCAGGCCTCCCAATTTCACAATCTGCAGCTCTGTGTCACTTTACTGCCCTATCCAAGGGGATGGTGGGAGGCTCAGTGCTGGGCAATGCTTTGAAGGCAGCAGCTCAGCATCTCCGACACATTACCCAGCTCCTGCAGCATGGCAAGCATCCACCAGCTGCCTCCTGAACAGTCCTTCCAGACCAACCAGCTGCCTTCCCCATCTCCAAAACCATTCTGATTAATTCAAAAAGGAAACATTAATATTTAAGGAAGATAAATCACTCCAGGTCCGTCTCATAAATCATCGTGGACATCTCTCCCCATCCTCCTCTCTCCTGGTGGCCGCGCTTCACACTCCAGCGCAGAGCAGACCCCCCTCGCTCTGTGCAGGAGGAACAAAGGGGATTTCTGCCCTTGATGGAGGGAAAGACAGAGCAAGAGACAGCAAATGTGTGGTGAGCAGCAAGGTATGCTGCAATGCCTTCTGAGAACTGCAGTGTTAAGTAATCCAGAAGCTGGACTCAATGATCCTTACGGTCCTTGGGGTATTCCCTACACAAACACACCCATCTCTTTGAGGTACAAGAATGTCAAAAACATCAATAAGAGTCCAAAGTGAAGCAGAGAAGAGGGCTGAGCATATCTTCGTTTCTGGTACTCCTTCCCTACCCACTGCAATAGCAGGAAAACCCCTGCTGCATGAGCTCAATGAGTCGTGTAAGGACTCCCAGGGTCACCAAATGGGTCAGGTTGGAAGGGGCCTTCTTTAAACCCATCCAGTCCCAATCCTTGCCCTGGACAAGGCCACTGTGCCCCAACACCGCTGCCCAAAGCTCCTTTCACTTTCATTTGTTGAACTTGATGATCTTAGAGGTCTTTTCCAACTCTAATGATTCTATGATTTCTCTTTTGGTGGCCAAAGACATAGAATCATCATAGAATGGTTTGAGTTGGAAAGGACCACTAAAAACCATCTGGTTCAACTCCCAGCAATGGGCAGAGACACCCACAGCTCCATCAGGTGCTCAGAGCCCCATCCAGCATGAACCATGCAGAAGCTTGTAAAGTATTGCTGAACTGTTGAGGCTGTAACACCTCCTAAAGCAGTTCTGGAGTGCTGGAACATCCTTTCCAGCAGTGCAATCCCTGGACACAAGCAGAATGAAATTCAGGAAGCTGTCACTGTGCATTATTAACCTTCTCTTCCTGCTTCTATCCAAGCTAGTGAGAAGTGTCCACAGTGTGGGCCAGTATTCTACAATCCTGGACACGCAGCATCAACAAATAGGTAGCAGTGCAGTGAAGAAGAAAAATCTGAAGTTGCTTTTGGGACAAACACAGAGTTCAGTGTATTTGCTGTTTCTAAATACCTGCTGATTGAAGAGACTCATAAGTACATATCCAGACAGCCCAGAACAAATCTTGTTTAAAAGAAAGAAATAAAAAGCTGTCTGAGCAAAAATGAAACTCCCTGATGATTACATTGTTCCTATTCAAGTGGACACTGCTCAGCCAACTGCAAAAAAACAACATGAAAGACATTTCTGATCGCAACAGCAGCATAAACACAGGCATATTTTGGACAGCAGAGAAAGGAAAGAAACACATGCTGCCTTACAACGCAGAGCCATATTTTGATGTAAGGCACCCAGTGACCTGACAAACATTTGGAAATGGATCTGCAGTTTGAATAATACAGGCCCTCATACTGAGATCTCTCAAAAATCATTCTCAAATGTCTGTTAAGATGAAGGCTAACATGGTATAGGTGGCCAGTGAGTTATGATCTTGCTTCTGCTGGTGGACTGGGATATCTCCCTCTTTCCCATAGACATGCAAATTCTTGGGGGGACTCTCACTTCTGCTAACACGTGCAATAGCTTACTTTAGAAAGAGATTTACTTCACAACACTTGATCTGCTGTCAAACAGGGCCAGTGTATGGCCCCATTTCCATCACACTCTATAAAAGCTCGAGCAACCACTCGTTTCAACAGCACCATCAGCTGCCTGTGCACTTTCCAGCCTGAAAAAGAAAGAAAATGGGGAGGCCCCTTACCGGGAGGTGCGTGAACACAGCAAACGTGCTGCGCAGGAAGCCAATGAGATCCACAAGGTAATCACTGGCCCTGCTGCCAGGCTCCAGAGCCATCCAGTCGTAGTCTGCCAGCTGCAGGAACTGGTCAATCTTCTGGTTCAGGTTAGTGTAAATCTCTTCCTCAGCAGCGTGGCGGGCGTCCTGTCCAACGAGACCACGTTATATGGGATGGAGGGTCGACAGCACAAGGTGCTCCATAAGGAACAGGATGCTAGATGGACCAAAACTTTGGCCCTAACAGCACAAGGCAATGTGTCTGCAAGCTACCATAGGGTTGCAATAAGCTCAGGTTAGCTCATCCTGGCAGGTCAGCTCCAGGTATGATCAAACTAGTGTCTGACTGCTGAAACCCAGGGAGAAGGAGGACAAATACGGCATGGGATGGGAGGAGGAGACAGGGGAGAACGTTCCATGTGGAAAAAGGCTGAGTGTGTCACTCAGAGGTGGTGACACATTGGAACAGGTTGCCCAAGGAGGTTGTGGATGCCCCATCCCTGCAGGCATTCAAGGCCAGGCTGGATGTGGCTCTGGGCAGCCTGGGCTGCTGGTTGGTGACCCTGCACACAGCAGGGGGTTGGAACTGGATGATCATTGTGGTCCTTTTCAACCCAGGCCATTCTACAATTCTATGAGATCCACCAAGGTTTGGGTGTAGTAGGGCTACAAACTGGCAGAGGGGCTCAGAGCCTTCCTGACAGGGCAAGGATGAAAAAACTCATCCTTAGGCCAAATGGGAAGATGGTGTCTGATGGGAAAAGGAAGGGATTTCCTTGGGGTCACAGGGCCTGCTGGGTTATCCCAAGGGAAACCTCATCTAGCCAATTCCCTATCATTGCTGGAGTCCCTGGCACTGCTCCCTTCCACTCTGTGGCCAAAGGGCAGAACTCAGACAACCCCCAACTGAACCAGCCGTGGTCTTAAAACTTCATGGGAAGAATGTGGGGAGGATGCTCCTGGGTTACAATTTAAAGATTGGGAAACCCAGTACTTCCTTCCAGCCCTGATTTTTGGCATTTCCACTCTCCTTTTAGCATTTAACAACACTAAAAGGAACAGAAAGGTACAGAAATTAAAGTTCTCAAAATCTATTCTCCTCTTGAGTGAAAGAAGAGAGCTTGCATTCATTGCCAGCCACATGCAGCTCTGTATGGTGATCAAACAGCAAAATGAAAGTTCATTGAAGAAAAAACTGAAGTCAGGCTTTTGTTGAAAAGCTGCTTAATTCCTTAGATAATGAGCACCGCAGTCACAGCCTGTAAATTAGAGCTACAAAGGCTCTTGGTCTGGACAAGAGTAGTGCATACAGCTGCTCTGAAACGAACGCCAGAAGCTCATCTGATGGCTTCAGCTCCCAGGCCATGATAAAATCACCCTTCAACCCAAACATGGACAGAGCTCCCCAGAGATGCCACTTACCTTGAAAGTCGTGGTCCCGTAAAGTTTTGTGGTGTGAACAGTTTCTGGAAGTACATTGGTGATGTTGGTTATGAATTCTTCGAGGAACTTGCAAGATTTCTCCAAGTGGGTCGTGTTTATAATAATCTGTACCAGCTGCAAAAGCAAAGAGCAGGTATTCAGAAAAGATATTCAGGAAAGGTATTCAGAAAAGGTATTCCTCACACAGAGCGTGGTGAGGCACTGTTACAGGTTGCCCAAGGAGGCTGTGGATGCCCCAGCCCTGCAGGCATTCAAGGCCAGGCTGGATGTGGCTCTGGGCAGCCTGGTCTGCTGCTTCATGACCCTGCACATAGCAGGGGGTTGGAAGGAGATGATCATTGTGGTCCTTTGCAACCCAGGCCAATGTATGATTCAGAAGAGGTATTCAGAAAGTTGCTCCTGAAGCCAGGGAGGTGCTGAGTTGATGGGTGCCACTTTCTGAGAACTTCTAGCAGGAAATGCTGATGCTGTACAAACACACTGAGCTTCACCCCACACTCAAAGGCTCTTCTCCTTTAACAGCAGCAGAGAGTTATATAAAAGGACATTTTTTTGGAAGAAACAACAACAACAACAAAAAAGAAAGCATTTCCCATGACAGCCACTAATACCACTGAAGATTTTTTTTTCTAATGACTTTCCTATGCTCAGCTGTCAGTCAGCACTCATTCCAGCAACAGGCTTACAAAGAAGCACCATGTCAGACCACGGGTATTCTGGCTGCTAATGAACCCTAACGAACCTGCAACTTGAGTGACACGTAACAGCAGCCCTCTGAGGCACCCGACAAAGGAAGCAAGGGCTCTGCTTCTCCAGGGGAGGTGTGGGTGAGCAGCTATCTCCCTGCTTTTCATACCCACCATTATCTGCTATTTTTCATCACGCTGCTTTCTCAGCTCCCTTTGCAACGGATCGGGACATTAAAGGCAATGACAAAGACTGCTGAAGTCAATCAGTGCCAATGTTTATAATCCAGAGCAAAGCAATCCCTGCTTCGCCTTCAGCATGGCTGCCTTGGAAGCCAAACACACCACTAATTCCTTAAGCAGGTACCTTTCTTCTGTGCAGACCGCCGTGAATATGTTCAAGGTGCAAGGTAAGCTGTAACAAAACCTTTCCAAACAACATTTAGCTCTGATATGGTGCCAAAATGCTTCTCCTGCAGACACAGAAGGCATTACAATGCTCCAGACTGACATCACTTAATTGCAGGAGCATGGTGTGGTAGTCTGCAGTTACCTCTTCTAAAGAAACTATTTAGAAACACAAATCATTTGCTTCTGAATGAGATGGAAACAAGCAGCGCCCTGCCAGGCACAGCATTGTTTCTTTTTCTCTTTTTGCTTCTTTGATCCTTTTATGTTTCAGCACCAACTGGAGCATTGCACACACATAAATATTGAAGTAAAGCTGCAGAGATGGCGGCGCCCAACTCGTGTTGGTGCCAGATCACAAATGCGCAGTGGCCACAGACTGGGAGGCTCAGTTTGGATGTTGGGAACAAAGAGAGATCTTACAAACTGCCCACAGAGGCTGTGGGACCTGTGCTTTGGGAACACGGAGTCAGGTAGAGAAAGCAAAGCTGAGGAGACCCAGATTGAGCAAGGAGGTCCCTTCCAGGCAATGCTTGCTTTTAAGAAATTGAATTGTGGTCTATTTGAACGCCTCCTGCTTTGCACTCGGCCCCCAGAAAGAAAAAACACAGCAACCAGGAGGGCTTCTCATCTCTGAATTTGCTGGATTTATCCAGTTCTCAATTTCTGCCTCCTGATAAGTGCTCATTTGTTTGCCTTTCCCTCTGTCAGCTTCTGTCACAACTCCGATGCAGTTCCCCACAGTTTCAAGCTAATTAAATACTGGGTATTTCCAACTGCCTGAAATTCCTCCTGAACTTCTCATCACAACGCGTTGGTCCAGACCTGTAGGCCTGAATGCAAAAGCTGCATCTAACTTCAGGTAGTTCTGACTTCACAGATAGGACAGTGGTCTTAGCATCCTTGGTAGCACAGGCCTCTGCACCCTGCTGGATCTTCATTGAGTCACAGAATGGCTGGGGGTTGGAAGGGACCTCCAGAATCATCAAGCTCCAAAGCCCTGCTACATGCAGGGCCACCAACCTCCATATCTCATACTAGACTTCCTTCTTGCCCCTCCCAACTGATCAATTATGAAAATAAATTAAAGAGGACAACGGACCAAAAGGTTGGAACATGGAATGAATATCACCTTCTCCACTGTTTGGAAGAAGATATTTTAGATTAGAAACAGAGAGCATTGCTTTGAGTTAAAATTCAGCCCAAGAAGGGTGGATGGTGATAGGACAAAGGGGAAATGGTTTTAAACTGAGACAGGGGAGGTTTAGGTTGGATATTAGGAGGAAGTTTTTCACTCAGAGGGTGGTGAGGCACTGGCACAGGTTGCCCAAGGAGGCTGTGGATGCCCCATCCCTGCAGGCATTCGAGGCCAGGCTGGATGTGGCTCTGGGCAGCCTGGGCTGCTGGTTGGTGACCTGCACACAGCAGGGGGTTGGAACTGGATGAGCACTGTGCTCCTTTGCAACCCAGGCCATTCTGTGTTTCTGTGTAATCCTTCCCTCTTCAGAAATGCAAACTGTAGATGTGACTGCATGGAGCATGGGATTGGAGGGCACCTGGAGGAGTCCCATGTCACATGAAAGCACTGTCTTGATGTCAAAAGTGACTGCAAAAGATATTTAAGTATCTTGCATAACTATCATTTCATAGAATCATAGAATGGCCTGGGTCGAAAAGGACCACAATGATCATCTGCTGTGTCAGGGTCATGAAGCAGCAGACCAGGCTGCCCAGAGCCACATCCAGCCTGGCCTTGAATGCCTGCAGGGATGGGGCATCCACAACCTCCCTGTGCAACCTGTTCCAGATTTAAGAAGCTCAGAGGAAAACTGGACCAATAGGTCAATGGTTATGCAAAGGAAACAAGCAGGGGGGCAGGAAGATGCCCAAAATGAGCAGCCAAAAGATTGCTGCTGGAGGATGGAGAGTGCAAGGGATGGTGCTGCATTCCTCAGCATGGAGGGAGCCCCGGGAGGAGCAAGACAAAAGGGGAACTTGCCCCCAAGGAGCAGAGAGATTCCAGACTGCGAGATAAAGGTCTGAGGAAGCACTGTGTGTAAATGCAGACTGCTATAAATGCGCTGAACTCCCCCAAATTCATCCACATGGGGTATTTTTGAGTGTCCAGAGAACACTACACATTCCTACAATGCAGTTAATTAAAGAACTGCAGCTGTACTAATACCTGCTCGCTTCATAACAGCACACAGAGGCCCAACTAAGGCATTCTAACTGGTTTGGGTACCACACATGTTCCCAAAGAGTCGTGACTTACAAGCCTTGAACTTTTTGGAAATCTGACTTTGTTCACAGAAAAGTGTCAATCTTGAAAAGAAAACGCCAGTACAGAGTTCAGACCATATAAATGTGCCTTCAGATGGAGAGCAGCCCTCCATTCTCACCGCTCCCACGCGTCTCTTGTCTGGCATGAAGCCACCCCAGCACTCCTTGAAACCCTCCCACCTGCCCTCTTCAACCCAGATGTATAACTCCCCAAAAACCCAAAAGAAGGGCAGACAAAAGCATCACCTTTCCATAAGCATAAAGCCTTTCTTCCACTGGAACAGGTTGCCCAAGGAGGCTGTGGATGCCCCATCCCTGCAGGCATTTAAGGCCAGGCTGGATGTGGCTCTGGGCAGCCTGGGCTGCTGGTTGGTGACCTGCACACACAGCAGGGGGGTTGAAAATGGATGATGGTTGTGGTCCTTTGCAACCCAGACCATTCTATGATTCTATGATTCCTTGACTCTTGCTTTGTACAGCAACACTGCTTGCTTTTCTTGTTGTTTTCCAACCAAAAATTTTACAGTAACACTCCAACCCAGCATCCTTCAAGGTGCTGGAATGAGCTCCAAGTGACCATACCCCATTTTGATGCCCTGCCTTGGAAATTACTCCACATGCAATCTCACCTCTGTCAGCCCCACGTTTTTCCTCTTAATGACGTTCTGCAAGCAGTTGCTCAGCGTCCGGGTCAGCAGCAGGTTTGTAGATTTTCTGATCATATCATCAACTTCTGTGGAGCTGGAAAGCAGAATTTCAAGAGAGATTTGCAAAGTACTTTATCTCAAGGCAAATAATAATAATAATAATAAAACTGTAACAAAACCAACACACCCTTTCAACTCTTTGAAAGGGTAGATAACAGCAGGACAAGGGGAAATGGTTGGAAGTTGAGGGAGGGAAGATTTAGGTCAGATATCAGGGGGAAGTTCTGTGCTGTGAGAGCGGTGAGGTGCTGGAACAGCTGCCCAGAGAGGCTGTGGATGCCTCGTCCATCCCTGGAGGTGTTCAAGGCCAGGTTGGATGGGGCCCTGGGCAGCCTGGGCTGCTATGAAATGTGGAGGTTGAAGCCCTGTCTGCAGAAGGGGGATTGGAGCTTCATGATCCTTGAGGTCCCTTCCAACCCAAACCATTCTATGATTCTATGATATGTGGAGTCATCCTCACTCAGACTCCTTCTGTGGGTTACGCCTGATCACCTGCGTGCTGCCTAGAGCTGCTAACATGGAAATATGTATTGAAATACCAACAATTTTGGCCTTTTTTGTGCATGCAAAAAAGGCAAACGTGGACAAACCTACGTCCTTATGCTTCTCCTCTTAGAGGAGTCAACCCAGCACAGGCTAAGGCTCACCCACTCCATTCTCACCAATGCATTCAGCACTGTGCAAGAAAGCTGCAATTCTGCACATTCAGATCAAATCATCCAAAGACTCAAAAATTGCTTGGTTTTTTTTTAACTCAGTAAATCAGATTTTAACCCATCCGTGGCTTTTGCCAGATGACTACAACCTCAACCTTGCTCAAGCTGGAGGGGTTTGGCTTTCTGCTTTTGGCTGCAGGGCTGGCTGCCGTGCCCCTCCATCAGTGCACGCCAGCAAGGTGCAAGCTCTGTTTCTTGAAGCAAGGCCTGGAAGCCAGCCCCAGAGCAGGGGCCTTTGATCTGTTGTTGGCCCTGCATTAGCCCTGACACGACGAGGCTTTATCTCTGGCAGAGCAGTGACAGGAGGCTGATGGCAAAGAGAATTTCAAACTGCAAGGCTGAGAAACATTAATAACTTTCAGGCTCCTGGTAAATCAACCCCGTGACCTTTCGCTCCGTATCCTGTTTTACCTGACAAATGGGCCAGATTACAAAGCAGGGATGGACAGGGGAAACAAAAGCAAGCTTTGCATTGCCCGCAGGGCTGGTGCACGGTTCAGGCACTGCTATTGGGGTGCCCAAAGAGAGGGGGGGTCAGACATTGCCATCCTCTGCCCAGCACACACCTGGGAACTTCTCTGCTGTGTTAATGTCAGAACAGGCACACCAAGTTCACCCTGGGCACCTGATGTTGAACAAAGCAAGACCAAACGGTCTCCCAAACCTATCTCAGTCTTCCTGAGCATCAAGTATTGCACGTGCATCAGTACAGGTTGGGGGATGAGCTGCTGGGAAGGAGCTCTGCACAGAAGAATCTTGTTGACCAACAGTAGACTAACAGTTGACCAATGGTTGACCATGAGCCAGCAGGGCGTTCTGATGGCCAAGACCTGTGGAACCCTAGGGTGTATGGCACAGAGTGTGGCCAGCAAGGCAAGGCAGGTGCTCCTCCCCTCTGCTCTGCTCTGTGGAAGGGCAGATCTGGAGCACTGCACCCAGTGCTGGGCTGCCCAGTTCCAGGCAGACTGCAAACTGCTGGGAGAGCCTCACGGAGGGTGTGAAGCTGGTGGGAGCCTGGAGCACCTCCTGATGGGGACAGGCTGAGAAACCTGGGGCTGTGCACATGGAGGAGAGAACGCTGAGAAAGATCTGAGCACTGCTGATCAGTGTCTGAAGGGCAGGGGGCAGGAGGACAGGGCTGGGTTCCAATTGGTGGTGCCCAGTGCCAGGACAAGGGGCGCTGGGCACAAACTGGAGCCCATGGGGTTTCATCTGAACGTGAGGAAGAAATGTTTTCTTGACCTGGAGACTGACACAGCCCTGGCACAGCTGCCCAGAAAGGTGGGAGAGTCTCCTCTGGAGATATTCCAACCCACCTGGATGCTTTTCTGTGCAACCTGCTGCGGGGAACTGCTTTAGGGGGATCTCCAGAGGTCCCTTTCAATTCTGTGAGCAGCCTTCAAGAACCAGAATTGCACAGAAAGCCCTGAGGTCCCCAGGAGAAGCAGGGCTGTGCGTGTCACAGAGCTGAGCTGTTCTCCTGTCCCAGCCAGCTGAAATCCGTGTCTTGCTGCAGCTTTCCCAAGGAAGAGCCCAGCTGCACAACTCCCCATGCTCACCACACTGAGCTCACCAGCAGCTTTCTCTAATACTCCCTGCTGTTGAAAAGTCAGCTTTTCTGGGCTGTGCTCCTGCTGACCTCTACTCCCCTCCCAGCTGGATGCAAGGAGAACAGAACGAGCAGCTCAGCAGGATCCTGATAATCTAAATGCAATGCCACCAGCCAAAGTCTCAGTGCTGGTCTCTTCTGGGTCATTGCTATTGATCCTTGGGAGTTTCTTTTGCTCCTGCTGAGGGTGAATGCACCTCCCGTGCCATGTTGATCAGGGCCAGCCCATGTCATGTCTCAGATCCCTGGGCTCCTCCAGGCAGAGCTGGGATGTCAGCTCCAAGATGATACATTTGGGTTTCATAAGCATGGAATGGAACATGAAGGGAAGAAAACTGGCCACAGAGTTTTTCCTTGGCTTTACACTGTGGCAATGGCTCTGTAAGAAGGTTTTACTTAAAGAAAACCATAAAGAAAAAGCAAAATCCATGCACACACACGCAGCCCAGGCTTTCCATCATCCCCCAGAAAGGACCAGATTGTCCCCAGCCCATCCACCAGACAACAGCACAGTTAAATATAGAAAGAACAATAAAACCTAATGCTGCGATGGTCCACAGGTGGCAAAAAAAGTGACATGGTGACACAAGGGTACCTCGTGGCATGGGGGGAGTTGATTGCTGCTGCCAACAGAGTGTGGGAACCATGAGCTAGAGAGTCACGAGGGCTGGAGCCACGCTCAGAAAGGGCAAAAGTAAAGGTGGATGGAGCAAATGGTGGATGGAGAACTGCATCCAGGCCTGGGGCCCCCAGCACAGGAAGGACGTGGAGCTCTTGGAGAGGGTCCAGAGGAGGGCACTGAGATGAGCAGAGGGCTGGAGCAGCTCTGTTGTGAGGAAAGGTTGAGGGAACTGGGATTGTTTAGCTTGGAAGGCTTCAGGAAGACCTCATTTGGCCTTCTAATATTTGAAGGGAGCATACAAACAGGAGGGGGAATGGCTATTTTTACAAGGGTGGATAACGATAGGACAAGGGGGAATGGTTTTAAACTGAGACAGGGGAAGTTTTGGTTGGATATGAGGAGGAAATTTTTCACCCAGAGGGTGGTGAGGCACTGGCACAGGTTGCCCAAGGAGGCTGTGGATGCCCCATCCCTGCAGGCATTCAAGGCCAATTCTACTATGCCATCTTCCACGAGGTTTGCACACCACAAACACAAAGCAGGAATGTTCCTTGAAGTCTGATTCTGAGCAGGATGTGTGACCAGGAGCAGCAGTGCCACAAAGAAGCATCACTGAAGGTTCACCACGAGGACTGGGTGCTATCGTCCCTCGCTCAGCACCTTCAAGCTGACCCAACGCAGAGCAGAATCACACCCAAAAAAAGGGCTGATTCAGGTGTTCAAGGCTCTAATTTATTATTATTAATAATAACTTTATGACCTAAATTATGCGCAGCCCTATAAAGAATTGGATCCAAAGCGCTTCCAGGATCGCTGGGAACAAAACGATCCAAGTCCTGGTGCATCAGAGCTGCCATCTCCCACTTCTACCCACTGTTTTCCAAAGATATTCCCTATCTTTAGAATGGGAAACTCCATTGGAATGAGTGGGAGCCTTTCAGTGAATGGATGCTCTTAAAGACATCTCCTCAACGAGCTCACACACATGCCCCTTTTTTTTTCTTTTCCCCCCAAAGGGAGAAATGCTGAACATATAAAGGAGGTTTTCTTTCTCCTAATCAAATTAATAGAGCCAAACCAAAAGAATTTGCAAGCCCTGGAAATGCTCAGTAAGCTCCACATTTTCTTCAAATACTTTAAAAGCAAAACAACTTTCATAAGCATATCAACATAAAGGAGTCTACTCCCATCCAACAAATACAAGGAGCCAGTTTAAAATAATAATTAGAAAAAATACAAGCTACATTTCCTGCCACGGGCTCTGTTCTCCAGGAAAAGACTGCAGAGCGTTTAAGCAAACTGTCTGGGTTAGTGACAGCTGATGTCCCATATCCCATAGCAGTAGTCATGACCTTCAGGCCCCCCGTGACTGACGGGCTGACCCCAATCACTCCAGGGTGCAAGGTAAATGACAACCAAAGAAGAACAAGAAAGAGAAGAGAAAGAAAACTTGCTGCCGGCTTTGTAGCCAAGCTTCCTAATAAAACCTAATTCAAGCTGTCAGGGTGAAATGAAGAAAGTGTCAACAGGGGTTTTCAGAGAAATATTCCAAATGTTTGGCTAGAATGTCCAAGAGCTTGGCTCCCCTCCCCCAGCCCCAAACCACTCCTCAAAAAGGGCTGGAAAATCCAATGTTGAAAGGAATTTTAATAACTTGTCCGGGGGGACCCCGAGGAGGGGCCCCAGGGAACGCTTTTCTTCCATTCCCTGACAAACCCAATCATCTCTGTAATGGTGAAGAGCACAAAACTTGTGAGGGAAGTGCCAGCCGAGGGCTTCGGTGAAACCAGCATCCGTGTGAAATAGGACCATCCCGCCTGCCTTAGAAACAGAGCCATTTAGTGGTGACCTGCAGGTTAAGAGCCTTGGGAGCCACCAAAGAGAACAACCTGCCACCAGTGAATGGCTGAGGTTGAACCCGAGGAGGGGGAGCAACATCCTGTGCTTTGCACAACACGTCCTGGGAAAGACGGAGGGAGAGCGGCTCTCCAAATTACCACCCCTCTCACAAAGGCAAAGAACTGAAAGAACCCCTGAGTGGGCACCCTAACATCTGGTGAGACCACAAAACACTGCCTGAGGTTCACATTAACACAGGGGCCGCCCATGGCCATGACATGGAATTGCCCAGGGAGGTGAAACCCTGTGGACAGACCCAGATTTTACTGGTATGGCACTGAGAACACAAGAAATGTGTAATGAGGGCCAGGTTGGATGGGGCCTTGGGCAGCCTGGTCTAGCATTACATGTGGAGGTTGGCAGCCCTGTCTGCAGCAGGGGGTTGGAGCTTCATGATCCTTGAGGTCCCTCCCAATCCAAGCCATTCTATGATTCTATGAAGTCCTTCTGCCCTCCTGATGCTTCTAGCAAGGTAAAAGCTTTCACTGGGTGCAAAAAGAAAGCAATTTCTGGCTAACAGTTGTCTTCCACTTCAGCACACACACAAGGCCAGTATCTAGGAGCAGTGGGATGGAGGAAGGATGGTAAACACAAAACAGAGAATATTTGTACATATTCTCCAATGAGAAATACATATATATATGTAAATATACATATATAAATCCCTAAACCAGAAGCCAGAACTAACCACCACACAGGGCAAAATCAAACCTTGGGCTTTCTGGCCAACACACTCCTTGAAGGACAATGTAGGGAAGCTGCATTGCCATCACACACAAGGCACTAACCCATCCTTTTTTGGAAAGATTGGCTCCAACCATCTACCATGACTCAGAAATGTCTCAGAAGGATTGGCTCTCTCCCCTTTTACACACCTAGCATGGCACTGGGCTCTTTTTCCCTACATAAGAGAGATTTATGGAAGACTTGGCCAACCAATGCTGCAAGGGGCCCACCAGCCACCTGCATCCTGGGCAGAGTGTACCCAGGCAGTTGAGTGGCATGGAAGGCTGAGAACTCATCTTTTAATTACACTGAGATATTTCAATGCCAACAAAACTTCTTTTTTTGACTCGATGATCTCTCGAGGTCCCTTCCAACCCCCCATGACCAGGAACACAATCATCCCCTACCTCAAATGAAGGTCTTCTGAAAACTTCAGACAGGCGTAGATGAATTCCTTAATCTGATTGTAAACTTTAGGCACAAACTCAGAAAAGGGAAACTTCTTTGGAAACGGTTGCTGTAAAGAACAGGAGAGAATTGAAGTCAAAGAGCAGATCTTTTAGAGAGAGAACTGCTCTCACAGCCAGCCCAGAGTGACGACTGCTTTCCAGTAACATGTTCCAAGCAGCCAAATTAATACTAATATTAGCTGAGTCCAGCAATGAAACAACAAGCCAGCATTTATTGTATATTATATAAACATTTCAGCCAAGTGAAAGACCAGATAATCACTTACAAACGGCACACGGGCGCATAAGGGATTTGGAGTCTGAAATGGGCTGGAAGGAGACTTGTAGCTAGAAGGGAACAGGCAGCACAAAGCAATTCTTATTCCCTCTTTCCCAACTCCCTTATTCGTAACAAAAAAGCCTATCAGAAGATTCTTTGCCATTACTTCCCACCACACACAGGCATTTTGCTTGCTCACCTCCCCAGTTACCGAACAAGGTGAGCACTTGCTTACAACACAAAAGCCAAGAGGAAACAGATGTCCTCTCCCTCACAACCCACATTTTCACTACCTCGCTCTCACTCGTAGCACAGCTGTGGCTGGGAGGTGCAGAGCAGAGCAGTAAAAGCTGGACCCCATGATACAGTCTCAAGGAAGGCCACAGACTTTCTGAAATCTAAACACTTGACTTGGACCAAAAACCCTCCCAGCCATAATTAAGTTCACCAGGCTTGGAGCTCGCTGGCTGCCAGATGTGGAGCACAAGGCCAAGCATGCTTTTAAGGGACACTGCCTAGGTCAAATCTGGCTACACTGTTAGGCTCTGCATGCACGCACTTTTACAAAAGCCAAGATAGACCACTTCTTGTTTTTGGTTGGTTTTATGTCTTTTTTGTTAGACAGCATTAGATTAAAACAAGTTGAAGTCAGTAACGGTTCATACAATGGGAATAAAACACCAATGGAAGGAAGTGTTTTCATCTCTCTTCCATCTACTGCAAGTGATGCTGAACTGCAACAGCACACTGTGCTCTGAAAGCAAAATGGATGAGGTATTCCTCACCCACGCCAGGAGAAGTGCAACACATGGAAAATCTATTTGTCCTTTTCTCTTTTTGTTTCGAATTGCTGGGACCTTCTCAGTTCTACTTCTCAATGCCAGTAACAGAGGTGTGGGCTTTCAGTGCACTGGGAGTCACGCCGTGCCAGTTGCCTCATTTCACATTACCTTTTCAAGTTCTGCATCCTGGAATGGGAACTGTCCAACTATTTTCTTATAAATCTCTTCATTTGTCACTGGGATGGGACTGTAGTTATCTGAATCGAGTATATTTCTAGAAGAGAAGAAAGCAAGAAAGCTACAGCTGGGGGGGCTGCAAGGTCCCTTCCATGCTATGATTCTATGCTTCTATGATTTCAGGGGGAAGTTTTTTACCAAGAGAGTGGTGAGGTGCTGGAACAGGCTGCCCAGAGAGGTTGTGGATGCCCTGGCGGTGTTCAAGGCCAGGCTGGATGGGGCCCTGGGCAGCCTGGTCTAGTAATAGGTACAGAGTTTGGTGGCCCTGCATGCAGCAGGGGATTGAAGCTTGATAAATCCCTTGAATCTTTTCCAACCCCAGCCATGCTATGATCCTATGATTCAAGTAAGACTTTTATTTCTTGGCTAAAAGGACTTTGTAAGGCATGTCTCCTGGGTTTACTTAAAAAGCTTCTTACCTGAAAACTCCTGACCATTTCTTCAGCAGCGTTTCACTGTATTGGTCTTGGATCTCCAGCAGCATGTCGAAGAGCTGGTTCACTGGGAAGCCATATCCCTGCCACGAGTGGAGGAACAGAGCAACTGCATCAGCTAACAAGACATCGCTGAGCAGCATTTGTTGTGTTTGGGGAGCTTGCATGCAAACCCTCCCTGCAAACATGCCTGCTGGCAACAGACAACAGTCACCTACCTGGAGTGTATCTGCAAAGAGGACGATGAGGTTCTTCAAGTCCAACACCAGGCTTGGGTCTGAGCAATACGACTGCAAAGAAAGGAGCATTAAAACACGTTTTCAACCACAGCATGCAGGAGAATACTGCTCTCAGCCCTCCTGCCTTATCACTCCAGTGATAATACATAGGCACACTGTGCAGCCCCAGGATCAGCGGTGTTTATTGCATAGTCCATGCCTGAAAGGCTTGCAGGGCTCGGGAAGGCACGCTGATAAGGGTATCTCTCCTGGTAGTGCACAGCTCATGAGGCTCTCCGTGATGAACAAGGATTTCAGTTGCTCTCCAGATACCTGGAGTGTTTCTAAGATTACCCAGAAGCTGCTGGGGAAGTGAGAGGAGATGAAGCAAATCAGTGTGCTGCCGTGGCAAGGAGACAGCAGAGCCTCTCATGTAATATTTAGTGTGTTGTGTCTAATGGTAATGAAGCATTGCGGCGAGGCATCCCCGAGCCCTACGCCAAGGCTGCATTGCTAAGTGGAAGGTTCAGGCTGAGGAAAAACACACTGCGTGCCTTTCAGCAACCTGATGGTCAGAGCTACAGCAGATGTGTGTATTTACTGTGGGTCAGGATGCTGCCTGAGGCTCTGAAGACACTCCTGTACCCCACAGCAGCCCTGAGCATCGCCCAAGGGACACCCAGCATCACCCACATCAGTCCCACCCTATCTGCACACCAGCAGCAAACTTCAGCCCTGCTGAAATATGCAATGTTTCAGACAGGCTCTTACCAAATATAGAATCATATGCTGGAAAAAAGAGACTGAGATTTAAAGCTCACTGGAAACTCAAGGGGGAATGGCTCCATTAATCAATGAGAAAGACTGGAAGAGACACGTTTTCCATTTCACTCTCCAAAAAAGAAAGTCAGAAAGAAAGATAATGCCCTGAAGCTATCAGGAATGATAAAAGATGTCCCAGTCTACAGCAAGGGAAGAAAATCCAGGCGTTACATTTGGCCGAATGGGAAGAACTGAAACAGTCTCAACCTGTGCAGAAGCCTTCCAGCAAGTCTCACCAGCAACGCAGGATGGACAGCACTGCTCTGTAGAGATGACACAGTTGACCACAATAATAGCATTAAGAAATTGTGGCAAATTTTGTGATTACTGAAAAATAAACTCCTGACAGCCATTTCCTGCACTAGGTTAGAACCTACAACTGATGGCCATGGTGGTAAAGGTGAAAGCAGAGTGTGTGCACACGCCTGTCCATCGTGGTCAGCACACCAGCTGGAAACTCCACTCATAAAGAAAAGAATCAAGGAATCATAGAATGGCTTGGGTTGGAAGGGACCCCAAGGATCATCAAGCTCTAATCCCCGACCAATCTCCATATCTTCTACTAGACCACGCTGCCCAGGGCCCCATCCAACCTGGCCTTGAACACCTCCAAGGACAAGAAGTGCAGCTTTATAACACAAGGAGATGTACAACTCTCTGCCTAGTCCCTTTTTGGGGCATGGAAGGAGCACTGTACTGCTCAGGTACCACACACAGTGTTAGATGCATGCCCACAATAAGCACCCCATAGCATCCTCCTGCTGCTGGATGATGCTCCCTCCAGGAGCAGCAGTGGGATTCCAGTGATTCAGGCCCTACAATTTGAAAATGGACTTGGGGAAAGTCATTCAAGATTCTTCTTTTATTGTCAAATGTAGTTTATTTCATCCCATAAACCAACAGGGTGGCTCTTCAGCAAGCTATGAAACATCAAGACAACTCAAGTGCTCCCAGCTGAAACAGTGCATTATTATATCAGGTCATGCATTCTTTCCCCAGTTTTCCAGGACAACCCGACTCCCTCTGCTGGTGCTTTTCAAAAGTGATGAACCAAGCAAAGGAAAACACTGCAGTGCTATATTCTCCTTTCCAGCCTCCCCAGGTATTGCAAGTTTGGAGCAGGGAAATACAGTGCAATGTGAACCAAACAAGCCATAGAGTTCTCCTGGAGGAATAGCAGTGTGTTCCCTCTGTTGCTTCAAAAAGAGTGAAGTCAAAACAGAGTAGTACTGTGAAAGCCAACATTTCCAGCACGTCAAACCCAACTCAAGCAACAGCTGAGCAATCTGGGGCTTTTACTTACTGAGTGTGTCCTCAGTGCTGCAATGGTCTTTGATAACGCCATCTCCCACAGCTCATCAATATAGGCTCTATTTACCAAGCCCTGTGTTGTATGCAAGATGTGATCTTCGACTACAAAAAACCTGATGGGGAGGAGAAAATGGCACTGTTATCAGAAGTCACAGGCATCAAAAGAGATCTGCAAACACTGCGTGCAAGGGACATGCACTGCATGTGCACAGATCTCCACAGCGAGCCCAGATCTGCAGCATCCATCCCAACTACTGCTAAGAACAGATCTTTTCTTCACTTATTGTTTAATGTTGTAGTATTTTCTACGATGCCACACTGCATGATAGCAGTGAGCCAAAAGGCAGCTGTTCCCACTAACACCTCTGTGCACACACAAAGGCAGAGCTTTCCCACTCTGTTATTTGAACAAGAACTGCTGACTGAACTCTGCTTCAGCCAGCAGCAATCGCCTTACAATGGGTTAACTGCAGGGAGAACACTTTAACTGCAGGGAGAACACTCCGGTGCTCTCTACCCCATGCTCTCAGCACCATTTGGAGGCAATCAGTTCACTCCAGTCCTCATTTATCAAACGCATTGGTCCAAAAGCAGCAGCACAATTCAGGGAGCAAGTGTCCCAAAACACAATTTTAAACAGGAACGAGCAAAACCTCTGTTATATTTTGTAGGGAAAATCCAGCCTGGAAGCCTGAAGCTGTGTTAGGTCAGCAGCACACACTGCACTCTCCTCCTTCAGCAAGAAAACAATCAAATAATTGTCAAATATTAAAGAATCATTAAGGCAGAGGAACTATTTGCCTCATTAGCAGGGCAGGCAGGTGGTGCTCCCAGAGGTGGCAGGTTCTTACGGCTGAGCACAGCAAAGTTCACCAAGTTTTGTCTCCTTTTGAAGGACAGACACAAAATAAGAACAATATTCCCTCCTCTCTCTTCCCTTCTGGGCTCCTCACAAATGCAGCACGCACACATTTAGCACCCATATAAAAAGAACACCTACCCTACAATTTGATTGAAGTACCTCCTGTAGCCGTCCAAAGTTTCATGCTGTGACAAAGGAGAAGCGAGCAGAGGTTGAAATAAAGGAGAGCAAAATGGGAAAAAGAAAAGAGCATCCACAAGGCTGGGCTGCTCCATCAGGAGGAACCCCAAGCACTGACCAGGGCATGGCCATACCATGTTGGAAGGAGGCTGCAGCACCAGCCGGGCTTGTTTTCTTCTCTGTTTCCTATAGTAGTTCTCAAAGGTTTCTCGGGCACCCTGGAAAGCAGAGAGGATGAAGTCAAGTAAGCAGGCTTTGAGTTAATCATTTAATTGCACTTACAACACACTGCATCAATGACACAAAGCACGCTTGCTTCCAGCATTCAAGGCCAGGCTGAATGTGGCTCTGGGCAGCCTGGGCTGCTGGTTGGTGACCCTGCACATAGCAAAGGGGTTGAAAGCAGATGATCATTGTGGTCCTTCCCAACCCAGGCTGCTCTGTGATACTATGACTCCATGATACCTGCACAACTCAATCCAAGTGCCTAACGAAGATTGATTTTATTCCAAACACTAAGAGGAACAAACCCAAATACACGTCCAAGTGTACTTGAGTTGGACTAGATGACCTTTCAGAGTTTCCAACTGAAACAATTCTAATAGGACAAGGGGAAATGGTTGGAAGTTGAGGGAGGGAAGATTTAGGTCGGATATCAGGGGGAAGTTCTGTGCTATGAGAGCGGTGAGGTGCTGGAACAGCTGCCCAGAGAGGCTGTGATGCCCCGTCCATCCTAGAAGGTGTTCAAGGCCAGGTTGGATGGAGCCCTGGGCAGCCTGGGCTGCTGTGAAATGTGGAGGTTGGTGACCCTGCATGTGGCAGGGGGTTGGAGCTTCATGATCCTTGAGGTCCCTTCCAACCCTGGCCATTCTGTGACTCTGTGATTCTGTGATCCTCTGACTCTTCTGTGCCCATTTCCCAATATCCTTGGGCAGATGTGGCACACGGTGCTGTGCAACCCTCCCCTTTACCAAACCCTAAGATGGACAAACATCCGATCTACCTAAGGATGGGGACAATGGAACAACCAGAATTTTAGTGCTGGTGAACATCAAGAGGGGACCAGCAATGCCAGAAGGAGCAGCAGAAATTCTTGCACTGATTCTCAGTGATGCAAAGCCACAAACATCAGAGAGTTTAAGAAAAAGATGCTTGGGTGGTTAATACCTGTCAGCAGGAGAAAATAAATGAGTTTTTGAGCTCATTCTCTCTCATGGTGGCCATGCCTCACCCACCACCGGGGTCTGAGCCTCCAGATGAGAGCCAAATCCCAATATGCTCCCATAACACAAGCACGTGGGTTTCCCCTCCACGAGCATCACCCACTCACGCCAGGCACGGCACAGGGGTCAACGCTCTGGCGGTTGAGGCCGTGCATTTGCAGGGGTTTGGTTTTACCAAAAGCTACATCTGAGCATCCCACCCAGGCAGGGCAACGCAGCCACGTGGATCCTCAGATGCCACCCTACCTGCTGAGCCCTCCTGGTCCCCCGGGCTATGGAACACCTCGCTGGTTTTTCTCCCTGCCTGTTTCTCCCTCCCCCGCGCCCGTCCTGTTTTATGTCTGAAATCGGATTATAAACACTTCAGAGAAGGGACAAGGCCTTGCTTTGAACTGGTAGGAGACAAAATCTCATTTGGAATTCGCAAAACAAACAAGAGGCAACAACAAATATCACCTGCCTGAGGAAGGCACCAGACCCCAACCTCTTCTACCAAGACAACAAAGAAATACAAAAGAAAACTCGATGCTAATTTAATGATGCTGCAGCTACTCCATCGTTACACAGCCAGGCTGCCTCAAAATGCCTCAGCTAAAGGGGACCTGGGCAATTTCTGTTTCCTTCTTCTGTATGTCTCGCCATCTGCATTTCTTCTACAGGAGTTGGACTCCATGATCCTTATAGGCCCCTTCCAAGTCTATTCTATGAATCTGTATCAGAGCTCGAGCCCCTAAGCTATGCTGCTGCTCTCAGTTTGGCAGTGCAATAGGAGAACCAGACTGTTCCATATTCCCACTCGACCACCGCTGGGATCAGATTTTAGGCATCCATTAAACTTTGCTTTGCCTCATTCCTCAAAACCTACACAAGTGGAAGAAGAACTCAATTATCTCCCAGCAGCACCGCCGGGATTTGGAGCGAAGCCGCTCACTAACTCAGCACAGCCTGCTACCAATGAGTGATGCAAACCTCCTAATTCAAGGCTTTCCCCCCCCTGCCTCATCCCTATTAAATTGCTGTTGGGCCCCACCGAAGGCAGGAGCCCCAGAGGACCAACCCCCGAGAGCGGCTTTACGCAACGTCCCATGGAAGTCAGCAGGTAATTAATTCCCCATTAGTGAATGCACAGAAGCTGCCATATCCCAAAGCCACACAGGACCTCGGGGACCTCATGGAAGTCTTGAAAGCAGTTCATCTCCCAAAGGCCGGTCTGAAACCAATCAGTTATTTTAAGACTAGATTTTGAACATTTCTAGGACTACGCCGCAGCAATGTGTGCCAGCTGAAATGGCCTACCCTCCAACTGAGCTCCTCCCTGCTCCCCTCACCCTCCTCACACACTTCCTCATGACTGTAAGGCCAAGGGGCGTCCTGTCATCCCGCTCCCTCTTGGGCTCTCCCTCCCATCGCCCTCTGTCCCATCCTCTACCTGCCCACTCCATCGCAGGGCTCCTCCATACGGACATTCTCCACGCAGCTGCCACCAGGCTGTGGGTACAACACGCATCCCTCTGGCCTTAAGCTGAAACCCCTGACCCCATCACTCAGCTCCATTGAGGACGTACCAGCAGGCTTGGTAAAAATTGCTCGTATTCCAGCTTTTGTGATAGCTTGAGGAGTCATAAAGGTTGGAAAAGACCACAAAGATCATCAAGTCCAACTGCTGACCCATCGCCACCATACCCACTAATCGTAGAACCATAGGATGGCTTGGGTTGGAAGGGACCTCAGGGATCATAGAATCATAGAAACATAGAATCACCAAGGTTGGAAAAGACCTAAAAGATCATCCAGTCCAACCGTTCACCTATTCCCAATAGCTCCCACTAAACCATGTCCCTCAACACAACATCCAGCCTTTCCTTGAACACCTCCAGGGTCGGTGACTCCACCACCTCCCTGGGCATCCATTCCAGTGCCTGACCACCCTTTCTGAAAAGTAATACTTCCTCATGTCCAGCCTGAATCTCCCCTGCTGTAGCTTGAAAAGATCATCAAGCTGCAATCCCCCCGCCACAGGCAGGGCCACCATTCTCAACATGTAATACTAGATCAGGCTGCCCTGGGTCCCCTCCAACCTGGTCTTAAACACCTCCAGCCTAATCATATCTGAAGAAGCACAGGAACCAATTTTATCATAATATTCTCTGATCATTAAGCTAATTTGGGTTGCATTTTAACTGAAAAAACTTTCCCTTTTCCTCCAGCAAGAGGGACATGAGGTGGGAGATGAGACATGAGATCCCATACAAAGGCCTTGCTATAAACCTGTCCCACACCTCAGAGGGTCCCTCCAGCCCCACACGGTGCCTGGAGGCTCTGGACATCAGGTCCTCCTGGTTCCAACCCAGCACACGGCTTTAACTTCAGCAGAGGAGAAGGAACAGCAAAGACATTTGAAAGCATTCCCAAAAAAATGTAGGTCATGCTCACATTTTAACAGTTTCCCTAAAATTTATGGCCCCGACATCCCCCTCTCGATGCGCTGTTCCCTGTATTTTCCTCCTTGAGCCTTTTTTGAATGGCCCAAGAATTAGAGGCTCCCTCATGAGAGGCTATTCCAAAGAAAAACTTCTCCTCCCAAAAGAAAAAATAAAATCTCTCAGTGCCATTCACATTTTTCTTATGCACTATTTCATCCTTTTCAGTGCATTCCTCCATCGTCCCCCCAGACCGTCTCATCGCTCATGCATCATATTCTCTTAAGAATGGGAAGCCTTTCTTCCCCTTGGTGGCAGTTTTAGTCAGACCACCCAGTTTCCCACATTTGACCTACTTAGGATCATACAACTTATCACGTCTTCAGATAATAATATTCCTCTTCTCCGGGCTCTATTTTTAATACCGTTTTCCTCTGGGTGAGAAAAATAATAATAATAAAACAAAAGCAAAAACAAACAAACCACACCAAAAAAAAAGAAAAAGAAGCATCCAGAAAACACGACATGGTTCCATATTTCACATAATACTCATCTGGAAACACCACATAGTATTCACACTTCCATCCATTCCAACCAATGCTTTGATAAAAGCTCCTCAGCAGTGACCCACGCTTACACCCATAAGCACGGAGCAGCAGAGCTGTGCATGCATGTGCTTTCCTACTGCTGCTTTCCATGTCCCTTCAGTGGGAAGAATTCAGCTTCTCTTTCTTTTGGTTAGTATCTTATAAAGATTTGTTGCACCTGTAGCACCTTTTCTTCCTAAAGAAGGGTGGAGATGTTAAAGAAATGCATAGATGTGACACCTTAGGACGTGGTCTGAGGACATGGTGGAGTTGGGTTGGATTTGATGATCTTAGAGGTCTTCTCCAGCCTTATTGACTCTGTGATTCCATAAAATAACCTCAATGCATAAGCAGACAGCAAGCAGCACAAGGCCCAGGGGAAAGAATCACAGAATCACAGAACTGTAGGGGTTGGAAGGGACCTCCAGAGATCATAGAGTCCAACCCTAAGGCTATTGCAGGGAGCAGATCCCAGCCCCAGCCTCCCATTGACTTCCACATTCACCACAGACCTTCAACAGCAGCAAGACACTGCTAGGATGTATCATTAGAGAGGCAGAATCCCTTAAGGGTTTCTTGTAAGCTCAATCCAAACTGTGAGGCAACCAGGGAAGCAAGTTGGGGAGAGGAGAGGGAGGTACTTTTCTTATTTTATCCAGTTACTTTTAATCAGAACAGGTTTCCCTCAACTCTCATTGTCTTAATTTAAGCAAGTGGGAAGAGTCCAAAGCTTCACTTCCAAACTACACATTTATTCTAATCAGTGGTCCAGAAAAAAAACCTCAATAATGCCTCATATTTTTAAAATTACCAGGCAGAACTTTCCTTTTCAAATTAGCTTCATAGTTCACAGAGTTGGCAATGAGAGGCAGACAATTAAGATCGTAGATGAGCACCACATAAGGGAAAACAGAATATAATCACGAGAATGCAAAAAAACAACAGCTGAAAAAAACACAGAAAGTTTCATAACTCAGGAGCAGCAGAGAGCAAATCTAGCTGTGAATTATAAGGGAGAAGCATGCTCTAAAGCTCGTCCTGCTATTGTGCTCAGCAAGCACTGAAAATGACCACTAAAATGAAACTTCTCGGATCCAGAACGTACGGATGATGGTACTTTGGGTCATGACATCGGTGCTGATTTGGAGCAGAAACCTACCCCATGCACCTCAGGCACACCCACATTTAGTAATGTATTTAGCAATGCAGAAGCACTTGCTGCTGCTTGACCTGGACTTATATTCAATTTCTCTCTCACTTTATCACAGAGTGATTTTATCATAGGATATCCCAAGCTGGAAGGGACCCATGAGGATCATCTAGTCCAACTTCTGGCTCCACACAAGCCCATCCAAAAATCAGACCATATATCTGAGTGTTGTCCAGATGCTCAGGCAAATGATCAAAGCTCAGTGCCACCTCTGGAATCTCAGAGGGCTGCAGGAAGAGGAAGAGCCATCCAAAATCCACCCAGCAGCATCAGACGACATCACAAGACTCTACCACCATCATTTGCTCTCAAAACACCTCTGGATTTCAAGCATTTAATGAGTCTAATGGGCAACCCCACAAACTTTCACTGGTTGTTCATTCTCTTTTGAATTTGGTCCACAAAAATTCTTAGTCACTCATTTTTGGGAATTCTCTCACCTTTGAAAGAGAGTGAGACAGCATCCTACAAGAGCAAGGTGAGATGCAACACAAACCAGCAGCTTTGTTCCTATACAACCACCTCAACTACACCCTGAGAAGCAGATCAGCATTCTATTGCTTTTAAAAGTCTGCCTTCAACCAGCTCCTTGTACACAAGAACTAAATGTGGAGCAGCCAAAATCTACAACAGTGAGTTAAGGTGTCATATGGATGACATGGGGTAAACACATGAGGGTTGGGATAAATGGGTCATACTCCATAGGGAGGCCTATACTAAGTGGAGAAGTATAATCAGAGAATCACAGAATGGCCTGGGTTGAAAAGAACCACAATGATCATCCAGTTTCAACCCCTTGCTGTGTGCAGGGTCACCAGCTTTAGCCTGTCTTCATAGGGAGATGCTCCAGCCCTCTGCTCATCTTTGTGGCTCCTCTGCACCCTCTCCAACAGCTCCCTGTCTTTCTTGTACTGGGGGCTCCAGACCTGGACACAGCACTGCAGATGGGGCCTCCCAAGAGCAGAGTAGAGAGGGACAATCACCTCCCTGTCCCTGCTGGCCACCCCTCTTCTGATGGAGCCCAGGATCCCATTTGCTTTCCAAGCTGCAAGAGCACACTGCTGGCTCAAGGAGCTCCTTCCAGTCTTGCTTAACATTTTTGTTTCCAGGAGGCAATGGATGTGGCCTCAACTGCTTTCCAGAGGACACCAAGCTGTGGAAAAAATCAACATCCTCATGCTCAAGGGTAGTGCCACTGTCCAAGGGGTCCCAGCAGGCTGGTGGTAGGAGCCAACTAGAATGCAATGAATTTCAACAAGGAAAAGGTAGAGCCCTCAAACCTCTGCTTTAGGACAACTGCTGAGGAGCACCTCTGTGGATAAAGACAGTAAGTTCTGGTAGACAGCAAGCTGAACATGGATCAGCACTGCACCTCTGCTGCAAAGGCAGCCAAAAGCATCTGGGGATCTAACAGCTGCCTTCCCACATCTACAGTATCTACTGAGGAGAAGGAACCAGGTTGGCTTTTCATGGCAGTGCTCAATAGGAGACACAGCAGGTACAAATGAAGCAGAGACATTCTGACTAGTTATGACCAAAACCTTCCCAGAGAGGTTCTGCAGTCCCCATCCTTGGAGAACTTAAAGACCTGCCTGAAATACCACGTTGGATCTCACAGGTGACGTGCTCTGAGCAAGACCGAACTGGAGAATTCTTGAGGTCCCTTCCAACCTGGCTGATCCCATCCTGGAAACAACAGGCTTTACAAACAGGCTACGGAGGTTGTGAAGCTTCCAGGTAGTTTCACACGTGGCTTATTTCCAAGCCTATGCTCCAAAACATCCTGATCACCAGCCATTTCCAATGCATCACATCCTGTGAGGAGGATGGGCTGGAACTGGGGTCAAGCTCCCACTTGGGGGGATTTAGCCAACCTCAGTCTCATTCAGGAAATAACAATATTCCTTTTCCTCCACATCACTGAGCAAGGGTGATGCAATTCGTCACCCCTCACCTGTCTGAAACTTGCCCCCACAGACAGCATTTCATTTTCATTCAGGCACAGGTGCTAAACAACACCTGGCGTCGCATCAGCACTGAAGAGACCCTCAATCAAACCTGGATCTCCCTGCCTGTAGCCCCCAAATCTCACGGGCATGCACAGAATCAGACCCATGTGTATCACCCCTCTCCCAGTGGGACTCACAACAGCCCTCTGGACATGACCTAAGTTCTAAAATCCTGCAAGCAACCTCCAGAATACCAAAGATGGGCAGTTTGTTTTTAGGAGAAACAATCCTCTAGCACTTAAAGAACCCGTTGGGAATGTGTGTGCAAGCTGGAAACAAGCTGCAAAAAGATGAGCTCGGAACATAACGTGCCCTAAAGATCCCACAAAACAAGAGAAAAGTGGTAATCACTAATGAGACACAAAGAAGACTGGCTCCCAAGCAGATGCTTAACTTTAAAAGCACAAATATTCCCAAAGGATTTCACATAGACACAGGGGTACACACACAGGTGCTCCAAAGAAAGCCTGAGAGGGCTTTGCTGAACCGGGATCAAAAAGGCTCAGCTCCTTGGAACCACTTGTTTACTGTAAACACCACCTCCAGACCGAAAACAAAAAGATAAAGTGAACCAGAAAACTGCGTGGGGGGAAGAGAGAGCAGCAGTGTGGAGATGGCTGGGCCCTGTGGCTGCCCCACAGCAGCCTCACCCCACGTTTGACCACTGCCACCAGCAGAATGAGAGCTGCAGAGTGACAGAATCATAGCACGGTTGGGTTGGAGGGGACCATAAGGATCTTCCAGCCCCATTGCTATGGGCTGGGTGCCTACAGCTGCCCAGTGCCCCATCCATGGCCTCTGGCACCTCCAGGGATGGGCAGCAGTGCCAGCACCTCACCTCCAACCTCCTCACTTCTAACCTAGACCTCCCCTTTCAGTCTATGGCCATTCCTTGAGCACCTCCAGGGATGGACGGGGCATCACAGCCTCTCTGGGCAGCTGTTCCAGCACCTCACCACTCTCTCTGTCAAGAACTTCCCCCTCACATCCAACTTCAATCTCCCCTCCCTCAACTTCAAACCATTTCCCCTTGTCCTGCTGTTATCAACCCTTGTAAACAGTTGATTCCCCTTCTGTTTGTAGGCTCCCTTTAGGCACTGCAGGCTGCAATGAGGTCACCCCGCAGCCTTCTTTTCTCCATGCTGAACAAGCCCAGCTCCCTCAGCCTGTCTTTGTAGGGAGGTGCTCCAGCCCTCTGCTCATCTTTGTGGCTCCTCTGCACCCTCCCCAACAGCTCCCTTGTTCTTGTACTTGGGGCTCCAGACCTGGACACAGCACTGTAGATGGGGCCTCACAAGAGCAGAGTAGAGAGGGACAATCATCTCCCTGCCCCTGCTGGCCACCCCTCTTCTGATGGAGCCCAGGACACCGTCTGCAGTGTAAAAAGTCAGTCAAGCACAAAGCCAATGATGCATTTTTGAGGTTTCAGGCCTTGCCCTCAACAACACGGCAGCAGCCAAGCGAGGGAAGGCTCATGGGCATGGTGGAAGGAAATGCTCCCAGCGTCCCAGCACTGAGCTCCTGGTGGCACAGAAACCCAGCACCAGGTATTCAGGCAGCAGGAACCCAGGTGGGATCTCCCCTTCCCTTAAAGGAGAGCAGACTCCTTCCTCCCCAAAATCAGGCCATCACCTCACCTTTGGGGGACACAGCTCCCCAGCCCTGCCTATAGGAAGCAATGTCAATTTTCCATTTAGACCAGGGTAAAGCCTTTAATTTCACCCTCCTGGCTGCAGCTGGAGTTCCCTTTTAACTGCTTGGGCAGGGGAGTGAAGACAGTTTTATATGGAAAAAAAAAATGCTGAAAAGGCCACTTTAATATGCTTGTATGTGAAAAGGAGAGAGCTTTTCATACTGCACGATAATGAGGGTCAGCGGGATATTACACTTCACCATATGGCTAATTTGCACAGCAGGTCAATGCTCTATTTGCTTTTTTTTTCTTTTCCTTTTAAAGACAGCCCTATAGATTAAGCTGCATTAAGACTAAACAAGAAAATAATAATGATAAAGAAACAATGAAGCGTGAGTAGGAGATGCCCTCTAATGTTCAAGTTTGGAAGGGCTGGGGAGGAGGTTTTGTAAAAATGAATGAATTAATTAAAAAGAATAAAAACACGTACAGATGAGTGTGGAGGGACAAGGCAAGGTGCAGATGGCACTGCAAATGGCACTGACTCAGCACCAACCCGTGCCCACCAAAGATGGGGACGCGTCCCTACTGCCTGCAAAGGGCCACGCTGTCCCTTCAAAGCTTAGAATTCTATTCCTGTGGAGCAATAACCACACACATCAACACAGACTGAGTGCCGACCTGCTGGGAAGGAGCTCTGCACAGAAGAAGCTCGCTGACCAACAGTAGACTAACAGTTGACCAATGGCTGACCATGAGCCAGCAGGGCGTTCTGATGGCCAAGACCTGTGGAACCCTAGGGTGTATGGCACAGAGTGTGGCCAGCAAGGCAAGGCAGGTGCTCCTCCCCTCTGCTCTGCTCTGTGGAAGGGCAGATCTGGAGCACTGCACCCAGTGCTGGGCTGCCCAGTTCCAGGCAGACTGCAAACTGCTGGGAGAGCCTCACGGAGGGTGTGAAGCTGGTGGGAGCCTGGAGCATCTCCTGATGGGGACAGGCTGAGAAACCTGGGGCTGTGCACATGGAGGAGAGAACGCTGAGAAAGATCTGAGCAGTGCTGATCAGTGTCTGAAGGGCAGGGGGCAGGAGGACAGGGCTGGGTTCCATTTGGTGGTGCCCAGTGCCAGGACAAGGGGCGCTGGGCACAAACTGGAGCCCATGGGGTTTCATCTGAACGTGAGGAAGAAATGTTTTCTTGACCTGGAGACTGACACAGCCCTGGCACAGCTGCCCAGAAAGGTGGGAGAGTCTCCTCCGGAGATATTCCAACCCACCTGGATGCTTTTCTGTGCAACCTGCTGCGGGGAACTGCTTTAGGCAGAAGTTGGACTGGGCGAACTCCAGAGGTCTCCTCCATCCCCAGTGACTCTCTAAGTTGTTTTATCATTAGCGGAGTGTTTAAGCAACTCTTGAAACACAGAACTTGTTTACTTGCACCAGAAAAGCCCATTTGTCCTGGCGTGTCCCCACTCTGTGCCTGGCCCAGGCGTGACCCGGTGAGGCACTTCCTGTCCTGGAGCCAACAGCGGCCACAGCTCCCAAAAAATCTGCTGCCTGAAGATTAGGGAACCCAACCCGTGCATCTGCAGAGGGCAAACAGTTTGATTAACGAGCCTGGCTTGTGTAATCACCTCCCGCCCTTCCCTGCTGCAGCACAGTGTTAATTTATTAAATACCTTAACAAAGGGCCTTTATTAGCGGCCTTCACTTGGCGGGCTGCTTACGGAGCGTTGCTAGCTACATCTCATAAAGCTTTAATTGACTGCTGCTTTTCACAACCTCTGACCTGGGAGCGCAGGCAGCCGGCTGTGCTGGCTGAAAGGTGAGCCCTGAGGAGCTCCTGGCCCCAGGGAGTTTTGCTAGGGATGCAACGTGCTCGGATGAGCCCAAGGGAAGGGAGACCTGCAGATGGGCTCTTCCTGGCTCCCCGCAGTACCTGGAGCCAATTTGAGCTGCCATAGTTGCTTGCCTTTTCCTAACAGGAGGAAAATTTGATGCGGTGAGAAGCGTGAGGTCGTATGGCTTGAGTGATTTGGGGTGGAGCAAAACACCGTCTTCTCAGTTAAACATCATGGAACTGAGAAACAGAGGGGGAAGAGCAGCAGATGCCAGTTTCCTCCCCTTCCTCCCTCCCATCCCATGATCCCAAGGAGCAAGACTTGGCACCCTGCTCCAACACAAAAGCAGTAAAACCAGGAAGCAGGGGGGGCAAGAGGCTGAAATCCAGAGTGCCACAGAACCACACAGAACGGGATTCCCATTTTGTTGGTATGGGAAACCATCACAGAACCATGAAGACTGGAGAAGAACTCTGAGATCCCCAAGTCCAACCCCAACCCACCCCACCATGCCCACAACCAAGTCCCTCAGTGCCAGTCCCCACAGTTCTGGAGCATCTCTAGGGACGGTGACCCCACCACTCCCGGGGCAGCTGTGCCAGTGCCCAACCATTCTTTCAAAGAATAACTTTTTCCTAATATCCATCACTGTAGCTGCAGAAAACTTGCTGCTGACAACATGAAAAATCAGAGCATTAAAGACTTGCTTTGAAATCTGAACAGAAAACAACATGAATACATGGGGAGACTAAAGTTGCCAGCACACAGCTGCACCTCCAGCATGGTGCAAAGGGGCAGGTAGCTCCTATCTCTGCTTCCCCCAGAGTCACAGCTGCTCCCTCTGCTCACTCAGCTCTCAGGATTCTAACCTTCCTAAATATTTGGCCTCCAGCCTCAGAAGCTGGGACTGAGAGAACAGCACAGCTATCACAGAATGGCTTGGGTTGGAAGGGACCCCAAGGATCATCAGGTTCCAACCCCCTGTCACAGGCAGAGCCACCAACCTCCAGATCCAGCACTAGCCCAGGTTGCCCAGGGCCCCATCCAACCTGGTCTTGAATACCTCCAGGGATGGAGCATCCACAGCCTTTTTGGGCAGCCTGTAAGCTACCTAAGCTTTCATCACAAATAAATAAATAGGCATGGCTAATCCTTCTAACTGCAGAAAAAGAAGGCAAGAAAATGAGGATAAAGTGCACTTCAATTGCTCAAATCCAGGAAAGAATTTCCTTTTCTTTCACTTCATTCATATTTTTCACACACTTGTATAACCAGGAAAGAAACCAAGTTTGAAAGAGCAGAAGCCTCAGTTCTGCGAAGCAGCTCGAAGTATTTTCACCTCCTCCAAATGTAAAACAAACACTCTGAAATCTTAACGTCACCCAAACCTTTTGCACCACTGGAGCTCTGAGGTCTTCCATGCAGTTCCAAAGCAGTGCCCAGGAGCTGCTCACACCCCGAAGTGGAAGCCATTCCTTGGATATTAGGTGAATTTTCTTCCCCCATAGAGTGGCCAGGCATTGGCACAGCTGCCCAGTGAGTGGCGGGGTCACCATCCATGGAGATGCTCCAGAACCATGGAGATGTGGCACTGAGGGATGTGGTTATAGGCATGGTGAGACGGGTTGGGCTTAGGGATCTTAGAGGTTTTTCCAATCTTACTGATTCCACAATTCCCACCAGCACATCCAGAGCTTGGTGGATCTTTCTTTCCCACCAGCAGAGCCCATTCTTACAGCTAACACAGCATTTGCTCTGCTGGTCCTACAGAGTGCAAAAACCTCGTCCCTCCCCAAATGCCAGCCCAGGTCCAACCACCACCAAAACCCAAAGTCCAGGAGGAAGGATGGGATGCAGGACTGAGGCCACGTGCTCAGATTTCACAGTACACTGAAGAAAGAGAGCACATTAATCCCTACGCCCATAACAAATGGTTGCTGCCATTCAGATGATTCTTACAGCAGAATCACAAGGAACAGGGCTGGCCTCGTGTTGAGAGCTCACATCACATCTCCCACCGCATCCTGAGTTTCAGGTAACTCTGCAAGGGGAGAAGGGACAGCATCCCCTTAGAAATTTGTTCCTCCCTGAGGAATTTAACCTCTTCAGAGCAAAGGGTGACCTTCCAGGAGAGAAGGCATCCTGCATGTGCATGCATGTGACAGACGAGCAGCCCCGGTCAATCTTCCAAGTATTCCAAGATGCAAAATTCCACTTCTATCCCATTTTAATAGGCTGAAATGTCAACCAGAAATGTGTTTTCTTTTCCATTTAATAACGGTAGAAAAATAAAGTTGATTTGCAACTGCTCAGTCATCGGTTTGGAGCTGCCGGGTTCATTTAACAAGAGCTTGGCAATGCGAGGCTCTCCGTTTGTGCTGCACACGTAGCATTTGTTTTGCTATCCTGCTGAGCCAGGACTGAGCACCACAGCTCTCCCTTAAGCTACACCAAGCAGAAGATGTTGCCCCAGTCTAACACGACATTTCACATCACATCATCCTCATAAAGAGAGCTGGTCCACACGCATAAAACACCAAACACATGGCCACGCTCTCGAAACTGTATTTACCAAATCGATTCTTGATATTAAAAATAGATACGTTCATCCAGAAGGAACGTGCAGAAAGACTCCAATGCTTTAAAATATCCCCCTCGAGGGCCTTTGCTGATCTCAAAAAATTTCACATTTTAAGAGCTAAGGAAAGGAAAAAAAAAAAAAGAAGGCCTCCAAATTTGGAGCTGCTGTGCCTGACAAATGAAGTGAAGCGCGGAGCAACGCTGAGCTGTAAAAGGCGAGAAGGACATTAAACTTCTCTGAGATGACAGCTCGAGCTTTCACAGCTCCTTGCAGCGAATGCTGCTCCAAAGGAGCGCAAAGCAACGTGCACAAATGGAGATTTGTTGGGCAGTGTAATCTTCTGCTGAGATTAATAGGCAGAAGTTTATCTCCGAAAGGGGTAGCAGCACAACAGGAGATCCAACGCACGGTCGGACCCAGAAGACCAGCGACAGTGATAATGAGTCAAACAAAACCCATTTCTCTCTGTTTCTAATAGCTTTGGTTGTGGTTTCAGATGACAAAATACATCACCTAACAGTGTACGTTTCTGAGAGCTGCGCCGACGGGCAGCGCCATACACAAACACAGCCCTTTGGTCTTCCCAGCATCTAATGGAATATTTCCTGAAACTGCTCCAAGGACAGATAGAAAGAGACCTTTCCTTAGCACTAAATGGCTTTTCTCTATCAGCTTCGTTTCTGCTTTCAGACTTTCCAGTCATCTGCATGCACCTCCCTTCACGTATATCCGACCCACCTGCTCTGCCCAGCATCCCCACGGACACAACTGCTCCACACTGGGTCGTAAGCCACCGATGAGCTTCCATCTGTTTGGAAGACAATGTCTTCAGATGCTGCAGCTTGCCAAGAGTTGCCCAACTTAGTTATCCAGAATTAGTGCCTCATATCTCAAGAACCAGCTTGGATGGGGCTCTGGGCAGCCTCAGCTGGTGGGGGGCCCTGCCTCTGGGGTTTGGAACTAGATGATAGCCTGGGTTGAAAAGGACCACAGTGCTCATCCAGTTCCAACCCCCTGCTGTGTGCAGGGTCGCCAACCAGCAGCCCAGGCTGCCCAGAGCCACATCCAGCCTGGCCTTGAATGCCTGCAGGGATGGGGCATCCACAGCCTCCTTGGGCAACCTGTGCCAGTGCCTCACCACCCTCTGGGTGAAAAACTTCCTCCTCATATCCAACCTAAACCTCCCCTGTCTCACTTTAAAACCATTCTCCCTTGTCCTATCGCTATCCATCCATGTGGATCTCTGGGGTCCCTTCCGGCCCAAGGCATCCTATGGTTCTGTGATTCCACTAGCCCTGCCTGAGAAACCTGAATAAAAGCTGAATATTTTGCAGGGAACACCACAGAAGAATACACAATAAAGCTGCATAAGGCTAAGATACACAACATAAAGGAGCTTCTCCCAGACAAATATTAGCATCCACCCATCGAATAAATCTTTAGTTCTGCAGAACAAGACACGAAGGGGACACGGAAAGAATCACGTTGGGTGAGCATCCCAAGTGAGCTCATAGTTCAATAGCTACGGTGGGAACTACACCCCTTTCCGCACCCAGAGTCTCTTTCATGCCATCCCTCCTCCCAAAAAGCCAACAGACAGCTCTGCCTTGCTGCACCAACAGCTCTGAGGTAGGGGAAGGCAATGGTTGAGCCCCACGCCGGGTAATGCTCGAAAGAAATCACTGCGCACTCAAACAATGGGATATTTGTCAAAGTGCAGCTCCATCACCAGCAATCATCTGTTTTTCATAACTACATTTGACCTAAACTGAATTGACTGAACAAGTAGCCTGTGTTTTCCATTCTGCGTCGCAGCTCCCTTTCTCCCCCCCCTCCTTTTTAAGTCATAGTTTCAAAAGTTACAAAGCAATGATGCAGGCAGATATTGCCTCATTATAAATGGCAGCACCTTCATATTTTCAGGTTGCATTTTGGGCGATTCCCCTCTTGGTTCCAGGTGACCTGCAAGGTTAATGCAGGGGGATGTGCCTTCTCCATATGCTTGCTTTCCATTCGCCCTGAATGCAAAGGAAAGCACAGCCCTACGCTTCCAGCGCATAGAGAACTTCTAACCACAAGCTCTTCTTTCAGAATGTATTTAAAATTCATTAAAACTTTATAATGAATGAGCTGTCAGGAAAACAAACAAAACTATTCAGGACATGCCCATGGAGTCTTCCATGCAAGGCCACCAAGCACAACGCCTTTGGGAGGCAAATGTCTGCCCACAGAAGAAAGCTCGCCCTGGTCCCGAGGAAGGAAGGAAATGGGTCACAAGGTTTGCAAGGAAGGATGCATCCTCACAACTAATCAGCTCTTGTCAAGAGCTCCCATCAATTAAAAAGAGAAAACAAGAGAAACTCATGTGAAGAACAGTGCAGAATGAGTCCTTAAGAAAGCGGGTCCAGGGGGACAGCAAGGAGCCAAGGGAAGAGGAAGGTGGAGGAAGAAGAGGCAAAAAGCAGTGAGGAAAATGTCATCTGCAAACCTCAGCTGTTTCTCACTGCCTTTTCACCAGCTGGTGCTTTAAGCTCTGTGCCTCCTACCAGAGAGCTGATCACCTGGCAGACAGGATTCTGTGCTGATTACAGAGACTCACAGGGGGAAAAAAGGTCCCTAAATGTGGACATTTCCATTAGGAGATGGTGCTGTGCTGCTGGGTGATTTGAGCTCAAAGCTCCCTGGGTTTTGCTCTTCCTGAACTCAAGCACATACTCAGAAGAGCAGAAAAGCCCCCGTTCTGCACACTGTCCTCAAGAGAAAGAATGCTGCTCGTTCCTAAGGCTGTTCCACAACATGTTTGGGTTGGAAAAGTAAACCTGCGTCTTTGTTTTTTGTTCTTTCAGCTCAGAACTTTGGGGAATGGTTAGGGAAGGCAGAAGTACAAAAAAGAGAAAGCCCAATAAATTGACCTCCTGTTCCACGTGCCACTGTGGGAGCAGATTCAGCATTCCATACATCTCCATGATGGGAAGGATGCTGTGTCCAAGGACCTGTTTGCAGGTTTTCCATCCCAATGACCCACGGTTTTAAGGCAATGATGTGCACTAAGCAATTCAAACGGGCACATGGGATGCTGTATGGGCCACTCCAACCTGCAGGAATCCATCACGACCACTGCTCTGAGCAGATCTCAGCTCTGTCCATCTCGATCAACACATGTGCAATAATCACAGGTTTGAAGAAAATGGTTCAATCAAGGAGCCAACATGACAGGCAATTAAATTGCTGCGTTACACTAATACAGCCTGACATGCAAACACCAGCATTTGGCCCACTCGAGCAGAACAGCTGTTCTCCTTCCTCCCCTTCAGCACCAACCAGACCTGTTGAGTAACCTTGTGCAAGATGACCTTGTGCAAAGGATGCCAGCTGCCTCCTGAGATAGGCAAAGTGCTGCCAGCAGGTCCAGGTCCTCTTGCTTTGATGTATCTGGAGTGCCGGATCCAAGCCTGGGCTCCACAGGACATGAGGTGTGCAGCTGCTGGGGGGAGCCCAGCAAAGGGCCACTGAGACACTGAGGGATGTGGGAACCTGACAAACAGTGAGAGAGCTGGCACTGCTCAGCCTGCAGGTGAGGAGGCTCAGATGGACCTGATATACATGCACAGATACCCAAGGGGAAGTGGGGAATGACCAAGCAGAACAGGACAAGAGGTAATGGGCACAAACTGAAAAGCAGGAATTTCTAATCAACTTAGCAAAAGTACCATTATTACACTGAATCACAGAATAGTTGAGGTTACAAGGAACTGCTTGGGATCATCTAGACCAACCGTCTGCCTCCAGCAGGGTTACCTAGAGCGAACTGGCCAGCATCACGTCCAGGTGGGCTCTGAAATAGACTCCACAACCTCTCTAAAGCGACCAAACAAGTTGCCCAGAGAGGCTCTGGATCTCCATCCTTGGGTATATTTGAAGCTCAACTAGACACAGCCCTGAGCAACCACAACGCAGCTGGACAAGGTGATCTGCAGAGGCCCCCTCCAATCTCATCCTATGATGCTGTGAAAGGAACACAACAGTAATCATCCTACAGGGCAACAACCTGTACAAGTCAGCGTGCACACATTCAGCTGTAAGCTCTACACACTGAAATGGTAGGAAGCTCCCTACCCAGCAGCAGCTGTAGGAAACATGCTCTGTGGCATACCTAAGTTATTACAGCAATAAAAAGTCTGGTATTTAGTTCTCTGCATATTCTTTGGTTAACATTAGAAATAAATTATTAAAAGGCACAAGCCCAACTTTTCAGACTGCATTGTTCCTAATAGTTTTCATCCTGAAGGATTCCAAAGCGTTTCAACACCACCCCATAGCCATTGCTGAGACAAGAGGCTTTAGAGAAGCTGGAGGGAGTAAGGCAGAAAACAAGATTTAAAGGCAACAGACAAATCCCTGCTCTCATAACAGCTCTGGTGAGTTGCTCAGTGTCAGTGAGCAGCAGACTTATGGAATCATAGAATTGTTTGAGTTGGAAGGGACCTTTAAAGGCCATCTTGTCCCACTCCCTGCAATGAACAGGGACCCCCACAGCTCCATCAGCTGCTCAGCACCCCATCCTGCTTGACCTTGGGTGTCTAATGGAGCATCCACTGCCTCTCTGAGCAACCTGTGCCAGAACCTCACTAAATTAAGTCCCTCTAGCTGTAGGTGTCTCTGTTCATTGCAAAGGAATTGGATTAGATGACTTGTGAAGGTTCCTTCCAACTCAAACCTTTCCAAGACTCTATGAAACCTGCTTTCTGGTCTCCAGTGTATCATCATAGAATCACAGTATGGCTAGGGTTGGAAAGGACCTCAAGGATCACCAAACTCCAACCCCTGCCACATGCAGGGCTTCAACCTCCACATTTCATAGCAGCCCAGGCTGCCCAGGGCCACAAACAACCTGGCCTTGAACACCTCCAGGGATGGACGGGGCATCACAGCCTCTCTGGGCAGCTGTTCCAGCACCTCACCACTCTCTCTGTCAAGAACTTCCCCCTCACATCCAACCTCAATCTTCCCTCCTTCAACTTCCAACCATTTCCCCTTGTTCTGCTATTATCTGCCCTTTCAAAAACTTGGCTCCACTCCTGTTTATGGGTTCCCTTTAGGTACTGGAAGGAGCTGAAGCAACTTTTGGGTTCTGCATGCTTCTCTTCTTCCCCCCTCCCAGACAAAGCCACCGTACTCCTGGAATGTGAAGGCAGCATTTGTTCATTGTGAGGGCTCTGCCTTGTTTCCACATTTTCCTGAACAAAGGACTGAAATAGTGGGTATATGCGTCACAAGCCTGTCCTGAACATTGCTCACCCTTTCCTGCACAAATATTTGTAAACAGATTGAGAATTAATGTCCAGCCAACTCAAGACCCTTCATAAAAAAGGGGTTTTATTGAAAACAGGATGGCAATCATTTCCCAGATACGCTGCATACAGGCCTTTAAGATGAGAAACAACGTACATAGCAGGAAAACAGCAACCCGCAGCTGTGCACCGAGCGAGATGCATAAAGCATGGGGGCTTATTATTTTACAGCCTCCACCCCCACAAGCACTCCCTTCTTAGGAAAAAAAAGAAATAATACGACATGAAGTTTCTGGTCAGCACATGATAATTCCCTGGGGTTCATTTATGTACAAAACATACAGCTCCGCCAACAGCTCAACAATCCTCAATGGGAAAACCTTTCCCCATGCCTCTTTTTCTATAATATTCTATCATATTTTTCTAATATGCTCTGCAGCACAAAGTAAGAAGGGGGACAGTATATTCTCCCAGTGTTGCTTCCATGCACACCTTGTCTCTTTTGCTTTCCAGTGATCTGCACACACGGAGTATACTGGCAATGCCAACAAGGGCAGCCCATGAGCAGGACTCAGCTGGGACTCAGCTCCTCCTCCACTTTTTGGCATTAGGACACAAAATACTGTTGGTTTGGTTTTGCTTCCTTTTCTTCAGGAGCAATAACAAGGCATAAGAGGAAAGGTGGAGCAAGCTGGGTTGGTTCCATTTGGAAAGAAGGCGAGGAAGCATCTACTGCAGGATGATAGCATAGATGCAGCCAGACTCCTCTGGGAAATGGACAGACAAAATACAAAGAGGGAAATTCAAGTTAGTAACAGTGGGGAAAAGATACAAAGGTGGTTAAACACCATAACTGGGACCCAGACAGGTCAGGAAGCCTCCAACTCTGGAGATCCTCAAAACTCAACAGCACGCAGCTTGGAGATCCTTGATGTGACCTCAAGACAGGAGTCTCCTGCAGTCTTAATTACTACGAGTCTATTATGAGACTGGAGGATGAGTAGAATTTTAACAGAAATGCCTTCCTGTTCTGTTACACCGAGCTTTACCTTAGAAAACTCAGCACTCTCCAGGGACATTCTTGGCAAATTAGTGCACTTCCATCACTATCACTTGTCATTTTTGAGATACCACCACTTCTGGACATCACCACCACAGGGTAGCTGAGGCGTGTTCCCAACACTCCTGGGTCCCTTCTAAGCCCTAACACCAGGAAATGGAGGAAACCTTCAGCAAAAGCCTTCCTATGTTTGCACAGTCCAAACAGATGCCCTTTGATTTGACTGCAGCAAGGCTTTTGACGTGCTCTTCCACGTTATTCTTGCATCTCAGTTGGGATGGCCCAACGTGGTGAGCAACAAGCTGGATGAGCTACTGGGTTGGTGGTCAGGATCTGAGGGCCATGGCTTGGAGTTTGTACCCCAAATGGGAGCTGGTAACAAGTGGAGAACCCCAGCAGGGTCCATCCTGCCTCAGGAGTGCAGAATGGGTTGGATTCCATCACCTGGTTCTAAACTCTAAGTTGCTTAGCTTCTCCATCAGTGACTCAGAGGAGGCAACAGAGAACATTCCCACCGACTCTGCAATCGACACCAAATTGAGGAGCACCAGTCAACACAGCGAGGAGTGGGACTGCAAACAGAAGGGGTCTCAGTGTGAGATGGGAGCCTGATAAATGCCAAGGTCCACAGCTGGGAGGAAGAAGCCCTCACCAGGCACCAGTGGGGCTGGGGAGCAGCTCTGGGGATGAGCAGCAAGAGTTGGCAGGTGGAGCTGAGCAACCTGCTCCAACCTCACTGTGAGCAGAGGGTGGACGGGTCCTCCTGATTGCCCCCCTACCCTGTATAGGAATCCATCCTCCACGACCCCACAGAATGCTGAGCGGATGCAATGCACTTCCCACGGCTGGGACTAACAGTCAGCATCTTTCTTTAGCCACTGTAACTGCAAAGGGATTGAAAATGAACTGAAAACTCAGTGTAATCTATCAGTACATTTTCATCAAACGAAGGCAGAGCTCTGCAAAGCCTTGGGAAAGCAGGGCTGCTGTAACCTCAGGTGACAAGCAGTCTGCATCCGGGCTATTGTAGTAAACGTATGGGGTTTTTTTTTCCCCTCCTCCTAACATGTCTGTTTTCCAAGCTGAATATTTTAAGAATCAAGGCTGCCTGTGATCATATCTAGCCGGCTTAGAATGAACACTGATTTCTTTGCTGCTTCTTTGATCGAAGCCAAGTGGTTTTCTCATGGGTAATAAGGTCACAGGGTTAAAAGAGCAATATGACAATTACAAAAGTTAAATCTATTGCCACTACAGACAGACACACTACCCAGGGTCCATTAGCACGTAGTACAGAATGGTTATCACAGGTCACTGACACCAGTTCACTCTAATGGCTTTTCCTGTGTCCTTATCAATGCGGTGCACAAAGTGTCTCACCCTCAGCCTTTCCCTATGATCTCAGTGCTGTGTTTATAGCTATCTAACTCCACCAGGCACCAGTGGGTCAGCCAAGTCAGCAGACAGTGAGATACGCCAGGACAGAGCGATGGGACAATCTGCAAAGTGTCTGAGATGAACAAGGAGTTACCAGAGACTTCAAGAAGGAAATTTTTTCCATTCCCTCCCCTCCCGCCCCCCCATCCCAGAAAATAAAGGAGTTTAAACTGTTTAAGTTCCCAAGGACACAGAGGGAAAAACTTTACAACCCTGATCTCCAAAATAGAAGTAAAGCCACAGACTTTCCGTGGTACGGTTCGTATTTCAGTATCAAATAAAAGAAACAACTCTAGAGTTACAGAGAGGAAAAAAAAAAGAAAAAGAGAGGGTTGGGGAGTGCTTATTATTTGAGTCGTGGTTCCTATAAGGGACTTTCTCACCCCTTAAAGAAGAACTTGAGCTGTTTTGCACCCTTAGCTAAAGGACAAACGTTTCGGTGCCCGAGAGAGGCTGCATTGGGGCAGAGGTATGGGAAGGTTCTGGGGTCAGAACGCAGCAACCCACCGCAGCCAGAAGCAAACACGAGCCCTGGCTTCTCCTCCCAATGCTCTGCATGGTGAAGAGAACACAGAACATCATCCCCATCCCTAAAACAGGCAAGCCAGAACTTACCAAGAGAGAGCAGCCGAAGCACGCTGCGTGTATTTGACTACAGGAACCCCACAGACCTTTTATACTGAGTATTTTAAATACATTTGTTTTGGTTTTTTCTCAATTTGCTTTACGTTTTCTTACCTCTCCTAATGCATTTCATGCATCAAAGCAGCTTAGGGTCAGAGGGGCTCTGGGTAGAAGCAATATAGCTGATAAAAACGTCAGTGGTGAGATATGACAAATTTATAGTAAATACCTGTCAGCTGCTATTTATCTAAATTATCCAGCTCTGGGATTCTCCACAAATGTCTCCATCAGCTGCGAGGCAGCTCCACTTTTACACCCGTATTTACATCAGAATCTGCTCCTTTTTTTTTCTCTTGTTGTCGGTGGGGGTTTTTTTTGGACACTTGTTCTTTACCCTAAAATGACCCCTTTGTAGCTCGGATCAAAGAGCTGGGAGCGTCAATACCAGTGTCTTCACCAACATGTGAAGAACCTCAAAGTAATTGGTTACCAATTAGCATAAACCTTTACAAGAGAAAAACACCTCACTGAGACGAACCCTGAGCGCTACCAGGCAGCAGCAGGGGCTGAAGCAGGAGCTCCAGCGACCTGAATCACTTTCATCTGCCCCACAGACAACTGCTTGGGAGCGCCCTGCCTGCAAATTATCCTCCCTTTCTCACCTTTCTTTCTTTCTGTTTTAATTCCTTTCTGCTCTCCGTTCGCTCTTTGCTTTCTGACTCGCTACAGCTTATGGGAAACATGAAACAAAAACTGCTTTTCATTTCATGTTATGTAAAGCAAAGCAATTCCATGTCTTGGCCTTGAAATACAAGGCTCCCAACAGCTGTTCAGATGCTCCAGCAGATAAACCATCTGGCCCAAACCTCACCTTTCCTAATTTATTTTGGATATCGATCAAAGCAACCTGAGCATTACATAGACTTTCGTCAAAGACAACATAAAAGATAAAAACGTCAATGGCAAAATCGCTGCACTGAAATCTCCTTGTTTCTTCTTTATATAATAACATCACCATTTTTCAACAAACTTCTCTATTAACTCAAAGAGAAGATGTACCTGATACAAAACAGCCCAGCAGTCTCTTCAGAGGAATGTCCTCAAATAGCTCATCGCTGCTCTACCCAAACCAAAGGGGTTTTTGACACTCAACCCCAGCCAAAAGCAGAGCCAACCTTGTCCACGGAGCCCACAGTGTGCACCCTGACCTTGCTGCCTCTCTCTGTTACTTCTTCATACAGCGTTCCTGGCTTCTGAAGGACCACCATACCCACGGTCTGATTTTTGGGCGGTCCTATGTGGAGCCAGGAGTTTGGCTCAATGATTCTTATAGGTCTCTTCCAACTTGGGACATTCTAGGATTCTATGATCCTTATGGGTCTCTTCCAAATTTGGGACATTCATAGAATCACAGAATGGCTCAGGTTGGAAGGGATCTTGAGGATTATACAAGCTCCAACCTCCCACCACATGCAGGGCCACCAACCTCCACGTTTCACAGCAGCCCAGGCTGCCCAGGGCCCCATCCAATGACCCTGAACACCTCCAGGGATGGACGGGGCATCACAGCCTCTCTGGGCAGCTGTTCCAGCACCTCACCGCTCTCCTTGTAAAGAACTTAGGACATTCTAAGGTCCCATGACCTCTATGGGTCTCTTTCAACTCAGGATATTCCATGATTCCATGCCCCCTATGGGTCTCTTTCACATTCTATGATCCCATGATCCTTATGGGTTTCTTTCAATTTGGGACATTCTATGATTCCATAATCCTTATGGGTCTCTTCTAACTCAGAACACTCAATGTTCTAACAGTCCCAGTCTTCTCCAAGTGCTTTTGCCTGTTTTTTTTCTTTTTCTCTTCCTAATAAAAGGATGTTGTGCATTTCTCAATACTACCAGGATGCCCACTGAAATACAAAGTTGCTGAACGGCCAGCGACTCAGACCAATGCAAAACTTCAGCTGTAAAGCCTTATATAAAGCAATTCAATGCACATTTGTCACCTAAGGAAACCACAGTGTGGGTAAGAACCTGTCGTTTAGGGACAAAACTCCAAAGTCTTACACGACAGTCAAGAAACCTAAGGGCTAACAGCAATCACTGCGCACAGCTGAACGAAGCAACAAAAGCTTATCCAGCAAACACAAAGGACACAACGCGCTCCTGCAACGTTTTGTTCCATCACTCCAAGGATTCAAAGCCTCCCCTACGCCCATGTGTTCCTCGGGACAACGTCTCCAGGGCCATTTCCCACACGACACGGGATCGCCGATGAATGGCCCCATAAAGCATCCCACCGGAGCCCGTCCTGCCGCGCCAAGGCCCAGCTCTCCATTAACCACCGCCTGACCCTTGTTCACTTTCTTTCCCCCTCCTCTGCCCTTCCTGAGAAAGTTCAGCGCTTCCTGGAAAAGTCTCGCTGCCGTTTGATATTGTACTTCGCCTTGGTTGCTGAAGGAAGGATTTACAGGTGCCTGGCCCCGTCTGTAAGACCATGACCGAAGGCTGACCTCGCCTTACAATATGTGAACTTCTGCCCTGCTGATAAGGCTGGCAGATATGAGTAGGATTTTTCAAATAATCCTTTGGGAATTTATAAGCAGCGCAGCCATAAAACCGAGGTGACTGGAAGGTCGATTTCACTAAAAATAATAAATATCTCAATGTTTATTCAACGTGGGCCTTTTTAACTGCAGGCCAAGCATTTAGATAACGCTATTGTAAATGACAAATATTAGGATTTTTTGGTAACTATTACATTATGATCCTTCCGTCTGACACTGATGTGGTCGTTTCCCTCGACGCGCGCTGGATCTTTGGCATTGTTCAGCTCAAGTTGGGCCTAGAAAGCCAGCTCAGGCTTTGAGCACAGGTCAGAAAAAGGGCAATTTGCTTTTCAGAAGGCTTTTCTAGGGGGCCTCACCTCGTTTTACTCCTATCTCACCAGCACACCTTTTCTCTCTGCTCATTACCACGGCTTTTGGCTGAAATAGGAGAGGGAGGAGGAGAAGGACCGAAGGATCTCAGTGCAGGAGGACAGGACCCAACCCAGAGGGTGGTGAGGCACTGGAACAGGTTGCCCAAGGAGGCTGTGGATGCCCCATCCCTGCAGGCATTCAAGGTTAGGCTGGATGTGGCTCTGGGCAGCCTTTTCTGCTGGTTGGTGAACCCTGCATGTAGCAGCGGGTTGAAACTGGATGGTTATTGTGATCATTTTCAACCCAGGCCAGTCTATGATTCCATGATCTGCTGCAGAGCATTGGCCACAACGCCTGGCTTTCCTTCATACGCTTTGGAGAGCTGCACAACCAATCACCTTCCAAGGCAATAAGCAAAGGAACAAGATGGAGAAACAACAAAATTTCAGTGGCACCCTGAGCCCCAAGCCTACAACACTGCATAAACGTGAACCTTCTCAATGCACAAAACTGCTACGTCCAACCATGAGAGTTCCTCATCCTTCCCATAAGAGCACTATGCATAATTACGCAGGCATATAGCCCTGCATTAACAACAACCAAAAAACCCAACCTGTAAGCTACACAAATGGGATTCCTAAGGCTGTTTTCATTATACATAGACTTCACTGAAGTTTCTCCAAATAAAGTGACACTTTGAAAGGCACAAAGCATTTCAGCCCAGTTGTAATCTTCAATTAGCACACTCCCTGCACCGGGCTTCCAGTGCCGGCTCTGAGTGGGAGCCTTTGTCCAAGATAAACAGAGTAACACATTTTGGGTAGGTTAACTTATTCATTCCGCTACAGAATCACGGCCATGGAGCCAAATTACATAATTATTAACAGATGAAGGCACAAAAAAAAAAGATTTTACATAAATGTTTTTTATGACAATTCTTTTCCTTTTGCAAATTCGTTTGTATGCCTTGCTGGAGAGCCTGTCCTTCAGAAGTGCCTCTAAAAACAATGCTCTCTCAAGCCTGGCTCCGCTGAGGAAGGGGAGGAAAGCTGCTAACAGAGCTGTGCTTTCATGTGCTGCCTGGCTTCCCATTGCCCAGCTGCAGGAGAGAGCCTCGGAGAGCTCAGCAGAAGACATTACCAGCATTAAGGAACAGATGCATTAAGGAACACAGGTTTGGGGGTCGGGAGATTTGTATGCTGCATGGCTCATACACTGCCAAAGGTGTGCTGAAAATTAAAAGCCAAGGTGCAAGCTACAAAGGTCACCTTATCACAGAATGGCTTGGCCAGCAACCAAATGCAAGCACAGAGCACCTCCAGTCCAGACACATTTTCCAGTGCTTGTAAAGGAGAAAAAACCCAACTGTTGGGAAACTGGACGTGGCACAGTGACACTTGGGGTTTGGTTGGACAGCAGCAAGCATAACTCTAGCAAAACTTCTCCAAAGGGCTACAGATAAGATCTCTAAAACCATTTCTCCCCTCAACCTCTCAGTTTGCAATGAATAATGAAGTTACTGAGGTCAGAGGAGGGTTCTTTCAGGATGAATCTGCACCAAAGGTATAAGCACTGGGCCTGCAAACCCAAGGACTGCAGCAGTGGGAGAAAATACCCCCTTATGTTTCAGCAGGCTGCCAGCAGCAGGGCTCACTCACCAGCACGGTGTAGATGTGCAGGCAGCGGTACACGGGTGAGAAGTCCACCAGCTCCTGGGCCCCGGGCACCTGGAAGAGAGCAGGAGGTCAGCACGAGGTGCAGGTCCACCCACCCCAATGAGAATCAGTTGCAGCTCAAAGGTCTGCAAGGCCGAGAGATGCACTGAGATTTCAGGGCTGCAGCAATAGCAGCGATTCTTGACACCTGTCTACATATGTGCACATACAATCCTACAAGTTTCTCAGAGCAGAAAACCATCACTGAATATCATTTTTGTTCCATTTGAGCTTCCCTCTGAAATCACATTCATTTTGCATCCTTTTGTTAACCCGCTCAGCAGAGATTTAATTTTGATCGTAAGCTTCAATGTAAGTTTAGGCACCCTTGGCACCCATGCAACATAACAACAGCCTTTCTCTGTATTTTTAGTTTGATTTCTTTAAAAACATAAATTCTTCTTTTGAGGTAATAAGACACACAGACTCCAGCACCTTTCAACAGCAGTAGTGAGCCTCTGGTAGGGACAAGGAAGCACAGTTTGGAAGGGTGGGACAGAAGGAGAGAGGGTAAGAGGAAGATCAGAGAGGAAATTTGCATAGAAGAAGCTTCTGTCCTTTGGATATGTTGAAGCCAACACAGCATTAAGCTTTTTGGCCAAGGCATAAAGCTAAAGCAACCCTCCTTCTCCCCCAAAATCCAGAGAGGAAGGGAGTGTTCTGTTGACATGCGGAGGAAAAAAAAAAGGGGAAAGATGAAAGGGACCAATGGACAGGCCTGGGAAACATGTTTATTTTTAATTATGCTTAAGAGGCATTTTGCTAAAAAGGAGGTAGGACGGAGCAGGGAGAAGGCTGTGGCTGGATGAGGGCATGCCAATCTCCACCAGCGCTGCCCAAAGCACCTGGGGTGAGCAGCAAAGGCTTTGGGTAGAGGAGTGCAGAACGGGCTTGGAAAGGGAAACGTGGGGATTTCTTTAGAGCACTTCAGGCTGAGGAATCCTAGAGTGCAAAACCTCCAGAGATGGCGACAAGAAGGCAGAGGGATGCCAGGACACACCGGGCCCAATCATCCCCAGTGACCACCACCAGCATTGGGAGCTGCATGGGATGGATCTGAGAGCTCCCTGTGCTCTCCTAAGCGAGGGGAGATCTGTCATCCCCTCCCACCACCATCACAGCAGGAGATTTATGTTTTCCTATCAAGTTGAATTCAGGATCAGAAGGTTTTGCTCCTCTCGGATTTGGGGCATTAACTGAACGCGGCCCGCAGGGAAATATTTCTGATAAAGATTCATGAAATCGGGTTATTGCCAAAAATGGAGCTCACTCCTCCAGAGAAATTCTTTCAAACCAGACTGCAGCATTTTCACAGCCTCTGATCTTCTGTAAAAGCTTTTAAGCCCACACACATGCTCACCAAGAATACGCTGGACGTTCCTGCAGACTTAATATCTGACACATCAATACTTTTAATATTGCTAATCCACTTAGAAGGCTCCCAGACACGGCTGCATGCAAAACCTGGAATGCACTCGTGAGAAAACGAGCACCCAAACCTTGCTCTGAGATCCTACCTACGAAGTTTGAAGGAGCACCTTGTCCACATCCAGCCCCACAGCAGCACTGTGCCACTGGAACCCATTTCAGCCTCTGCAAGCATCCCCATTCATTGCAGGCAGTGAGACCAGATGGCCTTTAAGGTCCCTCCCAACTCAAACCGTTCTATGAATCCATGACCAGTGTAGATCTCAGGCAGTTTCAGCACATTGGGCAGTAAGAGCTGCTTTCTAAGGCAAAGAGAAGGCACATTCATGGTTTTCCAAACAGGAATCCACTTTCCCCGATGGAATCTCATGCAACTTTCCCCATACCCCAACACAAGGGAAACATGGGCATCCTTCAGGCTGAGCACTTCCCCTTTAGCACCTATTTGAGTTTCTTCCCCAGCGTTCAGAAACAGAAATAAACCTCAACAGAACCAATTACTCCTCCGACATCTCCACATCTGCCTAATCTTTCCCCCCCCCCCCCCCTTTTAGTTTGTAGAACAATGAGTTGATTCATTTTGTCCAGGGTTCTCCTGTTCCACAGACCTCGTTCCCAAACCCCGCGTTCGGCACGCTCACGGTACAGAGCTGTCAGCCTCTGCAAACAGCCCAACCCCTGCCTTCTGCAGGAGCACTTTCAGTTGGGTTCAATGCTGACTGTAGAAAATTTAACCCATTAGAGCCATGTTTTCAGTGTAAATGTTCATCTGCAGCTGACACGGTCACAACCATGTGCCAGAGATGGCTGAGTGGATGCCCCATCCCTAGAAATACAGCTGGAAACAGCTCTGAGCAACTGATAGAGTTGTAGCTGTTCCTGTTCACTGCAGGGGAGCTGGACCAGATGGCCTCTAAGGGTCCTTTTCAACACCAATTGATTCTATGATGATTCTATGATGCCTCTGATGAGAGATGCTCCGTTCTGGTTCTATACACATTTGCAATACAATGGCTTTAATCTCTCTGATCCTTGCTGCTTTCTGATGTAATGACATGACACAAGCATAGATACATTTGCTCCTATTTCATTAGGAAAGAAAAATCCACTTTGAAACACCAGGATTCGTGAGCCAGAAACACAGGTTATTGATCTGTCACTTTGACCCATTAACCCAAGTACATGGGCTCACTGGTGCAGATCACAGAATCATAGAATGCCTTGGGTTGGAAGGGACCTCAAGGATCATCAAGCCCAATCCACCTCGCTGCCACATGCAGGGCCACCAACCTCCACATTTCATACAAGACCAGGCTGCCCAGGGCCCCAAACAACCTGGCCTTGAACACCTCCAGGAATGGACGGGGCATCACAGCCTCTCTGGGCAGCTGTTCCAGCACCTCACCACTCTCATAGAAAACAACCTCCCCCTGATATCCAACCTCAATCTTCCCTCCCTCAACTTCAATCCATTTCCCCTTGTCCTGCTGTTATCTACCCTTTCACAGAGTTGACTCCCCTCCTGTTTGTAGGCTCCCTTTAGGTACTGCAGGCTGCAATGAGGTCACCCCGCAGCCTTTTCTTCTCCATGCTGAACAAGCCCAGCTCCCTCAGCCTGTCTTTGTAGTGGAGGTGCTCCAGCCCTCTGAACATCTTTGCAATGAACGCATGCACACACAGTACTGCAGCCACAAATCCAGCCTATGACATTTAGCACCATGGCTCTCTTCACATGGTATAGACACTGGAGAAGACCTTTAAGCTCACCAAGCCCAACCCACCCCATCGTGCCCTCTGACCACGTCCCTCAGCGCCACATCTCCACAGTTCTGGAACTTCTCCAGGGATGGTGACCCCACCACTCCCTGGGCAGCAGTGCCAGTGCCTGACCAACATTCAGAATGTGTTTACTTTACAAAATAAGCCCCTACTGCTGAAAGAAGCATTGGTTTTGTGTACCTTCAACAATTCTCATCTTATCTCTCTGGGTACCAGCAGCTCTTGGAGGACGCTCAGAGCATTGCAGTACTGGAAGCTGCCACATCGTCCTGCAGACTGATCTCATTCTGGCTGACATTGGAGACAGCAGGCAGACAGCTTTGTCTGGGAACAGAAAGTTTTCTCTCCATGTCCAAGATGGTTTTTTTGTTGTTGTTTTTTTTGTGTGTGTGGAATTACTAGTGAGAGCAAGCAGAAAGTGGAGGCTGATGGCACCCAACGCAGCCATTTATCAGGAAAAGCTGAGAGAGAATTGAGGGGTCCCAATTCTAGTTCCCTAAACTGTCATCAATCTCTCACCTTCACCTAGAGAATTACAACACTCCTACAGTCAGGTCAACCTGAAAGAATGCCAGGAGTATGATGAGTTTTGGCTACACCTCACATCTGCTGATGTCCTCGGTGCCAAACTTCCTTTCCAAACAGAGAACCGTCTGGAATTTGTAGATTTGTTCTTCAGTGAGAGATGAGGGGCTGTTACTCTTTCCTTACAACCTTCCCTCTCCCACAGAGGAGAACCAGGAGGTCCATTCCCACCCAACCACGTCACAAACGCCTGGCCAGACTTCTGGGGAACAAGAAGAAATGAGGGAGAATGCAGGCGAGCTTTGACGTGATGGATTCAACGGGATGGCAAAAGAAAAGTCACTGGAAACGAGAAGAATCTGGATGAGCTTTGTAGTAAAAAGCATCCAGAACACTACAAAGGGAGCAGCTGGCACACACAGAGCAGGCCATGGAGCTGCTCAGTATGAAACACTGATCCTCCTCCTACCACTTGACATTCATAAAAACTGAACTCAAGTCATCTCCCAGCTCGCTTTACAGCTGTGCCCACACTCTTGCTCTCATTACAGTGGGAGCTTCCACCACAGTGAAGCATCTGTCTGGACTATGATGTCTCCAGAGTGCAGAACTCTAATGGAGTGGGGAACCACGCCTCACAATGGTCTTCTTGAATGCAGCTGGCACTGCTCCCCATTGCTGCCCAGAAGAGAAAATGATCTACATAAAAAATAAATGCAACAGTAGAAGCAAAACTCTTCTGGTCCTCTGTTCCTTTCAAAGCTTCTCTTGTTAATTCTGTTCCTGGATGAAGGGGGGGAGGAACTCTGAGATCTCTGGAGCAGTTCATCCAGCCTCGATGGAAAACTCTGTATCGCAGCCTGCTGCAGGGCTCAATTATTTCCCAGAGATTAAAAGGATTGTATTTAACCCACTTTTTGCAGATTCAGCCAGGGAGGGGATCAGAAGGTCTCTCCTGCCAAGCACTTCACAAGAACCACCTCTGAATATCATTCTGTTTTCAGCTCTGAGTAGGACTGGGGGCAGGAACCCTTCATTCCTCCCTCCCAGATTCACCCACCACTGGCTGTCCTCCAACCAGAAGTCTCAAGCTCTGCCCTAGCAGTACTTTGCCTTTTGTCACTACACAGAGGAGATAACTGGAAGGAGCAGAGATCAAGCTAGCAGCTGAAAAGGTGGAAATAAGCATCAGCCATGGAAAACAACATTCATGTTGCCCTGTCACTGCCAGAAACCTCACCAAAGAGTTTAGCATTGACAGTGTATACCTGTACCAGTCTGAGATAGGATTAAGTGAATTACTGACCCACCCAGCAGCAGAGCCCTCCCTGCTTCTCACTGTGCTTTTATTGAGTAGGCTGAGAGGGAACACAGCTGTGACACCAAACCCAAACTGACAAAAGAGACATTCCATACATCGTGCTCAGCAATGAAATATTGGGGAAATTTGTGGATCGTTTTGTTTTGCTTCCCCAGAAAATGTCCACTGCTTGGAGACTGGCTGGGCATCCATCTGATGGCAGGACGTGGGCAATGACTGAGTCTGCACCAACAGCAGGGTTTCTTTTCTCCCTTTGCTTATTAAGCCACTTATACAATCAGCCCATGAGTTCTCTCACTTTTGTCCCTTAGATCACATCCAACCTACTGGAGGTGAGAAGGGGGAGTGGGTGAGCAGCTGGGGGGGTCCTCAGCTGCTGGCTGAAGTCACTCTCAGTTGTAACACAAATACTGATACCTTGGGTTTAACAACTCTATTACCAGATGATAGGATCATACAATGGCCAGAATAGAAAGGATTGGAAGGGACCTCAAGGATTGTGAAGCTCCAATCCCCTGCCACAGGCAGGGCCACCAACCTCCACATTTCATACAAGACCAGGCTGCCCAGGGCCCAAAACAACCTGCCCTTCAACACCTCGGGGCATCACAGCCTCTCTGGGCAACTGTTCCAGCACCTCACCACTCTCTCTGTCAAGAATTTCCCCCTCACATCCAACCTCAATCTTTCCTCCCTCAACTTAAAACCATCTCCCCTTGTACTGCTGTTATCTACCCTTTCACAGAGTTGACTCCCCTCCTGTCTGTAGGCTCCCTTTAGGTACTGCAGGCTGAAATGAGGTCACCCCGCAGCCTTTTCTTCTCCAGGCTGAACAAACCAGCTCCCTCAGCCTGTCTTTGTAGGGAGATGCTCCAGCCCTCTGCCCATCTTTGTGGCTCTCCTCTAACCCTCTCCAGCAGCTCCCTGTCCTTCTTGTATTGGGGGCCCTAGACCGCCATCCATGTGCACTCAAAAAGGAAAAATAAATGGGAGGAGAAGATGGGAGGGTTGAAGATGATGAAAGTGGAGGGGAGAGAAGACAATGATGGAGGGGGAGAAGCAGCAGAAGAAAAGACAAAGAAAAAAAGAGAAAAACGTAAGAAAACAAACAAACAAACAAAACGAAACAGAAGAAAACTAAAAAAGAAAAAAGAAAAAAAAAAAAGCAGAAGAAAACAAAATAAATAAATAAGAAAATCAACAACCGAAGAAAAACCCATTAAATAAAACAAAATAGCTCTCTTTCCAGAGAAAAGAAAGCCCGGAGGGCAAGGAGTTTGGGGAAGCGCCGCAGCGGGACCCGCCCGCCCCGTTTCATCACCACGGACAGCGGCCGCTGCCGGGCAGCTGCGGGTGGAGCTCAGAGCGCCGGCAACGGGGAGGCGATCCAAAGTGGGGAGGTGATCCTAAATGGGGAGGTGATCCTAAATGGGGAGATGATCCTAAATGGGGAGGTGATCCTAAACGGGGAGCTGATCCTAAATGGGGAGATGATCCTAAATGGGGAGGCGATCCTAACTGAGGAGGTGATCCTAAATGGGGAGGTGATCCTAAATGGGGAGATGATCCTAAATGGGGAGGTGATCCAAAGTGGGGAGGTGATCCTAAATGGGGAGGCGATCCAAAGTGGGGAGGTGATCCTAAATGGGGAGGTGATCCTAAATGGGGAGGCGATCCTAAATGGGGAGATGATCCTAAATGGGGAGGTGATCCTAAATGGGGAGATGATCCTAAATGGGGAGGTGATCCTAACTGGGGAGGTGATCCTAAATGGGGAAGTGATCCTAAATGGGGAGGTGATCCTAAATGGGGAGGTGATCCTAACTGGGAAGGTGATCCTAACTGGGGAGATGCTCCAAACTGGGGAGATGATCCACAATTGGGGAGATGCTCCTCAGCTGAGGGTTACTGCACTGTGCTGCACGAATTGCAGTATTTATCTCCCCTCCTTGGTGTTTACACCATCCAGTGGAACAGGAGGGATCTGAGCTGCACTACAGGCTTCGTTCCCTGTTAGGAAGCAGTGATCTGGGATGGAGAGGAAAGAACCCAACAGAACAAACTTGGGAAAGGCAGCCCTGGGCATGGAACTGTGGCACAGATGAGGGAAAGGACCCTCGACAAGTTGAGCCGTAGGCACGGAACCTCATGAGGTTCTACGAAGTGGAGCACAAGGTCTGCACCTGGGCTGCTGCAAGCTCTGCTATCAGCACAAGCTGGGGATCGTGAGGATGGAGCACAGCCCTGCCAAAAAGGACCTGGGGGTACTGGTGGGTAGGAAGCTGGACGTGAGCCAGCAATGTGCCCCCACAGCCCAGACAGTCAACATCATCCTGGGCTGCATCCAAAGCAGCGCAGCCAGCAGAGCAGAGAGCTGATCCTGCACCTCTACTTTGTGCTGGTAAGGCCTCACCTGGAGCAATGCATGCAGATGCGGAATCCTCAGCACGGGAGGGATTGCAGTGTGACCAGAGGAAGGCAACAAAAATGATCCCAGGGATGAAACACCTCTCCTACCAGGACAGGCTGTGCAGCCTGGAGAAGAGAGGGCTCCAGAGAGACCTGAGAGCAGCCTTCAGTATCTAAACGGGCTGTGAGAAGGAAGGGGACAGACTCTGTAGCAGGGTCTGTTATGACAGGACATGGGGAAACCATTTCAAAGGTTAAAAGAGGGGAGATTCAGACTGGATATAAGGGGAAAGTTTTTTGCACTAAGGACAGTAAGGCATTGGCACAGGTGACCCAGAGAGGTGGTGTCACTTGGAGACACCCAAGGTCAGGCTGAATGGGGCTAGGAGCACCAGGTGGAGCTGTGGATGTCCCTGATCGATGCAGGGAGTGGGACCAGATGCCTTTTAAAGGCCCTTCCAACCCAAACCAGTTCTACTACGAGAAATCACTGTTAAAGAAAGGGCCAGCAACAGAAACACACCAGGAACTACAATTGCATCCTCAAAAATTCTGTCCTAATGAAACTCTTCTCAGCATAAAGCATGCATCTGCCACAAGACTCACTGCACAGAAAAAGCTCAATATCAATATCCTGCGTGCTGTGCGGTGATTTCTCTGCTTTGAAAGGCCACAGAGCTGCAGGACTGAAGGCAGGAGCTGCTCTGCTCTCCTACCACACTAAGCATCTCTGCTGAGCCTGCTAGCAAGGACAGAAGTGCAAAATGACCCAACTCAGAAAGGCTCCACCATCTGCTCAGCATCTTTATGGCGTGCTGCACAGGGGCAGGAAACACTGAGTGAGGTGTGAGCACCGAGACACAGCTTATCACCCCAATGCCCTGAGTTTGATGGCATCCAGTTACCTCTTCATCCTCCTCCTCATCTTCAACATCCAGGATACCCGAATCCTGCTCAGACATGGGGCTAGTGTTCTTTACCTCCAAATCTGAGCCTGCGCAGCCTTCTTTCTTGGACTTCTTCCCCCCGCTTATCCTGGGGTGCTGCGATACAATATTGTCCAGGTTTCTTTGCTGCTGTGCCTAGAAAAAAAGCAGATTTCAAGCTTTACGACAGCATCCTCGGACGTATTTTTTTGGCCAAAAGATGCAATCAGTCATGAAATACGACAAATGAGACAAAATAAAACACACACACTTAATGGAACTTTGAAATGTTATGTTTTTCCAAACCCAGATATTCCAAAGAAACAGAAGATTCATTTCAAAACCATTCCAGGGATTATGCAACAATACAAACAATATTCTGACTCTTCACAAATCAAAATGCCAAACCCATCGTCCTGCCATATTGATCTATTTACAGCACAGACGCAGAAATATTAGCCCATAGGCCATGTGGTGACTGTCACAGGCTAAATTAAAGGACCTACTTAACCGTTGGATTTGTTCCTCTTTTCAACCCGTGTCAGCACAAAACATTCCACATCTGGACCCCAGAGGTTCCTGAAAGCATTTTTGTGGTACCCCAGGAGATCTTAATTGCGGTGCTGCTGATTTACAGAACGATCTGTGCAAGGTATTCAACCAGGATGCTCGGCCTGGGAGAAGGCCACGGCTCGTGGAGCAAAGCATGTGGCCCCAGCGCAGCTCCCTCAGCCCTGGGCTCCCTTTGTAGCAGAGAGCAAGTTGCTGCCAAGCTTTCTTGGATTCTAAGAGCAAAAATCAATTAGCCCCAATTGCCCAAGAGCAGAAAATGAGCTTTGAGCTGGAGCACAAGGAGGAGCAATGGCTGTGCTGGAGACCTCCAAGGTCAGGCTGGACACCACGGAGAGCACAAACCTTCAAAACGATTTCCTTGTCAACGCTTACCAAGGATTCACATCCCACCAAAAGAATTTCCGAGTGAGTTTTAATTCCACAGCCTCTCTCAGCTCAGCTCCCTTTCGAATCCCTCCCTGGGAACAAACACCCCACAGACAGATCACTGGCGCAGATCTGAAGGATACTAAAACCGAGCGCGGCGCCGATCTCTGCATCCCTACAAAACCCACCGGGCTGCAAGGCAAAGCCCACCCTGCATACATCTGCACACCAACCAGCTTCACCACAGCTGCCAAACGGGGCAACGATTGCAAAACTGAACGTATAAACGACACGGGCCGTGGCTGCAGCAGGGTTGGAGCGACGGAGCGGAGCGCCGTGCAACAGCCCAATCTTGACCTCTAGTGGTTGGAACGATGTAGGATCTCTGCAAGTGCTGTTGTTAGGAGAGCAGTAAGGGCTAAGCAAGGGGACTAACAAATGGGCTCCTTTGGAAGATCTCTTCAGGGAGGAATCTCAACTGTAGGGATTTTTTGCAACAGAGCCAAAAAGGCCAAGGTCTGTGTTAGCGCTGCCCAAGACAAATTTTGCTAGCAACGTCAATACTTGAAGCAATTGGGGAAAAGTGGCCTTTTTTGCATTAGAAATCTCTAACTTCAGAGACGCTGCTCTATAGAAAGGCATTGCAACACCATATAAAGGGAATTAGGACTTCAAAAAGGGGAGTGAGCTCTTGGTCCTTCTGAAGCCCACACAACAAAGAGGTCCGAGCTCAGCTCTCCTCTCAGATACACCCACTAATGACATAAGTTACTCAACCAAAGTGTACTGAAGTTATAATGCTGGATCCACTGTAAATCACACCAAAAGCAAGCTCAGCGCGCTCATTAAATTCACTCAAATTTATGTAATTTTTTTTTTCCCGCCTCTAAAAAGAGAAGGAAAAAGAATGGGAAAATGCAAAGTTTTACATCAAACATTGAGCTTCATACAGATCATTAACAGGGTGTAGGCAGATCACAGGATGAGAAAGTGGTCATGGGAGAAGAACAAGCTGGACTAGCAAGCGGAAGGACGCAGTCCTTGGCTTCAACCTTCAATGCCCAAACCACGAGCACACAACACTCTGCATTTTAGGCTGAGCATGGAATTAAGTCTCCCCGGAGGACCCTGCAAATGTCCTTGGGAAGCACAGTGCCTTGCCACCCAATGGCTTTCCAAAGCCTTTCCAAATAACATGAGGTGTTACTACATGAACACAGGAACAGGAGCTGAATGTCCCTGTTCATTGTGGGGGTGGGACCAGGTGGCCTTTAAGGGTCCCTTCCAACTCAAACCGTTCTGCTCAAGGCCAGGTTGGATGGGGCACTGGGCAGCTTGGGCTGGTATTAAATGTGGAGGTTGGTGGCCCTGCTTGTGGTGGAGGGGTTGGAGCTTGGTGATCCTTGAGGTGCCTTCCAACCCAAACCATTCTGTGACTCTATGATTCTATGATTTAAGGTCCCTTCCGACCAAAGCCATCCCATGATTCCCTCAGCCATGCTCACAGGAGGTGCACACAGCAGCACATAACGCCTACGGATGAGTAGAATTCATATGAAGAATGAAAAGCAAGAAAGCTTGCCCTAGGAAAAGTCACTGCTCCAACTCAAGGAGTTCAACATCTCAAACAAAGGCCACGTTTTGCATTTTGCATCGTTCTGATTTTGTTCATGAACTGAAGCTCACAAAAACTGACAGCATTCCAAGTCCACAGCAGGGAAAACAAAAGTGTGCGTGCCACCTCCTGAGGCATGAAAGAACCCAGAGGGAATCCCAGTGTCCTCTGAACTTTCCAGCCCACCAAAAGCAATTTCAATTTGGGGAATTTGGAAAAGTCCTGTGTGAGAAGAGGTTTCCCAGCACTTTTAAGCCTGATCACTGAAATGCAATGGAACACCAACCAGGGAAACACCAAAGAACACCAACACAGCACAGTGGCTGTTCCTTCCATAGGGCACTGAGTGCGTCCCCCCATCCCACCCCACATCCCTCCAGCCCCAGCCCTGTAACCCAGGTGTGATGCTGGAGCTGCACAACCAGAAAGAACAGTAATTGCTTTTCCATTAACAGTAGGGCATTTCCCCCACCCCCACTCTTGGCAGGAAACAATATGGACTGAAGTGACCTACAAGTGAGAAATATCAAATTTTCTTTAACTTCAGGCCTGGGTGAAGTCACCGAGGTTTCAGTTTCACCTTGAGAAAAAGAGAGAGCTGGGGAGAGGCCCAGAGGAAGCAGCTAAAGAGAAATTTGGGCTTCACCGCAAGGAACTCACGCTCAGACCTTCTCTCTTTCCCTCCCAGACCCTCTCCCTCCCGGGCCGGGGTGCAGCAACACAACTATGCAATATATTTGACGTTGCCCATAAAGGATGAAAAACGACCTGCGGAGCAGGAACATTTGGATTTTAATGTTCTGTTTCACATAAAGGCATCTGCAGGGAGCCCAATGAGGAGGCACACTTGAGGAACCACATCAAAGCAGGGGCGACACTCCAGCGTGCCCCCTGAAAACACAGCAACCTGTGGCTATGGGGGAGGAGAAGAGCCCTCCAGGGACAAAAATAAAATAAAAAACCCCCTCTACCTTTTGGTGTGGTTTACATGAAAGCGAGTGCGTTTTCGTATCCTTTGGTAAAATTGCCTCTGTTATACAAGACTATCAATCTCTCCGCTCTCTGCTTAACGTGACAATAAAGTTTAGAAACCAAATGTGTGTTCGTAGCTAGCATTACATTTAACAATAATGCACGAAGCGTTTGCTTCACGTAGCTGGGGCTGCCTCCAAGCACAGCCACCCTCTGGCCCGTGCACAGCACTCAGCCAGCAGACACAACCCGAACACAAACCCTATTTCCAGGCTGATACAAAAGCAAACACAGCTTCCCCTCTCCAGCCCGTAGCTTCAGGTCATTCGATGCTGGTTGTCATATCCAGATCAGCACTGCCCGGAGCACAGCACAGGAGCTGCTGCTCAGGCTTTGTTGGCTGAATACCGAATCAATCCTTTTGGCTGCCATCCTTTCAGAAACAGAGGAGAGAAAGAATTGGGGGGAAAGCAGTGCTAGCCTTATTACGTTCCCCCAAGCTGTCCACAGAATCATAGAATCACCAAGGTTGGAAAAGACCTAAAAGATCACCCAGTCCAACCGTTCACCTATTCCCAATAGCTCCTACTAAACCATGTCCCTCAACACAACATCCAGCCTTTACTTTCACACTGCCCACATGCCCCTCTACTAAATGCCCAACTTTACATGACATGGCTTTGGGGGTTTGCCATTCAAGTCTGTCCCTCAAGAGTCCTAAATGTGAGGAGTTGTGGGTGCCCCATCCCTGGAGGTGTTTGAAGCCAGGTTGGATGGGGCCCTGCACAGCCAGCGCTGGTGGGGGCAAACAGCCCACGGCAGGGGATTGGAGCTCCATGACCTTTAAACCCAAGCCATTCTGTCATTCTGTGTAATACCGATCCCAATAGTTGCCATCCCTAAGCTGCAGCACCAAGTTCTGCAAAGCCACTGCAATTCAGGTAAGCCATCGAGAGCCCAGTCTAGGTGTGCTAAGGGAGAGAGAAATCAAATGCATTGGCTTAACCCACGGGGAGCAGAGCTATCCAAAGCTATCCAAAGGAACAAAGGGAACCCAGCCCCACAGCCATCCCACACGGCTGGGTTGGAGCAGCAAGGCAGCCATGGGCTCCCCCAGCTCTGCCTCCAGAAAGCCACACACCAAAAGGGAAAGTTGCTACACCTCCTACACGGCGAATGAGCTCCTTTAAAACTCAATTAGCTTTTTATAGGTTTTTTATGACTTTGTCTTGTTTTCTGCCTCGGTTTGCCAATGTTGACAGTGAGTCTTACCTCCCGTCACCTCCACCCACCAACGAACTGACAATATTTACTTCTTAGAAGAATCTAATTAGCTCTTTCCTGATGAGACGGTAGATAAGGCACAGCAAAAGAGGTTCTATTATTCAGACAAGGTTGCTGTGCTGCTGTGGTTGGCTTCGGTGGTTTTGATTACTTACTGAACGTTCGCTGCCGTGATTGTTTTATGGACCCCTCTAATGGGCTGAGACACAGAACTCTAAAATATCGTTTCACCATATCCCCAGGAATGGGATACATACTCCTTCAACAGCATTACAAAAAGCAGACTGGCTACAGGGGAAGAGAGGAGAAAGTTAATAAAAAATGACAGTGCGGCTGGCTCCCCGCCAGAGATCCATTTGAAAGTTATAAAATCCCCCTCAGATCAGATAAAAGCACGCATTATTATTGCAAGGTGTAAACTCAACACGCTGACACAGCTTCTGTTTTCAGTTTTAACTAAAACCCCGTCGCTTGTCGAGATGATAAGAGCTTCTGCCTATCTGCCTGCTTGGTGTTAAGCGGTGATCGCGGCAAACAATTTGTCAGAGGTCTGTCTGAAGAAGTTCACCGCCAGCACAGGAAATGAGCTCCAAAAAAGCAATGGATGCATAGACCTGATTTTCTTTTTAACTTGATATTCGGTCATTAAAAATATAACTTAGGAAATGCGGCATTCGGTGAGTTTCCTCCAACAAATGCCCTGCAGAGATTGCTTGATGATCCTTGAGGTCCCTTCCAACCCAAGCCAGAGATTCTACTTCAACTTGCCACCACTCCTCCTTTCCTACAAACAACTGCTCCACCTTAAGCCCCCATCCCCCAATGCTAAAAATCGAGCTCATCACAGCAACGTTCCCAAAATCACCTCTGCACAGATATATTCTGCCATCTAGAGTGCAACAAAGATTTCTGCCTTTGCTTTGACCCAACAATTTATGGATAGGACCCTGGAGGTGTTCAAGGCCAAGTTGGATGGGGCCCTGGGCAGCCTGGGCTGCTATGAAATGTGGAAGTTGGTGGCCCTGCGTGCAGCAGGGAGGTTGGAGATTCATGATCCTTGAGGTCCCTTCCAACCCAAGCATTCTATGATCCTGTGATTCTGTGAATGGCCTCAATGTGCCAGGAGAGAGTCAGGTTGGAAACACTGGATGATAGAAAACAACTCTTGCCAAAAGAGTGGTCAGGCATTGGGCACAGGCTGCCCAGGGAGTGGGGAAGTCACCATCCCTGGATGTGCTCAAGAAATATGGAGATGTGGCACTGAGGGCAAGATGGGATGGGTTGGACTTGGTGATCTTTGAGGTCTTTTCCAACCTTAATGGTTCTACGATCGCCATCCCCATACTCTTGCTTTTTCCCTATCCATAACACAAGGTCAGTGTTATTTATACCCTCAATGTTCATCATAAAGAGTAGCTCGGTTAATTCAGCACTTTATCAGAAAGCTATTAAACTTCTGCTGCTCTTTGGAGGAGCAATCAGAACACGGTGCTCTCCTTCCCGGGAGCTGTAAAGAGAAGTTTATCACATTAGCACTGATAAAAGGACTCAGGCAACCGAGTCCTCTGGGTCAGCTGCACAGTTGAAGTCAAAAAGTCATTTTTTAAGAAGTACTTTCTGAAGCAAGGTGTTGATTTGCACTTCTGTGCGTTCTGGCGTCGAGAACAAGATATCTGCGCGCAGGCATCAAAAGTAGCTCGGTTATGTGATTAAAAAGTGCATTTATCACATTTACACAGAGAGGAGAAGCTGAAAATTAGATAAGGGGCCTAAAAGCAAGAGAAGGAAGGCTGTCGTACGAGCATTCCACACACATCAAGGACTGCAGCCCCACACCTGAGCCTTCCTTCTATCCGTAATGCTGAACGCCACGTTTTGTTGTGGGTTTTTTCTCTGCCTTCTCATAAAAATCACAGAATATCCCAGGTTGGAAGGGACCCAATAAGGACCATCAAGTCCGACCCCCTGACCCCACAGAGGGCCACCCCAACCCCAAGCCCTATGGCTGAGAGCCATGTTCCAATGCTCCCTGGGCTGCGGCAGCTCGGGGCTGTGCTCACTGCCCTTGGGAGCTGCTCCATGCCCACCGCCCTATGGGGCAGAGCCTTTCCCTTCCCATCCTCAGTGACTACAGCCTATTTGAAGCTGCTGTGCTAAGAATCACTCTGCTTAATGCCTCCACCCTGCGTGCTGGGAATCACAAAGGAGGAAGGGCTGCTCGCTCAGCCAGGATAGGGAATCAGGGCTGCAGCTCATCAGCTCCGGCGCTCCGAGCTGCACTTATTTATCTTGACCCTCAGAAAGTTATACAGCTAAAGGAGGGTTCGTCCTCCCCTCCTGGCCCCAGATTAAACTCCTTTATCCCTTTCACTGTGGGAGTTCCCAGACTGCTGTTTCACACACCCTCTTTCTGGGCCTTGTCAAACTCTGCGCAGATAAGTTTCCTTTCAAGATTCTGCTTTTGTTTCCAGTTATCGGCCTGGTTTTGGTTTTCTTGAGATCCTGAGAAACGGGCAATGTTCAAAGCACCTCTCCTAGATAGTCTGGATTGGCCTGGAACACAGCGAGATCCATCAAAAGGAGAGGATAAAGCCCTGAGCCACGGACAGAACATCTTCTGGCTTTTCTTAAATGAGACCTGGGGGGATGCACTGAGCTTTGGATCTAACGCACAGCCCGGATCCACCATCAGAAGCTGTCCTCAACCATACCAATAATGTGGGACAACACAGGTCCCACTGCTGAACCCCAACTGCAGCTGTCCACCAGCACAGATCTTCTCTCCCAACCTTCTTCTGTAAGCCTGAGAGCAGCAAAGCACTGCAGAGCACAGCCCGATAGATCATCACATCCCTGCAAGCTCAAGAGCATGCGGATGGGAAGCCCCTGTTACAGTACAATTCTGCTTTGGTTTGTTGGGTTTTTTTTCCTGTGATGGAGAAATATTCTTCCAGTAGGACCCCATTCAAGCTGCCATTGGCTTCAGGCTCATGTTATAAGGCTAAATTCAGAGCTATAGACTGACTACTGAAAAAATAGGTGGCAACACAGGGTAAGAATCACAGGAGTTAAAGAATGAATCAAAACTTGGTCTCACCTTGCTTCTTTAAGTTGACATAAGATCCCTTTTTAAAGCAGGAGCAGCTACTGAAGAATTAAAGCTACATATTACAAACATATATTTCACGTCCAACGTCCTAACTTCCAAATCTCACATCCTAACTTCCAAATCTCACATCCTAACTTCCAAATCTCACAAAGCTCTCATTCAAATCCCAAATCTGCTATTTCCCAGACATCATCTGCCCCCCAAAGGCCAATGGGGAAACTGCACAGAATTCCTCAAAGCCAACACTTCCCTTTCTGTTATAATCCTGTAGAATTTCTTTACGAAATCAGAGAGCTACCACAGAATCACCAAGGTTGGAAAAGATCTCCAAGATCATCCAGTCCAGCCGTCCACCCACCGCCAATTTTTCCCCATCAAACTGTGTCCCTTAGCACCACACCTGAACATTTCTTCAGCACCACCAGGGACAACAGGAGCCATCAATGCAGACATGAAAAGTGTTAAATCTCCTCTTTTTTGCTTTCTAATTTTCAGGCAGACCGCTGTCCCTCTCCCAACAGGATTTCAGGACAACAAGACCAATGCCTGAGTTAGAGTGCTGGCCATGCCAAACCCAAAGAAAACACTTATTGCCTCCATAGAGACAGGATCGGACCCCTATAGGCATAGATAAGAACCAGGCATAAATCAGATATAAACAAGCATGGAAGATATAGGCTGGATGTCTGGAAGTTCTTGACAGAGAGAGTGGTGAGGGGCTGGAACAGCTGCCATGAGAGGCTGTGATGCCCCGTCCATCCCTGGAGGTGTTCAAGGCCAGGTTGTTTGGGGCCCTGGGCAGCCTGGGCTGCTATGAAATGTTGGTGGCCCTGCATGCAGCAGGGGGGTTGGAACTCAATGATCCTTGAGGTCCCTTCCAACCCAAGCCATTCTGTGATTCTATGATTCCACGGGAAGAATACCCCCTACTTTACAGCTCTGTTTTGCAAGTCACCAGTTTGCTAAGAAAATATGTGATGTTTGATCTAACCATCACAAAAGATAATCCTACAAAGCAGTCTTTGGCCTCATTAAGGCTGTCGTTCCCATCTCCAACAAGCAGCCAGCCATAGCCAGAAGACAGGAGCTGGCAGGGCAGTCCCCAAGCTCAGTTGGCAGAAGCCTTTTTCTCTCCGTCAGAACATGTCCATTCCTGACACCCCAGCTAAAAAGCAAGCAATGGAAACAACATGTAGCATAGCAACAACATACATCCCCAGCCCAGAAGCCTGCAATCACCATAACACAGATTTCTGGGAATGGAGGCATCTCGAAAGCTATGTGTTAGCTCCTCCAAAATCACTGAGCAGGGACCCTAAATGAGAAATGAGGTGCTCACAGCACTAGAGGGGGTCTAGAGGACGGCCACTCAGATGATCAGAGGGCTGGAGCACCTCTCCTATGGAGAAAGGTTGAGGGAACTGAGCTTGTTCAGCTTGGAGGAGGCTCTGGGGAGACATCATTGTGGCCTTCCATATTGAAAGGAGCGTATGAACAGGAGGGGAATGGCTCTTTACGAGGATGGATAGCGATAGTAACAAGGGGAATGGTTTTAAAGTGAGACAGGGGAGGTTTAGGTTGGATATGAGGAGGAAGTTTTTCAGCCAGAGGGTGGTGAGGCACTGGAACAGGTTGCCCAAGGAGGCTGTGGATGCCCCAGCCCTGCAGGCATTCAAGGCCAGGCTGGATGTGGCTCTGGGCAGCCTGGGCTGCTGGTTGGTGACCCTGCACACAGCAGGGGGTTGGAACTGATGATCATCGTGGTCCTTTTCAACCCAGGCCATTCAGTGATCAACACCTCTCAAGGGTTATGTGCTCTGTCAACAGGTTGCTTTCATTATGGTACCCTCATGAAAATTAGAGTAACCTGCTGCTCTGGATTGAAGTGTTTGGCCCCAGTACCTGCCAAAGGAGACGTGATGTATTACACGAGCCCATCTTGCCTGCAGACACCGCTGGAAATGCAATTTCTGTTGGGTTTCAGCTGAATTCATTGAAGTCATCACTGGGATTTGTGAGTCAGCGGTATGCGCTGGTGACAAATTTCCTTCCCAGCAACATGTGGTGGACGAGAGGAGCCCGCGCTGAAGGCATTTCTCAAAGCCCTAACCCTGCTTCTCCCCCCTCCAATACAAGAATATTCCAGAAGGAGAAGAAAACACCCAATTCCCAGAGCATTGCTTCTTATCCTCATAAAGCACTTTGTGATGGTTTAGATTTAAAGAATGAAATGTCAAACAATTTCACCACTGCCACTCTTCCAAGCATGGAAGTAATAGCAAAAAAACAACAGTAAGAAGAAAGAAGAGAGGGAGAGAAACACACATTGCAATTATCTGGAATGGGAACTACCCATCTCTGCACAAAGAAGCTTTAATCCCTCCGACATCAAGAGAACCCCATTTTCCACAAAGCTCTTCAGCACTTTAATCCCTCTTGGAGCGTTTACTGTGAGCTAATCCATTTAATTCAATTACACCTGCCTAACAACCTGCTTTTCAAGAAATATGTAAGGCCAACGATATTCTTTACTATGAGTTGTTTACCAAGGGAGTGGTGAGGGGCTGGAACAGCTGCCCAGAGAGGCTGTGATGCCCCGTCCATCCCTGGAGGTGTTCAAGGCCAGGTTGGATGGGGCCCTGGGCAGCCTGGGCTGCTGTGAAACGTGGAGGTTGGTGGCCCTGCGTGTGGTGGGGGGTTGGAGCTTGTATGATCCTCGAGGTCCCTTCCAACCTGAGCCATTCTGTGATTCTATGAATGTCCCAAATTTGGAAGAGACCCATAAGGATCATAGAATCCTAGAATGTCCCAAGTTGGAAGAGACCTATAAGAATCATTGAGCCAAACTCCTGGCTCCACATAGGACCGCCCAAAAATCAGACCGTGGGTATGGTGGTCCTTCAGAAGCCAGGAACACTGTATGAAGAAGTAACAGAGAGAGGCAGCAAGGTCAGGGTGCACACTGTGGGCTCCGTGGACAAGGCTGGCTCTGCTTTTGGCTGGGGTTGAGTGTCAAAAACCCCTTTGGTTTGGGTAGAGCAGCGATGAGCTATTTGAGGACATTCCTCTGAAGAGGCTGCTATGAAATGGGGAGGTTGGTGGCCCTGCATGCTGCAGAGGAGTTGGAGTTTGGTGATCCTTGAGGTCCCCTCCAACCCCAGCCATTCTATGATTCTACGGTATCTACAGTAGCGCAGTGCTGGGGCTGAGGTTCCACCCAAAGGCCCCACCAGGTCTTCCAGCAGGAACCCAATGTCACTGCTTTATAGAGGTGGCTAAGAAATACCCTCCCAACAGAAGCAAATGACAAAACCCCCATTGACTGAGCTGAAACGTGCAGGGTTCAGTGTTCAGGAGTTCTTTCCAGCCCCATTTCTGACCACCGGGTTCCATACCCTGCCCACATTGCTCGCCTACATTTAAAACTTGCAGACTTCAAAATTACAATCACTTTTTTTTTTTTTTTAAAGACCAAAACAAACAGCAGCCTGTACCCAAAAAAAGTGCAATTAGAAAGTCAGCATTCCTCCAACTTCTCGTTAGTAAAAGTTTTATAACCCTCCAACATGTGGCACTCCAGCACAAGACCTGGCAGAAGGAAAAATGCCCTTGTCTGCCTTTCATAAATACAGCAACATTTCAGCGTTGGCAAAGATAGCCTGGTTCCTATTACTAGCATTTTTCCATTTTAAATTTACTAGTTAATTTTATAGAAACAAATAAAGGGACCTGCGTATTATAAATCTATTAAGGATAAAAAACGTTCACTCTTGAAAAAAAACACAAGAAAAATCTCACACCTTCCCTCCAGCCCCTTCCAATTTTGATTTATATAGCTTTAAAAAGAAAAAAAAAGAAAAAAAAAGTGCCTCTCCACTGAGCTGGGAGGTCCTCCTGGTCCCCTCCTAGCGAGTGCCATACGTGTGGCCCCACTGGTCAGACCCTACTGACTCACCATTCCTGTAGGTAACTCCACCTGCAGCTGACCAATGGGGAAAATAGGGGAATGCCTCCTTCTCCAGCCCTGATAAGAGGTCGGTATGGAAGCTGCAGGACAAAATTCAGCAGGGTTCCACCAACCCGTGCTGCCAGCTGCAGTTAATAGGGTTGCTCCTGCTTTTTGCAAGGGGTGAAGATAGGTAGCAAGACCCAGCTTGCAGCCCTTAGTCAAGGGAAAAGTCACTGGAAGTCAACACAACCAATCATTCAGTTGTGTTGTGGCATTTGGAAATCCTAAAAGACCATACCAGGTTGTTCACCTGAGGGATGGGGATGGCTTGTGCTGGGGCAGAGCAGATCCAGCAGTGCTACAGCTCAGCTGATGGGTGACGTCCTCCTCCAGGGTCCTGGGAGCACAGGAACTGCTGGGAACCCAACCTGCTCTGTATGCAGGGCTGAGCTCCTCTGTCTGGTGGTTCCCCTGGGCTCCTAAAGCTCTACGGGTGGATGGAAACGTGCCCTATGGAGCTGCCATTTCCCAGATGTGGGTTTGCAGGATGGGGGCACGCAGGCCGTGATGACACAGCTCAGTCCCTGCAGCCTCACACCGTGCCACCCGTCGGCCCTCACCCTCGAGTGCTTTCCTGTGCTGATCCAGGATTTGACATGGATTTGACATGCATATGCTGATCTTGTTTTGCAGAATGCATTTATGACAAGATCAGCATATGCATTAATGTGCTAACAGTTCAGCTTCAAAGACGTCCTCCAAAAGGAAGAAGTAACCGCAAAGTTATTGGTTAGGGCTTTGTGCAGAGGAAAGTGAAGCACTGGAGCTCAACTAAGTCATGCCCAGTCATTTAAATTTAATTTCTTACTGGGAGAAGAGAGAAGAACACTTATCCTAGCTCCTGGGTATTGTTACAGACATATTTGTTCCCTTCAAACACAGCAGCTCTCAAATTCATCTCGGATCCACAGAGGTGGAATTTTTTTTTATGCAAACGGGGGGCAGCTGAGGAAGGAAAACAACAGGAGGAAAACTACAGGCAACCCCCCAAAAATCAGTTACCCCACTTCTCTTATCTCCTTCTCACCATGCACAGCCGTGATGGATGCGACCGCGCAGCCTAGAGTGGATGTAAGGAAAAGTGGAGTGGATCCCTGGTGTGAATGCAAGGAAAAATCACACCTTAAGAAAACCTCTGCTATTAATATCTGTGTACCCTCACATCCTTCAATGATCCACAGTGGAGAACCCAACTCCTCAGCCAACTGCTGTATAACCAGGTGGCAAAACCAAACATTCTGGAGAGCCAAACCCATACTCTTGATATTGATATTTGACATTCAATATGAACAGAGTGGAACAAGTCTACAGTTGTATTCCTGAGTCCCCCATTCTGGTTCCTGCTGAGCTGTGAACAAAACCTCTCAGCCCTGCATGAACGCCCAGTGACTCCTCTAGTCAAAAGGATGCATCTATTTGAAAGGATAGATAACAGCAGGACAAGGGGGAAATGGTTGGAAGTTGAAGGAGGGAAGATTTAGGTTGGATGTCAGGGGGAAGTTCTTGACAGAGAGAGTGGTGAGGTGCTGGAACAGCTGCCAGAGAGGCTGTGATGCCCCGTCCATCCCTGGAGGTGTTCAAGGCCAGGTTGTTTGTGGCCCTGGGCAGCCTGGGCTGCTACAAAATGTGGAGGTTGGTGGCCCTGCATGCAGCGAGGGGGACTGGGGCTTGATGATCCTTGAGGTCCCTCCCAACCCAAGCCATTCTATGATTCTATGATTACGTTGACTCGATGGTTCCACCAATCATCTACTGAAATGGTCCTGAAGTTCACTGTTCAGTATATATGACACAAACCCAAAGAACCCCAAACCGTCCTCTTTTCAACCTAGCACAAACTGGCAGAGACCACGTCAGAAGCAAAGAAGACTGCTGCAAATAATCAGAAAACCTTCAAGGATTTGGAGCGTCCTCATCCTACAAATAAATTCCAAGCTCCTTTTTTTCCCTTTCCAAGCAAAGTGGAAAAGAGAGATCCTCCCATCTCCCAAATGCTTAATGCTCTTGTTCTTAAAACGCTTTGGAAATACTTCAATAGAAATAGAAATATTAAATAGAATTTCTTTCTGGGCCTGGCATGTCACGTCGGGGCCAAAGCCATCACTGGATTGGAGGCTCAGGCCACAGAACATCTCGTTTCAATGATGGGCATCTGGGCCTGCAGAAGCACAGCACAGCACTCCTCCAGTTGCACACACCTCCTCCCTTCATCCTCAACCTACGTTATGAGCTATGTTACAGACTCTGTGCAGCTGCAGAACTGCAGTGCAAGCCAGCTGTCACTGCATGATGCACCATCACCATCCACCAAGACAAAGATGAGGTTTAATAAGAAGAAAAATAGAATCTTGCACCTGGGGAGGAATAACTGCATGCACAGGTTGGGGGATGAGCTGCTGCTGGATGGGAGCTCTGCAGGGAGGGAGCTGGGGCTCCTGGTGGACAACAGGTTGGCCATAAGCCAGCAGTGAGCCCCGGTGGCCAAGATGGCCAATGGGATCCTGGGGTGCATTGCAAAGAGCGTGGCCAGCAGGTGGAGGAAGGTGATCCTCCCCTTCTACATTTAAATACTGTGTCCAGTTCTGGACTCCCCAGTTCCAAAAAGACAGGGATCTCTGGAAGGGTTCCAGCAGAGAACCACAAAGGTGATGAAGGGCGTGGAGCATCTTCTGTATGAAAAAGGGCTGAGTGACCTGGGTCTGTTCAGCCTGGGGAAAAGAAGACTGAGAGGGGATCTGATTCATGTTGACAAATATCTGAAGGGAGGTGGGAGGCAAATGGATGAGGTCAGGCTCTTCTCTGCGGTGCACAGCAATAGGACAAGGAGCAACGGCCTAAGAATTAAACATGGGAAGCTCCTTGTCAACGTGCAGAAGAACTTCTTTATGGTCAGGGTGACAGAGCATTGGAACAGCTTGCCCAGAGAGGTGGTGCATCTCCTTCTATGGAGATACTCAAGATCCAGCTGGATGCCGACCTGTGCGACCTGTTGTAGGGAGCTGCTTTACAGGAGGGTTGGACTCCACGATCTTTTCAAGACTATTCTCACCCCTGTGATGCTGTGAAGAGCTGACAGCACAGCTTGCTTTTCAAAGCAGGCTGACACGTCTGACACCGACAAAGCAGCACATCCCGCATCGCCCTGCGAGACTCTGAAAAGCAAAAATGTGCTCCTCATTTCTTGCTCAGTAGAAGCACACTCCAAAGATTTGCTTTGACTTTGCGGAACTACTGCAATTAGTTATAAATGATTAAGTGAAAGACTCAGGCTCAGTCCAAGTCCCAGAGGAGGCAGACACTGACTTCACTCGCCGCTCCACTAATTGAGGTCCCGCTCAGCCCGGAGCCAACTCCGTGTGCAGCTAGTAAAACGTCTGATTCCTTTCCTTTTTCCAGCCATGCTTTAAAAACACGCAATAAAAGTTAGCATCATGCTGCAGAAATACGCCTCGAAAGCCTGGCTGATGCTTTCATCCTTAGGCTGAAACACGTACCTTGGGCAGCCCTTCACGTACCACTTATTTACACAACACAGAAACTTTCCACGTCCACCTTGTAAAGCAGGCCGGGTTCTCATCTTGTTTCTAGGGAGGAAAGAAAAGGAGCAACGCAAAGATGGTTCATTTAATCTTCACGAGAGTGAGGCAAGGCAAAGGAAATAATTCATGCCGTTCTGGAGGAGGCTTCAAATGCTTCCTCATGTTGCAGGGCTCAAAAACCAAGCGCTCATTCACAGGATCCAGGCTGGAAATGGTAGGTTTGATCTTCCCCAGTTCAGATTCAAGCCGTTCCTACTTGTCAGTGTTCCTTACCAGCAAAGTGAGGAATTCACCATTCAGGGTAAAGCGTTATAATCACAGAATCATTACGGCTGGAAAAGACCTCCAAGATCATCCAGTCCAACCATCAACCCATCCCCACCACTGCCAACTAAATCATGTCCCTACCAGCCACGTTTATTGAACACCTCCAGGGACAGTGACTCCACTGCCTCCATAATGAAATAAGGAAGAAAAAAAAATCATCCATGGCTTCCAAGGAGTCAGAACCTTTCCAGGCATTTTACCTACATTAAAAAAGACTGGAAAATGAGAACATTTCTTCAGCTGATGGGGGTGAAGGGGAGGAAGAAAAGATCTAGGCCTGCCTGCTCATATTCAGGATAATGCATCTTTCCTACAGCCAAAACTGACATTCAACGGCACAGGATTTTCCTTTACACCCTGTTATTACAATTACATGTGAGATAACAAAAGCTTCAAGCTGTGCTTTGGAGGCTTTACCCTTCCCAAGAACAGCGTGTTTGGTTGCAGGAACCCATTGTCTAGACCCCAGAGACAGACTGATGTCCGAAAGAGAAGTATAACAAAGAAACATTTACCTAAAGCATTTCAAAGGAAGCTCTTCCCAATGATTATTGTTGGAGTTGAAGGCAGTCTCCCAAACTTGCCAGGATTCCACGTATCAGAGCCATGTGCTGCAGGCAGGGATTCACAGCGTGCCTTGCAGAGGATGCCCTCAGTATGGACACGGCCAAAAAGTCCATGCAATTAACTCAGGAACTACCACAGGGACACCCACAGCTCCATCAGGTGCTCAGAGCCCCATCCAGCCTGACCTTGGTGTCTCCACGGAGCACCCATCACCTCTCTGGGCAACCTGTGCCAGTGCCTTACCACCCTTAGCATCAAAAACTTTGTCCTTGTATCCAGGCTGAACCTTCTCCCTTCCAGTTTGAAACCATTTCCCCTTGCAATATCACAACAGACCTTTTTTCAAAGAGTTTCTTTTTCCCCTTTCTTCTCCCCTTCTTTCTTACACCTCGTGCCTGCTGGGTAGAGTTGGCGACCCAAAACCAGTCCACGGCCACGGGAAGGCTGTCCATAAAGCCCCACAGAGTGCTGCAGGACGCAGCTGGCAATGCTCCTAACTAGGGAGGAAAGTTCTATTCCAGCTTGCTAAATTCAAAACAGAAGGAAAGTGAGAGTCCTTGTGCTTATGAGGTGCTACTGTGGGAAGTTATCAATAAACCCTCCCCAAGAGGAGACGCTGCAGCTCCGTTCAGTGCACACTGAGCCGAGCGGGGACGATGCCAGGGCCAAAGGAAGAAAGCTGTGCTGTTGTGAGAGATGTGGCAAACTAATGGAAATTCTAAGTGGTCTATGTGAACCCACACATCACGCATCAATGGATAGTGTGTAGGAAAGAGGAAAAAATAGAAGAAAAACAAGAAAAAAAATATTAGGAGTGGTATCTGAAGCGCAGGAAGACAAGGAGACCACAGAACAAGGTGTGTGTTGTCCAAGGAGAGGAAGGAGAAGCACCTCCAGCTGGAGGGAGCAAGGTGCTGAGCTGAGGAAATGAGGCAACGTCTGAGCACGATGAGGGAACTTTGTACTGAAAGCTGAAAAGAGTCCTGAAAGCCCTGAGCAGAGCTGTGTATGGGAGCAGCTCACCATGGGGACCCACAACACTCCAGCAGGCTCGTTCAGAGCACAGAGCTGAGCATCATGCAGTTGCCCCAGCTGGCAATCCCAGCACGAAGATGGCCGATATTGGAATACCTTCTTCTGGAGAAACAGTGCTGTGACTCTTTGGAAAAGCACCGATTTATGAGGGAAAGAAGGTCAACATGGTCTGAGCCTCTGTACAAGGAAATGCACAGGCAAATGGTATTTGCCTGAGTGTGGGTAAGTAGAGAAACAAGTTCTGTAGGGAACGTGGACTCTACAGGGCAGCATCCTCTGCTGAACCCGAGCCGTGCCTGGCTTCGGTAAACAAGTTGCATGGGTCTGGATTAGGAACAGATCCTGAAGCAGGAGGGACGCCGTGGGGGGGCCAGTATATCTGGTCCATGACCAAAGCCATTCCCATGCTCCAAGCCAACCTTTCATGCGATGACCGATGAAGCAACTCTCAATTTGCTGCCATAAACAAAGCCTACTTTCCCACAATTCTGAAGCCACCATATCTGGGACCAATCTGCTTCTCTGTAGCAACTCTTTTCATTCCTCTCTCCTCCAGGAAAGGTGACAACAGCCGTTCACAATGTCCAATCCTATTAACTGAAGAGTCCTAGGACCCACATCTTTCATGATCAGCTCTGCTGCTCTAGCACAAAGTCACAAAAACAACTGGCTGTAATGGTAACCCCAGACCCAGACAAGCTGTGATTCATGTACCAGCTCTGCAGGTCTTCTGGAAAAAGTTACCAAAGATAAAACAATCTTTGCATCTTCTGATTTAAAAAGGGACTTCTGGGCTATGTCTGCCTTAGAAGGGAGTGTAAATTTGCATTCATCCCTGAAGGCTTTCAGTACCAAAGGGTTCCTATTGGGCTTTAACAATGCTACTGCCCTTCCTCACGAAACAATGACAAGCTCTAGTTCTGTTGATGGATGCTTATCCTCTACAGAAGTCAACAACAAGAATGTGAAATGGATACAGAGCATCAGGATGGTCTTAGAAGACTGCTTAGTCTCCTCAGCAAGACATGATTAAGAACTCCGCAATGAGAAATGAAGATGTGGTGAAAGAGATCCCAATCTCATCAGAGGAGCCAACTCAGGTTCCTCCCAGGGCCTTTAAGCAAAACAGATCTCTGTTCTTCCGTAAGGTTTTCAGCAGAGATTCAATTCCTAATGTTGTCAGGCCTGCCCAGAGTAAAGGCTTCAGAGGAAAAACAAAAAAGGGAACATAGGCTGAAAAGGGAAAGAAGTTAAGGCAGAGCCTGGGAACTCACCAAACTTGTCCACAAGCTGCAGAACGCCATTCATCTTCTGAACGAGCCACCAAGAAAGGCATTTTGGTGGCTGAGGCACAGCAGCCAGCCTGTGGGAGGTCTGCTGGAAATCTGCAGTGCCCACGACTTACAGGGCCAGGAGGAAGATAACACTGCTCAGCAGGAGCTGCAAAGGAAAGCAATTGTCCTCCCAGCACAGAGCGCAAATGCAAAACCCCTTTCATGCATCTATTGCCAGAGGCAGCTTAGCCTGGCTAAAGCAATGGGTGCCAGTGATACTTCAGTAGTTTAGATCCTGTACTTCACCCAAGAGGTAAGAAGACTCCAGGAAGACCACAGGAATTCCTACAGACCTCCGGCCGCCAGCCAGGATGGGCAGTAGGAGGTATGGGAAGTTAAACACTGCTTAATGGGGAAGATCCCCAAAACTTTCCTACCACAAAGAGAGCTTGGTCCTCACCAGAAAGCTAAAACTGATCACAGTGGACCATCACCCACTTTGAGGGTAACAGATATCATTAATAATGACAGGCATTTATTCTTGAGCAGAGATCTATATGTGACACACTGCATCCAGCTGACGGCTCCGAGCAAAAGCTTTGTCATCCACATCTCTCAAGAAACATGAAAACACGTTGAAACCAAACAGAAATTTCACATCCTAATCTGCACACGTTGCGTCTGCTGAGAGCCACAGCTGAGTGCTCAGGAGTCCTGGGAGACCAGCAGAAACAGGCTGGAAGAAGAATGATGACAGACACAGGGGGGAACGATGAGCTACTGCTGATATCTGCCCAAAGTTCAGCCTTTCTGAGCACCAAACACAACCTGGTTATTCAGGATGGCCTGTTCCTAGGAGTAAGAAAAGTAAGGATCTGTTAGGGTATATTTATGTTATTGTCATCTGGAAGGGACCAACGTTACAGCAATGCAATAGGTTGGAAAAGCAACATACGGTAAGTTTCTTTATCCAAAGTAAGCAGACCTCCTTAGCTTGACCAAAACATCTTCCAACTGCAAACGCCCTACTGAAGGGCACTCTGGCTGCAGTTGAACACAGCAGCATCTGCCTCCAAAGGAAAGAGGAACAGTCAACTTCAGAGCTACCACAAAGGTTTTAGGGATCCTCGCTCTCATTAAGTCAAGCAGCAAAAGAACTTTTGTGTTCTGAGAGAAAAAAACTGCTAAGAGGTACGAGCAGCTCCGAGAGACCCCAAACGTTGGCCCTGCTGCAGCAGTAAACCCTGCAGACCAACACTCAGCCCCAAGGTCAGTGCAGGGCCGTGGATCAGGGCTGCTAACACCATCACAAGGTGAACCTCACTGCATGCTGCAGCACAGCCTTCAATCTTACCATCAGAAGTCACTACTCCACGCAGACCCACTGAGGTTGGACAAGACCTCTCAGACCCCCGTGTTCAACCCCAACCCATCCCACCATGCCCACTGAACACGTCCCTCAGTGCCACATCTCCATGGTTCTGGAACATCTCCTAGTGACCCATTCCAGGGCCTCACCACTCATTCTGATAACAAATGCTTCCCAATATCCAACCTAACCCCACTTGGTGGAATGTGAGGCCATTCTTTTTCGTCCTATCATAACTGGAAATAAATCTCGCACCGAGTAGCAAGGCACTGAAAAAGGACCAAAATGGCAATACCACAGCTGTTGCAAGGTTGACACTGGGCCTTGATGTCCAGCATCCAGGCATCTCAGAATCACCAAGGTTGGAAAAGACCTAAAAGATCATCCAGTCCAACCATTCACCTATCACTAATAGCTCTCACTAAACCACGTCCCTCAACACAAAATCCAAACACTCCTTGAACACCTCCAGGTGACTCCACCACCTCCCTGGGCAGCCCATTCCATTGCCTGACCACTCTTTCAGAAAAGTAGTATATCCTAACGTCCAGCCTAAATCTCCCCTGGCACAACTTGAAGCCATTCCCAAGCCATCTCGGTGCCTCACAGCTATTAACAGAGTTTTCGGCATCTCTGCAACGTACACAGCTCTCAATTTATACAAAACAAATGTACAAACACGCTTGATAGGGCTTTGAGGAGAGCTGGCGACGAAAAGCAGCCCCTGTGATAAGGATTCCTCCCTCGGCCCTCCAGAAGCATTCTAACATGGAAATCTCCAGTAGGTTCTAATTATGTCGTAATTAAGAGCTATATGCTCGTGCCTTTCTTCCCATTTACCAGATCGCTTCTTTAAATTGAGAGCTGAGCCGTGATTTTCAGACAAACCCGTTCTTAAAAAATAATTAAAAATAGAAACAGCGCCGCAGCAAAGATTTGGAAAATTTTCGGAGTCAATTGTTTATTGAGACTCCAACTGATTTTAATGAAAAAGATGGTTACCATTTGAAAAAAAAACAAAACAACAGCAACAAAAAAACCCCCAGCACTTTTATGTTTTGCATAAGGAAAGTCCCTACAATGCAACCTCCAGGGCACTTCTCAACAAAAAATCTCCAATGGTCGCGGGGCTCTCTGGCCAAAAGCCCTTCTCGAAACCCAAAAGATGTGGGTTGCAAACTATTTCAAGCATCCACAACAAGTGAAACTGGATGTAGAAAAATATGTTCTCAACATTTACTTCTGTTTACGATGAAACTGGAAACAGATGACCCCTCACAACACATTGTGTGAACGGGTAATTAACCAGCTGCAGCTGGAGCCCGGCTGCTGATCATTTACATTTGCGGCGCTGATCGTTCCAATCCAACTCAAGAAGGTCATTGGAGGGGTAACGTGGGACATCCCTCCCATCAGAGCTTCTCAGCACGTCCCATACTGAGGGCTTCATCCAAACCAAGAGTTATCCACCATGAAGGTTCTGGAAAGCCACTCGGTACGGGATGTCTCCTCCAGGCTGTGCTGCTGGAAGAGACTCTTGGGAGCCCCACTTGCCCTCCTGCCATGCGTTATTCTTGGACTTGGTCCTCTGTACCACTCTTCCCATCATGACAGATTCTACCCAGCACAGCATCATACCATCATAGAATGGCCAGGGTTGGAAGGGACCTCAAAGATCACGAAGCTCCAACCCCCTGCCACATGCAGGGCCACCAACCTCCACATTTCATAGCAGCCCAGGCTGCCCAGGGCCCCATCCAACCTGGCCTTGAACACCTCCAGGGACGAACAGAGCATCCACAATCTCTCTGTGTTTCATATTCATATGCAACCAAAAAGACATCAAAATTAGGAATAAAATACATGAGCCCCACCAACTGAACACACGTACACATGTGTACACATAGACACACGTACACTTTTTAAAAGGACTGGTTTCACCAGTCTGAAAGTAATTATGAGCCGAATCAGTTGGGAAAAAAGATTGTAATCAGAACAACATGAAGACTAATTGAAAATTGTTCAAGAACATTTTAAGTGGATGCTCAAAAAGCCACAGTGGAAAAAGACAGCCGTGCAAGTTAAAAGGCAACCTGGTCGGACGGAAGTCAGGGAAGCTATAAACATAGGAAGATGACAAATGGAACAAGCAGAAAAAACTGAGGCCAACAGACAAGAATCTGGTGTTAGGATGCACAGTTAAGTGATAAGGGAAGCAAGAGACAATGAAGAAATCAACGGTCAGTTGGAATTCAGCGTCATAGAATGGCTTAGGTTGGAAGGGACCTAAAGATCACTGTGCTCCAACCCCCCTGCCACGGGCAGGGATGCCAGCCACTAGATCAGGCTGCCCCATCCAGCCTGGCCTTGAATGGGAATGGAGCCTCCAAAATTTCTTTGGGCAACTTGTTCCAGTGCCAGTGTACAAACTACCCGTTGGCTAGGACGTGGTTAAGTGCACCTCCCAACCCCAAGCCCATCTACATGTTGTATTATCTGCAGTTTCTTTTTTCAAGTATATGAAGAGTAAAATATTTCAGGGAATTGCTCCTCAAGCACAAGAAAGAGGTAGGTTTGGTATTTTTCTCCCTTGTAAAATGCACAACTGGAAGAAAATTTTCTCACTGGTATCTCAGTTGTGCAGTGTTAAGCAATCACAACCAAGGGCATGCAGAACAACTGAACCATTTCTATCTCAGCTGAGAGCAAAATTCAGAGTATAAGCTGGAAGTGCTGCCATAACTTCTCCTAATAGACCAAGTTTGGTTGTAATGCCTGAATCCAAGAAGGCCAATGAAGAATTGGTCGGACCATACTACAGAAGATGATCAGGTTGGAAAGTCTGGAGTTTTTCCATGGGGGAAACTTGATTGATTTCTTCTATTGCAGCACTGGTTAGCAGGCTGTAAGTGCTGAGCCTATGGATTCCTATTTGTAGGTTAGTGCCACAGAATCCAAGTCAGTATTTCAAAGAGAGCCCGAGGAAGGCAAGAAATTAGGTTGCATGTTATTATCAAAGGACAGACATATCAAGTACAAAGTACCTTAATATTTGGAGAGAGCAGAAGACTGAAGAATATCCTGGCAATTATTTTCCACTGATTGTATCTGCAATCCTTAGGAAATGAAGGGAACAAACATTAAAAGAGAGGAAACAACAACAAAGCACAAAAGACGGAGCGAGCAGACAGGAAACCAAAAGCCCTGAAGAGTAGAAGAGGCACCGAAACAATCCAGGGGCACCAAATCAAAGCATTCACACAACTCAAGGCTACGGACTTGAGTGGGAAACAGCATCCCCAGGTGACAAACTGCCAAGGATTAAACAGGAGGACACACTCAGGAAAGATCTAAGAGCTGGGAGAGTACAGAAAGGTGAAATATCCCAAAAGAACAGCAAGAGCTGAGGAATGTGTAGCCTTGTGCTCTGCAAAGTCACCACGAGGAGAGCACAGCACGACCCGACAGGAAGGGACAGAATGGGGATGCGGGGATCCCTGAGCACATCCCTACAGATTACAGAGGTGAACAAGACACCAAAAATAGAGAAGGAACAAGGAAGGGGTTTCTCCTTAAGAGCTGCGTTTAGAACATTCAATTAGCACTGCAGAAATTGCCACGTTCTGAGAGCTCATGGGAGTTAACAGCATTACACCTTAGCTTGTTTCTCTACCTTGAAGCAAACGTATCTGGAGAGGGCCAGCACCCACTGGGCACTGCCTGGGTTTATTTTGTTGACCTTTCAGATTTCCTGAACGCTTAAATATAAAATGCAACCTGTAGGAAAAGTTTCTTTCAAACGAGAATTGAAACCGACGTCCTTAAAGCTCAATCTTCGTTGCGGACTCAACCAGCAGCCAAGACCTAGAGGCTGGTTCAGGGAGTAAAACAAATTGTATGTATGTAGTAATGAGGAGAAGGGCACAGAGATCAGCTCTTTACCTTTCTTACACCACTGGATACCAAACAATGATAACATCTCGGAAGGAAGAACTGTATGTCCCAGGGAAAGAAACACTTTCCCAGTAACCCAAACTGCTCCCCTCTGCCCCAAGGTCAGTTCTCCTCCATGAGTCAGAACCTGATTCATTTTCCCGTAACACAGCGAGTTCAACAACCCAAGAATTTCCAAGTTTCATCAAAATCCATAAACACATTTTATTCTATCCAGCAGAACATTGAACTTGGCGGGATCGAGTACCACAGCGGTGGCCTCAAGTCAAGAAAAATCCTCTTTTGAAGAGTCAAAACATCTCCCAGGAGTTAAGCTAGGTAGGTCTGGAAACTGGGCATCTCTTCTAAATACAAATATTCTCCTTTGTCATAAACAAAATAGCCATTAAAAGCTTCTAATTACTACGTGCTTGCGTTAACAGCATGTTAAAACCAGGTCAGCCCATTAGATGAGTGAAGTTATCTGGATGGGACAAAATGGTACGGCCAGGCAAGGATTCATAACCTGCCCCGGCCACACAACGAGCATTATCGCACTGAAATCAGAACACCAAAGTCCTTGGCTCCCCGAGCTGTGCTCAACTTATTTTCCCTTTAAACTCTTCCTTTTTTTTGTTTTGTTTTTTTTTTTTAATTTGGTCTTTGCCACAAAAAGGAAAACACGAGGCATGAATCTGTTATTCCTACAGAGATCCCAGCAATCCCATAGTCCGGCACCTTGAAAAACACAGACGAGGAGTCGTCTGCTAATTAGTGCCTACTTCAAGGTCAGCAGCTGTGGTTGAACTGGAGCTGAGAACTTTCAGAAGTCATTGTGATGTTCCAGGTTTCCCCGGGATGATGCAACGTCCACCACAAAGCCTGGTGCTCCAGCAGCTCACTACCTTACAAAGCCCAGTCAGAGGGCTGGAGCACCTCTCTACAAAGGCAGGCTGAGGGAGCTGGGCTTCTTCAGCCTGGGGAAGAGAAGGCTGCGGGGTGACCTCATTGCAGCCTGCAGTGCCTAAAGGGAGCCTACAGACAGGAGGGGAGTCAACTCTTGGAAAGCATAGATAACAGCAGGACGAGGGGAAATGGTTTGAAGTTGAGGGAGGGAAGATTGAGGTTGGATGTGAGGGGGAAGTTCTTGACAGAGAGAGTGGTGAGGTGCTGGAACAGCTGCCCAGAGAGGCTGTGGATGCCCCGTCCATCCCTGGAGGTGTTCAAGGCCAGGTTGGATGGGGCCCTGGGCAGCCTGGGCTGCTATGAAATGTGGAGGTTGGTGGCCCTGCATGTGGTGGGGGGTTGGAGCTTCAAGATCTTTGAGGTCCCTTCCAACACAAGCCATTCTGTTGTTCTGTGATAGCTCAACTTCCATGCATTTGCCCAGCTCTGATCTTCTCCTCTGCACCTCATCAAGCCTTTGGTTGCCTGGACTAAATCAGTAGCTCCTATCCATCTTTTCTAACAGAGAAGTTGCAATCCTCTCCTCTGACAAATTAAACATATTAAGTTCCCTGAGCATCTTACTGTAAATCCTGTTTCCTAAGAAGGTTCAAGCTGTGCCATCTTTGTGCAACAAAACCAGGAGCAATATCAGGCCAAATGCTCTATGAGCTCCCTCAAGCCATGTCTCCACCCCAGCCCCATTCTCTGAAGCAGACCATAATTTGTAATCATGGCAATGCAGGACGATGTCTCAGTCAAAGGGGTTTGGTGTTGCCATGGGAGTGGTGCAGCTGTTTTATTTTTCAGGGCTGTCCTAAAGAGGGTTGAATCTTGCACTGAGACCTCAGTGCACCTCAAGAACTCTTCCTCGCAATAAATGAGACAGAAATCCTCCTAAATGTTGTGAAAGAACAGCAAGACGAGATGACAACACGCAAATAGGCTATAAAACAGTCTGGTGACCACAGCTAAAAATAAAGTCATACAAGATGAGAAGCACCTACCAGATAAGATGTGCAGCTGCAGATAACAAGGAAAGGAAGCCAACAAATATAAGAACTTTGCCCTTTGAAAGAACTCATGTTCACCTAAAACAGACCCCATAAACAGATCTTTGTTTCTTTCTGTTTCTGGGTTTTTAACTCTTCTGGCTCTTCCAGGGCACTGGAAGCACCAAGCACCAGCAGCACACTCCAATACCTCATTCAGTGCCTTGAAGAACTCTGCCAAGCTCACTGCTTGCTGGTGGGGCTCACGGTTCCCCAGGACCCCAACCCATCACCTCCTCATTGCCCCACATAGAATTCCACACTGACCATCACACCGCCACGGACGGAGCAAGGTGAGGCCGAAGGCATCTTCATCACACCTGGAAAACAGCACAGGGGGAAGCAGAGCAGGAGGAGGGGGAGAGACAGACTGAGCCACGTGCAGCTCCAGCGCTCCCTCTGACACACAGTGCCCAGATCCACACGGGAAAACACTTAATCTGCAATTTCCCCCTTTCAGACACGGTGAGGAATGAGGTCTCCTTGTGAGATTAGCAGCGCAAGCAGCCAAGACCGGCGAGCAATTTTGCTCAAGGCCACATAATAGTTTCCTGGTAATTATCCTCATTCCCCGCTCACTGGGCTACACTGACATCAGTAGCTTCAGCCTCACAGCCAATAAATATAACCTTTAGTAACAGCACTAGAAAGCAAATATGAAGCACGGGGCTCTCTGGAGTGAGCTTACCTCTCTGCAAGGGGTTCTTTCATCTCTGCAACAAACCCCTTGAGTACAAAACCTGACCCTGGAAACCTGCACCATGCAGCCCAAGGGTTGAAAACTGACTGATTGTGCAGAAATGAAGTGAGACACCACAAAAATGAGGCCCACCCTAACATGGAGGCCATCGGAGCTCCTTCAGGTCTTCGGGATGTCGAAGTCAATTGCAAAAACCGAAAACAAACGTGTTTTCATTTTAGCTCCATTTCCAAGATGTTGGAAAGCCAATGAAAAGAGGCATCTTCACGTGCCTCCAATGATCAGTGAATGGTCAACCAACACCTTTGGGTGCCCCATTCCTGGAGGTGCTCAAGGTCAGGTTGGATGAGACCCTGGGCAGCCTGAGCTGGTGGAGGGCAACCAGAGCAGGGGTTGGGGCTGGGGGGGCTGTAAAGTCCCTTCCAACCCAACCACTCTGATTCTATGACTGCACATCACAGAAATAATTCACTGAGGCATTAATTCACATGCAACTTAGGCAAGGATCCCAGCGTTCGTGCACAAGTCGCATCACAGAATGTTTAAGGTTGGAAAAGACCTCTGGGATCCCAAAGCCCAACTCATCCCCACTGACCACATCCCTCAGTGCCTCATCTCCACAGTTCTTGAACTCCTGCAGAGATGGTGACTCCACCACTCCCCGCGCAGCCTGTGCCAATGCATTATCACTGTTCACAAGAAGAAATTTTCCAGACTCTGCACCTTTTAGGACTTCCACACAGATTATGGTCTCCAGATGCTAGAGCAGGTCCCGTTTTGCTGTCATCCAACCATTCTAAAGAACACAAATGGGAAGAAAACTATTTGATAACAGCCAAGAAAGGACCTGACATCGTGACCAGCTGCTTACAGCCACAAGAAATTCCATAAGTGGCCGTGATGGGTTATTCCAAATCCTCACCCACCTCAGAATGGGGGGCCCATCCGAAACTGGGGGGTTATTCTAACAAATGGAAAAAATACTTTGGATTATGGAAGGCTATCTCTTTAATACCTCAATTTCTACATTAAAATCTGACTTCATGGGAAGAGGAAAGGAGGAGAAAGACAAAACAAAACAAAGTCAAAAAACAAAACCATCCTTCACTCTCATGTCACAAGTTAAGCTGAAAATTGGGTATTTTCCATTGCTTTTATGTTTGTCCCACATGGGACAAATAGCAGTGGGTCACCACCACCAGGCAGCTGCCTCAGAGCTCCCAGGTGGGTGGCAGAGGGTTTCTGCAGGTCCTCCATAACCATTAGCAGTACACTTAAAATAGACCAGACACCAATATGGACACGAGGATTCACCCATGCTACTCACTGGCCTACCTACGGCAGTGATCTGCTGCAGGTGAAGACGTGCATCCATTCCTGCTCAGTTCCTCTTGTTGGAGCTCAGAATCAAGGTCCCACACGACCACCAGCACTGACCCATGGATCCCTGCTGTCTGGATTCTCCTGGCTGTTCTGAGAGAACAGTTTGGTTCTCTCCCCACCTCTCCACCACAGAGACTTCACATTCAGCATTCACCAATCACCACAGTTAACTCTGGCTCTGCGCTGCGCCAATATTCATCACCTTTGAGCTAACTCTGGTGCTGGATGAGTTTCCCTTGGATTTTCCATTTACAACAACCTCCATGGATTTGCTCCAACAACATCTGCCATCGCAGATGCAACATCACAGCATTAGGTCCACACAAGCCATCCCTCACCAAGAGTCAACACGCCAACCCAGAAAAAGGCTTAATGTGTGAGCTGCAATGTACACACAGAACAAGGGATGTTGGCAGGACAAGCCCTCATTCCCCATTTGCAGCTCATTACTTCTGGTTTTGGCCAACACAGAGCGTCAGGAGCTCTACCTGGCCAAAAAAGTTCTGAGCACCTACAGGGATGGAGCATCCATGGCCGTGGATGGGGCCCCGAGCAGTTTGAGCTGGTGAGGGGCAACCAGCCCACAGCAACGTGTGGGGATGGATGGGCTTCGAGATCCCTTTCAACCCAACCACTCCATGATTTTACAAAGCCATCAGCTTGAGCATGGCATGAGGTGGCCAAAAGAAGCAGCAATTAGTCGAGGACAGCAGCAAGCTCACCAACACAGCATGTTTTACCAAATCATCTCCATTAGATTCTGGAAAGCCTCCTCCCCAGTTTAGCTTTCTGTCTGTTGCCAGACTGACCCCGTAGCACATACACTTTTATCTGCACCCTGGTATTTGGCAACAGTAAGAAATATTTCCTCTCAGGAACAAAAAAAACCCCTCTTCTATTCAAACTGAAACATCCACTGGACACCCCTGTGGGCCTAATTCCCAGAACACTGAAATCCAGACCTCCAAATGGGAAAAACATACTGACTGTCAGCCAGCAACTCCAGGTGTGGCAAGCCAAGACCTCAGGAACAGTCTGCATCACCATCTGTCTGCCACACAGCAACCGGGAAAACATTATTGTTCCAAACTTGACTGGCTTCAGTGCTAAGATAATTGCTTTGGTATTAATTAAATGTGCCTCTGCAGCAGCGCAGGAAGCTCACGTGAATAATGCACTGATTGCATCTCTGGAACCGGTGGGCACAGCACAACAGTCAGCAAAGCTTGCTGGCATGGAAATAATTCTCAGATGAGGACACGAGGGAATCTTGCAACAAACAGCTGCAAAGAACCACTGGGGGAAAATTCACCCAACGCTGTGCCCAGGGCAACCCAGCAGGACTGCTCCCATTTGTGGCAGTCAGAGCCTCTCTTTCTAGAGGGCACACTCAGCACAGGGTGCTTTTCCACCTCCTGCTTTGGCTTCTCTCCTTGCAGGGTGCCCCAATCCTGGCTGCATCTCCACCTTCACACATCCTAGTCCAGAACCAGAAAGAAAACCATTGTTTCATCAGCATCCCAACAAGCACAGGACCATGACTTATTTCACCCCCTCTAATTTCTGCGTTTCCATTTCCACACCGTCCACTGTGGCAAATCAAGGCATGTGTCAATGTCTTCCATTTGGAGAGCTCAAAATTCCTTCCACGTCCCAACAGCCGCATCTCGCCCTCTTCCTCCTCTTGCTCAACAGTTTGGAAGAAACGACGCTGAGGAAAGGACAGAAAGAGTCCAGAGGGTCTCAGGAGGAGAAGGAAGGGATTGTCTCAACGCAGATTACACTGCTATGTTGTTAATTACACCGAGCCAGTCTTCTACGGAGATTACAGGCTGCCACACTGCTGCTGGAACCTCTGAAGCCTCTCCAAAACCCTCCTTCGCTGCTTCTAGCTCAGTGCTCTTGGTCACGACCCAAGCTGTGCTCTGATCAAAGCCCTCCCCGTGGTCCCTGCAGATTTCAACACTTGTGGTCGCTGGATCCCCTCGCCGAGCCGTCGCTTTTCGACGCCCATCGCTTGCTGCTGCGTCCAAGGGGCGATTAGGCACGGCTCTAAAGCAGTGCTGGCATTTGAAAAGCTGTTTGAAAGCCTGGGACGGGGTTTTACGTAATAATCATGAGTTTGTTTAATTAGGCTCAGCAAAATGTTGCAACTTGAGATCAAACCGTTTTGTGCCCTTTCTCAGAGACGTACTGTATCTTGAAGGAAAACTTGAAGTTACCAAAGCAAATGAGCTGACATGGAGCCACATAAAGATACATTTCCACCCTCCAAAGACCGCTGTATCTCTCAGCAAAGCAACAGCCCCCAAAACACAGCTTTTATTAATGAAGGCAGAACTTCATCTCATCGGCAGCCTGAAGACCAACTCAAACTCATGCATCACTGCCACTGAAAGAAATTACATGCCTTCCTTAGGCTGAACTACAGCGAACCAACTTCTTCCCAGCAGAAGAAATGTTGTAACCTATTCCTCCACAATAACGATTTAATGAGAAACCAAACCCCAAGGGGTTTGAACCCCAATGCCTCCTGCTGGAGCTCAGCCTGCGTAAAACCTGGAAGAAACCAAACCCCAAGGGTCATTTCTGACCTACGCAAGAACAGCTTTTGCCACCGCTTGTATCACTTATCTGAAGAGATCTGAAGAAGGCAGACATGCAGCTTTTTCACTGTGTCCAAATGATGAGATTTGCAGAACTTTTAATACAGGAGCCCAAAGATAGTCCACAGCAAGCACTTTTCCCCAGGCACTGAGATACAGAAAAGGCTTTGGCTTGAATAAAGGAATTAACCACACCGGGGGTCATTTCATAATCAGACTGAGAAGAACACACAGGACTTTGCCAGGTGGTTGCACATGGAGAGCTGGTCCCTCCCTCTGAGCCCCTCAGTGCTCCCAGACTGTTGCTATTTCAACAGAAGAAGAACCATTTCTCAAATATATTCTGACAGCCCACCCTACAGAGCAGCTGACATGGTATTAACAGCACTCCAAAACGGACCCAGCAGCCATCAGGACACCTCTCCTACCACGGGGAGCCAAGCACTGCCTCCTGCAAGAGCTCAGACCAGTTACAGCTGGGATGCATGGGGAAATTTTAATGCCTGGGAGGTGATGATAGCAGCCACAGGGTAGGGAAACATTTCACACACCTTCCCAAGGACACCAGTGGGGCACTGCAGGTTCAACAGGACCTCAAGCCATACTGACGGATATCAAGAGGTGAAGCGCCCTGAAGATAACAGGAATCCCCAAATTAGTCTCAAAGCGTAGCACACAGAAGCCTTAAAGCCAAATGCCAACAATCTCAATTGGCTCCCATATAAAAAGAATCATTCTTAGCCTTCCACAACCAGCCTTCTGGTTTTTAACATCCTACGAACACAAAAACAGGTAGCACTGATTCTCCACGCAGATCTAGAGGTGAACTTCCCCAACATCCCATACAAATGAACCCAAAGTACTCCCAAAATCGCTTTCAACTCTCTGTTCAGACTCTTGGAGGGATAAATTATTGAACCATATTCCTCGAAGATGCAGAAGGAGCACCCATGAGATCAAACAGAAGCTGCTGAAGATGAGGAAATGAAGCTGCTATCCATATGCATGAAGAAAGAGACATCTATAAATAGAAAAGTAGGAAGTCTCCTTTAGGAACATTATTTATATCAAGTTGTATTCATTCCCAGCTTCAGAAGTGAGAAATAGGAGAAGCAATAAAAATTTATTGCAAGCTGATGCAGATACTGGGCGGCAGATTTCTCATCTCTGCAGTCCCATAAACTGCTTCTCATGAGAGCTTTACGGCTCCAGAACCACGAGCAGAACGTTGGCAGAGAGCTTCCCCAGCATGCACAAATGGGAGATGTGGCACTGAGGGACGTGGTGGGGATGGGTTGGGGTTGGATTTGGTGATTCTAAAGGTCTTTACTGGTTCTGTGCACCTTTTAGGGATGCTTCTAGGTTACAGATTGCCTTGGGTTGGAAGGGACCTCAAGGATCATGAAGTTCCAACCCCCCGCCACAGGCAGGGCCACCAACCTCCACAAATCATAGCAGCCCAGGCTGCCCAGGGCTCCATCCATCCTGGCCTTGAACACCTCCAGGGATGGACGGGGCATCCACAGCCTCTCTGGGCAGCTGTTCCAGCACCTCACCACTCTCTCTGTCAAGAACTTCCCCCTCACATCCAACCTCAATCTTCCCTCCTTCAACTTCAAACCATTTCCCCTTGTCCTGCTGTTATCTACCCTTTCACAGAGTTGATTCCCCTCCTGTTTATAGGCTGCCTTTAGGCACTGCAGGCTGCAATGAGGTCACCCCACAGCCTTCTCATCTCCATGCTGAACAAGCCCAGCTCCCTCAGTCTGTCTTCATAGGGAGGTGCTCCAGCCCTCTGCTCATCTTTGTGGCTCCTCTGCACCCTCTCCAACAGCTCCCTGTCTTCCTTGTACTGGGGGCTCCAGACCCCAGACACAGACACAGCACTGCACGAGTGCAGAGTAGAGAGGGACAATCACCTCCCTGTCCCTGCTGGCCACCCCTCTTCTGATGAAGCCCAGGATCCCATTTGCTTTCCAAGCTGCAAGAGCACACTGCTGGCTCATGTTAAGCTTTTCATCCATCAAGACCCCCAGGTCCTTCTGTGGATGGCTGCTCTCAAGGAGCTCCTTCCAGTCTGTGTAAATGCCTGGGATTCCTCAGGCCCAAGTGCCAGACCTCGCAATTTGCTGCGTTGAACCTCATTAGGTTCACCCAGGCCCACCTTTGGAGCCTGCTGAGTTCAGGTTGGGCGTTCAAGGAGCAGCTCTGCTGCACTCCACTCCTGTTAGCTAAGCTCGCAGGGCAGAGATGCTTGAAGTTACAGAGGACGCTTTGCCTCAGGATCAGGAACGCTGCATCAACTGTCACATGAAGGGAAGCACAGCACACAGCTGCCTACGCACTGTCTGGGTGAAGGGCAAGAAGAAAGCAGCCATCCCATCTGAATACTGAGCTCCTGAGCAAAGGGGAACACGGGAGGAACATTTGCTAGCAGTAGCAAACGTCACACCGAGTTTAGACAAATGTCTGGAATGGACTAACCAGCTAAAAAAAGGCAAAACAAAACCCACAAACCTTTTGACTCAAGAATGACAGCCAAACAGCCTCCAAAGAAGCAGAGAGCCAAAAATCTGCTGAACACCTTTGCTGCTCTTTCGCATCAAGGCTACTGTCTCTGTTGTCACGTCACAGCCAGCGGCGGCACAGACTGGAAACAGTGAGCAAAAGCCTGACATTTGGCTTTGGTAAACATCCCTGTAATGGCACAATGAAGCAGGATCTCAGCTCATGCATTCCACGGGACAGTGATTAATGGACAAGGCATGAGATGCAGACAACCGTAGGCCTCAGAACTGCCTGGAAAAAGTCTTTCCCTGGGCTGGTTGCACCCTGCATAGAGAAATAGGAATGCACAGACAGCTCATGTGCAATCTGGAGAGATGCTCTGCCGAGAGGCACAGCCCTGAGAAGTGTGTGTGAGTGCTCAGCTGCTCTGCGCCACGCTCAGCACCTCCCCAAATAGCAAAACTCAGATTTCCTTTCCTCTCACAGCTACCCAACAGCTCACCAAGTGTTCCAGTCTTCCTAAAGGACCTCGAGGCTCTCGCTACTCCCAGCTCCTCCCTCAGAGCTCCTCACTCCTTCTGACAGCACAAATTAAAGCCCTGTAAACATGGAACACACGAGACTAACTCAAACACTTCAATTTCGGGTGAGAAGGGCAGTATGAGAGCCCCACTGCTTGCAATGTCCCATTCCTGCTGCATTCCTGGGGAGAGCCACCGCCAGCACGCATTGGAGAAGATGGAAGAAAGATGCTCTATTTTGTTTTGTTTCAAACAATCATTTAAAGCTGCAAGGGACCTCGTTTTTAAAATCCCACTGCATGCACTCTATATATTCCATTCAGAGTGACACAAAGAATTATAAAAATCTGCTGGTGAGCTACATCAATACGGCTCACTTGTGATTTCACTGCTCTGGACTTTTTCAGGCTGCAGACAACGTAATAAAAGTTTCTCTATAAAACAATATCCCTCCATATTTTAAGAACGCTGTGGAAATATTTCTGCTGCTCTTGCTGTTGTCTAAAACAAAACTTCAATCTAAGCTGTTCTCCAGCAAACCTCAGTAAGTTGGGATGCTGAAGCTGGGAATCAGCAACGTGCTTCAGAGCGAGCTCAGCTTTAAGCATGTGCCTGATTTCCTCCAAAGGTGACTTAAGCATGCTGAAGCACTTTCCTAAATAGCCACGGTTTGCTGTATCAGGACATTAAAAAGAATATAACATTTTGAAATGCAGTTTAAGAGTGGCTTACAGTTCCTCTTTTAACCGAAAATGAAAAATTAATATGGATGCAATAGTATTTTTCTTGGTAACTGACATGTTTTTCCAATCCTCTGCAAGTTATTGCACTCCATTTTATATAGAAGCGTTATTTGTTCAGCTGAACCATTTCCAGTTTATTCTGCATGATTCAGACACTCATTGGATTTTTGGACAATGGTGACTCCTTTTCAGAAATCAGACAGGTCTTATGTTCAGAATAGCAGCTAGCTGTTCTGTATAGCTTGTGCTGCTCTTGAGGTTCCAATACACAGAGGGAGCAGCCTGCAGGTCTAGCATCTTGCAAGGCACCAGCACGATGGGCAGCTCTAGGGGAAACCTAAATGCAACAGAATGGGCTGCATAGGGAGTGAACCTGACCCATCCCTGGGGGTGGTCAGGAACCATGGGGATGTGGCACTGAGGGACACGGGCAGTGGGATGGGTTGGTGATCCTTCCCAAGCTTAATGACTCCACGAAATCACCAAAGGCACGGGATGAAAGCAGGCTTCTCCAAGATCACCCTACGTTCCACGCTGCAGGGTTAATTTCATTGCTCCCTGCAAGAAATGCTGCAAATATCAGGCTTCCCAGAGAAGAAATCTCTGGGATCACAATGAAAATGTAACTTAAGCACAGACTCAACCCCTGGTTTCAAATCTGTAAGACTGAATAAAATTAATTTTACTGGGAGACAAAGCACTGAATTAGGCCCAAAGCACTGTAGAAGTGGCTGCTGCTAACACAACCCTACATTCCCACTTACACCTTTTTGGGAGGAAAGGCAAATGAGGCCTTTCTTTGGGATCCCCAAAAAACGCTCTGCATTCAAACACCACTCTTTAAAACAATTAGTTTTCAAACCAAAACCAGGTGGCAGCACCAACACAAAGGTGGCCCGTGGGCAAAAATAGGTTCAGGTTACCCAGAGAGGTTGTGGGTGCCTCAAAACTGGAGGCATTCGAGGCCAGGCTGGATGTGGCTCTGGGCAGCTTGGGCTGCTGGTTGGTGACCCTGCACATAGCAGGGGGTTGAAACCAGGTGAAACCACTGTGGTCCTTCTCAACCCAAGCCATTCCATGGTCCTACAAACTGCTATCAGAGGAGGATGTGCAGCAGCTGCAGTTGCTAGGGAGAAGCTGTGGCATCGGAAAGGGAGGTCACACAAGACCACATGAGGACAGAAAAAGCAAAAGCCATCAGAAGAAGTGCTTGGGAACACTTGGTGGTGAGCTTCTCACGTGCATCCCGACACCTTATTGCTGCCAGGCTGCCCACAGCAGGGAGCACAGAGCAGCTCCTCCTGCAAGCAGCGCTTCTGCAGAGAGTGCCTTCTATTTCCCAGTGGTGTGACACATGTGTATAACATGGCCTGAGGTTAATTAGCTAATTATGCCCTTGTTTAGGATTAGCTAGGTTAGCAACAGAATCCCAAAGGAAAACGTCAACAATCACATCTTTCCTAGGGGGGGGGCGAGGGGTTGAAAGGACTTTTTTCCTGACATATGTCTGCTTTTACACTGTTGGTTTTGGCTCTTCAAAGGAAGGAAATTAAGTGAACAGCATTTTTTATTATTTTTTTTTTCATCCTTTTGGAACAGCAAAAAGGATAAATGCTGAGCAACGAGGCGGCAGGAGGACACGGCAGCCTTTTCTCTGGCCACACATCTTTGTCAAAGCTGCTTTCCAAGTCCCTCCAGCGTAAATCCCCTGCAGCTGTCATCACCCACACACCGGGTTCTCAATAAATGTTCAAGCCACAAATCTCCCTCAGTGAGATTCCAGCGCCGTGCTTATTACAGGTTGAGCTCCTACAGGTTGGGCATGGAAGGCAGCAGGATATTCCTACTGCAGCACCGTGCCAGGCTGTAGGTTCCCCTTGTAAAACGGCCTTCGTGGTCTCAATGCTCTGCTCACCAATGTCCATTTCCAAGCCCAGAACCCAAACTCGAGCACCTCTATGAGGCAATCCTCTATGAACCTGCTCTGACATTGTGGTTCTGCAGATGTAGCTCAAAGCATTCAGAAAACTGCTTTCTGCTGCCAAGGGCCACGGCCCTGTTGCAGAGCCAGGGGAAGGAACCGTGGGCAGCCTGCATCTGCTCCAGCAATGCTCACGTAATGAAAGGTAGCAGCACCAAAAAATGAAAGCAAACCTGCTGTGACATCTCTGCACAAAGTCCTACAGATGTTTCTGCAGCAAATATTAACAGCTGTTTGGCCCTGCTCCAAGAAGGTTACAGGTCACAGTCATGGTGCCAAAAAAACGGAGATCTCGCTGCAAGTCTGCAATGAGGATATTAAAAGGAAAACGGTGCAAGAAGAAAGCGGTGCAAAGACAGGGGAAAAAGAGGAATATCATGGTTAAAATTCCCAGGAAAGCAGCAGATAAAGTTGCTTTCCAAGCTGGAGGTAAAAGCCCGAGCTACTAAAAGTCATCAGAAGCAGTAGGGTGCAACACACACGGCACAGCAACCAACCTTCCTTGGACTGCTCTTCCAAGACAAATAAAATGACAAGGGAGATGTTTTTCATTTATAACACAGATGCCTTTGTTGGTAGCCAAGAGAGAGATACAGACGTTGGGGTTTGGCAACAGCTTCCCTTAAAATATAAGGCAGCCTTCCTGCTCTCTTGTTTTATTCTGCTCCATCGTGGTTTCTTCTGTTCTGGCCTCCTTTCTACAGTTTGTTCTTGACCTTTCCCTTCCTAAAGACAAACTCCTCATTCCCCAGCCCACCACCTCTCCTCGCTTCTCCTTGGCCAACCCTACTGAGAACACGGAAGCCCAAAAAGACTGAACCACTTTACCTATAAATCCGTACCGTTGCATAACTGAAAACTGGAGAGAGGTTTGCACCCTGCATGCAGGCGGCCGCGCCAGGTCACTTTCTGTGATTTATAATTTTAATAGACATCAAAACAGGAAAACATTTACAGTTATGCAATCAGGGCGATGATTAAAAACAGCCATCAGCTCCCAAAAAAAGGAGTTGGAACGGCCAAGCAGCGTTCGTACAGCTAATTGGGTTCAACACCACCACCTCCTCCTCCACCTCAGCGTCTCCCATCGCACGTGGCTCTGTTGGAAATGCAGCCCAGCTCTCAGGACGGGGGATGTCCCAACCCTGCAGCTCAAGGCTCAGTGCAGAGCATCCTTACACCCTTCTGTTGGGCACATCCACTCACCTCTCACCTCTGCTGAATTGCCACAGGCTACAATAGCCCTGGCTACACGAGTATTGCTGGTTTGTACCACTGCAGGTTCAGAGGACCAATGTTACAGCAGCTGGTGGTGAGCACTTGTCTCCATTCTCCCATCACCTAAGCAAAACCAAAAAGCAGCACTCTCATCTGAGAAAAAGCAGGGAAGTCTCTCTCTCTCTTTCTCTCTCTCTGTCAAGAACTTCAACTGTTCTGAAGTTGATTCCTGCACTGCTGCTGGGACAGCAGCCAGCTCCCCCCAAACAAGGGCTTATGGCAGCTCAGCCCTGCCTCCAATTAGGAATTTAAAGGCTTAGAGAAGCCTTCTGTGTTTCTGCATCTGAGAGGCGGTTGCAGTAGGCAAACATTCACAAACAAACAAAAGCAGAGAGAAATAAACAAGAATCAGTGATGGAACTTGATTAAAAAAAAAAAAAGTCAAAAGATTGGCTTTCCAGCTTTCTCCCATGGGAGCCAAAACAAGAATGGAACAAGGCAGAAGTGGAGTCAGGCAATTTCGTGGGATGATGATACTTTTCAAAGCCATGAGAAGGGGACAAACACAGTGCAAGTCAGCAGTGGGCAAGAACACTTCAGCACTGCACAACCCAACCAACACTGCATTGGTGCAACCAAGCAGCTTCCAGCCCTGTCACAGCTCCATAGGGTGTGACTGCATCCACTGCTCAGTGTGGATGGACAGACTGCCATGACACTGCCCCACAAACTGGTGGATGCTGGGCTCAGCAAGGACCTCTGGAGATGACCTACTCCATCCCACTTGCACTTGCTTTGGCTAAATCTCATGCTGCTGGTCTCCAGTATGCCAGTATCTCCCTGCAAGGCTTCTCCAGCCTCACAGGAGCCAACAGCTCCTCCTGGTTTAGGGTCTTCTGCAAACTTACTCAGTACACCTTCAAGATCCGCATCCAAGTTGTTGATGAAAACAGGGAGGATAAGGTAGGGTCAACAGAGAGCCGATCCCTCATGAAGATGCATAATAGCAAGCCTTGGCCAGGAGGAGGGAGGAGTGGTGCTGCCTTCGTGCACCCAAGCATCCTCCTGCCAGCACTGGGATACAGACCACGCAAAGAGCAGCACTCGGCTCCAGAAGGAAGCTGGAGACCCTAAAAGACACCAAGGAGTGAGGTCTGTCTGGTTATACAGATCAAGTGATACCAGCAGTGTTTGGTCTTGATTGATGGAGGCAAACAAGGACACTCTACAAAGTGCAGGCCTAGTGCAGGATGGGTACGTGCTAATTAGGTAGGAGTTAAAACAATCAAAACACCCAAGTTTCCACTCCTAAAACTCAAGGACAGATCTCCATTAACCTGAGGGGTTACAGATTCTGCACAGGCAGAAGAAATAAAAACACATAATGAGAGAGCATCATGACACACAACTGTGTCTTAAGAGCTCTTCACAGTAGAATCATAGAATGGCTTAGGTTGGAAGGGACCTCAAGGATGGTGAAGTTCCAACACTACTGCCACATGCAAGACCCACCAACCTCCATATCTAATACTGGACCAGGCTGTCCAGAGCACCATCCAACCTGGCCTTGAGTAGAATGGTTTGACTTGGAAGTGAACTCTAAAGGCCATCTGCTCCCACTCCCTGCGATAAACAGGGCACCCACAGCTCCATCAGGTGCTCACAGCCCCAATCCCAGCCTGACCTGGGTGTTTCCCCCCTGAGTACTCAAGAGGATGATGCTGCACCCAATTTGTACAGCCATTCTTTTTTGCCAGTGCTACTGGAGGATCCAATACTGGCCACGGTTGGGTAGAGATCAGAAATTGCAGGAGCACAGGAAGCAGTTACAGCATTCAGTGCTTCCCTAGCGTTGTGTCTTAAATAAGAAATTCAATATGCTCTGTACAAACAATAGCTAGGCGCATTTTTGTACGTTATCCAGTGCCCAAGGAGGCTGTGGATGCCCCATCCCTGCAGGCATTCAAGGCCAGGCTGGATGTGGCTCTGGGCAGCCTGGGCTGCTGGTTGGTGACCCTGCACACAGCAGGGGGTTGAAACTGGATGATCGTTGTGGTCCTTTTCAAGCCAGGCCATTCTATGATTCTACGGCGAGAGGCAAAATTATGGGAAACAGCTTTTGGAACTGTTGTGTACTTCAACCTTTCAACTGAGGAGGAGAAAAAAAAACAACAAAAAAAACAACAAACCACCTCCGTTCACAGCTGCTTCAACCTGCACAAAGCTCTTTTCTCCAGGCTTTGCCCAGACTGCTGACCTACTGGCAGGTTGCTCACCTCCTCTCCAGTGACCACACATGTGCTGTTAGTAATGCCTTAGCCACGGCCACCACAACACAGAGTGTTACCACAAATGGTGCACTTAAAACAGCCCACAAATGATGAGACACTGCAATTATCCTCAGGGACTGGAAGACTAAACTTCTTTTCTTTAAAAGAAAACGAAAGGAAAAAGAAAAAAAAAAAAAAAAAAAAAGAAAAAAAAGCTACCCAGGTCATTCTGTTGTATAAGCAATGGTTGGAGAGATTATGCTCTCCAAATAATCAGATGGGTTCCTTCTGGTCTATCTGAAGGCTTGTAAACAAACTCATTATGTTAGATCTTAAAAGAAGTAAACAAATAGCTGGCATCCGACCATGCTGCATTCTTGGACAACTTCAAACAGACCCATGCCCGCTCTGCTGCTCGGGTGGGTGACACCAAGGACACAATGGGCTGCACTGGCTGGAAGGGACCCAAGGGATGGAGAGGAGAGGAGAGGAGAGGAGAGGAGAGGAGAGGAGAGGAGAGGAGAGGAGAGGAGAGGAGAGGAGAGGAGAGGAGAGGAGAGGAGAGGAGAGGAGAGGAGAGGAGAGGAGAGGAGAGGAGAGGAGAGGAGAGGAGAGGAGAGGAGAGGAGAGGAGAGGAGAGGAGAGGAGAGGAGAGGAGAGGAGAGGAGAGGAGAGGAGAGGAGAGGAGAGCAGAGGAGAGCAGAGGAGAGCAGAGGAGAGCAGAGGAGAGCAGAGGAGAGCAGAGGAGAGCAGAGGAGAGCAGAGGAGAGCAGAGGAGAGCAGAGGAGAGCAGAGGAGAGCAGAGGAGAGCAGAGGAGAGCAGAGGAGAGCAGAGGAGAGCAGAGGAGAGCAGAGGAGAGCAGAGGAGAGCAGAGGAGAGCAGAGGAGAGCAGAGGAGAGCAGAGGAGAGCAGAGGAGAGCAGAGGAGAGCAGAGGAGAGCAGAGGAGAGCAGAGGAGAGCAGAGGAGAGCAGAGGAGAGCAGAGGAGAGGCTGCCATACTTGCCAACTGCTCCCCCAGTGCTGCTCCTCGCTGTGTCTGCCACCTGAAGCCCTCTTGGCAGAAGGGATCCCCACTCACATGAAAGCAGTGGGGAAATGCCATCATAAGGCTTCTGCTCTGATGTCACAACGCTCGGCAGCCATTTGTGTGTGATTCAAGCGAGCCCATCGCGGTGCTGAGAGCAGTGGCACACGCAGGTTCCAACCTCAGCTCTTTCCTCATGTTTTCACACAGCATTTTCCCCACTTTCAGTCTATTTTAAAGAAGCATCAAGGCTCGCAATGAAACGGATCCAAGAATAAATAGACGAAAGCAAAGCAGCAGCAGCAGCTCAGCAGGTCGTTTCGGCACCCTGTGCCATCTGATGGGTGTCAAGGACAAAGGGCTCAGCCTGTCCTGAGAGGAAGGATCCCCTTCCAGGAACAGTGATATCTCCCACACCCCTTCGTGTCCCCTCCATCCTGACAAGGTGACCAACTCCCACCAGGCAGACCACTGGGCAAGGACCACAACTCCATGTCCCAGCATCCCAGGTCACCTCCTGGGGCTGCCGGCGTGCTGGGGACAAGATACGCCTTCATTCCAGCCTTCATCCACTTTGCAAAATTGCTCTGGAAACCCAACTGAGCCTTCTGAGAGTATCTACAAGAAAAACTCTATGTAATCATACCACCCTCTAAGAGGGCATAATTATCAGCTCTTCAGGAAAAGGAATACTAAGGGCATCGATCCAACGCTGTGACCTCTCTGCCAAGCCTGAGCACTTGGACAAATTTTCTTTGCACAGGCTTCAAAGCTGGTCAGAATGCTGCCCAGGGCTATGGGATTTCACTGCCCTGCACTATCTAGGACACAGATCTTTGCTGCACAACTGTATTCCCATTCTACAGGATGCAGCCCTCGGCTGTTAGCATTACAAACACAAACCACAGCACCTTGAAGAATTAAGTACATGGCATGGACTAAATGCAGAAAGAATAACCTTGAAAGACTTGTCTCTCGCAGCATGAGCATGTGGAGCAGCCCAGCTACTCCTTCAAGTCCTGGGCAGTGTCAAAATGCCTCCATAAAGTCACTTACAGCCAATAAGCCACTCCATAAGGCACCACAACCCCCCTGGTCCTTTTCCACAGGGTTTTTTTTTAATCCATTAAAAGATAGTTGGTATTTGTCAAACGTGTGCATGATGTCACAGATCACTCTCCATGCACGAGCCAATACCTGAAGGTTGGATATTAGGGAAAACTTCTCAGAAAGAGTGGTAATGCAGTGGAAATGCAGTAATGATGTGGTCACCAGCCCTGGGGGTGCTGCAGAACTGCGGAGATGCGGCACTGAGGGACACAGCGGGCACGGTGGGATGGGATGGGGATCTTAGAGGTCTTTTCCAACCTTAATGACTTTATAACTTGTATGTTGGACCCTGCTTTTCCTGTGCTGCACTGTGAGCATGTAGTGGAGGCTGGTACCACCCAGCCCAGAGCAGGCACAGGGATCCAGTGTGGCTGAAGGGGACACACCAGGTGTCGGGGATCCATTGCGGATGCGATTACAGCACTCTGATTTCCTACAGAGCAACTCACTCCCCCCAGCTCTGCCTTACAGAGAAAGCAGCAACTGCTGCTCAGCAGCCCTATTTCTCCACCAAATTTACACTGCTGCTACGCCAAAAGCATCTGACAGCATGAAAAGAATCCGCTACTTGTTTATTATCTCCTTTGGGGCACAGATCTCAGTCTCGGCCCTATGTGCCAGCACTGCAGGTTTGCACATCCAACCTCCAAGCACGTCCCGTGCCTCTCACCGTGACCCCCATCTCCAGCTCATGGTTCCAGATCCCCCCCCCCCCTTGCTTCCCAAGGCTTTACCCGTGAGAAAGGCAGCGAGGGAAATCTGTTCACAACTGCATTTCATTTGAGTCCCCTCAAGCCTCCACGAGGTTCTTTATCTTGTTATTCTAATGCAAACAGACTTCTGTGATTTTTTTCACATCCAGAATTTCACCATTGCAGTAACCGCAGGCCTGGCAGGCTCTCCCCCGCCTGGAAAGGGAACAAACTTTCAAATCATTTATAAATAACCATTTCAAGAACATAGCTTTTATTCTTTCATCCCACAAAAGGCAGAAATTTTGCTCGGGACCGCAAGCTGTCAACTTCCCAGCAAACCCAAAATCCCACTTAACTCTCTATTGTAAACAGTGTAGTATTGCGCTACCACATCAATAAATAAAATTCTTGAAGGAATTATTTCTGCGTTTGATTCACATTTGTTCTGCATATGCCACTGAGCCCAAGGTATTCATAATGTTAAACTCAGCTTTCAAAAGGACGGCGCAGAAGGGAGAAGCCTTCCCGGGCGCTATTGTTTTAGCCTCAGCCCTTGGAGCAGCCAGAATGAAATCCCATAGGGAGGCTGGCATTTTCCCCTCCTGCCCCCCCCCACCCATCTATTTAGGAATATGGAATGAGAGGGCTGGGTGCTGCTCCAGCATGGAGCTGCTCAGCTCCAAGCCCGTCCCATTGACTCTGGGTGGCCGGAGGATGGAGACCTCCGATCTGCTCCCAGCCATCATGATGCCACTGCTGCTGTCAGCTATAGGGGCAAAGGGCAAAGCCTGCGCTGCTCGACCTCCCCCTTTCCTCCTTCCCAACCTCTCCTCCTGAAAAGCAGCACCAAACTGTGCTACATGACTGCTCTGAGGGGCAAAGCAACCTGACTGAGCAGTCAGCAACGCTGCCCCTGGCAGCGGGGTTGGAACTGGGTGATCTTCGAGGTCCTTTCCAACCCAAACCTCCCTAGGATTGCATGATTCCAATCTCCAACAGTTCCCTCGTGGCTCTGAAACGCTTCAGTATGAAACAAATTACCAGCAGAGATTTGAGTCAATAGCTACAAAATGGCTTTGGTGTGCAGAATGCCATCCGCAGGGAGCTCAGCGGGCACAGGAGAACTGCATGAGGTTCAGCAAAGCCAAGGGCAAAGGCTGCACCTGGGTCGCAGACTTCAGCAGGATCTGTTGCGATAGGACACGGGGAAATGGTTTCAAACTCAAAGAGAGGAGAATTAGATTGGATATAAGGAAAAAGTTCTTTATAATAACGGCTCTGAACCACTGGCACAGGTTGCTCAGAGAGGAGATGGGTGCCCCATGCCTGGAGACATTCAGGTTAGGCAGGATGGGGCTCTGAGCACTGATGGAGCTGTGGGTGCCTCCATTCATGGCAGGCAGTGGGACCAGATGGCCTTGAAGGGTTCCTTCCAACTCAAACCATTCTATGAGCCTATTAAATAACCTTTCTTCCCCAAAAAAGGGAACGTTTGTAATTCAGAGAGACAAAAAGCAAGGGAGGAACACATTCACTTTCCACAGATCAGAGCTCCTCAAATTCAAGAAATTAAGGCACTAATACACATCAGCACGTGAAACAGCCCTGGAACAGACTGACCCAGGCCACCCCTCTCCCATTAGTGACCCCAATTTGACATTGACTGTATAAAAGTGGCCCTATAATCAGTTTTTATTCTCCTCCCCGCTATCTAAATGGGAAAGCAGTCAGCCTCCACTCTTGAAAAACACTGGAAATGATGAGTTACAGCAGCAGAGATCACAGAAGGGATGCACGGGACGTGCCAAAGCCAGTGGAAAGCGGAAGGAAGATTAAATCACCTACTTCCAAATTAAGCACCGGGCTCTAATGGGATTAATAGGCAGAAACGAAAGCAAAATAAATGAGGAATCTGGCACGTCTCAGAGGCAGCGAGACAGTTTCAGAAGGATTGCAGTCTCGTGGTTGAGGGGTTTGGAGCTGCAGTACACGTGCGGAGATCCCTGCCCCCAGGTTCCCACACACAAACTTATCCCTCAGCCTTTGCATCGGCTGCAGTGCTTCTAATGACCCTCCTTGGGCACCCACCATCCATCCTTTGTCATTAACAGTTCCCAGAAACTAATTAATGCCTGGTTCCCATGCAGCAGCCCCGCTGCTCGCCCACAGCCCAGTTTGTATCCTGCACTCCACACAGAACCCTTTGCCACAGCAGATGCTCTCTCCTTGCTCACGCTCAAGCTGCTGTTTAACAGCAAGCAAGTCCTCCCCTTGGAGGTCCTTGTGTTGTCTCTGCACTTCACAGCTCCAAAGTAGCTGGCTGATAAGCATTATTTTAATATAATAAACAGCTCCCGCAGCTTATCTTAACGCAAAGCTTCTGGTTGGTGGAAGCTGCAATTAAGAGACCTCTGGCCCCGTTTGGCACAGCGGTTCCCTCATTTTGCAATATCCAAGTGACTTGGAGCCAAGGTCAAAGCTCCTCCCGAAGTCTGGGAAACAACAGAGAAGCTGCTGGCAGCTGGTATAGAAATCACAGAACCGTAGAATGGCTGGGGTTGGAAGGGACCTCAAGGACCATCAAGCTCCAACTCCCCCTGCTGCATGCAGGGCTGCCAAGCTCCATATCTAATACTAGACCAGGGTGCCCAGGGCCCCATCCAACCTGGCCCTGAACAGCTCCAGGGACAGACAGGGCATCCACAGCCTCTCTGGGCAGGCCAAAAGGGAAAGAGAAGCCAAGAGCAAACTGAGCCCCAGAAGGGCATTAAGCTACCAGCGGGGCAGCCGGGTCCATCACATTTACTACAGCACAAAACCCACCAGTTCAGCTCTCAGGTTCTCCATCCCCAGCCACCTCAGCTACACCATTAATTTAAAAGGAACAACGGTTAAAAGAAAAAAAATAAATAGCTTGGTTTGGTCTGAGAAGGCAGCACAGGAAAGTCGTTAGCCCCAGATCCTGGCAGAGCAGTACATAAGGGATTGATTGCCGGAGTCTGAGAGCTCCTTGGGCCCCTACTTAGATAATCTGTACAGCTCAGAGGAGCCATTGAAGTGGTTTCCAACTGCTAAAGCCTCAGCTCAGCCTGTCAAATGCTTGGTCTAGCAACGTCAGAGCAAGAGAGCAGAAAGGCTGCAAGTGCAGCTCTGCCCCTTCAGAACGAGAGCACGCACCAAATTAATAACGCACGGCACCAACCACGTGCTCTGCTTTTCTACAACCCTGTCCGTAGCACAGCCCCAGCAGCACAATTTCATCACAGCCCTCTCTCCTACAATTCAAACCCACTGCAGATGAGGATCTGCGCTCGGGCTCAGCGGTACACGAAGCTCAGTGTTAGGCAGGATGGCTTCAGCGCTGCAAAGTGCTTTCCTTGGAGAAATGCACTTTCAGCACCTACTCAAGCACTTCCCATGGATGCAAACATCTGCCAAGCATCGCAAGTGTTATCTCCCATTTGTTTCAACGGCTCCTTCTATTGTCTGGGAGTGTAATTTTTCAAGTGAAGTGCTCAGCCCCTCTGTCCCTCAGTACCATGCGGCAGAAATCCTCCCAGCACTGCTGCAGCTCACAATAGGCTTTGTCTGGTTAAACAAAAGAACATGGGCTCGCCTGCAATTGTTTCCAGCTGTTCAAAAGGGGTTTGATGGGATCAGAAGTCAACAGCAATCAGCATCTGGCTACCTGCACACAGCCAGCCCTGAAGGCCGAAGAACTGGGGATGCAGATCAAATGGTCGCTCCCAAGAAAACCCACACTGAGTGCTTTTACTGCAGCACTCTGGCTGGATGCTCACTGATACTCCATACAGACTCCCAGCAGCACATCCCCACCCAAGGCAGGAGCTCTCCTTGCTTTGCTGAAGATCCATGCAATCCAATCCCATCCAAAGTATCAATGAAGCATCTCTCCGTGCACACAACCCAGAGCCCCAACAGCAGCTCCAAGGCTGAGGGCTCCGCTGGGCTCCTCTGGCTTTGGCAGCACCTGTATTTCTGTGCATGAGTCAACTTTGTTCAGGTGGAATTTCTTAATGAGGGGATTTCAGGCTGGCAAGTTCTAGAATGCAAAAAGGAAACATTACGGGGTTATTAAGACTGATGAAAATCCCTAATTTCTTGACTAGGAGTGTTAATAATCTGAAATGACCCCTTGGTGGGTACAGCAACTCCGAGCTGCTCCATCCCAGCAGCCCCTTCACGCCTCTGCTCAAGGCAAATGAGTCAAAAAGGATTGCTTCATTTCAAAGGGATTTTGTTTAGGAGCCAGGCCAACGCCAAGGCTGGCAATTAGCTGTGGAATGCCTCACCTCTCCAGTCCCTGCTCCCAAATCCATTGACCAGACACTGGATGTTACAAGGCTGAACTTGAATGGGCAACTGTCAAATTTACACAAAATTAGCCAGAAATCTGAAATTCCAAAAGGGCAATTATCACCAACTCCTCTCCCCATGCTGCTGTTTCAACATTTCACACAACACAGCCGCGGTCCCAGGTCCCTGCTCACTGCCTTCCCATAGATTTTCACTCTGTTAAACTACAGAGCCATCACCAGTTAAAAATAAAATCAAATCTCCTTCATTTTCATTTTTTTTTTCCCCTTTTTGTGGACTGGAAGTTGCCTGAAACTTGAAAAATATACAGCATTTAAGCCTCAAGTTGAAAGACTGCTGTAAAACTGAATGCTTCTCACTTGGATCATTCCTAGTTTTAGTGGCAACACATGTATTTCATAAAGCCCTGAAAGAAGTACACAAAGAAGTACATTATGGAGACAGAACCTGAGTCCACACGTTCCTCACCCAGCAATCCTTAGATCAGCCCTTGTGTGATGAACACACTGAAAGAAGTTTCACTGCGAGATAAAATATGTGCATATCAATATGCATTAAGTGATAGATACAGTGTATGAGCTGCCTTGATTGTTTTAGAGTTAATTATGGAATTATGAAATTCTGGGAGATGAGAAATGTCAGCACTCTCACTTCAATCCTTATATACAACTTCCAGTACCAGCATCTGTAGGGAAGCCAGAGCCCACCAGAAGCAGCACGCGTAGTCCAGTGGTAACAGGGAATCACCTGCACCCAGGTACAACCAACACCAACACAGCACCCCCAGCCTTCAAGGAATCCTTCAGCACTGCTCTGCAAAGAAACCCAGACAACAGCATATATGCATCTAACATGGATAAAAACATAGAATGTATCACCTGCCACTCCTCTTCCAACACTTTCCCTGCTCTCCAGTGTATAACCATAGAATCATAGAATGGTTGGGTTGGAATGGACCTCAAGGATCATTGAGTTCCAACCCCCTGCCACATGCAGGGCCACCAACCTCCATATTTCATAGCAGCCCAGGCTGCCCAGGGCCCCAAACAACCTGGCCTTGAACACCTCCAGGGATGGACGGGGCATCACAGCCTCTCTGGGCAGCTGTTCCAGCACCTCACCGCACTCATAGCACAGAACTTCCCCCTCACATCCAACCTCAATCTTCCCTCCCTCAACCACAAACCCCTTGCCCTGCTGTTATCTACCCTTTCAAAGGGTTGACTCCCCTCCTATTTATAGGCTCCCTTTAGGTATTGGAAGGCTGCACTGAGGTCAAAGAACCTGGTATAAGGAACCATCAGGCCAAAAAGGAAACAAATGTTGAATGCTAATGTCAAAAACCAAATGTTAACTCCCCTAGAGTTGATGGTGCAGCTGCTTCCACCTCACACAGGTCTGTGCCATCAAATACCTGCAAGTCAGCTACTACTAATCAGCTTTCCTGCAAACCAATTTCCCCTTACCATCAATATGAAATGAGAGCAAAAGGGAAGCAACACTGAATTCCCACCCCTGAGAACAGCCCACATTCACATGCAACACAGCAACCAGCAACTGGAAGAAGAAGGGAAGAAGCAATTGGGACGTCCGTATCAGCAGTGTCTGGTTTGCTTTTCCAACAGAAGAACATGATCAAAGCCCAGCCACCCCTCAGGGCTGAAAGCCAACCAGCACAAGAGCAAAGGCCTCATAGCCCAACCCACAGGTCTGGGCAGCACCAGCTCCTCTGATCACAGTGTGCCACCATGTCCCGTGAGCACTGGCCTCTTGCAAGGAGAAAGGACAAAGGGCCACCAGAAAAGAAGCATATGCTATTCTGAAAGAGCATTTCCATTGGCTGTAGGACAGCAAAATAGCTAACAGGTAGGAGTGGTCTCCTTACAGTGCAGCTGGTAAGCTGCAGGCTCTCTGGAGAAGGTTCACAATGCAGCTTCAACCATCACTCACTTGGAAATCCAACAGAAGGGGCCAGGAATTGCCTGCTCCAGAAATAAAATGGCTTCAGGATGCAGGACTGAGCGACCAAGAAGTCTCTGGTTGTGGAACACAATGAGGACTGACACTCTGTCTTCAGAGCTCCATCCCAGCACGTGTTTCCTGCAGCACATGGAGGTGGTGGGGGGTTTGAACTGCAGCACCAACAACCCACATGCAAGTGGAAGGCAAAGTGGAACCAGAAGATGTTCTACTGCTTTAGAAAGCGTTGCTGTCCTTGGAACCTGCCCAGGCTGCACGGCCTGTTCTTTCTCACCCTCCATTCCCCCCAAAAAACCATCTCCTTCCAGAGCATAACTCATCCACAGCACTGCCCTCCATCATCTGGCAGCTGCAAGGCCTTCAGCTTCCAACAATGCTGATTTTGAGCCTTTCAGACCCTCTGCACTTACCTTAACAGGCAGAACTGCAGCCCTGTCTGCCAGCGTTCCTTCAGCCTCACCCCTAAAAGCAGCAAAAAGCATCTTCAAATGCCACAGCGCTCTGCATCCAAGTCAGAGAGATTTGGGAAATGTGGAAGACATTACAGGACTCACTTTCTCTCGGCAAAAAAAAGAACATAGACCTATAAACAATGCCTCGAAGGCATTTCGGCAGCTTAATCTACACGGGGAGGGCTTTTTTTGTGCTGTTTTTGACGTCAATCAGAAATCACAGAGTCCAGGAAGCAGTAAATGGCAAGGACTTGGCTTAAGGAGAAAAGCAAATAAATACTCTAAAAAAAAAAATATATGAAAATTCACTAAACAATTCCAAAGACTTGTTTGGTAGCGATAAAGAATGCGAGGCTCAGCTGTATACAAGCTGTCCCACCCATGCACAGACTATTGACATTTCATTCCAGTGGCACCACGCAGACCGCCAAGCAAGGGGGTCTGTCAACATTTCTATCAGCAACAACTGTTCACAGGGGTTTATAAGGCAGAAAAGCTAATTTTCTCCAGCCTGGCTGATGCTCGGTACAGAAGGTCTCTGCCTAGGAGGAAATTATTAGCATTTAAAAACCACATCATACAAGTTTGCTTACTGGTGCGCGACCCAGAATCTGCAGTTCTGAAGGAAAGCACCCAAATAAAAAGAAGCTATCCATACATGAATCAAACTGGGGAGTCACAACTGAGACACTCAAACCCTATATGCCCTATTAGCCAGGAGCCACCAGGACTTTCAAAGACAAAATAGTTGAGTCGACTGCAACAGCCTCCAGAGTGGCATCCGGTCGTTGGCCATCATCCCACGGCAAGCTGCAGAATCAGTGCCTCGGATACCTGGGAGTGCTCTCACACTTCAGAGATTCCTATCAAAGAGGTAAGCATGAGTAGGCCTGGATCATGGGCAGCCCCAAGAAATCCCAGCACATGAGAGTGGATTGTTTGTGCTCGTGGGAGAGCTGATCCAAGTCTCAATGAATGGCAAAGTCTGCATTCCAGGATGGTGGTATCACGCCAGGATCTTCCCACCTGAGGCCCAGCACACAAAGCTCATGAGATGGCAGTGTGATCTGCCATTAAGATAACAGCTTCAAGGTTCTCATAATGAGTCCATTTATCACCATTAAGTCCTGGAGCCTCATATAGCAGCACAAAGCAGGGCATCCGCTCTGCTCACGCACCAGAAGAAGTCTTCTACAGCTGCATTCATCCAAGCACCCTAAACTGAGCCAACAGGCTGTTAGGGTGGCTCAAAGCTCAAAGCTCAACACCAGATACAGTCCCAAAAGAGATACCATCGAGAACAGAGAACTTATATGAGACTCCAACAGCCTGGAGAGGAGAAGGCTTATGGGGACCCAACAGTCCCTACAAGCAGATCACCAAGGAGATGCAGGCAGGCTCCTCACAATGGTGCAGAGTGGGAGAAAAGCTTAAAACAGACATAAACAAACCAAGCTCTTGCAGTCTGCAACAAAACACTTTCTGACGATGAGGAGAGCCAAGCAGTGGGACAGATTTCCCAAACCCTCTGCAGTCTCCATTCCCAAAGGATGTCAAGCCATGAAACACATGGTATGACCTAAACGTCTGACCTGTTTTGAGCAGGAGCTTGGCCAAGAGACTTCTGGACATCTCTTTTAATTTGAACGACTGGATGCCCTCTGAAGACCATCTCAGTTCAGCTGCAATAGGTAGGAATGCAGGATTTGGGAGGTCTGGCTCCAAGCTACAAAATGTCTGAAAACAGACAAGCTGAATGGTTAAAGGCTGCTTCAACCTTCTGGATTCAGAATCATAGAACCACTGATGTTGAACAATCTCGTTCATGAACTTGAACAATCAAGTTCAACCCCAACCCATCCCACCATGCTACTGACCACAGCAGTGCCACATCTCCACGGTCCTTGAACATCTCCAAGGATGGTGACCCCACCACTCCCTGGGCATCCTGTGCCAGTGCCCAATTGCTCTTTCACAGAACAAACGTTTCCTAACATCCCCCCTGGCCCTCCTTAGGTCCAACTTGAGGCATCACCTCTCATTCCATCGCTGTCACCTGGAAAAAGAAGAAGAGGCCAACCTCACCGCATTCAATTTGCACTCAGTTCCTGAAGCTCAGGGAACAGCTTCCTGCCCCTAACACGAGGCCCTCTCCAGCTTTTGCAGCGGATGCCTCACTGGGAATATCATAAAACATGTTTCTGTGTGTGTGCACACTTGCCCCCATACGAGCACATGCACAAAATCAGATCTGCAGTAGCTGCAAATATAAGCTATCAAAGCTGCAGCTGCAACAACAGCACAGCGCTGTAAAGATACTTCAATAACATCTGATACATTAAATTTTAAAAAGTCAGGTTTACAGGGCCAACATCCCTATTTAAAAATAAAGCGTGCACAGGTGGCTAATAAAACTGGACTTTAACAGGCACACTTGCAAAAGAAATTTATAAGAGTTAGCAAAGCTCATAGCCTTTTAATTGCATGTCAAACGTTGGGCTCTCCAGAACGAAACCAGATTTCTTGCAGCCTGTGCCAAGAGCTCCCAGATATTACATGTCTGGTGGGGGTGCAGCCCGGTCAGACACTGAGGGGTTAACACAGCCCCAAGGCCTGAGCCCAACTGGCTTCAAGGCAATGCCACCATCTCTAAAGCAAACAGGAAACCTCTCTGCCAGCTTTGGTACAAATAAAGGCTTGCTGAAAACATTTGCTGCTGAGAGTGCAAGAAGAAGACATTAGAACACATCTGAACTTGTAAATACGTAAAATTAATATGCAACAAATTTCCTTGATCCAGAGGATATGAATTCCCTTTCCCTACAAATCTGTCCATTAACATTTCAATGATTCACTTATGTCACTCCACTTGCCAGCGTTTTAGAAGGAAAATAATTCAAGGAACAGAAAACATCTACAGCCTTTCCCTGCTGATGCACTTCTGGCCAGCTCACATTAGGGGCGATGGGGAATAGTTCTACACACCTCAGTACCCAGATGCCCACTGTTTTGGAGATGAAAGGTTTGCATCATTCAGCTTGAGCATCACGGAGATGGGAATTGGCTCTAGGGTCACAGGACTCAGCCACCAGTGATGTAATGCAAGGAAACTGGCTTTCCTGGGCTGTCTCCAAGGTCACCAAACAGATCATAGGTGATTTCTGCAAGCCCAGCAGAAATCCAGAGGCAATCTGCACTGCGAGCCCAGGGAGGAGACAGCACACCAACTGCTGACCAACCCAAAACCCAACCATGTTCATAGAATCATTCAGGTTAGAGAAGACCTCTAAGATCCCCAAGCTCAACCCCAACCCACCCCACTGACCACGTCCCTCAGTGCCACATCTCCATGGTTCTGGAACAGCTTCAGGGATGGTGATCCCCACTGTTTCCCCCCATCTGTTGTTTTCCTTTTCTACACCACCACGTGCAGTGATGCAAGGAGGAAGGAAACACGCTGACAACCATGTAACATGAATTAAAGTCACTTCTGGGTTCACAGAAGACAGACCTGGCTGCTTTCTGAGCACTGGCAACGCTGGCAACCCCAGCAAACACCAAATACTCCACCTTGTGCACCTACTGAGATGTGTTGTTGTCTGACACCAGAGGGAACAGCTTTGGAGTTGTTCAAAGAGCTGCTCTAAGCCTCAATAACACCGCAGCAGAAGATACTATAAGAAGGAAGGCTCCTCTCTTTATTTTTAATGGGCAAACAAGGAAAGTTGGCATACATAAATCATGAACCCTCCGCAGAACGCGCCTGGTGTGCAAGAACACAGGTTGCCCAAGGAGGCTGTGGATGCCCCATCCCTGCAGGCATTCGAGGCCAGGCTGGATGTGGCTCTGGGCAGCCTGGTCTGCTGGTTGGTGACCCTGCACACAGCAGGGGATTGAAACTAGATGACCACTGTGGTCCTTTGCAACCCAGGCCATTGTAGGATGCTGTGATCCCATTCCCACCGTGCCCACTAACCACAGCCCTTGGTGCCACATCTTTTCCATCCTAAGGCACAGCTAAGCCCTGCAGCACAGTACCATTACATCATCCCCGTACCTGCCTCCAGTTATCCTCTCACTTCTTTACATCTGCTGAGTGGAAACTCGAATTTGAAGGACACGATGGGGGCGGGGGGAGGAGGGAGAACTATTATTTCCATATGGCTCTGAAAAGAAAAAGGCTTTAAATGAAAATACCAGATGAGCAGAGGGCTCGTGCAGGACCTGCAAAGGCTCGTGCGTGTGCACCATGCAGGAGCAATGCCCCAGAAAAGGCTTTCCCCTTCCAGAGCCCGATCCTGCCGAGAGGAGCACTCAGCAACCCAGCCATTTCTTTGCATGTCATCTGGCAGATGCGGCCGTGGGGCCCTGCCAATTCACCCCGAAGCCCTCCGTTTTAATCAGTATCACGTAAAGTTTAACACATGCTTTGAAATGCGCACCAGATTCAAAGCTTCGCCTCAAGGGGGTCCTGCTGAATAACACATACCATCCCGGCCGCTGCTCCTCCAGCAATTATCTTTCAACTCTGGCTGAACCACTCCGACTGTCAACGCCAGCGTGCTGCCAACCAGAGGAAAGGTTGCGGGGTCAGAGCTGCACACACGGCTCCTCCGCGAGGAGAGCGGTGTGGGGTGTTTGTTTATACTGCTGTCTGCTTCGAAGGAGAACTCCCAGAGCGCTTGTTTTATGGGTTAGCAGAACTACAAACAGTGTTAAGAGGGACTGAGAAAGGTTAGCACGGAGATGGAGTACCAGGGTCTGTAACTCACTGCTGGAAGGCAAAGAGGGCTGTGCTGTTTGCACCCCATCGCCCGGCGCTTCCTGCAGGGTCCAGAGGAGACATGAGGATGCTGAGGTTGGAGCAGCTCTCTTATGGGGACAGACTGAGGGAGCTGGTGTCTCACTGCAGCCTTCCAGTACCTAAAAGGAGCTTAGCAACAGGAGGAGAGCCACCTTTCATGTGGTCTGTTAGTGACAGGATGAGGTGAAGTGGTTTTAAGCTAAAAGAGGGAAGATTTCGGTTGGATATAAGGAAAATGTTTTCTGCAACAAGGCTAGTGAGGCACTGGCACAAACTGCCCAGAGATGTGATGGCTGCCCCATCTCTGGTGACACAGGTCAAGCTGGAAGGGGCTCTGAGCACCTGATGGAGCTGTGGGGATCCTCAATTCACTGCAGGGCTCTGAGCACCTGATGGAGCTGTGGGGATCCTCAGTTCACTGCAGGGCTCTGAGCACCTGATGGAGCTCTGGGGATCCTCAATTCACTGCAGGGCTCTGAGCACCTGATGGAGCTGTGGGGATCCTCAGTTCACTGCAAGGCTCTGAGCACCTGATGGAGCTGTGGGGATCCTCAATTCACTGCAGGGCTCTGAGCACCTGATGGAGCTGGATGGGTGTCCCCATCCATTGCAGGGAGTGGGAGCAGAGGGTCTTTAGAGGTCTCTTTCAACTTCAATGATTCTAAGGTTCCATGATCTGTTGGGTGGCAATCAGCCCAAGGTAGGGAGCCAGGATTAGATAACGTTTAAGGTCCCTTCCAACCCAAGCCATTCTGTGACTCTCTGACTCTCCCCAACCCCAGACGTCAGCAGTCCTAAGGGAGCCTCTCCCTGCACTGCTCATCTTTGCCAAGGCAGCTCTGCCACCCAGTGCTGCTGGGAAGACCAAGAGGATTGGGAGTACAGGGGCTGGTAGCTTTGCTGAGGGTGTCTGCAGGACAAGCAGCACAAGAAAGCCTTGCACAGATGCTCTGGGTCTCCAAGCTCCTTCATAGGCAGTTCTCAAAGCATTCCTGGCAGGGGTCAAGGATGTCACCAAGTGAAATTCCACTTTCTAGGAGTAATCCCCAAGCAGACAACAGAGGTCCATGCACAAATCACTTTTCCCTTGCTCCCCTTCTATAGTTTCTCCCCTCCCAAGGAGCTGTGCTAGTGTTCCTGACCCAAGCAAGCCAGCAGCCCTGGAGCATCCAAGCACAAAGCCCTATAAGGAACAGAAGGAAGTAAAGCAGCAATTTCTCCATATTAAAGCAATTCCTTGAATCAAAGATCCAAGATCATCCAGTCCCACCACCCACCTATCATCAGTATCTCCCACTAAACCACATTCCTCAGTAAAACATCTAAATGTTTCTTGAACATCTCCAGGGACAAAGGCAACAGCATTGGAGCCATCCCTGCTCCATCCAACCCAGGGCAGGCACGGAGTCAGTCTTGGGGTAACTTAGGTGTATTCTCAGCCCCAAATGAAAGCTGGTCTAAATTTGCTATAGATGCGAATTAGAAGAATATGTTGAGAGGCTTAAATGACCCGAGCCTGTCAGCAGAACGTTGTGCTTAAAAAGAGGGAAAAAAAAAAAAAGAAAAAAGAAATCAGAACTAAAGAAGTCTTAGGCTGCTGATGGATTTCACTCCTTGATTTCTGCGCACACCCGTTTGCAATTTGCACAGGAGCCTCACTCACAGGGCTTGATCCTTGAAAATGGAGCCATTGTGCCTCTGCTGCACAAACACAGCCCTACCAACACATTTTTGCAACCCAAATGCCAGGAGAGGGGCAGGTTGGACATTGGGATTCTCCCACACAGAGGTGATGCTTTGGCACCAGGGAGTGGGGGAGTCACTGCCCATGGAGGTGTCCAACAACCACGGAGATGTGGCCCTTGGGGACACGAGCAGTAGGCACAGTGGGATGAGTTGGGGATTTTAGATGTATTCTTCAACATTAATGCTTCTAGGACTGGAATGACTCCAGAGTGCCCAGCAGTGTTGGAAATCTGGTCCTGACGTGATGTGTTAGCTCAAACAAAGCACTGTACCACCTTCACAGAGCACAGAGACATCCAAAAGAAAGCTGAAGAGCTCCTCATCCCAGACAGAAGCATCATGACAGCTACTAACGAGCTCAAAACAAACAAGAGATGCTATGCCTCAGCCTGGCACAGCCCTCTCACTTGGTTTGTGTTACTACACCACGTATTGTGACAGCTGGAAGATACAGAGTGATTTTATCATAGGATATCCCAAGCTGGAAGGGACCCATGAGGATCATCTAGTCCAACTTCTGGCTCCACACAAGCCCATCCAAAAATCAGACCACATATCTGAGTGTTGTCCAGATGCTCAGGCAAATGATCAAAGCTCAGTGCCACCTCTGGAATCTCAGAGGGCTGCAGGAAGAGGAAGAGCCATCCAAAATCCACCCAGCAGCATCAGACGACATCACAAGACTCTACCACCATCATTTGCTCTCAAAACACCTCTGGATTTCAAGCATTTAATGAGTCTAATGGGCAACCCCACAAAACACCAGTCCACTGTATGGCTGCCCTGTAGTTAAACTTATGGTCCACAGATATTTTCAGCACGTACATCACTTCTCCAACACAGCACAACACACATTTCCCTGCTGCTTCAGCCACTTCATCCTCTACGGCTGTTTTATGAACCTCTTCCCCAAAACCTGCAAGCTGAGATCATCAGACTTACCAATCTAAACAGCCCTGGAAGACGTATTTCCTTTCATAATACTTTAATATAACAACTAGACAAGCAATAGTATCAAAGATTAGGAAAGTCTCGTTACAGAATACTGCTAGAAAATAAGTTTCTGCCTTACAAACCTGCCCAGAAGGGGAAAGCACTATCTGCTCATCCCAACTGCTCTTATGTAAATAGTCACCCTACACTCAGCCACTGGCCTGACCCTTGCCAAAGGCTCCCCTTCCTGCATTCAAGACTACAAATTCTCCTTGCTTTTATTAAAAGACATGATTTCACTTTTGGAAGAAATGGGGGTGGAAGTTCAGACTTCAGGGTGCTTTGGGAGCCCATGGACACAGTGTGAAAATACCATCCCCAAAGAGCAGATAAATCACAGAATGGCCAGGGTTGGAAGGGACCTCAAGGATCATGAAGCTCCAACCCCCCACCACATGCAGGGCCACCAACCTCCACCTTTCATACCAGACCAGGCTGCCCAGGGCCACAAACAACCTGGCCTTCAACACCTCCAGGGATGGACGGGGCATCACAGCCTCTCTGGGCAGCTGTTCCAGCACCTCACCGCTCTCTCTGTCAAGAACTTCCCCCTCACATCCCACCTCAATCTTCCCTCCTTCAACTTCAAACCATTTCCCCTCGTCCTGCTGTTATCTACCCTTTCACAGAGTTGATTCCCCTCCTGTCTGTAGGCTCCCTTTAGGCACTGCAGGCTGTAATGAGGTCTCCCAAAAGCCTTCTCTTCTCCATGCTGAACAAGCCCAGCTCCCTCAGCCTGTCTTCGTAGGGAGGTGCTCCAGCCCTCTGCTCATCTTTGTGGCTCCTCTGGACCCCCTCCAACAGCTCCCTTTCTGTACTGGGGCCCCCAATACAGGACAAGATTGGGGAGATGTTGGAGAGGGTCCAGAGGAGGGTCACTAAGATGATGAATGAATGAACTGCACACCACAGTGACCTCGGGGGGGGATCTGGCCCACGTGACAGCCTGTGCTGGGTTTGGAACCAGGCACACATGGGACCTTTGGAGAGCCCTGACAAACACTGAAAGGGAACGCAGTAAGATTTAGCTGACTTTAAAACATGTTCACAAAGCAAAAACAATTTCCTCACACACTGCAGAAGATGACACAAAGTTACCAAATTTCAGAGATGGGGATAATTAAGAACACAACACAAACTGCTTGTTTTGGGGGGGAAGGCAACAAAAGGCCCTTCCGTCCCCTGTAACACAGGGACCCACTCAGCTCAGTGGCTTGGGGTGATGCTCATGTGTTTGCATTTAAAGTGAAGAACAGGGACAGGATTTCCCAATGAGGCTGCAGCTGTCACACGCCACGTCTCCACTTATCACCATTCATCCCACAGAAAGCGATCAAATGCCCCAAAGAATGCTGGCTTGTGCTAAAGCAACTTGCAGCAGGAGAGCCAGAGCTGCCTCAGGGGATGCTGTCCCTCCAACCCCATGTTTCCATCCCACCCACCACTTCCTCTCCATCCTCACACGCTTCCAGTAGCATCACAGAATGGCTTGGTTGGAAGGGACCTCAAGGATCATCACACTCCAACCCCTGCCACATGCAGGGCCACCTTAAGCCACACTGAGTCCCTCTGCTGTCCTTCACATCCACAGAGCAAACCTTGCAAAGAAACTTGCATCCTCAAAGCCATCATCACCTACCCAGGCAACTCAAGGTCAGAATTAAACATGGATCCAGACATACCCAAAACAGTGAGGGACAAAGCAGGTGCTCAATGTCTTACCACGGCCCCGCAGTCACCACTGACATGGAACAACCATCACAGAGTCGTGCTTGGAAAAGAGCTCCAAGATCCCCAAGCCAACCCCACCATGCCCACTGACTGTGTCCCTCAGTGCCTGCAGTTCTCAGCTCAGACCCCAGGGCAGTATGTGGAGCTTTGGAAGGCATTTAATCCTGCCAACCTGTTGAATCTTACCCTCCATCACCACCTATCAAACATCAGCTTTGATGTTGCATCCTACTGAGGCTATAAAATATTAGCTTGCCTCCATCTACCCAAAGGCACGTGGGACACTCTGGCTGTCCTGACGAGTTCCATCCAATAATGGCTTTTGGTTTGATTGGTTGCTGTAAGCCTCCATAGCAGCACTCACTACTCCCCATCAGTACTTTGCATGAAGCACCATCAGAAGTGGAAAGGAAAAGACCTCCAAGACCATCCAGCCCAACCCTCCACCTACCACCAACATATCCCCACTAAACCACGTCCCTTGGTACCACATCGCCAGGCATTAAGATGATAAAACCACCTACTAAATATCAGCAAGTGTTCAGAAGATGGAATTTGTTCCCTGCCAGGCCGGAGTTTAGATCTCAAAAACCAATGAAACCAAAACACAGACACAGGTTCACAGGGACAAAGTCCAAAACAAGTTCAAATGTGCAGAACCGCCTGAGCACTGTGGAATTAAGCCCGATATTTGGAATGCAGCAGATCCCCCCGGAACCACAGGTAATTAAACTCAGATTGAAAAACAATGAGGAAAGGAGTCACTGAGAACCCATGAGCTGCCCACAGAGGATATAAGGTTTCTCACGCGTTGCTCCTGCACATAGCTGACCCCGGCACGTCCTACTTGACTACACCCCATTGGTTTTCCCATCCAAAAGCAGGGCTGGCCAGCAATCCATGTCCCTGCTTCCGACTCCGAGTGCTCCACGACACATCATTCTGATGATCACCAAATGAAATTTTCTGCTCCTGTCATCGTCGGCTTCAGATTCATAACGTTACAAAAACACCATTTCCTTTCCCCCATTGTATCAAACCCGATTCCATTCCCGCTGGTGAAATCAAACAATTTGAAAAGAATTTCAATGATGCTAATTTGAACCGAATGCATTCAGCTGCCAATTGCTGTTCCCCGGCACTCCAGGCCTCCTGCCAGCTGTGCTCCACCATCAATCATGGCCAGCAGTGCAGGAGCAATGGCAGTAACTCTGGCTGGGGAAGCTTTGCCCTTTGCTTTCAGCAGAACACCACGATGCGACCCCACGCGACGGGAGACCTGCAAAGCTGTTGCTCCTCAGAGCTCCTCATCCTCCAGGCAGAACGTGATGCTCTTTGCAAGAATAAGCTCAGCATTTAGCTGGAATACCAGCATCGTTTCCAGCTCTGCGTTTGCAACTGAAGCATGCAAATGTATGGGTTGGAAGGAGACCCCTCAGTCCAACACTCACCCAAGTTACTTACAGAACAGGAAACAGTCCAGGTAGGTTTGGGTATCTCCAGAGAAGAAGATTCCATCACCCCTCTGGGCAGCTGTGCCAGAACTCTCCCACCCTCCATGTCAAGAAGCTTTTTCTCATGTTCAGGTGGATTTTGTGCATATTCCAGTTGGTGCCCAGTGCCCCTTATCATGTTGATGGGCATCACCAAAAAGAGTCTGACCCTATCCACTTCACCTCCACCATTTATAAGCATTGGTAAGATCTTCTCAGGAGGTGCTCCAGGCCCCCACCAGCTCTGCAGCCCTCCACTGGGCTCTCCCAGCAGCTCCCAGTCTGCCTGGAACTGGGAAGCCCAGCAGTGAGCACAGTGCTCCAGATGTGCCCTCTCTAGGGCAGAGCAGAGGGGAGGAAAACCTCCCTCACCCTCCCGTCCACACTCTGTGCAATACACCCCAGGATCCCATTAGCCCTCCTGGGCACCAAGGCACAATGCTGGCTCTTGGTCACCCCGTTGGTCCACCAGGACCTTCAGGTCCTTCTCCACAGAGCTCCTTTCCAGCAGCTAGCCCCCAACCTGCGTTGATGTTTGCAGTCAGCCCTTCCCAGGTGCAGGATCACAGCTATCTAGAGCCAAAAAAACAAATAATGAGCTTCAGGAAAGCTGAAAACATCAGCAGTGGAGATAAGCAACGAGAGACAAAAGGCTAAGTGTAGAGAAATGGCCTAACAGCCAAAAATCAGGGAGGAAAATGAAGCCAGGGAGCTGCCATGGGAGGAAAGAAAGCACACCCTGGGGGCTTTTTATTTCCAGCCTCCTGTTTCTCCTTGAAATAACTGGGAAATGCTCAAAATGGGTCTGCCTATGCCAAAGGATTTGGAACCTCCCAAACACAGCCGTGGTGCCATGAGGTTTGAGCACCAGTCTCATCCAGCACCACAAGAGCAAGGCTGGGAACCATGGGAAGAGGACACATCTGCATCCCTTTATGCCTTTATGGTTGGTGAATATCCTTAATGGGATATAAATAACTATTTATTTACTTAGAGCAGCACATTTGCTGCACTAATTGGGGACCAAAAAGCAAATTAAACTTCTTCCTTCCCACCCAGAGCCACAGAAACCAAAGGATAATTTGTTTCAAAGTTCGGATGTCACAACCAACAAGTTGTTTGGGTGGTTGTTTTTTGGTTTCTTCTTTTTGCTAGTATCTTTTTTCCAAAAAAACCATTGTACCACGTAAATTCAGCACGATGACCTCGGGGGCTCCCACCATGCCACCATGCATGTCTGGCTCTGCAGCAGGACATCCAGCTCACTGGGGAGGAAGGGTTCTGCAGGTTTAGAGAAGTCAGCTTCATTTAATGCAACAGCTAATAAAAGGGTTGGACTGGAAGGAGTAGAATGATGCACCCCTTCCAAGCCCTCTGTTCTTCACAGCTCTTCTACATGGCATTAAGAGTTGGTTTTCCCAACGCATAAAGAGATTGAGAAGGCAACAAAGCCAGTCAATTTTACAGAAAGAACAGTGTTTATAAGTGAACTGAACCCTCCTGTGCTTCCAGCCATGAATGTAACACCACCACTTTTTTTCTTGGGAGAAGCTTTGGCAAGAGTGCTTCCCATAAGCCACCAAGTCCAACCAGGCAGCTACTGGCAGAGGAAGCAGGAATCACAGAATGGCCTGGGTTGAAAAGGACCACAATGAGCATCCAGTTCCAACCCCCTGCTGTGTGCAGGGTCACCAACCAGCAGCCCAGGCTGCCCAGAGCCACATCCAGCCTGGCCTTGAATGCCTGCAGGGATGGGGCATCCACAGCCTCCTTGGGCAACCTGTAACAGTGCCTCAGCACCTCTGGGTGAAAAACTTCCTCCTCATATCCAACCCAAACCTCCCCTGTCTCAGTTTAAAACCATTCCTCCTTGTCCTATCGTTATCAAGATCAAGAGGCACCACTTTGTTTCATTACCAGTCAATCTGAATTTAAAGCTTGTTTTAATGGAAATGATGAGCAGAGCTCTCTGGCTTTGATTAGAAAATCCAAATCAAAATGGAAAACGTGAATATTAAAGGAATCAGTGGATAAGCAATCCCACTTAAATACAAGCACGTGCACGTTTAGTTGATCAGGTTCACTTTTTACAGCTAGGCAAGCACAAGTCACAAGGAAGGTTTGCCAGTATCTGAAAATCAGCTTTAGACACAAAAAACAAAAGTCAGGGTGCATCAGAAGATGCACTTCTATTAATCTGCACCTGTAAAATCAGCACTGGTGTCTCAGAGCATTCCAGCTCCCACCAGGCACAGCAATTCAAACATCCTTAAGGGCAAACCACGAGGCACACACCCTGCCTGCACCTCTGGGGCAGCAGGAGCCTGCAGCAAAGTGCAGATGGGAGAAGACGATGAAAACAAACCACCAGTTTTCAACAGTGCAAAAATCACAAGGTAAGCTCCAGCAGCGACCACAGAACGGTCATCGTTTCACCTTTCAAAACAAAATCATTGTGAAGCCTTTAATGGCAAGAAGACAGAACTCAGCTTAATGCAGCCACCCTCCTACCCCAAACAGAACAAGCCCTTACCTGCTTCATCGCCATCTCCCCAATCTTGTCTGAGTGCTTACGAATGCTCTCCAGGAAATCCTTGAGGTCTGACATGGACACCTCCTTGATCTCCTCACGCAGCTTTGGGATGTTGTCCACCATCACCTTGCAGAAGCGATAGTGGCTCACCTGGGGCAGGTAGGTGTGCTCCAGGTGCTCCAGGGTCTTCAGTGCTGGGTAGTGCCTGAGGACAGCAAGCAAAGCAGATGCAGGAAAAGAACAGCTATTTCTATCCTACTTCTTCTTCAAACTGTGTAAATTTTCAGTAGATCTAACAATTTCAGCTCTGTTGAAAGCAGTGCACATCTTTGATTCAGATAACCATGCAAACAGCCTTTTCCTTTTGAAACTGAGAAGCAGAGGCACGCTGTGAGAGTCACAGCTCAGAGCTGTGATGCACAGATGAGGACCAGCTGGGTAATGAGGTACTGCACCAGCTGAGTTCATTAGCAGCTCTCACCCACCTGCACCAGGCCATGCTGTCCCCAGAACCTCCCCAAAAGGAAGGGTCTCCAAAGCACCCCCAGACCACGGGGTTGCTGTGTGAGATATGGGGTAGGCACTGCTGCATTCTGTGACCTCTAACAGTGAGGTGCCATAAGACAGGAGGGTGGAGATGGGAATACACCATAATGTACCTCAGGCTGACAAATTGGTATGCAATATGTGCTCCTAACACAGAGACTTGTTATTCTGTTCTAAGTGTCTTGGATGTGAGAGCTCTCAGGTTTCTTTCCTGTGCATAGAAGCAGTCAGACCCCACCTTCCTTCCAGCTGTTCAAATGCTGCTGAGCACTGTTAAAAAATGCTTTCCATCCAGGACACGCTTTGATTTAGATAGAGATGAAGACAACCTCAGTGTGACCCCATATAAAGGGCCCAAAGGACACTTCTCCTGCAAGGTCCCTCCTTCTCCAGCTCCTGCTGAACTGCTGCTGTCCATAATCTCTGCTTTGCTTTGGAGTAATTTATTCCTCCGCTGTAAGAGATACATATCTTAAAACTGTATATTGAAGTTGCCATCTTGAATGGCAGGCAAGTGCCTTGGAAGCATTAGCAGTGCCTGCAAAATACATTTAAGGCATCACCAGGTGACAGTTCCCTCTCAGGTGAATGAAGGCAACTACTGCTCACTCTGCCCATGCTTAATCCCAGCCACAAGCACTTCCATTTGCACCCTGAAGGCCCTAAGAAACGCGTTAAGTGCCAAGGCAATAACCTCACACTCAAATCCCCATTCATATTCACTCCTGCCTAAACCCCAGGCAGTTCCAAAGGGAAGTTATTTTAACCCGAAATTGCCTGAAAATCAGAAGTCAAAGGGATTAACCCAGCAACCCGGTCAGCGTTTACATTTGGGTGAGATACAAAATGCTATTTGCAATAAAATGCAATCCTCTCTGGAGGGAAACTTCAGAGCACGCAGAAAGCCAGAAATTAAACCAGAGGAATAAACACGCATTGGGGGTTTGTTGTATTTTAAGGCATTGTTTGTTGAACCAGAAGCAGCTCAAACACGGCCTGCGGGAACAGCGGGTGTGCATTGATGGGGTCCCCGACTGCCTGCCAAAACCAGAGCCCAGAGCACGTGGAGGCAATGCACAGCTCAGCACTGAGACGTGCAGAGCACACCCAGATCTCTACAGGCCATCAGTCCCATTGCCTGCCACGAACGGGAACACCCACAGCTCCATCAGTGCTCAGAGCCCCAGCCAGCCCGACCTGAACGCCTCCAGGGGCACCGCCGCCACTCTGGGTAACCTGTGCCCACCCTTCTCATCACGAACCTTGTCCTTATATCCCATCTAAATCTCCCCTCTTCTAGTTGGAAATCACTCACATTATAACCATCAGGCAGCAAACAGCGCATAGCACATCTTTGTCTACTTTGGAAGAGTTGAGTTCGTTCAGCCCGAATGCCAACCCTGCTGCTCTGCAGCCCAAACCTGAGGCTCCTCACACAGTAACCAAACCCCTCACTGGCTATGAAGAAATGACATATAAGTGAGACCGGGTGCAGACACAGAAATATTTAATATGTTGTGCTGCATTTGGTGAATGAAGCCATCAAATCCAAAGAAGGAGGGAGAAAAAAAAGCAAAAAGCCAAGGGTTCAGATATTCCTTAAATGTGGCTTTCAGCTTCTATTTGTTTCAAAATGAACCAGTCCAATAAGGGGAAGGAAAAAAAAAAAAGATGCAATTCTTAGAACCAGACCCTGGAAACACTACCCTGAACGAGGGAACTGAGCAGCATGTGGATTCCCTTCAAAAGTTCACAGTGCTGTGATCTGCTCCAGCTCCCCACCCCACATCTGTCAGCGGATAAACCCCTCGCTGTTCCCATGAACAGAATGAAAACAGTTGGACAAAGTGCAGCCTGCCCTGCACTGAGCCATCCAGAGAACGAGAGCAAGCTTCGTGCACAGCTGACAGGCTCCCCAGCACCTCTCCAGCCAGCCCCGATTCCAGGAGTGATGCTTATCCATTCCCCCAAGGCTCCTGGGGACCGAGGACCACAGAGATGAGTGCAGGCAGAAGGGGAAGTGTAGCATTCCGCCCATCCAATTAGTTATCGCCTTGTTGGAAACATCTGGCTCCTCCCGCGTTGTGTGCATGATGGATGGCAGGCACAGAGCAAGCAGCAGACCCGGCTGCCCTCCCCACGTGCCATTCAGCTGGAGCCCAGCACATTTTCCACTGCCCTCGCCCCAGCAGCTGCTCTATGCCCAGTTTGCCACCCCCCAGGGCCTCCAAAATCCCGTGCTGCTCAAACAAAACCAGCCCCCAGGAGCCCGGCCATGCCTGGGCTGTAATTCCTCAGCAACATGACAGCTGTGGGGTGAGAAAAACCCTGGATTTACAGTCTGTGAGTTCTGAGCCACAGAGCCCTTTCAGTTCAGCTCACTCTTCCGAGCGATGACTTCTAGCACAAAGTAAGCCGGGTGCCTTCTCACCACCTCCTCCTACTGCCCTGCTCAGCGTTTCTCAGCTCTCTGGCTCTTGTTCACATTCACTGGGTTCTTCCAGATTAGGTCAGTTCTGTATTCTGGTGCCCCCAGCACAGCACTTCGTGAAGAACGTAGAAGTACGGAGCCATGCACTGATTTGGGAAGTCCATCCCAAAGGCAAGCTTCCACAGACAAAAAGAAAAGGAACAGCAAACATCCATCTTCATCAGAAAGCCTAGAGGCAGAATGAAATGAGGTCTGGTCTGCACCACGGGAGGCTGAGCCACAGAGACACCAGCAGAAATCAGATCTGTTAACGTGGCAATGCTGACATGGAATTGCTGAGCATCGAGAAGCTCTTTGTGGAATTCAAGCAGCACCAAATGGAAGCTTTTCAGCCCCTCCACTACAACTTTTGCTATGCAAAATTTACCTTTTCGATTTCATTTGCTCTCGCAGTTTGCTGTACATCTCCAGAACTGGAAAGAGAAACAAAACAAAACAAAACAAAACAAAAAAAAAAAAAACACAGAAGTATTGAGACAGAAACACAGAGCAAAGAGACGTGCATTCAAATCAACAGCTGAACAAATAAAGAGAAATTCTGGGCTCCTCACCGGGAAGACACAGCGTCAGCTTATCAACCGTCGCTGAAATGTTCCTCTGTTGCAGTCGGCATTGCTTCAGCTCTTCCATTGCTATTATCAGCTTTGGAAAAGGAAAAAGAAAGTCTCACTGAAAACAGCAAGCAGACGGAGAGATGTACACCAGAGAGAACTCCTTGGTTTGGTCCTTTCCGAGGGGAAGGCCACAGCTCTGTGCTCCAGTGCACTGTGTATGGAATCTCAGAATGGCTGAGGTTAGAAGGGCCCTGTGAGGCCAGCCAGTCCCAACCCCTGGGATGGGGTTTGTGAAAGCCTTGGCTGGTCTACTTCTGGAGCATAAAGGAGAATCCTCCACTCAAGCTAATGGGAATGTTTATTTGGTTCTGGCAAAGTGCATCACTTCCTCCCCACAGGGCAGTTTTATCTGTCAGCTTCATTGGAGTCATTGGTCTGACACACAACAATGTAGGAGGAGAGAATCATAGAATCACAGAATGGCCTGGGTTGAAAAGGACCACAATGAGCATCCAGTTCCAACCCCCTGCTGTGTGCAGGGTCACCAACCAGCAGCCCAGGCTGCCCAGAGCCACATCCAGCCTGGCCTTGAATGCCTGCAGGGATGGGGCATCCACAGCCTCCTTGGGCAACCTGTGCCAGTGCCTCACCACCCTCTGAGTGAAAAACTTCCTCCTCATATCCAACCTAAACCTCCCCTGTCTCACTTTAAAACCATTCCCCCTTGTCCTATCACCAGCCACCCTTGTAAACAGCCTCCCCTGTAAACAGTTCCCCCTCCTGTTTATATGCTCCCTTCAAGCACAGGAAGGCTGCAATGAGGTCTCCCCAAAGCCTTCTCTTCTCCAAGCTGAACAAGCCCAGTTCCCTCAACCTTTCCTCATAGGAGAGGTGCTCCAGCCCTCTGGTCATCTTAGTGGCCCTTGTCTGGACCTTCTCCAAGAGTTCCACACCTTTCTTGTGCTGGGGCACCCACGCCATGCTTAGCAATTACCACTGCTCAGTCATTTGCCACCACCAAGCACCGCCACGTTCTGGAAAAGCTGAAAAGACAGCGAGTGAGTGCAGCACACACCTCTTTTCCTTCACTCTGCAGCTTTCGGTTGGTGTCCGTCACTTGGTTCTGTGGGGATAGGAAGGGAGAGAGAAAGAACACAAGTACACGTAAATCAGGACAAAGCTTTTCAGGAGAAGAAACTGCTCACACACATCAGCACGCTGCCTTTCACACGCCATTCTCTTGCACGGCACGAAGGTGCCTCACAGTGCAAAATTAACGTGCCACAAAACTACTTTTTGTTTCTCCCACAGAATCCTTTTTTTCTAGCTATTAATGTTGCAAACTGTCACTTCCAGGCTTGTCCTTTTAGGATCTCCCAGAGCTTTCTTCTTGTACTCAGGTCTACTATACCTGCAGTTGGGCTTCCACTGGCATCATGCAATTTTATGAACCAGTTCATGTGTGTTTGGAGGAGTTCTGTTCATTCTACACACAAAAACCAGAAACAGAGCTCGGACAGAAATGTAAATTGCAATAGGGCACTTGCTTTTTATATATGTGTCTATTCAAGAGCATAACATCCCACAAGTCAAATAAAAGCTTGGCTTCCAGTCAGTACATAGAACCATAAAATGCCCTTGGTTGGAAGGGACCTTAAGGGTCTTCAAGCTCCACCACCCGTCCTCCACCACAGGCAGGCCAGCAATCTCCACATTTCATAGCAGCCCAGGCTGCCCAGGGCCCCATCCAACCTGGCCTTGAACACCTCCAGGGATGGACGGGGCATCACAGCCTCTCTGGGCAGCTGTTCCAGCACCTCACCACTCTCTCTGTCAAGAACTTCCCCCTCACATCCCACCTAAGTCTTCCCTCCTTCAACTTCAAACCATTTCCCCTTGTCCTGCTGTTATCTACCCTTTCACAGAGTTGACTCTCCTCCTGTTTGTAGGCTCACTTCAGGTCCTGGAAGGCTGCAATGAGGTCACCCCACAGCCTTCTCTTCTCCATGCTGAACAAGCCCAGCTCCCTCAGCCTGCCTTCATAGGTCAGTGCTTCTAAGTTGTCCTGACTTCTCCACGTAGAAGTTCCTCACAGCTGCAGCATCAGAGTGCAGAGCTCTCCAGCTGCCACCAAAACAGAGCAGCCATGAATTCAGGATGGTTTCATCACTAGTGAAGGTGTCCAGTGAAAGTATTCTCCAATTACCCAGCAGAACGTGGATGATGCATGCCTTCCAGCTCTCCCTGTGTGCCTAATGCTGGCCATTAGTAGCTTGCCACAATGCAAGAAGAGCACTCATTTCATGACATCCATGCACAGCATCTGCATCAGATCGCTCCCCCTCCTGCAGTAGCTTCAGCTCTCCTGGCTGCTTGCCCTGTGCAAAAACTGCTCATTTCCTTTATGATGTATTGAGATTTTACAAGCAGGAGCATGGCATCTCTTCCAAAAGATTATTTTATTTTCTTATATCCTGCAAATCCCACCAGGAAAAAGGAATCCATGTCGGGTAATTTAAAACTGCTCCTAAAATAATGCCAAGGCTGTATGAGTCTTCTATTAAAATTACATATCGATCCTGGCTAAAGCAAAGATGCAACCCCCCGGCACACCGAGCTTTTGGAGGCAGGGGGCTGTGTTTTGTTTCGTTCTCAGGATCTACATCCATACACAATGAAAAGAGATGGGTGATTATTTATAGGGACTCTCAGTAGACACAGCGAAGCTGTTCAGACGGAGGGATCTGATAATTTAATGCAGATGCACAGCAAGGTGGGGGGGGGGGACAGACAACAGGTGGGCACATGTGAAGAACGAGACGAGTGGATCACACGAGGGGCTCACAGGATGCTTGAGTTGTTAGTTCATTCATCTCTATGGGGAACATGTGGTACTGAGCAGGGCTTTTGTTTGCGGGCTTTAAGCATCGCTCTGCTATCGTTTAGAGAATGTCAGAGTGATGAGAGAGGAGAGCAAAGGCCACTGGAGAGGAATCCTGGGAATGGATGCCAAGGGCACCCGTGTGACCCTGAAGAGCTGTGCTGGCTCCATCTCGTGTCAGCACCCACCTATGTGGGTTGTTCACATCCCTTTCAGACGAGGGGAGGGGTGGCTGTCAAGTGGGCCTTCCAGCTGGCAACCAACTTCCCAATCCGGAGGTGCACCCACGGACAGGGTTAATTATCCATCACCATCTCCTCATTTATCCACTCCCTATAGGAATCCACTGTGAGACCAGGGCACTTTTAGCAGCACACACCAGGACAGCAGCTCCAAAGAAGGACCCGGTGAGCGCAGTGAGCACAAGTGAACACCAGCCTATGCGACGCTGTTACCTGATGTTGCATCTACATCTGGTTGGTATGCATGAACAGAGAACCACAGCATCATAGAATGGCCAAGGTTGGAAGGGACCTCAAGGATCATGAAGCTCCAAACCCCTGCCACATGCAGGGCCACCAACCTCCACCTTTCATAGCAGCCCAGGCTGCCCAGGGCCCCATCCATCCTGGCCTTGAACACCTCCAGGGATGGACGGGGCATCCACAGCCTCTCTGGCAGCTGTTCCAGCACCTCACCACTCTCTCTGTCAAGAACTTCCCCCTCACATCCAACCTAAATCTTCTCTCCCTCAGAGCCCTACAAAGCTCTGATTTGTAAACCCTATGCACTGCTTCACTTTGACTGGTCCAGCTTAAAAAAACACATTTAGAGCAAAACACCAAAAGAGAACCTTGTCAACTGAAAAGACTTCACAGTAGGAAACTAAAGGCAGTAAAAGACATCAGAAGCACAACCCTCTAGGATAGCCTAGGGCTGCTGATCTTACACCAAGAGCAGCAAATTTTCCATATACCTGGTGGGAGGCTTAGGCTTAGGCTTAAGGTTAGGGTTAGGCTTAGGCTTAGGCTTAAGGTTAGGGTTAGGGTTAGGCTTAGGCTTAGGCTTAGGCTTAAGGTTAGGGTTAGGGTTAGGGTTAGGGTTAGGCTTAGGCTTAGGCTTAGGCTTAAGGTTAGGGTTAGGCTTAGGCTTAAGGTTAGGGTTAGGCTTAGGCTTAAGGTTAGGGTTAGGCTTAGGCTTAGGCTTAAGGTTAGGGTTAGGGTTAGGGTTAGGCTTAGGCTTAGGCTTAAGGTTAGGGTTAGGGTTAGGCTTAGGCTTAGGGTTAGGCTTAGGCTTAGGCTTAGGCTCAGGCTTAAGGTTAGGCTTAGGCTTAGGCTTAGGCTTAGGGTTAAGGTTAGGGTTAAGGTTAGGGTTAGAGAGAAATCCATCAGGAGTGACCCAGCTGAAGCATAACGTGATTGAGATGAGAGGGATTGCTGAGGTTGTCAGCAGCCCTTTCCCTCTGAGATCTGTTCTCCAGTCACGTCTACAAGCTGAACCATTCTAGTTTATAATCTGTCTTTTAATTTCCAGTGGAATCTCTGTGAGGTGCAGGAGCTGGGCTGGTCTAAGGCATCCAACAGTCAGTGGGAGTGTGAAGTGGGAGCAGGAACAGGGCAGTACTGGCTCCTATTTAGGATGCATAGTAGAGATGCAATATGGAGGGCATTTACTTTATAGCTGCTTGGATGTCCATTCAAAGACCTGCACTACTGAGAAAAGGGCTGAGATCAAATGCAGACTGAATAGCTGGAACAAAACTCACTCTCACCACTGGACTCGCAGATGATTCCCTGGAGAAACCCGTACAAAGAGGGCTCAGTATTTCTCCAATAGGCTTCTGTGTGTATTTTTCCAATGTGCTGTTTAATAGATCACATAGTGATGGAAATCAAGAGAGATCCTGAGGGTAGAGATGGACTTCACAGCGTGCCACCAACAAAGCAGCTGTTTGCAGAATGGGAAACAGCAACAAGCCCTTGAAAACAAACAATGTGGAATTCTTGGCTATAAACAATGGCTTTTAAAAAAAATAATAATAATTAAAACAACAACAACAACAAAAAAAGTCTTCTTTCGTCGTATTTTCAATGGCCTTGTCCTAATAAGAGTGCCTCTGATGCAAGGAAACATCCCCACAAAGGTGATCCTGGAAGCACACGTTGGTTTGTGGCATCAGGGCTGTGCCTATCTAGAAGCCTGCATGGAAATGCCCAAGGTGGCTTTAAATGAATAAATAAATGTGTGGGAAAAAAAAAAAACACTGAAGTTAAAATGGTTCTGGGTGTTTTTTTTTTTTCTTTTCCAGAAAATGTGCTTTTCTGAGACTTTGATTCCCTTATTTATGGCTTTATCTCCTCTAGGTCCCAACAAGCAATCCCACACACCCTCCAGAAAGGATCTCCTCAACAGACTCCACCCAGCTGTGTTCCAACTTCTGGAGGAAAACAAGGAAAGCTCTCCAATCTCTGACACTCACCAAGTTATTCCAATGTCATGTATGTCTCATATGCCCCAGACTGTGTAATATTCCCATTCTAAGGCACAGAAGCCATGCTTAAACCACAAGCATACTTGGCCACTGCATATAGGACCACCATCAAGCTCCAGACCCTTCGTGTCCCCAGAAACCTGCCTAGTTTCCTTCCTACCACTTACCTACACTCCAATCATACACACACCTTTTTCCACACACTGCTGAACGCATTTCTTCCAATAAACAGATGAAAACCTCCCTTTCTCATATCTTTTTGTACAGCTTAAAGGCCACCATACTTGCAAAACTCATTCCTAGCCGTAACCATTTTACCTTCCCCACTCCCTGCTCTATCCATTTTACTTTCTAGTTAAACCAACCACACCTGGAGATGCTGGAGAAAGGGAATCAAGCCATGGGTTTGTGCAAACATTCTTGTTGTACTTATTACTTATTTCTCACTGCTGTTCCTGCTTCCTCTGAGCACCTCACAATGTTCTGAAGTTCATTTTTTGAATATTAATATCTCACCTGCCAGCAACATGCAGGTATCTCATAATTAAGGTCAGCTCTGCACCAGACTGCTTCCACAGAACCACAGAACGCTTTGAGATGGGAGGGACCTCTAAAGGCCCTCTGCTCTCGCTCCCTGCCATGAACAGGGACACCCTCAGCTCCATCAGTGCTCAGAGCCCCTCCAGCCTGACCTGATGTCTCCAGGGATGGAGGCACCACCTCTCCAGGCAACCCGTGCCACTTCTGCAGATCTGACTCAAACTCAACGCCCTCTGCAATGAGAATCTGATGTCAGATGAGGCACTGAAGTGGATGGTGCTACAGCAGACATGCTGCTGACTGCAGAGCTTAAGAAGTTGGCCGAAGGTATCCCAGGAAAAACACATGTTTACTAACACAGAACAGGCCTAGCTTTAATCTTCCTCACACTTCTGATGTACCACAGCATTCCAGTTTGCCAAAATAATTGTCGAGTTTCATATGACTAACTGATCATTACAGGGAGAAAGAATTAACATTGTTGTTGGGTTTGGTTTGGTTTTTCCCAGGCAGAGGGGAGAGGCTCTGGACAAAAGGAGATGTCTGTTTGGTTGGTCAACCACAGGGCACTTGAGGTTGGCAGAGATCTCTGGAGGTCACCTTGTCCAAGTCTCCTGCTCAGACAGGGCCACCTGCAGCCAGCTGCCCTGGGCCGCATCCAGCAGCTTTCTCTTACCTTCAGCTTTTGGGCTTCTCCCCTAACTTTCAGCAGCTCTGTGATGGAGTCCACAAAACCCTGGTAATGGAAGTTGCACATTTTCTCAATCTCCCGATCGTGGTTTCTGATTCGTGCTTCCAGTTTTTCCATGAAACGACCGTGTTCCTCTCCATCGTAAACAGACCTAAAAAAGAAGATGTCACAGTGAGCCACGATTCCAAAACCTGTCAGCGTCATTACTGACAAGAAATAACCACAATCCAAGCTGTAAAAATATATATATATATATTAAAGGGGAGAGGGAAGCTACAAAGGAAAAGTATCAGCTCTACAGCTGCCAAATCTCATTCCCCTTCCTATCTCTAAGCTTTAACAGCACAATTCCGCTTTGGAATAAAGGCAAAAAGAGACACAGCTTCCTAAAACTACACGTGCCACAACGGTGCTCTGCTTTTCCTTGCAGCTTAGCAGAGCTCTGCTGGTGGAAGGTGAAAGCTGGAGACAGAGTGCCATCTAGTGCTGCCCCACAGCAGTGGAGCTCAGGGTGCTCACAATGCATGGCCACAAACATAACGTGGAGATGACAACTCGTGTACAACTACATCTGTTAGGGGCTATAAAGTCTACCTGGGCCTCCTCCAAACTCAGCCATCCCATTCCCTCAGCTGCTCCCCATAAGAGCTGTGCTCCAGACCCCTCACAGCTCCATTGCCCTTCTCTGCACACAGAGCCTCAATGCCTTTCTCATAGTGATGGACCCAGCAGCTCAGGAGACACGAGAAGGTGACCCACACACAAGTTTCAACACATTGAACATATGCAGTTTCACACAGAGGGTGGAGACGCACTGGCACAGGTTGCCCAAGGAGGATGTGGATGCCCCAGCCCTGCAGGCATTCAAGGCCAGGCTGGATGTGGCTCTGGGCAGCCTAGGCTGCTGGTTGGTGACCCTGCACACAGCAGGGGGTTGGAGCTGGATGCTCATTGTGGTCCTTTTCAACCCAGGCCATTCTCTGACTCTATGAGAGGCTCTGTCCCACCGCACTCATGGCAGCAATGACCCAGCGATGGAAGGCTGTGCTCGCTGACACATCCCTCTGGTTTGCATTTCTGAACTATGCTGGCTAAATAAAACCATTGTAGAAGACTTGGAAAAGCTCCTGGATCGTATCGTGAAGTTTCGCAATTTCTGCACACGCGTTAAAACTCCACTTTGGTTTTACCAAAAGGTCAACTAGAAAAATCTTTCCAAGATATCCATCATGGGCAAACGCCTCCATGAAGAAGAGGTCCCAGCATGGCCTTACGCTACTGCAGTGCTCATCTGAAAATAGGGATGGATATTAGGGAAAATGTCGTTGTGGGAAGAGCGGTTGGGCACAGGGTGCCCAGGCAGTGCAGGGTCACCATCCATGGAGGTGTTCCAGAACCATGAGGATGTGGCATTTGGGGGATGTGCACGGTGGGGTGGGTTAGAATCATAGAATCATAGGGTTGAGCTTGGGGAGGCACTGAACACAAACTGGAGCACAAGAGGTCCCCTCTGACCGCAGGAAGCACTTCTGTACACCTTCACCCACCGCAATCACCGCTCCCAGCACTCAGCACTAAGACTTCTGGTTTATTACAAGGCTCACTGTTGGTTTGGCAAGGAAGGACCCAGTGAGGAGAGCCCAGCGTGGGGTCTTAAGGTGCTGCAGGGCTGGATGGAACCAGAGGGGCTCCATCCTCAGCCAGGTTGGGGTCCTGTGATAAGGTGACAACACCAGATGCCCCAAACGCGTTGCAAGGACACCCCAAGAGCTTCAAGTTACTGCACATACATTAATTAACAGCAGGAAATCTTTAGGAACTAACTGTGGAGGTCCTTCCTGCATCTCTCAGGCTCAGCCATTAACCAGAGGGGCTCCAGGCAGTTTTGGAGAATGAGAAGCTACAAGGCTGACCCTGCAACCTCACTCCCAACGAGAGCCGCCCGCCGCGCGGCTGCAGGACAGCGACTCCCAAGTAACCTAAATAAATTCAGCTGCGAGCACAGAGGAGGGAAATCTCCAGAGGCAAAATAAAAGAGATCTGGAACAATGCAAGGAGGACATTCTGGGGACAGTGGAACCGAAGGGACTTGCTTTTGTTTTCAATTAATAAGTGGAACAAATTCCTGAGTCTGTTGTGGACTTCGATTTTTTTCAGCCGTCCTCTCCCCCCTTTAAACTTGTGTAGTGGTTTTCATCCCTCAGAAACATTTTCTTCTCATTAAGCTACATAAAAGCATTAACAGTTTGTTTAATCTTATTCTAACTTTCATAATAAACAAATTAACTACTGAGCAAAGCAAAAAAAAAAAAAAAAAGAACCAAGAGTGGTGCAACAACTCCACGGAAAAGAGGTCAAAGGAAGTTTGCAAGGCTGCTACCTGCACTGTTAGCAGCATCCCATCACCACGCAGCCCTGGAGCAGGGCTTATAGGCATCACCAAAAGCCATGACATGGCAGTACAACCTAGGTTAGAAGCAGGGAAGCTGCCCATGGGCACTCAGCATGGCTGCAGGCAGGACCAGGCTATCCCAGCACTTTGGGAGGATGGTGGTACAGAAAGCGACCGTAAACCACACACGTGCACGAGTCACAAAGCATCCGAATGCATCCCCAAACGATGCTGCTGCTGCTTGTCAGTGACTGGGCTCGACCAGAAGGGGCTTTTCAACAGCGATTCCACACAAATTTCTTCTGGGCCTGCTTTCCTTCAGTGGTTTCATTAGCAAATTGGAAAATGTAAGGCAGGCTGTGCTTCTGAAAGACGTCGGTGACACTAAACCGAGGGGAGTCAAAGCCTGCTGGGAGGCAGCAGTCCCTGAGGGGCTGGCAGAGGGAGCAGAGCTCAGGAAGTGTTGGTGCTAAAGGGCCGTGGCAGGATGGAGCCGGCTCGTGTGGGACACAGCCTCCATGCAGCTGATGGAACAGCATTCAGAACTGCTGGAGAGGAAACAGGGAGGTGTGGGAGAAGTCCATCGGGCTTCCCCAAAATCAACGGGTCTGGCCAGCTGTAGGGAGAGAACCCACATGAGCTCAAGACATGCGTTCAATGCAGCAAAGTGCAAGGTTAGGCACTTGGGCTGGAGGAACCTCAGGCATCTATACAGACTGGAAGGAGCTCCTTGAGAGCAGCCCTGCACAGAAGGACCTGGGGGTCCTGATGGATGAAAAGCTTAACATGAGCCAGCAGTGTGCTCCTGCAGCTTGGAAAGCAAACGGGATCCTGGGCTCCATCAGAAGAGAGGTGGCCAGCAGGGACAGGGAGGTGATTGTCCCCCTCTGCTCTGCTCTTGGGAGGCCCCGTCTGCAGTACTGCATCCAGGTCTGGAGCCCCCAGTACAAGAAAGGGAGCTGCTGGAGGGGGTCCAGAGGAGCCACAAAGGTGGCAGAGAGAGAGCGGTGACAGAGAGAGTGGTGAGGTGCTGGAACAGCTGCCCAGAGAGGCTGTGGATGCCCCGTCCATCCCTGGAGGTCTTCAAGGCCAGGTTGTTTGTGGCCCTGGGCAGCCTGGGCTGCTATGAAATGTGGAGGTTGGTGGCCCTGCCTGTGGCAGGGGGTTGGAACTTCATGATCCTTGAGGTCCCTTCCAACCCGAGCCATTCTAAGTAGCATTTTGCCATAGAACCCCAACAAAGCCTAATTAACCTTGCCAAGTTGGAACCACTCATCAGACCCTTGAAAAAGAGTCACTAACTCTGCCTTAAGCCCCTGTGATCCAAGACTGAGGTCTGGAACTCAAAACCCCTCCTTCCCCACAAATCTCAACCTCACCCCAGACTGCTGCTCTCTTCTGCAGTGCTGTCACTGAAAGCTCATCTTCTTTCTAATTATAGATGCCTACTCTGGGAAACTCATCTGGAGGATGCAGACAGCAACAGCATCACCACCAAGCAGGAAATGTGGATGAACAGGCAGCAGCATTTGGGATGTGTGACCACTGAAGGAAGCCCAGACTCACATTCCCGTGCAAATATTTGCATCTGTTGAAGAGAAGAAAAACAGTAATGGGCTTAAATTGCCCAAGAAGTTAAACATTAGACACGAGGTTCTGTAATTGTAATTCCAAAATAGATCATCTGGGCATGTTATGGAACTTGCTTAAATTGATCATTTCTAAGAATAAGTTAGAAAAATGTCAAGTGAGAGCAGATCAGACACATTTGGAGAGACCAAATACCTCCGCAGACGGGGAGAGGATGGAGTGGTGGCTTCTGGAGGTTATTTATGTTTAGTAGGTCTGAAGAGAAGAGCTGGAGCTGTTTGGAAACCACCTGATGTTGGGCAGGAATGAGGCTTTGGGCACCGTGTCTCTCGCAGCTTTTACAAGGACTTCAAAGCACCCAAATCCACTTTCACTGATGGTGAAAGGACAAATTCCCATTTCCTTCATTTGTACAAGATCAAGTCTTGGGTATTAAAATGCTCTAAAGTCTTCTCAGACGTTCACTTACAACAATAAAGACTTTCAGACCATACATTGGAAAAACGGAGCCACCGTAAAGCCGCAGCCATCGCCGGGGTTGAACACAGCTGCTCTGTGCCAACGAGATCCTGAAGAAAACGACAAATAATTACCCTAATTGAAAATATAATGCAACAACTCGGTTATAATGTCCCTATTACAGAACGAACTTGGGATGATGAAAGGCATAAAGAGGGAGAGCTTGAAGCAATTAACGTTCGGCCTTGAGAAGAGCCAGGAAATGTAAGGAGCAACCCCAGGCAGGCGAGCCAGAACAGCTCCAGCAAACACGAATGCCCCCAGCTGAGGAGAGTATGGAGAGAACTGGCCACGAGCAGAGCTTTCAACTTCTCTCCTTTTTTTTCAAGTGAGCACAATGGAAACAATTCCCCCAAGAACAAAAGCGATGCGTCAGCAGGCCCTGCTCTCTCAAGCTCTTTCAAGTTGGAAGGACAGTTGATTCGCACCATGTGTAGGATAGGAATGCTAGCTAGAACCAAGTGAGATAAATTTCAGCCCGTCCAAGCTGGTTAACATTAAGGCAGAGATGAATCATCTTTACAACGCCTGTAAACAAGATGGTTTTTAAAAAGGGAGAAATGTAACGATCCGCCCTAATCACACTTAGTTGCAGGAATGTACTGTTGTTAGGGGGCAGACACAAACCTGCAAGGATCAGAGGATGTGGACTTGGAGCTACAAATGATGTGTGTCCCCCTCCCTTCCCACAGTGGTGTGCTGGCACACTGAGTGCCTACAACAAGGACCCAACCAACAGATCTGGATGTGCTGCAGTGTGGGCTACTTTCTCTTGGTACCCAAAGGTGAGGAGGAAATAACAGCTCCAAGGCAGGGAACGTGCAATTCCAGAGCTATGGGATGTACCAAAAAGACACTAGAAGTTCACAGGATGGAAACAGTGCCTTGGACATGGCAGGACACTGAGATCAGGGCCAAGTTGTTTACTATGAGAGCAGTGAGGTGCTGGAGCAGCTGCCATGAGAGGCTGTGGATGCCCCGTCCATCCCTGGAGGTCTTCAAGGCCAGGTTGTTTGGGGCCCTGGGCAGCCTGGGCTGCTATGAAAGGTGGAGGTTGGTGGCCCTGCCTGTGGTGGGGGTTTGGAGCTTCATCATACTTGAGGTCCCTTCCAACCCAACCATTCTGCAATTCTGTGATGATGATTCTCCACTCAGCTTATACAGAAGGGAGACTGAGAGCCGACTGAATTAACAGATGCAAGCATGAGCCACAAATAAACACATGGTAAAAACCCAAACAAAAAACCTCGTGCTCACAGCCAGGCCAGGTAACAGGGAGCAGCTTAATCCAGACAGAGAAGAAAAGCTTGAGAGCGTAACACGACTGCAAACTTAAGCCAGGCAAATTCAAAGCAGAAAGGAAATGAAACATTTTGGCTTGTGTTCTCCCACAGCCAACAGCAGATACCAAGGGAAGCAATGGAGTCACTCTCATGAGGAACTCATGCCTCTGAGGCTTCCACATCCCTGCCAAATACATTAGGAAGATGTCCAAACCTAAACACCCTTTGAGACAGAACCCAGAGGCATCAGGACCAGTTTTAACCCAAGATCCACACAGGTGGGAGGACGTTACCTCCACTATCAGATCATCTTCCATTGAGGACAAGAAGAGGCACCACCTAAGCAGGTGCAGCAGAACGATAACAGGACTGGCTGTGGCATCCCTCACTCTTCTCAGCCCTATGATTACCCCCAAACTTGTCCCATTTTTGGGACTGCTCTGAACTTCTGCATCCCTGCAGTTTTTCCCCAGCTGAGGAGGAAGGAGCTGATATTGCAGTCTTTAATCACTCAGAAGGAGCGGCGCCAAGGAGCGATGAGATGTGGTCTTGTTTATCTTGGCAGACAGCTCTGCCATATATTCACACCTCAGCTATAACAGATTAGTCCAACAAAACATCAGAAAGCACCCAAATACTGGAAAGTGATTTCACATCATGCTGCTGACGTGTGTTTCAATAGCAGAAAGCTTGAGACTGAAAGCATGTCTTCACTTTTAGCATTTCATACACTCATTTGACCTTAGTTACACTGTTCCAAGAGGAGGAAGTGCTTTGCAGGGATGGGTAACAGCACAAGTACCCAGTGACCTGCCTACAAACACAGCAGCCTTGAATCACAGCATCATTTCAGTCGGAAAAGACCTTTACAGTCATCGAGTCCAACCACATTCTGTGTATACAGCAATCTTGAAAGTCTTTTCCAACATCGGCGATGCTACAGAAGCACAGAATGGTTTGGGTTGGAAGGGACCTTTAAGATCACCTCGTTCCAACCCCCTGCTATAGGCAGGGACACCTCCCCATAAACCAGGCTGCTCACAGCCCCATCCAGCCTGGACTTGAGTGCTTCCAGGGAGAGATGGGCGATTCTTATACTCTGCCACATTCAATAGCTCTGCATGCTATGTTCACAGAGTTTTCTTGTGCAAAGGAGGCACAGAGATCAGCCAAGGGATGCACAAAGCACACACACACACACACAGAGAGATCAGCCCCTCTTATCTCCCACAGAAACCACCCTATGGTATATTTTTTCCTGGAACCAGGCACTGCCCATACAGCGCAGGGCAGTTATTCAGACTCTCCCCAGCCCTACAAAGACTTCCAAGAAGGATTTCTTCAAGGGATCACCACGAGCAGACAAAAACCAAGCAGTGGGAGCCAGCCTGGTCAGCAATTCTACACAGCATCGATTCTCATGGGTCAGCTTGCCTTTCAGAGTGAGATAGCTGGAGGCTCTCCTGTGATACATGGTGCAGACGCTGTTTCTCAGCTCCTCCCAGCTGTCTGGCCACAGGCTGAGAAATGCTTCAGTCTGACTCAGCACTCAGACACTGAGCTGTTTTCCTTTTAAGAGCTGTTCTCCTATTCCTTTGGGAGACAGCTGCCGGGCTGGGGATGTTTGCACAGTGCAGAAGACTGCTCGGTCCCAAGCAAAGACCTGTAAGTGGCACCCAGACTGTCGGGGCCAGCCAAAGCAAGGCTATGGGGTCAGCAGCACTGCAGGAGCAATGTGAGAGCACGCTCTAAGCAATCTTTCAGGCCAGCATTCATCCAAAAGCAGCACAAAGAGAACAAGTCCCATGCAAGATGTGCTGACAAGAGCTTAACACACCAGACATGAAACAGAACAGCAACAGCAGGCCAGTGACTAGAAGCATCTCTGTTGCCAGCAAAACCGACTTTACCAGAGGTAGCAAACAGCAATGATGGCTCACGTGTGCAAAGGTCTCGCTCCAGATACAGGGAAATAAAGATTACTGGGAAGAATTATGGCAACATTTTGGTCTTGAACTCACGTGAAGCCCAAAGGGGCTTTAAGGCAGTGTGTCTGGGGAGAGAGACAGCTGCAGCAGGACCTAAAAAGCTGATTAAAACCAAAATGAAAGTCAAAAGCAGGGACTGAAAGCCTGGCAATGTGAAGCTGTACATCCCAGGCATGGGGGCAGTTTGATTCATTTCTGGGGATGTGGACATCAGCAGCACTCCCAGGAGCTTTCTGACCTTCCCTCAGCTCAGCAGCTTACAGAGCACATCAGAGCAGAGTTGAGAAGCAGACACACACACAGATCAAGGTAATTAGGAGCCACCGAAGGGACGCAGCCCTGCTGACAGCAGCCCAAAGCCATCAGCCCGGCCCCTGGGCCAGCAGAGCTTTAAGTGGCACCGCCACCCTGTGTCACCGCAGCTGAACTGCACTGAGGCTCAGCTTCAAACAAGGCGTCATTGGCTTTTTAGCACGCAGGCAAGCCGAGCAAGGCCAGCTTGGTGAGCTGGAAGGCCTCGTGTTGAACTCTGCACGCAGGGAGCCCGCAGCCAAGGGCTTCATGCTTTTGTGTGAGCCAGACACTGTGGGTTTCCTAAGCCTCCAAGCCAGACACAGAATCAGCAAGAGCAAAGTTCCCTCAGACTACTGAAACCTGAAGAGCAAAGTTACCAAAACCCATGGGGAAACACAGCATCACCTCGGTGTTGAATGCCCTGTCCCTGGAAGTGTTTAAGGCCAGGTTGGATGGGCAGCCTGGTGTAGCATTAGATGTCAGCACGTACACTGCTGGTTTCAAAAGGAACAGAACTGGGCTGTGCTTCTCATAACGTGCAACTCTGTGCCCTGCTACTTCAAGTCACCAGGTTTGTCAGCACTTCCCATAGCTCCACAGATTGGGGGGACAGAAGAGGTGCAAGCTTGCAATACTGTAGATTTGGGACGTTTGATTGAATAATCGGTGAACATCTTAGGTATAAAATAGCCTCATCACCTTGCTTTTTGTAAGGAATGCTTTGCCTCGTGCTTACATACATGGGTAAAGTTGTAAATAACTCATTGCTAAGATCAGGTGATGACAACCATTCTGGAACTGAACGGGATGTACTAAATGCTCAACTCACAAATTGCAAATATCCCTTCATTTTTTAAATTTGCATGGAGGTTTTTTGCTTGGTCATTTGTTTGCTTTCTTTTGCTTACGATCCTTGTGGGATTTTCCTCATATAAAGGAGTGTTAATATGGAAAGAAAGATTATTTCCAAGGACTGACTGAAAACACCCATTTATATTTCTAATGCACTGAATATCAGTGTGTGATGTCACTGCTGTTTTTATCTGTCCTTATGCAGCTGCATTGTTGAGTATGTCAGAACTCGTCCAGCTCTGGGAGAAATACTATTCTCAGTCATGCCAGGTAGTTTTTCCACCCTGTGTTTTCAGATAGATTTCTTGTTCTCATATAGAAACGAATAGATAATGATTTAGCAGGTGGATCTTTCAGGCATGGTTAAAGTAAGGCTTTTTTGGGGGGCTGAGCTCAGTGATCTCTAGATGTCCTTTCCAACCCCTACAATTCTGTGACTGTGAATGTGGAGATGGTGGCCCTACCTGTGGAGGGGGGGTTGGAGCTCGATGATCCTTGAGGTCCCTTCCAACTCAGGCCATTCTATGAATAAACTGAGGTCACTGTTGCACCAGATCTCAAGTCCACACAAATTTCAGACCCCTGCCAAGCACACAGATAACAGCCAGCCATATCCGAGGTGGGTACAGAAAACCTGGTTTGGCACCAAGCACTGCAGCACCAGCAGGGTGGGCTTTGGGGTGTTTGAGCCAGCATGGGGGATGCAGCACATGGATGGACAGAATACGGTCAGGCCAATGGATTTCATCTCTGTAGGTCTCTTCCAAAGCTATTCTAATTGCATCGCCTCCATGATTCTTTATTCCACCTCAGCAAAATTAAAGAATTGAATTCGAAGGGACCTTTCAAGGCCAGCTGGCCCCACTCCCTGTGATGAATGGGGATACCCACAGCTCCACCCCCCAAATTAATGGCTGTTTATGAGGGTGATAGGACAAGGGGGAATGGTTTTAAACTGAGACAGGGGGGGGTTTAGGTTGGATATTAGGAGGAAGTTTTTCACCCAGAGGGTGGTGAGGCACTGTTACAGGTTGCCCAAGGAGGCTGTGGATGCCCCATCCCTGCAGGCATTCAAGGCCAGGCTGGATGTGGCTGTGGGCAGCCTGGGCTGCTGGTTGGTGACCCTGCACACAGCAGGGGGTTGGAACTGGATGAGCACTGTGGTCTTTTTCAACCCAGGCCATTCTAGCATTCTATGAAATTCAACAGCTTCCAGCCACCAGAGCAGCTTCAGCACAGGAGAGCCCCAGTCATAACATGCTGTCCTGGTATTCATTTCCTAAAATGGAGCTGTTATAATGAGCCCAAGCTGCCTACACTGCCTGCACAGGTAAAGTGTTCATATGCAAGGCTGAGCAGCACCAGGCAAGGGCTGGGGAAACTACAGCCATCCCAGGCCACACACACACCCCTACCACAGCCCAAGAACCCATGCCCAAGTCGTTCAAAGGGTCTCATCCTTTCTTCTCGCCCTGTTTGCAGGAGCCCATTGCCAACAATTGTTCTCAGCAGCGGCGAAATTCCCTCGTGTGCTCCCAAAGGCAGTGGCTGCTCATCAGCTATCCAAACTCACCTCCCTCCAGCTGTCCCCATCCGATGGCAACTGTTACAACGGGGCTGAGTCATACTTACACCCTCCTCGTCCTCGTCCTCTCAGACATGGAGTCATTTCTCGATTCCAAACAACCGTGCTAATTACAATTAATTGCAGTGAAATGCAATTGGGCTTTTTCTTTCCATAGGCATGAAGACAGCTTAAACTGTAACCAACGGGCTTGGGGAGAAGAGAAACCGAAGCAGCAGCGCTGGCTGATTTAAGATTGAAGATTTATGATTTAAGAACACAATTCTTTAATATCTTTTAAATATCTTCTATATATTCTATATCACTTTAATAGTGCAGTGGCAGTAGAATAGCACAGGGAAAATTAGGAAAATGAACATCTGCACACAGAAACTAAGAAAGACAGAATGGTGTGCCTATATATGTGACATCAAGTAAGGGCCAAAAGAAGTCATTATTAAGGAGACCATTCTATCACAGAAAGAGAGAGATGCAAAGGGAAGGTGACTTTTGTTGCACACGTCAGCCTTTGTGCAGATGCATTGAGACCCATGTTTCAGCAGCTCAGCAACGCAGAACAATATTGGATCCTCTCCGGCATCCAAAAGTAAGAGAGAACCAAAGCCATAGCCAGGCAAAATGCAGTACTACCCAAAGCAAATCTTTCTGCATATACATCTTTCTGCATATAAAGGACAGGGAAAAGAAACAGTTTACCAAGGGACAAAAGCAGTGATAATCCTACAGCACAGAGTCTCACACCCCAGCCAAAAATCTCACTGTGCAAACAGAGCCAGTTGTTACTGCAAGGATTGCACACCTGAACAGCCTGATGGTGCTGCTGAGCAGCCCTGTGATAAGGGCTCTGTGCTCAGCAGTCCTTTGCTTGCAAGCCCAGCAAAGCAAACACGGCGACTCAAATGGAACAGCTGCACTTCAGGAAGATCCTGAACCTCTTCAATACGTGGAAGGGAAAGAGTTTTTATATTAGCAACAAGAGATATGTCCTCTTGAAGGACCTGCAGTGGGAGATTAGATCCTCCCGACGACTGGAAATGATGCAGAGGCTGCAAAATGATTCGGGACACCCACAGGCTGTACGCTGCCCACACACAGATGTGTCTCATGGGATTTGGCCACGCTCCCTTCAGCAGAAGGGCAGTTCTATGACTGCAGCCTCCACCATTCCTCCTTGTCTCAGCCGAGCAACAGTACTGCCGTTTGCCACTTGATGGCACCAAAGGAAATCCTAAGTTTTCATGGGCTGACAACAGATTCAGAAAAGGTGAAGGGCTAAATCCCTACAAAAGGTTATACGCAATATATAGAAAAACACACACTCAGAAGACTGTTTCCTAGTCTGTAATATTCCTATCCAACCTAAGGGAGAGCAGAAGGAGCCAGCAAGGAGTCCAAAGATCAACCATGGCAGGCTCTATGACCAGGAAAAGCAAGGCAGAGCCAGCCTTGAGCAGGAGGTGAGCACAGCACCAAGGAACTGGGTCACCATGGCACAGGGGGGGGGGTCACCATCCCTGGAGATGTTCCAGAATCATGGAGATGTGGCACTGCGGGTCAGTGGGCATGGTGGGATGGGTTGGACATCTTTGAGGTCACTTTCAATCTTAATGACAACACAATCCGTAGAATCATAGAACACAGAATGGCCTGGTTTGAGAAGGAGCACAGTGCTCATCCAGTTCCAACCCCCTGCTGTGTGCAGGGTCACCAACCAGCAGCCCAGGCTGCCCACAGCCACATCCAGCCTGGCCTTGAATGCCTGCAGGGATGGGGCATCCACAGCCTCCTTGGGCAACCTGTTCCAGTGCCTCACCACCCTCTGGGTGAAAAACTTCCTCCTCATATCCAACCTAATCGTCCCCTGTCTCACTTTAAAACCATTCCCCCTTGTCCTATCACCAGCCACCCTCATAAACAGCCGCTCCCCCTCCTGTTTATACGCTCCATTCAAGTATGGAAGGCCACAATGAGGTCTCCCCAGAGCCTTCTCTTCTCCAAGCTGAACAAGCTCAGGTCCCTCAACCTTTCTCCATAGGAGAGGTGCTCCAGCCCTTCCCACAGGTTCCTCACTCAGCACACAAAAGTTGGACCAGGCTCTCCAATAGAGGGACCCACCTAAATATTCAGTCACTGCTTTCCCCAGAGCAGCTGTGTGGTTGAAATGAACTGGCAAAAAAAAGGAAAATTGAAAAAAAAAAATTATTTTTTTTTTTTTTAAAAAAGCACAGATCCGAGTTTGTTTTAAAAGCACATCACGTTTCAGAAAACATCACAGAATCACAGAATGACCCAGGTTGGAAGGGACCTTGTGAAGCTCCAACTCCCTACCACAGGCAAGGCCATCAACTCCACATTTCATAGCAGCCCAGGCTGCCCAGGGCCCCAAACAACCTGGCCTTGAACACCTCCAGGAATGGACGGGGCATCCACAGCCTCTCTGGGCAGCCTGTATCCATCTGGGATATCTTTCTACTTGTGCCATGTAGCTGAGAAATAGGCACTCGCTGGTTCTCTAAAAGGATTTAGTAAGAAGTGCCAGACTGAGAAACAGGCGTGAAGATTTTACCTCCAATTTATGTCTGCTGTTATTAGAGTAGACAGCTTGCTGTGCTACAGCTTAATGAAAAACCCATGCTGAAAGTTAAAACCCAAAATACAAAGCAAACTTGTTCTGTGTGATGGACAGAGACAGCCACAGCCATTCATCTTCAGTGTCACACATCAGCCAGAGAAACGAAGCTTCTTGTAGAAGCAAAAACAAGAAAACCATAGGGACAAATTAGCCTTACCACAAGGGAGAGTGCTTTGTGGACTCCTGCTCAGTGAGGGCATGAAGGCTGTGCTCAAACAGCACGTCCTCATCTGGGAACTGGGGATACAGATCCCATTTGCTGTGCACTGGGACAGTGTTGGAACCCAGAAGTACCAGGAGAGCTTCAGAGCCAGTCCAGTGTGCTGACACTGTTAATAGATAGAAAACACCACCCTGTGTACAGACAGGGGATGCTGATTTTCAATTGCAAGGTGCACAGAAAATAAGAGGAATGCAGAAGCAGCCAGACATCCCCTGTGGTAAAATCACCCTCAGGGGTTGGATGATGACATAACTGGTTTGCAGGGATCTGCTTTGGGTTTCCCCTCAAGGGTAATGCTTGTAGCAGCATTCCTTTGCTGCTTGATGTTTGTGTGATGGAACTACTGATGCAGCAGATCTATATGGAGAACTGGAAAAGAAAGGACAAGTTGAGAGGGATTCAGAAATACTGATTGAAAGCTCAAGGAAGGAAGGTTTAGATTGGAGTGGTGAGGTGCTGGAACAGCTGCCCAGAGAGGCTGTGATGCCCCGTCCATCCCTGGAGGTGTTCAAGGCCAGGTTGGATGGGGCCCTGGGCAGCCTGGGCTGCTATGAAATGTGGAGGTTGGTGGCCCTGCATGTGGTGGAGGGTTGGAGCTTCATCATCCTTGAGATCCCTTCCAAGCCTGGCCATTCTGTGATTCTGTGAGAATCAATGCCAAGCAAATTCCCCCCCTGGAGCAAGGCACAGCTTTGCAAGCACTACAAGCAATCTGCTTGTAATAAAGAATCAAGGGAGAAGATGAATTTTCCATCACAGCATCTTTTACAGTGACACTCATCCCAACCCGAAGCCATACTCAAGCTCAAGCAAAGGTCACAGCCTTTATTGAGGAATATACGATCTGCATTGTGCAAAGGTCAGAGAAGATAAATTAATAGTTCCTTCAGCCTTTAAAAAAGAAAAGAAAACAAAACCCTATCAACGCTGCCAAGCAAAACAGAGTGCTGAGAAGGGAAGCTGAAGGCCGGCACACAGAATGCTGCAGCAGGCATCTGTCCATCAGCTTCCACGTTGAGATTGCCCTTCTCAAAGATGCAACACAGCATTCCAGGTCAACAAACCATTCACATTTAACATCCACCTCCCTCCTGCTGAGCTGCACTGACCCTCACACCTCTATGGAGGGAGAGGGCTCCACCACACAGGTGGCAGTGGTGTGAATTGGGTCTGAACTGAGCCTGGAGCTGCATAAAGCACCGCCACTCAACATTCCTTAACAAGCTGTGGATGAATATTTGCACTCCTTACACCCAACACCCAATCAACAAAACACTAGATGACTCTGTAGATTGCCTGTGAAGACTGGAAAAGGCCTCCAAGATCAACACTGAACCCAACACACCCCCCCATGGCAATAGATATCTAAAACAGTCATTTCAAAATGCAAGCAGCTCAGGTTGGGAGGGTTTTTGTTTTTTTAAATGCTTTCAGCAAAAATGAATCCTAACAGCCCCTGATGATGGCACTTCACGTATAAGGGTTCCTAGAGAGTTTTTAGGCTCCTGTACTGTGTGCTGCTCGACATACAGCAATCACCGCAGCTGAACAAAGCAACTCTCTGCAGCTATTTAGGACAGGAAGCAAAGGGTGCTGTGTCCAACTGATAGTGCAAAAGGAATTTTAAAAAGGCAACGTGTAACGACTCAGGCCTAGGGCCAATTTGCTTCAAAGGATCCTAGTGTCCCCCAGTGGGAAAATTAAGAAGAAAAAGCAGACACGTAGAAAACAAGTGATGCACGGAGCTCTGACACTCATCCCTCACCCACAGCAGGAGGCAGCCGCAATGGGTCAGCTGTCAGTTCACTGCCAGACTGAAATCATTACCATAGGCACGTAGGATGGCTTGGGTTGGAGGGGACCTCACAGCTCTCCCAGCCCCACTCCATGCAGCCCCCCAGCAGCTCAGGCTGCCCAAGGCCCCATCCATGGCCTCGGACACATCCAGAGATGGGGCATCTTCATGCTGGTGGAAACAAATGGGTCCAGAGGAGGGCCACAAAAATGGTCAGAGGGCTGGAGCACCTCCCGTATGAAGATGGGCTGAGGGAGCTGGGCTTGTTCAGCCTGGAAAAAGCTCTGGAGAGACTTCATTGCAGCCTTCCAGTACCTTGATGGAGCTTATAAATAGGAGGGGAACCAATGTTTTACATGGTTTAATAATGACAAGGCGAGCAGGAATGGCTTTAAAATAAGAGGGGAGATTTAGATTAGAAGTGAAGAGGAAACTCTTCACTCTGAGGTGAGGCTCTGGCACTGCTGTCTGGTGAGCTCTGCTGCCCTATGCCTGGAGGGACTTTAAGGCCCACTCCAACCTTACCACTTTGTGACTCCCTTTACACTTTTGCCTTGTCAAAATACGTGTGTCATTCAGCAGCCATTTAGAGTCCTTCCTCAAGAGGAAAAAATAAAGTCCTGACTTTTCCTGTTTGGGAAGCGGGCAGGAGGAGAAACATAGTAGTGCACTGCTTCAAGTTAAAACAAATAACAAAAAAAAAAAAACAAAAAAACAACCATCAACACAGAGCAGGATGTGTAAAAATAGGGCTGCTGATTAGATGAGGACAATTGAGTGTTTATGAGCTCCACCTCCCCTGCTCAGACAGGGCTTGTCCCTCTCACGCCGTGCAGCCTTCACCCAGCTCCTGCCCATACAGAAGGCTGTGGTTCCCAGCTGACATCCCACCCGAGCAGCATGTAGACCAAAACAAGCCCTGCACAGCTGCTATGGGTGCTAAGGGACAGCCCCAGCTGCAGCAATGCCTTACCTGCCCTATGGGGCACATAGCCTGATTTTGGGAGCTCTCCATTTTGTTTATCTCCAAGCTTCCATCAGCTCCCGCATCACCTCTCACCTCCTGCATCCCATTCAGGAGAACAACAAAAATCCCCCAAAGTTCCAACCTCTTGCACACAAAGGAGAAGCAGGTGACTGGGGCTGTGCATGGAGCTGACCTCGTGCTCCCTGCCCACCTCTGGGGACTGGTTATTTTCAGCTGGCTCGGATGGGGAAGCGTACAGCTGAGCAATCAACCCTGCATGGCTTCAAGCGTGAGCTGCTCTAAAAATATGATCCACATTAAGGAGACTCAAAAAAAAGCACGCCAAGAGCTCATTAAAGAGCAGAGGACAGTCTGTCGAAGTGAAAAACCAGCCCTCCTTGTGTTTCAGGAGGGAGAAGGAGAAGGGTTTCCACTAAGGGCCTCAAGCACAGAGGTTGAAGAATCCAATCACATAAAGAAGTAAATAAGATTTTCTAGCAGAAAGAGGCCACAGTACCTGAATTGAAGTCATGCTCGCATCCAAATCCTCTGAACAAAGAGGAAACAACCTACCAGGAACCGGGAAATACTTGGAATTTTTTGCTATTTTAAGGATGCAAATTGTCCCAAAATTAAACACAAAAAATAAACCAAGAAAAACCCATTTGTCCTCACATTCATTAAACCATTCCATTACTAGTCTCTAACTTCCACACTAGTGATGTCCAGCCAACTGGTTGACAAGACAACCATTGACAAACAGCTTTTGCATTCCGCAGTGTATGAGTCAGTGGGCCTAATCTTGTGTATGGACTGCTGACAGATGCTGGAAAGGTGAGGACAAGTGCCTCGGAGAGCACCATGCTCCCAAGTCACTTCCCATGTGCCACCAATTGACTGCCCAGCCATGGCCAACGTCTCCAGTCAACCGCCCAGCCATGGCCAACGTCTCCAGTCAACCACCCAGCCATGGCCAACGTCTCCAGCCATCAATCCAGCCATGGCCAACGTCTCCAGCCATCAACCCAGCCATGGCCAACGTCTCCAGCCATCAACCCAGCCATGGCCAACGTCTCCAGTCAACCACCCAGCCATGGCCAACGTCTCCAGCCATCAACCCAGCCATGGCCAACGTCTCCAGCCATCAACCCAGCCATGGCCAACATCTCCAGTCAACTGTCCAGCCATACCCAACACCACCAGTCAATCACCCAGGCCAAGTCCAATGCCAATCAACCACCCAGCTGTACCCAACACCGCCGATCAACCACCCAACTATGCCAACACCACCAATCAACGCCAACACCACCAATCTACTACCCAACTATGGCCAACACCACCAATCTACCACCCAGCTATGCCAACACCACCAATCTACCACCCAGCTATGGCCAACACCACCAATCTACCACCCAGCTATGCCAACACCACCAATCAACCACCCAGCCGTACCCAACACCACCAATCTACCACCCAGCTATGGCCAACACCACCAATCTACCACCCAACTATGGCCAACACCACCAATCTACCACCCAGCTATGCCAACACCACCAATCTACCACCCAGCTATGGCCAACACCACCAATCAACCACCCAGGCCATGCCCAATGTGCAGAGCAGTTCCAACTCCGCACATTCTTCTCTGTCTCCCGACAGACGGCAGGCAAGCGGACAACACGTCTTGTATGTTACAACCTACAAATCTTGCACAGAAAACATTCCAAAATGCAATTAGCCTGAAACCAGCAGATTTTCATTCTGCTTCTCTGCCAACGTGAAGTCATTTTTACCGCACTGCTGATGGAGGTGGCAGGTTTTTCATGGCATTCTTCAGCGTTGGCAAGGAAATTTATCTGTTTGTGATATCCCTCCCCACCAAGTGAGTTTCTTTCAAACACCCTGGCTATTCACACTGATTAATTCCCCCTGTGTACACCTAGTAAAACCCAGTCCACAACACCAATACAGCTATGGGACTGGCTGCAAACATCCCACTGACGCAGGTCTTTTGCAAGTAAGGATGAGGAGTGAAAAAAAGAAATAAAAGAATGAAAGAAATGCTTTGTATTTCTTGTAATACAAACGTGTTTTAGTGAATAAAATCATCCCTGGGCAACAGTTCAGTCAACCAAAAATAGGACAGATGTGTTTGTCCGCAAGTCGCCATCACGAAGCAGCTCACATTTCTCATGCATGACAGAAGTTCTCTCATGCTTCTTGCATTTTCAGCCCAGCAGATGAGCAGATCCCAAAGGCAGACATTCATCAAGGAGATAGCAGGAATTCCAGCAGGACAGGGACAGCCTCAGCCACTGACATATCTTAGATAAGGAAGGAGAATCAGCCTTTTCACAGCCCTAAATCGATACGGAGGATTGAGGAAAAATATCTTTACATGCAACGGTTGAATATATCTTAAAGATATATTGCATTCTTCATGTATTTGGCACGTTTGTCCAAGAAATAATGTGAATATCATTGTTATCTGCTTTGCTTGCACATATAAGAGTGCTAGATCGCTCAGCAGCTGGATGCCCTATGGAAAGAGATGGTCCCCCAGGAGGACATGTCACCAAGATAGACTGTCTTTTTACATGGGCAGATATTACTGGGACAAGGGGGAATGGCTTTTAATTCAAAGAGGGGAGATTCAGGTTAGATATTAGGAGGGAATGCTTTACTTGGAGCACAGTGAAGCCCAGGCACTGCTGCTCAGAGCTGCAGATTCCCCATCCCTGGAGGTGCCCAAGGCCATGGATGGGGCCCTGGGCAGCCTGAGCTGCACTTCCTGCCTTTATTTCCAGCTTCCATTTGTATCTCTGTCCTTGCCCCTGCTTCCAACCTTTGCATTCCAGTTTTACCCACAAGTGTAATTAAACACGGTTGTGTTATTATTACCTCTTAAAGGTTAAAGACAGAGTGCAGCCAGGTAGCTTAACAGGCACTAATGCAGCCATGTCCCACATATTTTGCTCTTGTAATCCAATTATCCCTTACCGTCATTACTCATAGTTTGCAATAAAAACGAAAGCACATCCTAACTAGCTCAATGAAGATTAATTAACCTCACACCCTAACTGAGCATCCTGCACGCCAGGTTTCAAGTGAACCTCTGCCAGACTCAGATCTGCCCATCGGCACTAAAAATGCTCCGGAAAAAATAATCCCAATAATTCTCTCCAGCTGCATGAGCAAAACACTGGAGAGGACGTGGATCCCTTCAGGAAGGGCAGTGTGAAGAACTGAGTCTGAAGGCCAAACTCAGCCAGGCACCACATCCCAGCTACAGGCTATTTCATGGTGCCTGTGCTCTCAATAATGAGTGGCATTTAACCTCGCCTCTGAGCCCCCCAAAACAGCTATTTGTAGGGAAAACAACAAAATGCTCCTTTACTTCTAGCTTCCTTTGCAGGGATTTCTATTACTCAGAAGAATCTGAGAGGAATTCAATTACATCACACTTCCCAGGAGAGAAAACTTTGTTATTTGCTTCAGATTTTTACATCTTTAGTTTAAAATAATAAAATCAAGCAAGAGGACAAACAATGACGAAGCACAGACAAATAAAGGATGATGAAAGGACTGCGTTTTTCCTCCCCCCTGCTACTCACTGCAAAAGAATTCACCTTCCACTCAGATGTGCAGCACTATCTGAAGCTTTCAGCAAAGCTCAACCCCTCTGGTGTGTTTCATGGAAGGCTGGGGATGTGTCATCTACCAGGTTCCATTCCAGTGCCTATTTTGGACTTCTCTCCAATGCAAAATGCACGCAGCACTTCATGGCATGCTACCAACATGGGATGTTCCTTTTGAGCTGCTGCTTCTGGAGCAAACAAGCAGGACCAACACATTACAGAGCAAACATGAGCAGCTTCTGGAGTCTGTGTTGGGTTTGAGTTGTTTTTTTGTTGTTAGTTGCTTTTTTTTTTATTTTTTTGCAGATGTGGAAGAAACATCAACTATCAGTACTGCAGGGACCACAGGAAAAACCCATACCTGAAACAAAGCCCACAAGTACCAGAGACACTGGAAAACTCTGAATATTGGAGTCCTGAATGTAAACATGCTTTTCCACTTCAGGTCAAGGCAGCACATACTTCATGGCTCAGCTGCAACACTTCCAACTTGCTGGAAATCCAAAGGAGGGCAACGAGTAGCAGCGGTCAGGCTGTGCTGTTAGCCTGGAGGAGCACTGAGATAGCTACCCCTGCACAAGGTTGGCTTTGTTTCTCTTTAAGAAGTCTTCTCCAGCCCTGCATGGAAGGGCAGAAAGCTCAGACTGAATGTTTTCCAGCACATAAATGTAAAGAAAGTCCAATAGCACCAAACAAGGCGCAAGCCAGAAGCAGCAGGGTTTTAACTTGAGCCTGAGTTGTGACTCCAAACTGTGAAGTTTCTCATATATTTGTGAACCTTTTAGGAAAGCAATCACGACAGCAGCAGGCAATGTTACTCAGAACAGGTGGCAGGTGATAGGTGAGCTGCCTGACCAGTGGTTATGTGGGCACAGAGCACCAACATGCTGGCACCACACCGGCGCTCCTGTGATCACCGCTCTGAAGCAGCTGCTGACAACACCACAGCTGTACAGCAGCAGGAGATAGTGCTGGTTTGCTTGCTGGCTGCACAGCTTTCTGCACCTCAGTACAGCTCTAGAAGAAATCAAGAAGGTCAGTGTTCTCTGCTACTGGATGTGCAGCACCATGAATTCCCAGGTGAGGCGTTCCATTCCACACAAGCAGTCAAACAAGTCTGATCTGTGCAAGGTTATTCTGCAGCAGGATCTATCTGCTCCGTTCCTACTTACTGACCTTCATGCTGCCCTACAAAACACACAAGCTCACTGAAGAGTCCTCATGTTACCAATCAGATGCCATGGACTCTCTGAGAATTCAGGGTGAGGAGATCTCTGCCTTCCTTTTGCAATGTTGGCAAGCTTGCAGGCTTGCCAACTACAAGCTTACGCATCGTTACCAAAGAGGCTCATTTCTGAGCTGAGAACACGGGTGAATTCATGAGGAATTAAAGCCATCAGCCTGTCCCACCAATACCCCACAACCTTCCTCACATCTCCACTCCTGGCCAAACCCTTCTTACTTGCACACCACAGCTCTGCAGGACTGTCCTGCATGGAGTTCAGGCTCTTCTTAACTCCTCATGACCTCACACACCACCCTGCTCCACTCCACCACGCTAGCAGCTTCGAAAGCAAGCAGATTACATTGGCTGTCAGGAAAAAGGCTGAGAATGATGCAGATACATTTAACAGGAAGGGCATAGTTTCTCTAAGAAGCTACAATTTGAGTCATAAAGTCATCACAGAGTCTAGAACAGTTGGGTTGGAAGGGAGCTTAGAGCCCTCCCAGCCCCCCCTGCTATGGGCTGGGTCCCCCCCACCTCCCATCCATGACCTCGGGCACCTGCACTGCTCTGGGAATCATTTGATGCCTGCTGCTCTCCTAATCAGAAAGAGGACAAAAGGATTGGTGAGCTGGTTCAGTTGATCTTTACTCTTAATTCCTGACAACACAGAAGAAAAGCTAGCTTAAGAAAGGCAATATTTGGAAAATATTCCATTAATGGGTGCCATTTTCCAGACTGTTATACCTAGCAGTAAGGGAGCTCAAGTCCAAGAAATCTCTGCTTCATATTTAGCCCTTCCTCAAATCCTCTGCACAGAAGCTGGAGTCACCAAAGCCCTCACTTAGGCAGTGCGTAGGAACAACCTGCATCCCAAAGCACTGCTTGAAATGAAGTGTAAATGACAAAGTTTGCAGCCCAGCTCAATTTTGGTATCACTGGCTGGGACCAGGTGTGCTCACCTCACCTATCTTGCCACTCCTGTCAGCACTGCTCAAGAATTGGACTCTGAGACATCAGCCTGAAAGTGAAGTCAGCAGCTTCATCCATCAGCTAAAATGCTCCAAGAGCCGCCCTCCCTTCCCTTCCAGCCCCTTGCCTTACACTGAAGCTCCTCATGACTCAGCAGAGAGGGGAAAAACGCTCCAGACATTCATCTTTGCATTCATCCTTTCCCTTTCTGCTCCTGATGCTCAGCCCCTCTGTCTCTAAGCAATGCCTGAACAAATGCAAAGCAGCACGTGTTGGCCTGAGCAAACAGCCAGCCCTCAGGTCTCAGCAGACAGGCAGCCTTTGAGCCAACCTACCAGGAGAGCTAATGATCCAGACACTGATTTTCCAAATCAAAACCAGTCTGGAAGCACAGAACTGAAATCCCAGCAGACAGACACACAGCACATCCTCAGTGCTGAAAGACAAACGGCACTCGGAAACAGGCTGGCACTCACAGGGGAACAATTCCTCACCATGACCTAAAGCTGCATCAGAAATCTTATCAAAGGATGTTATTCCCACGGCACACCCATAGGAAGCCAAGCAGACTGGTTGCCTATTTTTGACTTTTCAAGGAGCACACGCTGGAGGTGGAACAGCTCAATGAGAGCTGCAGCCTCAACCCCAGAGCTGGGCTCCTACATCCTACATCCAACCAGAGGTGAACAAACCAACCCCAGACAGACAGCTGACAGATTTTACAGAATCACTGAATTATTCAGATTGGAAAAGAGCTCTGAGATCCCTAACCCAACCCATCCCACCGTGCCCACTGACCACGTCCCCCAGTGCCACATCCCCATAATTCTGAAACACCTCCAGGGATGGTGGCCACACCACTCCCTGTGCAGCCGTGCCAGTGCCTGACTGCTCTTTTGGGGAAGGAATGTCTCTTAACATCCAACCCGATCTGCTGTTACATCAAATTAAGCTCCTCTATTAAGCGAGAAGGAGGAGGACCGTTATTACCACAAAGAAAAGCAGCGTGCTTCTTCATTTCTTCCTTTCCGAAACATGAAACTGAAAAGCATCAGCTACAAGTATTAAATGTGTGTGGGTGGCAATGAAACTGCTTGAAAAGCACATTTACCACTCCAAACCAGCAGCATCGTAACGCTGAAGAAAGGCATGATTGAATGCCTGCTGCATGCATGCATGGGTCCATAGAGCCTGTGCCACGGAGTGAGGTGACAGCAGGAGATGCTCTGAGCAGGGCAGCAGCGACCTTGGCTGAGCTGTGTGACATGCAGCTAAACTGCAGAACTCATCACTTTAAGATGTTGACACGTTAGAGAGTTGGTGGGCTAAGAAGTTGAGGGGGAAATCTGTGGGAGATCCATTGGAAGCTCCTGAGCAGAGCAGTGCTGGTACGACCGTACCGTACCAATAAAATACAAAAAGAGCTTTTTATCCATCTTTTCAGCAGCCTGTTCTATATCTGAAGACAAATTGTGTACCCGACTTGTTTTCTCTGGATTAAGCAAGCCCGGTTAGTGCAGCTTTTCCCAAAGACTGTTTGCTATCCTTTGGGAAAAGGAATTGCAAAGTAAGCACCACAAGGCTTCCTCAGCCATGGAATAAACAGCTGTTCTGTTAAAAAAAAAAAGACAGAATATCCTTAAGATACCCTTAACGCAGCAGATAGAAAGGACTCATAAAATGAGAGATAACAATTAAGTAAATTAAGCATACCTGCAGGCGATGCCACACAAGTTAAGGCAGCCAGGTCCGTCTCCTGCTGGACTATCACTGCTGGTGCTGAATTACTTCATGAGAGCTGTTGCTGCTATTTTCTCTCCACAGCATCAGCCTGACCAGAAGGGAATGCTAATACAATTCCAACGGCATTGCAATGAACTGTCTTGTAAAAGACACTTAATTATGTGCATATGAACACAGGCGCAGACTCGCTTTCAGGAGATTGCAGTTTCCCCGTCTGGGTGGCAGAAGAATGGGCTGAAAGATGCTTCAAAAGATCCTGCGAGGCTTTTATTAGCAGACAATTTACAGTTGTTATAAGCAGCTTCCTGAGCGAGCTCTGTGGGCAGCACTTAGTGGCTAGCTGCTCTGCGTTGCCCCTTTGCTGGAGGCTGCAGTTCCACACTGCTACACACAGACCCCAGGGATGGGACCTGCAGAGCCCAGGCAAAGTCGAGCAGGGAATGCCAACACCACCACTGCAAAGTTTGTAACTCTGCATATATCAGAGTTCAGGAGATTCTGTTCACGTGCTCCTCAGTTCTTTACCTGGGACCTTGGCAAGGTGTTTCATAGTCTGAGAAGATGCACTCCATCCCAAATCTGCTGCACGGTCTCCTCACCCTGGGAGGGCTCAGCCGAAGGGCAGAGCAAGCACAGCCGCCCACTGCTCAGAAAGGCGATCCCAAGAGCGACCAGGAGGCACCGTACCATCCTCACGCCTCCCCTCCGAAACACTAATAGGAAAGCTTTAAGCCAGATGCCTGTCCTTACCCTCCCTTCACATCTGTAAAGCAGACCATTATCCTCGTCTCACCCACTGCAGCAGAGATTAGGAGCAGCTTGGCTCTCCTTCATTCTTCGCATCCAACCCAGATTGGCACATGGCCACACGATGCCACGCATCCATTTGACCCTCCAGAGCACAGCTGGGCTCCCCAGCCAAGCGAGGGGTCTGCTGGGCACTGGGGAGCTCAGAGGGGTTAATAAGAGCCCCAAGAGCCTGGCCCTGCCCAAAAGAGCAAAGCCCCAAAGTTCTGCACCAGAACGTGGACTTGTAGACACAGGGCTGGGATAGTTTCAGTTCAGATTGATGCAGGACCTACTCTGATGTATCTGTACAAGAGGAAGCCAGGTGAAGCTCTTTCCATTAAGGAGAAGATTAATCAGAAAACCCAGAGTCCTATAGAATTGCAGCTGAGGTTCCATTGCTTAAATGGAACCTTGGCACATGGTTACAGCAAGGGATGAACACAGCACATGGCAAGGATAATGAAAGGGTCAGGCAGGTGGTTACAGGTCACCGGGGACACTGCTAATCTCTGACAACTCATGGGAAGTTAATAAAGGATTTGGAGAACAGAGCCTAATTACTGTCCTACTTTAACCTCAGTCAAGAGCTGCTCAGTAGAAACTATCCCCTATCAAGTGTGCTCAATTCCATTCCTGGGTTGAACAACTTTGTAATTGCTCTGAACAAGCACAATTAGCACAGATCTAAGACAGCTGTATTGGAGTTTCAAAGCTCACGCTGAACAACTGATTGCTGTTTGAGACCTGATGTCCATCAGCTTTCTAAAGGGGTTCAGGTCAGCACTAATCCTACCGTAACCAATAAAACCTCAATGGGAAGGGAAGATCTCAAGATGCGGAATGGAAAAGATGAAGAAGTTACTTGAAAACACCAGCAGGTATTTTAACCACGAGAAGACACAGAATCATAGAATCAACCATAGAATGGCTTGGATTGGAAGGGACCTCAAGGATCACGAAGCTCCAACCCCCTGCCACATGCAGGGCCACCAACCTCCACATTTCATACCAGCCCAGGCTGCCCAGGGCCCCAAACACCTCCAAGGACAGAACATCCACAACCTCTCTGGGCAGCCTGTTCCAGCACCTCCCCACTTTCATAATAAAGAGAATAGACATCTGCTGTGAAAGGACACTGCAGAACAACAGGGGAAAGGACAGCAAAATACCTGCAGGTTGAAACAGATTTTAGATGATTAGCAATGCATGCGATAGCAGGGGCTCATCTGCAGATGACAGCTGAGGGCAGGGAAAGCGAGCGGCACTGCACTGCCCGCATACACAGCTGTCAGATGGAATAACCTCGGCGCTTCTCCTGCCTTTCTTCTGCACCAGCTGCAGCCATTAATGCATAATTGAGGAGTACAGGAAACACAAGGCTGAAGATGGAGCGTTTTATACCAAGAGCTATGGGGAAGAGGGAGAAATCTGACAAACTTTGATTAGAAGCTGCAGTGGGATCCCAGCAGAGAGAGCAGGCAGCAATCGTCCCATCACATGTCTATGAGAGAGACCTGGATGGCATCCGTACCACGAGCAGGAGACAGCCACAGCTCATCACACACAGCCACGCTGTTGCGACGCTCCCTCTCATGCCCCTGTTTTATATTTAGAAGGGAATTTCTCCCCTGCCAGCCCCTCAGAGGGGCTTTGTCCCACATGTGCGCAGCGCCCAGCACAAGAATCACAGAAAGAAAAGCAGACAAATGGGCCTGGAAGGAACTTCAAGCAGGCATCTCGTCCTTCCCCTGCCCCAGGGCACCAATTACTACACTTGCTCTTTTTCTAGCTGAAAACTCTCCCTTGTGGGTGGGACACCAACCCACCCAGCCAGATGAATTGGTTGGACCTTCACTTTAACATCTTAACCCCTCAGCCACCCCCGATAACACAGACCAGGCACCAAACACCGCATCAGCACAACTCAGAGCAGCCATAACACCTACTTCTGTGTGAGGAACTGATAACAGTGCAGTGCTGTGATGTTAACACGTTGGCACCGAGACCCAGCACAGCCTATTTCTGAGCTCTGCTTCAGGACTGCTGTTCCTGGAAGGGAAGCCAGCCTGGCTCCTTGAAGACACACTTCTTCCATGATGCCCACAGCAGTGAGTCACCTTTTCTGAGAGTTTTCATCATCTGCTTTTCTGGGCTCTGCAGCACATCGTGTTTACCCTGAGCCAATCCAATTTAAGCTCTAAAGATCCTTGCAGCAGGTATTGCTTACGCTTGGATCGTTAACGAGCCTCCTAACGAAGCACCGCTGCGCTTCACAGAATTGCTTCAGCAACTAATGCAGCAAAGCACAAACCTCCGTTTGCCTGTGATGCTCACAAGTTTTCCTACAGACAGACACATCCAGCCTTAATATTAAGGAACGAGTTTAACTACGCTTCCTTCTATGAAACAGAATGAAAAGAACCACCCACATTCCCAGCAGTGGCAGTTCCCATACGTTCTAACCAGTTGGTTCAGTTCTGAGGAGAAACCCAACTCTCATCGTGTCCTATCAACAGCATCACCCATTCAGCCTTTAAGGAGAACTTCTGGAAGAAAAGTGCCATGTCCTAAAAACAAAACCAACCAGATAAACGGGCAACCTTACAGCAAGGCCAGGTCCAGAGGAGGGCCACTCAGATGATCAGAGGGCTGGAGCACCTCTCCTATGAAGAAAGGTTGAGGGAACTGGGCTTGTTTAGCTTGGAGAAGAGAAGGCTCTGGGGAGACATCATTGTGGCCTTCTAATACTTAAAGGGAAAGTATAAACAGGAGGGGGAATGGCTGTTTATGAGGATGGTTAGTGATAGGACAAGGGGGAATGGCTTCAAACTCAGACAGGGGAGGTTTAGGTTGGATATGAGGAGGAAGTTTTTCACCCAGAGGGTGGTGAGGCACTGGAACAGGTTGCCCAAGGAGGCTGTGGATGCCCCAGCCCTGCAGGCATTCAAGGCCAGGCTGGATGTGGCTCTGGGCAGCCTGGTTGGGTCCCTGCACATAGCAGGGGGGTTGAAACTAGATGATCATTGTGGTCCTTTTCAACCCAGGCCATTCTAGGATTCTATGATCCTACTTCTCTGCACATGCAAAGCTTTGCTTTGTTGGGTTTCTGTCCACAGTATCACCCCACGGCTGAAACCCATTCATTTTTAACCAGCCACCTGAGTCATTTAAAACAGTGATTTTGGAAAACTCCAATACAGGAAAGGAATTAAGGGCTATTGTAGAGGGGGTGGGAACAGCAGGGTGAGCTCTGACTGTACACAATACCCCCACCTGGCACTGATTTCAAGTTCTGCAGCTCTTGATGCAGAAGAACCAAGAGATGAAGGTGGGCTATGAGCATCCTCTACCTGTGTGCATCATTCACCTCCCAGAGGGACACACACGTGCTCGTGCCCAGTTACAAGCAATGCATCTTGGTGTTCAGATGAAGTTCTTTGGGGAACTTCTCTCTTACTGTGGTTTGAGTTGGAGGGGACCCTTCAAGGCCATCTGGAACCACTGCCTGCAATGTACAGGGACAGCCATCAGGTGCTGAGAGCTCCTCCAGCCTCACCTGAGGGTCTCCATGAATCACAGAATTGCAAGATTGGAAATGACCTGCAAGATCATCCACTCCAACTGTCCTCCCATCACCACTGCTACCTCAAGCACTAAACCAGATCTCATAGTTCCTCATCCAGACGTCTCTTGAACACTGCCAGGGACAGCGACTCCACCACCTCCCTGGGCAGCCATTGCAGTGCCTGACCACCCTCTGAGAGAAACAGTTCTTCCTTACGTCTAACTTAAACCTCCTCTGGTACAACCTGCAGCCATTTCCTCGGGTCCTGTTTGTTGCCTGGGAGAAGAAGCCACATGGATGGGACACCAGCACCTCTGTGGGCAAGTAGCCCAGAGTGTAAAACATTTTTTCCTTATATCCAGTCTAGATCTCCTCTCTTTGAGTTGGAAACCATTTCCCCTTGCCGTACTATAGCAGACCCTGCTGAAGAGCCCATCCCCTTTCAGCAGGGGGAAGGAGGCAGGAGATGTTCTGTTTGCTGAATCAATTGCACGGCTTCCATCCGGACGACAAATGCTACCAGCATGCTGCCTACCTAGCAAGAGCTTAGAAGTGCATAATTCACCTAATACATCAGATTCAGAGAAACAGAAAGAGGCGATCTCAGCAAACTCAGGTCGGGCAGCCAGCTCACCATCTTCCTGAACAAAAACACAATGGGAAACACGGCTACAAAACCCCTAAAGGGCATCAGAAGGAAACACCTCTGGTGATGGGAGAGTGTGACGGCAGATAGGGCAGCGTCCACCCGCGCTGCTGACCGCAGATAACCCAGCAGGTAGCACAGACGAAACCACGGGCTGCGCAGCTGGGAGAAAGAGCTGTTTCAGAACAGAAGGGCCATCGACCAAACGGCGGTGGCATCATCTCCAAACACGGGCAGGACGATGAGAGCAGCCACATCGGGCGGGGCTGCGAGAGGGGCAGCTTCCTCAGGAGCTCCTCTCCGCTAAGAAAACACAAACCGGCCCTTCACGAACCCCTCGGAACAAGAGGAGCGTTGGCAAAAGGAACACGGAGGCTCGGAGCCGCCCGGCCCGGCACCACCTGCAGCCCCGCCCCGCCCGCGCCGTACCTGAGCGTGGGGCCGATGCAGGCCGTGTCGGTGCTTTCGATCTCCCGCAGGATCCTCTCGTGCTCCGCCGCCGTCTCTAAGCTCTCCAGCTCCGCCATCTTCACACGGTGGGGGTGGGAGGGGGGTGAAAGGCTGGGGGGGAGTTGTTCCGGCGGGGCACCCAGCAGCGCCGTGCCGCCCGGCGGACCCCACCTACCTGCCGGCCCGCCCAGCGCCGCTCGGCACGGCCCGGCCGCGGGGCACGCTGGGAAACGTAGTGCGGGAACGCGCTGAGGCGGGAGGAGCCGTGAGGGAAGGAGGAGCGGGGCGGGGCCTGAATGGCGGCAAAGCGGGGCTGCGTCATAGCAGCACCTCGCAGTGCGTCACCACGGCAGTGATGTCATAACGTGTCCCCATGGCAGTGACCTCACAATGTGTTCCCATTGCAGAGACCTTGTAATGTGTCCCCATGAAGGGACACAGCTCCGTGGCATCGACCTCACAATGTGTCCCAATGAGGGGGGCACAGACACATGGCCATGACCCCATAACATGGCCCCATGGCGGCGATCTCATAACATGTCCCCAGGAAGGGGCACAGCCCCAAAGCAGTGACCTCACAATGTGTCCCCATGAGGGGGCACAGCCCCATTGAAGTGTCTTCATAATGTGTCCCCATGGCATTGACCTCACAATGTGTCCCCATGGCAGTGACCTCCTACCATGTCCCCATCAAGGAGCACAGCCCGAAAGCAGTGACCTCACAAGGTGTCCCTGTGAGGGGACACAGCCTCATGGCAGTGATCTCAGAACGTTTTCCCATAGCAGTGACCTCACAATGTGTCCCCATTGCAGAGACCTTATAACGTGTCCCCATGAAGGGACACAGCTCCATGACCTAGACCTCACAATGTGTCCCAATGAGGGGGCACAGACACATGGCAATGACCCCATAACATGTCCCCAAGAAGGGGCACAGCCCCAAAGCAGTGACCTCACAGTGTGTCCCCATGAAGGGACACAGCCCCATAGACGTTCATCATAATGTGTCCCCATGGCAGTGACCTCCTACCATGTCCCCATCAAGGGGCACAGCCCCAAAGCAGTGACCTCACAATGCGTCCCTGTGAGGGGACACAGCCCCGTGGCAATGATCTCAGAATGTGTTTCCATGGCAGTGACCTTCATAGTTTGTCCCCATGAGGAGACACAGCTCCATAGAGGCGTCATCATAACGTGTCCCCATGGCATTGACCTCACAACGTGTCCCCATGAAGGGACACGGCCCCATCTCAGCAACCCCACGCCATCTGCCATGAGAGGTCACAACCCCTTGGCCATAGCATCCTGCCATGAGAGCTGTTCCCCCTTGAGGGGAAACAGAGCCATGTTGGTGACCCCGTGTTGTCTCCATGAAAGGTCACAGTCCCTTGGTCATGATATCCCTCTAAGAGGGGTCACAACCCTATAGTAGAGACATTCCCCCTTGAGGGGACACAGGCCCAAGACAATGACCCCACAGCAGTGGGGGTCACACATTCCATCCCCCAGGAGGGATCACAACCCCATAGCAGTGACGGCATGCCATGACCCCTTGAGAGCACACAGCCCCACTGCACTGATATCACGTGTTTCATTGCAGCCCTTCCTCTGCCACTGGCAGAAGTGACACAACCCCAGAGGCGTCTGCACTCAAGGACAGCACTGCCAGCCTCCACAAACAGCCTTGGCTGCCAAGGTCCCCTCGAGAGCTTGCCTTGGCCCCCAGTGCTAATCTCACCTCGTGAAACAACTGGTTATCATTATTATTATTATTATTATCCTGTGCTGTGACAACTGTGCTGGAAGGGCTCCATTCCCAGCTGCCTTATCACTGCACTAGGCATTGGGAGATGCCATGGTGTGCGAGATGAACTGGATGAAGAGCAGAAAAGAGAACATGCTGCCAAGCTTTTACTGCTCTTGCTTTCGTCAGCTCATGCTCTGAGATGGAAATAAAACTGGTTGTAAGAGCACACCTCCAGCATCCCTCACTGTGGCTCTCTGATGGGGTCAGAATCTCTGCACCATCACTTGATTAAATGAGGCGGTGACCTCCCAGCATACTGTGCGTGGCCATGACGGTACAGGAGGGGCAAGGAAAGCCTGACAAAAACTTTGTTATCTCCTCTGAAGTTCACCAGCTCTTGCATGTCATGCCTACGGCTGCCAAACCCGGTGCCGTGCGGGACCAGATGGATGTCACTTTGGATGTGTTAACACCCGCCAGGAAATCTGCTCTCCGATGGCAGTCACCATGGAGATCCGATGGAAGCCTTTGGAGGACCAGAAGCAAAGAGACGTGTCAGTGATATCATGGAAGGAGATAAAAATAGCAGGGCAGTTTCTGAGCCCAGCAGACTGGCGTAGCATTCCCCCAGGGCTGGTTTGCCATCCGCCGGGAGCGGAGCGCTGTGCATTTTGCGCTCTCCCTCTTGCTGGCAGAAGGCTTGTGCCTCCAGCAATGCAGCTCCCAACTGCAGCCCCCCAGGGCAAAACAGAGAGAGGAGATGGGTTGGCATTCAATGTCTTTGGGCTGCAGACCACTGAGATGAGCTACCTGTGGCTGCAGGAGGCGTATCACGAGCTGCTCGCTGTGATACATGTCCGGCTCCAGTGTAAAACCCCCATCTACCGCTGTTAGATTACAGCTAAGAAGATTACTGTTTTCATCTCAATAGGGATCTGAGCCAGTGTTCCCGAAATCAATGGTAAATGTTGCATTGTCTTCAGTGAGCTTCAGAAATGGGATTAAGAGCCAGAGGACGGAGCGTGGGAGGCTGGCAATGGTGCTGTAGGGTTTGAGTTACAGTATGGGGAGTGATATCAAAGCCACATTTGACCCTGATGCTTAGCTGGGTAATGGTGGCATCACAAATAATTCTCTCAGCAAGGGTCTGGACTTCAAGAAATGGAGAGATACGGCACTGCATGACATGGTGATGGGCTGATGTTGGACCTTGGAGGTCTTTTCCAACCTTAACGATTCTACAATTTTATGAGTCCCCTATGAAGACACTGTTTTGTCCACCAGACTGTACTATAGGGGGGCTGAGCACAGAAATGGGAACCTAGAAATGAATTAATCACCAAATAGTGATGCTGACTTTACTCTTACCTCCCTCTACCAGCAGAAAGAGAGGGATGCTACTTTCAGCTTTGGCAAGAAAAGGATGCCAGTGCATGGAGCATGGTGTAGCTCAGCCAGCAAGGCACATCCCGTAATAAAACTGAGCATGAACATCCACAGAGGAACGTGGGAAGACAGCATGAGGCACTGTGACAATGTCTAAAAAGACATTTGCTTTAAACTGAATTAAAATAAATATCATAGAATCACAGAATCATTCAGATTAGAAAAGACCTCTACAGATCCTATTTCCCTAAAAACCACGTTGGCTGATGGGAACTGCTCTACATTCCTTCAATTTCCAGCTGACAAAGTTCCATATCAGTAGCGACACCACTTCTTTATGGGGCAGGCATTGCCCTTATGAAACTTGAAAACTGTTTCAATTCCTCACCTCCCATCAGCATTTTTCCAGCTCTGAGCTCAGCTGTAATTCCACCATTCCACTAGATGGATACCACTGTCAGGATTACTTTATTTTCAGCTCTAACATTCTCATTCTCAATGTGCTTCCTTTGGTGGTCTCTGTTTTTTTTCCTTTCGTGCCATTCCTTTGTTGCACAGTTTCCAACAGCTCCTGGCATCTCTGTGCCCTTGCTGTTGTCCCCACTCCTGCTGCTCGTGTCTTCCTTCCCATGGTCTTCTGGCCCAACCCACGAGCAAAGCATGGTTACAAATGGGACACAAGGACAGCCAGATGGACTCACATCCTTGCTGTTGGATGCTCAGATAAACCCGGTGGGCACATCCTTCCCCTGCACTGTGTGTGATCATCCACACCCTGCGAGCTCCCTGCTCTCCCCACCCCCATCCTTCTCCCAGCTCCTCTGTCCCCATAGGGTTTATTCCCCAGCAGCAGGAACGAATGCATCCATCCCATGCTGTCCCATGGGTGAACCCATGACTCAGCTCCAGCTCAGCCCGTCCTGTTTACCCTGGGTGTGCAGCAGCCTCATTTCCTCCATCCACACCGACCTTTAGCACTGAGCAAAGCTCCACAGCCCTGAGAGGTGCCTGCATTTCATTCAGCCCCTACAGAACCCCACTGCAGTTGGGTTGGCACCGACCATCACCATCCCACACACTCGGATGCCACCCACAGAAACAATAGCAGCTGGACAGGTTTTGGGGAGCAAACCTCCAAAAATGGGGTTTTGGGGGCAATGTTCCCACCCAGACTGCTCTCCCTCAGGCAGGCGCCCTCATCCAGACCCTCTCTGCTCCTGCCCTGCAGTTTGTAGCTCTTTCATTGGCATCCTATAGAGCACACTTATAAAGGAAACTCCAGCCTTCCAGTCACCAGTGTCTTAAAATCCTGTTCTGCTTCACATCAAGACTTGTCAAGACTGAAATAAGATGCTCTGATATTACCATGCCATTCCCCAGACCCCTTCATGGGAGTTGTTTTGATGCTTCTAATCACGGCTTCTGCTTTCTCATGCATTTTATTACACCTTTATTTTCGAATACAGGAGATTAATAGAAAAGAGGGACTGAAACAACGTTCAGATGGACTTCAGATGTAAAGTCTGAACTGAGCTCTGGCCTTCAAAGGTTGGGGAGAACTTTTCAACCCGAGTTTCTGATTCCAAGACAGAGATCTCTGGTGGCAGTGGTTGGATGAAAACCTTTTGGCAAGCTGCATTGGGATTCCCTAAGACTTGCCTTAAACAACCAGTGCAACACAGTTCTTGGTCAAGAACCATGTAGGTATGGCACTTGGGGACATGGTTTAGTGGGCATGGCGGGGTTGGGTTGGGGTTGGATTCGATCCTAGAGGCCTTTTCCCACCTTAATGATTCTTTGAATGGACACGGTAGGGGCCAGTTGACAATTGGACTCAATGATCCTAGAGGTCTTTTATCAGTTCTATGATTCTATGGGATGGCTTCATCTGGACAGGAGAGCACAAGGGCAGAGCCCACCTGAGGCTCTGGGTTTGGCTGCACATGGGGAGCAAATGCTGGCAGGACGCAGCGAGGTGAAGGAGAGGGCTGGTTCCCCTCTCTCTGTCTCTGTTTTCAAGCAGAAGGACGAACACATTCACCCCCAGGCATAAGCAAGGCATGGGACATTCCTACCCCATGTCAGTCAGGATGTGGTTAGCACCACGTGGCTCACCCACAACACAAGAGAGCATCACTTGGGGGCAGCAGGCAGACTGTACCTCCCAGCCAGCAACGAGGACACATTTCCACCCTGAACACTGCCCTTCTATCATTACTCTGAGCCAGTCCAGCTGTGGGGAGCAATCTGGACCCACTCGCTATATTCTCAGCTCACAGCCCAAACACCACGAGATCCCACTCTTGAGGTGGCCTTAAGGCTACCAGGACAAGAAGCAGAGCTCAGGAGCGAAACCGCAGCCCTCCCTGCCAGCCACCCAGGGCCACCTTGTGTGACTTCAAGCCCTGCCCTTCTTGGGTGGTAACGGCGAGCAGAAATACCCAGGGCTCTTCCTGAGAGCTATTGTTCAAAGCCCTTTGCTGGAGGAATTTCGTGCTTCCTTTCTAAGGCAACAAGCCCTGGCAGTGCCCTCAATGCCCACCGCCCCTGTGGCTCTCAGGGTGGGATTCCCTCCCGGGGCCCCTCCTGCTTTCCCCAAACTGTGTCACACCCTTCCAAAGCCACACAGAGCACTGCAGACACACATATGCCGTATCCCGATGCCAACAGGATCCGTGCTGCAACAGCAAAGCAGTTCAGGTGGCTTCTCCCCATCGACCCAATAGGTGTCATTTCACACCACAGACGATGTGGACCGTTGTGACAACGGGTCAGCAGCTACCAAAAAGAGTCACTGCCACATTTACCCCCCTTCTATCACCCTGCCCAGCGCCGTTCCCAGTTTTAAATGCCGCTGACACCTAGCGTTGCTTCTCCCAACTGCACCCCGAGCTACGGGAAGCCTTGCAGCTGTAAACTGTCCTTGGCACAGTCTGGAGCACAAAGGAAAGGATCAGACATCATGCATCTATAATTTCTCTGCAGCTCTGCCCTCCTGTTCCAGCTCGGGTTTGGTCACCAGTTTCCTTCCTCTCTTCTGAGTCCTTATTTTTAGTGCAGATGAATACAGGCAGCTCCTGCCAACTTCCCACACCCTTCCCTCCCACTTCTGCACCCTTTGCTAACGGAGCAGATGGGAGGAGCGATCAGCTGGGAGAAAACTCCAGCAAGATGGCACTTGGGGACGTAACCAGTGATGGCTTGGTAGTTGGACTTGATGATCTTAGAGGTCTTTTCCAACCTTAAAGATTCTATGATGGCTATACAGTGCACCAAGCAGACCCGTGCAGAATGGGGTGCATGGTGAGAGGAGGAGATGGGGACTGCCAGAATGGGATGGGGGAACTGGCAGCCACTGAGGTAAGTTCTGCCATCCACAAGCTGCTTCTGAAGAAGCTACACATTTTCTCTTAATTTTTTTTGCTGATCATCTTAATTTTACTGAATGTGTTAAGGTTTGCTCTAGCAAAACAAATATCAGTCTTGGGCTTTTGCCATGCTGTGGAATTTTAATGCTTTATTAGAACTCATAAGGGTTTCAGCAGCACCTGCAGCTGCTCCATAGAGTGAAACTCTGCTTCGTTACCTCCTCAAGCATCACAGGCCTACCTGTGCTTAGGATGTAAGAGCTGGGAAACCAGGGTCAGATCTCTGGGATCCAACATTTTTGACTTCTACTACTTTATCACAGCACCCCAACCTGGTTGAGGCTGGAGCCCCTCAGGGTCCCTCTTGCCCAGCACTGCCCCAGCAGGGACACAGAGCTGTGCCCAGGCCCAGGTCCTGGAAGCCTTGGGAGGTCCCCAAGGAGGAGACCCCACATCTCTCTGGTCCCAGTGCCAGAGCTCTGATACCCATGCAAGCAAGCAGAGCTGCTGATGGGCACGGGGAGCTCCTGGCTGTGCCCAGTGCCTCTGGGTACCGCTGAGCAGCGCCGGCTCCGTGCCTTTGCACCTCCCTACAGGAATTCATGGCCACGATGGGATTCCCTGAGCCTCCCCTGCTCCATGCTGAGCAGCCCTACAGCATCTCGGCAGCTTTCCACTCTATATCCAAGACTCTCCTGCACAAAATAATCATAATAATCAGCCTTGCAAATAAACAAGCAGTCTTGGTCTTGGTGTTAGGTGCTTAAAACGGCGATAGAGGAGGGAAGCCTGGGGAGCCCCCGTCATTCCAAGCTACAGGCGCAGGACAACGCGCTTAATACGCGCGACGGGCTCTCCACTCTGGCCACGCCCCTCACCTTACGTCACAGCGCGCTGTCAGCCAATGGGAGGCGGCGCTCTCGGAGCGGCCATTCATCGCGCGGGGGAGGGATGAATGGACCCGATGACGTAAGCAGCGCGTTCCCACGGCCCTCGATCCGCGCTCCGGGATGGAAGCGGAACCGGGAGCGGAGCGGCGGCGTTGGGCCGCGGCCTCGTGTGTGTTAACGGGCGCCTCGAGGGGCTTCGGCCGCAGCCTGGCACGGTTGTTGGCGCCGAGGCTCGGCCCGGATTCGCTGCTGTTGCTGTTGGCCCGCTCGGATGAAGCGCTGGCCCAACTGGCGGCCGAGCTGCGGGACTCCTGCCCTGGTTTGCGGGTGGAATGCGTGGCCGCCGATCTGGGATCCGAGGAGGGGTTGCGGAGGGCGATGGGAGCCGTGCGGGAGCTGCTGCCTGGCGGGCCGCCCGGCCGCCTGCTGCTCATCAACAACGCCGGTAACAGCGGGGCTGTGGGGCCGGGCGGTGGGAGGGGGAAGTTGGTGTCCGTGGGTCCTGCAGCCCCATACTGCCGAGTACAATCCTTTGGAAATGCTTGTAGCCTTGCTTTACGGGCAAGCTTTCGTGTCTGCTGGCTGCTGTGCCTTTTATTTGCCTATTATTGCTATAAATAAGACCAGACAACCCAGTAGGTAATGCTGCTACAGGAATCAGACCTCAGGTCTTCCACTGGCTTGGTTCAGAAGAAAAGGGAAAAGCAGGAGAGCGTGGTGATCCCTGAGGACGTTGCACTTGGGGCTGAAGGTCAGGAGCTGTTTGCTTTGTCTGAGCAGCAATGCTGGCTGGGGGGGCAAAAGCCCAGAGAAGAGATGGCTTCCAGTGACCTTGCTGTGGCCTTCCAGTGCTTAAAGGGAGTTTCTAAAGAAATGGGTAGGGATGAGAGGTGATGGCCTCAAGTTGTGCCAGAGGAGGGTCAGGTTTTGGGTGGGGGTCAGATCAGGTTAGGTTTTGGTCTCCAAAAGAGCAATCAGGCACTGGCACAGCTGCCCAGGGAGTGATGGGGGTCATCAACCCTGGAGGTGTTCCAGATCCGTGGAGATATGACAACTGGGAATGTGATCAGTGGGTGTGGATTGGAGTTGGGGATCTTAGGAGCCTTTTCCAACCTTGATGATTCTATGTTTGTTAGCATCGTGGCATTGTTTGGGGATGCAGGTGTCCCAAACCCACACTGAATTCCTCCAACCTCATCTGCACTCCTTCCCCAGGCTCTTTGGGCGACATCTCCAAATCCTTCCTCAACCTCACCGATCCCAATGAGATCAACGCCTACTTCGCCTTCAACATCACCTCGGCGCTCTGCCTCACCAGCAGCGCCCTGCAGGCCTTTGGGACACGGCCAGGCTGCAGCAGGACGGTGGTGAACATCTCATCTCTCTGCGCCCTGCAGCCCTTCCGCAGCTGGGCGCTGTACTGCAGTGGGAAGGCTGCCCGGGATATGATGTTCCGTGTGCTGGCAGTGGAGGAGCCTGATGTCCGTGTGCTCAACTATGCTCCAGGTGAGGAAGGGGATGCATTCACAGAATGGCTTGGCTTGGAAGGGACCTAACGGATCATCAGCTTCAACCCCCCTGCTGCATGCATGGCAACCAATTCCCATATTGAATACTAGAGCAGGCTGCCCATCCAACCTGGCCTTGAATCCCTCCTAGATGCATCCACAGCCTCTGCAGACAGCTGTTACAGCACCTTACCATTCTCATAGTAAAGAACTTCTCCCTGACATCCAACCTCAATCTTCCCTCCCTCAACTTCAAACCATTTCCCCTTGTCCTGCTGTTATCTACCCTTTCACAGAGCTGACTCCCCTCCTGTCTGTAGGCTCCCTTTAGGTACTGAAGGCTGCACTGAGGTCACCCTGCAGCCTTTTCTTCTCCAGGCTGAACAAGCCCAGCTCCCTCAGCCTGTCTTTGTGGGGAGGTGCTCCAGCTCTCTGCTCATCTCTGTGGCTCTCTTCTGGACCCTCTCCAACAGCTCCCTGTCTTTCTTGTACTGGGGGCCCAGACCTGGATGCAGTGCTGCAGATGAGGCCTCACATGGCAGAGTGGAGAGGGACAATCACCTCACCTTATTCCTATGAGTCTTAATGGAAGAGAGATTTTCCTCCTGCACCTGGAGGACCGAGCACCAGATCTTGCTTTCAGCTCACATCCTTTCTTTTCCTGCTCTTCCCCCAGGTCCCCTGGACACAGACATGCAGCTCTTGGCTCGCACGAAGACTGGAGATGCTGAGGTGCGTCAGCAATTCCAGAGCCTGCATGAGAGTGGGAAGCTGATAGACTGTTCTGTGTCAGCCCAGAAGCTGCTGAGGCTTCTGGAGGAGAATACCTTCACCTCGGGTGCACACGTGGACTTTTACAGCATTTGAGCTGCTCTCATCTCCATGCTCTGTTTTCTGCCCGCTGCTCCCTGCAGTTTGGTGGCTGTTTGGGTGCTGCACAGCCTTCAAGAGAACATCTCTGGCTGCCTTTTGGATGCTCCCTATGCCCTTATGGGGTGGGTGGAGGGATTCACTGCCAAGCTCAGCCAGGCTACAAAGAAAGCCATGCTCTGAGGACCACTTATCCAAGGTCTTGTCCTGCCTGGACCCCGCTGAGCTCTCCTGTGCACACAGCAGTAGCAAAGGGATGGGGGAGCAGAGGTGGCTTCTCCAATGGAACTAGACAGAAAGCACCATGCTAATGCACTGCTGCATGGCAGTCCTTCACATCCCAGTGAGTGTGGATGCACGCTCCCTGTTCTGCTCATTCAGAGGCAGGAGCTGAGCAGCAGAGGGAGCTGCCTGTGCAGATTTGGCTCTGCCGCACAGACCCACCCCCCAGCACAGCCTGCATGGGTTACAGCTCTGCCCTGGGTTTGTGCAGTGCTCCTATTTCAGTCCAAGCCTGGAGTTGAGGCCTGAGCCCCTCCTGGGCTGTTCTTTCAGGTATTTGTGGCGTTTTATCCTTGTTTTTCCCATCAAATTCCAGGAGGCAGAAGCCCTCATAGATGTGCCCCCATCCAGAAAGCTGTGCTAGAAGTAGGAGCACCGCAGTGCTAATAGTAAGGCTGGCACCCCATGTGCCCTCCAAGTGTCCAACCCAATGACAGCTACCTTCCTGCTGCCCTCTCTCACGGTCCTCTATCCCAGTTTTTGTCTGTTTAACTTCATCTGCAGTCATTAAAAGTTTCCTGTCTGGTCTTCTCTTCCATGTTCTAAATGGGTACTTTTCCAAGAGGGTGGGAGCAGGGAGCATCACCATCCAGCAGGGCACCACGTGAGTCTGTGTCCTTGGAGCACCTGCACCACAGGCTGCCACTTAAAATCAGGCATTTCTCCAACCAAAGCCTTCTCACCCATGAGAAGTTTTCGGTTTTTCTGCCTGGGTTTGGGATGCTGGCCTAAATTCAAGTGTTTAAACCAGGTCTGCTGGGCTCCCTGAGCACCCCTGTGCCAGTGCCCACCTGAGGTATGGATGCTGGGCATGGATACAGTGCCTGTGGGCTGAAAGCAGGAGGATGGGGTGAGCCCACCTTTGTTCCCACTCCCCATTTAAGGCTTCCAGCTGCACTGTGGGTTTACCTGGAGTCCCTTTATGCTCTCAGTCCCTGCCTGCTGTGTGCCACATTGATTTTGCCCCTTAAAATGAATGCTATGAGGGCGCCCGTTCTGAGCCCAAACACTCTTTGCTGTTATTTAGGGCTTTACCTGCCCATAGCAAGATGCAAGAGCCTTAGTGCCCACGTGTCCCACTGATTGTCCCAAATCATAGAAACAGAATGGCCTGGATTGAAAAGGACCACAATCAGCATCGAGTTCCAACCCCCTGCTATGTGCAGGGTCGCCAACCAGCAGCCCAGGCTGCCCAGAGCCACATCCAGCCTGGCCTTGAATGCTTCCAGGGATGGAGCATCCACAACCAACAAACAAATCTTAGCTTACCTTGAGCTCCCCTCCAGTTCTCAGGGGCAGCTGTGAGCAGCAAGGGCAGAATGGCAGAATGCTGGACCTGGTGTAGCTGATCTTCAACCAGGAAAGCACAGCTTGCATGGAGTAAGGGGTAACAGCTTTATATTGGGGAAGGGTTGGGTTATGTTGGGTATTCAGAAGAAATTCTTCACTCAGAGGGGAAGGGGGGAGGAGGGGGCTGTCAGAGCTGTGCCCCATCCCTGAAGGTGCTCAGGGCCACGGATGGGCTTTGGGGATCTGGTCCATGGGAGGTATCCCTGCACGTGGGGTGGGCTGTGAGATCCCTTCCAGCCCTACTTAAGCTGGAATTCTGAGAGCCCCACGAGCAAAGCGATGGGAAATACTTTTCTCTCTTTTCCAGCATTTTCTGTGACCACCTGAGGGCGTACCGAGACCGGGAAATAGGGACAGCCAAGCATCGGCTGCACAGGTTGGGTGTTAGGAAACATTCCTGCTCCCAAAGGACGGCCAGGCATTGGCACAGCTGCCAGGGGAGTGGGGAAAGGTCACCATCCCTGGAGATATTCCAGAACCATGGAGATGTGAACGCCCCTGAGATGGCCTCAATGGGACCTGGGGTCTGGCCCCGTTTCGTTTCTATACTGATGGCCTGGATGAGGGCATTGAGTGCCCCCACAGTATGGTTGCAGATCACCAAGTTGGAAGGAAAAGTTGATCTGCTTGAAGGTGGGAAGGCCCTGCAGAGGGATCTGGACAGGGCTGATGGATGGGCTGAGGCCAATAGGATGAAGTTCAACAAGGCCAAGTGCCAGGTCCTGCTCTTTGGTCACACCAACCCCATGTAATGCAACAGTTTTGGGGCAGAGTGGCTGCAAAGCTGTGTGAAGGAGAAGGATCTGAGGGTGTTGGTCAACGGCCAGGGCAACATGAGCCAGCAGTGTGATCAATGGGAGGTGTCACTGCACACAGCAGGGATTGGAGCTTGATGGGCACTGAGATCCCTTCCAACTCAACCCATGCTGTGATTCCATGATGAGGAGCAGCTGAGGGAACTGAGGTGGTTCGGTCTGGAGTTGAGGGGGCTCGGAGGAGACCTCATCACTCTCAACAACTCCCTGAATGGAGGTTGGAGTGAGGGGGGTTGAGCCCCTGCTCCCAGGTAACAGCAATAGGATGAAAGGTGATGGCCTCAAGCTGCACCAGGGAAGGGTCAGGTTGGATATTAAGAAACACTTCTTCTCCAAAAGGGTGGTCAGGCACTGGCACAGCTGCCTAGGGAGTGGTGAGCTCAGTGCTCCTGGAAGTGTCCCAGAACCATGGAGATGTGGCACTGAGGGACTTGGTTATGGGCATGGTGGGGTGGGTTGGGCTTGGACTTGGAGATCTTGGAGGTCTTTTCCAACATGAATGATTCCATGATTTTACACAAATTTTGCACCAGCGAGACCCCAGAAGGAGCAGTGACACGAGGACCCATCTGGGTGCCTCTGTGATATTCAGAGGTGACAGCCCCAGTGACCTGCCCGCATCCCCAGCCCCCTCCCACCCCGGCACACACTGCTGCCTTTGTGCCTGTGAATGGGGGTGAAATACAGAGAATTGGGTTATGAAAGGACCCAAAGTCACCACCGACCTTTTATTTCCGTGCGTGTGACCGGGTGCTGGGGATGGCAGCGAGGGCAAGCCTGCTAAATCCTCCCAAAGCCTCCCAAATTAAAAACGGAGCGTGCTCTGCCACCTCCCAAATCTCAGCCCCTGACCTGGGCTGCCCCCGGCTCAGCGGGTCGTGAGGCTGCAGCCACGTCGCTCTTCCCCTCATTAAAGGTTTCGCAGCAGAGAGGAGGAGGAGGAGGAGATGGTGATTTCTGGTGGGCAGAAGTGCTGAGCATGGGGCTTTCTGCAGGACGTAGAGTGCCTGGCTTGCAAACAAGCAGCTGCCTCTGGCCACAGGGCCAAAGGTAAACGAACTGTTCCTACAGCAAGGCATTGCAGGGGGAAAAAGGCCCCCAGGAGTGCCCACGTTTCCCACTCAACCCACGTTCATAGTGTGGGGTCAGTGTGGGGATACACAGAGCCAGCAGGACCCCAACCTCCCACTGCAGTGAGTCGGGCACAGTGCAGGCTCTGTGTCAGGGACTGGGAGGACATCTAGCCAGCCTGGGAGAGCTGGAATGACAAACACCTTCCTGCTGAGCTGGCACCTTTCTCATGGAGTCATGGAATCACAGCAAGCCCTTCGTGCCAGGTGCAAACCACGTTGGTGGCACTGTCTCCCCAAGGCTGCCCACTCGCTCGTGCACAGCAGAACCAACACAAACCTTCTTGCTCCTCAGACCCAGCAAAGAGCCGTACCCCTCCTTGGCACCAACAGCATCTGAGAGTGCTGTGAGTCTCTGATCCTTTTCAAACCATTGTGGGATATTGACACAGAGGATTTGCAGCCGGCAGCTACATCAGAGCAAACATCCTCTGCCGACAACAGGATAATAATGCGAGCTGCAGGAAGGCAGATTGGGCTCTGCACCACTTCTACCCACCTCCCCTCCGTGCTGTCCCCTGCCTTTGGTTTTGGCTTTGTGCTAGGGACCAGCTGTGCCCCTCCAGAGCAGCTCCTTAATGTGTAACAAGGGACCCATCCGTTAAGCAAGGAGAGATGACAGATTAACCCAGTTTAGAGCCAAAGAGCAGTAGGTTTGCTGGTAAACTGTCCTGTTCCAGCGAGTTTCAAGTGCCTTTAATGAGTTATTATTTAGTCTGCGATAGAGGTTAATGGGGGGACATTGCAGAAATGATCTGTGATTAATTAAACCATCTTTATCCAGCACGGTCGGAGCGCCTGGACCTGTTGGGTTGGCACCTGAGCTGGGACCTGAACTGGACCCACAGCTTCAACATCAGCCCCAGTGCTCCCCATGCCCCAGATTCACCAAAATTCTGACAGCAGATGAGGAAGAGCTGCTGAGAAGAATACATTTTCCCTTTATTTTGCATGCATCACCCCCAAACCACTTTTTCCCATGGGTTGCCATCCTGTGCTTAATGCAAGCCGCGTGCACCCCCCAATCCTCTCTCCCCACCTACAGACGCAGTGACACCAACCGTTCCCCAACACCCCATCCCCTCCCCATGTGCAGAGCTGCTGCTTCATCTCGGCACCTCCATCCTCCTCCATCCACCTCTTCGGAGCCTCGATGTTCCAACCCTTTCCCAACGAAGCTGACGGCGGGGCCGGGAGCGCGGAGCCGCATTCACATTCCTGCCGCGAGCGCACTTGTCAGCCGAGCTGTCAGCCGTTCCCATAATAGGGCCACGGCGGTCACTCGTGTTGGGAGTAAACACAGCAGAATCTGAGAAAACAAGAGCGGAGCCGAGACCGGGGCCTTCCCACAGCACACAGGGGAGCGGGGCTCGTGGCGGCGTGGGGGGACACCTGGCTGCTCCCCCCTCCCGTCCCCGTGTCCCCAAAAAGTCAGCCCCCGGGAGGGGGTGTTCTGATGCTCCTCAGAGGGCATGGGGTCAGGTGTTCCTGTAAGGAAATGGGTGTATTCAGGGGTAGAATGGGGGGTTTGGAACCATAGGGTGTGTTGGGATGGCTCTGTCCTTGAGGTTGTCGTGGCTGGGAGCTGGTGGGGCTATGGGTTGGAGATGTGTGGGGGTCGTTGGTGCCGTTCTGTTGGATCCCAGACCCTCTGACCGCATCCAGAGAGCTGTGCAGCCTGAAAAGGGCAGGATTTAGGGACAAAGAAGGGGCAGAGCTGTCACCCTACGGACACCGCTTTGGGATGGGCACATGGCCACGGTGATGGGGAGAGGAAGTGGGGCTGCACGGCAATCCCCACCACGGGTTGGATGGTCTTAAGAATCAGGGAGCGAGGGATGGGCGTCCCATGTCCCGAGTTAGGCTGGAGCATCCCTGTGCTTTTCCAATGCCCAGCAATATTTCTTCAAACCCAGAAGCCCTACAAAGCCAAAAACACCAGCAACATTTCCTCCTGGCATGTGAGCTGCTGTGGATGGGGGGGGGGGGGGGGGAAGAGGGGCAGCTATTGTTCACATCCAAACCCAACCCTAAATGTTGGGGTTGGGGTCACTTTGAAATCTCCGCCGGCCCTTTATTCCCATTAAAACATCCCCGGATCAGCTCCGAGCTGAAGTTTCTTCCCCACCCCCTGGTTGTTGGGTTTTTTTCCTTAATAATAAAGCATCTCAGATCTCCGCGTTGCAACTCATCTCACACCTAAGCAAGATTGCGTTTTGCACAACCCTTTCAGCTGTTTTCTCAATCTCTCCTCTGTCTCATTCTCAATTCAGGCAGTTGCTATAGGTATGTTTTAATCCCCAGCATGGTAGATTTTAATTAGTCTTTGTACAGATGGCCAATTAACATTCATTACTTTTGCCTTGAGCGATTAATTATGAGTTTGGATAGAATGGGAGATGGAGACAGAGGAAAGATGGGCAGGTGAATAAAAAAAGGGATTTTAATCAGAGTTTGGGATTTTTTTTTTCCCCCCTCCTCCTTATTTATGTATATACACACGCACACAGAAAGAGGAGCGAAGAGAATAGCGGCGAGGCCAAGCGAGCTGACCGCTGCCATTGAACCCAATGGCTCAACCCATTGCTCAGATGGGGAAACTGAGGCTGGGAGCCCTATGGGGCACCTGGGGGATCGATGTGGGGCTGTAGGGGCACAGCAGGTGATGCTCCGGGCGCAGCCCAGCGGCGGTGCCTGTAATTCTCCCCTGCACAACACCCGCTCCCAGCTCCGACGTGTCACTAATTCTTCCTAATTGATTTTTCACGCTCTGGGGAGGGGAGATTGTGACATCCAACAACAGAGCCCTGATGTCGCGGCTTTCTCCGCTCTGAAAGGAGCCGGCACCCTCCCCCCGAGCCGGCATACTTCTCCCTGGCCCGGGTAGCCATGGTGAGACGTTGCCCAAATCCTTTCACCGCTGCCGCGCCGATGCCGGCTGCCAATGCGCTCCCGTGCCAACGTGCTCACGCCTGCTATTTCGGGCTGGCTCTGTGCAATCCAGCAAGGAACACGAAAATAGCAAAGCCCCGGGGCTGCGTCCCGCCCCAGCATCGGGATGGAGGGGTGCAGCTTTGTACACACGTACAAGTGGTTGTGTTGGGCACGGAGAGCTGCCCTTGAGATGGTTTGTGCGCTCTGAGCAACCTACAGGGAGGTGGGAAGGGCCCGGCCCTGCCTGCAGCAGGGAGGATCCATCCTGCAACATTTGGAGGGCTCCCCGCAGGCGCCGCTTTGTGCCCATCCGGCGCCACTCGCTCGAAATCTGGGGATTTCTTTTTTAACACCTTTTACATCTTGGCCCTGAACCTTCCCGAGATTGTCACTTGTCTGGAATTGTGCATCAAAACAACTTCTCCGTCAGCTGCTCAGCCCTGGGATGAGGTCCAGATTCTCCCCCCCCCTCGTCCTCCCATCCCCATGGCACCATTGAGTACCGGTGCCACACAGGTCCTGGTGCTGTCCTGCATTGCACCATCCATTAGTGGGCATGGTGGTGATGGGTTCATGGATGGGCATGATGATCTTAGAGCTCTTCTCCGACCTGGAGGATTCTATGACCCAGTTGGGTTCCCTTAGGCAGCCAATCTCAACCCCATTGGAACCCAGCTCATCCCACAGTATATAAAAGAAGCTGCATGGGGAACAGGGGGCACAAAATGATGATGGTCCCTCATGCTGTGGGACACCCATCCTATGGAAACCTTGTGGATCATCACTGTGAGCCAGATCCATCCTGCACAACCTATAGGGCTCTGCTCATCTGACTGTCCCCACCCAATAACCCAATTTTACATGTGAAATATCAATGGGACGTGCAGGAATGGATGTCCCAACATGCCTCAAAGGACAACCGCAGCCCAGAGTTTGGCTCGAGCCTTCCTCCTGAGGAAGAGAAGGTGCTGGGCACCTCACTACAGCACCATCCCCACCTGCAGAGTGGTGGCAGGGTATGGCCCTCTGCGAGTATACACCATTGAAATGCGCACATTTCCTAAAAGCAATATGGAACAGCTAAATATATTGCTCACAAATCTGTTTACACTAATAATGGCTGGGAGCCTGCCATCCATATGACTGCAAGGAACCATTGATTCAACATAAATTAACTGAAAATTACTTGTGAGAAGAAGAAACTAACTCTGTGTGTGTGTGTGTGTGTGTTGTTTTTTTTTCCCCCCTTGTCTTTTTTTTCTCCCTGCCAGGGATGGGGAAGCATGGAGACATTGGCACCTCCAAGCAGGGCTGTACTTGGCAGCCCATGGCACAGCTCCGTGCCTTCCTCGCCATCCTCTTTTCCCCTTTTGCAGTGTTGGGGATGGAGCCACATGAATGTTTTTGGGTCGGGGTAATGTTCGGCCCCCATGGATCATCCCCAAAAAGGATTTGGGGGCGAATGGTTGGTTTCTGTGCATGGGGATGCAGCCCCAGTGCCCGCAGACATAACCCCATCCTACAGAGCGTCCCAACCACACGTGTGTGAACCCACGAACCATTCCTTTCCCAGCATCCAACCTCAAATCCCAGGCTTTGCCATCCCAGTGCTGCCAGGAGGGAGAAGCAAACGCAACGTTTATCCATCTTCCAGCAAGCAGCCACGGAGACGGAAGGGTCCGAGTCGTTATCAGCTCACTGACTTCTTTAAATTACCAAAAAAAAGAGAAGAAAATAAATTAAAATGAAATTTAAAAAAAAAAAAAAAAAAAAAAATTGGCAGCTCCGTGCATATTAGTCGAAATGCTGCAGACTTGGCTCCCTCTCACCTCCGCAACATAATGTTAAATGGCATCAAGACAGTATATCAGTCATTTACATATGTTGCTTATAGACGCCAAACTTATTAACACAATAAAACTGCTGCTCAGAAGCCTTCCTGCCTATTTTTCTCATGGAGAATGTCAGTGTTGGAAGCACCTAGCCGCCTCGTATGGAAACACACGGGGTTGCCTTTCATATGGCACCCGGGAAAATAAACACATGAATCACACAGGGCCCCCTCCGACCACCTCCCAGGGGAAGGAAGGAAGGAGGAACTCATTGCTGCGGAGCTCCCAGCATGGTAGGAGCCTGGCACCGGAACGAAGCACACCAGGAGCACCCAGCCCCTCTCCTCCTCCGTGTCCCATCCCAATGGGGATGGGTCTGGAGAAGCCCAATGGTCTCCAGTCCAGCCCAGCACATTGGGACTTTCTCAATGCAGTGCGTGTCTCGTCCTGTTCTGAGTCTGGAAGTGGTCAGAGGGAACACATGCATTTATTTCCTGGGTTCTCTGTGGAAGTAACCCCACATTTCCATACAAGGTGCACCCAGCACTGACATTTTCCATGAGAAAAATAGGCAGGAAGGCTTCTGACCAGCAGTTTTATTGTGTTAGTAAGTTAGATATCTATGTAGATGGCTGATACATCACCTCGGAGCCACTCGGCACCATGCTGTGGAGCCAAGTCTGCCATCACCCCTGTGACCAGACAGTCTGGGGTCTGTGGGGCCATCACACCTTCCCCTGTAGAATCAATTAAGGTTGGAAAAGACCACAACAATCCTCGAGTCCAACTGCCAACCCATCACCACTGTGCCCACTCACAGAATCATTGAGGTTGGAAAAGACCTCTGTGATCATCGAGTCCAACCTGCCATCCCCTCACCCCTGCGATGGTTCAATCCCAGATGGGACATTGCTTTCTCCATCAGCTGGGGCATTGCTTGGGGGCCCGATGGGGGGGTCATGCTCCAGTGCAACCCAATGGAGCACCCAAACATCCCCAGGGCTGGAGGTGTAATTTCCTGTGTTGAAACTATCCGGTTGAACACTCAAAGAGAGGCGTGTTTGCCTCAGCAATTACCCCGCAGTGCATGGAAAAGCATTTTTAATGTGTGACATCCTGCAGCCTTGAAGCGAGATGCTTAGAGGGGAGACCAACCTTCATCCCAAAGCCAGGGGGGAGGGCTGGCTGAACTCAGATTCTTGGGGAACACGGAGCTGAACAGTGCGAATGACTGTTATCCCTCTGCACACCTGCAGGCAAATGGGGAACACTGTCCTCAGGGTCCTGCATGAAGTCAAGGGAGAGGTCTCCATGTTTATGAGCCATAGAATGAAGCATTTGGGTTGAAGAAGAGCGTCAGGATCACAAAGCCCAACCATGAACCTGTCCTATTGAGTCCCATCACTACACCAAGTCCCTCAGGACTGCATCCACGCATCTCTAAAATACCCCCAGGGATGGGGACTCCTACCTGAAAGGTCTCATCAGGACCATGGGCACCTGCATGACCATCTCCAGATGTTAGAAGAACCATCTCCAAATGTTACAAAAGACGTAGCACTGATGATTTCAGGATGTGGGGGGTTTAAATATCTGCAAAGAGCTGGGTACCTTGCAGGAGCAAAATTGACAGTGACACATAGCTGTATTTCCATCGGGATCTCACACCTCTGAGTGCTCATCCAACACAGGAACAGGAGGATCTTGGGCACAGCGAGGGCCTGGAGGATCTGTTCTCACCAACTGGTGTGTGGCTTTGCATAAACCCTTTGGCTTTTGTGCTTTTCCCACCTCTTCTTCCTGCTGGATTAGGTTGAACATCCACCATCACATCACATCCCACATCTGTACAGGGATTCTGGGCTGGTGTTTGGCTGTGCTGGGGCAGTGCAGGTGAATGCATCGCCTTGGAAAAGCCGCTGTGAACACTGCATAGGTGGCTGAGGATCCAGCAGCATCTGTCTTTTCTACACTGACCTCTTCCAGCCCACAGTTTGCAGCTGTATGGCTTGGAGACTTTCCCTTCCTAGGCTATGTGATGGGTTCCTCTCATCCTGAGCCTATAAACTAACTCTCCAAGTCTCTGAATGAAAAGGAGACCGTTCATCCTTGGCAATGCCTGGATCTACCATCAGACCCACCATTCCTGTGTGATCTCCATTCATCCACCATCCATCCATCCATCCATCCATCCATCCATCCATCCATCCATCCATCCATCCATCCATCTGTCCATCCAACCATCTGTTCGTCCATGCATCCCATCTTTCCATCTATCCGTCCGTCCATCCATCCATCCACCCATCCATCCATCCATCCACCCATCCATCCATCCACCCATCCACCCATCCATCCATCCATCCATCCATCCATCCACCCATCCATCCACCCACCCACCCACCCACCCACCCATCCACCCACCCACCCATCCACCCATCCATCCATCCATCCATCCATCCATCCATCCATCCATCCATCCATCCGTCCGTCTGTCCGTCCATCCGTCCAACCAGCAATGGACCAGCTGACAAAGCCACCAGAAATTTGGGATTCTTGGGGAGGTGAGAACAGCCCACCGAAGCCCACCAGGTTGTGCAGAGAAAGTTTCTTCCCATCCAGCACTGAGCCATGTCAAATTCAATAGGAAGAAGAAGAAGAAAAAGCCAAAGAGCAGAAAGCAGAGAGCAGCCCAGCTCTGGAGTCTTCAGACCTTCTCAGCTCCCCCAAACCCACACCAGTCTCCCTCCTCCCTTCTTGGCTATAGGAGCGCAGTGGGGGGAAGAAGCACTGGGGGCAGGGGATGGGCTCTGCCCACAGGAACAGCGGGCAGGTTGGGAGGTTGGCAGGAAATGATGCAGCACTTTGAAGTCTGGTCAACTTTTAACATCGCAACGAGCTGAGCCCGTGGCCACGCTCCGGGGCTCGGGGCCTGATTTTCCACATTCTGCCCTTTGATGCTGGAGGCCGATGTGTTACAGATTAACGAGGCTGCGGACAGCATTGCACCTGCTGGCGTTGCGTTGGCCCCAAGCTGTCCGTCTGTCCATCCCCGAGCATCCCGCAGCCTCTCCCACACCCCACACCCTACAGCCGCCTTTCGCTGCCCGTCCTGCCCCCCTCTCCCTCTTCTTCCTTCCGCTTTCGTTTGCTCTTTGGAAAACCGTTGTATTGTGTTTTAATGGGATCAGCTCCGCTCTGTGCCCGCATTACCCCCGGAGCGGGGCTGGGGATCCTCTGTGTGCCCTCTGCCGCTGCTGCCCGCGTCCCCCGGCTGCAGTGCCACCTCCTTTCGTTATAAAGCAAATCTCCTTCTCCTCCAGCACAGCTCCTCCCGGTTGGATGTCAGGCAGCAGCCGGGATGCAGGGCTGGAAAAAAAAAAAAAAACGGAGGAAAAGAATGGGGAAAAAAAAAAACACAAACAAAACCCAACCTTATAATATTGTCATATTTAATGGGGGGGGGGGGGGGGGGGGGAGGATGGGATTTTTTTTTTCTCTAAACCAAAGGAGTTCCCCTCCAAAAAACGCTTTTGTGGAGAAGAGGTGCTGCTCCTCTCGGAGCATTCAGCGCCGGGCACGGCTCAGTTATACCCCTGTGAAGGATGTTCAGAGCCGGCGAGAGCCTCACCAAACGAAATCTCATTCCCGAACCTCTCTGCCCAGCGGCCCGGCACGGGAACTTGATGGAAAAACGAAATTAAATTCCACACAATCCGATAATCTCAAATTAAATTCAAAGCCACAAATTGAGCACACGACTCCCGCATCCGAGCTGAGCACTGGCCCTGCTTCCCCTTCCCTTCCCTTCCCTTCCCTTCCCTTCCCTTCCCTTCCCTTCCCTTCCCTTCCCTTCCCTTCCCTTCCCTTCCCTTCCCTTCCCTTCCCTTCCCTTCCTTCCCTTCCCTTCCCTTCCCTTCCCTTCCCTTCCCTTCCCTTCCCTTCCCTTCCCTTCCCTTCCCTTCCCTTCCTTCCCTTCCCTTCCCTTCCCTTCCCTTCCCTTCCCTTCCCTTCCCTTCCCTTCCCTTCCCTTCCCTTCCCTTCCCTTCCCTTCCCTTCCCTTCCCTTCCCTTCCCTTCCCTTCCCTTCCCTTCCCTTCCCTTCCCTTCCCTTCCTTCCCCTTCCCTTCCTCCCTTCCTTCCCTTCCCTCTGCTCCACATCCCGCTCCGCACCCCGCATCCCTCTCCTCACATCCCCTCTCCTTTATTTCCAACCCACGGAAATCCCCACTGAAAATCCAGATCAATTTTTCCTTCCCCCTCTTCCACCTCCATGGAGGGAAAATAATCAAATTAAATAAAGGAAAAGAATAATTGAAAAGAAAACTAAACGAGAAAAGCGCTCCATCGGACGCGCTCGCTCCGTTTTCAGCCTTTGGTTTCCGCGCAGTTCCGTGCGCTTTCCTCCTCCCGCTGCCGCCGCGCTGTGTCTGTGTGGGAGATGCGCGGGAGATGCGCGGAAGATGCGCGCAGGGCGAGGGGCGGCCGCGCTGTGCTTGGAGGAGGGGTGGGAGGAGATGAGGGGGACGGACGGACGGACGGACTGACGGCCCCGCGGTGCCGCGCGGAGCATTTCGGCGCAGCGGAGTGGAAAATAGACTTTCAACCCTCTTTGTGCGGGAGGGGAGGGCTGCCCCCTCCTCCGCGCCTCAACAAAACTCCGCCGCGTCCCGGCGGGCGAAGCAGAGCCAAACTGCGGAGTGAACTCGGGACGGACCAAAGTGCGGAGAGGCTGCGCGCCCGCGCATCAATTTCCTCAGCGCGGCTCCGGAAGAGAAAACAGCGACTTTGGGATTTTTCGTCGATATTTTGATATCATTTTATTATTATTCCCAGCGCAGAGAGGAGCGGGGCCGGGCCGGGATTTAAGCGGGGCTCCGCGCTGCGCGGACATTGCGCGGGGGCTGCGCGGGTAACGGGAGCTCTCCGACCTTTCTATCGCGGAGCGGCGGAGCCGCGGGGCCGTACTGCCGTCCCGATTTTCAGCACGAAAGAAGCGATGTAGCGATTTCCTACGAAACGAGCGCAGCCCGCAGCCCCGCTCCCACAACTTCTCGCCTCGCCGCCGGCTCCAGTCCAGTTTTTCGGGCGCTCTCCTCATTCCCAGCGCCGGCCCCAGCCCCGGCTCTCCTCACCCGCAGGTGAGGGCCGCCCGGGCGGGGAAGGGCGGGGGGTTGGGGGGGGGGCAGCGCCAGGTACCGGCCCTATTTGTAGGGCTGCGGGGCTGCGGGGGCTGCGGGGTACGGGGGCGACCGGCGGGGTGCGGGCGGTGGGTGCGCGTGTGCGCGGCCCCGTGGGGGGGGGGCTGTGGGTGGGGGGGCTGGGGGGGGGGGGAGCTTTCTCGCACACACACACACGCGCGCACCCGCAGGAACAGCCCCGCCGCGGCCCCCCCGAGCTCAAACCATGTTCCAGCCGTCCGCCAAGCGCTGCTTCACCATCGAGTCCCTGGTGGCCAAGGACACCCCGCTGAGCCCCGAGGAACCCCTGCGGCCCTCGGCCCTCAATTATCCCCCCCCCGCCTCTTCCGACGCTTTCCCCGGCGGTTTCCAAGGGGCCGCCGCCGCCGGTCGGGCTCTGTACGGCGGCACCGAGCTCGTTTTCCCCGAAGCCGTGGGGCATCCGGCTCTACCCGTCGCTCCGCATCAGCTCGGAGCATCGCCTCTCCCGCACCCTCACTCCTTCTTCGGACCGCAGCATCGCGACCCGCTCAACTTCTACCCCTGGGTGCTGCGCAACCGCTTCTTCGGGCACCGCTTCCAAGGTGAGCCCCGCACCGGGACCCGCAGCCCCGCACCGGGACCCGCAGCCCCCGCTCTGAGACCCGCAGCCCCGCACCGGGACCCGCAGCCCCGCACCAAGACCTGTTGCTGCGCTCCTCTCGGCGCGGCTCCGGGCTGCGGACGGTCGGATTCTGCCGCGGGGATCGGGGATGAGGCGGAGGTTTTCTTTTCGGGCTTTGTCTTTTCGCTTTTCTTTTCTCTTTTCCCCTTTCCTCTCTTTCCTCTTTTCCCCTTCTTTCTTTCCCGCTTTCTGTCATCCCTTCTTTCCGTTCTGTTTCTTTCCGTCACCTTTCTTTCCTTCTCTCTTTCCTGCTTTCTTTCCATCTTTCTTTCATTCATTCTCGTGTTTGTTTTTTTTTTTCCTCTTTCTTTCACTCTTTTTCTTTTATAATTTGTTTCTTATTTTTTGAGAAAAATTGTTTTCATGATTTTTGACTTTCTCTCCCACTCCTCTTTCTGTTTCTCCCCTTTCCTCCTTCCTTTCCCCGTGTCGCCTCCCTTGTTCCTTTCCTTTTCCTTCCTTCCTTTCCTTTTCCTCTTTCCTTTTTCCTCTTTCCTTTTTTCTTTCCTTTCCTTTTACCTCTTTCCTTCTTCTTCCTTCCTTTTCCCCTTTCCTTTCTCTTCTTCCATTTCCATATCCATTCCTTTCCCTTTTCCCATTCCCTTTCTTATTTTCCATTTTCCATTTTCCATTTTCCATTTTCCATTTTCCATTTTCCATTTTCCATTTTCCATTTTCCATTCCTTTCCTTTCCTTTCCTTTCCTTTCCTTTCCTTTCCTTTCCTTTCCTTTCCTTTCCTTTCCTTTCCTTTCCTTTCCTTTCCTTTCCTTTCCTTTCCTTTCCTTTCCTTTCCTTTCCTTTCCTTTCCTTTCCTTTCCTTTCCTTTTCCTTTCCTTTCCTTTCCTTTCCTTTCTCTTTCCTTTCCTTTCCTTTCCTTTCCTTTCCTTTCCTTTCCTTTCCTTTCCTTTCCTTTCCTTTTCCTTTCCTTTCCTTTCCTTTCCTTTCCTTTCCTTTCCTTTCCTTTCCTTTCCTTTCCTTTCCTTTCCTTTCCTTCCTTTCCTTTCCTTTCCTTTTCCTTTCCTTTCCTTTCCTTTCCTTTCCTACCCCATGGGGTTACCCTGTATCATCACCCAGTTATCACCAGGTCAAGATTGGGTTCTGTTTGGGTTCTGGTTGGTTTATGGCTGGGTTCTGGTTGGGTTCTGGTTGTGTTCCCGTTGGCTTCTCTCCATTCCCATCACACACCCGACCCCCCCTGGCTCCAGGAGTCTCTCAGTGCCATTTCAGTTCCCGGTGCTCACAGCCCCACAGCGGCTGCCCCGATCCGTTCGTTCTGCATCGGATTCCTCCAATTCTTTTCCTTTCTTTAATTTCTTTTTATCCTTTTTTCCTTTCCTTTCCCTTTTTTTTTTTTTTTTTTTCCCTTCTTCTTTTATTTTTACCCTTTCATTCCTTTTTCCTTTCCTTCCTTCCCTCTTCCCCCCTCTCCTTCATCCCATCTTCCTCCTCCTTTTCTGTTCTTTCTCCCCTTATTTCTCTCTTTCTCTGACTTTCTCCCCTCAGCTCCTCGGTCTCTTTCCCTTCTCACTTCAGCCTTTCTCCTGTCCTTCATAGCATGGTTTGGAGCACGCAGGACCTCACAGAGGATTCAATTCTAACACCTCTCTTACTCTTTTCTTCCCCTCCTTTTCTCTTCATTTCCCCTTATACATTTTTTTTCCCTTTCCTTTATTTCTCTCTCTTTCCTTTGTTTCCTTCATTTATTTCTTTTTCTTTTCCTTTTTTTCTCTTCTATTTCTTTCTCTGTTTCTTTCCACGACAGTTACTGCCGTTCCCTCATTTTCTTTCTCTCTCACTCTACCTTTCTTCCCTTCTCTTTTAATTTCATTTCTGCTTTCCTATTTCCTAACATTTCTCCAATTTCTCCCTTCCCCTCCTCTACCTTTTCCCTCTTTTTTTCCTTTCAGACTTTCTCATTTCTCCATCTCCTCTCTCACTTTTCCCTTTCCCCCAGTTCCCTTCTCACCGTTTCTCCCCCTCTCCGTTCATTTCTCCCCTTCTCTCTCCCCCTTTTCCACTTCCCAAAGCGGCGACCGCGATTCCGAAATCCCACCACCCCCCTCCTTACCCCACCCCACGCTGGGCTGCCCCACACTCCCCCCCTTTTCACAGCACAAATCCCCACAGCACGGTGCCGGGGCCATTCCCCCCTCCTGACCCCGCCGTTCTGCCCTCAGGGAGCGAAGTGTCCCAGGAGAGCCTCCTCCTGCACGGCCCTTTCGCCCGCAAACCCAAACGCATCCGCACCGCCTTCTCCCCATCCCAGCTGCTGAGGTTGGAAAGGGCCTTCGAGAAGAACCATTACGTGGTGGGCGCCGAACGCAAGCAGCTGGCCAGCAGCCTCAGCCTCTCCGAGACCCAGGTATGGCGCAGCCATCCTCACCCCCGCGTCCGTGGAATGGGGGCTGCGGGCAGCACGCCGCGATGGAGACGCGCCGGGCCGAAGGCTCAGCGGTTCCCCAGGAGCGCTGTGTGGGATCCTCAGCGCCAGCTTGGGGTGGGGATGCCGCGTCCCCGCGCTCTGGTCTCCGTCGTGCTGCCTTATTTCTTCTCTGCCTGATGCGAGCCAAACTAAACTGCAGTGGCCAAAGCGGCGGCGGCGGCGCCCCGTTGCCCGTTGGAACCCGTCGGCTCGGTGTCTTTGTGCCGACCCAACAGGACGGCTCATCTCAGCTGCGGCTTTCGGCTTTGAGGGAAGGCTTGGCTCGTTTGGTGTAGGAAATGAGGGAGCCCAGGAGGGCCCAGAAAGCAAAAGGAAAATTGTTGGTGCAAAGGGGAAAATTGGGGCTGCGTGCGGCCGGCGTGCGGCTGCTGCATGGCGCTCCGGGTGGAGGCACCCGTAATGTTAATTCAGTCTCCAGGCTGCGTCCTGTAATATTCAGCAATGCGGTCAGCTGAGATGGTTTCTACATTCTGGGCCTTTTGGCCTGGTTTTGTATTCATTTATTTCCTTTCCTTTTTTTATGATTTCGTTGGAAATTAAAGCAGAGCTGGGGAATGCTGCCCGACCCCTCACGGCGCACACTGCCTCCAAATCCCCCCGAGCAAAGAGGAGGGCAGAGAGGCAATAGATGCCTGTTTGGGTGCCTGCTTCTGTCTGTCTGTACGCAGTGCAGGCTGCTCTGCGGTGCCGGCTCGCTGCGCCTGGGGATGCTGTGGGGTCATCAACCCCAGGACGTGGGGTGGTGCAGAGGGGTTGAGGGGAAACCTCTGTGCTTCCAGCTTCATGGCTTTCATATTTGTATTAATAAATACATAAATGTAGTTATATATATATAGTCTATTAATTACCCAGGAAGAAACAACCCACATGCGCCAATGTTGGATTGTTGGACTCGATGGTGTTTGTGGGTTCCTTCCAACTCGGGATACTCTGCAGTTCTACATCCTATGATCCTAGCATTCTGTGAACGGGACTGGCCCGTACGGTGGTCACCTGCTATATGCAATAGTAAGGTATGTCCTGTGGCAGTGCTGCTCTCACCCCTTTGCTTTCCATCCACCCAAATCCAACTGGAAGCACCCGCGCTCCCTGGAGCATCCCTTTGGGTGTTCCTCCATTCCAAGGGTTGATCTCGTGGAGAACAACACCTGCAGCACCCCAAGGGAGTTGGAAAGGGTCCCCAAGTTCTCGTGCATCACTGGGACGTGGGGAACGTGCGTAGGGCAGAGGTGTTTAACCCCTTCCCATAGAGATCCAGGACAACAGGACAGGGGAAAAATACGATTGGGGCAAATGGGATTGGGGGCAAATGGCGTTGGGCAAAGACAGGATCGGGGAAAAACGGGATTGGAAAGAAGGGCAGCACACAGCCCTCAGCAAACATGAGTGGGACGGGGATGGAGCTGCGCCTGCGGGGACCGCGGTGCACGAGGAACGGCTGCGGGGTGTGCGTGTGCGGGGTGACGCAGAGCTGCGGGGATGGCGCTGTGGGGCTGGTGGGACACGTGGGTTGTGCGTGTGGGGTGAGATGGGACACGGGTGGGTGCTGTGCCGGAGGGTGTTGTGCTGGGATGGGTGCTGTGGGTGGTGATGCTGCCGTGTCCGTCGGTGGTGGTGTGAGGCTGCTGCGGTGAGCTGACATCACCAGGCTGGGTGGGAAAGCGCTTCCCTGAGCTTATAGAGCCGTAAGGTTGTAGGATAATAGTGTCCCAAGTGGGGACAGACCCCCACGGAGCTGCAGAAAGCCCACGCTGTCTCCATCCCAAAGCACAGCCCTCCTCTTGGCTGTGGCTGTGAGGTGTGGGACGATGCCATCCTGCATTTCTCCCCATACCATTGCAGGGCTGAGCGCACCGTGGCTCCCGTGGGGCGATGGTAATAATTAACAGAATGGCCCACAGCCGTGCTGTGCCCACGAATGCCTGGGAGTTACAGGAGGAGAAAGATGGCACTCTGAGATAAATGCTGGGAGACCATTCCGGGTCCTGAAGAGCAATGTCAGCGTTGATGTGTGGTCTTGGGTTGGTGCGCTGCTTTTGGGGGCCATCCCTTTGCAACCCCTGCGTGTCCCTAAAAAGAACTGCTGAGTTTTGGGGTGTTGTTAAAAGAAAAAGGTGCAGAGTGGCTGGGGCTTTGCAGTGCCACGACAAGGATTGATGTGCTGGAGCCCAGGGGTGTAGCATCTCCTGTGCTGTGGGGGTCGCAACCACAGCGCTGTCCTTGGAGCTGCTGGGGTTGTGTGGGCACACCTGGTTTGGTCACAGCCTCAGCTCCCAGCACGGCCTTGTTACCAAAGCTGGGACAAAGCCCCGTGGTGGAGTGGGATCTCTCGGTGTGTGTGGCAGTGCTTTAGGGCCGTGGTTTGGTGAGCACGGTGGTGTTGGGTCGTGGTTGGACGTGATGATTGTAGTGGTCTTTTCCGACTTCAATAGAATCATAGAGTGGCTTTGGTTGGGAGGGACCTCAAAGATATCCAGTGACTTTATGATTCCATGTGCGATTGCTGTCGCTGCCTGGATGGCATTAGGTGCAGGAGAGCATTGTGTGTGTGTGCAGAGCAGCTGCCAAGGGCTGAGAATGGGATGGAGGAGCCACCAGGAGATGGTGCCCATCTGGTTACCAGGACAGCTGGGATCCCACAGGGCAGCGCAGACGTTTGGCACCACGATGGTTAACGTCGGTTTGGGAAGGAACAAAACCCATGTTTGGGGTTTACATGTATGGCTCCCAGGACAGGTTACTGCCCTTACCAGTGCGGCCCTGGGGGCTGCAGTCCCATCGGGGTGGGCTGCTCAGAGCTGAGCTGTGCTTGGAGGATGCTGCACTCCTCACACTCAGCTCCCGTTCCCAAAAACTCAGCCGTGCGTCCTCATTGCTTTCTGCCTCACTTTCCCTTTCTCTCATTTTGGGCCCTCAGGGGGGCTGAGAGCTTCACTTAAAGTTTGTCAAGCACTCCGCCGTGGTTGAATTAAAGTGGGCCATGCCTCAAAACGAATGGTTGGGGGTCAGAGCTCAGTGGAACAAGCAGCCGTGGGCTGTGTGCTGCTCACTGCACTGCGCACTGAAAGGGTTTTGCTGCCCTTGGAAAGGCAGAAGGAGGGCCTTGGCCTCGCTGTGCTGCGAGGCAGAGGGAGAGCATTGCCTGTGGATGGTGCCCTGCGACGGGGAAGCACGGTCCGTGTTGACAGCAGTGCTGGGACATGAATGCTCCCTCCTACACAGCGCTGGTTGGCAACAGCGGCCGTGCAGCGGCGCCTGGTGGCACACAGTGTCTGTCTGTCCTGCAGGGCCGGAGCTGCGGGCAGCAGCGGGCACTGATAGCATCCTGCATCCTTACACAGCATCTCGTGTCCCTGCACAGCATCCTGCATCCCTGTGTAGCATCCTGTGCCTGTACACAGCATCCTGCATCACTACACAGCATCCTGCATCCCTGTGTAGCATCCTGTGCTCGTACACAGCATCCTGCATCACTACACAGCATCCTGCATCCCTGTGTAGCATCCTGTGCCTGTACACAGCATCCTGCATCACTACACAGCATCCTGCATCCCTGTGTAGCATCCTGTGCTCGTACACAGCATCCTGCATCACTACACAGCATCTCAACGTCCCTACACAACATTCTGCATCCTTACAGAGCATCTCACGTCCTTACACAGCATCCTGCATCCCTGTGTGGCATCCTGTGTCCTTGTATATTATCCCACATCCCCACGCAGCATCCTGTGTCTTTTGTATAGCACCCTGCATCCCTACAGAGCATCCCATGTCCGTACAGCATCCTGCGTATGTGCGCAACATCCCGCATCCCTGCACAGCATCCCACATCTGTGCACATCATATTGCGTCCCTACGCAGCATCCTGCATCCCTGTATGATCTCCTGAGTCCTTGTATAGTATCCTCCATCCCAACATGGCATCCTGCATCCCCACACAGCATCTTGTGTCCATACACAGCATCCTGCCAGCAGTGTCATGCTCCTCTTGGTGTCTGGGTGCCTCTCTCACCCCACACGGAGCTCTCTGTGCCTTGGCTGCTGTCTGGGATGGCAGTGGGTTGAGGCAGATGAGGAGTGACCGGGTCTGAGGATGGGGGTGCTGCTCCTCTCCGGCTCTTTGGGAAATGTTTGACTGCTGTCACAGTGAAATAGGTTTCCTTACATCTGAATACGGTGAATTCATAACCTCCATTTGCTTCCTGATTATCTGCAGTGCGACCTCAGTGCCTCTCAGAGCTTTCCCTCGGGCTTTGCACACACCGACCTGCAAATGCAATGGGTTAAACCCCAAATGCTCCTTTTTAATTCCATCTTTGGGTGCAGGGAGATGAAGGGTTGCCCTGCTGCACTCTGAACAGAACCACGGCCGAGACCTGGCAGTGCCACCTCAGCATGGGGACACGGCTCTGGGCTGGGTGTGTGGGGACAGCTCTGTGTGACCCCTCCACGGCCACTGGGGCCGTTGTGCTCATGGTGCTGAGCGCCAGGGTGATGGACAAGGGGGGGGATGTTTTAATTTATTCTTTTATTTTTTGGTGCCTGTGTGTTGGGCACCGGTGTGATGGGCACCAGGGCGATGGGCACCGGAGTGATGGGTGCCAGTGTGATGGACACCACTGTGATGGGCACCGGGGTAATGGTAACCAGGGTGCCACTGTGATGGGCAACAGCGTGATGGGCACCAGGGTAACGGGTACCAGGGTGGTGGCTGCCACTGTGATGGGCACCAGTGTGTTGGTGACAGGATGATGGGCACCAGAACGGTGAGTGCCAGGGTGATTGGCACCCTCCAAACCCCAGGTCCTGCCATCAGAATGGGAAAGTGAAGAAGGGCAGGGCGACCATGGCCACACTCCTGGTGTGACTTTTTTTTGGGGGGTCACTTTTAGAGGAAAATGGGATTTTTTTTTCTCTGCTCCTCCTCCCCAAGGTGAAAGTGTGGTTCCAGAACCGGCGGACGAAATACAAACGGCAAAAGCTGGAGGAGGAAGGGCCGGATTCGGAGCAGAAGAAGAAAGGTTCCCATCACATCAACCGATGGCGCCTCGCCACCAAGCAGTCGAGCGGAGAAGACATCGACGTCACCTCCAACGACTAAGGCAGGGACAGGCTCGTGGTGCAGCCGCCATGCAGAGGAACCCGGGGGACGACGCGGGGACGCGCGCGGCATCACCCAACGAACTCTAAGGGACGTCACCTCCGCCGCCGCCACCCCACCGGCACCCATCCGTCCCCCCCCCGGCCGCCCGGAGCCCGGTGCCCGGCGCAGCCCTCGGGGCGCGTTTTGGGGCTCTCCTGCTGAGCCCGGGAGGAAGAGGAGGCTGCCGGGACCCCTGGACACGACCGTGCAGCCTCCTCCGCGTGGGGACCGCCCGTCAGCCGTGAGATCGCATCCAACGTCCTACCTTCGAGCTCAATGTTTCCAACCCTTTTATTTTCCTTTCCGCCCTCCCCCCCTTTTTTCCCCCCCCTCTCTCCTCCTCTTTTCTCTGTCTCTCTTTTTTTTTTTTGTTGTCGTTTTGTTTTAATTTATTCTCTTTTTTTTTTTTTTTTTGTGCCCGTGTGTGCGTGCGTTCCCCGTCCCGTAGGTAGTCCGCATCTGTAGCGTGTGTTACTGCGTGGTAATAAAAAGCAAGATGTGCTCTGAGTACGTCTGGTTATCCTTGGAGAGGTGAGGGGGGAGCCGCCCCCATTGCCCACCCCAGAAATGTCCCATGAGGATGAGGCCATAGGGCTGTGGTGCCATCAGATGGTGTCACCGTGGGCTTGGCTCGCATGGGACTGATGGATGCAGGAGGGCTTGTGCACCGTGGTGGCATCTCAGCAGCATCCCCTCCTCCCAGGTTGGGTGTCAGGGAGGTGACACGGTGACAGAAAGCAGAAGGGGGGGTGACTGCAGGTATGACAGGCATGCGGCGCTCGGGGGCTGGCAGCTGTCACACCTGCACTGGGTATTGGATGTCAAGGGAGGGGCGTCCCAAGGTGACATTGGTGCGGTGAGAAACGGGGTGCTGGGGGCTGGAGAAGCTCCAGGCGCTGCTGGAGCCCCAGAATTTGGGTGGGGGGGACAAGGGTCCCACCTGCATCTCCCCTGGGAAGGAAATTTATAACCATCATATATATATATAGAATTATCGTTAAAGTTGGATCATAGGGTCATTAAGATTGGAAAGGACCTTTCGGATCATTGAATCCAACCATCAACCCATCGAGTCCAACCACCAATCCGCTGGGTTGATGTGTGCATATTACACACGTACAAATAAATACGATAGGCACAGATGTAATGAAATATACCCAAATCTAACAGTCAAACAGAGAGAGACATCATAATCCCTGCTGTTTGGAAAGGGGCTGCCCTCGCCTTACGTGCAAAGGGAAAAGCCACATCCCCAGAGCAGTTCCCCTCTGCAAACAGCACATAAAACATCCTGCCAATGAGACTTCCAAAGCCCCAAATCTGTGCTGACCTTTGCATCAGTGCATTGGCCACGCTGAGCTCTGAGCCCTGACCCAAAATTTGCTCCCAATTTCCCCACTACCCAAAGAGACCCAAATTTTGCTCCCATCTGCCCAATGTCCACCCAGACCCAAATTTTACCGTCAGTCCCCAACCGGACCCAAATTTCGCTTCCACCCTTCACCCACCCCCAAATGCTGCCATAGCCAACAAAGTCTTTAAACGCTTTTATTCCAGACACGTCCAAGTGTTACACAAAGTGTTTGCGGTCGATCAATCGGTTGAGGAAGGTTAAAAAGAGACTTGTGTGCGTTTGGGGGCCGTGCCAGGGGGTGAGGCTGGAAGACGTGGCTGGGAGCGAAGCCCCCGAGGCAGCCATAGGGAGCCACCAGGGTGTCACAAGGGGCTGATTCCCAGCAGGAATCAAAGAGGTGCCGGGGGCTGGGAGTGGGAACCCGGCGTAAACCTGAGGCCTTCGAGGGCGACGGCTCCGGATGCGTGGGGATGGAGAGAAATGCTGAGCGTGGAGCAGAAAAGAATGGAGCCGGGCCCGAGGTCGTGGAAGGAAAAGTGAGAAAGGAGGCAAAGCAGCTGAGAAATAATACAAAAAAAATAGCCAAAAAGCAGTTTTGGGTTGTGAGAGCACATGGGATGTGAGAGCACATGGAGGTGAGAGCACATGGAGGTGAGAGCACACAGATGTGAGAGCACATGAAGGTGAGAGCACATGGATGTGAGAGCACATGGAGGTGAGAGCACATGGATGTGAGAGCACATGGAGGTGAGAGCACATGGAGGTGAGAGCACATGGAGGTGAGAGCACACGGATGTGAGAGCACATGGAGGTGAGAGCACATGGAGGTGAGAGCACATGGAGGTGAGAGAACATGGAGGTGAGAGCACATGGAGGTGAGAGCACATGGAGGTGAGAGCACATGGAGGTGAGAGCACATGGATGTGAGAGCACATGGAGGTGAGAGCACACGGATGTGAGAGCACATGGAGGTGAGAGCACATGGAGGTGAGAGCACATGGAGGTGAGAGCACATGGGATGTGAGAGCACATGGAGGTGAGAGCACATGGAGGTGAGAGCACATGGAGGTGAGAGCACATGGAGGTGAGAGCACACGGATGTGAGAGCACATGGAGGTGAGAGCACATGGAGGTGAGAGCACACGGATGTGAGAGCACACGGATGTGAGAGCACATGGAGGTGAGAGCACAGGGATGTGAGAGCACATGGAGTGAGAGCACATGGAGTGAGAGCACACAGATGTGAGAGCACACGGATGTGAGAGCACATGGAGGTGAGAGCACAGGGATGTGAGAGCACATGGAGGTAAGAGCACATGGGACAAAGGCGTAGAATATTTGTATCGTAGAATCATAGAATCACGGAATGGTTGGGTCGGAGGGGACCTCAGAGATCACAGAACCACAGGACAGTTTAGGTTGGAGGGGATCTTAACGACCATCCAGTGCCAACCCCTGCCGTGGAGAGGGTTGCCCACTGTACCAAGGCTGCCCAAGGTAGAAGCAGGGCAGGGACCTATCGGGGCTGTCGTGCCACACGTCGGCACCCACTGCCTCCATCCTGCAAGGGAAATCCAAAGGGATGTGGGTGGCAAGATCAGACCTGGTTACTTCCTAAGACTCGTTCTGTAGGAGGAAGGAACCAAGCACTGAGCCGTGGGCTCGCGTCCCAAGCCCAGGGCCCACACTGCAGGGCCAGGGCCAGGGGTGACAGCCCATGGGGAGCAGCCCAAGGACACTTCTTCCAGAGGGATTCAAACTTCTCGCCGGCACCTTTTGCTGCAACCTGGTCCTCATTATTTCTTCATTAACATATCCCAGAAATCAATTAGCTGCGACATTTCTAATTAAATACTACTGGAGATGATCATCTCATTATTATTATCTGCTGAGGTGAACAACTCGATGTGTGAGGTGGGTTTTTGCCTTCCCATTTCTTCCAGTTCCCCAATTATAGGAAATAATAAATGCAAATGGTTGGGTTGTTCTCGCAAACCCAAGGCTCCTTTTGTACATTAGGAGAGTCGAAGAGATTAATTAGCTATTAAGTGAATGTGTATAATGTTATCATTAGCTCTTTTTTGGCACAATTTGCCGTCCTAATAAACAGTACTAATGTGCTATTGCTTTTCCAGTGCCATGCTTTTCATTTCCCAGGCTGTACCAAGAGTTAAGCTCCACGCTGAGTCAACTTTATGATCGGAGCCCAATTGCCAACCTTGAGCTCCTGGCCAAAGCACAAGAAGGGCAAGGACGTTTCCCAACAGTGACAGCAGTGATTTGGATGTGCCATGGTGAAACCATAGGCTTTGCAGGCTGCTGCTTCCCCAAAGGTCAGCTTGGTGTCTGCAGAACCGTTCTGCTGCTTTTGCAGCGAGGGTCCCAACGCTGCAATGGCTGTGGGAGCTGCAGAAGCTTTGGTGGAGACCTCTGGACCTCGTGGTGGGGACACGGCCACGCTGTGCTGCCCAAAGGGGACCAGGCATCCACCAGAATGTGGGGAGCCTCCTCCTGCACGTGCCTTGTGCTGCTCCCAGGGCAGGGGACGGACCAACGGACAACAAGGGGACAGGCAGTAGGGTTGGAGCCCAACTCCAAAGCTGGGTTTCAACTCCGCTGCCCATATATATATATATAGAAGTATAAAAAAATATTACATATATGCAATGCACCGATAGTCAGCACAATGTTGTGGGAGATGTAGAGCCAACCCTCTTCTCTCCAGCCCCATAGCACGCCCCACAAGCACTGCTGACACACGTGGTAGGTACTCTGCAATGCAACGGCCATGGAGGATTTTGGAGATGTTTAGGAACTGTGCAAGAAGAGCCCCTTTGCTTTCCAAATGCCAGGCTGAGCTGGAAGAAGCAAGAGCTTGGGAAAGGCTGGGTCAGGAGGCAGAAGAGTCTTCCTCAGCAGAAGCTATCAATCCCATCTTCTGATACACGAAATAAGACAAGTTTGATGGGATTTGTAGAGGACAAACCCGGGCTCATTTAGACTGATTGTCACCTGTTGGGCTGCACAGCTGGGTTTGACCCGAGCCGTAATCCCCAAGTGCTGCTCTTCTGACATCCCTGAGGCCACTCCTTGCCCACGGAGCAGGAGCTCTCTCTCCCATTTCATAGGGCAGCATGTATTAGGAACCCTGCAGCCTGCTCTCCTCCAAGCAGCGCCGCTGGCATTGCATGCTGCCTGCTCACCCCCCGCCGCACATCACTCGCTCCATCTGCAGACCCTGCAGGTAGCTGGAGCTCAGTAGCTTTGATCAGTAATTACGATGCAAGACCAAATCCTTGCACAAACCATCCCACTACAAAGCCTCGGTCACTCCCCTCCCCGAAGAAGAAAACGACTGAGATCAATGAGTTTTGCAGCATTGCAGCAGAACGGCTGCGGCAGCAGCAAAACCCACCTTGGAGGCTTCCGGTCCACTCAGCTTTGGGCTCAGTTACACCACCAGAGCCAGCACGTATTGAAGCATGCATTAAGCACGTGCTGACTGTACATTCATCTGATCTAGTGCATTAGAAGGACTCTGCTGGGTCAAATCCAGCTGTCCCTTATGCAGGTGGAAATGCAGAACTGCTCCATGAGCTCAGCATTCCCACCGGCGCCAGGGACCAGCAGGTGTCCTTATCAGTAGAAAGGATGGGGAGAGCACTGCTGGCCTCTCCTCCCCTCCAAGCTGGTATGGATGTCCACAAAACTCTCATTTTCGACGTGCAATTATTCGATCCACACCAGCGTGGGGACAGAATCTGCTGTGCAGCTCCCACTCCCATACATTGCAACGCATCCTTCAGTATACATTCTCTGTCAGTGTACATTTGGTTTCCCCTGCTCCCCCCGCCCTCCCCCAGCCCCAATGCCCCGTGGCATTGGCACAACAGCAACCATTGCATTTGGCTCATCACCACCACGCCTCGAGCCCCATCATGATCTCAGTGGCCACATTCCAACTGTGCTCTTTATACTTTTGGGTAAAAGATACCAGAAAGCCAAATTACGGCCCCAAACTCAAGCAGGAGGAGGTTTGTGGGGTCAAGGGACCACACACCTAGGTGGGATGTGGCTCCTGTACCCAGCAGTGCCCCGTCACTGCATCCAAACAAAGGACACGTGGACTCAAAGTGGAGCAGCTTCACTTAATCCCTCATGGAACCCTACCCAGGTAGCTCAGACTGCCTTATACACAGAGAGGACAAACCCCACCTGTTTTGCACAAAGATCCCATCCCATGCAGGGCACGTTGGCTTTCCAGGACTTTGAACCCCTTGCTGATGTGCTGGGTGGCAGCTGGGGCAGTGCTGACATGGAATCGATACAAGACACTTATCAAACACCCTGTCAAGAGCTTCAAAGCCACGCACCCGTCGGTCTGTGCAGAATGACTTTTGTGCAGTGTCAGTGCTGTGATTTAATTTGCATCGAAAACAAAATTGGCTGGGTGAAGCCTACTGCCGTGTCGTTAGGTACAGCCATGTAACCATCCCGTAAACTTCCCTCCATGCAGTGCTAGAAGTTTAGAGATCATTCCTCTGCTAGTGGTCTAAAGTGTGTTTGAATGTAGTTTCTGGCTGATGCTAAGTTAAGACTTTTAATGTTAGTTCTGTCGAGTGGTGTGAGAGGTGTCAGTTCTCCAGCAGTGTTACCCCACTCCCGCTCTCTGGGAGCAGCAGGACTATCGCTGAGCTCTAGGATTTGTGTCGTCTCGCTGCTGCGTTCTCTCCCAGTCGACATCTCACGTTTCCCCCTCTCTCTGCCCAGACCTTCTGGGTGGAGGGGTCTGCAGCTCCCACTTACAACCCCTTGTTGTAGATGACGGTCTTACTGGGGGTGGCCATGGCGATCTCCGGCTCCAGGCGAGACGTCTCGATCTGTGGAAGCAGAGGCAAAGTCAGGGTCAGCAGCGTGGAGATGGATAGAGCCATACGTTGATCACAGAAACGTTTGGAAGGGACCCTTCAAGGCCATCAGGTCCCATTCCCTGCAATGAACAGGGACACCCACGGCTTCATCGGGTGCTCAGAACCAGCCTGACCTTGGATGTCTCAGGGGATGGGACACCACAGCCTCTCTGGGCAACCTCTGCCAGTGCCTCACCACCTTTACTGTAAACAACTTATTCCTTATACCCAGTCTAAATTTCCCCTCTGTTAGTTTGAAACCATTTCCCCATGTCCTCTCTCAATACATTCTATTAAAGAGTCCCTCTCCTTCTTTAGCAGGGTTTTTAACGTGCTTTACTCCGACTGAGCCTCAAACCACCCTTGTTCAAATGGACTTACATTGCACAGAAATGATGCCACTCTCTGCCTGGCAATCTTTGAGGAATTACAGAATGTACACAGATCCCACCCACCATTTTCCAGGTCAAATCCTTTCATTTTCCAAAGTCAGGGCTCTCGGCACTTTTCCAGCAAGAAGAGTCCCAGCTGAACTCTGGGTGGTTTGATGTCACCTGTGTGAGACCAATTCCCACAGCCTGGAGGTGTTCAATCATAGAATCACAGAATCACAGAATGGCCTGGGTTGAAAAGGACCACAGCGATCATCTGGTTCCAACCCCCTGCTGTGTGCAGGTCACCAACCAGCAGCCCAGGCTGCCCAGAGCCACATCCAGCCTGGCCTTGCATGCCTGCAGGGATGGGGCATCCACAGCCTCCTTGGGCAACCTGTGCCAGTGCCTCACCACCCTCTGGGTGAAAAACTTCCTTCTGATATCCAACTTAAACCTCCCCTGTCTCAGCTTAAAACCATTCCCCCTTGTCCTATCAAGGCCCATGGTTCTGAGGGACATGGTGGGGATGGGTTGGGCTTGATGACCTGAGAGGTCTTCCCCAACCTTAATGATGCCATGATTCTAGCATCTGTCTTCCCATCACTGCCGTTTGTGCAGCCCGGACCTCACACTCAGCATCGCCAGGAAGTGCTCTGATGCACAACAGGGAAACACAGTGTGCTGTCCCTGCTCCTTCCCCCACCTCCAGGAAATTCCCATCCCCTCGCTACACTTTCCCAGCTGGATTTCCAGGAAGCTCTTCACCACGTCCCCAGGAGGAGCTGGGTGTCCCCATGCCCAAATGGGACGGGGAGCCTCACGCCGTTCGACTTTGGGGAATCCCATCCATCCCATGGTGTCGGAATGGGTGCTGCTGCTGACACAATGCGAGGGAGCCCACGTTAAAAATCGAAATGCTTTTGAAAATGTTTAACCTAGTTAGACAAATTAGCAAAAATTTGTGCAAAACAATTTAGGTATTTAAAATATTCAATGTTTTTAAAAACTGGAAAAACTGTTCTTAGCTTTCAGCTGCAAAAACCCAACAAAATATAACATCAAAGCAATCTTAACATGAGGTGCAACATAACCCTTCAGCAAAGCTGTTAAACAGCTACTGAAGCATCATGGGAAATAGCACTTCATTTATTCAAATGCACATATGTCAGGTTTTTGCACCATATGTCATTCCAAGCTATTTACAGTAATAATTAAATCTTAATCAACGTTTAACCTCTGTAAAATGTTTGAAGGGATCTAATCACCCTTCAGACTGCACTAATGAAGGAGAAATATATAAACATAAAAAGAAAATGATGCATAGATAGCACACCAGAAAGAACAGTAATTGCAAAATTGTATTTCTTTTAAATATAATCAGCAAATTATGTAAAGTAAGCCAACGAGTATTTTAAGTGAAGACATCTTGGGTGTCAGAGGTGTGATCAGCTAATTTTGTACTGCTATCCATAACAGATGTAGCATATTTTCTTTTCGTGCCATTATTAGCAACTTCACCATTTCTTTCTGTGCCGAAACACAAAGTGAAGCATTGTGATGGGAGAGCACCCAGCAAAGGTAGAGGAGAGGCAATTCTCACGTCCAACAGCACTGACAGGATCCATTTTGAGGGAGGATTAACTCTGATCTGCCTGGCTCTGACACAGCTTTTCTTCCCATTGTTTTCTTTTCCTTCTTCCAAACGCAGAGGGGAAAAGCTCCTAGGCACTGAAGTTGGGTGTTTTCACCCACCAGTATGAAAACATTGTGGTGAGAGGAGCTTACCAATGACTTGGGTTTGGGTAGACCAACCCTGACCAGTTGGGTGGCCCAACCCTGACCAGGTGGATGGCAGTTGGCAGGGCTTAGGGACATGAGATGGCTCAGAACAGCAGAACCCAAACTCTGGTTGGGATGTCTATACAGAAAGCTAATGGAGAGCCACAGAATCACAACATGAGTCCTCTGGGTCCATGAGTGTTGGACTTGCTCTCCAAAGGAAGCCCCACTAGATTAGAGGTCTGGAAGCAATTTCTGCAGGGAAATTATGATGGTCTGGACGTGTTGAGTCAAGAAGAGAGAAGTTGAAGGTGTAGGCACATGCAAGGAGAAAAAGCGTATTGGTCCATTCATACTGCAACGGGACGCAACTCAAAATGCAGTGAGGAAGACTCAAGTTGGGCAGCAGAAAGAGCATCCAAGAGGGAAGGAGTGAAGTATCACCACCAGATGTTTGAGGAAGGGTTGGTGGCTCTGAGGTGGGAAAGTCTAAGCACAAATCAGATGAAGCTCAGCAAGAAAGGCTGGTTCGGAGATGAGTGTTACAGAGCTCACCTCAGCCCCTTTCTGAAGCTTAGGAAGATGTGAAATAACTTTACTGGAGAGGGACTGGTTGAAGTGGAGCAGACTGCAGATCCATTTCTGTTTGACTTCACTAAAGCAGATACAAAGATATGGAATTCCTGCTGTAGAGTCTACGCTACATGAGCTCCAAGGGGTGCATCCCCACCAAGGAGGCAAGCACAGGAGGGACGAGTTACAAAGCACTACTGGCAGATCTGTTCATAAGAGCACTGGGAATTACTGATTTCTCATCCTGTGAAATCAAATGCAGAACAATTCATTCTTCCAGTCCATCAGTTTCCTGCTAGAAATTGATATTTTGGTGCAGATTGCTGTTGTAGCTGCCCAGCATCCATCCTGGACCCGCTCAGTCAACCTTCCTCTGGACATCACGAGAGAGCACAGAGGCCTTTATGCCATGTTTCTTGTGCCTGAGCTTCAAAGAAGACCCTCACCAGGATCTTTCTTGATCATGACCATGATGGCAACTCCTCTAACAGGGAATGGCAATCATGAATGGTTCTCCAAGGAACAGGTTCTACACTGAATGAGAGGATCTGTCTCATCCTACACGGGGCAATCCTGTCCTTCCAAACTGAGCACCTACATGGGAACTGTGTCCACCCATTCCTCTCAGTGAGGAAGATCTACTTGTGCTGGGTCAAAGGATGCAAAGGACCTGCACCAAGATCCCTAAAAGAAGTGGGTCTTCAACAATGACACCAGAAGAGCAAGAGGGATCCAAGCTCACAACCAGTATATGGGGAAACATATACTGGTTGTATATGGTTGTGGTGTATGAAGATCATTGCTGGAGAATGATGAGAAGGGGCTGGTTTGTGGGGGAAAAAAAAAGGTTTTGAGGCTGATGCAGCCATCAGTGCAGCACTGACCACTTGTTATCCTGGCATACCAGCATAGGGGATGATATAATGTTAGAATCACAGTATCATTAAGGTTGGAAAAGAGCTCTAAGAATCCCCAAGGCCAGCCCCACTCCACCATGCCCACTGACCACCACATCCCTCAGTGCCACATCTCCATAGTTCCGGAATACCTCCATGGATGGTGACTTCACCACCTCCCTATGCAGTCTGTGCCAGTGCCTGACCACTCTTCCAGAGAAAAAAAATTCCTAATATCCAACCTGAACGTCCCCTGGTACAACTTCAAGCCATTACCTCTCATCATATCACTTGTTAACTGGGAAAAGAGGTCAACTCTCCCCCTGCTACGACTTCCTTGCAGGTCACTGTAGGGAGCAGTAAGGTCTCCCCTGAGCCTCCTCTTCTCCAGACTCAACAATCCCAGCTCCTTCAGCTTCTCCTCATGAGGAAGGGGCAATTGCTGCATTTCCCAAGAGCATACTGAAAGCTTTGCTATAGAGGCAAGGACATCCTCGCTGGAGACATGGCCAAAACGGATCTCCAAACACAACCAGAAAAGAGGCACTGGCAGAGCGTCCCAACACCTGAGAGTCGGAGGATGCCCTTCGTTTCTCAAAGCAAGAAAGCAAGAACAAAACAAAAAATGGTGATCTGATTTAATCAACAGTTTATAGCCCAGCATCCCCCAGGTAACGCAGGCTGACCTGATGAAATCTACCCCCGCTGGGGGAGCAAAGCCATAAGAGTGCACCGCGAGAGGTGATTCCCACCAGGCACGAGCTCTCTTCCCCCCATCCCTGCCTTGCAGTGGGAGCCTCCCTCTTCTCATCAGCACAGACAAGGCTAATTGGGGTGATAAAGAACTGGCTCCGAGTGCTGGCGTGGGCTGGAGGAACAAATGGTGCGGTGGTCACAGCTGGTGCTGCGGAGATGGGAGGGAGCGGGCGCAAGGCTCCGGCGGTTCCACCAGCCCGGGGCTGTGAGCAGGGCTGTGTGTGTTTTGCATTTGCTGCTGACACGGGTGTAACGTACATGCGCGTCCGGTGAGGCAGAAGCAGGCAGAAAGCAGATGCTTTTTGTTTGGGGTTGATACTCATTTCTATCCCAGCTCGGGAAAAGGTGTAGAAAGGAATGTGCTCCTCCGAGTGCAGGGAGAGAGATAGGTCTAGGCTCGCTGCCAGGGATCCTGCGACGATATGGAAGGCAGCTAGGGGAGACAGGAGCAGATGGATTTGGCATACAGCTCATCGCTCAGCCAAAAAGAGGAGGGGGGGGGAAGAAGAAGGAAGAAAGCAGCCAGTTTTGGTAGGGGGAGGGCCAGGCAGCCTGGCGGATGCTGCATCTGGAGGAGGGGGAAGACACGACGGGGCTGGTCGCTGCGTCGCCACACTGAGGCTTGGTCATGGCTCGGGTCTTCAGGGCCCTTCCAGGAGCCCTTTGCCACCTTCTCCTAATAGAGTTACAGAATATCTGGGTTGGAAGGGACCGTGAAGCTCATCCAGTTCCAACCTCCTGCCATGGGTTGGATGCCTCCCCATCAGATCAGATCACTCATGGCCCATCCAGCCTGTCTTTGGGCACTTCCAGGGATGGGGCACCCACAGCTCTCTGGAACCTTTGCCATCAAGTCCAACTCGTGGTCCAACATAGGATCACACAAAATCATAGAACCACAGAATCATTAAATTGGAAAAGATCACTACGACCATCAAGTGCCACCATCAACTTATCACCACCATGCTCATCAGAACATGTCCCAGGCCCCAAACCCAACCTCTGACAGCGGTGTCCCAATGCTCTCTGAGCTCCAGCAGCTCAGGGCCAAGCCTATAGCCCTGTGGAACCTCTTCCAGGCCTAACAGTTGCAGGACCTTTTCCTAACATCCAGTCCCTTGGATCCTGTTGCTGCCACCAGAGAGAACCAAGGCCACAATACACCTCTGCTCGTAGCTTGGTGCAACCACAGTGTGAAACCACTGAGCTCTTCCACAGTGGGTCACACCAACCCCTTCCACCACCAGCAAATGCCCACCTAATGCAGCTCTGCACGCAGCAGAACCTCATTACTCTGGTTTATCATGCTTCCTCAGGGTCAAAAAACCAGTTTCTTGCCCAAATATTATTCTTTCAGATACTTCAGATCTTATTTTCATTGACAGCAGCTCCTAGTCCAGCAGCTTGCTCCAACTGATGTTTACACCAAAGGTGCATTTTGGAGCCATTGCCTGACATTGACTGTATCCCCCTGTTTTTTCTCCACCCTGCTTGAAACAACAAGGAGGGAAGCAGAATACTTGGCTGTGCTGGCTCGTGGGGCCATTGGTTTCAGAAGGTTTCTGCTTTTTGTCACGGATGCTGTGACCACCAGCATCCATCTCGTGCTCTGTACGGGCCAAAAAGAAAAACAGAGGCTCTTTTCAGACCCAGATGGGAAAGGGTTTGAGTGTGGCCACACACAGCTCTACAACATGTGTTACAGACAAAGTACGTCAGTGGCAGCGCTCGTGCCACAAGCTATTCACACCCTATCACATCTGCTGACACCTCTGCACCGTCCCCTGGAAACGACAGTGCTTTTAGCAAAGCACAAAACGCCAAGTGTCAGCAGCAGCCTGGGTGCCATGGGGCTTCTGCCCTGCAAAGAGCAGGAATATCCTCATACTCAAGAGATGTTCGGATAGAGATGTGCAACTGAGACAGCTACAGCTTAAGATGTTACCGTCCTCACCTTAAACGGGAACAACTGACCCTGCCCTGAAGCACAACAGGAGAGTCTGCAGGATTTATGGGCCAGTTATGGGATAGCACCTTCATTAAGGGGGGTTTTGCCTCCAGCTCTATGAGCATGCAGCTGCCAATGCACGGAGCTGCAAATGAGCACATCACAGCTCCTCCAGGAGAAAAATTGTATGTGTTGCTTTTACATCAGAAGTAAGCAATCGGGAGGGAAAAAAGGGAAGCGTAGCATTTTAGGCTCCTGCCCATCCAGGCTGGAGCAGAGCAGTCTCAATGCCACCAGCTCCCACTGCCCAGCAGCACATCAATTTCCGGCACTGTAGGAATGACTGATGGCAGCAGTGTCAGCAGGTGGGATGATAACACAGGGCAGCAGGCACCTAGGGCTGCAAGGCAGCTCCGGGTGCTGGGCATGTCCCTGCCTGTAACACAGCTATTCAACAGTGTTTCAACCCTCAGCTCCTGCCCTCAGCCTGGTCACCAAGGCACAAAGCATCCCACGATGCCAAAGAACCCTCCTGGTGTCACACAGGAGGACATTGGTGATGAGCAGGATGCTGGGATGAAAGGAACACATTCCCAGCAGTTCAGCCTTGGGCTTGGTTAGCACTGGGCTCTGCACAGTGTGCTCAAACCTTCCAGACTCCTACAACTGCTGAAAGATCAGTCTCCTCAACACCAGCTCCAAGACACTGAAAATTGAGGGGTCCAGTTGTATAGGGAAGGAGAGGATTGCCTACAGCACCATCATAGGATCACCATAGAATGGCCTGGGTTGAAAAGGATGACAATGATCATCTAATTCCAACCCCCTGCTATGTGCAGGGTCACCAACCAGCAGCCCAGGCTGCCCAGAGCCACATCCAGCCTGGCCTTGAATGCCTGCAGGGATGGGGCATCCACAGCCTCCTTGGGCAACCTGTGCCAGTGCCTCACCACCCTCTGTGTGAAAAACTTCCTCCTCATATCCAACCTAAACCTCCCCTGTCTCAGTTTAAAACCATCCCCCCTTGTCCTATCACCATCCACCCTCGTAAACAGCCGTTCCCCCTCCTGTTTATCTGCTCCCTTCAATGTTGGAAGGCCACAATGAGGTCTCCCCAGAGCCTTTTCTTCTCAAAGAGAAGAAACCCCAAGTTCTAAAACAAGCAAGCAAACAAATACAGGTTTTAAATAACAAGACCAAAAAAAAGCCATTACCTCAAACACAACCCTGAGAACTCCCCACTGCAGAGGTGAGGCTCTGTGGGCGTTCTGAAATTTCCCTCTTGATGGAAGTGAGCAATTAGGCTCATCCTAGCCAGAGCCCCTCAAGCAGTTGTGTTGAGGAAGAGAGCATTTGTTGCTGCTTGGTGAGAATGCTGAACCCTGCAATTCTCCAGCTATTAAGGAGGAGCTCAATAGCTGTTCAGGATTTAGGGGTATTCTTACTGCTTTAAAGAAGCAAAGCAAGCTCCTCAGGAGCCCAAACCTTCATTGCACTTCCTTCCCTTGAAGGACCAACAGCCTCATTAGAAACAGGCTGCTAGATCCAAATGATTTAAAAAGCAATTACAGATAATTATATACACTCGTGCTAGGGAAATGTGATTAATAACCCATTCTCTGCAGTAACAACCAAGCAGGCAAGTCTGGACAACTGGTTGCCTTCCTCTGCTCGTATCCTTGATGGCTCACTTGGAGCAGTCGGAGGCAAGGTTGTTTCAGATGAGCTAAAATGGATGTCTTTGAGCATGCAGAAAAGGATTCATGCAATAACTGGAGGCAGGGGTAAGCCAGGGAAGTGCCATGGATGGAGCCAGCTGCCCCAAAAGAAGACCAGCTGTTGGTGATCAATAAAAGAGCCCAAATTTTTCAGACTGGGCTTGTGGAAGGCAAGGAAAGGCTTTCAGGCCAAGCAGGAGCTTGGGGGATTGCCTGGAGCAGAGAGTGGGACCACATCTTTGTGCTGCCCTATAACAAGGGTAGGAATCCCACGGGCAGTGCTTTGGAGCTGCTGCTCTGTTTACAAGAGGTGCTGCTGAAAGGTGTCCTGAAGAAAGACAGTAATTAACAGGCCTGGAAAAAAAAAAAATGGTTTCTTTCCACAAAGTGCCTTTTAAGTATGTTTTTTTGAGCCACTTCAAGGGTTAATGTTTAGCTGTTTATCCGGAGTTGTCGGATGTCAGCTCTTTCTTTTGACTCCTAATGGCTTATAGCCATCAGGAGGTGAAGACTCCTCAAAAGAGATGGTGTCAGGAATGTTTTTTTATGCCCACCAGCACCCACACACCTGCAGGAGCCTGTGCTTGCAGGATAGATAGTTTACATACTTGAACCTGTATCCCAAGGACAGAGATATAAACATGAAACCAGATCCCATCCGACACCGCTGCTGCAGCCCCTGGGCAGCACAAAGGAGTCCATTCTCCCACACCCACTCCAATGACCACAAAAAAACACCTTGGCTTGAAGCATTGCTTCCTACTACCAGCTTTGCTGGTGCAGGGTCTGATTTTAGGGCTGGCTCCCATGAATTTTGGTGGTGAAACAAAGGGCCGCTCTCACGAGCTGACTTCAAAAAGCTGTCACAAATCAAAGCCCCTCGGACAGGGAAGGTGAGAACAAAGGCAGAGGCTCCAAATCAATCAGAGCACTGCTCACTCGTGACCTTCCCCAGCCGAGGGATGTCACTGAGCCTCGTAATTACACTGCAAGGTGCAAACAGTTGTAAACCTCACCGCTGCTATGTGATGACCCCAGAGACCAGATCCTTCCTGCAAGCAGAGCGTGTCTGTGTTCATCCCAAAGCTTCTGCTCAGATCAAACCCTCCATGCCCTGCTCAGCCACCAGCAGTACCAGCACAGGCAGGGATTGGGGTGGCAATGGCCCTTGCTACAGGAAAAGAACTCAAATGTTCTTTTCCTTAAAGCAACGTTTGGATGAGATTGAAACCTTCCCCCAGAATTGGCAGTTTAGCTCAGGGTCAGGTTCACGTTTCTTGCTCACCCCTCAGGTTGAAGCTCGGAGCAACTCCTCCTGCTCAGGAGGTTGCAGACATCACACAGTCACCTTCTTGGCATGGACCTGGTGGTGCCATGGGACTGAAGTCCTGTATCCCCGTGCCATTACTGAGAGAAGGGCTGAAATCAAGGCAGAATTGGGTACGGGGCCCTGCTCCCACAGAGAGTCACGGCCAGGGCTGTGGTTTGGTTTGGGAGAAGGAATAACTTATTGCAAAAGGAGTTAATGATGAACACTTCAGCCCCCAGACTTCAGGTCCGTGCCCATGCTGACAGCTCTGACAGAAGTACAAGACAGATGTCCTTGCTTTGTGGTCACCGGTCTCAAACGATCAAGCAAAGGCTAAAGAGATCTCTGCATTCCACTGCTCAGCTGAGGCTTGGTCCTGTCGTGCTGAAGGAACACATGGCTCTTCTGCAATTCAAAACGAAGGTTATGGTCCTGAAGTGCCAAATATCAGTTCAGATAAGCCCTGTGACAAATTAAACTAGAGAGATTCCAGAACAAAACTAACAACTCCCTGAATACTTACAAATGGTCTGTCCCTATGAGCTGCATTGGCATAGACCAACAGGAGCCAGAATCAACGCCGAGGCTCTGGGGACAACAGGTATATCCACAAGGGCTAACAGTGGGCATGGTGGTGATGATGGGTAGGTGGTTGGACTTGATGACCTCAGAGGTCTTTTCCAACCCTAATGATTCTATCAATAAGGCTGGGCCAGTAACCCAGCTTGTGCTGGATTTACAGGTAGAGATCTAGCTAGCTTACGACTTCCGTGGGCTGTTACTTATTTTAAAAGACAACCTGGCAACCTACATTTGAGTTCTGTGCAACCATTTCCAGCCTTCGTGTGCAGTCATGGCAGTGTCGTCCTGCTGCTCCCCAAGCATCACCTCCTCTGCCAACAATTTCCCCTTCCAGATGCCCTTTGTGTGAAAGGCATCACTCATTTGCCCTCCAACCCGACAGATACGAGGCCATCCTCATCGAAGAACACTTGGTGCATACCCTATTAAGCATCACCCTTCATCTGTGGGCCAGAACAAGTCTCAACACATTTCTAAATGTGTTTAAATTAGTCTCCAGCCCCGTCAGCATTAAACCACGTAGTGCCATGTAAACCCTGGGGGGTTCTGCTTAAGTAATGGGCATTAATGGGCTCACAAGAATCACCTCTACGTTTTTAGTTCACATGGAAAAGACAGAAACTGTTGTCTATGTCACTAGTTACTTTGCCCTAACAGAAACAGTACATAGGGAAGAAACCTCTTAAGTCAACGAAGGAGCATCATCTGCGTGTCAGTAGGAAGCCAAAACCTCAGGGTATGGCTTGAATCTTCTTCAGTCCTTGGCAGCCACATACAGCTGAGCTTCCAGCCTCCTGCCAGTCCTTCAGAACCTCGTGCCATTCCTTCTTTACTAAGCAGACTTCCTTTCAAGGTCAACCTCCACCCCAAGGGTAGACTTTGACCAACACACTGACGTTACCAGGCTCCCCAAAAACCATTCCTCAAACCCAAAAGCAAAGAAATACCACAGAACTTCTCACTTCTCAAACAATTTTCCCCATGGCAGCTGGCAAATCCTTTCCTTTGCTTCTCATCCAAGTTGGACAAAATTACTGCAGAGAATCCCTCTTGCTCCCCTCCCCCCATGCGATGCAATCCCAAGGGAGAAATGGTTTCATGGGGACCCCCTGCTGTCTTGCATCTGATTTCCCTCCTAAGTATGGTATAGGGAAGCGTCTCGAGGGCTATGGCTGTGACCTCCATACAGCTCTTTTGTCAAGTGCCATTTCATTAAAAAATCAGCCTTTTAACTGTGGACACATTTCAACCTCACCAAATCTGCTAATTATTGACAGTTGGTGAAGAGGAGATTTCACTTGTTCCTCCTGTTAAACTGCATCTAATTAGTAATTACTGGTTCACTGTCATCTTTACTGCAATAATCCCACTGCACATTGGCTCATTAACCTTTTGCTTTTCTAAAGCAGCCTGCCAACAAGATGAAGGCTAAAACAGATTGGAAAACAATAGCTCAGCCTTGGATTTTAGGCTGTTTATTCCCCTTGTCCTGGAGATCCAAAAGGAAGATTATTTTTAAGAAAAGGCTTTCAGCTGCAATCAGCCTCATTCCAGAAGATGGCTCGTTTTGCCCCAACTGGCTACCAAGACCCTTTAAACTCAACCTGTGGTGAGGGCACGTGTGTGATGGCGAGTGGAAGGGCTTCTCTTCCATCTGCTCTTGTCTGAGCTCCACCTCTCACCTGGCTTTATCCTTCCTTTATCACCATGACACTTGGCACTGGGCAAGGTAACCTTTGTAGCCCCTCGGAAGCTCCTCTTGGATGCCGAAAAATGAATGATCTGGATGAGCAGGGACCAAAGGGAGGAAAATCAACGGAGCAACCCCATGGTTATTTCTTTTGCTGCTACACTGAATTTCATTTGCACAAGTCCCATTTTCAGTTTGGAACTGTCACAGCTGTTTCTATTGGCAGTGCATAGCTGAGTAGGAGTTGTCAGTGGGGATGCTGTAGGATAGGCGGCTAGAAGAGAGATTCCCCGGGGGGCATGGGAGGCAGTTCAAGGTTGTGGGCTAAATGCATTAACTAGATGATTCTCCCAAACTTAACAGCAGTGAGTTATTTAATGCATATTGATGCGTTTAGGTGCTGGAGTTAACACCATGCTGGGATAAAAGCATGTTTCTGAGTGTCTTAAGCGTGCTCCATCTCAAGGACCCATGCCTTCGTGGCTCACACTGAAGTTTTATTTTTACAAGGTGATCTTCAGCACCGTAAGACCTAGAAAAAAAGCTCTAATTCTGGCATGCCAGCAAAGGGGATTCCATCTGTACGAAATCAAGGATGACTGGAGGTATTAGCTAGGCCCATGAGAAGGTCTGGATGCATTCCTTTTCCCAGCATGTGAAGGCTGTTCAGCTTCAGAATTTTCATTTAGGTGATACTGATGCTCCTGTATGCAATCAGAGATAAATCTTGATTTCTCTTACGCTCCTTTAAAACAGGAGCCACGGCTGAGGTACTTTGCTGTAAATCAGAATCAAAGCTGGGAAGACCACTCATTCAATGCCAGGTCATGCGAGCAGAGCATGACCATGGTGCTCTGAGGCTGGCAGGTATTTAGCAAGCAGGGAAGGGGCATTTAGTTGACACTTGATAATAATCCTGCATTCATATGGGACATACATTAGATCTATCACAAGGATACTTAATTCTGCTTGCAAACTCACCCCAAGTTTGAAACATGCTCTGAATAGAGAGGATCCAATGTAGCCAGTCAAGCTCCCATGCTAAAACAAGGACTTGATAACACATCAGCTTCTGTGTTTGCCCTCTGACTAAAGAAAATGGACTGTGTGTGAGTGATTAAGGGCAGAATTTGGCTCATTCACAATTCCTGAAAGGCTTGCTGCTCAGACCGCAATCATATTTTTGGAACAGAAAACACCTATTGCATCTTGTCATTAATAATTTACTCGCTGAGCAGAGCTCATCACAACAGCATCATCTTGGTTGTGCTGTACTCACAGCTGCTTCACCTGCTGCAGTTATAAAGAAAAGCAAATACACACATGAAGTCATACGTACTGATGTCCATACACACCCAGAGAGGTCAATGCTCAAACACCCAATGGTTCTGGAAGGACTGTTTTAGATAAGTCATCAGGTGGTCCCATGTGGAGCCACGGGTCAGACACGATGATCCTTAGGGTCTTTTTCAACTTGGAATATTCTGTGATTCCATGTCACTGACTCTGATCACTTGAGCACCTCAGAGGACCTGGGGATATGCTGGTGAGGAATGGGAGGAATGCCCTTACACATTTTCACACACATTTATAGTGATGCAAACCTAACAGGAAGACGGATCAGACAAAGGCTGCTTTGGAAAACCTGATTTCGTGGAGTGAAAAGACCTGAGGTCCAGCTGCGTGCACACAGCTCCAGCTGAGCAAGGACAAGACCCCAGCAGGTGAGGAGCTGCACCACCAGCTGTAGTGGTTTCTGTTCACTGACATGACGTGTGGGCAGGGAGCACGTCATTCTGTTTGATCTACTAATCAGCACTGACTCATGTTTACACTGCAGATAACATTTCATCTGCTTTTAGAAGGTCATTTTCAAGTGATGCTGTATGGTTTTTGGTATTGCCTGATGTCTGTAATTTGTATATCCTTTATTTTTCCTGTGGGCTAAGATTCATATAGCTGTTAGCATCAACACCCTTCTCCAAGCCACAAGATCAGATGCAGCCTGATACAGACTATCAGTCACTCATAAAGCTCAGTACAAAATGCAAAAGGACCTTGTGAGCTTCATTTTTACATAAAGAACTGAGATAATGAATATAATGAAAACACTGAAAATGTGCTAAATCATACAGAATTTTAGGGTCAGTTTCTTGTCTGTGTTTGAAAGAATGATTTGGTTTGGCCAAAGTTCTTAAACACGTGTGTCATCAGTGAGGAGGGAGAAAATGACAAAGAGTGCTGCTAATGGTTTGAGAAGACAGAGATTCTGAGAAAGTGGTAAATAATTGTGAGACTAAGATACAGAGACCTCTAACTTGCATGGGGAACTGCAGAAAGGAAGTTGGTGTGTATTGTGTGATGGTCAAACCTGAAGTTGCCTCCGAAAGCAGTGAATGCATGGGACATCATTTTGGGGGATGAGTGGCAATGTTACTTCTGGGTTGCTTCTGGGCTCAATGACCACCTCCTGTGGTCCTTCCTCTTTGGTTTTCTCAAAGAAGGGCTTTCAGGAAAGTCCATTGCTACCTTCTTGTTGATAAAGCTCCTTTCCCTGGATCCAGGAACATAACATGGGGAACTATGGATGTGTTCCTCCAAAAGTTGCTGGACCCGGAAAGAGCCCTCAGTCCTTCATAATGAAAACCACTGAGCAGAACTTGGGATCACAGCAGACAACTGATGGACAGGGAATTAAAGCTGAACCCATGCCAAAATGACTAACGCGTGCTGCGGATGTATGAACTCGAGCACAAGCAAGCAAATCACACAGCCCTGTAACTGGTACTTGTGCAACTTCTTACTGGAATACCACGTCTGGTTCTCGTGGAAATGCTCCAAAAAGGATGTTGACTAATTAGAAAAAGTTTAAGAAAGAGCCACATGAATCATTAAAGCATCAGAAAACACGTCTTTTAGCAAGAAGCTCCAAGATTGAGATCTATTCTGTTTCTTAAACAGAAAATTAAGGGACAGTTTCATCTCCGTCTGTAAACAGCTAGAAGAACAACAGAAAATTTGTAATGTGTTTTTCAGCCTTGCAGACAAGTGAACAGCGAGATTCCCTGGCTAGAAGTTGGGAATAAACCCATCCAGACCAAAAAAAAAATGGAATTAACCAGGAGAGACCAATACCAGTACAACAGAATTGACCAGTAGAGACTGGTTTTGTTCAAATCAGTTTTTGAAACAAACAGAACTTACATTGACAGATTACCCAGGAGAGCAAAACAAGCCACAGCACTGATAAGACAATGTGAGACAACCCTCTGCAGGAAGCAGCACACTGACCTCGGACATCTGTGGGAAGAGACTGATGGCCAAGGGAAGGGCCAGGCCAAAGGCAGCGAGGCACACAAGGCTTTGGACTGGGAGAACCATCCGGGGACGGGACCTCAGGAGCGATGTCCTGGAAAGGAAAGGTTCTGTTTAAACCATCTTGCAGATAAATTAGTTCATGCCATCATCCACATGGCGTTCAACCAGACCCACTGTTCTCCTCCACAGGTGGCGCAGGTTGCTCTTAGTGGGTCCTCCCAGCTGGAGAGAGCAAGTTCAAGCTCACCTACAGAAGATCCTAGAAGATGTCATAGAATCAAAGAATCATTCAGGTTGGAAAAGACCTCCAGGATCCCCAGGCCCAATCCCAACCCATCCCACTATGCCCAATGGCCGTCAGTGCCACATCTCCATGGTTCTGGAGCACCTCCAGGGACTTAAAACAGGATCAGTTCACAACGTTTCTCCCGTTTCAAAGCATCCCACAGTGGTGTCAGCTGCACCCAAGGTGATCTGGCCATGGACAGGCATTGCTTGCTTTAAGACTTTGCAGACTGTTGGGTGAGCAGAAGGAAATCAGACTCCTGAGAGACACTGTGAACATTGTCAGCCATATCACACAGCCGTACTGCAAAAGCCATACGACTTTGTTAACGTGGTAATAAAGTAGTAAACTTGACAATACCTTAATTTGCTAAAAATGAAACATCTGCAGAGTGGGTGATAAGGATGCTTTAACACTAGCTGTCCTCGGGGGGTATCCACCAGTTCAGGAGTTGTTAAGAGCAAATGTGTAAAGATACTGCAAGGTCAGGCTCTGATAATGACCCATTAAGTGACCCTTCTGATGCAATTAACACTGAAAGTCAGGAACAAGACCTTGCTAATAGAAGATGGCAATTTGTGTATATTTAGGGATACGGGATCTCAGATGGTTCACAGATACCAAGGGTGTCACATATAATTCAGTAGGGATTTGTTCTGAAGCTAGCTGCACCAAAACTGCAGGCATTCAACTTCTTCCTACCAACCCAAAACAAATGGAACTGAGACAGCAAATTGGTGGTGATTTTTGTTTGAGCATTCGGAGCATTTTAGCAACATGGAGAGGCAGCCACAGTTGCTAGCTCTGGCCTTTGTTCCTTAGCCCCAACGTCCATCCCCACTCTGACCATCTTGTGGATGCTGATGAGGGCATCAAACGTGGGCAGAAACCTGCAGGTCAATGCCTTTCTGCTGGGATGGCAGCACAAGAACACATCAGGCAACATTTCCCACATCGGGGCACGCCGTCAGCCTGGGGTAAAGCCTGGGTTATTTTGCAGGTGCATCTCCCAGTGCAGCTCATGCAAGATAACAGCTTACCTCAACCCCCGCCTGCCCCGTGTTTATTGCAGGCTGCAAGCAGGCACCTGATGAATGACAACGGAGCAGCTGATGTGTGGGAACTCGTTACCCTGCTGAATGCTGTCTGTGTGTCTGCACACTCAGACTCTCCGCCCTTTGTTAGCAATCCTTGCTGAAAGCTGCCTTGAGAACTGGTGTAGTAAGGAGGGAAATGCGTAACAGGGAAGGCAAATGGGATCCAGAGCTCCTCAAACGTCTCAGCTCCTCGCTGATAAGCCATGGAGACACAACTGATCCTACTGATTTGTGCTGTGAAAGACAGGCTTCTCTTCTCCAATACTCAGCTACTTTGTTTGGCATAGAACGTGACCTAAGCAAAGCCAATAAGTGTTTGTCTGAGGAGAAGAAGCTTCTGCTCCCTGCCTCATGCCACCAGCACTCACTGGGTGCCATAAATGAGACATCTGAGAACTGCCAGCAATGAGCTGCAATAACCTGTCCCTGGGATGCACTGTTGGAAGTGACTTACTCTGCTGCTTGAGTTGCTGTGCTCCACGAGGGCTCTCGTGGTGCAAATCGGGTCAGCCTCCTTGGAGCCTCCTGGAGCACAGCTCAGAGCCCAGACATCACCTGCACCACCCTGACACCTTCATTTGGAAGTTGCACCCTCTTCAATTACTGCCCTGTTGGGGACCTTATAATCACCCATGTAAAAATCCAACCAATTTAAAATGATCCCCAGTACAGCCCCTAGGTGTGACTTCCACGAGTGCTTCAGACTCAGGCCAGTTCAAATTACAAGGGCTAACCTCCTAATTAAGAAGAGTTATGGCTTGATTTAGAAAGGAGAGGGACCAATTAACACATGCAGTGTAATGTCTTAATTAGGATTCAGATTCTAAAATTTGTGTAGTTCAGAATAAATGACTCATAATCAGTTGAGAGGTCACTTTTCTTCTGTCCCCAGGAGCTCTGCTCTCGACACAGATCTCCAAAGAACTTTAAGTTAAATATTGCACGCTGCACTTTGTTAGCTGTCAAATGCTGTCAAATGCAATCAAAACCCTTTTTTCACCCATTAGCTTCCCCATTGGAAGTGGATGATTAGACTTTGGTCCCTGGAGGTGCTCAAGAAATGTTTAGATTCTGTACTGAGGGACATGGTCAGTGGGGCAATATTGGTGGTAGGTGGACAGCTGGACTGGACGGTCTTGGAGGTCTTCTCCAACTTCAATGACTTTATGATTCTATACTTCCTAATGGCTTCATTGCAGAGTATTATATTACAGCAGGTTAAAAAAAAAAGTAATGAGTCACTATTTGTTGAAGAATTCATTAGTTTACAGTGCTGTCCTCTGTCTCGAGGAGGTCTGAACCTGCAGATCCTGATGGCCCAGCTTTGCCATTGGCATCTTCTAAAGCAGACTGCTATATTCAGAAGAGCTTGTCTTCTCTGAATTCTGCAGAAGCATAACGTGAAGCTCTTCCTCCACGGGAACAGTAGTTCTATACGCTGTCATATGCATAGGTCACGAGTGGCAAAGCTCTGGTGAACTAAACCTTATTGGCACTCACACTGAACAACAAAGGGATGAAAAGCCCACGTCAAGAGAAGGTGTCATGTTGGAAGACAATAATATCCTCTGAAAGAGTGGTCAGGCTCTGGCACAGTTGCCCAGGGAGTGGAGGAGCCACTGTCCCTGGAGATGTTCCAGAACCATGGAGATGTGGCACTGAGGGTTATAGGCATGGCAGGGATGGGTTGGGCTTCTCCAGCCTCAATGATTCCATGATTTCATATCATCTATCATTCCTGTTTCAGACACCAAGTTATTGACACCAACACTGCCTCTCTAGTGACCAGCATAAACAATCAGTGTTCATGCATTTGCCTTTAGATGGAATAAAATGGATATTTTTGCAACCCTAACCCTCCTCCCTTTCTTTCTTCTTTTTTTCCCTTAAGGTTCACTCCTGCCCACAGCAAAGTGTTGCAATGAGATGAGATCCCTTCCAACCCAAGGCCATTCTATGACTCCATGACTCTTCAGCCCCTTTCCAAGTCCCCTCATTCTTATTCCTTCCTCAATTTGCTTTCACAAAATGTGCCTGGTGGATAGAAACAAGCAGCACCACACTGGGCAACTTCTGGCTCATTGCTCCAAGGTAGCACACGGAAGGAGATGCCTAAACTAGCTCAACCTCACGGGTAGCATTTCAGTATGCATGAGTGTGCACGTACGTGTAGGTACACACACAGCCACACGCATGCTTGTACAGACAGTACATCTGCTCCGCAGAGACAGCGTGTTGTAGATCTTGTAAATACACCTTCATTCAACTTTCATCACATTGTTCATTAGTGGTTTAAATTTTGCATAATTTGGCAGCTGCCTCTGGCGTTTTTCAAGAGGTACTGTAATTTATTCCATATGGAAGTCAGTCGCTGTACTAAAAAGGAGTTATCGGGTTCAGTGAACCAGAGCTGTATTTGTCTAGGAGGAGGTGTCAGATGCTAAACTAAATATGACAGGAGTTAACCAAAGTCTCCCAGCTGACAGATTCTGTGGGGTTTCTGCAGTGTTTGGTGTAAACAGGTTCAAAGCTAATACATACATCGCAAGACGCCGCGGATGCCAGCGGGGTAAGGAAAGCACAGGGGGCTGAAGCTTGGGATAACCCAAAGCATCCAGGACTCAAATGGCCCATGAGACACGAACATAACACGGGAGTGGCTGTCACACCCCACATGGTGCATGCCAAGTCCGTGCTCTCCTCACAACCTCCAATGCCAGCACCACGTCTTGCTTCAGACAGCCCTACTGCTACCTGCAGAATGGTTTGGAGCACTCATTTGGGGTCATTTGGGGAAAGCTGGCTCCTCCTTGGACCAGGGGCTGTGGCTGCCATCCTGTCCACCCAGACCACCACTGTTCTATGTCTATGCTGAAGAGAATCTCCTGTTCCAGCAATGGACCGGTGCCTGCTCCAGTGGAGGCAGCAGATGCAAATGGAATGATGTTGGGGGATTTTTTTTGTTGTTTGATTGACGTAATTAAAGGAGCAGTTTCAATGTTTACTCTGGAAACAGCCACGGCAGTTTAAGGTGTCACTGCTGGCAGCTGTTTAGCTCAAACAAACTTCACAGAGGGTTTATAGCTGGTTGGAGAGACTTGAAGAAGAGGACGAGGGGAAATGGTTTGAAGTTGAGGGAGAGGAGATTCAGGTTGGATGTCAGGGGGAAATTCTTTACAGAGAGCGGTGAGGTGCTGGAACAGCTGCCCTGAGAGGCTGTGATGCCCCGTCCATCCCTGGAGGTGTTCAAGGCCAGGTTGTTTGGGGCCCTGGGCAGCCTGGGCTGGTATGAAATGGGGAGGTTGGTGGCCCTGTGTGTGGCAGGGGGTTGGAGCTTCATGATCCTTGAGGTCCCTTCCAACCCTGTGATTCTGTGAAAAGCACCTGTAGGAAACGCATTCTGCAAACACCACCAAAAGAATAAATCCAGCAAAAGGTCATGAACATAAGGTCCAAGAGGATCTCCATGCCCATTTCTGCAGTAACAGATGTAGCTGAAGCTTAAGAAAGCCACCACCATGGAACCATGATCTGAGCACTGACTGTCCATCACGAGAATCCATCATCCCTTGAGGTCCTTTCCAACCCAAGCCATTCTATGATTCTATGATTCTATTACTCACACCATCAATATGACTTGGCCAGAGCAGCTCCCTAAGTTGATCCAGCCTTGGATTGTCCCGATTTGATGAGCTTTATGGGACAACTGATTTGCTGTGGTTCTAGCAGCTCTGCAAGCCTTAAAATTGGGGCAACATGGGGATGAAGAAAGAGTAGAAATGTTTCCCTTTCAGGGACACATCTCTCCTGCTCCCTGTTTCTGTCTCAGCTCTTGCACATTGCTAACAGTACCAATTTCATCCTTCTTCCTCCATGCAAGGTCAACTTTAGGGATGTGTGCTCCAGTCCCTGGAGCAACCCTGAGACCACCTTCTGCACATCAGACCCTTTGAAGCTGCTTGAATTATAGAGATAGAAAAGAGGCTTTAGGTTAAGGAGATGGGAATGAGAAGAATGTAGGTTCTTCTATCACCACTGGAAGCCTTTGGTTCCAAGTGTCCATGGACAGGGCAGTGGTCTGCCTGTCCACTGCTCATCCAGATCACACAATCCACGTGCCACTGAATTTCAGAGCTCAGGGGAACCTGAGGCTGGGCGTGCGTACAGATGTGGATGGTGTGCACACAGGCCATCTGCAATGGGCTTCAGATCTGCACGGAGTCAGGCAAAGGATACAGGAGAAGTGTTGGATGGTGGCAGTTGGCTGGCAGCTTTCTGGGAGAAACTTGGGCAGTTTCACACGTTTGATCATAACTACTACATAGAAGGATTCAGAGAAGCATGTAAATAAAGGGAAACGTCTGATGGACAAGAAGTCCAACTTAATGCAGTAGATGCAGTCATTGGAACAGGCTGTCCAGAGAAGCTGGCAGAGTCACCAGCCCTCGAGGTGTTTAAGAACCACAGCATTGGGGGATATGGTAAAAAAAAAAAACCCAAGGAGGCTGTGGATGCCCCATCCCTGCAGGCATTCAAGGCCAGGCTGGATGTGGCTCTGAGCAGCCTGGTCTGCTGGTTGGTGACCCTGCACATAACAGGGGGTTGGAATTAGATGATCATTGTCATCCTTTTCAACCCAGGCCATTGATTGATTCTGTGGTTCTATGGTCAGTAGGCATAGTGGGGTGGGTTAAAGTTGGGCTTGGTCATCTTAGAGGCCTTTTCCAACCTGAATGATCCTGCAGTTCTATGTAGCTGTCCTAACACTCTGTAATGCAGAGGTACCAGTGAAGTTTCCATTGTCTGACCCAGTGTCAGTCAGATCCCACGGATGAGTCTTCTCCATCTCACAGACAATACAAAACCAATATTTTCCCGTATTAAAGTTGCCAACACAGATATTATTTATAAAACTTAAAAGAGAATACATCTGCACAAAATAACTGACACCGTGTTCCCCGCATGGCATATGCAGTCTCAAAATAAACATTGATTCTATATGTTAGCTGCTTCAACAGAGCGTCCAAGCAGCAGGAAATGCATGAAACATGGGGAAAGAATGGAGCGCCGCGGAGCTCAGCAGTGGGAGGTAACATTGAATTACTTGGAGAGCAGAGAAGGCGGCCCTGGGAGTTAAAATACACAGCAGGCAAAGAGACGAGAGAAGCCAAGAGAGCTGAAAAAAAATGGCACAAGAGACGAGAGAGGCAGCTGGGGGAGTTAAAACATGCAGATGGAGAGATGGCTGAGAGAGAGGAAAGACCTGGATCCAAGTGGAAAGACGGCGACCAGGAACTGGCCACTTAAAATAAACTTTCCCGACGCCGAGACAAAAAGGAGGGAGCAGGTTCTGCAGAACCAAAAACCACCGCTGGGAGAACGTGGTTTGCTCCTGGGTGCTGCAACCCCCCGAAAAGCAGCACCGTCCCCCGCAGAGCTGTTCCCTCCTGCAGCACAATCGCAGCTGCACGTGGCTCAGGAGAGCTTCCAGACTGGGACTTCTGCTTCCAGAGCCCCAGCCTTCAAACACTGAGCCACAGCCCTCATCTTCTTTTTTATTTATAGATGCTGTGAGGACTTGTATAAATAAATTGATAATACATGCCGTGATAACGACTCCCAGGCTTGATAACAATTCCCTGGCTAACCCAAATTCTATTAAATTTTAAAAGTTACACTTTTCACCCAATGCTTCAAATTTATTTACAAAATGATGTCTCCACTCTGACTGGTTGGATGGGGCCCTGGGCAGCCTGGTCTGGTATGAAATGGGGAGGTTGGTGGCCCTGCATGTGGCACAGCTGGAGCTTGATGATCCTTGAGGTCACTTCCAACCCAAGCCATTCTATGATTCTATGCCTGCACCCTTCATTTAAGAGATCTGTGAGCCCACATGGACTGCAAATCCCTCAGATATGGAAAGGGATGCTTCCACATCCCATAATACCAGCTGCCAAACCACAGCCTCTGCGTGGCCAAACTGCTCCCCACTCTCTGTCCCTCTCCCTTCTCATTCAGGCTTCCAGGAATCCAAAGACATTTAAAGGGAAATCCAACAGTAGGCACAGAGCTCTAAGTGGAATTCAGGCCAAATCCGTGCCTGTGTATTTTACACCTACAGAGTTTCATTTGGTGGGTGGTGACAAGGAAAGTATTCTCTCCCAAACCTGAACTTGGACTGCCTTTTAGTTAAAACGATGACTTTCTGAACAAAAAAAAATGCTCCTGCATATCCCCATTTGCTTGACAGATGAATTTTGTTTCAGTGCATCTCGCCCAGAGCATGCCCGCGTTCAGTTAAACCTCATGGCATCAGTGCAGGAGGTGGTGATGCCACAAGAACAAAGCGTGTTTCATTATCAGTGTTATTTAAGCCTATGGGTGCTTTGCAAGACCCAGGATGGTTCTCAGCGTTGGAGATGATCATTCACTGACCAATTTTCTGCAAACTCTGAGTTTCTGCACATCGAGATTTTTGGGTGCTTATGGCAACTGGAAGAGCAAAGATCCTCCTGGGATATTATAGTTTGTACTGTGGGGTGGCCCCACTGGTTGAACTGCTCATAGAATCATAGAATGGCTCGGGTTGGAAGGGACCTCAAGGATCACGAAGCTCCAACCCCCCGCCACACACAGGGCCACCAACCTCCACATTTCATAGCAGCCCAGGCTGCCCAGGGCCCCAAACAACCTGGCCTTCAACACCTCCAGGGATGGACGGGGCATCACAGCTTCTCTGGGCAGCTGTTCCAGCACCTCACCACTCTCTCTGTCGAGAACTTCCCCCTCACATCCAACCTCAATCTCCCCTCCCTCAACTTCAAACCATTTCCCCTTGTCCTGCTGTTATCTACCCTTTCACAGAGCTGACTCCCCTCCTGTCTGTAGGCTCCCTTTAGGTACTGCAGGCTGCAATGAGGTCACCCTGCAGCTTCTCTTCTCCAGGCTGAACAAGCCCAGCTCCCTCAGCCTGTCTTCATAGGGAGGTGCTCCAGCCCTCTGACCATCTTTGTGGCCTCCTCTGAACCCTCTCCAACAGCTCACCAAGACAGAACCAGAAAGCAACACACGGCTGTGTGAAGTCAGGAGGAACACAGGCTGCCACTTAGCAAGACTGTGCCCTGCTGCAGGGAACAACCACAGTCATTTGAAAAGCAGCACATCTTGTCAGCAAGGGCTGAAAACACTGACTTCTGAGTTCCAGGTGAGTTTGTTGCTGCATTTTTCCTCACACCCAGCTCATGGGAAGAACTGATCTCAGTGTGAGCCTCTGGGTGCTGGAGGGATACGGAAAAGAAATATTTGTAAAAATATTGGGAAGCTAAAAATCTCAGCGCGTACAGAAGCAGACCCAACCCTTCCATTAAGGAGAGCAAATTGCCCAGGGGTATTTCTACAAGGGCACACAAGGCTAACCAAAGCCATGGGTCAATCCCCAGTTGTGTTAATTGCTATTTACTTTGTCAGCAGAGTGCTTTAGAGCAACCACTATCAACAAATTTGTTCAAAGAGTGCTTCCAGCTTGGCTGTCTGGACAAAGGCAACAAGCCTTTTAGCATCTCTGTCTTTCACTGCACTGATGAGTCTCCAAAGACTGAGCAGAAGGAAAAAAACAGAGGTGTTGGAAAGCAAGTTGAGAAGAAGGTCCTATGGCAAGGGCAGGTTGTTGGGGCTTTTTGTCATCAAGAAATGTGAAAGGAGGCATTTAGACATGAATAATAATCCTGCCCACTCTCCTAGTCCTCCAGAAGAACATCTGTGAGGAATGATTCTGGTGTAAGAAGAGCTGGAAGTCAACATTTCTGATTATTTGTGCTCTGTCTCTCAACCTACACCAATGGCCAAAATTTCCCTCCCCACCCCCCAAAAAAAAAGTCCTCGATGGAGCAATGCTAAGAAATATCACTGAATAACACCTACTGAGGATCTTTTCTTCCCCCCCTCTGGAGAAGTGCCCCCTGCATGTTACCCAACACTTACTTTTCCAGTATGGACATAATAATTGGAGGTAGAACCAGTATAGGCATCGGCAGGACCACTCTAGTCAGGGCTGTTTCAAGCAGTGCCTGGAAAGGAAGAACAAACCAACAAATGTAAGACATTTACAACAAATCTCAGCATTTACCTGCGCTGAGCAGTCGGTGTGCAGACACAGAAATGCTTTGCCTGGCCTCTCATGTTGCAGACATGAATAAATATACCAGAACACATTTCCAAGTTTGATATCAGCTATTTGTACCCAAGTGATTTTTGCTCTGTTGCTACAAACGTTGGGCTGGAGCCCTTGCTTGGGTGTAAAGCAGAGATGAATGCAGGCAGTAGGGCTGTGCATCTCATAGCCTCTGTGGTGTTAATGCACGGGACCACAACAGTCACACCACCATATCCCCACCCAAACGTGATGGTGCTGCCTGGCAGATGCTGCATGGTGAAATATCTCCAGATGGGTTAAGGAGCAGTGCCAGTCCTTTCTCCCTTACTTGAGTTCCAGCCCCAGCACAAGACTTGCTGTAGAACAGCTTGGCAGCATGACAGATACAAATCCCCTGAGATGAGACCTAAACATGACCATGGATGCTCTAGGAGGCAGCACTGTGTTTCCATTTACCTCTTCCAGCCACTTTTGTCAGCACTCCATGGGATGCCCCAAGCACTCTGACCATGTGTGGGGCTTTGCCAGATGTAGGTAGAGATTACTGCAGGTCTGGGGTGGGAATGCTGATGTTTACACATCCAGCCAGGTTTGGGAGCACTTGATCCTTTCCAACCAGAAGGTCTCAGAGAGGCACAGATGTGTAGCCCTAAGGATCTGTCAAATTTTACACCCCAAAAACCAGCACTGTGCCATTCAGGAAGAAGCATCAGGACAACACGGCATCTGAGCAGAAGTCCTCTGAAATCTAAAGCTTCAACTCCACTTAAATCAGTACCTCCAATTTTAATAACTATTTTCTATGCTGCCTGTCTTCCCCTGGACCATTAGGATGGAGAGGGGAAGCAAGGTCTTGAAGCCAGTGATGTTAAGTGAGGCAAACTGGCTCAATCAAGAAGCTCTGAGCCCTTCAACAGATTGTTTTAAGCTCCCTGTTAAACAACAATATGGAGATATATTAGAGATCTCCCATTTCTTGCCTAGGACTGTAAATCTGTACATTAATTGCTGTCTATGAAGTGCCTTAAGAGCCTTGGACAGAAGGAGCGAGAGAAATGCCAAGCATTATATTATTAACTCCTCTGCCTGGGCGTGTGCTTCTGTACATGCTTTACATTTCAGATGAAAGCCCACTTGGAAACAACACGCCTCAGACAATCAGATGATGCTCAGAAGACAAAAGTATGCAAGAAGGGAAAAAAAGGGAGTAATTGCAAGCAGATGGCAGAGAGTAGAAGGCAACAGGGGAAAAACAAGCCAGGTGTTAGCACAAGGCTACAAACATCTGGCTGCCCTTACGGAGCCTGGGTTGGCAGTGTTAACACAGTTCTGACATGGCAAGGGTTAAAATGCAACTCAGCTTGAGAATGAAGCCTTCCTCACTTAGAAAAAGGTGTAAGTTATCTCTGCTTCGAATTCAACGTGAACTGCTTACAAGTTACCACTAAGAAATCCTAAGGCTGTGAATGCAGTGGGGTGGTGGTGCAGGATCTCCCTGATGGCAGTCTGCTCCCTTCCAAACCACTGTGGCAAGCCAGTGGGCTGCTGGGCATGAGCCTGGGTCCACCAGCATACTCCAATCTATGCATGACATGAGCTTGTGTCCACCAGCACACTCCACTCTGTGGCCACCCAACCACATGCATGGCTGCAAAGAGGCATTAAGTCTTGCAGCTTAATTCTTCATGCATGATGAGTAGAGGCCATCCAGTTCTAGCTCTAAATCATCAGTTCCATCAGTTCCTACAGCTGTGGGAGCTGCTGAGCCTGAATCACAGAATCATAGCATGGCCTGGGTTGAAAAGGACAACAATGATCATCAGTTCCAATCCCCTGCTGTGTGCAGGGTCATCAACCAGCAGCTCAGGCTGCCCAGAGCCACATCCAGCCTGGCCTTGAATGCCTGCAGGGATGGGGCATCCACAGCCTCCTTGGGCAACCTGTGCCAGTGCCTCACCACCCTCTGAAGGCCAGCTGTGTATGTGCAAGTGCTCACCAGGTACAGCTCAGGTACATACATGTTTTGCAGCAATTCTGGAAGAGCCGACGATGTTTCCATTATTGTCCAAAACATCAATTCCTTCTTCCAGCTCCGTGTGCCTCATCAGGACAACGTTGCAGATATTGGCACTGGCTGAGGATGAGAAAAGCATGATGATTAGCATCGCAGCCCCGGTCAATACCACATGGCAGGCTTCTGTTCTCCACACCATCTCTTCAGCTTTGCTTTCATCAATCTGCCAAGAAGTTTCTGAAAGTCAACGATTCATTCTTGTACTGAGACAGAGATGTGATGCTTAAGAAGGGAATGGTAGTAATTTCCTTTAACACGGCACAATCAGGAGCACACTGACACAAAACAATACAGGTATTTCCAGATGTCGGTGTCCATCCATGTTCCCAACTCCCATTGTGACCATTCATTCTACACCTGACATTGAGATTTGGCAAGTCAAAACAAGGCTTAACCCTGCTGACCAGCTGGGCTTGGACAACCAGGCACTGATTTTGGACAGCTGCTCCTTCTGAAGGTAGGTACACCCCAGCTGGATTTACCTCTCTCACTAATCCAGCAGATAAACTCTTCTTAAACAATGAATATGAGGAGCTGTGATGGAAATCACCACAAGTGATTTCATCGAGCTGTGAAGGACAGCTGAGCTTTGAGCTCAGAGGAGGACAGCCGTTTTGTCTGAACCAAAGACACAAGGCTAGGTTGCTTTCATGGACATGCACGGTGTTAGCAGTGCTCCTGCTGACCGTCTGCCCTCATCTTTCATGCTTTAGGGGGAAAAAGGGCTCTGTGGACTGATTTTGCAGTGGTGGGTATGGTGGGGCACGACAGGGATGCGTTGGGGTTGGCCATCAAAGCATCTGAGAAATCCCAGCCCTGCACCCACACCTCAGTGGGGACAGATCACCTTCCTGCAAAACCTGCCCCTGCTCATCTTCTGCCCCTCATCTTCTGCTGTCTTCCCCAAATTACCCCCAAATCCCTCACCCAGGGCAACACATGGGGCTGGTGGTCCACAAACACCCTTCCCAGCTGCAGCCTTCCTCCAGGTTCCGTGCAGAAACGCTCAAATCTCTGCAGGAAATCCTTAAAATTTTCCATAGAAAAGCTACTAATTCCTCCAAAAGTTTTCTTTTCCACAAGCTGGCATTTTCCAGCAACTCCACCCCCCCCCCCCCCCCCCACCACATTTTGTTTTTCCAACCAGAACTAATGCAAAGCCACTGTTGCTGCAGTACCACCGCTTCCAAAAATGTGTTTCTGCGTTGCTTGATGGGTTAATATTCACTAATTAATCTCAACTCATGTCATATAACAAATGTCTAATTTTTTGAGGGTGGTGGGTGGGTGAGCCCTATATGAACGCAGCTCCCTGCAATCAAGGATGATTTGTGGTGACAAATGCTCCTTACACTCGAGAAGAAGAGGAACATACACACACGCACACTCTGTCTCTCTAATATTCTAACTACTGGACCACTCTTCCCATCTATCAAACTATCTGTGGTACCAACCCTTCAGCTCACCAAGCCACAGTAAAAAAGACACTGAGTATTCATTTAAAGCAGATTTAGTCCCCTGTGTTTTCTTGCTTTCTTTTTTCTTTTTCCAACAAAACTGCACCAGAAGAGATGCTCTGTGATGCAAAGGTGGACTCGACGGTCCTTCTAGGTCACTTCCAACTCAGGTTATTCTATGATTCAATTAAATGTAGGTTTCATGAAGGTTTCAAATAGAAGGGGAAATGAGAAATAATTAAATACATGCATAGACGATCTGATTTTCAGAATTTAGAAAAAAAAAATGTGGCAATATAAGCTAGAAATGACTTCTGTGAAAGCAGGCAGGGTTGACTGGAAAGTGGGTTCAGACACAAAAGCAGCTGTCTGCCCTAACCCTCTGTGCACCTCTTTTCATAGGACAAGGGGAAACTAAAAGAGGGGAGATTTAAACCAGACCTAAGAAAAACATTTCTTTCAGTAAGGGCTGTGAGGCACTGGTTGCCCAGAGAGGTGGTGGGTGCCCCATCCCTGGAGACAGCCAAGGTCAGGCAGGATGGGGCTGTGAGCACCCGATGGAGCTGTGGGTGTCCCTGTTCACTGCAAGGAATGGGACCAGATGGCCTTTAAAGGTCCCTCCCAACACAAACTGTTATGCTATTGGTGGAGTAGAGTCACCATCCCTGCAGGTGCTCAATAACTGTGGAGATGTGGCATTGGTCAGTGGGCATGGTGGGATGGGTTGGGCTTGGGGATCTTGGTGCTCTTTTCCCAACCTTAACGACTCGGTGATTCTCTGATTCTCAGGGAAGCTGCTTAATCCTGTGTGCAGTGGAACAAGAGCCTAACATTAGCTTCTGCTTTTCACGTAGAAAAAGCTAACTTTTGCCCTTTGGCTGCAGGCTGGCAGTTCAGAAGCAATGGGCAGGCATATCTTAATTAAGGAATTCACCCAGGTCTGCAAATAGGTAACTCAGAGCTTTCAAAGCCACCAAAACAGCAATTAGCAGGAGGATTCCTGATGTCCTGACACATAATGAAGCACGACAGTACGCAAATAAAAGAACTAGAGAATTAATTATGAGCTAAGCTAAACAAATTAATTATGGGCTCTCAATCAATGCTGACACGGATACAACCTGCTGCTCACGACACCTTGGGATGCAACAGAAGAGCCCACAACTTCCCATGTGCATCTCTGACTCAGACCCAACCTGAGTTGTGCTCCATCCATCCCCGTGGGTGGATCCATTCCCCATCAGCAGTTTTTACCCACGGTCAGGGTATGAAAATACAGAGAAAAGGAGTGATTTCTTACCAACAGCGGGGAATGGCACAAACCTCTGGATCAAGAGACGAGTGGCGGGGGTAAACTTGTTTGCTCTCTGTACCAGAACATTAAGGCCCACCTTGGAACACAAGAAGAAAACAAAAGAACAGAAAAACAGCAACATTTAGAACGATAGAATCATAGAACACCCCGAGTTGGAAGGGACCCACAAGGATCATCGAGTCCAACTCCTGGTTCCACACAGCACCACCCAAAAAACAACTAGAACTTAGCTAGGAAGAGCAGGACAGTGCCACAGCTTGCAGACAGCAACAGAACCCTACACAGGGATGGATTGGGCCCCTCTCCATGCACAGAATCACAGAATGGCTTGGGTTGGAGGAGACCCCAAGGATCATCAAGTTCCAACCCTTTCGCCACAGGCAGGGCCACCAACTTCCATACCTAATACTAGTCCAGGCTGCCCAGGGCCCCATCCAACCTGCTCTTGAACACCTCCAGGGATGGAGCATCCACAGCCTCTCTGGGCAGCCTGTTCCAGCACCTCACCACTCCATTCTTCTTTGGGGAACTACATCCCATTGCTGTAGGGTTCTGTTGCGTTGAGTTCAACCCTTGATGGGTTTTAAGCCATTTGCAAGCAAAAGACAGCCAGGAAACCACTGCGTTGCTCTCATGGAACTGCTCCTCACTGCACTTTATGCAATTCAGCAGCATTTTCCAGCAAACTTTCCCATCTGCTGGCTTTCCCATCTAGTCCTTGCCCAGTTGTATTGCTCCAACACAACTCATCCCTCCTCCTGTGGCCGTGCACAACACATCGCTTCACTCCCATCAAATATTTGGGCTACAAAGGAGCTATTAATAGGAGCAAGAGATAGTAGGCAGCTCATTACAACCACAGATCTTTTTTTGGGTGCCTCCTCCAGCACGTGTGTGATGCAGATCTCTCCAGTTTCACAAAGGATCTAAGTCACAGAGACTGTTTCACAGCTCTGTGGTCAGATACTGGTGATAGTTGGAGAAATTCCATCAAAATTAAGTTTTGATCAGAAATTGGGGTCATTCACCAAACCAACCCATTAGCAGGGAATGGCTCCAGCCTTCAAATTAGTTCCCCCCACGATGTTTTTCTCTTTCAAAGAAACAAACACGCAGACAAAATCCAACTGTCCCCAACCGGGAATTTTCGGACGCAAATGGAAAAAAGTTGTGAGCAACGCTCGGCCAAAACGTTTTCAGCCAAAAAATGCAGCAAAATTAAATTAAAAAAAAAAAAAAAAAAAAAAAAATCAGCCAAAGCCAAAAATCTGCCAACAAATAGTGATTTGGGGCAGAACATATTTTGCAAGCTGCTACATTATACATGCATCCGCAGCGCATCTCGTCTCTTTGTAGGCTGCGAGGAAGATGTGGAGAAGCACAACTGCTGGGCAAGCCCTGTATAGGCAGTGTTGGATCCCAGGACCCGTAAAGCATTTCTAGAGCCCCATGAAACCACTGCTGAGACCCCAAAGGAAACCCTCCCTCCTGATCCCAAAGAGCCGGAGCGTTTCCTCTTATTCCTGCCATGAATAAAGGGCTTCGTCTCCATCTTCTTCCCTCTCAAAAATGACTTGATTGCTGTTTTCTTACATTATCCAAGCTTGGGGATTTGTAGAATTGAACATTCTTCCAAACATTCATCTGAAAAAAAGTGTGCCTGTAAAAGTGAAGCTACAACGGCCCCCAGCACGGTGCTGCCCTGCAGACCGAGTATTTATAGCCTGCAGACAGTTCATCTGCGGAGATGACAAACCGTGTTGGGTTTCCAGCCTCTGCTCGTAGGTTTGATGGAAGGATTTGAACGTGAAGCTGAAGAGCAGCAGCTCTGGAAACAGAAAAGATGCAGCCGAGCCCTGGAGCGACGCTGCTGTGAGGTTGGTGGTAATAAAAAGCATTTTACTTTCAGATTCAATTTGGTGCTGCAGACGAACTCGCTCCTCCACTTACAGCAACCACCCCGCTGTGAATATGAAATTAAACATTGCTACAGATTTGAATCCAATCTCCTGAATTCCCAACACGAGGACCAGGTTTAAAGGACTAATGAGGGTTTGTTTTTTACAGTTGTGCAATGACTCGAGTCGACCTGTGAACTTCTTCTTGCAGATCATGGAGAGGGACAGCAGCGTGAGGGCAAGAGAACATCCAGCCCTGAAATGGAGCTCCTCCACCAGCAAGAAGCCAGTGGCTTTAATTCCTAGGGCTGGCCAAAGAACACCGACTGCGGAGTCAAATTCATCACTGGAGCTAAGAAAACAACCGCGGGAGTATTATTATCCTCACCCTGCCCACAGTCTGAGTCACAGAGCTGGGATCCACAACGCTGTGCTGTGCAAACACGCAACGGAGTCAGGTGGGATTCATCAGAGCAAATGTGGTACCTCCAGATGGGCTCGCTTTGCAGTCCAGCCCTGAGAAACGTGCCTTTTTTCAGGGTGTTTATTCTCCTCCCAAGATAGACATTTGTGTGCTCACACAGAACACCCCTAGCGGTGCCCATTCAGCTCTGCTGACTGTGAAAGGAGCCCGGGGACTGAGCTGGGATGAAAATACCCACGGTGGTGATGTCCAAACTCAGGCCCAGTGAGTGCTCCTTGTTGCAGCTGTGATCTCCGAGCATGGCTTTTAAATAGGAGTTTCATTGTAGAACTGATTCGGGATATTCCCATGATGCAACCCAGACTAGGGGATGGATCCAGCTTTTTAAAATTGCACCTTCTTTGAGGTTTCATTCTACACAGCCCATCAGCTGGGATGACAGTGCATCCTGATGAGCTGGGGAAGCTGGGTTTTGGGGATGTTGAACTCCTGCACCATGAAACCAGGGTTGGTGGAGTGGGAGACTGTGCGTAATCAGCTACCGAGAGATTCCCTTTTCTTCCCCCTTTCTCTTTCTTTTCCTTCCTGCCCTAAAAAGTTCTGACTTCATATCCACTACAATATGAATTTGAAAAGCGTGGAAAACACAAGACCAAAACAAAAAAAAAATCCTTTTTTCATTCTAAAAAATCCAACTTTTTACTTTATGACTGCTAATATTTTTGAAGCCTGAGGAGCAGCTTTTCAATTCCTCACGTCGGCAATGACTGACTCACTTGAAGGAGCTCCAACCCTACCCCCCCTTGAGCCACAGCAGTAAATACATCAAATCACTCAAAAAGAAGTGATTTTGCATTATTTTGACAGCAAATTTTTTTTTACTAAACAGAAGAAATCCCACAAAGAAGGCAGACATGGGTTGGAAGATGCTGATGAGATGGGTCTCTACACTTCATTGTGTGGGTTAGAGCTCCACTGATGCAAGGGATTCGGCTTTCACAAAATCATAGAATCCATGGAGTTGGAAGGGCCAACCAGTCCAACTTTCCTGCAGTGAACAGGGACACCTTTCCCAGGTTTCAGCAGCATATGGGCCATAGCACACGGAATACTACAGTTTGAGCTGGTTCAGGTGACTTAGAGAGTCGGTTTGGAAGCAGGGAATGGCTCGAAGGAAGCTGCTTCTTCAGCCCCAAAATCACCAGATTGCTGAATTAAAACACCACAGCACTAATTGGATCTGATGAGCCCCATCCAGCTAAACTAAAGAAAAGAGCATTAGGAAAAGGAAGGAAAAAAATCATTCATTAGGGCTGAGAGGTGAAGATGGAGGCAGAGAGATGGGAAACTGGGCCGTTTACCAACTGGAGCTTTACCAAGCCAAGGAGAACAGAATGGAGGAGCACAGGGAAGGGAAAGCAGAAATGAACTAAGTGGAGAAAGAAGTTGGAGAGAAACAAGAGCAAGGCAAGAAGGTAACATCGGTCAGACCCAAAACGATGGCAGAAAGGATAAGGGCAGCAGCCCCACAGTTGGGCACGTCAGTGGAAGAAAATGGCACAACGATTTGATAGGCGATAAGGAACAAAGAGGAGAACAACAGCTCCCATGCCCAAGGCCTGAATCTGCATCTGAGAGCAGTGTCCCAGTGCACCATGAGCTCTGGCAGCTCAGCGCCACGCTCGCTGCCTTGGGGACACTGTTTCATGCCCACTGCCCCGTGGGGCAGAGCCTTTCCCATCCCCATAGCCCTCCTTTGGATGCTCTCCCTGGACTCCCTCCAGCCCTGTGCTTTCCGTGCCGCACGCAGTGGCCGGCAGCCCCACGGCGGTGGGTGGCCCACAACCTGATTACGGCCATCACACCCCATTCGCAGGCTGTCAATGCAGCTGCTCTGCACGGCTCACAAACAATTATCAGGAAGAGGGAGTTGGGATTAGAAAAATCCACAGGGGCACCTTCACCTGGAGAGGGAGGCGAAAAATGGTGTCGGTGCGTGCGCGAGTTCAGCGCGCCATGGGAAGGAGAGCAAATGGCCAGTTATGGTGTGAGCAGGAGAGCACGGGTGCTCCGGACCACCAAGGGACCACTCAGGCCAACAGGTGTTCCTGTCCACTCTGAATTGGGAAAATAAATTAAGATCCTGTTCTTTTTCATCTTGTGAATTTTCTAAGGGTATTGAGTCAGTCCAACTCTAATTTATCTCATTGATGCCTTAGATTGACCCTTCTAGTTTGGGATAAATATCCTGCCTGCAAGCATCACACAGCTCTTCTCTTTTTCCTTCTTCCTCCTTCTCGTTTCTTTCATTTCACTTCTCTCTTCTCTCCTCTTTTTTCTTTTTTCTATTTTCCCTTCTCCTCTCCTCTCCTCTCCTCTCCTCTCCTCTCCTCTCCTCTCCTCTCCTCTCCTCTCCTCTCCTCTCACTCTCCTCTCACTCTCCTCTCACTCTCCTCTCACTCTCCTCTCACTCTCCTCTCCTCGAACAGAGCTGCCGTATATAAACGCACTCTTTCCCCCATTATTCTCACTCCATGGTGTTACAATATTTTTATATCTGCATATTTCAGCAAACATTCCCTGGGAATGGCAGAGCTGTACAGTTTGCTGAGCTGTGGGAGCCTGGGCTGCAAGGGCAGCTACTGCCAAAAGCTGGCTGTGACACAGCCACCACGATGCTAATATTGTTTTACAGCTATAATCCTAGGCTTGAATTGTCTTCACCTCTCAGCTTCCTTCGGAGAAGGCAAATAAGATCTTTCTGCTGAAATCCTCCATGGCTTGAGAATATCTTGCGTTACAATGGATGTTTTCAAGACAAAGCAGATTTTGATTTTGTGAGATGCTGACTTTTTCTATGGGGAAAAAGACCTGCTTGGTCTGAAAATATCATTTTTGCAAAGTCCATTTGTCCAGAAGCAAGCTCTGCTTTAAGCTGATCTCTTAGATGCACACTAGGCTTGGCTTTGCAGATTAGACTCCTGTACCATTTTTATTTTTTTTTTTCCTTTTTTACAACTAAATATAAACTTAGGAGTTCCATTTTTTATGTAACATTTCTGATCGACCAATTGTGACCACATCTGAGATCCCCACTTGGGTTATGATTTATGAAACCCATGGAAATAAAACCCAAAATCTCCAAGACAAATTACCATGCTTGAAAAACTCAGGAAGCACAACTGAAACCTACAGTAACTACGAGAGCACCCAGGAAGCATTCCCAGGAGTGAGGGCTCTATCAGGAGCTCCATACATCCATCAGCTCTGATCTTCCCAGTGTGCAGGTTCAGATGTGAGCCCAGACAGACAGCAGAGCATCCTCATACAGCTCTGCAGAACGCTGCTGTTTCTTTACCAACAAGCAAGATGTGTTTTCTTAGAAGTAACATCACTAAGGAGAAAACCTACCTGTGCGACCTGCTGTAGGGAACCTGCTTTGGCAGGGGGGTTGGACTCGATGATCTCTGGAGGTCCCTTCCAACCCCTACAATTCTGTGATTCTGTGAAAACTGCCCCAGGATGACCTCCAAGATGCCTGAAGGGGAAAAGAGATTTCTTGCTGCAATAGTGGGAATTTGAATCCTGGAGCACCTCTGGTTGAGTCCCTGCTCTGAAGAACTCCATCCATCAGAACTGATACCAGGTCACTGGGCCGCATTCCCCTACCCTGAAGCAGAGTTGATAAGTGAGGCCATCCTGCTGGATGCACCCAGCCAAGCAGCATTCACTCCATTTCTACCTGCAGGGACAGGAAGAGTGACAAGCAACCAGAAGAGACACAGCATGAGGGACAAGGCTCAGTGGGCACTGTGGGGGATGGTTCATAGTCCAAAGCCAGTATTTAGGGTCAGAAAGCATGGTGGTCTTTCTGTATCAACACTTTTAAGAGTACAGTGGATCAGTCCTTGAAGAGCAGCTTTCAACACCCTCCTGGCCTCCAAGGCCAGCCATCAATACCAGCACTGGGCACTGAGGTTATTAATGGGTTATCAATCACCTGATTTTTTAACCCAAGGTTAGCTAGTAAGGTAAACCAAAAGGAAACATTCATGCCCTGCTTAGTTGGCCTTAAGTTACACTAGGGGAGGGTTCGTGTTTAATATTAGGAGAAATTTCTCCAGCAGAGTGGTCAGAGCATGGAGATGTGGCACTGAGAGACCTGGTCAGTGGGCATGGTGGGGATGGGCTGGGGTTGGACTTGGGGATCTTAGAGGTCTTTTGCAACACTGATGATTCTGTGATGTTTCAAGCACACAGACCAACACAAAAGCAGAGCCTGGCGGCTGTGGTTACGTGCCACTGCAGCTCTGGTTTTATACCAAAGACAAAACACCTACTTTTGTTCTGAACCTAGCTCAGGTTGCTAAGCAAGAACAACACATTTCTCTTTGTATTGACAAGACCTGAGCCCACAAACAATCCTAAACATTCTCTTAATAAAAGCCATCTATAATGTTACATAAGCTGGCATACTTCAAGGAAGGAATCTGGCCACATTTTTAATGGGGACAAACCTCTCTTGTTCTTCTGTCCTAAGGATGACAGATCTCAGACCAACGCTTTCATTTTCTCTTTCATGTCAGGTGCTGATGGGGAGCAGTGTGTCACTGGCAGAAAGGAACACCATATACGACAAGCAAAAACATCAGAGGTGGAGGAGATCTGGTACATTGGTTCCTCCGTCTCCTTGCTCTTGGCCAATCTTAAGGTCCTTCCTTCTGAGGTCAGCTCTAGCCTTGTCTCAAGCAATACTGTACTGGAGAAGAAATAAAATTCTGGCACAGATTCCTTTGCCCAGAGCTATTCTGTGAATCAGGCTGGGAGTAGAACCAAAGAACTGTAGAATGGTTTGGGTTGGAAGGGACCTCAAAGATCATCTGGTTCCAACCTTCCTGTCACAAGCTGGTTGCCAACCACAAGATGAGGTGCCAGATCAGTAAGGTGGAAGGAAAAGAAATATTGAAAAAAAGAAATACTGAAAGTTACTGAAAAAATATGTAATATATCCCATATTAATGCATAGTAAATAAATATTAATTCCTCTAAAATTCCTCATCCCAAAGGACTGCACAGCAGCAGTCCCAGATCTATGCTGCTTCTCTGTAACGGAGATTTCTCATTTCTCTCAAATGAGAAAGGAATAATGTTACTTGCAAAGATTTGCTGAGACTTCTAGTTTAATTGCAAGAAGTATAAAGCCAAAATCTGCTCTTCCATCCACGTGAGAAAGCCGTTTGTTTGTCCCTCTCTTCAGATGAAACCGCACAGGCTTAAGACGATGGTAAGCAGCATCACAACCCAGCTGATCTGTCACTTCCCCAGCCTCCTCCCTGCATCGCTTGCCAACTGCAAACATGGAAGGGGCCTGCTTTAATTAATACCGGGTCTCAGCAGACCACTGGAGGCAGTGGCACTTGTTTTCAGGTCATCTGGTCCTAATAGGCTCACACTGGGAGGTGATTTATTGCTAACTGACAGCAGACACCGGTTAATGAGGGCTGAGGCCTTAGAATCCGACATAATGAAACTCGAGGCTGCTGCTAAATTATTTGTCATCACCATTTACAAAAAAAAAAAACAAAAAAACAAAAAAACAAAATAAAACCAACAACCTCTTGAGGAGCTGTTGGTTATTAATCCAGATATTTACAACATAAAAATCACTCCCTGCCTGCAGGATTTTCTCCAGGCGGCTCTGAGCCAGCAATAGGGGATTTCTGCCTTGCTCCTGTCCCCAAGGGCTTGTCTGTTCAGGGACCTCAGTGTGTGCAGACTTTGCCATCTTTTTGCAAGTGTCCACTTTCAGTGCACCCCAAGCACCACGGCTGACCCCACGCTGAAGCCAACAGACCTGCACACATCAGGAAGGAGGAAGCAGCCTTAAAGCTGCTGCCTTTCACTGCTCCCTCAGATGGAAGGAGAGCTGCCACCTCCCCATAGCAACACTGCACCCCTCAGATCTACAAATAACTATCTGGTTGTGCATGTCCCTATTCATTGCAAGGCAGTTGGACTAAAGGAGCTTTAAAGGTCCCTTCCAACTCCAAGGATTCTATGATTCTGTGCGATACCTTGCAATACTCTTTGCAGGCATCAAGTGCCTTCCATAGAAGTCCACTGCAGCATGGCATCTCCCATCAGCAGTGCCAAGTGGCCCACGTGCCACCAGTGGTGACAACCACCCTGCAGAGCCTGCAGGCCACTGCTGGTTGGATGCAATTCCTTTATCCCCAGGTCTTTGGGAAGCTTTTCATGCTGTTTCAGAGGATGAGTTTCTCCCACTGGTGGTTCCCTGAAGTGCTTCAGCTCCTTTGCAAATCAGCACAAGAGGAATGAGAGCCATCCCACCATGGTCAGCTCTGCTCTTGGCCCAAGTAGTTTCCTTATGGAGCCCATGAGCTCTGTGGGATGACAAAACTCTGCTGATATCACTTCTCTCTGCCTCCTGCCCTCTGTCTATGGGGTTATGAAGTATGGAAGCTCATTCCAACAGAAGGCTGGTCAGTGTGCACAGGTTAATTCTAGGAGAGGCAGCCAGTGAGCAAGCCAAGCCAACACCATGGAAATCCATCTTACTCCCATCTACGTAATTCTTCTAACCATCACCAGTTGGCTCTGTAGAAACACTGTAAAGAAGTCTTAACAAGCCCACACAGCCTTTTGCCCCAAAACAGGCAGGGTCACCAATCTCCACATTTCACAGCAGCCCAGGCTGCCCAGGGCCCCATCCAACCTGGCCTTGAACACCTCCAGGGATGGACGGGGCATCCACAGCCTCTCTGGGCAGCTGTTCCAGCACCTCACCACTCTCTCTGTCAAGAACTTCCCCCTCACATCCAACCTCAATCTTCCTTCCCTCAACTTCAAACCATTTCCCCTCGTCCTGCTGTTATCTACCTTTCAAAGAGATGATTCCCCTCCTGTTTGTAGGCTCCCTGCACGCGTGGATAATTTGAGTTCACCCAGCAGCAAAGCAACAGCACAGAGACCCAAGCAGAGCACAGTGCAGGACATGCTGGCAGCAATCAGTGGCAGAAGTCTCCTTCTGTTGAAAAGCTTGGGCATGCATGGACAAAGACTCCTCATGGTTAAAATATTTTCTTGTTGTTTAGACTGAGCTGTGTCAATTAAAATCTAAACATGCTTGGCAATTCAAAGAAACATCTCAAAAGCACTGCAGTGCTGCTGGAAGGGAGCAGTTACTTAGTAGTGTAATACATAAAGCGTTACCCACTGCTATTGAGACAGCACTTATGACAGCTCCCAAGTAGCCCTGGATGAACTTGGACGTCGGAGAAGGCTTTGGAAAGAAAAACAAAACATATTTTCAATAAACAAACTTCTGGTTATTAAAATGCAACTGAGCTGTTTTTGTTGTTTGGGGGTACTTTTCCTTTTTGTATTTTCTTTAAACCAGAGACAGGTTTAATTTTGTCATATTGTTCTGTGACACACGGTCTGTCATCTAGCAGCAGCAAGCCCAAGGAAAAATGTAACCTCATGAGCAAGGTTAAAGGGAATGGAAAATTAATTGGCATCACAAATTGTAATAATAGCAGTTAAAAGAATATGTGAAAGAAATTCAGTAAGTGGGAAAAAAATAGAAAAAAAAACATTGCTATTCTTATACACATGCAGTGAACCCCAAACTCTCCTTATCAAACATTTGTCCTTGAAATGCTATCACAGTGAGTTAGATGGTTTCCATCTCAGATTCCTCTTGTGAGCTCCCACATCCCCACAAGACACGAATCAACACTGAGGAAGGGGAAGAGAGCAGGGCCAGCATGATGCCTGGGCTGCGTACTGAACGTCCTCATGACACAGAAGGGTGACCAGGGAGCCTTCCTTTGCTATCCAAACACCCAAACAGACATTGCTTCGTGCTCATTTACACACCCAATTTAATTCATACTGATTAAACCCCACCCTGGCTCAGTGTGAAGGCACTGAGCATTGCTCCTGAGCTTCAAGTGATTTCGAGATCCTTGAGCCATTCACAGCCACAACGAAACGGAAGTCTCTACAGGAGAATGGCCAAGCTACAAATTCAACACAGTGCCTACTCTGCAGTTTCTATTAACAGCCAAGAGACAAGACTTATGTTTCCATGTCAAAACAGAGCTAGCACGCAGCGCACGCCGCATATGCTGGGTCTCCTCACCTTTGTCGCATTGCGGTTTGCATAGTTGACGCACGCATTGTGGCTCTGATTCAACCACTACAGAGGAAATAAAAAGAGAGAGATGTAAACGTAACCTTGCAGTAAATCAGGTCTACAAACACGGGAGTGCCATCTCCTTTCGGACCCGTCTGTGATTTGCCACATCTTTGTACAAGCTCTTGCATGCACCGACCCTTAGAGCTGAGATAGAAACGCACGCGGCTTTCACCAGCACTCCATGCACACAGAAGCACAACAAGCACTTGATCATGGAAATAAGCAACTAGATCTAAAAACCAGATCTAAAAACAAACTTTAAAGCTAAAAAGCCATAATCTCCCCCTAACGTGCCACAAAGCTGCATGCACCAGGCTGTCCTGAAGACACAAGTCAAGGCTGCTTTCCTTTGCATGACGTCCCCCACCCATTCAGCACACAGAGGCAGATGAGCCTTACCTGCCAAAACACAGTGGATGCTATCGTCTGGTTGGGCAGAAGAAGACCAACAACCTGCAAGAGAAGAGATTAGTGTTAACATACACATGGTTTGTTGATGCTCTGCTAGGCAAGAAAACAGCAAGCATAGTTCTTTTGCCTCTAATAAGATATGTCCATGTGTGAGCTTTATTTCATGGTGAGTGACCAGAGCACAACCAGGAACAAGCAGGTGAGGGAACAGAATCACCCAGGAAAGCAATGAGGTTTGAACATCTGAAGACAGGAGTGCCACCCAGAAGCACATGTGCTCCTGTTTTGGAGCCACCTGTTTTGTTCAAAGAGAACTGCTGATCTGAGCCTGTATGTATGCACTGTCCACGTGGCACTGCCAGCATCCTTGGGATGCCTCAAAATACCATTCAGGCTCATTCCTGCAATTCTTCAGAGAATCCATCTCTTGCAGAGGATGCAGTGCTGCCAGAATCCTTCCTGCTCTGTTTGACGGCAGCCTGTTCCCCTCAAGGGTAAAAAAACTGAAAAAGCATAGAGCCATAAAGATTGGAAAAGAGCTCTGAGATCCCCAACCCCAACTCAACCCATCCCCACCGTGCCCATGACTACATTCCTCAGTGCCACGTCACCATGGTTCATGATGCTGACTCCACTTCCTCCTCAGGCAGCCTCTGCCAGTGCCTGATGGCTCTTTCGGAGAAGAAACGTTTCCTAATGTCCAACCTGAACTTTCACTGGGGCATCTTGAGTCCTGGGCACACTGCTGGCTCATGTTCAGCCAAGGGTTGACCAACTGACACAGACCCTTTTCCTCCATGCAGCTTTCAGGCACGCTGCCCTGAGGCTGTAGTGATGCATGGAGCTGTTGTGAAGGACCCGGCAAGAAGAGGAGATGGAAGGAAAGCAAAGGGGCTCCCAGCAATAAACCCAATGAGCGGGGACAGGAGTTCCTGGGTAAGAAGCAGGTAAGAAGGGAACTAGGGAAACCCCACTGTGAAGAAGTGGGGCTTCGTAACATCACTGTCATTTTCTCTCTTCCCTCTATCTTCTGATAGTTTATGAAGGTGCTCTTCACAGCACGAATTCACATTTGCATCTTCACAAAGAGTACAAAGACCAAACAACTTTTAATTCCAAATGTGTTGATTTTTGGGCTGCTTGGGTATCAACGTGGTCTGAAATGTCTCTGGGGCAGCTGGGCAAGAAGACTCCAAGTTCACCCAATGCTCACAGACCATCTCAGCACCTCTTCCTTTATGGTTGTTCCCGGCAATGCCGAGAAGAATGCAAACTTCTCCATTGGAGCACAAGCACTGCCACAAGATGAGGAGAGCTCAATCCAGCCCCATCCACCTGCAGCAACAGCAGCTGAAGAGGAGCCAACCCCCACGCTTGACATCGAAGAGAAATAACAACAAACAGAGGGGCAGTAGGGCTGCGAGGCCGCTCTCATTTACATCTTTCCTCTCTTTCCTCCCTCCAGCTCTTCCTCCTCCAGCCTTTCTCTGAGTTGCAGCCGCTCGGTGCACTGGCTGAAGGCCAAGACGTGCGAGTCCCACCGATTCGCCGCTCCCGTTGACGATGAGGATCTTGTTAATTGCACTGCTGTCGGTCAGAGCCAAATGAACTCAACAGGTGCGACCCCATCCTCATCCCAAAACCACCGAGTGCCCCACGGGGACCAGGGAAGCTTTGAGGAGGAAGAAGGAGACAAGCAGCCCCCGCAGCAGCAGCAGTCAGAGCGCGAGAGGGAGGGAGAGAAGGGAGGGGGAAATAAATAAATAAAAGAGCACCCAAAATCTGTATGACTGAAAGAGGCACGTTTAAATGCAAACTCTCCATATGTGCAAGAGTCTGTCAAGAAATGTACAGTTTCACTTTTAATTACTGTCAGGGGAAAAAATAACTAAGAAGGAAAACAAAATATATATTAAAAAAAAAAAAAAAAGAGGGAAAAAAAGAAAAAAAAAAAAAGCTTCTAAGCACTAGAAAAGTACCAGCTAACAAAATTTAATTGCCTATCAGGTGCAAACAGCCCTTTGTGGCTGCAGACCAGGGCTGCAGGCACTTTCCAGACGTCTGTCGGCTCTCGGCATGTCTGCAGTGGAGTTCTCATTTTGCAGCCTCGAGCCCTGCTCTATTTGCCTGTTACCTGCATGGACACAAGGCTCTGCTCCAGGTGTTCCCCAGTCCCAACAAGGCTCCTCATCTGAATCCCAGAGGACAAAGGAGCGGGTTGCAAATTTCACCCACCCGTTTGATATGGAGTTGTCTGAAACGACCATCAGAGGACTTGGATACCTGGATACTTGGATACTACAGGAGCTTTCAGAACGCAGCCATAAAGCATAGAGCCTTAACAGTGGTGAGTACAAAAAAATGGGGAGCCTGAAAAAATGGTGAGCTCCAAAAAGTGGCAAATCCAAAAGATGACAAACCCAAAGAGCATGAACCAAAAAACTGGCAAGTTCAAAGAAGAAGAACCCAAAGACAGCAAACCCCAAAGACAAGGTGCCCAAAAGACCATGAACTCAAAAAGTGGTGAGTTCAAAGAAGAACCCAAATACAGCGAAGCCCAAAAATCACGAGCCCAAAAGACAACGAACCCTGAAGATGATGAACCCAAAAAGTGGTGACCCAAAGAAGTAGAACCCAAAGATAGCAAACCCCAAAGACAATGAGCCCAAAAGACAATGAACCTCAAAGATGATGAACCCAAAAAGCAGTGAGCCTAAATAAGGAGAACCCAAAGATAGCAAACCCCAAAGACAACGTGCCCAAAAGACCGTGAACCCAAAAGGTGGTGAGTTCAAAGAACTCAAAAACAGTGAGTCTAAAAGATGGCGAGCCCAAAACACAACAAACCCTGAATATGGGGAACTCAAAGGAGAACCAAAAGACAGCAAACCCCAAAGATGAGGAGACCCCAAAAACACTGTGAACCCAAAAAAACCTGTCGACTCTCAAAAAACAGAACCCAAAAGATCCATAAGCCCCAAAAAAAGAAAACCCCCCAAAATTGTGAACCACAAAAAACCTTGAACCCCTGAAACAACATGAATGCAAAAGGGCAGTGAGTCCTGCCCACGAGCTGGATCTGCTGGCAATATGGTTGGCTCTTCCAGCCCAATGAGCACTCACCAAAAATGAAATGTTTTACCCCGTTTTCATATGCCTGGAGGAAATGATGTGCCCAAATGGTGCTGGGCTGCATAACCTAAGCTCCGACAAACCTCACTCACTGGCTGGGAGCACAAAGCAAGGAAGAGAGAAACCTATGGAAGGTGAAACCTATGGAAGGTGAAACCTATGGAAGGTGAAAAGGTGGATGAAGGTTGAACCATGCACACAGCCTTAGAAATGACGGAGGTGGAAGCAAAAGATCGTAGTTCCCTGGCTCCAGGCTCTGCCCAAGGGATGCACACACAGCCACAGGATTTGGCTTTGGCAGAGCTGCTTAATCCAGAAAAAAAATGATTATTATCACCAGGCTTTAATCCCAGGCGAGCGCTCGCCGCAGGCACCCCGAGCCTCTCTTGAGGAAATCCCATCCCCCTATGCTGAAGGCAAGGCTCAAACTGTTTTTATGCTAGAGCAGGCTGCCAATTTTGTCACTAAATTTCACAGATCGATTGGCATAAATGTTACATTTTAATTTTAACATTTGAAACGTTTGGTTTCTCTTTTTTTTTTTTCCCCTTCCTTTTTTTTTTTTTCCTTTTTTTTTTTTTTTTTTTTTAAATGACAAGAGGTTCCAGTTTATCCTTTACAGCTAACGAAATTGGGCTCATCTGACAGCTCTCGGCTCCTCTGACAGCTCTGGATTGGGGCCGATTTCATTGTCAATTTGAGCGTTAACTCATTTTTGTTTAACCTTTTCCTTTAAAATGCCCCATACAGAGTTACTGCCACCACGCTGCACATGACAACAAATAGCAACAGCCGTGCTGGGGGCTGCTTTCTGCCTTCAGCTCCCAGCCACCCCGTTGCCACCAGTCGGGAAGGGATCGTTACTGCTCCATAAGCATCACGCCACAGTCCACTGGGTTTAGGAGATTAAATTGAGCAGCTTTTCATGCAATCATAGAATAATTAAGGTTGGAAAAGACCTCTACGATCAAGTGCAAACTTCAACCCGTCACCATCATGCCAATCAAATCACGTCCCCAAAGGCCACATCTACAACCCGATCTATTGCACGGGAGTTGGACTGGATGACCTTCAAAGGCCCCTTCCAACTCAAATGGTTCTATGATCTCCACGGTTCTTGGACACCTCCAGGGACAGTGACTCCCTGGGCAGCCTGCTCCCAATGCCAGACAACTCTTTCAGAGAAGAAATTTTTCCTAATACCCAACCTGACCCTCCGTGGCACAACTTGCTCTTTCCGTGGTTATAATAAGGCGGATGCGATAGGGTGAGGGAAGAGCTGGAGGTGGAAGGACCAAGCTGGATTTGCTCAGCCCTGTGGCACCAGCTTGTGTGGTTTTGGACAAAGCCTCGCACCCCAGTTTCCCCGTTCACAAAGTGGGGTTAATTAATATTTGCTGCTCTGAAGACAAGGAACGCAGAGTTATCTCCGTTCTGGCTTTGGCTGTCAACAGCACCCAAATGCTTACAAATTTCACAGTAACAAAATGAAGAACACCCTCAGCACGAAGCCCTTGCCGTTTTAATTAATGAAGAGAAGGAAATGAGACGCTGGCCTCCAGCTCCCTGCGCTTGCCACGGCTGGGAAGTGACTTGCAAAATGTGCAAATGGCCCCCAAAGACAGATCCACGAGCTGCAGAAGGCAGTGTGAGCTCCTCCCAGTCCCTTTCCCCGCTGGAAACACAAAGATGAGGATGTTGCAGAAAGCAGCAGGAGGATGCTGCTGAATGGACGGCCGGCCCGGAGCACACATGGCACAGGTAGATGATGGGGAAGGCATGAAGCTGGTGTGAATCTGCAGCAAGGCAGCAAGGTGCAGCTTGGAGAATTGTGCGTGAGTGTTAAAAAATGCATTCTCTGTTACTCACAACCAAAGCACAGAGGGAGGTTAAAATACTTACAATGGGTGTTCCAAAGGGAATGTAACCTATTAGGAAAATTAAGAAAAGAAAGAGAGATTCATGCATTCTAATATGTCATTTTGGGCTGCAAAAGGCATCGCACCTAATAAATCTAACAGTGCTATGGGTTCAGGGTACAAGGCACACCTAGCGACTATTTTAATCACAGGTATCACAGAATGGCCTGGGTTGAAAAGGACCACAAGGAGCATCCAGTTCCAACCCTCCTGCTATGTGCTGGGTGGCCAACCAGCAGACCAGGCTGCCCAGAGCCACATCCAGCCTGGCCTTGAATGCCTCCAGGGATGGAGTATAAGCTAGAGCTTTCTGCCCTAGAGAAGGCTTTACCCCAAATCTTGTTAAGCACCACAGAAATCAAAGGCTTCACATTTTTCCTCTGCTAAGATTGCCAATTTCTGTGCTAATTATAACCCATCTCTATGACTTCCACCGGAAGGTCTCAGCATTTTGTCAGTGTTACTGAGTTACACACCTCATGGATCCAATTCACAGTCAGAAGGGGCAGTGACCCATGAGGACAAAACATTTGTTTAAAAATACTGAATAAGGCAGCAGAGGAGTGGGTCCTGGGCTTTTTGTCCCCATGCTTCACCCTCAAACTCAACCTTTTTCAAAGAAAAAGAACAAAACCCACCAGCCCCATTATTTTCCCCTCTGCTTTGGCTGCTTTACCCAGTGAAGACGCTCCCTGTGTGCCCTACTAATGGAATGGATCCTAAGGAGTTGGTCCTATCCCTCCTATAAAAGAGGGATGCAACCCCTCCCACAGCTCCCAGAGTTTGGGGAAAGGACCAAAGCTGCACTCAAATCCTCAAGTTTGGCTGTTTACTAGAGAGTTAGAATCATCGTTGTGATAATAGATACCAGAAAGGATAGCATCTTGACAAGGAGAGGGAAATATTAAGCACCAGACCTCAGGCAGGTATTGAGGGTCCCAAATCAGCTTGATTTCTAAGGGATTTGGGTGCTTGGACTACTTCCAGCATCTGGTTTAAATGCTTCAAGATATAACACCAAAAAAGAAAAAGAAAAGCAGGAAGAAAATACACCGTTTTGTACAAATTCCCACTGAAATTAATGACTGCTTGAGTAGGACATACTGTACCTGACATTCTGAAAGGCATGAAGATGGTCTCGTTTGTGTCAGGATGGATGATGGCCTGCAAAATAATCAGCAAACAGCCATAGTGAGGGCAGAGTAACAGCGTAGGAATGCTGAAGCTGTGCAAGGATATCGCCTCTACTGCTTCCAAGAGCTGTCCCAACCCCCTCCTGCTGCCCCAAATCCCCTCCTCCTGTCCCACACCTCTTCCTATTGCTGTCTTCCCATCTCCTTAAGTAATAAGGTAGGAGATGATACGGAAATTTAGCCTGAAATACAGAAATGTTGCTTCAGAATGTGGCTGAGGTGGGATAAAAAGTGCGCAGGTGTGAACAGCACCATGGGGATCCATCCACATGAAATTCTCTAGCAGGTTCATCCCTTGTGTCTGTATCTCCTTGGCCAACCCCATGGCCACAGACAGCCCAAATTCAATGGAAAACCTAATTCTGCTCTGCTGATGAGAGCAATGAAGCTGCAATTTTACCATTTTTTTGTTACAAAGAGGTCAGATTCACCAGCATGAGTCTACAGGAGGAGGTATGCCACAGCCAGAAAAACTACCAAACTATTCCTGAAGGACAAGAAAGCTCTTGATTAGACAGGAGGAAGAAAATGAAGATGTCAAAATACAGAAATACAGTGAAAAGATAAAAAATAAAGATAAAAATCAGACTCTTGGGTGGCAGCACTCGCTGCATTTACATGTCTGCAATAAAGGAAACCAGCAACTGGCAGCTAGGAACGGATAGGACAGCATCACTCAGCAAAAAGGGAGAAAGCAGCAGCCCCGAGCAGGCAGGACATAGAAAAAAGCACATTACCTGCTTTATTTTTTGAGCTCCCCACAGCTAGAAAAACAAAAGAGAGCATAACAGTTAGCAAAGGCTTTCCCAAGTCTCATGCCAACCCCCAAATATTCATCACTGGGGGCTGCTTGAAGCTGCAGCAGGAAATTTTCAGTACTGTCCTGGACTGAAAGCGCTTTTACAGACTGAGCTCTTTCCAATTTGAGTGGCCAGCAAGGTGCTGGGTTGAAAAGTTACGCTTTGTACATTGGACAATAGGAAAGAACAGCAGCCACAAGCTTTAACAAACCAGAGATTGTCTTACTGACTGCAACTGGGCATCAAAATACTTCAAATCTGGCTCACACAGCTGAGATCTTTGAGCACCAAGGAATAACAGAAGCTGAAGAGCGTGCATGGTTACAGACAGAGGTGATGGAGAGGGGACCACTAACACTGCATAGCTTATGGTTATCTGGAAGAAAAATATCCCCATTTTCACAGAATCACAGAATTGAAGAATCAGTCATAGAACGGCTTAGGTTGGAAGGACTTCAATGAGTTCCAAGCCTTGATGCAGACAGCGTTGTCAACCACTAAAACAGGCACCAGATGATGCTGCTCACGGCCCCTTCCACCCTGCCCTTGAGTACCTCTGTGGATGGAGCATCCATAACATCTCCAGGCAGAGAAGATGCACGTGAGATGTCTATTTAGGTATCAACATACACGTTCCAGAGATGGCCAAACAAAACAGGACTCACACAAAATATCCGAACAGTTAAACTGCCCTTCCTATTAAAAGCTGTTCTACCTTCCAGCCACGGCCAGGCTTTGGCTCCCAGCCACTGGTGCTGCTCCTCTGTCTGACAGCCTTCAGAGCTGTCTGCTGGCATTCTTCACACAGGTACCTGGAGCTGCTAAACCCTCCCTTTAACCTTCACTTAAAGGAAAAAATAGAACAGCAGAGCTAGGAGCCTGGCTGCCTTCTTGGCCAGGCACATTTGCCAATCTTTTAACCACCCTCGTGGCTCTTTTAGCTCCTTCCAATTTGTCAACATCCTCTTAAAACGAGGACGCCAGAAAGCAGACAAATCATTCCAACAACAGTTGTGCCAGTGCCAGGCCTAGGGGAGGCTAACCTGACGAGATCTGCTCTTGCAGTGGATGGATCCAAAGATAGCAAGAGCTCTTCTGCTCACAGAGCTTGCGCTCCTCCATTGCCCGATGCAGAGATCCAGGCATTCATGCTTTAGTTTTACAGCACAGTTAAGCTCAGTTCTGCCATTCTTTCTCTAAGCATTAGTACCTTCCTCAAGTACAAATCCACGAGAACACTTCTGAAATAAGATAATTATTCCATTATAACGAGCAGAAATTGTCCCACTGCTACAAGCAGCCACAAGAGGTAACGGAACAGGACAAGAGGTCATGGACTCAGGTTGCCCAGGGGAGGTTCAGGTTGGATATTAGGAAGAATTTGTTCTCAGAAAGAGGGGTAATGCATTGGCATGGGCTCCCCAGGGAAATGGTGGGGTCACCATCCCTGGAAGTGCTCCAGAACCATGGAGATGTGGCACTGAGGGACGTGGTTATGGGCATGGTGGGGATGAGACGGGGCTGGGTTTGGTGATCTTAGAGTTCTTTAATGATTCCGTGATTCTATTTCTATTCTGTATTACTCTGAATTCAGCTCTCACTGCAGATCTGGAACTCTGTGATGAAAGTCACCACGTGCATTGAGTTCCTTGAGCCCCTAAATGTCACAGGCTGATGCACACATCCATCTCTTTCCTAAAAATAACCTCCCTTTTTAAGGAAAAATGCTATTCCCCGTTTTACAGATGACAACGTGACAAGGCAATCTACATGGTCAGCAGCCACAAGGTGGATCTGCCTTCACCAACCCCAAAACCAAAGGGTGGGAGGCCATGTGAGGACACTCACCCCATCAGCTTGAGGACCCAAGTCACTCTGTGCCTGGCCACGTCTTGGCTGGCTTAGCTGCGACACCAAACCACAAGATTTTCCTCTCCAACTGCAAGCATGGGGACTAGCAAAAAGGAAGAGGGATGGTTTCTGAGCCAGCGCTATGGCTTTTTTGGTCAAGTTATCTAATTTCATTAATTGATCCCAATATTTATGCGTTTCCCCGCTGCAGTGCAAATATTGTTAGAACATGCGATTTCATTACTTCTCAGAAAGAGACTTTACAAGATGCACCTGATGAGTCACCTAAAGATTCTGCCAGCTCATTTTCACTTCTTTATCCTCTAATTCATCACTGCCTGCAGCAGCTCTCAGCAGCTCCAGCACGCTGAGCAGTGCCAGCTGGGGGCTCATTTCCGAGCACGTCCCTGCTTTGCTGGGGATTCATTCATGCTCTTTCCGGCCATCTTAGGGAAGCAGCCAGATTTTGATCTCTTTTACAGTAGCATGGATCCAGAGCATCTTCACCCAACTCCAGATTTGTGAGCAATTTATGTCAGAATTGGGTCCATCATCTCTAAACACAGCTTATACAGAACGAGTCTTCTCTTACAGATGATCTTCCTTTACATCTTGCTGTGTATTACCGACTCAAAGCTATACAGTGATTCTGCCACCGTTCAAATTTGGGTGCAAGAAGCAAATCGTACATGGATTCACAGCAAAAACTTAAGGATGAGGGTGCAGCAGAGCTGGAGCATCACTAGCAGACTTCACAAATAGGCAATGATGGTCAAGCTGCTCCAGTCTATGGCTGGTGTGAGCTTCCAGCAAGGCAAATCAGTCCATGCTCCAGGGAGACAACCTTCATGGAAACAACCTTCAAAGAGACAATGTCCAAGGAGTCAGCATTGAAGGAGTCAACACTTATGGAGATAATGCTCAAAGAGACAACGTTCAAAGAGTCAAACTTCATGGAGACACCCTTGAAGACCACAGAGAGCTCCAGGATAGTGCACAAATATGTTCCCAATACCAGCAATTCAAGATGTTGAACTAATGGATAAGACTGCTATCCAACCTCCCCAGGGTTCTGGTATTTCTAGAACTTTTCAAGGAAGCCATCCACACAGCTCTGTTCAGCACTAGCTCTCGGGGAACAGATATGATCCTTGGTTGACAGGACGTCCATCAGCATTCCTTCCTTAGCAGCAAAATCACAGCTTAGACATAGCTTTCCAAAACGTATTTATTTAAAAATATCCTGCCCAAATCTCTTATCTAACACGTGTCGCTATAAGAACACTGTAAAGGCTACCAGTCATTCCTCAGGGCTTAACTTATCTGCTTATTAAAAGCAGGAAAACGTCAAAATCCTGGACCAAACCATGAGCTGTTTTTCCCCCTCCTTACAGCCCGTGGTGCACACAGGTTAGAAAGCTCTTTACAAACTACTTGCCCTTGTTTGTGGCAGGCTCTGAGGCTGCTGAAACACAGGACCACCTCCACCCCATGCTTTCAAAGAGCACGGCGACAAGGCTTAGCTGTTTTCAAAGAGAGAAGTCCCACGTTTTCAGGCTTATGTGGCTACAGATGAAGACCTCCCCCAAGTGCCCGCTGTGCTGCGCTCCCCAACACGCCATCTCCTCTTACAGCACCATGTTTTTCTCCGCTGCCTTCCTAATGATTAAAGGCATTTACAGACCACACCAGACAGCATCCCCAGAGCTTCCCAGCAGGTAACGGGAAAGGAAACCCCTATTTTTAGTATTCCACTAAACCCAGCACCAGTGCCAAGCACGAGGCAGGCGGTGCCGCCCGACAGAGCCTCCTGCCAGCGTGTGCTGCTCCACTCCCTCCCATGCTTTCTTCCCTAGGAGTGCGATCACTCATGCTTCGCGTGCCTTTCTCCCACTTCTCTCCAGCTCCAGTCCCAAAACCCACATTCCCACTTCTCGAAAAGTGATATTTAGCACAAATGCACACCACGATCCCCAGCCAAGGCGTTCAGTTAGGGCAGGATGCTTGTAGCGAGATCTATGGGCGTACAGTGGTGGAATTTCAGACCTTCTGGCACTACATTTAACACTTCCAGTTGATGTGCTTCACCCTGTCCCCTAACGTACACAGAATCTGATGTCTGGCTTTATTAATAAACATGAAAACCAGGATAACAAACCACTGCCTGCACACGTTCCTCTGGAGGAAGCCTCATCAAGTGACCCTTTGCAAACCTGCTCCTGGCAATCTATACCTTCGGTTTTAGCTGTAAGGAGACCAAGCTCAAATAACACATGCATGGGATAAATCAGTGCATCTCTGCATTTCCTGCAGTTGGCACTAAAATGCATCAGCAAAAAAGCACCAGAAGCTGCTGCTCCTCTTGGACACCAATGGAAACCTCCTTCCCCATCCTAAGTAGCACTGAGCACAACACCATGAGCTGCCTGCCACTGCAGGACTGGAGAGCCTTGGAGCAAACCCAAATTTCCAGCGGCATGGACCAAGACATCTGCACCACAGTCAATGGGAACTCTATTGCACTGAGAAACACACACTGGGAACCATGAAATGCATGGATTTACCCAAATCCAAAACCAGTGTAGGTGGAAACAGAACCAAGTCCCGACTGATAAAAAAAGACAGCACTTAAATAACACTTTGCAGCTTCACAGCACTTGATAAACATTAACTAATTAATCCTCATAGCATCCTACTGGAAAGATTTGAACAGAGTAAGAAGCTCACAAGGAGAAGTGTTCCTCGCACCAGGGCTGGAGGACTTGGATGCCATTACAGGTTTCAGGCACAGCTTTGCAAAGCAGGCTTGCTAATGCAGTGAGGGTGCTCAATATCAGATTTGCTTCAAGCTCCATATGGCTCAAGTAAGCTGAGAATCTAATCTGATTTGTAATCTCGATGTGAATTGAGATAAACTCCCTTAATCCTCAGATGATGAGACGAAGCAGAGCCAGTTTGCAACTGCCTGACAGCATCGGCAGCAGAATTACCATCACTGATGCACTGAGCCTTCACCTCAGCACTTCTGCCTGGATGCCAACTGCCTTCAGACAGTGGGAACGATGCCCTAAAGCATCTGACCCTACACAGGCCAGGCCACAGCAGCAAGGAGCAGTCAGGTCGCAGCAAAGTGCAAGGGCTCCTGGCAGCGACACGGCAGCAGCAGGACAACCCATCTATCCCTGCTTTATCGAATGCTGCAAGAGACCAGAGGGGGAAAAAAAAAGTACAGTTTACTGCAAATGGACCTCTTCGCTCTTCATCAACACTGTTAAGAAAAGCTATTATTCTCCAAAAGGGATGCTGTTTAGCCTCTGATAGATTCATTGTTCTCTGCTGTGTCTGGGACAGCGTGAGTGGCTCTTCCTGCTGCTAACATGATTGAAGGAGGCACACAGTAATAAACAGATCCCCATTATGCTGGTGGGCCTCTTTGCACTTCACCGATCCTAATGGGGAAGAAATGAAACAGTTTCAAAACAGCAAGTTGCCAAAACTGCATCTGGAAAGGCTGAAGAGTGAGAAGTCACAAGCGATATGGCTGGTCTGTGCTCTACCAACACTCAGGTTGGGAAAGGGGCTGGGGAGGCATGAATGGCTCCAAGGGGCTGCAGCCTTCCTCTCACAGCTCCATCAGCGCTCAGAGCCCGACCTGAGCATCTCCAGGGATGGGGCACCCACTGCCTCCTGGGCAACCTGTGCCTCTGCCTCACATACCTCCTGAGGTCCCCTTCAACCTCTGATCCAAAGGCAGACAAAGATGCGGGTGGATCAAAATCTGTAAATCTGCTGTCTCAGAGCTGCAAGGATCCTAGCCAGAAAGCGATCCAGAGCTCAAGATGTTTGGTTTTTACCTTTAGAAACGCAGACTGAAGCCCATCTCAGCCCTACCTCCATCACAGCCCCATCCCAGCTGTACCCCAACCCTCCATCCCTCCTCATTCCAGCACACAGATTGACATGGAGAAGACAAAAACCATAGGTTTTGCTGATGCTCAACCCAAAAAACTAAGCATTTTGGGAGTGGGGGGAGGGAGCTGGAGTTTTTATTAAGCTCAGCTCCGCGCCAGCTGTGTCAGTGCAAGCGAGCAGGGAGGTGGGAACACATGGCCGGGATGGCAATGCTGGCTGAGAGCAACTCACGCTGCCATGGCAGCATGCTGCCAGGCACAGAGATCTGTACCCATTTGCAGCTAAGTTCAGAGAAATGCAATAGGTGCTGTCTGAGTGCTCTCGTGAGCACCCTCGCCCGCTCCTGCCAGCACGCCGCTGTTTGCAGCTCTTTACCTCTCTCTGCTGGCAGGACCAAGGGGAAGAGCCTGGGATGGGACTGCAGGGACAGAGGGGAGGGGGGACAACTAATCTTCATGACTTTTCTCTCAGGTTCATTCCTGCCCTTGTTTAGACACAGCTGTAAGGGCAGAGTGCTGTGAGCTTTTACAAAATGGGGCAAATCAGGTCTCTGGCCCCAGCTGGGCTGTAAGCCTGCTATCATACATGAGAAGAACAGATCACACTGAGCAGCGCCAGCACACTATTGGAAATAACTCAGCAGCTCTTTCTACCCCAATTTCAAAGGCAGAAAGAGACCTCAGGGTGAACACACAACAGAAAGGATGCATCTTATCAGGCGTGTTAGCATTGCATTTCAAGCACAGGACTATTTCCTTTGCAGGGAATTTTAGCGAAGAGAACAAAAGTGTTGGGCACTTCTGGGACAGAGCCAAAAGAAAAGAGCAGTCTAAAGCTGGTAACAAAACCTCAGCACTGTTACCTTAGTGCAGACCCTCAGTGAATGGGGAACAACATCCGACCTTTGCCAGCTCCAGGGCCTTTCCTGCAGCGCGCATTTCCAAGCACAATGACCACGTAGAAAAAGCAGCTGTGCCCTAAAACACGGTGACTCAAATCTCTCTTCATCCAATAGCCACCGAGTGCCTTAACTTTTCCTACTGCTGACGTGCCAGCTTCAATCTGTTCCTCCAATCTGTGCTGGTCTGTTGGACAGGTTGGGGAAGGGACTCACTCACACAGAGGACACAGATGCGATCCTAGAAATTAGTGAAAGGATGGCGAGGATAAGGGACAAAAGCCACAGCATCACGCCTGCTGTTGCTGCAGTCTTTTGGCTGGAGAACAAACCTCAGCACCAATTCTCCTGACTTAAAGAAAACATCCACTTTTATGCACGCTGGCCCTTCACCCTGCTTTATTAGGCTGATATTTTACAGCCACTGTTTTTATAGGAGCAAGTATTCCCTCAAATGAAACCTCTTTACTCCAGCGGAGATTCCCTCCAGGAGGCACTTTGGGGAATTGCCCGCCCTGTTTAGAATTGGATATGTTACAGTCTATACCTTCTGCTGCAAATTGGCTCCTGGTGCACTTGTGTGTGTGTCATTTTCACCTACCCACTCACAGCTCACAGCAGACGCTGGGGCTGCGCGTAGGGCTGGATCCTGCCAGCTCTGGGCAGCTGAACTGGCATTAAACCTGGATTGCAGCAGTACCTCTCAGCACACCTGGCTCTCTTGCTGCAGAGCACTGTAAGGAACACAAGCTGAAACTTCATTTAAGTGCAGTGAGAGATCACCAAAATGAGGAGCACAAAGTGCTGAAGCGCACACCAGAGAGATGAAGAAGCAACAGAATCATAGAATGGTTGGATTGGAATGGACACCATAACCCAAACAGCCCCACTCCTGCTGCAAGGTTGGTGCTCCCTACCAGCTCAGGTTGCCCAGAGCTCCATCTATGGCACTGGGCACCTCCACGGATGGAACATCCACAGCCCTCTGGGCAGCAGTGCCAGGGTCTCACCACCCTGCTGGCTCATAGAAGCATCACAGTATCATAGAATGGCCTGGGTTGAAAAGGACCACAATGATCACCTGGTTTCAACCCCCTGCTTTGTGCAGGGTCACCAACCAGCAGCCCAGGCTGCCCAGAGCCACATCCAGCCTGGCCTTGAATGCCTCCAGGGATGAGGCATCCACAGCCTCCCTAGGCAACCTGTTCCAGGGCTTCACCACCCTCTAAACAAAAAGCTTCCTCCTTCGTGTGGAGCTTTTTGTCCATCAGGAGCCCCAGGCCATTCTCTACAGGGCTGCTATCAAGGAGCTCTTCTCCCAGGCTCTCCACATATCTGGGGTTGCCCCAACCCAACTGCAGCACCTTGCACTCGGCCTTGTTGAACCTCATGAAGTTCACGTGGCTCCACTTTTCCAGCCTGTCTCTCTGGATGGTGACCCTTCCTTCTGCTGCATCAACTGCTGAGAATGCACTCAATCCCACTGCCTATGTCATTCATACAGATGTTGAAGAGCACCAGCCCCAAGACAGACGGCCAGGGGATACCACTCACCACCATCTGCACACAGAGCCACTGACAACAACCCTCTTGCTGTGACCATCCAACCAATCCAGAGCTGAGAAAGGTAGGGCAGCTGTACTGGTCTCTCTCATCCACACAAATCCCATACATCTCCATTCCTCCCTTCTCTGAGGATCCTAGTACTCGTCAGCTGGTCCCATCTGAAGGAGCTGAAGTGGGCCACCATGGAGTAGCAGCACGCCATCAGGTACACACCATTGGGTGATGCACCACTGGGCTCTTCCAAAACAGGCAACAAATGATGGGCATCAAGACATCTGGTTGCCCAACAGCACCAAATAGCCAGGTTATTAAACCCACAGATGACAAATCTGAGTAACTATCTAAGCAAAACCAAGTCTGGCCACCAAGCAAGCAAAGAAAAACTTAGGTAAATAAGCTAAGTTGAAGAGAAAGAGTTTAGAGCACGTTTTCTTGCTTGAATCTACAACACTAATAATTATCAATCAGTTAATCATCCTCAGTTCTACTGAATACATAACTGAGATAGCAGCCACAGCAAGTCATAGCATACCCCATTGGGAGGGACCCATAAGGATCACTGTGTCCAACTCCACCTTTTTAAAAACATTCTTCTAAAAGAGAACAAAAAAAAACCATTTTCCCCTCAATAAAAACTATTAGCAGTCTAGCAGCTATTGATCAATTCTTCATTTGTGCTAATGATGCCCAAGAAATAGGTTTTTACCACCTTGAGTTACTGGTCACGATCCCAAGCAGTGAAATGACTCCAGTTTAAGAGTAAGCAGAAGAGATGCCGGATTTTGGGTTGCCCAGAGCTGGAGCAAAGTAAGATTATGGCTCTTCAGTAGTTTGGTGGTGTTTTTTTTTTCTTTAGATGGGCCATAAATGTTCCATTTCAGCTCATTTTGAAAAACCTGCTCTGGAAGTGCAGAAGAGGAAGACTCGCTCTGCAGGAACCCTGTCAAGAAGATAAGCGTTGAGGAGATACTTGACGTTACATAGCTTTAGGCTTCTACATTTTTCAGGCAGTGAATCCATCTCAGCAAGCAATGTAGATTGTGCTGAGCTGTTGTTATGCTTTTCAGCTACTGCCTGCCATCCTTCATGAGAGCCACGAATTTCTCAATGAGAGGAAAAAGGAGCCTGAGCACTGCCAAACGCGCCGTGCCACAAAGCGGATCAGTCGGATTAGTGAAGCAACTCTGTCAAAACAACTTGTCTGCTTGATCTCAAAGCTGATATTTAAGGGAGGTTGTTGGGTTCCTCAGAAAGATGCTACATTAGAAGTGTGCTCAAACTCTTATTTTAAAGGCTTGTAAGGGGATGGTGATTTTAATTCTGGTTATGAAGCCCGGAAGCCCATTCAAGCTTCTACCCACACACCATTCCCATCCCATTCTGCAGAGCCCAGTGTGAGGGTAGCAACTCTATCTCTAAAGGATTTGAGCAACCAAATACTCTAGATCAGCTGTTAAATAACAATGAATTTGAATGCTCCTCTCTCGAGCATCACATGAAGCTCTGCTCAGCCTTTTGGACTACACAACCATAATAGCAAATCAGCCCCTCCCAGATGCAACTGCATCACGACGTCAGATGGGTCAAGTAACCCAACTACACACTTTTTGCCTACAGCAAACATGAGATCATTAGCAATATTCGTGGTCAAACAAGAGGTTAAAATAGTGATAATAATCCTTTCAGTCAAAATCAAGCTGTCTTTCATCTATTGGTCTACTGCCAATGCATGGACTTCATCAACAGACCAGAGGTAGAATTATAGCATCGTTAAGGTTGGAAAAGACCCCTAAGATCATTGACATTAACCACTGACCCATCTCCACCATGCCCACTAACCATGGCCCTAAAAGGTGTGGCTGATGTGCTCAGCTATAGAAAGATCAGCTGGCTCAGTCCTTCACTCCAACACCAACACATTCACATGAGCACCCCAGAGCTGCATCAAACCCCCTTCCCAAATTGGCACTAAAACAACTGCACACTGGGAATGCCTTGATACCAGAGCCCATCCTGCAGATTATGATGCACAGAGAAGACACAAAGATGATAGAACACAGCTTGGGGTGAACAAAACAGAGCTTTCCAGGCATCTTCGGTTCACAGGTGGAAAATCTGGGGTGAAATCCAAGCAAGGGAGATGCTTCCCATCCCCCCGAGCAATCAACCATCACATGGTATCTGCAGATACACCAGGCACTAACGAGCTGCTTACAGCTGTGTCTATCTGGCACACTGGGATGCAAAGAGAAATGCGTATAAAATAGCTGTGCCTGCAATGATTGATTACAATTCTCCATCCTACAGCTGAAAACTGCAATGTAATGGCCTCCTATAAGAAGGGTTTATTTCTGGATGTGGCTCTGCTTGAGAGGATGAGTATTTCCCACCTTGGCTACAAGGATCCTCTTAGCAGCATGGCTGCAATGCCACAGGTGAACATTCCAGTTTCACAGCCTTGCTGGCATCTGCCTGCAGCTCACTCACCTCTCCCTGTGGGTTTCTTTGCTCTTTGCAACAAAGAGCAGGTAAATACAACAAGCAAACATTGCAATCGTTGCAATCCTCCCCGTGCTTCTCCTGGGAGAGCCCCTTATCTGCACCAAACTATTAAAGCCCTCCGACACAACTGACATCGTGATCCAACTGAGCTACGAAAAAGTATTCATTTTTTTAATGCTGATGTGCTAACATTTCTCTAGAAAACACATTTCTGGTGTCATTTTCCTCTTTCTCCTCTGCCCCCATGCTTTATTTTACACCTGAAACCCTCCAGCAAGCACAGCTAAGGGAACAAGAACCACAGCGACTACGTTCCTCCCAGCACAACTCTGAATGAACTCTGGGGACACCCTGGGCTTGTTGCAACACAGACCAAAATGTAGGTCAGATGTCTGCGTGGTTTGCCTCAGCAAACGACTTCATTTCATCTGCCTAGAGGCAGATGGGCACTGAGTCATCTGCTGCTGCATCACTCTTCGCTGTTCTCTTCCCTGCAATCCTAGATCCTTTTCTCTTACCATCAGGTTATGGCTGGATGAATGCAGTGACATCAAAGGATCAGGTGAGCAATGGCTCAAACCACACCAAGCACACAGAGGGGACATTTCCTTTGTTTTTTTTCTCTCTTTTTTAAAGCCATGCTTGTTTTTTTCCCAGAGCAGCACCTACCACACAAGCAGACACTTCTTAGAATAAAAATATCAAGTTTTCTTCATTTGTCTGAGAATAATTCTCATCCATATGATGAGGCACGTGAGCTTTCAAAGAAATCAAGGGGTTGTTTGACCCACGGGGTGTGGGATGCAACCATTTCCATCACTGTCTGCGTGTGAGATGCACTGCTCCTTCACCACAGCCACTTCTTACAGCTCCTGAAGCAGTCCTGCCACTCATCTGAGCTATTCTTTGTATTATATGACACAACATAGGGCTGAAGTCTTGTACAGGATGCACAAACAAAACCCACAGTAAAGCCCCTGGTGTTGGTCAGCACATAGATGACTAGAGTATGAGATAATATCTACAGGAACACCAGTGGGCTCTGTTTCATGGTACTGAACTGGAAGAAAAGGGCACAAAAAACAGCCTGCCCCCCCAGCAACACTTCCCCATGCTTTCACTAGCTCTGTGCATTCATTCAGATAATTAGCAGTACCACATCCAGAAAATAGGACTGATGGGCTCTTGGAAAAATCACTCACCTCATTTCCCTGTCTCAAAGCAGAATCAAGTTTTACCAAAACCAACCCAAAGCATGTTAAGACCTCCACATCACTGTGGTTTCTGCATTGCCTTCAGCAAGTCAATACCTTCTATGCCTTCATTCCAAGAGCAGGAACATTATCCAATGAAAAGAACCACTGCTGAACTTATACTCTATAATGAAAGGACATCCGTAGGGATCTATGTAGCCCAAACAACAGTAATTTCTGCAAAGAAAAGGCAACTGTTACAACTAGTAGAGAAGGAGGGGGTGCTGATGCATCACTGCTGGTACATCAACCAACAAACCTGACAGCAAGGTTCCCCTCGCCTAAAAAACAAAACCATGTTTGAGGTTTCCTCTTTAATTCTACAAGCACACTTTGCATGATGACTGCACAAAGAAGCAGAAATGCAACGAAGGCTTTTTCCCCTCACCTCCTTGTTGGTGACTCCTGGGGGCAAAGTCCCATGCTTGTAATCCTCCAGCAACTGCACAGCTTCCTTCAGGCGACTCTGCAAACAAAACAGCAGCATGAAGCAGGGCTCTGCACTGAAATCTTTCATTGAAGGCAACAAAATTAAGCTATGAAGGCAATTAATGTAAGTCTTCCTGTGACAGGTCGTCCTACACATGTATATGTGATCTAAAGGAGAAAGAGATGCATTTGCTGTGTTGGTTGGTGTGTATATATTTCATGTATGTATTAAATATATACACATAGATGTGCAGATAGTGGTTAGCAACCCTGCCCATGGCAGGGGGGTTTGGAACTGGATGGTCTTTGGGTCCCTTCCAACCCAAGCCATTCTATGATTCCATGATATATATACATTTTTAAGTGCAGAAAGGCAGCAGTGCCTTCACTTCCCAGAGCAAGCACGTGGCAGCTGGAGCCACTTTTACATGGGCTGAGCACCAGCATCATGCATGTCAACGCTGCTATTTCACATCCCCTGTAATGATTTTAGGAGGAAGCTTTCCACACAGAGGGTGGTGAAGCACTGGAACAGGTTACAAGGGTGGATAGTGATAGAAACAAGGGGGAATGGTTGTAAACTGAGACAGGGGAGGTTTAGGTTGGATATGAGGAGGAAGTTTTTCATCCAGAGGGTGGTGAGGCACTGGAACAGGTTGCCCAAGGAGGCTGTGGATGCCCCATCCCTGCAGGCATTCAAGGCTGGATGTGGCTCTGGGCAGCCTGGGCTGCTGGTTGGTGACCCTGCACACAGCAGGGGGTTGGGACTGGATGATCATTGTGGTCCTTTGCAACCCAGACCATTTTAGGATTCTGTGATCAGTGGTCAGAGCACAAAGGACAGACAGCGACCACCAAATCTAGATTGCATTTTAACAGCATGGGAAAGAGTTTCTTTTGCTGTTCAATACCAATTTCGTTGGGGAATTTGGATGGTCAGACAACCATGCCAGGGTTATTTGTTATGGTGGTGGTTTCACTCTTCCAGGTTTCATGAAGAGTGCTGACAGCGAGTAATGAGGTGTGCAAGAACCTCACCCCTTCTTCAAAGGCTTTTCTCACCAACAAGCAGCCTCTGGGAGCACCATGCCTTGACCCAGGAAAGGGAGAAGGATTTGTAAAATAAAAGCTTTGATATTTTTAAGGAAAAGCATCCACCTCATCCAGACATTCTCCAACGCACAGTGAAACAGAGGAACAAGGCAAGCAGAAGCCACGTTTCTCCTTCAGCCTCTTCTTCCTCTTGGTAGTATCATTACGGTTGGAAAAGAGCTCTAGGATGATCAAACCCAACCCCAACCCATCTCAACGTGCCCATAACCACCTCCCTCAGTGCCATATCTCATGGTTTTTGGACACCTCCAATGACAGTGAACCCCCACATCCTGGGCAGCCCATGCCAAAGCACTGCTACTCTTTCCAAGCAGAAACATTTCTTAATATCCTACCCAAACAGCTCCTTATCTCATCAACCCATGGTTATTTTCAAAACACCATATTAGCTCAGGTAAAAAAATATACATATATCAGTAAAATAGCACTGTGGATTATTTTAGATATTCTGATCATCCAGAGACAGCTGGAGGATCGATGGCTGCAGATCCAGGGCAGACAACCCATCTTGCCTCCAAAGCTAGGAAACAAACTAGCAATGCCAGCACCACGTTCTGGAGAGCCATTTGTGCTCATTACTGCTCTGTTTTTCTGTCACTGAAATTACCTACACGATGTGTCTTGCAAATTATCTACACAGAACAGCATGTAACTCTGAATGAAAAACTGGAAGTAATAGATGAATGGGTCTGTGCTCTATTTTTTTCCACCTTCTCTTGAGGAAATCTTAGTAGTTACTATAACAACCCTGGCCAGATCCCATCTTGTTTAGTATGGTAACAAACAGCAAACAAAAAAGCCCGATTTTGCTTTGAAAATTGCAGTCCTCATGAATTTCCCCTTTCAGCTCAGTGGGGAGAGAGGGAACTTTCACAAAGCAAAGAGTCCCAGGCTGACATTGCTGATGGTTCCTGAGGCTTACCACAATTGGTATGAAAAGAGAGCAGAAATGGAGGATGCTGGCACCACGTTAGGAAGGTGCCTTTCATGGGGCTTCAGGTATTTTCAGTGAAAGAATCAGACTCAAAACGTCGTCGGTGACAACACAAGATTCCTTTGCAATCCCTTCTAGAGAGAAAAGCAGCAACCAACCAACCAACCCCCAGGAACTTCCCAGTATGCAACAGCTCCAAATGCCAGCCAGCCCCACTCTGATTTCTAGCACGACACAGCACTGTTATGGGTGATGGTAGTGTCTAAGATGGCACTGCATTTCCTTTTTAACAGGAGAGAAGGGGGGAAAAAAAAAGAAAAAGAGGTCTGCCTACAAGGTCATGCTACCATTTCAATATTTATTGTTGCTTGCTTCTTCTACTGATATCTGTAGGAAGAAGTGTCACTCGAATTTTTACAGCATCACTTAAAAAAAGAAGTGCAGCCACAGTTTTTACTAATATGTAGCATTTCTTTCATACCCCTCGTCTCAGGAAAACTAGAGCACTTCTAGTGGTGGATTACAGGGTCTCAGCTCTCACAATAGGGTGCTAGACAGACCATCTGCACCCAGGGAATGTTCCTACAAACCCCAGCCCAGAAGCACTGCCAGGGATGCACGGAGCCCAGCGATGCAGGGGCACACAAACCCCATTCCTCGTGCTCCCTGCAGCACCTGGGAAGCACCACCCAACGCAAGGAGTCTTTGCATTAGGGCTCAAACTTTGCTTCCTGCTGAATGCAGCTGAAAATAAAGAGCCTTTTGGGCTCCAGCACTAAACCAAGCCCATGGAAAACACGCAATGGGCTTCCACTAATCCATGAACGTGGATTTTATAGTTTATGTGCTACTAAATAAGCCAGAAACTGGAAACATAGGTCCTGGGCAAGATGTTAGCACCAACTCTGGCACAGCGTTCATTCAAACCAACCATCCCGCTCCCAGCCAACTCCCAGCCATGATTTGGGATCAACCATGAGCCAGGAGTGCTGCCAAGAGGCACTTTTTGGAGAACAGGAGAACTTGGCTGCATGGCACAAGCCACATCAGCCAAAATCCAGTACCTGACTCTGGTTAAACTGGCTTAGATTCAACCCATAGGTTTTAGCGTAGAGAAGTAATGCGCCTTGTGCTGCTCTGACTCAGGGCTACAGGCAATGACTTGTCACTCAATCTTGCAGGTCTACACTGGAAGAGAATAATGGTCTTTGTAGAAAAAGCTGTTGAAGGATCCCATCATAAGGGCTCCAAAGAAAGGAGAAAGACCAAAAGCAAAGATGCCAGCAGGAGAGCAGCCCACATCATAGCGTCGACACTCCAACCCCATGATGGCCATCAACGTAGAGTAGGGACGACTGCACTGGGTCCTATGGATAACTGCACACATGTACCTGTGTCAGACACCTCCTACTGGTTCTTCACCTTGCCCCCTCTGCTCTGGGGCATGCTGTTTAAGTCTCAAAGATTTGTGTCTCCTCTTCTCTTGGATCTCAGCGGCCGCCTACACATGGCTTAGAGCTGCCTCCATATGTGCACACACAGACCAGAATAAGTCATTATGCCAGAAGCACTACAACGTTACAGAGACAACAAAAAGAGTCACATTTTGCACTTCTAAGGTAAAATCCACTCACGGACAGGGCACCTTGGAATAGCTTACACCTCACCTTGCTTCTGCAGAGCTGGTGTTGGTGTTTCAAGACCACGCTAGCCCCACATGTGCTTGTGAGCTCCACTGCCCTCAGGTTCAGGCCAGCAGTGACTTACTTGGCACAGAATCCAAAGCAAGACTCTCCTGGCCATCAGCAGCATGCATTCTACGTGGGGTAGGGGAATCCAGCTGTGCTCTGCTATCAGCAACTCTGCAGCTCCCCATTGCATCGCGCTGCGCTACGGATGATACATATGGCAGACTTGACTCCAGCTGGCCCTATTGTATTGGATCTACAGTGACAGACAACAGGAGCCAGAAACTTTTTGTTCAAGTAGAGCCAGCAGATGTGACACTGAATAAACACAGACAGTCAATCTGCTGAGTAAGAAGGTATCGTTCATATAAATAACATACATCTAATCCTGCTTCCATTTTAAACCCAAATATGGGAATGCAAGATGCTCAGCGCTCTGTAGTTTTACGCTATGAACAATGAGATGAAGGCAGATAACGTGCAGCCTATCTGAGCTCAGCTTCATTGTGATTTCACTTTGGCTTCCAGTTATTATCAGGTCCACAGCTTTCTCCATGAGGAGCCTCCCACAGAGCGCTAACAGCGTGTCCAGCCTGATGTCAGATGGGATATGTCAACCTTATCAAAATATCTGCTGGTCCCTACTGCTTCCCCCGAAGGACCTTAATTACTTGAGCAATTAAAAGTATTATTCCAATCATTTTAACCTCACACATTTTGAAAGTAGGCATTACACCCACCGAGGGGTTGCTCATGGGCTCAGCAATGGGTCTCAGCAATGGGACTTGTTGGGCTCCACCTCTGCAATGACAACATTTGCTGCTTATTGGAAAAGTTTGCAAATCTGCAGCTGCCACACAGACAGAAAAATATTGTTTCATTGGAAAGCAAGGCATGAGGTGAATGAGCACACGAGAAAACCTCTTCAGAGGTTACCTGTTACGCTGACACAAGGCACTGCCACACCATAAGCCTGTATTTAGCATGCATCCCTTGAGGATTCATGTTTGAGAGCCTCTAAAAGATAAAGAAGTTTTTAACTGTGTTCAACTGTTGGAAATAAATAAACGATTAAGCAAAGACTCTCATTGATACTAATTACACTTAGCTTCCCCCTCTGAGGAATCGCTTCATCCTTCCCTCAAACAGCCACCGGTAGGATGCAATGATGCAACATACAGCAATTAAAAAAAAAAAAGATGAAGACAAGAGGATATTATCACATCTCCCAGCACTTTCCATGGGATTAACCTCCATTCTCATTAGAGGCTCATTTATCTCTGTGTTTCGTTCGCTAGCGACGCGTTTGTTCCTCAAGAACCTCAGGCCTGAGAGCTGCAGCCATCTGGCACTGGAAGGAGCTGCTCCTCCAGCAAACCCCTCCTAGATGTTAATTTGCCACTTCAGTTACTCAGCTACACCAGCACACACACAAAGTACTCAAAGCACAAGATGAGACACGCGGAGCACAGGCAGCAGCTCTGTGCTGCTTCCCATGACCCCAGGTTGGTCAAGATGTTGCCTTAGGAGCAAGAGCCCACACACATGTCACAGAATGCACTGTGGGAGCTCTGCTGAAGCATCAACTGTCATTGATTCAAACTCCCAAAGAAAATGGGCATGGGGCTTTTCTTCCTTGGACAGCCACCAAGCCATTCCAACACCCATGGATCTCAAACCTGTGCTCTTTAAACCCCATAGAAGGGAATCAAATCTCTTTCATTTTCTTATGTTCTGTCTGGATTCCAGAATAGCTTCTTCCTTTTAACCCCTACAATTCTGCCATTCTGTGCTTTTCCCCTCATTTCTTGTATCTCATTTTCTGAAGCAGCAGCACATCGGTGGGTATCTAAAAGAACTAAGTTACACCAGCTGATTGCCCCACACCAACCACACCAACCCCCTCAAAAACTTCTCACAGTTAGAAATGGGGACAATAGAAAGGTAGAAAAGCATGCAGTCGAGTCAGAATCACAACATCATACAGGTTGGAAAGGAACTTTAAGATCCCTAAGTCCAACCTCAACCCAGCCCCACCATGTCCCTCAGTGAGATATTCAGCCCCTAGAAAGTAAGAAATGCATTATTTCTTGTGATACCAGGGGAAAAAGGTTCATCTTTCAGGATCCAAACTACCTGCCTTCATCCTGGAAGCAGAGCTGCTTGATGCTGCAGACTGCAAAATATACTGAAACAACTCCAGGCTTTGGCTACACAGAGAAATCCACAGCTTTGCTCTTAACCCTTTACCTCTGCCCAGGTACCAGCAGCACCAAGCCTTTAACACGCAGTTAACTGGCTTTGATTCTGATCTGTGGGCTTGCACCCTTGGTAAATAGCAGCTCTAGCACCTGCAGAGCATGCTGGATCCTGGGATTTTCATTCCCATGTATCACAACACAGCGGTGCTAATTTGGAATCATAATGTTTTATTGGCAGGAGGTCACCTCCCCAGGCACAGCTCTGTATCCAGGGTGGTGACTTGAGAAACCATCTCCTATTTGATCTGAACTTGAGCTTTTGCAACTGTAAGTACAACCTTCAGCCTGATACTGTAAAAAACAGCTGCTTTACTGCCTGCAGCTCTCCTGGGCACCCATCCAAAAGGTACTCAGAACCACACGGCACATTCTAGCCTTATGGTTTTGAGAAAAGCTTGCTGATTTGGGAAAAAGGATGATAAGTCACATCAGATCTCTTCCCCACTGCTGTCACCGCAGCAGTGTAAGGAAAGAAAAAGCGTGCTGGCAGCAGGCAGAATTTAACATCACCGGAGGAAACATTGCTTCTGAGGGGTTCATCACAATCAGCTCAGTGTTTTATGAAAGCAGGGACATGCAATGATGCTGGACAGCATCACTACAATAAATGGAAATGGGCCAGAAACTCTCAAGCCTGCTGCAAACAGGATAATAAAGAAGGAAAAACTATTACACAGCTTCCTTGGGAAAGGACTGGAGAGGCCATTGAAAACTGCAGCGTGCTCCCACCTAGCAGTGGATTTGCTCCCTCCTTTACTCACCCTTCTCTTCTCCCTCCATGAAAGCACATAGGAATTTTCCCCCCTGGGAGGCCAACACTGCTGGCAGATTTGACTGAGAGCTGCTCAGGTGGATCCACAGGGAGAGGCCTCAGGGGTGGCTAACAGAGACCTGAGTGGGCATGGATAGGGTTGGGCTGGGCAGCCCATCAGCAGTGAGTCCCAGATCCATCACAAACCCATCTTCACCCCTCCTGCTGTTAAATTCACAGGAGAAACTTTCTAATCCAACCCAGGTGGATAACGAGAACTAAACAGAAAATAAGGAGCACAGACATTACCTCAGTAACAAAGAGAGTGCGTGGGTCGATGATGTCCAAGAAGTGCCTGAATCTGCCATAAAATGAAGTCTGCAAGAGAAGGAAAAACAAAACGTGTTCAGTTAGATGAACACAAGCCAAGTGTTGTGTCTTGTGCCTATCAGAGTTATCGAGGTGCTGAGTGGGAGCTGGGCTTCATTGTGCCAATCACCACATCAACACAGGGTGAGAGATGGACTATGAACCTTGAGATTCCATTACAGTAATCAAGGCTGTATGGTTTGAGATGATTTCTATTTGCACCCACTGAAGTACAAGTTTCCAAGATGTCTGGAACAGCACAGAAAACAAGGAGAGGTGAGAGCCTGGCATTCCCCAGAAGGGTGCAGAGTCCAGACACTACAAAATGAGCCCTGTTCCTGCTGTACATTTCATGTTCCTGGAAGGCACCTGGAGCTTTGATGCACTTATATGTGTGTTCTACTCTGCAGCAAAGACAGGACGTTGTTAGTGGGCATGGTGAGGATGGGCTGATGGTTGGACTTGATGACCTTGGAGGTCTTTTTCAACCTTCATCATAGAATGGCTTGAGTTGAAAAGGACCACAATGATCATCTAGTTTCAACCCCCTGCTATGGCAGGGTAGCCAACCAGCAGACCAGGCTGCCCAGAGCCACATCCAGCCTGGCCTTGAATGCCTGCAGGGACAGGGCATGCTTTCACCTGGAGCAGCAACTGCAGCTAGAAGACCAGGAAGGGATGCAGAAAGCTGGGAACTGCCTGAAGGGAGGGGAGGAAGCTGTGAAACAAACTGCAGGCAGTCATGGGCAGCTTCAAAGGAATGCAGAGCAGTTCTGACTCAGTACCAGAAAACTAAACATCAAAAACTGAATGTAGGCAAACCCAAAGCACTGGACCACAAAACACTGAAATACACAGAGCACATCACTGTTTCAGCCCAGGTCTGCATTCACCCACACCAGAGGTGGGCAGACGTGGGCAGCCCCAACATCCACCCAAGCATCAGTGAGGACAAAGGGACACGTGGCGGCCCACTCTGGTGCCTGACCTTCTTCTCTTGGCTCTTCCCAAGCAGAATTTGCACCCACTGCACAGAAAGGACACAGCCACCGATCTCTGCGTGCTCACAAACGCTGGGATGCTTTTGCTCTACGGCCACGAGCAGGCAAACGACTCTTTCTGTATTTGCAGTGCTATAAATAAAGGATGGGAATATGGATGCAGCAGTGAGAATGGCATTTAATCACCGCCTGGTGTAATTTGATGAAACCTGCTGGCTTCTCTCTGCTGAATCCACGAAGCACAGAGAAAATACCACCAAGACTGTGACTTACTGAGGCAGAAACCCCTCCATAGAAGCAGATCCCAGGGGAGCTGCAGCCCCACCACCCTGCCTTGCAATCCTGCTCTCAGCTGCTCCTGTGCTCCATGCTGTTATTTTCCCATGTTCTACACGAGAATGAAAGGGGAAAAAAAAAAAAAAACCTGTAACTGAACAAAATAGCTTCACAGAAGTTACGGGGAAAAAAAAGAAAAAATCCCAGTGGTTTTTAATTAGCGTTGATTTAATTAACGCTAATTCTGGTACTTTCTAGCGTTTGAGAGCTTGGCGTGTTGCTACCTTCCTTTGATTACTCACTCTGCTTCAGCAACCCAAACCCATCCTATTGCAATCCAGGCCATTAGAGTGGGGTCATAGCATTGACTCATAGCACAGCAGAATTACACACCAAGGTCCAGAGCAAGAGAAATTGAGGATAAAGCCCCCCCCATGCATGGCCAGGAAGGGCAACCTGAGCTGCTGGGGGGCATCCAGCTCATGGCAGGGGACCCACGGGGCTGAGGGGGCTCTGAGGTCCCTTCCAACCCAACCACGCTATGGTTTTACATAGACCAACCAGGAGCAGCTCTCAATTCAGTTCTCCACTTGAGAGATCTGCAATGCCCACGTGCCCTTTGCTCAGACATCACAGAGCACTTCATGGTGCAGGCTGCTCCACGACCGACCGCTTTCCTGCTGGCACTCGGGGCCACTCCAGCTTCTGCTTCTTTCATCTGCACTTCTAAAAGAAGCAGGGGGGAAAAAAAATGAAGAAATTATCCCCCTGCCATCACTACTTCAAAGGAAAGACAGTGTGAAGACAGACGTGCTTCTTCCCTGGGCTGACACCAGCTCCAGGATGGCTCTGCTCACCAGGGACGCGCAGACAAACTCAATTGAGACAGAGCGCACCCCTACGGAAGGCAAGGAGACCTGACAGATCACCCGTGGCTCTCTTTTCTTTCCAAATTAGCAGAAGCTGTCTGAAAACACGACTACACAAACGTGCTTTTCCTTGCCTGCTATTCATGAGCTGCTCGGAAGGAAAAAAAACACTCCTAGGATCATAAAGTAAGAGCAGCCATTCCAACCCCACCCCAACCCACCGTGCCCACTGACCTTCAGTGCCACATCCCCACTGTTTTGGAGCATCTCCAGGGATGGTGACTCCATCACTCCTGGGCAGCAGTGCCCAACCACACTGTCTGACGTTTCCCCTCCCCCCCAGTATCCATCAATCCACATCCAACAGAATAAGGGGACATCAAAGTATATCCACCTCTTTCCAAAGTCTGTGCTGGACAGACCAAACCCTAGCAGTCAACCAGTCCCAGATTTCAATGAAAATTGGGGACTGTTGCTTTCATTGGGGTTATTTCCACTTCTGGCCATCGTGCTCATGCCATGGATAGAGCTTGCAGCACACCCACAAGTTTGACCTTCACATCTCAAACACATCCTGCATCTCTTTCGCCATTTTATTCCCGTAACATCTGCTGTAGTAAACGGTTATTCAGAGGAAATCTGAATACTGCAATTTTCCTGTGATTAATCGGGGCTATTTTGGGACTGCTTCTCACCAGCCTGCGAGCAAGACTAAGTCCTAGAAGGGAATATTAATTCCCTTCCATGGCAGTTTGTACAGAGCAAGGGAGCGCAATGAGCTCCAGCTCAAGACTGGATGTGCTGCAGGCCATGCAGGATGTAGAGAGCACCAGCAAAAATGCTCAAAGAAGGAAAAAAAAGACACCAGGAATTTGGAGAGAAAGGGCAGGGAGTAAATGGCCACTAGCAAGCAGTCAGTTAATCACCTTCATTTAAAGCAGGTGGGCATTCCTCAGCACTGGAAGGAGATACGCACAACTTTACTCATTTAATTGCAGTGTGACTGTAAAAAAGATTTAATTAAGCCAGAGCAAAAGGCACACAGACTTGGTTGGGATTTTTTTTCCTAGTTAAAAAAAAATAAAATTAAAATAAAAAAGCCAGGCTTACGTCAGCTCTCAATTAATTAGGAAGAGATTTCAGCTAAACCACAGAAAATATATATTAAAAAATACAAGCCATTGAGCAACTGCTGGCAATGCTGTGCAATTCCACGCCGGGAGCCCACCCCACATACAAGTTTGGGCTGAAGCTGTGCAATCACAGCCCTTTAATACTCTAAATCTGAGTCAATTAAAGGGCCAGGAGCCCTTCCCTGCACCTTCAGCCACCTGAAGAAAAAGGTGAGGGCTCAGATGCCCTGAGAACCACAGCAAAGAGGCAAATCTTCATCTTCTCCCTCTAGCAGCAGCTCCTCTTCTTTCTGCTGCTGCAGGCTGTGGGATTACAGCACGGATCCTACAGGTTGGTTCACCCCAGCACACCTCCCAGCCTCACCTTCAGCTTCTCCACCCAACCCCTGAGCAAAAACACCCCGCAGCACACGACGCAAACTCCGTCTGAAATCCAATCCTGGCTGACAGAGATGTAAAAAAGCCAACGGATGGCTTTTTTGGCAGATTCGATGAAGTTAGCAGATAAACACCAAACCCAAAAGGTGTCTGTATTTCCTTTTCTCCTCTGCAATTCGTCTTTAAGCATGTGTTTGCAGAACCCAACCGACTGCATAGGATAAACAGGGTCAGCCCGAATTCAGGGCTGAGAAAGCCACGTTTGGCAGCTCGCACCGCGCAGCGCCTGCCAGCATCTTCTCCAGCAGCATCCACACACTGGGCTGGACCTGCACGTACAGCAAAGCCACAGCAGCTGCAAAGCAGCCTTAAACATCTCCCTGTAACCTCCTTAGGAAATCCCTGCTCCAAAGCGGATGAGGCGGCTCATCCACTTTCGGTAGAAAACAGCTTGAAAGGTGGAAGCCAGAGTAGGAACTTCTGCGTTCATTTAATATCCTTCTAACGCAGCTCTGGGCCTCCTGTCAAGGCCTTCAGCAATTAACACACGCAATCAGCAAGCCATCAAGCTCCTGAGAGGCATATCTAATCGAGGGCTGCTTTATCTGCATGTTATTGCAGGGGTTGTCTGGGACACGGGAGGCAGACGGGTTGACTCAGGGAGGAGTGAACACGTTGGGTTTTTAAATCCCCAGATCAAAGTGCAGAGAGAGCAGGCAGCGACGATTTGCAGCATTCACATCCTCACAGGACACTTCTGAGATAAGCACGCTCTGAGCCCATGACCACACATTGAGCCCCCAGCTCCCACCGAGTCCCACAAGCAGCACACGATGCTTGCAGTTGGCTTCATCCTCCTTATTTCCCTCTCCTTCCCCTACAGGATCCAAGATCTGGGACATCCTCCTGCTTGCAGAGTGCTTTTTCGAGAGCTGACAGCAATAAAAACCCCAAAGTTTAACTGGCACTATCAGCCTGCAGCAGTTTACAGCACTATTTGGTGAACCACCACACCCCACACCTTCTTTAGTGTTTCCAAACACGCATTTATTTGGCCTGGATTGAAGCAGGGGCTGTGGGTCACAGCTTCAGAAACTTCAGTATGATGTTTTGGAGGGAGCAGACAGCAGAACCTATTAATGGTAAATAGAAATAAATAAAAAGCAACCGTGCTTAACAAATTAAAACTGCCGGTCAGAAAACGAAGCCCCTGTCACGCATTCCCATGCTTAATGTCCTTATTCTTTTACCTAAAAATAACCTGCTTCTGTCGGGAGGCAAAAGCTGCTCCCAGCAAAGAAACCAGAAATGTGACCTGACAGATGCGACTTGCCTGAAGAGCAGGACAAACAAGTGAGCTGCAAAGCAAGAGGTGGGAGAAGGGAAACGAGCTGCAGGGCCGTGCTGGGGACAGGAGCCTCACATCACTGAACACTGCTCCATTCCTTCCACAGAACCATTAAGGCTGGAAAAAACCTCCAGGATCACCAACCCCAACCCATCCCCACTGACCACGACCCCAAGTGTCACATCTGCACAGTTCTTGTCCAGGGATGTTGATCCCACCATCCCCTGGGCAGCCGTGCCATCGCCTGACCTAAGTTTTTCCTAATATCCAACCTGAAGCTCCCCTGGCACAACATGAGGTCACTCTGAAGACTCTGAACCTTAGAAACTGCCTCCTCTCCTCCAAACCAAGCCTCTTGTTGCTAGCACATAACTTCTCCTTGTGCTTTTTTCCCTGCAAGGACAAAGATGCCTAACACAGCTCCTCTGCAACTCACACATTCCTCCCAGCACTATCCTGCAGCCCTGGAGATGGAGATTTCCTGACCAACCACATGTCAGGACGGGTAAATAAATACCAGCATGATCCGAGGAGGGTCAGGATGGTGCAACCAGGTCACAGGACCTGGCCAGGTGCCCTCCCTCACTTGCTCCACGACCCTAAAAAGCTGCCAGCTCCCGAAATGGGCTGTCTGAATGCACTGTGGACATGGAACAGGAAAAAGGGCATCATTACAGAGATGGGAGGCAGCAGGACGCAGGCACCAGCGACCCAACCCTACCACCAGTCCTATATACAGCTTGGCAGAAAGAAAACTATGGGAACCAAATCAAATCCCTGAAGAGGAGAGGGATCCTGTTCTCAAGGGTGCTTTCACCACCAGGAAAACCTCAGCCCTGGGACACTATGGAAATACACCCGGAGAGGACAGCTCTGCTCGAACGCGTACACGATCATTAACATCCTGCCATACCCCTCGAAACATTTTCTAAACGTTGCTACAAGTGACAGTCACTCCTTAATGAACAGAATGCACCGATTCTGTGCCTGACGCGCTGCCAAGTGTGCCTCGAATCATCTGTGGTGTCTAGAAGGGAGTAGCGTCTCCTCCTCCTCCTCTTCTCCTTATTAAAAAGCTCCGTCTCCCCAGGCTGAGCATCCCTCGGTTCGTGCAGCCGAGCAGGCACACCCTTGTTATAGGGCAGCCGTGGTTCTGGGGAGGTCCCTGCACCACCTCCTGCCCTGAACCCTATGGAGGAATGAGGGATAAGTCAATGGGGAAGAGCACAGACATTTGGTCCTCTGAAGGAAGCATAACCAGGCTCCTCCACCACCCAAATGGGCGGCTTCGGTCAAGCCAAGCTCTGGGATCTGCAATTAGCGAGTCAGATGGTTGGCACACAGCGGTCCTGTGCAGATTTCGTGTGGATGGTGGGAAGAAAGTCTCCTTGGAGATTTCCCCAATGGCGGGGGGAGGACTTATTAGCGAGCAGGCTTCGGCTCCTCCTCGATTTGATAGCTCTGATGGCTCTTGCCTTTTCACAGCGGCCTCATCCCGCACCAGGAGCAGCTGAAGGAGGCTGCAGGAACTTTGAGAGCTGTATCAGAAGCTTGTGGCAAAAACACAGAGGCAATAGTGTCCAACAAAGACATCTCAAGACCCCCAAAAAATGCCCCTGGAGATCCTCCCAAAAGACCCCTCCAGGGAGACCTCATTGCAGCCTTCCAGTACTTGAAGGGAGCCTATAAACAGGAGGAGGAATGTTTACGAGGGTGGATGGTGACAGGACAAGGGGGAATGGTTTTAAACTGAGACAGGGGAGGTTTAGGTTGGATATGAGGAGGAAGTTTTTCACACAGAGGGTGGTGAGGCACTGGAACAGGTTACCCAAGGAGGTTTTGGATGCCCCATCCCTGCAGGCATTCAAGGCCAGGCTGGATGTGGCTCTGGGCAGCCTGGTCTGCTGGTTGGTGACCTGCACACAGCAGGGGGTTGGAACTGGATGAGCACTGTGCTCCTTTTCAACCCAGGCCATTCTGTATCCCCAGCAGGTGCCTCCAGACCCCCAGAGGCCACCTGGGGTTCCCAAACAGCACCTCGAGGTCTCCAAAAGGACATTCGGAGCCCCCCAAGGCCCCCAGAGGGCCCATCATGGCCACCGCTTCGCACTTCAGCCCAAAGCAGGCCCCAAATCCTGCAGCAACCCCAAAACCACCGCTTATGGCAACACCACATTCCTCAGCACAAAACCACCACGGATCTTCCATGCTTTTTCTTTTAAATCGAAGCTAATTACTGCATTGTGCACCAACTCCAAGGGGCCCAGCAACCCCCCCCCGGTCACCTCCACACAACCTTGGGCTCGCAGATACCTCATGGGGTCCGGGCTCAGCCCGTTCTGCCCCCCAGGGCCATGTCACGACCTTTCAGCTCGACGCACGCGCCCCTCCCGGGACCCCCATCTCACTCCTCAAGCCCTCCCCGGTCTCGAACACGCGACCCCACAGTCTCACATCGCCCCCCCGTCCCCGCAGCGCCACAGGGGCACGGCGGGACGCTCCAATCGCTGCCCGCCGCGGGAGCCGCCGCGAGGCGGGGCGCTGCGGTTCTGAGTGACAGCGGCGTGGGCCAATGGGAGGCAGAGCGAGGACCAATCAGCGCAGCGCCGGAGGCAAAGGGGGTGAAAATGGGGCGGCGGGGGGCTGGGGGCTTATCTCTCGGGGAGGGGGCCCGACGCCGCTCCCGTGAAAGACCGCTCCCACCCCCATGCCCGTGCCCTTCCCGCTGTCGGTACCTGCTCGAAGCGGGGCTTCCCCAGCTGGAAGGGGGGATAGTCCGCCGGCTCCGCCATCCCCTTCGCGCGCTGCGGGCGCCACTTTAAACAGCCTCCCCCGCCGCCGGGCCCGCCCCTTGCGGCGCCGCCTCTCTGATTGGCCACGGCCCTCCGCAGCTCCCGCGGGGCACGATGGGAAATGTAGTGCTCACCCGAAGTCTGCGCGGCCGGCTGCGAAAAGGACGCTGGGATAGGCGGCCCGCTCTCGCCGGCCGAAGGGAGCGCGCGGCGGCGAGGGGCAGCATGGGAGATGGAGTCCTCAGGGGGGCGGCGCGCGGGGCACGATGGGAGGAGTAGTTTGGCGGGAAGCTGAGGGAGAGCCCTGAGGGGAGAGGGCCAGGACACAGGGGCAGCATGGGGCCCTCAGAGCAGCCGTCGGGTTTGGATATACACAGCGTGCCCTTCTCCTGTCTCATCAGCTTCCATCGCCTTCCATGCTTTCTGAGAAAGAACAGTTTAATTTAGCAACTAACGAGAGTATCGGAGGCAACACGCCATGTCTCCCTGGCAGAAACATCTTCTTACTGCCCTAAAAGCATATGCGTATCTCACTCGCAGTTCATGTTTCTGACCCATTCACCTCAGTGTTCCTCCTTTTTTCCACCCGAATGCTGTTGTTTCTGTGACGGAACTGCCATAAGGCACAGGGCAGTGAAGGAGTGTGACAGAGACAGCAGCATTCACATTAGCTCTGTACAAATGACCACAGCAAGCTGAAAGCTCCTAAAACCCTCGTGTTTCATCCTTTCCTCGTGGAAAGGCATCTTTTTACGCTGACAGGCAGTTAGCAATTGCTTTTAACCATTACAATCATGTCATTCCTTCCAACCAACAAGAGCTCACGGCATCCAGTATCACCTCCCCTTCTCTGCATCACTGTGTGACGGCACAAACATGTGCCTCCCAGGAACAGACAGGGAGAAGCATACAATCATGGAATCAGTTGGAAAAGACCTCTAAGATCACCAAACCCAACCCCAATCCAACTCCACTATGCCCACTGACCACGTCCCCCTGTAGGGCACTCCTACCCTCAGGCAGACTTGGGCTAAGGGAGCACTCAATCCCTCACGGTGAGCAAAGCCCCGCTCCCACAACCAGTTCTGCTGACTGGACTTGTACCCCCTGCTGCCCTCGTACCTTGTCCTCAGAGTTAATGGTTTGCTTCTTTTAATTAAGTCCAGTTGCAGTGCAGGCTGAGCACATGTTGCCTACAAGCTTCCACGGGGCTTAAGCCTCCTGACCCCACAAGACACTGCTGCCCTTCTCACCCCCTCCTCATGGTGTGATGTCCCCCTTATCTCAAAGAACAGTAAGTCATTAGGGTCTGCTTTTCTTTGGGCAGAGTCTGACCCTGCTCGGAGCCCTAATACCATCTTAAAAGGGGAAAAACACCCTGTTGCTACAAGTAATATTTCATAAGGCAACTTAGCCTTTTCTAAAGGTTTCATCCTGCGCTTCAGAAAAGTTAAACTCAGGAAAGGTGAGGGAACTGGGCTCGTTTAGCTTGGAGAAGAGAAGGCTCTGGGGAGACCTCACTGTGGCCTTCCAATATTGAAGCGAGCATAAAAACAGGAAGAGGAACAGCTATTTATGAGGGTGGATAGCGATAGGACAAGGGGGAATGGTTTTAAACTGAGACAGGGGAGGTTTAGGTTGGATATGAGAAGGAAGTTTTTCACACAGAGGGTGGTGAGGCACTGGAACAGGTTGCCCAAGGAGGCTGTGGATGCCCCATCCCTGCAGGCATTCCAGGCCAGGCTGGATGTGGCTCTGGGCAGCCTGGTCTGCTGGTTGGTGACCCTGCACGTAGCAGGGGGTTGAAAACGTGATCATTGTGGTCCTTTTCAACCCAGGCCATTCTATGATCCTATGAAAAGCATTAGGGCTCTGCAATAAGTATGGTTTATAACCCAAATCTCTCCATTTCCATACCAGGGAAACCCCCCTCCCTCCCATTGCTGTTCGAGCCAGATAATTGATACGATCCCTAATGTTGACACACTAAATGTTTTATAACAACAGAGGGGAGAGAATCTGTTTATCTAAAACCACATTTGGAGTGACATAAGACTATCACTTTTTTGGTTAAATACCAGAAAGAATATCAATTCTTTGGCTGATATCAATCTAACCAGATCCATTCAGACTGACAAGTCGCGTTTCAGTGGCATGGGGAAGAGAGGAGGGGGGGGGGGGGGGGGGAAGTGTTCCTTCCCTAGATCAGCAACTGTTAACTCAATATTGGTATTTATTTCCATTTTGGCAGGGGGAGGAACAAAACCTTCAGCTACAGAGCAAACTTGTCTGGAACCCAAGTGAGATTTGGGGTCTGACGGCCGCCTTGCACGTGACAGCTGGGTGCGGAGCTGGGCTGCCTGCTGGCTCTGGGAGAAAGTTGCACGAACGCTTCTTGTCGGCTTCCATCTGCAAAGCCAGATTTGAAGAAAACTTGCGTCGGGCTGCACAACTCAGGCTTCAAACAACAAACCCAGCCAGCTCTTCTTCTTTGGGCTGACGGTTGGACTTGGTGAGTTTTGCGCTCTTTTCCAATCTTTGTGATTCTGTGGCTGTATAATTCTATGATTCCTGTAGGAATGAGGCTTATTTGCATAAGTCCCAACTCAACGTTGAAGCTTTCAAGCAGGCAGAGATTCAGCATCATCCTGTCAGTTTCAGCAGCACTAAAGCCTTAAAATCTCTTTTTTTTTGGACTTGACAGCCTCCAACAACCCCACTTTCTAATTACAGCCACTCTGCTCCGTGCGCTCCGCCATCTGCAGAACCCCATCTAACCTCATCATTTCAGGCTGCCTTTACTCAGCACAGCCTTTCAGGGGTCGCAGCTCATTGCCCTGACCCCGCACAGCGCCGTGCTGAGCATTTCCTCGGCTCCCAGGGCTAACATGATCCCTGGACAGGTGCTGAGCTACATAACGGCTTGTGGTCTGGCAGGAGGAAAAACAAACTGGGATTAGAGCTAACACAACTCTCCCGTCACTGACAGCAAAGTAATTTACCGAAGCTTAAGGGGAGTTAATTTACTTTTTTTTTCCTGAAGGAAAAGGCATGAATGAAGAAAAAAAAAGAAAAAAAAGCAGACTTTGAGAAGGCAAACAGCTGAGTGATAAAACAGGTGGGTGGGATTAGGGCAGAGAAGCTAGAGGCAAAGGTCTGGGCTGCGGATCAGCCCTCTGCCAAGCAAAGAAACATAAGCACCCAGTACCCCAGAGCAGTGGGTAAAAGCATGGCGCAAAGCCGTGCTGCCTCCCTGTGCACCGAGGCTCTGAGCTGTGCGGTGCCTCCGATGCAACGTGAGCTCTCTTTTCTCCCCCAGCACCACACGGTCAGGGGCTCTGTCCTCTCCTCAGCTGCTGTTTTCCCCACAAATCCTCAGGAATGCAATCACAACTTTTCTGCTCACAATACCGAAGGGCCAAGCCAGGAGCGAACAGTGGAGCTGCAGACCTGATCCCTCAGGGCAGCTCTGTGGCACACGCAAGAAAGCTTGCAGGGGCTCACACCCCTCAGCTCACGCAGGGGCAATATTCAGAGATGAACTCAAGCTCATCCTGCAGCAACAACACCCCCCAGAGCCCCCGCGTGGCAGCGGGTGCTTTGGGACTAATAATGGTATGTATCAGCGTGGAGAAGTTGGGCACCGTCATCCTCCTTCAGAAAATAAACAGATAAATGTCACTCACTGTCCAAGTGCTATCAGCACAGACGCTGTTGTCAATAAATCAGAAGTATCTAGGAACAGCTTGAACAACTTTTATTTTTTTTTTTTTAAAGTGCTTAAAATGTAAATAACAAGCTCTCTTTATAAACATTAGTTGCAAACTATTAAAACATGAAACACACAGAACCCACCTCCCGCGTACGCGAAGTACAGGGAATCAACAACTCCAAAACCCCCACACTGAGCTCTCTGGTTTTGGGGTGGTTTTCCACCCCACGTTTATGACACAGCTGTTCCTTCACAGACAAGGCATATGGCTGGGTCTACATCACACTTCGGCATCCACATCCCTTCAGGTTTGTTCCAGTTTAAGGATATACCTCAGCTGCTCTTCTGTCCCATCTTTTTGGGACAGAAGAGGCAGCAAAAACAAAAATCAATCACTTGGCCAGAGTTCTTTAACAGCAAGAAAGCCAGTTGCGGGCTGACAACAAAAGCAGAGCAGATGAGAGCAACAGTGCCCTGCAGAAAACCCAAACAGTCTGAACGTGGAAAGAGAAGGACAGATAAGGGTGGAAAAGGCAAAAGACAGAATTATTGCTGTGGCTGTGTTTAAAACGGAACCCACCAAAAGCTGCTGCTGGCCCAGGCAGCTTCCTTCACATCCTTCTGTCTGCTCATTCTGCACAGAGCAGCGCAGCTCTGGGTGCTGCCCTGCACAGAGAGCAGCGCTGCTCACCTCCCTTTGGAAGATAATCACTAAGCATGGATTTGGAATGTAACTAGACAACATTTCCCCCAGTTATTCTTCAAAGCAGCTAAGTCCTCTGGTTACACACTCTGGCTACAGCACTGTGAGTGGTGTAAAACGCTTGCTTTACCGCAGAGAATAAAAACTGGGGAGGGTGGGAAGAGGAACATTCTTGGAATAGTGAGGTGGAGAAACAAAGAAAAGGCAAAAGCACCTTTCAGATGCCTTCTCCTAAACATTTATAGGTACCTCTGGACTTCCAAACGCTCTGACAGACGTGAAACCTGATAGCAGCCTTGGCTCCCCACCACTTGCTTCTCTCCATAGCCCCGTGAGCCGCAGGCGGCAGAAAGAAGCACGTATTGCTGAAGGGGTCCTGACACGGCCCTCTGGAGCTCTGAGATCAACTTCAAGATATAAAGTGCAAAACATTCAAGCTTTGGGAGAACAGGCAGAGCCGCCTAAGGCAGAGAGGGGCAATGGAAGAGGAGGAGGAGAGACGGGGAGGTGTAGTGAGCTACAAGCACTGGCACTTGTGTGTGGGGAGCACCTGTAATGCCTGTCACTGAAACCCAAGGAAACAGCTGATTGTCAGGCAGCAGCGAGCCAGGATGGCCACTGCAGGACACACATCTCACACCAGAAATTGAAGTTCCTTTCATCTGAGACACACAGAGGGAGGAGGAACATAAAGATGCAGGTAGAGAGGTGCAAAACTCCAATTAGTTCCCTATTAGGGACAAGCACGGGTAGGAACTAATGGCTCATGGCTGCTACCTTCCAGGACAACAAATCCTCCTGTTAATACAACAGTCTGCAAGTTAGACATGACCAAATATTGTCACTAGCAGAGATGCCAAATCTCCTTTTAAGCTGATACCTCTTACTTCTGTCAGCCTCAGGCTTTGAGTGTGACCCAATAGTGCCTTTATCCAGCTGCATCTGGTCTTGTAATATCTGCCACACCTTCCCTCATTATCACCTCCTCTATCTACATCTGCCATATCACGGAGCTCTCCATGCAGCACTTCTGTCAAAGACCAAAACAAATTTTGCCCATAGGGATGGGAAGGCTCTGCTGACTGCTTTAAAACATAGACTCACCTAGTTCAAATTAGCAGGCAAGCAGAACAGGAAGCTGGCCAAGCTGTGTCAGCTGAGAATTGAATTTCAGAGCCTTTTCTCATAGGGAACTGCCATTGTTCTATTGCAAAAGGCACAATTTCTCAGTCATGGTGTTAAGTAAGGAAGGAGAAAAGAACACAAAGGTTTAAAATAAATCCTGTAACTTTTGGATATCTGCAGCAGAGAGAAGATGCCCTACGTGCTGAGACAGCTCAAGTCCCACACCAGCTGATCCTCTGCCTGCACGGGCACCTTCCAGCCAAAATACTGACACAAGGAGAGGTTTATATGCCCTCCCCCAGCACCTCCAAACCAGAAGCTGCGCTGTGCTGCAACGTGGCTGGGAGCAGCGCCCAGCAACCCCACACCAGCACCATCTATTACATCAAGCAACACAGAGGCCTTCATACAGTCACTCCAAGGTAGCAAGAAGCAGTCAACTCCCAAGAGAGCTGGCCTAGCATTTCTAGGGGTGGGCCCAAGCTGCCAGAGACCTGATGCTGGCGTGAGGTGTGATACAATTAATTTTAGCTGTTCTGGCACTAATACTGACTTGAAAGTGATCCACGCTGATTACTGGATTGCTAGCTTTCACAGAATGTGGTTTGCATTTGTGTTTGGTGGATGTCTGACCTAATGGGACATCATGCATAGAGGTGGCTGGGCAGCCAGACATCCTTCTTTGCACACTAGCTTCGGTCTGTATGGCGCTTTCCTGTTGCATTGATAATGACAACACAAAGTCAATTACAGGGGGCTGCCAGTGGAAAGCAATTCTTGCAGGTGCAGAAAAGAGGAAGTATAATACTGATCAGAAAATCCAGCTGTGGTTTCTGCATACAGGAGTATCCCAGGCACAGCCCACCTGGTTATGGGTTGGGTGCCGTGCAAGATCTCCTGCAGCACTGATGGTGCACAAACCATCACTGGCCCTTCTCTACGAGTTCAGTTTCGGGCTGGGTCTCTAAGGCAGCGTCACAACCCTGCCTGCATGCAGAGAAGGAACCAGCACAGCTCACAATCAGGCAGTGATGTTGGCTTGAGTCTTTGCAGCCTCTGACTGCAGCACTGTGGCTTTGTGTACTGCCTCTTACTGCACCGGGTACTGACACAAAGAGGAGTCAGCTGTTCAGAGCCTTCCTTTGTGGGTGCAACATACGGGGCAGGAAGGGAAGGAGGCATCCAGCAGCAGCCCCTTCCCCAGCTGCCCTGCTGAGCAGACTTACTGGACAGTAACGTGCTGGTAGACTCTTACTGAGTTTAGGCATCCCCGATTTTGTCAGCCAGTTTAACGCTGCCCATCAGCCAGAGCACACCATTTCAGAGAAGAGCCTGTGGAAGAGTGTAGGCAGAAGAGCAGCAGTAGCAGGATGAAGACAAGGGCGAGGTGCCTGGTTTCCAGCTCCCCGATGCTCATGGACCACTTAAAGCATTGGTATTGGATGAGTGCCTGAGAAGATGCTACTTGGTTATGACAGGAACTTCAGGAAGCATCTGCTTCCTGAGGAAGGCTCTGCTCCTCCCCATAGGATGGATGACAGCCCACCACCCTACAGTTCCCTGGAGCCAGAGCTGGAATAAGCTTAGGTTGGGAAGGAGCAGATAACCATTCCTGCTTATCTCTGCGAACAGAAGCCACTGGAGAAGCCCTCTTTAAGAGGAGGGGGGAGTGCAGGGATGTTTGCAGCGTGTTTACTGGAAGTGCTTTAGGCAAGTGATGCTGGTCTCTGCCTGGAGGTTACTTGGTCTTGGCTTCCCCCAGCGGGATCTGGAGGAGCGTGGGAGACTGCTCCATGATGCGCACCAGCAGCTGGTCAATGTAGTTCTCCAGTTCCTGGATGTGCTCCTCCTTCTTACTCAGCTCCTTCTCTCTCTGCAGTAGGAGCTGGATGAGTTCATCGTGGGTCAAATGATAATACTTGGCTGATTGGTCCAACACGTTGGGATCCTGCAGCAGAAACCAAGGAGAACGTTCAGCAAGTTGAATGAAAAGCACTGCTCCCTTCACTCCTGTCAGCATTTGCAAGGTGCAGCAACACACCAAATACCAAAGCATTCAGTGTTTACTACATCTGTTGCCTCCAAATCCCATCTGATGAACCCGGAACATCCTGCATTACAAAGCAGCTTTCCCACGTGGCCACTTGGTTGCACAAAAACATGGGAGAGGGAACAACTGTCCAGACATGCAGCCACTGCAGCCTGGATGCACTCCATGGAGCTAGAGGTGACCACAGAGCCTTCCCACAAAGTAGATTAATAAACAGGGTCTCCCCAAAAACCATTTCACCAAATCTCAACAGCTGAAAGCTAAAGGCACAGAGACAACAGAACCCACTGCCATAACAAGACCTGCCATTAGCTGCTTACCCAGTCCTCCAGCCAAGATGACAGGGAAAGAATGGAATTAAGAGCTAAAAGATCCCTCAGGATGAAAGCCCTGGGGAGCTCGGTCACCCTATGGCAAGACCCCATCCCACATCCAACACCACCATTTTGTCTCCACCTCCAACCTCACGAGCAGGTGGGAATCCAGCCCTCACCCCAGCAATTGGCTCCTACCTTTACCTTCTTTGGGTCTGTTTTCTCCAGGTGTGACGAGGGGGCCACAGGCTGAACGCTGCCTGTGGTGACTGTTTTCAGCTTCTCCAGGCCATTGCTCAGCGCTGTGGTCAGGCTGGATTTGTTCTGCTGCTTCTTCTCACTGGAGACCTCCTGCACTGCAGCACTGATGGGCTTCACCGGGTGAGGACTGAGGAGAACAAGGTTGGATAATTAATGCCCTGCTAAGCTTTAAAGCAATTGGCTGTCCCTATGGTTTTTAGGGGTTTGGGACCCACTTATCAAATTCAGTCAGCTTCACGTAGTTTGCATTGCTCAAAAACTGCTTTCTCCACAGAGAGAAGAAACGCCTTGCACTGTAACCAGCCAGAGATGGGATCTGCACAGTCACAGTACCTCAGCCAAGCACGTGTCCAAGGGGCTCAAAAGCCCCATGCACATGCTGTGCTGCTCAGGCCACGCTAAGAGTGCTGTGGGTCGAAACTCCTGGCTGCCAGGAGTGCTTTTCAGCATGATGGAAAGAGAAGTGACCTGATGCTACCTTCCTGCAGGACCTGCATGCTGTACTGAAAGACCTTAAAATGCAATCAAGATCTCCACGAAGCCTCGACGCTCATCAGGTGCAGCGGGCACCCTGGGAAGGCTTCTCGTGCAGAACCACTGCAGGGGAAAGAGATGCTGTGCTCACAGGAGCTCAGCTCTGAAGAAAAAAAGGCAAGCACAACCTCTATTCACACTCAAGGACTTCAGGAATCAGTGGAAGGAAGAACACTCACTTGATCCATGAGCTGCCAGCCAGGCTGACAGATCTCTCTAAAGCCCAGCTTGTGCTGTAACCACGTGTCTGCAGTTCCTAAAGCAGAGCAGTGGCTCTGAGCCCCACTCCAAGCTGACTGGACAGAGGTAGAAGCACTGCATACGGCATCAGCTGGATGGCCCAAGTCCAAGGCTGGCATCCTTGTGCCTTGCTAGCAGTGACATGAGGATGTGCAACCTCCCCATCATGCTGACAGGGAGAAGTTTTCTTCATATCTAAAACAATAATGCCTCTCTCCTGCTTCCCTTTCCAGAGAGGACAGCAGTAGCACCAACCAGCTCCAATACCCTGCGCAGGGGGCACCCAGATGCACAGACAAAGCCCAGATGGATGCGCTGAGACACCGGACCTCCTTCCATCCACCAGCTGATGGATGCCAACTTGAAAGTAGAATTAATCACTCACACCAGCAGACTGCTCAATCCACCACTGTGCCTCCAAGTGACCGTAGATCTACGACGAAAATTCATGCCTTTGAGATGAAACATCTCCCAGATGAAGGAGGCACAGCCCCGGCACTTCTCCTTCCACCCATCTCCTGAGCAAACCTTGCTGTGTCACAGCACTGCTCCCAGTGATGCTCCCAAGGTGACTGCTGAGTGTAGTAAAAATCAGGGGGGAATTTCTCTACAGCAGCTTAGGAATTAAGTCTTTTTATCTTCCTATTAAAATGCTTCTCACAGACAGCAAGGCAACAAAGGGCAAATGCAGGGCAGATGCAGCACGCAGCACCTGGGGGCCAGCCCTGCTTGCAGAAGGGCCTTACAGAAGGAAAGGGGATGAACTATCCCCAGTCTATTTCTGGATGTGGCAAACCACTCTCTGACACTGAGCTCTCCACAAGAACTACATTCAGATTGCAAAGACTGGCACACGATTTCACCTAAAACCTCATTTTGAGACAAAGACAATTCTGCTGCCCTCTCACTGTGCATGGCAGCGATACGACCTCAGGACCAGCACTGCTGCCAACCCTGTCACATAAACCCACCACAGTTCATCACACACCAGCTCCTTCTTTATCTGATGGAGGAGAACAACACTTCTGTCCCAGCTAAATCTTTTAGCCTGCTCTAGGTTTGAAGCCTTCCTTTTTTCCTTCCACTTCTTTCATACCAAATCTTTTCCTACGTGCCACTGGCTGTTCTAGTAGGAGATGCATCTAGCAAAGTGCCATCATGGGGACCAGAAAAATGGCCCTTCCACATAGAATCATAGAATCACAAGGTTGGAAATGACCTACAAGATCATCCAGTATAACTGTCCTCCCATCACCACTGCCACCACAAGCACTAAACCAGATCTTGTAGCTCCTCATCCAGACGCCTCCTGAACGCTGCCAGGGACGGAGACTCCACCACCTCCCTGGGCAGCCATTGCAGTGTCTGACCACCCTCTGAGAGAAACAGTTCTTCCTTACATCTAACCTAAACCTCCTCTGGTACAACTTGCAGTCATTTCCTCGGGTCGTGTTCGTTGCCTGGGAGAAGAGGCCAAACCCCTCCTCATCACAGCCTCCCTTTAGGAAGTTGTGGAATGCAGTGAGGTCTCCCCTGAACCTCCTCTTCTCCACACTGAACGATCCCAGCTCCCTCAGCTGCTCCTCATAAGGTTTGTGCTCCAGACCCTCACCAGTTTCACTGCACTTTTCAGGGCACATTCCAGGGCCTCAATGTCTTTTTTGCTGTGAGGAGCCCAAAACTGAACACAGCACTTGAGGTGCGGCCTCACAGAGCTGAGTACAGGGGATGCTCACCTCCCTGCTCTGCTGGCCACCCCATTTCTAATGCAGGCCAGGATGCCGTTGGCCCTCTTGGCCACCTGGGCACACTGTGGGCTCATGTTCACAGCTGAGCATCAACCAACACCCCCAGGTCCCTTTCCTCTTCACGTTGCCTCTATGCCCCCAGGATAATTACTGGCACCTCCCCAAGAGGCTCAGGTTGGATATTAGGAAAAATATCTTCTCCAAAAAAGCGGTCAGGCACTGACACAGCTGTCAGGGAGTGAGGGGGGGGGGGTCACCATCCCTGGGGGTGTCCCAGAACCGTGGGGATGTGGCACTGAGGGACGTGGTTATGGGCACCGTGGGATGGACTGGGGTTGGACTTGGGATCTTAGAGGTCTTTTCCAACCTTAGGGATCTTATGATTTCATGATTCAGTGCCTTCCACAGATACAGCTGTAACTCTTCCAAGGTCCTTGAATCCCAGCAGCAGGTATCCAAAGCAACCACATTTTCACAGGTTGAGGAACCAGAGCAGAGATGTTCCAGGACTTGTTACATGTCTGACACGACAAAGGCCAGCACTCAAATGATGACCAGCTCTTAGATCCAAGCCCACTTCCTTCCCACAAGCCAGCCAGGCCTTGGGTGGATGCACAGTCCAAAAGTAGGCATGGTGGTGACAGGCTGACAGTTGGACTTGGTCATCCTAGAGGTCTTTTCCAACCTTTAATGATTCTATGACTCTACTTACAGAGAATCCTGGGATTACACTCTGCTCGTTGTCTAATTTTACCCTTTGGGATAGCAGGACACTTCTCTTTCCATGAAACATTAACAATGATCTGGCTATCTGCAGATTTTGACCAAGGTTATCTGTCAGAGAATGAATAACCCAGTTAAGAAGGATTAAAAAGCCTGACTCAGTAAAAGGAATCAGAGCACACGGAGCTACCACACGCCATGCCCTAAACACTGCATTCCTACAGCAAAAGATGGACCTGGAAGGAGGAAATAAACCTTTCTTTCTTCTGACCCACCACCATAACGTTTCCTTGCCATCACCCTGGAGGTGAAGTCCCAGGGGCACCTTGGCAGAAGGGAATGGAGAATGGCATTTTGACACCGCCCTGGTGAAACTTTTGGCTACAGAGAGAAGAAAGTTTTTAGTACCTGGTGGTTGTTGAAAAAACAAAGAAAGAAACCAAAGCTGAATTAATGAAAAGGGAAGGGAATAGCTGTGCACATGCCATGAGGGGACTCACGAGAGCATTAACAGCTGGAAGCTCTCCTGGCAGCCATGGAAGAGGCACCTATTTTGCAAGCACAGGGAAGATGATGCAGCCAAAGTTTAGCACTGGATGCAATTTTGTCGCGGCTGGGTTCTCCCTGGGGCAGATCTTGGATGTGTCAAACCTTTTACCCTCGTTTAGAGCTAAGAGGGGACACCAGTGGCTGTTCCCCACTGTGATCCAAGAGAGCCAAGGCTTCCAGCTGCCCAGGCAGGACTCTCAGGGAGCACAGTTACCATTCAGCATGGGAAGGTGAGGAGAGGACCTTCGGCACAGTGCAGAGCATCCTCCTCAGAGCCAGCACGGCCAGAGCTGAGGTCCCTGATCAGAGCAGAAGGGAGACAGGGTTAAGCCTCTACCAAATACACACCCTTCACACCTTCCCCGGAGCGCTCACCTGGTCGTCTGCTGGAAAAAGGGCTTCTCAGCTGGCTGTGTCTCCCTGGGCAAAACCACGAGTGCTGAAGCTTGTGTGTCACCGGACTGCGGCAAAGGGCAGGGCTGGGCTGCGGCATGGCTGGTCACGGCAGGGGAGGGGAAATCAAACTGCTCGGGGTTAGTCACAGCCACGGGGAAAGGGGTGGAGAAGGCCAAGGGCTGGCTGTCATGCAGGGAAGGATTGCCTAGCGGGTCCCCTGGGGGGTTAGTGGGCTGGAAGCCTTGTTGAAGGGCTTCCCCATGGAGCTGGGGGGAGCTGAAGCCCTGAGCGAACCTTTCAGGCAGCACAGCCTGGACGGGAAGGGTGCTTGCTGGCTTTTCCACAAAGGGATTTGCAGGGGCAATAGGGCTGACTGCCAGAGCAAAGGGATTGCCTGGGCTTGCAGCATCCTGCTCGCTCCTCTCCTCCGTTCTATCTGGCTTCCAGAACTCCGCCTTCTTGAAGTCTATCCCTGCAGGCGGCCAGCCCTGCTCTGCCCGATGGGGACAGCCCACCGCCGGCCCCTCACCCTGGTCCTGCTCCGGCGCTAACCTGTGCGGGCGGCCCAATGCCTCCTGCTCCTCCAGTGCCGTCCAGAAGGTCTCGGGTTGGCCTGAGTCCGGCCTGGGCGACACACCAAGCTCCTCAGGGCATTCCTCCTGCTCTGGGGCTATGGATGGCTCTGCGCTGAGGCTGAGCTGTGACACAGGAGACAAAGCCGGCTGACTCCAGCTCCCTGCAGCACCCGATGGGGTGAGCTCGTCCACGGAGAACCTGGAGGGGCAGGTCTCAAAGTGTTCGGCCGCATCTGTCCCATTCATCTCCGGTGGCTCTTCTCCCAAAGAAGCGTCCCCTCCGGCCTCCACGTCAGCAGCATCCTCACGCACAGCCGTGTGAGGTGCTGGGACAGCCGTGTCACCGCTCGGATGGCTCCGTGGTTGCTCCAGGCCCTCCTCACCTTCCTGCTGCTCCTCCCCACCTCGCTGCCTTGCCGTTGTGTCACTAGCATTGTTCTCATCCTCCCCTCTGCCACACATGGCCGCAAACCACCGCGGAGGTTTGGGAGGTGGCATGACCTCCTCCTTCCCTCGCACACCCGTCCACATTGTGAGGACAGCATCAGAGCCCATCTTCACATGGCCCTCGCCAGCTTCCAGCCGCATGCTGGCCTGCAGCCGGTACACCGAGCTCCTGATGTCAAACATCTCCCCGCCATCATCCTGCAGCTCCTTCCCCACGCCCGGAGCCACGGGGAAGCACCCTGCTGCCATGTCCTGCAGTACCCGTGGGGGTACAGCAGCCACATTGCTGCCCGGTATTGTTTCTGCTGTGTTTTCAGAGCTGAAGGTGCTTCGGGGAAGGACATGAGGAGTACTTTTTGTTTCAAAGGTGCCCTCGCCGTGGAAGGGCCGCTGCCCAAACACGCTGCCCTGGCCAATGCTCTGGGTGCTCTCAGAAGGATCTGGCGCAGTTTCGGTGGCAATGGTCATCCAGCCATTCTCCCCTACACTCGAGGTTTCCTCCTCATTACTGTCCCGCTCCTCCCCAGCACAATTATCAGCACCCAGCAGGGTGGAAGCCTCCTTTTCCCCTGGATTTCCGGATGACAGCGAGGCGGCCCAAACCATCGGCGTGCTGCTCTTCCTCCTCCTCGCCGCCGACCCTGCGGACACGGGGCTCAGCACATCCTCTATCACAGTCGCTTCCTGGGTTGTGCTCACCAGGTTTGCCCCAACATCCAAACCAGAGAAATTCGTCCAAGATCGCAGCGCTGGGGGCATTTCGCTGCTGATTTGCTGCTCGGCCTTTTCAAAGCCCTTTGTCCCCTCCTCGGGATCTGGTTCAGCTGACCGTTCCGTGGGGCTGGCGGCATCGGGATCGTCGATGAAAGCCATGCCCTCCGCCGCCACCGAAGCAAAGAAGTCCTCCTTCTTCGGTTCTGGTCTGAGCCTGCTGGTGGCAAAGGCATCGAAGGTCTCATCCCACTCTGAGAGGGGAGGAGGAGAGGCGGTGGGTTCCTCATCTGGAGGAGGAGGAGGGTCTGCATGGGACGGAGGAGTGGTTTCAGGCACAGGGACACCAACGCTTTTGGCTGGAGATTCTCCCTCCGGATCTTTAAGTCTTAGGGAGGCAGAGGGACTGCAATCCTCAGAGGAACACAAGCTCCCAGCGACCTCTGTTGAAGCATGCGGCTCAGACGGGAAACTAGAGAAAAAGTGAGTAGGTGAAGGAGAATTTAGTACCTGGTCAGCGAGGAGGTCCTCAAAGAAGGGATTGCTCTGCAGGGAGTTGAGGAATGGGTTGGTAGGGGACAAGCATCCGGGCTGACTGTCTCCGGTAGCAGGAGGGAGGTTAGGGCTCAGCATGCGAGCAAGATGGGCTACAGCAGCAGCAGGGAACCGGGCAGGGGAGCGGGAAGGAAAATGAGAAGGAGCATCTGAGCTGGTTTCTACCTGAGGAGACACTTCCAGGCTGTGGAGGGAAGACAAAACAGTCCTCCTGGTTAATGCTGTGACAGTGCTGTAAGCATACACCACACACACCACAAACGCTTTGATTCAAAGCAATGCAATGATAGATACATACTTGTCTCTCTTGTTAGGCAGAGCAATGATTATGGAGTCAATGCATGGAAAGGGCATGCACTACAAAAAGGAAAGGGCAGCCCTTCTCCAACTGTCCTCCAAACTTCCCCTTTCTGCCTTAGCAAGCCCTAAGCCTCAGGAGTCTGAGAGGTTTCTCTACCTCCTGCAGCCCAAGGACTTGGTTCAGTTCTGTGAGTTTCCCTGCACGTGAGGAGCAGCTGGGGTAAGAACACCCAAAAGTGAGCCTTCCAAATCTCTGGATATCAGCCCCCTCCTGCAGATGTCTCCTCACCTTGCCCCAGACAGGGCTCCAGTCCTTCGCTGCTTTTCCAAGAGGGACCACATTTACCTGTCTTTCTTTTGGGACCTTCTCTGCCAATGCCTGTTGCCAGACCAGGGCTGGCCATCTTACCATCGAATAACCAGGTTGGAAGGGAACCACAAGGACCATCAACCCCTGGCTCTACACAGCACCACCCAAACGCTATGGCTGAGAGCAGTATCCCAATGCTCCCTGTGCTCCAGCCGTGACCACCACCGTCTGGGTCAGACCCCTTCCCTAACACCCAACTCCAACAGCAGCATTCCCTCCCCCTGAACCTCCTCCCCATGACTTACCCCTGCCAGCTCTGGATCATGCTTCACTTCATGGCAGGGCTTCGGAGAGACCCCACTTTAGCTTGGAGAAATGCAGATACCGATATGCCCAGTGCTGGCTGATCAAAGCTGAGCTCAGAACAAATGAAGCAATTGCTTTGCCAACACGTACAGGGAGTGAGCAGCCCTCAGGCTCCAGCCTGCTTGACCCAAGTTGGAAGGGATCACAGGCAGCACCACCAGAAGATCATGGCCAACGGCAAAGCTGCATGGACTATTTTTGCTTGTTATTACAGATGGTTTTGTCACAAAAAGATTTTTAAAGTATTTTAAAGCACAAAAATGCCACCTTGAGGCAAACATTAACAAACACCATCATCCACCTACAGCTGTGTCAGTTTTGTGCTCAGACAGCATTTGAAGGGCGTCTGTCTGTCTGTTGGCACGCAACAAACCAACTCCTACACCTTTCCATCTTTCCCATGACTCTCACAGCGATTTTGGGAGCTGCTGCCCCAGCTTAGGAATTTGTTATGTAGACCCTAAGCCACAAACAAGACCTTGAGGCGACGCTGGGCAGCACATAATCCTGACCTACTCCTGTTTGCTCCTTGCTCATGCTCACATTAATGGTTCAGTCCAGATTAAGAACCCTCATCCATCATTCTGCTTAAGCAGTGTTTAGAAGGAGCAACCCACGGCTGATCCAAGCAGCTCTGCTGCCTTCTAGCATGAAGTCTTTACAGAGCATTAATCAGCTTGAGGCTCCTAATGAGCGCTCACTGCTAACAACCTTGACAGCTGCCAGAAGTCTGGCTGGAGAAATTCCTACCCTAGCCCACCAGATACCCACCTGCACAGGTGGAGGAGGAGCTCCACAGTCTCTCCAAGCCCACGCCGGGCCCTTTGGTACATGGAGATGTCCCATTTGGCAGCCTGCAGCTGTCCCCCAGCCTACACAAGGATGCCAGCACCCAGCAAAGCAGGCTGTGCTGTGCCTGGGGGCACAAGAGGTGTGAGCATCCATCCCTAGCTGGAGGAAGCAAAGCAGAAGGGACGCAGCTTCTGGCTGTGGTGCAGGAGAACTGCAGCACCTCCATGTTGGCAGTGACACCATCCTGTAAGGCGCCAGCCTGAAGGCACAAAAGCAGAGCTCACGTCCTTCTTGATTTTAATCACCTGCCTTGATTCTCCATCCCAACCTCTGTCCTCAGGGTGAGCATCCCCTGTTTAGCACCCCTGCCCTCCCCCCCACACAAACCCACCCCCCTCAAATCCCACTGCTTCATTCCACCAGGGATGCTGGAAGCGCTCAGCGAAGGGGCTGAGGACGTTGTGCTCCTCTAGAGGGAAACCTCCGCTTGGATGGAGGATCTCTGCTGCAATGAAATGCTGACTCACCCTCCTCCTCCTCCTCCCAGATCCCTGCACGCAGCTCCGCCAGCCAAAATAAATAGCGGGTACCTTCCTGCCCTCATTTATTTTGCTGGCAGCACTTCACAGGCGCATTTTAGCCTCCCAGCAGAACGACGACAAAAGGGAAAAGAAAAAAAATAAAGAATAAAAAATATGACTGAGCAACTGCCTGATGGAAAGTCGCCTGGAAACAGCCTGTTTGATGTGGGAGGATCGAATCCGTAGCACACCGAGGTGAAGAGCTGGGGCTGATGGAAAATCCCACCCCTGCGTCCTAGGAGAGGTGGATGGGAAGACATCAGGCCAGGATTTCCATGGATAATTCAGGCATCCTATGCAAGGTCCTTCCTGGGGGACTCCAGCATGGCAGGATTTGGGGCTGGGAAGAAATGAGCATTGCAACCCAGGACATGTTTGTATGAGGTGGGAGCCTGGAAGGGCCTGGAGGTGATGTGCAAGTGGAGCTTTTCAATAGGAAATGCACAGGTCGGGTTCTTATCCTAGAAGGAACCACACTGTTTTCCATCTGTCCTCACCTCTGTCATGCACACAGCTGTCCCCTCATCCTGAACAAGATGGGAACAGGCCCTACTTTATATGGATTTGCCTCCCAAACCATACAGATAACAATAACGAAAAGAAGGCTGGTTGGATGGGGCCCTGGGCAGCCTGGTCTGGTATTAAATGTGGAGGTTGGTGGCCCTGCCTGTGGTAGAAGGGTTGGAGCTTCATGATCCCTGAGGTCCCTTCCAACCCAAGCCATTCTGTGGGAAGCAGAGGTAGGATGTGGGTACCAGGTGCAACAAGCAGGCACAGGTGCTATAAGAGCCATTCTTCACCCTTGCAAGGGCAACCCTAATGGCTCCCAAGAGGGATTTTAGTTTTCAGCCTCACTGCTGGCCACACAGGACCAGCAACAACCACAGCAGGCAACAGTTTTATGCTTTCCTCCCCTGAAAGCAATGACAGAAGGAAAAGGCTTTAGCCTTGGAAGGGCTTTAACCTGCAAACAGGCTCATTTCTGCCTCTTGCCAAGCATGAGATGCAGCCCCATTTTATCATCCCAACTCACGCCGGAGGCAGCGGGACCTGCGGTGCTCTGATAACATTGTAGGAAAGCCTGAAAATATGGGAAGGGATTGTTTTCGCCCCAGGCCTTGCCTCAAATAAGCCTGCTGAGCTTCTTCCTTGCACACAACCCTTGAGCATGTCACCTGAAGCACAGCAAACCCCACAGAGCCTTTCCTTCAGGTCTCCAAGAGCAGACAGCACCCACCTCCCGCTCCCACCACGAATTCGGAGCTGCTCTGCTCTACAAAGCAAAGGTTAATCCATCCTCAGACCCAGAAGTTATGCGGGTAAATGAGTAGCAGCCTTGCTTCTCCTCCAGATGATAAGCAGATAAGCACTGCTGGCTTTTCAGCAGCACGCTTGGGAGGGAATATGCATCTGATTATTGAGATACAGATTTCAGCCATCGAGATGCAATCAACCTCTCAACAGCTTCGAGCTGAATCGGTCTGTGAGGTCTCCTGGTGTAAGGAAGGAGAATGAAGTAAAAGAAGTACGAGTTCTTCATGATCAGAATGAGAAATGACGTTGGAATCGCTGGTTTGAAGGAGCTCAAGATCCACAAGATCCTAAAAGTCACAGAATCCCATAGAATTGAATGATCAAGAAAGAAAGTTACTAATGGGCATCCACCTCCCAGCCTGGGCCAAGAGCTGAGCCAACAGCTTCTGCAGTGCTGCCCAAAGGTGCTCATCCACTGCTACACCAAATCCCACAGCGCTGGGGCTTAATGCTCCCCATCAGAGACTTCTCCTAATGTCTCATTTCAGTCTCCCTCGTTACACTTTCAGCTCATTACTCCCCATCTTAAAATTGCCAAGTGCAATTAAAGCCCATTCAGACTTCAGAAGATCCCAGAAGGATCCCCTGGGAATCTCTTCCTTCCAGAATGTATTGTTTCAAAGGAAATCCTATCCTAAGGACCAAAACACACAGCTGGTGGCTCATCCAGGCTTCTCCTTACAAGGCAGAAGAGCTGTATGGAGAAGCCTGCAAAGAGGCATCCAAAAAGCAGAGCCTAAGCAAACCTTGGGTACTCTGACGACCCTGAATCTTTGTGGGTGAAGGCAGTGACTCTGCTGGCTCACATCTGAGCACTTTACCAGGAGCAGAGCTCACATACGGATCCCATTACGTAGAAGAAGCCTGAAAGACCTCTTCGTTAAAGCAGGCTTAGGCTGAACGAAAATCCTTCTGCTTCATAAATTAGGTTCAAGTCAGCCCAGATGAGGAAATCCCTACAACAAAAGAACCTTCTGGATCCAGGCAGACTGCTGGCTCTTACAGCATGTTCTCCCTCTCCCTGAGCAATGAAACTCCTGGTGAGTGCCTGGATTGCAGCACAGCCCATTCCCACTGCACACCAAGGCACGTGGAGCTGCACCTCTGCACAGGGATACACCTCCCCTTCACGAGCCATGGTTAAGGATGAGCACAGCGGGTTTGGGAGGATCCAGGAAGAAGCACCCTCCCTTTTACAAGTGCAGGGTCGAGGAGGCATTTCCCCTGCTCTCATCTCATCTGGGCAGCTGGACAACAGCTGGGTGCCCACAGCCCCATTTCACTGACCTGGGTTTCTGGGGGGAGTCTTTGGGCTCCTTGGAACCAAACCAGCCTCCAGCCTTGCTCCTGTCATCTCCCACTGCTGCAGGGCCGTGCGAGGCTCCGGTTTTCTCCCCCTGGCCCCTGCTCCCCGCATCACTCTTGTGGAACAGCCCGCCCTTTGTTTTCTTCTCTTCTTTCCTTATTTCCTCGGGTTGCTTCTCCTTCGTCACCTCTGCAGAGAAGACCATGGGTGTTGCCACCTGGGTCGGCTTGTTCTCTAGGCGGCTGTTTTCTTCCATCCTGGCTCTGCCCAGGTGGTTGCTGAGGGTCACGGCTTTGGTGGACACCTTGAGCTCTTCCTGCAAAACCAAGCTGGGAGGAGAGGGGATGAATCTCATCTCGTCCCTTTGCTGCGTCCTCTCCAAGCTGCCGGCACCCCAGGGCACCTCGTGGGGGTCGGCGTGGATCGGGATGAAGCCAAAACCCTCCTCTGGCCTTTTGGGGACAGGCAGCGGAGTGGAGCCCTGCAGGGTGGGCACGGGGCTCCTCAGGGTGGGCTCATCACTGTACACGTGGCTCCCATTGATGCAGAGGGAGGAGCGGGACACGGGATCTGTCTTTGGCTTCAGGCTGTGGATTGCTTTTGGCTCCAGGACAGGGCTGACCTGGGAGACGTCGTCACTGAACGCTCTCTTGTGGGTCAGCTTTGGAGAAGGTAAAAAGTCCTTCACTGCAGGGAGAAAGCACAAGGCTGGGTGAGGCCAGCTGTGTAATGGGCACAGCAAGCTTCACCTACTAAAAAACACTGATGAGAGCTGCAGAATTACAGCAGCCTTTCCCCTCCCAGGCTCTACTCAACTATAATTAAATTAAGAGGGAGATAAAGCACAGGTCATAAAGCACGCGGCTCTACAAGGCCGTACATCTCCCCAAGCACATCTCTTCAAGATCCAGAAAGCAGTAAGGTGAAAACCACTCTCAGACAGGGTCTGAAGGCTAAAATGAACGCAGGGATCTGGCCAAAAGAATCCAAAAATCACACACAGGCCCTTGGGCTGCTGTGTGGTGCAGTAAGGAAGGTCCGTGCCATTCCTCCCTCTTCTCTCTCCTGATGAAGTTTTCAGCAGATCCCAGCGCTCAGTACCCTGGGACTCCCACCCCATGGGAATTGGCAGTCTCCAGCCAATTAAACCATGTAATGATAGATTTTGTTTTCAAGGGACGGCGAGAATTAATTCTTGACAAGAGCCTTTTTTGTTTGCAAATCATCGCTCTGCCCGCGCCAAGAGCTGGGATTGCTTTAATCACCAGCAAGCGGTCCCTGCTCCAGCTCTGCCCATGCCCCAGCTCTGCCCCCGAGCTGGAGGCGGCTCATTAGGCACAAGGAGCTGCTCTTTGCCACCTGCTCTTGTAGAGCAGAGGAGAAACAGCCCCGAGTCACCCCTACACCCCACGGTGGTGCAAAGCAGCCAAGCAGGGCTGTCTGCACGCAGCCTTGGCATTCAAAGCCAAATCTTGGATGTTTTCCCCCCCGTTCTTGGCAGGCAGGCAGATCTCAGAGGGTTCGTGTAGGACACCACCTCTTAGGTAAGCAATCAGTGAAGAAATTTGCAAGAGAGCCCCCACAACCCCTTCAAAAAACAGAAAAGAAAGGTCAAACGGGTGGGATTGACGCCACCATCCTCTTACCGGAGCGCTCCGTGGACAGACTGCTGTGTCTGCTGGGGGACCTGGTTACCTCGGGGCCGCTGGTGGCCATGCCCAGGCTGGCTGATGAGACGGTGCTGTCGGATCCCAGCGAGGTGTTGGACTGCGTTAGGGACGACTTGCGCAGCTTGTTCTTCAGGAAGAAGCCCTTCACTTTGGACTTCTTGCCGCCGACGTCGTAATCGTCCTCCATGTCGAGCGCGCCCACGCTGCTGGGGATGATGGCAGAGGCCGACTCCAGGTCGTACTTCTTCTTGCCCTTCATCTTGTCCTTCAGCTTGCCGAAAGGTGACCGCGGTTTGTCCTTCATGGACAGGTCGAACATGCTGGCCGTGAGGTTGTTGCGTGTGAACTGGATGCTCACCTGGATCTCACCACGTTCCTTCTCCTTCTTGCCGGGCTTGGAGTGCAGCTTGTGCCACCTGAAGACAGAGAAAAGATGAGGAGAGGGCTCTCCATCAGTGCTTTGTGATGGGTTTTGCAATATTTGAGAGCTGGTGAGTCAGAATCCATCCTCTCAAATGGGAGTCTGCACTGTCATAGCAAAGGAGCTCAATAGTTGGATATTAGGAAATATTTGATTTCAGGTTAATTGGAAACATTTTCTTCTCAGGCATTGGAACAGGCTGCTCAGGGAGCTGGAGGAGTCAGCATCCCTGGAGGTGGATGGCACTCAGGGACACAGCTGGTGAGCACTGTGGGGATGGACTGATGGTTGGACTTGATGAACTTAGAGGCCATTTCCAACCCTAATGAATCCATGGTATTCATTAAAACAACGATTCCAGTGATGGCAGAGGATCACAGAATCACACAACGGTCGGGTTGGAAGGGACTCCAAAGCCCCACAGCCCCACTCCTGCCATGGACTGAGTGCCCCCACCAGATCAGGCTGCCCATGGTCCCATCCACGGCCTTGGGCACCTCCAGGGACCCACAACTCAAAGGACACCCGGGCACAGAGCCGTGCTGCGGGATGGCAGAGGGCTGTTGCCTGTTGCTAGCTGAAACAAATGGTGCAAACGAAAGCAAGAAACACCCAGAGGAACTCATTTCTACATTCCACTTCCCTAATTCCCCACAGCAACAGGTTCAGATGGGGCAGCACAACGCTGGGCCAGAAGGGAAGCATCTCTTCCTGAAATAACCGCCTCGCACCGCGGACCCAGCACCCTTCCCCTCGCAGGATAGGATGAGCTCCCTGGGGCCCCAGATAACAGCACTGTAAATTATTGGCAGGCTGCAAAACAACATGGAGACCTGCTTGGTCTAAGCCAAGATTTCCACCCAGAATGTCAGAGCAGAGCAGGGTGAGACAGCTCCGATGGCCACAACACCCAGCCTGGGGATCTGCAACAACAACAGGAGCAGGAAGGCATTTTTAGAGGTGTTCTAATAATTTCCAACTGATTTCCCAACCACTAAAAAATCCCCGCCGTGTTTTAGGCTGTTAAAAAGAGTTTGCTTAGAAGAGCAAAGTCACCAGAAAGGAAAAAACAAGGGGAGGAAAATGTGAAGCGTTGGAGACGGGTGTAACCCTGCTGAAATCATAGGAGCGAGGAGGAAATCCAAACCACGTCCTCAATTCCCCATTCAGGAGCCACTGAGGAGCGCCCATGACTTTGCTGGGCACAGGCTTTGAGCCCATTCTGTCCACCCTCATAAATGGGGAACAATTCTCAGCACCCAGGCGTTAGGCTTGAAAAAAAATCAGAGAATGGTTTGGGTTGGAAGGGACCTCAAAGATTTCCTGGTCCCAGGAATGCAGGAAGATAAGGAAAAAGCAGATTTGTGGCTGACTCCTGGAATGGGAGAAAACCTCACGAGCAGGTTTCGTATCTGACATCATCACCCCATGGGGAAAACAGAGAGGGAGAGCTTGGGATGAATTAACATGGGGAAAGGCATCTGAGGATGATGAGATGTAAAACCCCATCTCACACGGACACGCTCGCAGCATCCCCCACTTACCACACCGCACTCATTACAATTAATTTGGCTGCTCGGTAATGATGCCTTCAAATGAACAAGCTCTAAACCTGCTCTGCTTCTAAAAGTGTCCATTCCAGAACAGCCTCTGCCCAGGCTGGCAGTGGATGAAGGAGCTGCGTGGGGTTCCCAGCACCCAACAGGTCAGGACTGCACCCCAAAAAGGGAGATGTGCTATTTTTAGGCAGGGCTCAAAGTTCAGGAGATGAGTATTTGGGTGGATCACGTCTCTCCACGTCTCATGGCTGCTGTTCTTCTCATTTAAATCAATTCCAGTGGAGCTACAAATGCACCCAGAGCAGGACTGGGACGGGTTTAAAGAAGAACACAAGCTGCTGATGGGCCTGTTTGCTCTTATGCCCACCCCAAGAGGGATTTCATAGAATTGTCACGGTTGGAAAAGACCTCCAAGATTTGCAGAGGGGAGGAGGAGCTGTGGATGCTCCATCCCTGGAGGGACTCAAGGCCAGGCTGGATGGGCTTTGGGCACCTGGTCCATGGGAGGAGTCCCTGCCCACGGTTGGAACTGGATGGGCTTTAAGGTCCCCAACCCAACCCATGCTGTGATTCTACACTGAGGGAGCTGGGATGGCTCAGTCTGGAGAAGAGGAGGCTCAGAGGGGACCTCAGAGCTCCCTGGAAGGAGGTGAATGGCTTCATCCCTGCACAAGGGGAGAGCCAGGTTGGGAATCAGGAAACATTTATTGTCCAGGAGAGCGGGCAGGCAGTGGCACAGCTGCCCACGAGTGGTGAGGTCACCATCCCTGGAGGTGCTCCAGAACTGTGGGGCTGTGGCACTGAGGGTCAGAGGGCACGGTGAGATGGGTTGGGGATCTCAGAGGCCTTCTCCAACCTTAATGATTCTATGCAAAATTAAAAGGGGCACCACAATGGCTATGGAGACACCCAGCTCCAGTGGCATGCATGGGAGGAGGCAGCAGCCTGCCCAGCACAGGGCTGAGAGATGAAATCACAAACAGAACTCCACGCAGATGCCCCACAAAGGGGAAACAGTTGGGGCCCCGCCGGGCTCTCGAGAAGCCAAACAAGCAAACACCAAACGCCCATCAGCATTGCCTGTGTGCTCACATGGGTCCCCACCATCCAGCACGGCTAAAACCCCTTGCTTATGCAAAGGCTCTGCTCCACTCCCACTCACCTCCACCAAGAGACAAGGAGAGCTGCCAAAAGGCAGCAGGAGCACAGTGCTATTTTCTGCTGCTGCTGCTGAGATCGATGGGAGCGGAGCGCAAAGCGCTGCCGTGGCTCGAGGCCCCCGCAGGGCACGCGTTTCCCCCCCATCTGCTGGCAGAAAGTGCTGAGCAAAGGGAAAACACACCCTGGGGTGGAAATGGGAGCGGAGGAGACAACGGGACACAGAGCTGTCCCTTAATGCAAAAGCAAAGCTGACTGTGGAGAAGAGATCCCACAGAGCCCCGCGTCTCCTGTCCCTTCTGCACCCCCACCAGCACCAAACCACGCGCTGAGCCGAAGCGCCCAAGCCATCGCCATCCCCTTGGGTACCTCCAGCAATGCCTTCCCAGTTTCTCTCCCAGGCTGGACCCGGTGCTTTGCTAGCAGCAGGCTGCACAGAGCTTCCTGGGGTGCCGGAGCCACTCAGTAAGGCGCAGCTTTAGGGATGCACTTGGGGTTCACCTGGAATGAAGCTCCTGCCTGAGCTGCAGCTCGGAGCAAGGGACAGACAGAACCCTCTCCGCCTCTCATTTACTGCTGAATCACCCTGCAACAAGCTCAGCCCTGCTAATGAGAGGTCTTTAATTAGTGACAACTTCAACAGAGAGCCAGGGATGGGCAGGTGAGGAAGAGGAAACCCAGGGAAACCCCAAACGTCTGCAGAAAAAGACACCATTGGGGCCACAAGGGGAACGGCACGGAGGCATGGAGGAAGCTCCATATCAAGAAGAGAAGCAAAGGGTGGAAAACAGCACAGCCCCTGGGCTCACAGTCTGATCTTGTTTTGATGCAGCTTCCCCCACTGGTGCCGGGAAGCTTTTCTGCTGCGTCGGTTCCTTTGGTGTTGGTTTTGGACAGGCTGCTCTGCACGGCGATCCCCGTGAGCTGCTCAAAGCACAGCTTGAAAATAAACACGGGCTGAAGGAAGGAAGGGAACTCGGGAGACTGAATTCAGCCCGACAAACTGTCCTCTAAGAGGCCTCAAAGCTTCCACTCCAGCCTCGTGTTGGTGGGCTGAGGGTGCAGGGTGGCACGGAGGGGACAAAGACAGGAGCAAGGCAGGCTCAGGGCTGGAGAAGAGCTATCAGCAGCGCTGGCATGAGGACAACCACAGGCAGCTTCACTGCAAATCAGCTTAAAGAGATGAGATGAAAGGTTTTCCCCCATCAGAATCACAGAGGTTGATGAAGACTTCTAAGATCACCGACCCCAACCACCAACCCCTCACCACTGTGCCCACTAACCACATCCCTCAGTGTCACATTGACCCTAGGAAGAGGACGGGCGGGGAGATTCAAGGAGCTGTAAAATGGAGCATGAAACATTTATGAATGAAGAGAATAACAGCAAGAGACAGCAGAGCCCTCGTTAACTGCTTATGCTCCAGAGCTCCCACGGTTTGCAAATCCAAGCAGTAGATGAGCCAAAAAACCACTGTGCCCACGATCACCATACGCCCTGACCTGTTCTGCCAGCCTCAAATGCATAAAGAAAAGGAGAAAATGAGGCCCAGCTTGGTGGGATGCAAAGCATGGGTGACGGCACAGGGCTGCTCAGCAGGTTTCCCTGCTGCACTGGCTGAGCAGGAGGTGGAAATGGGTGCAGAGAAGAGCATGATTTGCTGTAAATCCTCTTCTAAAGAGAAGGGATGGCAGGGAGAACCAAGCAACTCAAAGCACCCCAGGCTCAGGAACTGAGGGAGCAGCTCAGACGAGAAGAAACTCCAAGCCCTGCTGCAAAGTCCTGATGAAGAAAGCCAACCCTCATGGTTGCTTGCACGTATCTCTAGGCTCCAACAAGACATGGGGAGCAACGAGAGACACCAGCAAAGGTTTTAAAGCTGCTTTCACTCAGCAGAAATGTGCAGGAAAGGATTTGAGGACTTTTTGGACTCCTTTTGCCTAGAAAACCCCATGCAACAGTGGTACACAGACCACAACCCACACCAGCAGAGCACTCAGTGATGGTGACAAAGAACGTTTATGGTGTTTTCAGGGCCTCCTATGGGTTTTTCCTGTAGCTGCCAGGGGAAAACCATTGCTGGAGGCAGGGAGAGCTCTACAGATGAGCATAAAGTGGAGGAAGGAGACTGTGCCTGCAGTTCTTTGGCTGTCAGGGGACAGAGGGACCTTGGGAGGGCCACCAAGAGTCCAGAGCCAACGTGCCAGTCTTCACCCAGGTTGGGGATTCCAACTGCATCAATATCTTTAAAAAAAGAAAACAAAACAAAACACAACCTGAGCTTGAAGAGAGCTCACACCCCAGCACCTGCAGCTCTAACGTGCTACGTGGTCAACAGGGCTGGGCGTGGGAATGGAGGTGGGCAAAGGACATCCAGCCCAGAGCAGAACAGGGCAATGAAGCTCCTGAATTTGCCAGGGAGGTGGCAGGGTCACCGTCCCTGGAGGTGTTCCAGAACCATGGAGATGTGGCACTGAGGGATGTGGTCAGTGGGCACGGTGGGATGGGTTGGGGGTTGGGCTTGGAGATCTTAGAGGCTTTCTCCAACCTTCTTGCTTCCCTGATCCTAAATCCAACCAGGGTGAGAAGGGGCAGCCTGGGTAGCACCCCAACCCAAGCAGTGGGGCACGAACCCCCCTCCTTCCATCGCCCTGAGGCATTTCAACACAGCACAGCACTTCCTGCGTTGGCCAAGCGGCCGTGCACCGAGATGCAGCAACCCCTCAGAGAACCAAAACAAGGATTTCGTCACAGCCTGCCACACCTGAGCAGATCCCAATACCCTCTGCCAACCCAAGACCCCACTTTCACATTTCTCACCTCCCAGACCCTCTTTAAGGCCAGGACCTACAGCTGGGGACGGACAGACTGCGATGGAACCTCAGTGTGGATTTGGGGACTGTCCCTTGCCCCCAGGTGGGGTTGCCTTAAGGTCCCCATCTGTTGAGCAGCACACAGGACCACGGACAGAGGTGACAGACGCCATGCAGGTCTCCTCCATCACCCCAAATCCATCCCAAACTCACAGCAAGGTCCAACCTGCATTGGCTCGATGCCTTTGACCAAAGACGTTGGCAACCAGAGGAAAGGTGGGTGCCACCCTGGCACAGAGAAAGGGCTGGAGGAGACCCTTTGTCCAAAACGCGGATACAAATGATAAAAGCCAACTACTCCCCTCGGAGAGCATCCCAACCTGCAGGCACCCACCAGCCAAAAATCCACACCATCACAGTCAACGCAGGAAAAGCTCAACAGGGTTAAAGCCACGACTTAAAAATAAAAGCACTGCAAGTCACGGCTGCTGCCGCATTGCCAACCCGAAGCTTTCTAGCTTGGGTTAAGCCCAAGGATACCAAAAAAGGTCAGGAGACACCCAAAAAGGCCAAGAGAGCCCTCTTAGGCAAAACCAAGAGCTGACTTTTCCCCTCCCAGACAAACATGTTGCCATTCAGCTGATAAACGCTGCCAGACGCACCCAGCCTCGCTCCGTGACACGGGGCCAAGTTGGACGGCGCATTTTCCACTGAGCTGAAAACACGAAGAAAAAGCACTGCTGACAAAGTTTCCACCCAACAAAAATCAGCAGTGAAACGAGAGCAAGGTCACCACGCTGACAACCAAGGCCTGCTTTGTTGCTTTTTCTATTTTTGTATTATTTTTTTTTCCTCCTCTCTTCTGGGCTGCGTTCAAGCTGGCAGCAGCTTTGTGCCTCCAAGCAAGGGATGCAGATGGGGCCCTGCAAACAAAGGGGTGCAAGAAAGACCCCCCCCCTTAGCACCCAACCCAGAAGCACTGCAGCCCCAAAGCTGCAGCATTCCCCATTTCTGGGGATATCTGCCCAAATCCCAGCTGTGCCAATGTGGGATGCAGCCTGCGAGCTCCTTGCACCCCAAAACCCTGCAGCCACTCTCCACACACAGCCTGGCTGCAGGGAGCCACGGTGCTGCTCTGCATTAGGGCAGAACTGAAGATCTGGAGCTCGTTTTCCAGCCAGGGTTAACAGAAATCAAAGCAAAATTAATGCTGGGGGGGAACAGCCAAGTGGCAGCCCCCAGGGCTGTCCCCTCAATTCCCATTTTGGGGCTGGGAAGAGTGGGTTGCAGCTGGGAAGAAGTCAGGGGAAAGCACGCAATCCACAAACCCACGGCACAGCATTACGGGGGGACAGAGCCCACGGGGCCTTTTTCGGGGTACAGAGGGTCCCCGTGATGCCCTGTTCTCTATGACACTCTTATTGGGGCACATAATGGCCCCACGATGCCCCATTCCTTGCAGTACACTTCTGGGACCATGCATGGACCCTCTAAGACCTCCACCTTTTGCAACCCCCCTCACGGGACACACATGGACTTCATGACAGCCTTAGGAGGGCCCACATCAATGAACCCTGTGACACCCATCTCCTTTTCGGGGCACGCAAGGACTCTGTGATGTCCTATTCCTTGTGAGGCCATGTGTGGACCCTGTGACCCCTCATCTCCCTTCCAGGAGCCCAAATGGACCCAATGACACTCAATCTTTTGCAACTCCCTTCCTGGAAGCACGAAGAGACCTCACACGGACCCAGTGACATCCTATTCCCCATGACACCCACTGGGGCTCTATGGCCCCCGTGACACCCTATATCCTACAAATGCCTTTTTGGGGCACAATGAGGCCCCATGGAACCCTATTCTTTGAGATACCCTTCTGGGGCCATACATAGACTCAATAACAACCCATCTCCTACAGTTCCCCTCTTGGTGCACAAAGAGACCTCATGACATCTTATCCTCTCTGACAGCCTTACAAAGGCCCAAACAAACCCCACAACACCTCATCTCCTTTTTTGGGGCAGAAAAGGACCTCACGATGCCATATTCCCTGTGACACCTCACCTCTTACTAGTGCCCTTTTCTGGGCCCAGGTGAATCCCATGACAGCCCATCTCCTGCAATCCCCTCCTTGGGGTATGAAGAGACCCCTGCTTCCTATGACATCTTTATGAGGGCCCATGCAGACCCCACAACACCCCATATCCTTCCCAAGCCACATAAGGGCTCCATTACGTCCCATTCCCTGTGATATCCAACAAACGGACCCCGTGACACCCCATCTCATACAAACACCTTCCCAGAGCACGGAATCCTATAGAACATCATAGAATCACAGGATCCTCAATGCCTCCAACCCCTTCTCGTGATCCACACAGACCCAACGACACCCTATTCCCAATGACAGCCCTACAGACCCCACATCCCGAGGCACACAATAACTCCACGACCCCCCCCCCCCCAGACACCCTCTCGGGGGCCCACGCGGAGCCCCTTTACGGCTCACGGAGCCGCTCCGCCCCGCTCACCTCTCCTCGGCCGCCCTGCCCTGCAGCCCCGCAGCCCGCAGCGGTACCCGAGCCATGCCCAGAAAGCGGTCCATGCCCACCAGGGCGCGGTGCATAACGGTGAGCAGCAACGCGGCCTCAGCCCCGGGCTCGGTGGGCGGCAGCTCGAAGGCGCATTCCTCCTTCCATTCGGGGCAGCCGCCGCTTTTCTCGGCCACCGAAGTGCAGTACTTCTCTCGGCCCAGCTGGATGATGGTATACGCGTCGCTGCTGCCCGCTTTGCCCCCACCGCCGCCGCCCTTACAGCGCAGCCCCCGGGCCCGGACCACCGTCACCTGCACGTGGGTGGGCAGCCAAGCCGGGGGGCCGTCGGCGGGCAGCGCGGCGGCGCGGAGCAGCGCCATGGCCGGGAAGGGATAGAGAGCGGCCGGACCGGGCCGAGCCTCAAACCCGCACCGCTCCGCTGCGCTGCCGCAGCCGGGCCGCAACGCGACCGCCGCACGTCCCGTCCCGCCCCGCCCCGCGGCAGCCACGCCCATAAAGCCACGCCCACCAAAACGCCCCGCCCAACCCCGCGCTCTTTATGGGCCTCGTTCTAAAAGACCCCATAAGCCACGCCCCCCATGTAAAAAGCCACGCCCCTTTGCTATAGGCCACGCCTCCTCTTACCAAGTCCCCATTTGCCTCGCCGTCATTCTAAACGACGCCCCTTTGTGTAAGCCACGCCTCCTTGACTAGACAGCCACGCCCCCTCCTCCAAAGCCACGCCCCCCTCCGCTCTGCGCGCTGCCCGCTGCGCTGCGCAGGGCTGTGAAGGAACGCGCCGGGCTTTGCAAGCAGCCAGCTGTCCTGCGCTGCGTTCTGTTGCACCGTGCTGCACGTGCACCCGTGCTGTGAATGCAGTGTGATGTGCACGGGGCTGTGCGTGCATCACGCTGTGCACGCACGAGGCTCTGCACCGTGCTGTGGGCACCCCGTGCTGTGCGTGCACCTGCTATACGTGCACCAGGCTGCTCTGCAGTGTGCTATGCACGCACTGTGCTGTGCGCAGAACGGTGCGTTTGCACCTCTTTGTGCACCGTGCTGTGCAAGCACCACGCTGTCCTGCACCGTGCTGTGCGTGCGCCATGCCATGCACGCACCAGGCTGCAAAGATCCCAGCTGCATGGGGTTTGCACTGCAGAGCGCTGTGGGATGAGGGGAGGACACAGCAGAGCTCCCACTGCAACCCAATGGGCACCAGGGTGCAGTCAGCATGTGGGCAAAGCACCTGGGGGTGATGTTTGCTGTGCTGGGGCTGTGCTGCAGGGTGTGCACTGTGTGTGCACATGGATGTGTGTGAATATACGTGCACACACGTGGCTGTGTCCATGTGCACGTGTGCCCACGCTTGCTATGTGTGCACGTATGTGCGTGTGTCTCTGCACAGCTTCCCTTGGCTTTAAACTCATTTCCCACGCAGCAGCAGCCGGGGCAGGCAGCCCAATGCACCCCGACCGGCTCCTAATAAGCAATTAAAAACCTCCCCAACGTCTCTAATAAGTTCCCTGGCCCCTGCAGCAAGGTCACAGCCAAACGTTGCTCCTCGGGGCCCTTTGGGTGCTATCACACAGCGATCACAGCGTGCTGATGCCATTGAGATAAGGGCAGGGCCACGGGTCAGCGCAGCGGGGCTGCGGTGCTGCTCTATCGGCACCATCGGCGTTCTGCTCCACCGCGGGGACACGGCGGGGACACGGCGGGGCGGGGTGGGAACCCACAAGGGGATCAATGGGGACACTGTGTGGAGAGAGTGGGACATGGCGGGGATGTGGTGGGGAGACACAGGGGGAAAACAGTGGGGATACAATGGGGACACAAAGGGGACATAATTGGGATGTGATGGGGATGTGGTGGGGGCACAGGGGGAAAATAGTGGGGACACAGTGGGGATGTAATAGGGACATGATGGGGACACAATTGGGATGTAATAGGGACATGGTGGAGATGTGGTGAGGACACGGAGAAAACAGTGCGGACACAGTGGGGACACATTTGGGGTGTGGTGGGGACACAGTAGGGATATGATGGGGACATAATTGGGATGTGATAGGGATGTAGTGGGGACATGGGGAGAAAACTGTGGGGATGCAATGGGGACATGGTGGGAACATAATAGGGACACAATAGGGATGTGATGGGGACGTGGTGGGGACACAGGGAGAAAACAGTGGGGACATGATGGGGACATAATTGGGACACAATGGGGACACAATTAGGATGTGATGGGGACATGGTGGGGATGTGGTGGGGACACAGGGAAAAAACAGTGGGATATAATGGGGACACAATGGGGACACAGTGGGGACACAATTGGGATGTGATGAGGACATGATAGGGACACAATTGGGACACAATAGGGATGTGATGGGGACATGGTGGGGATGTGATGGGGACACAGGGAGAAAACAGTGGGGACATAATGGGGACACAATTGGGACACAATTGGGATGTGATGGGGACGTGATGGGAGAAAACAGTGGGGACACAGTGGGGACACAATTGGGATGTGATGGGGACGTGGTGGGGACACGGAGAAAACAGTGTGGACACAATGGGAACACAATAGGGACATGATGGGGACACAATTGGGACATAATTGGGAGGTGATGGGGATGTGGTGGGGACACGGAGAAAACAGTGAGGTGGTGACACAATACAGACACAGTGGGGACATGGTGGGAACACAGTGGGGACATGGTGGGGACATGATGGGGACATGACAGGAACACAGGAGTGACATGGTGGGGACACAATGGGGAGACAATGGAGACATGATGGGGACACAGTGGGGACACAATGAAGATGTGAGGGGGACACAATGGAGAGAAAATGGAAATATGATGGGGACACAGTGGGGACACAGTGGGGACATAGCAGGGCCATGATGGGGACACAATGGGGAGAAAATGGAAATATGATGGGGACACAGTGGGGACACAATGAAGATGTGATGAGGACACAGTGGGGACATGATGGGGACACAATAAGGACACGATGGAGACATGATGGGGACACAGTGGGGACACAAAGGGGATGTGATGGGCACACAGTGGGGACACGATGAAGATGTGATGGGAACACAGTGTGGACACAGTGGGGACACAGTAGGGACATGGTGGGGACACAGTGGGGATAAAATGAGGACTTGATGGGGTCACAATAAGGACATGATGGAGACATGATGGGGAACAGTGTGGACACAGTGGGGATGTGATGGGCACACAGTGGGGACACAGTAGGGACATGGTGGGGACACAATGGGGAGAAAATGGAAATATGATGGGAACACAATAGGGATACAGTGAGGACGTGATGGGGTCACAATAAGGACATGATGGAGACATGATGGGGACACAGTGTGGACACAGCGGGGACACAATGGGGATGTGATGGGAACACAGTGTGGACACAGTGGGGACGTGATGGGGACACAATAAGGACATGATGGAGACACAACGCGGACACTGGGGACATGGTAGGGACATGATGAGGACGCACTGGGGGCACAACGGGGACACGGTGGGAGCACAGTGGGGACGCAATGGGGACACGGCGGGGACACGGGGCTGCGACCCCTTTGCACCTACTCCAGCTCCTGGCCCTATTCAAATCCCCAATAAATATGCATCCGACGGGGAAACAAACAGCGTCGGCACACGGGGGATTTCTTATCGCGGCAGCGATGCGATGAATGCAATTATAGCTGCGAGTCGCTGCTGCCCTGCGCTGCTCTGCTGCTTATCCCTGCGCAGCATCTGCCTCCCCGCTCCCCGGCTCTGATTGCTTTCTTTCCCCTCCTTTTCCCTCTGATTATCTTTCCCTTCGCTCCGTCCCCACCTCTGGCATCGCCCGTTTCCTTCCGCTTTCGCATCTTTAGGTGGTTTAGGTTTTTAATTACCCCTGGATTCGTTATCGTCACGGCGTCCCATTGGGCTGGGAAAGTCGTTGGAAGGACGGGGTGCTGGGTGCCACCTGCTGTGGTGCCATTCATCCCGTGGGGACACCGAGGTGCACGGGGTGAGGGGGACATCCCTCATCACAGGGCAAAGCAATGGCGTTCATGTGGGGCGATGCGATGGCATTTACGTAGGGGCAAAGCAACTGCACTCAAGTGAGCGCAGAGAAATTGCACTCAGGGCAAAGAAATCACGCATAGGTGAGGTGAAGGAATTGCATTTGTATAGAGGACAAGAAATTGCACTCATCCAGCGCAGTGCCATCGCAGGCCTATGGGGCAGAGCGACTGGGGTGACGCTGTGGGGGCAGCTGCAATGTGCCCCCACTTTGGGGCTCTGCGAAAGCTTTCCCTTCTGCAAAACCCATCTGCAGAGCGGCTGCTGCTGCTGCCCCCCTTGGGGGGGGGAGTGGTGAGGAGGGGGAGGTTGGAGCTGAGACAAATCAAGAGTTCAAATGTTGAAACGATTAAAAATAAAAACACAATAAAAGAAATGGGAAGCGGGGGAGATAAGGCGCGGGCGCCCTCGCCGCCTATTTAACATTCATTGGATTGAATAATCAGCCCTCATTATCTCAAATTGGCTGCATATTTGCCCTCAAAATGCTAATTTGAAAGTTGGCTGCGAGCGCCGTCTGCCTATTTTGACTAAAATATGATTTTGCTTTATTTGTGCATTGTTTGTAGCTCCGGGGGCATTTCCAGTTTCAAAGTGAAAAAGGAAAGGGAGGGGGGGGGGGGGGGGGGGAGGGAAAAAACAACCCAAAGCCATCAAAGGTTGGGAGGGAGGGACCTGGAATGGCATTGCCAGGGCTGTGGGGAGGATTGGAGGCGTTATCAGGCTTTGGAGTGGGGATGGACCTTTTATCGTTCATCTCAGGGTGGAAAATGGGAGGCATAGCGTTGTTTTACGGCGGCGATGTCCCATCGACCTTCGTGGAGATGCTGCTGTGTCCCCATCCCCGCTGCGCTTGAAGCAAATGGGGTTTCTCCGCCAGGCCGTGACCCCAAAAACGAGGCCAAAATCCCACGTTGAACCCCAAATCCCACATCGGTCCCCGTACGGAACCCAAAACGTTCCCCCCTTTCTCCCTCGGGACGCCGCCGTCTCATCGCACGACCAGCAGCGATCCCATCCATGATTACCCTTCCTAAAAGTCAATCAATAGATCATAAAGCAGGGAATCATGGCCGGAGTTAAACCCCCCCCCCCCATTCACGGCCGAGGATTTAGGGTTATTGAAGGGCAATTGCTTCGCCGTCCCTTCAATCCGCGGTTAGCGATGCCGCCGTCGGCCCGCTGGCTTACCCACAATGCCCCCAAATGCCACGTTTCTCATGCAGCCCCCAGCGCTGCCCCCAAAGCTGTTTGCACAGCAAACTGCAATTGTAGGGGAGATTAACGGGGCCGGGGTTCGGCCGCCCTTCATTGACAAAAGGAGGAGGCAATCCGCTGCCATCAATTCCGCCGGCGGCTCCGGGTTTGGCAATGACACTGCTTTTGACATTCCCAACCGTGGGGATGGATGGGGTGGGGGTCCCCCCCCCCCCCTTTTCTCCTTTTGGGACCCCGAATGGCAGAGCTGCACCACTTTTCCATAAGGAATAAAGAAGTGGAATCTTCAGGGAGGGAAGATTGAGGTTGGATGTGAGGGGGAAGTTCCTTACTATGAGAGAGGTGAGGTGCTGGAACAGCTGCCCAGAGAGGCTGTGATGCCCCGTCCATCCCTGGAGGTCTTCAAGGCCAGGTTGGATGGGGCCCTGGGCAGCCTGGGCTGCTATGAAATGTGGAGGTTGGTGGCCCTGCATGTGGTAGGGAGTTGGAGCTTGGTGATCCTTGGGGTCCCTTCCAACCCTGTGATTCTGTGGAATCCCTGTCTCTTGCACCATGTGTAGCCCTGCTGCTTCATAGCCAAAAGCAAAACTCAGCCATCCCACAGGGGGTTGGAGCTTGATGAGTCTTGGGGTCCCCTCCAACCGAAGCCATTCTGTGATTAATACCTGTCTAGCATGAAAGGTGGAGGTTGGTGGCCCTGCATGCGGCAGGGGAGTTGGAGCTTCATGATCCTTGAGGTCCCTTCCAAGCCTGGCCATTCTGTGATTCATAGCCCCAAGCTGGTGCCACCCATTGGGTGATGTGTCCTTGATGAGCTGATTGATGGGTTTTGGAGCTGCTTGCAGCCTAGATGCTGTCCCAGTTGGTGTTGGGTTAAATTCGAGCAGCGCTGGGACAGCCAACATGTGGGACGCTTGGCCAACGTCCCCACATTGGTTCATGTGGCTTTGCTGGAGCCTCATGCTTTGGGTGGAGTTTTGGGACAGATCCCAGCCCCATCTGGGGGTCAGAGCCCCCATTTTTGTCCTTGGCAACCCTTGGGGGGCAGCATCTCCGTGGCAGCAACGCTTTTTTGGTCCCCCCCCCCTTGTGTGTGGGAGGACACGTCCTTGGGTGTCACCTGGGGATGCTCCTCAGCCATTTGGTGCCACCTGGAAGCTCAGCCAAGCTGTGCACGGCCGACAGCAGCACCCACCACCGGGACCCTTCTACCCGTGTCGGAGAAACCACACAGGACGTCCCATCCCGGTGTTTTTCAGCCCGAAGCGTCCCATTCCAGGCTGTTCCATCGCGGTGTATCCCAGCCCCCGTGTGTCCCCTCCCCGGCCGTCCCCCCCTCCCGTGTCACTGCGCGGTCTGGCAGTGGCCTCTGGCGGACAGAGGGGGGAACAGCCGCGACCCGACAGGAATGGGATCAGCCCTAATGGGAACCTCTGCCAACCGCTAAATGGGCTCCCCAATAACCGGGATGTTCATTAAGCGGGGACCCCCCCCCCACACACACACACTAATTGGGATGCTCATTAACTGCAGTATGCACTGACCGGGTTCCTTGCTAACTGAGTTGCTCACTAACCCCTCTCACTGGGATGCTCATCAGTGGGGTTACTCGTTAACTGGAACACCCACTAAACTGGGACCCCACTGATTGGGATGCCCATATTGTGACTCCACTAACTGGGACCATTCTCACTGAGATGCTTATTAACCGGCTTCCCTCCTAACCAGGATGCTCATTAAGTGAGATGCTCGTTAACTGGGATCCCTCCTAACTGGGATTCCTATTAACTGGGACCCCAACTATTTGGCTACCCTCTAACTGAGACATTCACTAACTGGGATCCCTACTAACTGGGATTCCTACTAAGTGGGATTCCAGTTAATCCCACTATTTGGCTTCCCTCTAACTGGGATAGTCGTTAACTCGGATCCTAATTAACTGGGATCCAATTAACCAGCATCAATCAGATCAGGAGCCTGCTAACTGAGATGCTTCCTAACTGGGACCCCGATAAACAGGAAGCCACAAAGCTGGGGATCTCCACTAACTGGGATCCCCACTTACAGCCTGTTAACTGGGATTCCTGCTAACCGGGATCCTCGGCTGAGATCCCATAGGCTGGGATTGGTGTTAATAACAGGGATGGAGCTGAGATCTCTACAGACCCCAGTGCTCTGACTGGGATGTTCATCAACAGGAGTCCCCACTCAATGGGATCCGGCCAACCGGGATGCTCATCAACTGGAAAGCCCACAGCCAGTGTTGCCCTCTAACTGGAACCCCACTAACTGGGATGCTCACTAACTGGGATGCCCATTAACTGGGATGCCCCCTAACTGGGATGCCCAGTAACCTTTCCTGAGCCACGAACCCCACGAGGCAGCTCTAAAAAGCCACAAACAGAAGCTGACTGAGACATTGAAGAGTTGATGGGAAATGACCCCCAGCTTTTGCAGCACGGGGCAGACGCTCCTCCGCCACTTGATGGCAGTGGGCATCCAAGCAACTCTGTTTCACTCAATTATTTCAGCTGAATTGGTTCCAAGCGCTGTTTTTCCCCCCTCAGAAAAAAAATGGGGGTGTCCTCAGGTTCCCAGTACAGCGATGGATTGGGAACCACGGGGATGCGAAGGGATTTATGTGTCCAGAGTGAAGGACGGACGCCGCAGGACAGGGATGGACACAAGGACAGAGGTGGTGTCCCCTGCACACGGGGTGACATTGGGAGCCCCGTTCCTGGCATGCAGACATGCAATCCACACGGCAACCAGACAGCCCGGCCTGAGCTTAATGAGCAGCATTGTTATTAATTAGCTCAGGAGCTTCCTCCTCCGCCAGCAGAGCCTTGGGGTTGGGGATTACCGAGGAGCCATCGAGGTGCCATCCCGAATCTCAGCTCACAGTTCTTGGGCCGGGTCCTCATTGCATCACATCAGTCCTCACCCGCAGCATCACCTCTCCAAAAATCCTAAATTCCACCCCCCCCCCCAACGGGGTTTCCTTCCCACCCGTCCCATTGAGCACCGCTGCCCCCACTTTTTGGTCCTAAACCCGGATGCCATCAGCCCAAAAAGCAAAGAGAAACATCGGGAGGAGGGAGGGGGGGTCCAGTTTGGGGCCTGGGGTGTTTGCTGAGTGCCATCACACAGCTCTGCGAGGACAGAGAGGAAAAAGGGCATAAAAAAAAAAAAGGAAAGCACCTCCCACCCAAACACGAAGGAGCCTCCTGCCTTTTTATCTCGGCCCTTTCAAGGCCGTCATTAGGAACTAATAATGGCAAATCTGCCCTTTCATCTCTGCCCCCCCCCCCCCAAGGGCCTTTATTTGCCCTCGGTTGTGTGGGGTGCCGTCCATGGGACAAGCTTCTTTTGCTATGAAACACACGGAGCCATCAGCCACCCATCCCCACGCACAACCGTTTTCCCCATTCCCATTGCTGTGCCCAAGGCAGGGGATAAATAACTCCATCGGGAAAGCCAAGCAGGGGGGGTGGGGGGCTCAAATAGCACCTGTAGGGCCCCGTGCCCCTGACCCCCCCCCCCCCGCGCCCCATTTCCTCCCCCATAAAGCGCAGAGCCCGGTTGCTGTCCTTTGACCGGGCCGTGCTCCCCGCCGCGCTGGGCCGAGGTGTGACTTTTCCCAGCTCATTAGGAAAAGCCGTTCGGTTTTAAGCATCTCAACCCTTAATGACCATCTGAATCCCATCAGCAGGGCTCTGACGCCGGGGGGGTGGGGGGCCTGGGGTGAGGTCTGGGTGGGGGGGGGGGAAGGGGGGGGAAAAAGGCATCTTTGGGTTCTTCTGCCACCGCATCTCTGCGTGTCCCCTGTCACGTCCCTTTGCCTCGATGGCACCGGGTCTGGCTCTGCCCCCCTAAAAATAAAGGAGTGCGGCCCCATAGAAGGATGTCCACCTGGAGGAGGACTGCTTGGCTTTGGACGCACTGGGATATCCCGGATTACAGAGCCACAAAATGGGGCTCAACTCACAGCTCTGGGGGCTGCGCCCTTCCAGCACCAAAGCACAGAGGGCACAGCCAGGGCGGCCATCGGGAGGTGCCGTCGGGGCGGTCCCCGCCCTCCCCATCCCATCCCACCCCCCCCGCTCCCATTGCCGGCCCTATAAAAGCGGGCGGCACATCCCTGAGCCCACCCCGCCATGCCGCCCCCGGCCCCTCCGCCCCCCGCCCGGCCCGGCCAAGCTTTCACCATCGCAGCGCTGCTGGGACGCTCTTCGCCCCCCCCGGCACCTCCACCACCACCGACCCCTTCGCTGCCACCTCTGCCGCATTGGGGGGCACCTCCCGGGCCGCTCTGCGCTGCGTGCTGCGGACCCCCGCCCGCCTGGGCTGCTCGCCTCGGGGCCACAGGTAGGGCCGGGGCTGCGGGGAGCTCCGGAGGGAAAACATCCCCCATGGGGAGGTCTCTAAAAGGGGACCTTCTTCCACCTCCCCCAGCCCCGGGTTCCCGTGTCCGCATTTTCCATAAGAACGCCTCAACCGGGGCACTTTTTCCATCTTTCCAGGAGGGATCTGGCTGCCTTACTCCCCTTTCCACTGGGGACTTTATTCCACCCCTCCAGCAGGGACTCTTGACCGCCTCTCCCATAGGGACAGCTCCAAATGGGGATCTCCTTCTACTTCCCTACGGTACTTTTGTCCAACTCCCCCCCAAGGGGACCCAACTCCAACTGGGAAAGCCCTTCTCAAGGGGATCTCTTCTGTAGGGTCACCTCTAAATGGGGACCTCTCTACAATTCTGTAACCAGGACCCTTCCCTTAGAGTCATCTCCAACTTGGAGACTTTCATCCACCTCTCCAGATGGGACCCCAGTCCAACACTCCCACGGGGACACCTCCAAATGGGAAGCTCTTTCCAGGAGACCCCCCTCCCTCCCCCCCCACCTCCAAATGGGACCCTTTTCCAGCTCTCCAATGTGGGCATCTCCGAATGGGGATCTCTTTCCACTCATAGGATCACTCTCGAATTGATACGGGCTGGTTTAGGGCAGGGACTTCCTTCCATCTCTCTCCCCCCATTAGGGAGATCTTCAACTGTGGGCATTAATTCACCTCTGCAGGAGGGACCGTTGTCCACCTCTCCCATGGGGACATCTTAAAATGGTGGACCTCCTTCCCACCTCTTCAAGGTGACCCCTTCCAAAGGATTCCTCTCCAAGAGGGCCCACCTTCAAAGAAATCTTCTCCAAATGGAAAACCCCATCCTGAGAGACCCCTTCTGCCCCTTCCATGGGATTCCTCCACTCCAAGAGCTCCTGTCCCCCTCTTATCAACCCCTTGCCCCCTGACCACCGTTCTCCCTCACCTCCAGGCTTCCTGCTCTCCAAGTGCTGCTTCCCCATCTTCAAAACCAAAGCTGGCAAAGCCAAACGGGTGCGCACCATCTTCACCAGTGACCAACTGGCACGGCTGGAGAAGGAGTTTGCCCGGCAGCAGTACATGGTGGGCACGGAGAGGTGCCTGCTTGCCTCTGCACTGCACCTCACTGAGGAGCAGGTGAGGTCTGGGAGGTGTGGGGGGGATCTCCAAGTGATTGCTGGTGCTTTATGTGAGAGGAATGGAGGCTGTTATGATGTTACGATTGGGGAAACTGAGTCACAGGGTGGTTATCATGATGTTGTATGGAAGCATCAGGCTTGCGGCCAGCTTGAATTTGGGTCTTGGTCGCAGCTTATCTGTATGAAGTCAGCTCCTGGGGGGCAGTTTGTCTCCATGCTGGGGACAGAGCGTGGCAGGGGGGCACTTACTGGTCAGGGGATGATGAAGCTGTCGGCTATTAGGGCTCAGTGTAGGGTCTGGACATGGAGAATTTGAGGTTTCCAAACCAATCTTCGTTTCTTCCAAAGGTGAAAGTCTGGTTCCAAAACCGAAGAATTAAGTGGAGAAAACAAAGCCTGGAACAGCAGCAAGCCAAATTGGCCAAGATGGGCCTGGCCACCTCACAGAGGAGCCCTGACTCCCAGAGCCACCGTGGTGACGAGGACAAGGACTGCCCAATGGGGACTGAGGGCATCCAGGAGGACACAGGCTCAGCCCTGGGCTCGGGGGCTGCACCTCCCTCTGCACAGACTGTGGCAAAGTGCTGCTGAGCTGCCAGGGCTGCTTATTTGTATTTTTATTTTCTGTGTATTATATGTGAATGTATCATAGCTGGCAATGAGGGTATCTAATATATACAGGGCTTCGATTATTTTTGCAGTGCGAAAATAAATTATTTATGCGACTCTTGGTTTAGAGGAAAGCCCAGGTCTTAATGTTGTCCCTCTGTCTCACGGCCTGTTTGTCTGTCCTTTAATTCCTGGGTGGGAGAAAAGGCAGCGCAAGGAGAGGGGGAGACGATGGATGGAGAAGGGACAACGTAGGGAGGACGAAGGAAAAAAGAGAGGATGGATGGAGATGTGATGGAAGCTGCCCTTTGTTTCTTCTGTTTTCCAGGGCCAGGATTAGCCAGGCTCTTCTCAAAGAGCCCAAACTGTGCTAATAATGTCTTCCCATGTCTGACAGAGCCCCAAGTGCCAGCGGGTTTAAGCACTAATCTCGCATACCGCTGGGTTTATTGCAATCATCCCTGAGACAACGGGGTTTATGGGGATGTTTTGATATCGCTCGGCTGGGGGCTGAGCTGATTGAGGGGGTTACTCAGGCCACCTTTAATCCCCAGGAGCTGGAGATGCTCTGTGTTGGGGTTCCTGAGCCAGGAGATGCTCTGCAGCTCCAAAAGAGGAGTAGCTGTAATGAAAATGGGAGGCTTCGATTGCCTCCTTCAAACGGCAGCTGAATGAAGCTCTGCTCCACTTCAGCACTTCAGCAACCTGTTGTCCAGGTGGGTGCTCAGAGCTCAGGGTGCTCAGCTCCCATCTCACACGTGCTGTGGGATGGATGGGTGCTGGGGATGCCTCCCTCCCCCCCAGCAATTAATTAATATGTTTTCAGTGTCCTCAGGGTGAGGACCTGCAGGATAAAGCACGTGATGATGGGGGGAATCAGATCTGATGGTTTCCAGAGCAAGGTGGAAATGTTCCTCATATTTATAGGGTTGGGATCAAACCCATCATGGGAAATAAAGGAGAATGATGCTCTGAGATCTTGGGGAGGTCTGGGATCATCTCAACCTGGGCTGAGCCTTTGCTGCTGGCTTTCCCACAAACCCCGTGCAGAAATGCAGCCTTTTTTTGGCTGCATCCTTGTGCTCTGCAAGCAGCCCCTCACCCAAAGAGCCCATCAACCCCTTCCCCAGTGCTGCTCTGTATCACCGAGCTGCTCTGTCACCCCTCTACAAAATGGAGAAGAGCTGGTTTTCAGTGGAGTGGCTGCTAATTGCAAGGCAGCGAGAACTGAGAGGCCTTCTTAAGGGGATAAAGGTTATCAGGGTTGCAACACCGAGCCTGCCTGAGCAAAATCTCACCTGGTGCCTGCAGGTGGATAAACCGGGGCTCCTTGCGAGACAAATGGGGGCATGGATCTGTTCAGAGAAGCTCAGGCTGCGTAGGGAAGCATGACTGGGGAGGGATGCACAGCCCCAGACTGCGAATAGGGGTGAATAGGTGCAAATGGGTGGCTGCATCCGTGGGATGGGAGAGGAGCTGAGATAGCAGGAGAGATAATCGGGTGGATAATCCCCAACCCCCCCAGTGTCCTTCCTGCCAAGATTACTCCTGCTGAGCGCAGGGCGACGGACGGACACGGCGTGTTTGCATGGGGATGTAGGAGTCTGCAGGATGCTGGAACGGCTGCCAGCCCCCAAATCCTCCTATCCTGGGCACATTTGTGCCCCTTTCCTAAGATGGCAGCCCTGCTCTCCTCGTCTCCCTTTTTTTTTTGGGGGGGGGGGGGGAGGGTTGCTAAATGGGATTACGGCGTGCCTCGGAGGGGCGGCGTCGCTGGGGACAGCCAGGCACATTTCCCAGCTCTGTCTCATCGTGTAATCTTGTTAAATGATCAGAGAGCATTCCCCCCCCCGCTTCTCCCTCCCCTTTAATTCTCGATTGAAACATCAAATAGAGCCACCGGGGGCTGCCAGCAGCTCCACCTGCTCTGGGAAGGAATGGGCACCGTGTCCCTTCGTCTGCAGCTTTCTGGGGTGGAATCCCCCTGAGCTCACATTGGAACAGAGACTCACAGAATGGCCTGGGTTGCAAAGGACCGCAATGCTCATCCAGTTCCAACCCCCTGCTACGTGCAGGATCGCCAACCAGCAGCCCAGGCTGCCCAGAGCCACATCCAGCCTGGCCTTGAATGCCTGCAGGCACAAATCAGCTTCTCCCGCTCGAATCACATCTGGCCAAGAGAGGAGGCACCGACTGACAGCGCGAAGCTCTCAGCTGGGAAGCAGCACCTGGCTGGTACATGAAAACAGGGGCAAAGCGGGGTGAGCTGCCTGGGAATGCGATGAGAACGAGGGCTGCAGAGGGCTAAATCTCTGCATTTAGAGTCGCATTCCTGAGGCTGGGGACTCAGCCCGCAGTGATGCTCTGCACCGGGACCGTTCCCTCTTAAGGTTGTGCCGTTGGTCCCTTTTGGATACGGGTCGGGTCGACCACGAGCCAGCTGGGCTCTCGCACAGCTCTCACCCCTCTGCTCTCCTCCGTCCCCTCTGTGCACGGCAACATCCCGACCTTTTGCAAAAGGGTTCCCAGCGGACAACGCAGCTGATTTTATTTCAAATCTTGATTGCATCAGCTCCATCCAGTCCCGATGGGGTGGGATGAACGGCAGGAGGGGATCTTGTAGGAGGCGCGGGGTCGGCGGGCAGCTAAAGCACCCCAGGCGGCAGCAGCATGTCGGGGTTGCCGTGCTTTCGTGCCTCAGTTTCCCCGTTCCAGACATAGGGAAACGCAGCCTGGTCCTATCAGCCCAACTCTTCGCATCCCTGCCGAGAGCCCAGCAGGACCCGGCCTCCGTTCTGCCCCATCCTTTCCCCCCTCCCCGTCCCTCTTTATTGATTTAATAAGATGGAGGGGAATTAACGGGGCCGAAGCATTGGGATAATGAAAGATGAACAAAGGGGCAGCGCTAGCAAAGATGCTGCCAGCTTTTAATGATGAGGCCGGGCAGATCCCCTGCTAGCTGTCCCTTTGGAGTGGCGATTAAGAACATACTGTTATTGTTAAGGCCGAGAGATAAATCCCTGCACCGTTTCTGATGTGATCAGCCGGGGCTTCTCCCTACAATTTGTGATCCTATTGTGGACGGTGTTTGCCCTGGGCAAGGAGAGTCTGGGAACCACTTATGAACCATCCTTTGGTCATTAGCCTCCTCATTAGGAGAGAACAATGTCGGGGAGGAAAGATAATTGAAGGGAGCAGCACTCAGGGCTGTGCCGGCGCTGCCTCAGTTTGTCGGTAATTCCCAATTAATTTGAAATGCGTGGTTTGGGGATGCTCTTAATAACCGCATCCATATTGCGAGCATTTTGGGGCTCCTGGTGTCAGCCTGATGATGACGTGGACTCAAAGCCATGGATTTGGGGCTAAGGATTCTCCAAGGAGCCCGGAATTAGGGGCTAAAAGTTGGGGAATCGGATCCTGACACGCAGCGATGTCCCCAGCACACGGGGACACCCCGGCTCCGTGCCTCGGGGACGGCGGGGGGAGAAGCAATTCCTCAGGATGCTTGACATTATCAAGTGCTAATGAGACCTGGATGGGGCTGGGGTGCTTTGCAGGCCATTACCCCAAATTAACCTGACAATGCAGCCGAGGCCAACGTCTGAAGGAGGGCTGGGTTGTGTATTGGCTGTCTGAGGCCGGGGGCAGAAGGATGCTGCCCTTCTGCCTTCTCTCCCCTTGCAGAAAGCGTTTTTGCATCTTGCAGGGTGGGTTTCGGCGGCGTGCCTGCATTCGGATCAGCATCCCGAGGGCTGGAGGAAGGCGGTGGGAAGGGAGAGGACTGGGGGGAGGGAGGGGAGCAGGGCTGTCTGCTCGAAGGGCTGCAGTGTGTCGTCTTTTTCTTGGAGAAAACATGTCCCCACGTCCCCTCCTCTCCATCCCTTCCTCCCCACACTACTGCTTGCACGGGGCTTTCACCAGTTCAGCAGCCAATGGCTGGAACTGGGCAGAAGCAGCATCTCTCACAGCCAGCAGCCACCATATACTGGTCTGGTCGTGTCCCTGCTGCCTGCAAACTGGGCTCCCAGATGCCACGGCTCCTGTCCTCCCCCTAATTTGGGTCTGTTAATGAGACCTTGCAAGGTGCTGAGGATGCAGAAGGTGAAGCAGATGGTGGCCACTCCGATGTCCCAGCACAGCTGCGTGCTCCCAGAACAGAAAGCACAGGCAGAAATAATAGCAGGCTTCAGTAATTACTTTTCTAGACTTTCTGATGAGTGAACCGACATATTGGCAAATCTTGTCCAGGGGAGGGGGATTGGAATTAGAGGATCTTCGGTTCCCTTCCAACCTAAGCCATTTTGTGATTCTATGCATCAGTGGACAGAGAGCCTCACGTTCCTCTTCTCGTGGTGAAGATGAAGGCCCTGTTCCCTTCCTCCAGTGGGATTTGGTGAGACCTGGCATGGGAAGGGGCAAACCAGGAGATGTAGGGAAATCCCCCACTGCCTTTCTGCAGGCATCCATCCCCACCTGGGTGAGCAGAGGAAAAAGAGTGCAAAAAATCTGACACGTGTAGATCTGACTGCCTTATTTCTACTCTTATTTCTAAGCCAGTTTTGTTGGATTTCAAGAGCCCGAAGCACGAGGCCATGAGCTCAGGCTCCTTAGGGTGGCGGTGCTGGGCAAGTTATCCTAATTGTAGAATCGTAAACGTTGGATAAAAAAACCTCTAAGAGCATCGAGTCCAACCATCCAAGCAACCACTCATAGAAGAATTAAGGTTGGAAAAGAAGGTCAGCGAGTCCAGCCAACATCCCATCCCCACCGTGCCCACAAAGCACGTCCTGCAGCTCATTGTGCCACCACCTCCTCCCCCATAGGACCCCGCAGGCGGGATGCTCAGTGCTGAGATGATATTTTCCCACTTGGGAACCAACTCCAGCCTGGATTACAAATGCGGGCCAAACCCCGATCACGTTTTCACGTGTGCTTGCTGTGGGTTTGGGGATATTTCCTCCCCATCTTTTGCCTGCCGGGAAGGCTGGAGAGGGATGGCAGAGGAGCCGGGTGGTGGAGGAGAGGTGTGAAATTTCTCATGGGCAAACAAGTGAGAGCGGCGGGGTGCCCGGCAGAAGGGGAACCGAAAAGGGGGGAGCCGAGGAGGGAGAGAAAACAGCGGCCAAAGAGGGACACAAATCCCCAAAGCAGCGAGCCGAGGCGTTTTTCTATGAGGGGATTGTAAAATGCGCTCTCTCTTTTCCCTTTGCAGGGGGGAACAAGGGCCCCCACTCTATCTGATAGTCATTAGCATCAATTAGCCCCGTTTGAAGTAGGCAACATCTTTGTCTCTTTGCAAAAAAGAAATAAAAAAACCTTTCAGGGAGCCCATAATAACATCTGGAGCAAGGAGAGGCTGAGCTCAAGTTCCCCACTTTCATCTCTTGTCGAGGTACTTGGAATGTTAATGCAGCCTCATTCTTTAATGGAGTTATCAGGAAATGCTTTTCACCCCCTTCCCTTTGCTCAGGGGGGATGTTTACAAAGAGCTGGGGGCTTTTTGTTGTTGTTGTTTTGTTGTTGGGATTTCTTTGCCACCCCAACCCCCAAAGACACTCCCTTCCCCCCCCCCCTCCTTCCCTTTTATTTTCCGTACTCTTGAAAAACAAAACTGGAAACATTAAAAAAATAAAAAGAAGAAGAAGAGGCGGGAGGCTCAGGGTCCGGCCTTTCATCTGCCCTTCTCAGCGCCTGCACAAGGGGAGCAGGGGCTCAGGGGCTGGATGATGGCACGGAGCCGTTCAACCTCACGTGCAGGGCAGCCCCTCTCCGCCCGGCTGCTGGGTGCTACATTTCCCAAGTCATTACCAGCGAGTGAAAATTGCCAGCTTTTGAACTGAAATGCATTAGCTGAGCACACAGCGCTGATGGGACGCGGGGCGCCAAGCCGGGGATGCTGAATAGAAAAGCAGCTTTGGTGGCCACCCGTCCCTCTGTGCCGTGCGTGGGGTTCCGTCCCTCTGTCCTTCCTCCCAGCTCTGCTCTGCCCACGCTGCTCATCCCTGAGTAAATCTCGAAGGTCCCTTCCAACCCGTGCATTTCATCCTGTGGTGCCGTGGTTCCACAGTTCTGTGATTCTACGATTCCATGTTTCTATGATTCCACACTTCCATGTTATTCTGCAATTCTGCAATATTAGCATGGTACACATCAGTGTTTCTATGATTCTATGACTGTGTGATTCTCCAGTTTGATGATTCCACCATTCAAGGATTCTAGGACTCAAGGATGATTCTATGATTCAGTGATTGTACATTTCTACGATCGTACCATTCCATAATTCCATGATTCCATGATTGTACAATTCAGTGTTTATGTGACCCAATGATTTTATGATCCAGTGATTCTATGCTTCAATGATTCTACGATTTCTCTGACACAATGATTCAATGATTCAATGATTCCATGATTCCATGATTCAACGATGTCATGCTTCAATAATTCAATGATCCCATGATTCAATGATTCAATGATAAAACAATTCAATGACTCAACGATTCCATGATTCAATGATTCAATGATAAAACAATTCAATGACTCAACGATTCCATGATTCAATGATTCCATGATTTCATGATTCCATGATGCCATGATTCAATGACTCCATGATTCAACGTCATGCTTCAATGATTCAATCCCATGATTCAATGATTCAATGATAAAACAATTCAACGACTCAACGATTCCATGATTCAATGATTCTATGGTTCAACAATTCAGTGACTGAATGATTGATTCCATGATTCCATGATTCCATGATCCCATGATTCCATGATTCAATGATTCCATGATGCCATGATGCCATGATTCCATGATTCCATGATGCCATGATTCCATGATGCCATGATTCCATGATTCAATGATTCCATGATTTCATGATTCCATGTTGCCATGATTCCATGATTCCACGACTCAATGATGCCATGATTCAGTGATTTCATGATTCCATGATTCCATGATGCCATGATGCCATGATTCCATGATTTCATGATTCCATGATTCCATGATTCCATGATTCCATGATTCCATGATTCCATGATTCCATGATCCCATGATTCCATGATTCTATGATTCAATGATTCTTTGATTCCATGACTCCACGATTCCACAATTCTATGATTTCATGATCTTATGATTCAATGATTCCATGATTCTATGATTTCATGATCCCTTGATTCCATGACTCCATGATTCAATGATCTCATGCTTCAATGATTCCATGATTCAACGATTCCACGAATCAGTGATTCTACGATTCAACAATTCAGTGACTGAATGATTCCACGATTCTATGATTCGATGATCAAATGATTGAATGACCCAATGATTCCATGATTCAATGACTGTACAGTTCCATGATTCCATGGTTCTATGATTGAACAGTTCAACGGTCCAATTCTGTAAGAACTGAACACCCAGAGCTCCCCTCCCATCTCTTCCCATGGGAAACGACGTGGGTTATGGTGACTTATTAAAAAGAGAAAAAAGCAATTGGCCAGAAAAATTCCTATCTAAGCATGTTTTAACCCACGAGCTCTTTGCAACCCAAAGCCAAACCCAAGCCAGGAGCTGTGAATCCTTAGCATCATCTTCTCTGCGATGGGCTTTTCGGGGAGAGGCTTCAGTGCTTGCCCAGCTTTGAACGTGTGATTTCAATTAAGCACAGAGTTAAATGCCGGCAGGGTTGGGGCTGTGTGTTTGGATAAGGAGTCATAAAGCAGCAGCTGTATTTATTCACTTATTTTGAAGCTGCCGTGGAAGGCAGGATGCTAAACGGGAGGAAAAAGTGTTTGAAAGGCAAAGCTGAGGGACTCCTTTGTGTCCTGCAGGCATCCTGCTCCCAAAGGCTCCATAACCAACAGCAGGGTGCTGCCTCGCCGGGGGGAGCGATGCTGGCTCTGTCCCAAAATTTCCATTTCCCTCCAATTGCTTAACATATAGAGATGCCCCTTTATAAAAGGAACTTCAAAGTGTGTGAGAAGGGCACGGATCCCTGATTTAAGGCAGGATTTGCTCGGTACAGACAGCCCGCCCTGCACACAGAGACGCTTAATGCCAGATAGTTAAGCCATGGGGAGATTCTTGTTTTGTGTTTATTGACCCAAACGCTCTGTGCTGGGGATTTCTCTGTGTTTGCTTACAATGGAGTTAGTTTATAGTGTGAACGTTGTGCTTGCAGAGATATGTGCAGGGATATTTGTGCATGCAGGGATATTTGTGCACGCAGGGCTGCGTATCCCCAGTGCTGTTTGCTGGGCACGTTCACACATCGGCCATGCGTCCGTGCCAGCTGCACTTCTCCTTCTGGGGGTCAGCTGGAACAGATGTGGGTGTCAGTGGGGGGGAAGGAGTGGGTGTTGGTGTGGGTGTCCATGGGGAAAGGTGTGGGTGTCCATGTGGGTGTCAGTGGAAGTGCTGGCCTTGAAGGAGGGGTGTCCATCGGAACACAGGAGGGGAAGGAGGGGTGTTGGGTTTTGGCTGGGAGGAAGCTGATGATTGTCCATGGGGGAGTTGGTTTTGAAGAAGAAGTGTCCTTAAAGGGTGCTGTTTTAGGAGGAGCGTTGGGGGGTGTTATGTTGGAAGGCCCCAGGGGTGTACCTTTGGTCAGAGGGGTGATCCTGGAGGTGTTACTTTAGAGGAAGGCGTTCTGGGGGCTCTTGTTTGAATGGGAGGAAACTACCATGGGGTGTAGTTTCGGAAGGAGGGCCGTCGGTTCAGAAGGAGGGCTTTCAGGGACTGTTGTTTGGGGAGGAGGGTTTGGGGGAGGTGTTGTCTCGCTGTCGCCGTGGGCCGGCAGGTGTCGGGCGGCCCCCCCGCCCCCTTTTTGCATAGCAGCTCTCCCTTTCCCTCTCCCCATATAAAGGCGCCGGGCCGGTCGGAGGCACCCAGGCGGCCATGCCTCCCCCCAAGACCCCTTTCCACATCGATGCTCTCCTCGCCGAACCCCCACGGCCCGGCCACGCAGCCCCCGGCCCGCCGCCGCCTCCCATCCCTCTCCCCATGCCGGGGCCGGGAGCCTGGAGCTGGGGCTGCCGCTGGGGAGGAGGTGAGCGCGGGGCTCGGGGTGCGGGGCTGCGGGGGGGCGGGGGACGGGGGGTGGGAGAGCCCCACGGTTTGGAACGGGCGGGCTGACTGAAAATAGGCTTCGCCCCCGTCCTTGACATTAAGTCTCTTCTTAGCATTTGGAGCAAAACTGGCAGCTCAGCACAGCTGGCAGCTGCATGGGGAGTTCTGGTTCGGTCTGAGAGCTGCAATATTCAGACCACAAATATTTGCTACACTTGATTTTCTTTTTTTTTTTTAAGCTACGTCGTACAGCTACTTAATGTCTTACTTTAACAGCCAGCGTCTGTATAGCTGCGTATGTTACTCTGTGTATTATATTGAATGTGAAGATAGGAAAATACATGTCTCTATCCACAATCTCTATCGCACGTCAGTAATTGCACTCTCTATTATCCAAGTATCAAAACAGGGGGAAAAAAGGTGTGACTGGTAAAATGATCTGAGGGCTGCAAATAGTTGAAGTGCAATTAGGGCTGTTGAGCTGTCAGTTCTCCAGCCTACAAATCGTTAAACACGTGCAGAACTTACACCTTAATTAATGACATGAAGTAGGTCACGGTGCCTGCTTGGATCTGACAGCGTAGCACTGCTCTTAGGCTGGGGCCAGTGGGACCTGTGACAGCTGTTTGTTAATGAGCTAATTATTGTTATCATCAGGTCACAACTAGATAAAGGGCTGTGCTAGAGACAAAGAGCAGATCTGAAGTCATTCCTGCATGAAAGGAACGGGTTGGGCCATTCAATCCCATGGAGGGACCAGGAAAGGGAGATGATGGCTTTCCTAAGGAGCTGAAGGGGACTTTGGGAACAGCGGACCTGCAGGATGCTGCCAGCTTCAGCATCCTCCACCCAGTGCTGGCTGAGCATGGGCAGAGCTTCCCCAGCGTTTGGATATCAGTGATGAGAGGCTTCCTGAAAGCGGGGATGGTGTTTTTTCACTCAACAACTCTTGATGGGTGTTGTTATAAAGATTCTGTGGAGATGAGAGGTTAAAATCTGCTCACTAGAACTGACTTTGGGTCTGGCTGCACGTCCAGGACTGTTGTAGGTGGTACCTGTCATAGAAACAGAATTATCTGCACTGGAAAACATCTTCACTATCTCCAAGCCTAACCACTAACCTGACCTATCAAGTCCTTCACTAAACCATGTCCTTTAGTGCCACAAAGGGACATCCCTGCTTTTATTTTTGGTGCTCCTTCCTCCCACCCCCTTACAGTTGTAGAGCAGCTGCGTTTGGATTTTAATCACAGCCCATGCAAGCTGAGCTTGGCTCTTCAGCAGAGCTAGAGGAATGGCCTCAACCACTGAGACCCCTTAAATCCCTGCTTCTTGCATGCAGGTCTGGAGTTGTCTCACTGCACAGGGGCCGACCCGCTGGGCCCTGCTGTGCCATGGAGGTCCGGAGGGCCCTGCAAAATGAAGAGGGTGCGCACAGTCTTCAAACCAGAGCAGCTGGAGCGGCTGGAGCAAGAGTTCCTCAAGCAGCAGTACATGGTGGGCACAGAGCGAGTGGACCTGGCTGCGACACTGCGTCTCACAGAGACCCAGGTGAGGGATCGGGGAGCTGGGCACGGCTGCAATGAGCTGGGGTCTGGGGTCAGTTGGTGGGGATTCCTCCCTTGGGAAGCAGGAATTGATGCAGAGTGACGTGCTGCGAGATAACGGTGGAGAACGTTGCAAGATAAGTGTAGATTCATGAATAATAACACTTGACATTTATGAAGTAGAACAAAAAGCGTTTGGGAGCACAAACCTGTTTGCACTGGAGTTCAAGCTGAGTTGGGCTGATTAAGATTAAGGTGTTCTGGAGGCGCTTTGTGCAGTATGGATCCTTGGATGATGCAGGGTCTGAATTTTTCCTGCTCCTCCTTGTCTGTTTCTGAAGACCATTTCCCTGCTAGGTGAAAGTCTGGTTCCAGAACCGGAGGATCAAATGGAGGAAGCAGAGCATGGAACAGAAGAAAGCAAAGCTGTCACAGTTTGGGGTGATGCAGCCCGCCTCTGCTGGCCCCACAGATGACAAGGAGCATGAGGAGGACACAGTGGACGTTGAGCTTTGAGGAGCTGATGGGATGCAGCTGCCACTGTTGTTTTTGCAGCCATACCTGCCTGATGGAGGTACTGGGGATGCAGGCACGTCTGTGCTCGCTTGGTCCAAGATAGACTCAAAGTTCTTGCTCTGAGAGTTTTGAGCTACAGAACTAAACTGCCACTGGGTGGGAAGAAGCATCCAAGTGTAGAGACGCCCTGTTTGGTAACCAGTGCTGTAACTCTTGATGCTTGATGGTTCCATCGCAGTGGCAAAGCGTGTGATTTCATTTGTTATCACAGTGCTAGGAAGCACAGTTTCCAACAGAGAGGCTGGGGTTCAGTCCATGTCTCTGACAGCTGTGAGCACGGCAGCATCTGAACACGGGGTCACTCCTGTTGCAGGTACTGTGTGCTCCTATGAGGGAGAGCTGTGTTGGGAGGAGATTTGGCTCTGATTGTTTCTCCTGGTCATCTTGATTCCTATGTTGGATGCTGAGATCACAACAACAACAACAACAAAAAAAAGCGGAAACTTGAAAAGTCCTTTACTCCCGCCTGCATCATTTTTATCGTTATTGTATTTATTTTCATGTTTTATTCATGCAACGTGATGAACAGGGTCTGACTCTGCCCCTAGAGCAGCAGTGCTCCTCCTCCTGTCCTGTGCCTTGCTGTCTTCCTGCCTTTCTTTTGCCTTTCAGAGTGTGTTTTTTGCCTTACTTCACCATGATTTGCATGGGGAACAAGGGTCTCATGAGGCTCTCAGAGGTGCAGAGACCGGGGCTGTTATAAACTAGCAGCTCTCCAACACCTCTGCTGTGTCAGACGGCCCCCTGCCCTGATCCAGATGTGCTGGTCCTGGCCCAGATGGTGGCTGCTCACTTCTCTCCTCGTTATACACTGCAGTGCTGTGGGAAGCAGCACCTGGAGAGCTCGGCAAGCACACTTGCAGCCACACACTGCAGCTTACCGTCATATTCCTGGTGGGTGGGAGGGCTCCGAGGGGTCAGGACTGAGCATTCAAGTTTCTCTGTGTTTTAGTGATTCCTAGGGGCTGGTGTGCACAGCAGCAGCAGCTTTTGGCCATGCAGACAGTGCTCAGGCTGTCACCTCATCCCCAGGGCACCAGGCACAACATCCCATGAGCTCAGGGTAATTCATCACTTCTCTTTCCGACCACAGAATCATAGAATGGCCTGGGTTGAAAAGAACCACAATGATCACCTGGTTTCAACCCCCTGCTGTGTGCAGGGTCACCAACCAGCAGACCAGGCTGCCCAGAGCCACATCCAGCCTGGCTTTGAATGCCTGCAGGGATGGGGCATCCACAGCCTCCTTGGGCAACCTGTTCCAGTGCCTCACCACCCTCTGGAGGAAAAACTGCATATTGCTTTCCTCTAGTGTTAGAGAGAAAAGAAATAACATTCTTTTCTCCTTGCCAAGGGTTGCTTCTTTATTTGCTTTGCAAACAGTGTGTCTAAGAGGGAAGATGAGATTGGGAGAGGACAGCAGGACTCGGCATCACCTGGGTGCCCCTAAATGCCACATTTCCATGGCTCTGCAGCGTCCCAGGGACAGTGCCGTTCCCTGGGCAGCCTTCACCAGTGCCTGATGGCTGGTGAAGTACAACACAAGTACATCTTTTGCCCATTTCTTGCAGAATTCGCCCTATATTTATAGCAAGAAATGCCACAAGGCGTTAGGCAGGCAGAAGGGTTTGGGTCACGGCACAAGCGGATGCTCCACGCTGCATCTTTGCACCGAAACCTTACAGAAAGGGAATGTGCCGTGGTTGTATCGCAGTGTTTTGCTGTTATGTGCATAAGTGGTGAAAACTGGCATAAAAAGGAGCAGGGATCGCCACGGCTGCAGGATGGAGGCATGGCCCAGCAGAGCAGCGCTCCCTATGGGGGCTCGCAACAGAACCACGATTTGTTTCTAACTCGTGCCGGCAGTGACACCTAGTGACTCAAAACACCTGAAAACGTCCCAAAATTATAAATCCCTCCTTCCCATATCCAGAGCTGGGATGAAGGCAAGCAGGCGTGAATGAGAGAGCGATGCAATGCTGCTCAACTCGGTGTTTGCGTGGATTTTAGGCGTTTACGGGGAAAAGCAAGGCGTGTGTTAATGACCTGGAGGGAAATTTTTATGATTTTTTTTTTTTTTGTGGAAAATAAAAGAGTTTGCAGCACGCTGAGGAGGTGCCCAGGGGTACGGTGCGTTCTCGCACGGACTGGTGGTTAAAATGAAATAAAACCGATCGCAGAGACACCAGCAAGCTCCCAGCTGCTGTCTGTCCATGTGGGGAAGAGCCCCAGCTCCGATATGGGGCTTTTTTGAGGTGTGTTGTGTTTTTTTCTGGGGGGGGGGCGGCGGGGTTTGGGGAGCCAAGATGGCCGCCCGCCCTGTGGGCTGAGGGGCGGCGGGAGCGGAGCCCCAGCGCGATGTGGGGAGCGGCGGCCATCTTCCAGCCGGGCAGGGCGGGAAAGGACGTGGAGGAGGAGGAAGAGAAGGAGGAGAAGAAGAGGAGGAGGAGGAGGAGGAGGAAGCAGCACTCCCCGCCCCCGTGGGTCAGAGCGTGGAAGTCGCCGCCCGAAGATGGCCGCCGCGGCGGGGGACGCGCGCGGAGCGGCGTTGGGAGCCCGGCCGGGGCTCGGGGCCGCGGCCGAATCGCGGTATATCAGCAGCGCTAAGGTGAGCCGTGCCCGCCGCGCTGCGGGGCGAGCTCCGTTTCACGTTTCCCCTTAACGCCGGGTTTGTCCCCCGTGGCAGGGGAAGGGGCTGTTCGCCACCCGGAGCATCCGCAAAGGGGAGGCGGTGTTCGTGGAGAAGCCGGTGGTTTCGTCGCAGTTCCTCTGGAACGCGCTGTACAACTACCGAGGTGAGCCGCGGGCTGCGGGTCGGGGTGGGCTGGGCTCTGCTGCTGCTTCCAGCTCCGGCGTCCCCGAACGTGCGTGCTCGCCGATCCCTCAGCACCACAACCCCACGGTTCTGGAGCACCTCCAGGGACCCCCATTCCTTTGGCCACTGCCTGCCTGATTTCCTCATGTCCAACCCGACCCTCCCATGGTGCAGCCGAAGGCCATCAGCTCTGGTTCTGTTGCTGTTGCTGAGCCTCACCTCCCCCCAGCCTCTTTCAGGCAGCCGTGCCGAGCCGTGAGGCCTCCCCTGAGCCTCCTCCACCTTCAGCCATCCCATCCCTTCAGCCTCTCGCTATAAGATCTGTGCTCCAGATCCTTCACGCCTTCATTGGACACTGTTAAGAAGGTGGAAGAGCAGGCACAGATTAAAGGAGGCTGCCAACCAAACCATCGTGCTGGAAAAAAAACCAAAATACGCTGGGGACACCACAGTTTCTGAGTGGTGTGGGTGCTAATCAGCCATTGGCATGGGCTGCCCAGGGAGGTGGTGGAGTCACCATCCCTGAAGATGCTCAAGAGCCGTGGAGATGTGGCACTGAGAGGCACAGTGGGGGTTGGACTTGGTGATCTGAGAGATCTTTTCCAATCTTTATGCCCTGCGTGTGGTGGGGGGTTGGTGATTAGCGACCCTTGAGGTCCCTTTCCAACCCTGGCCATTCTGTGATTCATGAGTCTATGGAGTACAGCCTGCGGGGTTGCCGGTGTTCTTCAGAGGTGTGAAAGTGGAAACCGGTCAACATTTAAGAGTCTTTTTTGATATGTGTGGCTTAAGCTGTTCCACTGGGCTCTTGCCTTTGGGTCTTTTGGGACAAAAGGAGGGGATGGAGAGAAGAAATGCAAAAGTAGGGTTGGACGCAAGCTGAGCCTTGTCTACCTAGACTGTGCTGTCTGCTGAGCTCTGCTGCAGGTCAGCAAAAGGAGGACACTTGCTGCGTGTATCATGCAGCCCTTAAAGACAGGGGTGTGCTTGTCGTGTGTCATAGGGCCCTTAAATACACTGGGGCATCTGGTTGTGTTTTCTGCTTGCAGCCTGTGATCACTGCCTGCGGGCTTTGGAGACAGCAGAGGAGAATGCCCAGCGACTGCTGGGGAGGAGCTCTCTGGTGCTGCCTCACCCGGAGCAGTGCAGCATCCGCAAAGACCTGCACCAGCAGTGTCCTCGCTGCCAGGTATGGGGTTGTCAGGGGGGACTGTGATCTTCTTGGGGTCGCTGATTCCTTTGTAGCATCCAGGCAGGCCTTTGGTGTGGCTTTCTGCCCTATAATAGGTGACCGCTTTTTCCTTCTGCTAAAGAGCTGGGGCTCGGCTGGGCCCAAGAAGCCCTTTTCCTGCTGCTGTAGCCAATGCTGGGTGCTGTGCCTCTTGCTCTAGGTGACATACTGCAGTGCTGAGTGCAGGCAGGCTGCTTTGGAGCAGTACCACCAAGTCCTCTGCCTTGGCCCATCCCGTGATGACCCCACGCACCCCCTCAACAAGCTGCAGGAGGCATGGAGGTAGGGGATCAACCCACCTGTTGCTTACAGGCTGTAAGTGGCTGTCCCAGGCTGGGTGATGCTGGCTTGGGACCAGGCCTGAGGGCCATCGTTGCTTTGCATCTCTGCATGAGGGACATGGAGGCTGTGGGACACTGCTCTGCTCTGCAGCCCTGCCAGGATACGTGTTGGCTGTGGTGGAGCTTTGGATTGGGGCTGAGCACTTCTTATTTGTCACCCACTAAAGGGCTATCAAGCACTATGCTGCGTACCCCTCACTCCTGCAATTTTGTAGTGTCTGCACGTTTCCAATCTTTCAGAGATCTGCCATCTCCAACCTAGGATCTGCCAAGCAGCACCCTTGTGGATACATGAATTCTTGTCCCTGCTTGCAAATGTTAAAGTGGCACAGAGGGGTAAAGCGACATCTCTGCCTCAAAGCTGGTCGCAAACCCCAGTTCTTGTTGCAGTGTTGGGCTTTGTGTGAGACCATAGGTATTCTTAGGACTGTAGTTTGGCAGAATAGTGGGGAATTATTGTATGCTCTGAGCAGCCAGGTGGGTGCCAGCTTCTTGCCCCCAACAGCATCGTGCCTCCATGCAGCGGTGCTGGCTTGGCTGATTTGCTGTGACAGATGAGTGCAGGCCTGCCCACAGGGATGGCAGCTGCTCCTGCCTCCCTCCAGCTTTTTATTTCCATACCAGCACTGATATCATCGCTCTCCTTTTTTGTTCCCCAGAAACATGCATTATCCACCAGAGACTTCCAGCATCATGCTGATGGCCCGGATGGTTGCCACTGTCAAACAGGTAGGTTTGCAGTTTGGGTCAGCAGCTGCCAGCGTGTGGTTGCCTTTTCCTGTTGTGGCTGTTATTCTCAAGGACTGATCTCTTCTCAAGTGCCTGGCAGAGCAATTTCCTGCTTGAATAGATGTCAACATCTCATGATCCCTGGCCGTAGAGACGGCAGGCAGCAGGGGATGCATCTATGCCCTGAGCCAAGCAGATCATTTTTCCATACCAAATTAATTAGACAGAGCTGAGCCTTCCCTTTGGCTCCTTTTTTTTTTCAGCCTGGCAATCTCAATGTTTACTTCCAATAAGCTACTACTGTGCAACTGCTTCTGATGGTTCTTGATGGCAGACTGAATATATCTGAGCTCAGTGGGACTCATCTTCCCTCTCTCTCCTAGCTGGGGAAGGAAGAGGTGTCGGTGCAGTACATTTGCTTGATTCCTGTTTCAGGCTAAAGACAAGGACTGGTGGATCAAGGCCTTCTCCCAGTTCTGCAGTAAGACAGCAAACGAAGAGGAGGAGATTGCACACAAACTACTGGGGGACAAATTTAAGGTAAGAGCTTTGGGCATGTTGGATACTTGGAATCCCTGAACCTGCCCTCTTCTTGCCCGCATCTGTGAGTCTGTGGGTGCAGCTGGGATGGGAGACATTGGAAATCCCAAGCACAGTGGAGATACAGAGCCCTGTTTGGGGCCAGCTCAGCTGATAGAGAGGAAATGGGCTGCTGAGAGGGCTTTGGAGTTGCAGTCCTACAGCAGAACATGCTGTTCCTTCCTGTTGCGGGGATGTTTCAGCTATGGAAATGGGTCATGGTGTTTGTTAGCTGCTGAGTATCACCTCAGCAGGTGGGTTTTGCTGCTAAAGTGAGTGGCTTTTCACTGCTCTAAGGGCAGCAGCTCTCAGCCTTGCAGAGAAGGACCAGGAGTCTGACTTTTGAGCCTCCTGGCCTGTGCTGGGCTTGGTTGTCAGCCTGGGTCTGATTCCCAGCAATGTCTGTCCACCCTGATGGTGTTGTGTTCTGCCAGGGCCAGCTGGAGCTGCTGCGTTTGCTCTTCACTGAAGCCCTTTATGATGAACAACTCAGCAGGGTGAGTTGAACCAGGAGAAGTGGGACCTTCTTTTGGGTGCCAGTCCTTTTGGGTTATTGTCTGCCCCTAAGGCCAGGGCTTTCCTGGGACTCTGCCCATTTCTTGCTTCCCCTAAAGCTTCCTGTGGGTTTTGAGGTGCATGCAGACTGGAGTTCTGCTGCAGATTGGCCTGAACTCAGCTGTTTTCTGATCTCCCTTCTGCAGTGGTTCACTCCGGAAGGCTTTCGATCTCTCTTTGCTCTCGTTGGGACCAATGGCCAAGGCATAGGAACCAGGTAATGGGGCTTTCTGTGTGTTCCTTGCAGGGCAGAAAAGATGAAGCGTGGAGGGTGTGTACAGCCTGCAAATCTGCATTGGTCTAAGTAATGGCTGGGCTCAAACGTGGGAAGTGGGGCTGGGGAGGCAAACGTAAAAGCAGTCTTTTATTTCAGCTCTGTCCAACCCTTTGGCATCCCCCTGGCAGACCTTGGCCACTTGAAGCCCCTGAGTTTAACCCTTAGATCCCCTGTGTGAGCTCCCACTGTGTACTGGCAGCACTGTGGGGCTGTAATGGTGTCCTTTAATGGTGTCCTTTACTTCCCTGTAGCTCTCTGAGCCAGTGGGTGCATGCTTGTGATGCATTAGATCTCCCCATGCTGCAACGAGAGGAGCTGGACGCCTTCATTGACCAGCTCTACAAAGACATTGAGAAGGGTAAGGCTCTGCTGTGGCTGTAGGTAGTAGCATCAGGCAGCTGGAAGGCTTATCTGAGGATCACAGCTTTAACCTTCACCCTTCTCTGTTCTGCAGAATCTGGTGAATTCCTCAACTGTGAGGGGTCAGGTCTCTACATGCTCCAGAGCTGCTGTAAGTAACACTTACAGGGACAAGGACTGGGAGGAGAGCTAGTTGTGAGGAGGGAGTTGTGCTGTGCTAGAAACACTCACCTCTAGGCACTGGAACGGGTTGCCCAGGGAGGTGGTGGATGCCTTGCCTTATCCTTGGAGACATTCAAGGTCAGGCTAGACTGAGTTCTGAGCACCTGATGGAGCAGCAGATGTTTCTGTTCATTGCAGGGAGTTGGACTAGATGGCCTTTAAGGGTCCTTTCCAACTTGAACGATCCCTAATAGCCTCTGGCAAAGTGGGTTTATACTTCCCATCAGTGGGCAGGATGGGATTGGTGAGTTGGGATGGGATTGCTGCTGTCCTGTGGCCTGGTTGCTCTCTCACTGTTTCCTGGCATCCTGCCTGTCCTTGGAATGGTCAGTCCTAGCCTGAATGGTCTCAGATGTAATGTGGGCTCCAGGAACATCATGTGCAATTAGTGAAGAGACAATCTCCTGCCTTGTCTGTGTGTAATGGAGCTGAATGAGCCATTAAAGCAAGGGAGGAGCCTTTCTTATCTGGGCTGCTAGGATGTGGGCAAGGTTGACCCAGCACTCAGAGCTTCCTTGTGTCACTCCAAAGTGTTTTCAGCACAGTGGGCTCTGGTCACTGGCTGCTGTGAGAGCTGGGAAGTAAGGGAGCAGTGCTACCCTGTGCACCCTTCTGTGGGCACACAAAGGCATGGGATGGTGCTGGGCACCCCAGGGGTTGATCCAAGACAACCCTGTCTCCTCGAGTGTTGTTTTGTTTTTGTTTAGAGAGCCCTGACCCTGCACCTTGTTCTGCAGGGCACCTGGGGCTCTGTAATGTGAGCAAAGAGTGCAATGCTGGTGCCCCTACTGCAGATGGTGTGGCTGAGTATTGTGCTGCCGTATCCTTAGCCACAGCATGGCTCTCCCAGCTGGAGGTGCTGGCTCCTGCATGCCCCTGTCCACCAATAGCCAAAAGAGCAGAGTTAGGCCACTGACATTTAGCAGCTTTACCCTCTCTTCCTTTTAGGTAACCACAGCTGCATCCCCAACGCTGAGACATCCTTCCCAGACAACAACTTCCTTTTGCATCTGACTGCTCTGGAGGACATTGAAGCAGGAGAGGTGAGACACTGGGGTGCAGATGAACCTGAGGTGACATCGTACCTTAGCAGTCCCCGTGTCCCCTTCTTCCCCCACAGACCCCAGCCCAGTATCTTCTGCCTCTTGCATTATTTTTGCTGGCTCTGGTGGATTCACGCCTTATTCTGTGTGGGAATTACCAGACCCACTTGGCTGTCAGGGGGACCAGTACAAACTGCTGCTTTGGGTTCATAGGAGGAAGCTCTCAGCCTGGCCTGTTTCTCTTTGCTAACAGGAAATCTGCATCAGTTATTTAGACTGCTGTCAGAGGGAGCGGAGCAGACACAGCCGCAACAAGATACTCAGGTACAGGAGCTGTTTGGAGAGACGTGGGGGTAACACACACATCTCCAGTCACAGACTGGGCTCTCTGTTATGGCCCTGCCATGCGGCTGTGAGCTGGCTGGTGTGCAAGCTGGTGTGCTTGTGGCAGTCTGTATGTGCAGCTTTGCCTGTGCTACTGTCAGACTTATCTCTGAGCAAGCCTGGGGTTCCGTGCTGTTGTCATATCATAGAATCATAAAATGGCCTGGGTTGAAAAGGACCACAGTGCTCATCCAGTTCCAACCCCCTGCTATGTGCAGGGTCACCAACCAGCAGACCAGGCTGCCCAGAGCCACATCCAGCCTGGCCTTGAATGCCTGCAGGGATGGGGCATCCACAGCCTCCTTGGGCAACCTGTGCCAGTGCCTCACCACCCTCTGAGTGAAAAACTTCCTCATCATATCCAACCTAAACCTCCCCTGTCTCAGTTTGAAACCATTCCCCCTTGTCCTATCACTACCCATCCTTGTAAACAGCTGTTCCCCTTCCTGTTTACATGCTCCCTTCGTGGGCTGCAGCTCATTTGGTCCCCTCTTTTGACTTGGCAAACCCTTGCTGTCCTCACCACCTTCCTTTTCCATCTCCATCCTTCTGCTAACGATTCCCATGCTGGTGTCCAGTCGCACCTGCAGGGTGGAGAACACCCCCCACCCCTTCAAATCAGACAACTTCCACCTCATCTGAGCATCATCAAGTCTGAGTTGTGCCTGTCTCATCTACCTTACACTTATTCCTGACCCCCTTTCCAGGGAGAACTACTTGTTTACCTGCTCGTGTCCCAAGTGCCTAGCACAAGCTGACGACCCCGATGTGACATCGGACGAAGAGGAGGAGGCCGAAGGGGAGACGGATGATGCAGAGCTGGAGGATGAGATGACTGATGTTTGATCTTGGCCTTGGGCGAGAGTAAAGAGATGGGATGGGACCGGGGGGGTCCTCCCAGAGGCAGCAGCTTTAATACTACAAACAGGGTTGTGTTGTGGGGTCGGGTGGGAGGCCGTGTGTGCCGGCAGAGGTCTGGCAGAGTGGGGCAGCAGGGGGAGCTGGAGGCAGGCCCTGCTTCCACCTGCCCTTGTGCTCTGTGCGTGTGTGCGTGTGTGTGTTTACCAGCCCATCCATTTCTCCCTTGTGAGGTTGTGAGCCAGCAGCCTCCCTGCCATATCCCAGACCCCAGGGGCCAGCTGGTGCTTGTAGGGGAAGCTGAAGGAGAGCAGGGCCCTGGGCTGGGGTAGGGGACATGGTAGTGGTCGTGTTGTGGCCACCTCCGAGGCTCCTCCCGTGTCAGTGCTGGCCATGGGTGTGGAGGAGCATGTCCTTTCCTACCCTGCAGGGATGAGGGGAATATGTGTGTGTATTGTGAGGGGTACTATTTAATGTCTATATTAGCACTATCTACACACCAAGGAGCTGGGGTCCTTATATATACTCCATTCCATGCCTTGACTTGGTGAACAGCAAGTGAGGGTCAGAATGATCTTGCAGGTGGGACAGAGATGCCTCAGGGGTGGCTCAGATGCCAGAGTCTAGCAGGGAGAGAGGGGCTGACCCTGGCAGGGATCTCCCTCCTGCCTCAACTTTATCCTGGATATGATGCAAAGCCCCATGCAGCGATTGCTGGGCTGTTTGGGGAGGGGGAGGTGCCACGCTGCTAGCACAAACCTGACACAAATTACCACATTGCATAAGCAAAGCCACCTCCAAATCCCAAAAACTGTTTTGGGTTTTGCAGAGTGAACTCCCCAGCTTGGGCTACATTGGGAGGACTCATAGGAATTGCAGCCGTTGTGCTTCCACATGTGAAGCAGTTTGTCTGTCCACAGCAGCCAGCATGAAGTTGTCACTGGCAACCCACCTCACTGCCAGCCACTGATGCTGTGAGCAGCTCTGGGGTGTGCAGTGCCCAACTGGAAGGAGAGGACAGCTTTAAATGACAGACTGACAGCAGGCTGGGGAAGCACCCAGGGTATTTTTTTTTTTCCCATCTTGGGTTTTGGGGAGGGTGCTTTTCTGCCACGTTTCCCTCGGGCCTGTGGGGTTTGGATTGTGGGAATGGAGGTGATGCTGTGGATGGGCACCTCTGACATGACCATCACTGCCAGCCCTGCACCCCGCTGCTTGTCCCCAGCCTCAGGTGTCCCAGGGCCACGTGCCCTTCAGTGTTCGTAATAAACCGAGACTGGTGAGAATTGGGGCTGTGTTGTTTGTACTGTTAAAATGGGTGGTGGTTGAATGCAGAGAGGGAATGGGGGCTGGTCTTGGTAGTGGGATGGAGGGACAAGGGCAGAAGTGTCCCCCAAGGTCTGGGCTCTGGGTCTGAGAGGATCTGACATGCGCCCTGCCCCAGCTGCAAGAAGCAAGTGTACTGGGAGGGAGTGCAAGAAGTGAATTGGGAAAACCATCATTAGGGACAAGACTGCTTAAGGAAAAAAAAGAGCAACTCCCCTTTTTCTAAAACTCATTCACACTTCATTAGCTCAGACAAAAATATACAGATGTTGGATGAGCCCTGGTAGAACAGACCAAGCCCGTGCCAAATGCTCCCTCCCCTCCCCTTTGGACTGCATCCATATAATACTGCAACCCCCTAAATCGGCACTGCAAACTACTGTTGGTATCTCAGCACTGTTAAAATGTTTCTCAGGGAAGCACTGGCCTGCGCTGCCCTCCCAGAGAGTCACAATGAAGTTTGCTCAGTGCCAGGCTCAAGGTACCACCTTGGGCTGTTCTGCTGTTCAGCTACACGCCAGCGGCAGCATAAAGGTTTTAACCATTGCTAAATCTGGTGAGGCTGGTGGGATTTCTGGAGCCAGGACCCTTCCCTCACACCTGATTCCTGGGCAAGCTCCTGGGATCCACCGAGAAGTCCTCGATCTGCTGCAGTCTTCCCACCTCTACCAGAAGGTCCAGGGGGGCTGCATCATTTCGTACGTCGGGATGCTGGTGACATTGACAGGAATGGAGATGACAGCCCATGGGAGTCCGTGCTGCTCCAGGGAGCGTCGGATCATGTACCTGGAAGTGGAAAGGAACGATATGTATGTATGAAAGAGAGCTGAGACCCAATGGACACCGCCTCCATGGGAAAATGTGGATCAAAGTTACTGAATCCACCAACAAATCGGCTCATAAAGCCCAGGCGGCACACACTGATCACTGGGATGAGTTGGGAATGAGACCTGTCCCTTCCCACGAGGTGCAGATCAAATGTTTCTCAACCAAGGCACTTACCCATCCCTGCCCAGCAGGAAGAGAGCGGGGATGTCAGCCGTCCTCCTGGTGCTGTCCTGGATCATCTCGATGTAGAAGCTGTCATTATCATAGGCGTTATCTGCAATGATCACCGCCCGTCCTCCGTGCTCCTGGATCACACGTGTCTTGGACAGGAACGAGCAGCCCCTGGGACAGAGGGGACAAATCTTTGGCTGGCAGCTGCCTACAAAACCTTCCGTGTCCTCCAACTGCAGCAGGACTGACGGCATTGGCAGACAGAAGGGCAGGTGGGATGTGTGTAGGTCTGTGTCCCAGCATTGGGCCCCTCACTACAAGACAGACGTTGAGGCCCTGGAATGTATCCAAAGAAGGGCAGCAGAGCTGTGAGGTGTCTGGAGCACAGCTCTAATGGGGAGCGGCTGTGGGAATTGGGATGGGTCAGTCTGGAGAAGAGGAGGCTCAGGGGAGACCTTACAGCTCTGTATAACTCACTGAAAGGAAGCTGGAACCAGGGGAGGGTCAGGTTGGATGTTAGGAAACATTTATTCTCCAAAAGAACAGTCAGGTACTGACACAGCTGCCCGGGGAGTGATGAAGTCTCCATCCCTGGAGGTGTTCCAGAACCACGGAGATGTGGCACTGAGGGATGTGGTCGGTGGGGATAGTGTGATGGGTTGATGGTTGAACTTGATGTCTTGTCTTTTCCAGCCTTAATGCCAAAGCTTGCCCAGGAGATGATGCACATGACAGGGACTGTTTCCCTGGCACCATGCCTCTCTCAAAAAACCTCAAGCTCTGGACAAATAGAAAATAAAGAGACACGTACCCCCTCTCCACCAAGGCGATCTGATCCTGGATGAAGACACCATTGTTCAGCTCTCCGCAGGCTTCGGGGGGATCTGCTGGGACCAGGTGGATCTGGTCGTACCTTGTGTTCTCCAAGGATGAAACAAACAGAGGTGAGTGGAATCGGGGCTCAGGAGCACGGCCACCACTGTCCCCAACCCCGCTCATCCCCACGGAGGCCTCTGCAGCACACACAAAGGGAAGGCTTGTGGAAAAGCAGTCAGCTCCATTTTTAATAGACGGTTTTAAGGCCGTGCGGTGGAGAAACAGAAGGAAGGGGAAGCTGAAGTTAGTGCTTCGTTACTTACAAACACCCCACCAAAATCCTTGGCCGGCGTGGCGGTGAAGATGTAGCGGATGTCTCCAGGGCTCAGCACTTGGAAATAGAGGTACTCATGGATACGTAAACCTGCGTGGAGAAGGGGAGGGAGGGAAAGGGGAAACTTGTGAAAATAAATGGGAAATAGCCCAAGGGGACAGGGAGCGCGGAGGGGAAACGCACCCAGATTCGTACCCGTAGAAGGAAAACGCACTCAGATTGTGATGTATGGAAGGTGAATGCACCCAGATGAGGGTGCACAAAGGGGAAATGCAACCAGGCCAGGGTGTGCCAAGACAAAATGCACGCGGATCGGGGTGCATAGAAGGCAAACGCAGTCAGGCCGGGCTGCACTGGGGGGAAATACAGCCAGACTGAGGTGCAGAAAGAGGAAGAAAGGGGACGATTAGGCCACGGAGCACCGAGGGGAAGCGCTATCGGGCCTGGGTGCGCTGGGGGGAAATGCAGCCAGACCGGGGAGCACCGAAGGAAAATGCAGCCGGATCGGGGCACAGGGCCCGGCACTCACCGCGGCCCGGGCAGGAGCAGAGGCAGAGACAGAGCCATAGCAACCGGCGGAGCATGGCTGCGCCCGGCAGCACCGCCGCCCCGCCCTACCCCGCGCCCATTGGCGGCGCTGCTCCGAGAGCGCCTTCCTATTGGTTGTCGCTGCTGTCAATCGCCTGAGGGACGCCGGGAGCTTCGGTCCTGTCACCTCACTCTGGCCCGGCGGTTTGCCTCCGGTTCTCCATCTCTATGGTCATTGGGGGAAAGAAGGGCGCCTCGCTGCGGCCGCTCTGTCCGCCTGCACCATAGAGCGCGGCCGGAAGTTGCCTCCTAGCAATGCGCGCTTCCCCTCCCGCCCTCAGGGAAGCTTCTGGGCGGCGCGTGGCATTGTGGGTGCGCGCCTGGCTCAGCAGCGGGAGCGGCAGAAAGGAGCGCCGCCGAGATGATGGTGAGCGCAATCCTCCGCCATCCGCCCTGCTGTCGTGCTGTGCTGCCGGGCGTCTGCCCGCTCAGCTTCCGCCGGGTTGTGGGCGGGATTGTGGCGGGGTCGATGGGCGTTCGGCTCGGCGGGATGGCTGGGGATTGGGGTTGATGGAGACGGTGGGCCTAGGTCTGGGTCTGGGTCTGAGTTTGGGCCTAGGTCTGGATCTAGGTTTGGGTCTGGATTTGGGCCTAGGTCTGGGTCTAGGTTTGGGCCTGGGTTTGGCTCTGGGCCTGGGTTGTGTGAGAAAACAGGCCCAGGGATCCCAGCCTGGAGGGCAGCGGTTTGTGCTGGGAGCTGTAGTCCAGGAACAGAGGGTGGAGGTCGCTCATTGTGCCTGCTCTGAGCCACCGCAGTGCTGCTGGGGAGCAGGCAGGGCACAGGGGTGTGGAAGGATCCGGCGTGTTTCCTTTCATGAGATGTCTTCAGGGTGTAATCGGTGGTGATGCTCACACCTCTTTTCTGCTCACCCCAGGCCCTCGGCAGCACTCTTCAGTGCAGCAGTCATTGTTCAGTGCTGCAGTCCTCGTGTATTATTCCGCTGTGCTTTCAAGCAATTACTGAAATCTGGGTACCTAACAAAACTGTGCAGTGCTTGGACATAAAGCTTTGCCTGCAGGGCGTCTGGTCATTTTAATGCAAAGGGTAGACGGCTCTCCTGGAGCACAGGAGCTTTTGCTATGGCCTTTGATATTTTATAGCCCTTACCTGTATGCTTGAGCTGACTCCACCACAGTTTGCTGTCAGCCAGCTGTAACCACTTTGACAGTGTTCACCTACCATGTGAGCGCATTTTTCAGCATCCTTGTGAGGTCTGATGGGGAAAGGGCTGTTTGGCTGAACAGGTCAGTCCTTTCCAGTCTGGTGCTGAAATCAGGACTTCACAGGGCTGTGCTATAGAGAAGGAAGCTTTAGTGATAGGACAAGGGAGAATGTTTTAAACTGAGATGGGGAGGTTTAGGTTGGATATGAGGAGGAAGTTTTTCACTCAGAGTGTGGTGAGGCACTGGAACAGGTTGCCCAAGGGGGTTTTGGATGCCCCATCCCTGGAGGCATCCAAGACCAGGCTGGATGTGGCTCTGGGCAGCCTGGTCTGCTGGTTGGTGACCCTGCACATAGCAGGGGGTTGGAACAGGATGATCACTGTGCTGCTTTTCAACCCAGGCCACTCTTTGATTCTATGATTCCAAGCTTAGTCAGTTTGTGGGTTGTGTGTTGGTGCCACTTGAGTGAATTTCAGTTATGCTCTGGAAGCATGTGACACTCTGCCTTGGTGTGGTGGAGGCAAAGTGGGCTGTGTGAGTTGTACTTGCTAAGCAGAGGGACTCAAGGAGGATGCAGGTTTTATTCTTGGCCTTTCAGTGCAGTGTGAACTTGCTGGGCTGCTTGTTGAAATTGGAGCAACAGCTCTGCTGTTGATTCTCTCCTCAGCCAACACCAGTTATCCTGCTGAAGGAGGGCACTGACACCTCGCAGGGGATTCCCCAGCTTGTCAGCAACATCAATGCCTGCCAGGTGATCGCTGAGGCTGTACGCACCACCCTGGGACCTCGGGGCATGGACAAACTCATTGTGGACGACAGGGGTGAGCGTTGCACAGCAGCCTCTCTGCAACAAGGCTGGAAAAGCCCTGTTCGATGTCGGGGTTGTGTGTTTCAAGGTGGCAAGGACTTTATTTGGGGCTTAGCTTCTTTTTCTGAATCGCTTCTAGGCAAAGCCACAATCTCTAATGATGGTGCCACCATCCTGAAGCTCCTTGATGTTGTCCATCCAGCTGCGAAGACGTTGGTGGACATTGCCAAGTCTCAGGATGCAGAGGTAGGAGGGATAACCTGGACAGGATGCAGCAGCACAGTGGCAGCTTTGTGTTAAGGAGTCAGACTCAGTTGTGGTGTGCTGCTATTTATCCTGGTTTCTTTATTGCTACCATCTCTTTCGTGATAACTTTAAAACCCTTAACTGAGTTTTCAGCCACGTTTGGTAAAAGGGTTTGGAGATTTTACGGGTGCAAAATGACATCAACAGAGGTGGCTCGGAGATGGCAGACCTCACTGCACCTTCAAACAGAGCACAGTCTGAACCCAGCCTGGTGTTGATCACTGAAAGAACCAGCCACGGTTCTGTGAGCAAAGAGTTATGAAATCTGTTTACCTCTGGAAGCCTCTGCACTACATAGGTGACACAGAGTGTTCTGTCTGTGCAGGTTGGTGATGGCACCACATCTGTAACTCTGCTTGCTGCCGAGTTCCTGAAACAGGTGAAGCCCTACGTGGAGGAAGGCCTTCATCCTCAGATCATCATCCGTGCCTTCCGCACGGCCACGCAGCTGGTAGGGCAGCACTGTGCAGGATGGGTTAGAAGGGTTTTAAATGTGCGAGGATCTCAGTGAAATCCCACCAGAGTTTGTTAAAAGTTGTTTTTCTATGGTGTAAAAAGGAGGAAACTACTTCGAAGCACCTCTCCTGTGAAGAAAGGTTGAGGGAACTGGGATTGTTCAGCTTGGGGAAGAGAAGGCTCTGAGGAGACTTCATTGTGGCCTTCCTGTACTTGAAGGAAGCGTATAAACAGGAGGGGGAACGGCTGTTCATGAGGGTGGATGGTGATAGGACAAGGGGGAATGGTTTTAAACTGAGACAGGGGAGGTTTAGGTTGGATGTTAGGAGGAAGTTTTTCAGCCAGAGGGTGGTGAGGCACTGGCACAGGTTGCCCAAGGAGGCTGTGGATGCCCCATCCCTGCAGGCATCCAAGGCCAGGCTGGATGTGGCTCTGGGCAGCCTGGGCTGCTGGTTGGTGACACTGCACACAGCAGGGGGTTGGAACTGGATGAGCACTGTGCTCCTTTTCAACCCAGGCCTTTCTGTGATTCTCTGATTCGTTTAGCACGGAATCATTACAGCAGGAAGCATTACAGCTGTTGGAATCTGAGCGATTTTTGCTTGGATTGTGTCTGAGATTGCATGTAAAGGTGCTTGAACTTTACGTGCTGCTTCTGGGCGTGTCTTAAATTGCTGTAGTGGGAAGGATGACATAGCTCAAACACTTGAAACTGCAGTGATGTTGAAGGAGGGAATGAAAGATAGCATAAAATACAAAAAGGAGTTGGAGATCTGATCAACTGACAAGCATGAATCATTAATCCAGCTGTTGGTTTGTGTTTTGCCAGGCTGTAAACAAGATCAAAGATATTGCTGTTTCAGTGAAGAAGGAAGATAAAGAGTAAGTTTCTTTTATGGATGACCTGGTTGTGCCTTTCTGCCTTCTGCTGTCACTCTGGCTGAGGTCCCAAGGTTGGGATGAGCAGCTCTGGCCCCACGGTGGAGTTGGCTATTGGAACTTCTTGCTCCTCTGGGGATGATGCTGTGCTTTCCCTTGGGCTGCCACTGCAGCCAGGGATGTAGGCCAGTGTTTCCATGTGCATGCAGGGGAAGCTAAGAACTGAAATAAGTGGCCTGATTTCTTTTTTCAAGTGATGGTGAAAATGTGGCTTTTGCTGAAATCAGTGTTAAATGCTCAGTGCTTCTCTGAAAATCATCTCAGTATTCAGGTGTTGAATAACTGCAGTTCAAGCTAGTTGTGTTGCTGGGATGATTATTCAGATTAAGTTTTAAGCTCTGTATCTTTCTTGATCAGACCACGACTAACACCTCCATTAAAATTTCAAGGTTTTTCTTCTGTTTTTCTCCCATTGCAGCGAGCAGAGGAGCCTGCTGGAGAAGTGTGCAGCCACAGCCCTGAGCTCTAAGCTGATCTCCCAGAGCAAGGAGTTTTTTTCCAAGATGGTCGTGGATGCTGTCATGATGTTGGATGACTTGCTGCAGCTCAAAATGATTGGGATAAAGAAGGTGCAAGGAGGTGCTCTGGAAGTAAGTTCTGCTGGGGCCTGGGATGGGAGGCAGTGATTGCAGCTCCTTTCACTTGACACTGGCATAAATGCAGCCTGATAACAACACCTGCTGGGGAGTCAGCAAAACAAAACACTCTTACCTCTTTGCCTCCACAGCAGGTATCGTTGGTGATCCAAACACCATCTATATGGAGGGGGAAGGGCTGTTTGTGAGGGTGGATAGTGATAAGACAAGGGGGAATGGTTTTAAACAGAGATAGGGGAGGTTTAGGTTGGATATGAGGAGGAAGTTTTTCACCCAGAGGTGGTGAGGCACTGGAACAGGTTGCACAGAGGTTGTGGATTCCCCATCCCTGCAGGCATTCCAGGCCAGGCTGGATGTGGCTCTGGGCAGCCTGGTCTGCTGGTTGACTCTGCTTCGTAGCACAGTGCTGGAATACCTGTTGTGTGCAGATAGGAAACTGATGTGGGGTTGTGGGAGAGCCTGGTGCGTGGTGCTTTCTCCTCCCTGTATCCTATGTAGTTTGGCCTCTTGCTTGTTCACTTCAGGGGCAGTGTTGGGCAGGGTCGTCCTGCTTGTGAAGCTTGTGAAAGCAAACCAGGGCACTCACACATAGAAAAAAAACCCTGAAGTGCAGGGCTGTGAATGAGAAATACCTGTCTTCAAAGGATAGAAATGGGAAAGACAACAGAGAGAGAACAGATTGCTCCCTCCCTTGATCTTGAGATTGTGAATAGCATCTTTTTCTGTGGCGTCTTGAGGGATAGAAAGGAGGTGATAGAAGATGGTTTTGTGAACAGAGAGAAGGAAATATCTGCTGCTTATTTGCTTCAAAAGTGGGTTAATCAAAGGAGACAGCTGTTGGTGGAAGCTTTGTAAACGAGGACTCTGTGGCAGGGAGTTTCCTTTGGGAGTTATTAACCCTGCTGAGAAAACCCTGGCAGGCTGAGCCTGACGAGTATCCCTCTCTTCAAGGATTCCCAGCTGGTGGCTGGAGTTGCCTTTAAGAAGACATTCTCTTACGCTGGGTTTGAAATGCAGCCCAAGAAATATCAGTCTCCCAAAATTGCTTTGCTGAATGTGGAGCTGGAGCTCAAAGCTGAGAAGGACAACGCTGAAGTCCGAGTGAACACAGTGGAGGTAAGAGCTGAAATGGGAGCTTGTCTCCCCCCTGGGTGCCTGCTGGGCTGTTGTGGAGCTGGGCACCCTGTGATTGCCATCTGCACTTCCTGGAGATACGTGCTGTGTTATGCTGTCTGTTCTGGGGGAGGAGTATGAATATTGCTATCTTTTACTCGGGTCATCCTCTGTATCTTTGGTTCTGCTGCTGGAAGCACTTGACAGATGTGGTTCTTTGTCACAGAATGACCTAAAATTGCCTCTGAGAAAGCAGTTAGCTGCCATGGATGGCTGAGTGGAGCAGTGTTACTGCTGCCTTTGCTTTAGAAGAGCTCTCCCTTGGCTGATGCTGTGGGGTGGCACTTGCATTACAAATCCTGTGTAACGTGTGTTTGTTTCTTCTCACACCTGCTAGGATTACCAGGCCATCGTGGATGCTGAGTGGAACATCCTGTATGACAAACTAGACAAAATCCATAAATCTGGAGCCAAAGTTGTCCTGTCCAAGCTGCCTATTGGTGACGTGGCCACCCAGTACTTTGCAGATAGAGACATGTTTTGTGCTGGCCGTGTCCCAGAGGAAGATCTCAAGAGAACTATGATGGTGAGCTGCCCTGTTTTGAAATTAAGACTTTAGACTCAGCTTGAATGGTGCCAGGCTGGTCAGGCCTCTCCCAAAACAAAACAGCCATCATTTACTGAACACACTGTTCCTTACAAGGATGTAAAATGAAAAGAACACTGATTTATTTTTTTTTTATTACTATTCTTTTCCCCCAAATGGTTATGATGCAGAACTGCAGCATACTGACAAAACTGTTCCTTGGTGGAATGAATAACTGCAGGCTGATTGCACCTGTGCTGCCTTTTTTCCTCTGGTGCTGTATGTTGTATGTTGGTAGAAGTGTATTTTCCCTGCTCCTTGCCTGTTCTGCTGGCATTGGTTTTCAGCTATTAGTAGCATCATCATCATCTTTTGCTGTCCAGGATCATTTCTGTTGCTGGTAGCCAGCCTGGATACACGATGGGAGAAAAGTAGAAGGTGGTTTTTTTTTTTTTTTCTGAATCTATCCTGCAGGGTGGTTTTGCATCAGCTAAAAGCTGGGCTGCTTTGGAAGAGTGGGAGCCTGCTGGGCAGATTTGTCTCATTTGTCAGCACTGGTCGTGCCACATTTTATCTTCCTCCCTGCAGGCCTGCGGAGGTTCCATTCAGACGAGTGTGAATGCCCTGTCAGATGATGTGCTGGGCAGGTGTGAACTCTTTGAGGAGACCCAAATTGGAGGAGACAGGTAAATGTGCCAGCAGGCTGCCCACAGTCCTGTGAGAGCACTGGTGATACTGGTTTGGAAAGTTGGGGTACGAGCACGAGCAGCTTTGAGCATCTCTCAGGGTGATGGAGCAAAAAACAAAGATGATTAATTCTCATGAGCCTGAGGAATAAGCTTTTGTTGAAGTCTTACCTCTTTTAGATGCATTTGTGTTTCTTTGTTCCTCCAGTACCCTACAGAAGGCTTAGTGGTGTTTTCATAACTCTAAAGCAGCACCTTTTAGGGTGCTGTGTGTTAACCTGGCTCAGCTCCGGATCTGATAGGGTCACTGTGGGGTGGGACAGCTGCAGCCATGCTTTTGGCTTGGAAGGAATTTCTGTGTCCCCATGCAGTGTTCCAGCAGTGCTAAGCCTGATTTCCATTGCTTTAGCCCTTCTTGTGTCGTGTGTTGGCAGGTATAACTTCTTCACGGGCTGCCCAAAGGCAAAGACTTGCACGATAATCCTGCGTGGAGGTGCAGAGCAGTTCATGGAAGAGACAGAGCGGTCCCTGCACGATGCCATCATGATAGTCAGGAGAGCTATCAAGGTAAGGGCCAGCAAAAGCCCTTCCCTGCTGGGGCTGAGCTGGCACCGAGGCTGTTGATCACACCTGGCACAGCTGTAGCTCCTTCCAGCAATGTTTTCACACCTCAGCATTTGGCTGAGGTCTCTCTGGGAGAAACCCAATGCTCTCAGCCTGTGGAGTGGAGCACGCAGACAAGCAGTGTCTAATTGATTAACTCAAGTGCTGTTTCCTGGCTGTGGCAGAATTCTCTCTGCAGCATTGCCATCTGCTTTTCAGGCATGCCTGGTTTTGTCTCCTCTGTTAAAAGTGTTGTAACTTAACTGTGCTTGCTGGATTGTGGTGTATTCTGTAAACACCTTCAAGAAGGGGAATGGGATCTTTTGGGAGTGCTGGGTGGGTGTGCAGTGGGAATAGCAGGGCTGATTTAATGTGTCTGTTAGCTTCCCAATCTCATGTGTACTTGTTCATGCTGCTTGCTGCCTCTGTTGGTGACTTCTGGCCGGGGCAGCTGTCTCCTTGCTGTGGAGGTGGGCAGGTGGCACCAAGAGGGAAGCCTGAGGCCCATGTGACCATGCTGTACTTGCAGGGCTGCTGGTCCTGTGCGATGGCTGTTCTCTGCATGTGGGTATTTCTGGGTTGTGGGTATTTCTGGGTTGTGTGCAATGTGTGGGGATGATTTTTTTTCTTTTCTTTAAGCTCAAATGCCCTGGGGGGGTGAGAAGAAGCATGTCAAGATTTTTGGAACTGCTTTGCTTTCAGAAAGAACATCCTGATCTCTCTGCTGAAGCAGATAGGGAGGGAAAAAATAACTAGGAGCAGAACTTGGCCGCTGAGTGCTGCTGCAAATCTCTTCTGTTCTGAATGCTTCACAACAATGAGGGGAGCTTGTCCAACACAAGGGAGGCTGAGGTCTGCTAGCACAGCAGTGCACACCATCCCCCTAGCTTGCAGGTGGCGGGGAGGAGCTGCTGGCAGAGGCCACCTGAGGTTTTTAACCTATTTCTGAAGCACCCAGCAAAGCTGGCAGGTGCTCCCAGCAGGGATGGCAGCAGCCTGGGCAGGACGGATTCCCCTGGGCCTGGTGGATGTGCATTACCCCAGCGTGCTGTAGGCTCTTGGGAAAGGAGGCTTTCCTGCTCTCCCCCTTCCTGGAACAAAGAGTGAGCGTGGCCTGTTTTCTCTTCCAGAACGACTCTGTTGTCGCTGGTGGCGGTGCCATAGAGATGGAGCTCTCCAAATACCTCCGTGACTATTCCAGGACCATTCCAGGCAAGCAGCAGCTGCTGATCGGTGCTTATGCTAAAGCCCTTGAGATCATTCCCCGCCAGCTCTGCGACAACGCTGGCTTTGATGCCACCAACATACTGAACAAGCTGCGAGCCAAGCATGCGCAGGTAGGTGCAGGGAGAGCCTGCAGAGCTGGTGTCCTGCAGTTGGATTTGTGGTGGGCTCCTGTCCTCCTTCATTAAATGCCGAGGTTTGTTTTCAGATCCAGTGTAGGCTTGAGGCAGGTTTCTATAAAAGGAAGTGATATGTTTTCCCTTTGATCACAGCTGTCGGATGACTTTTTTAGAGCTGGGAGTTCTGATTTGCTATTTAAAAATGCATCGTTTGTCAGGAGGGAGGCTTCTATATTAAACATTGAGGTAATTAGTATAAAAGTTGCCTCTGTGGTGTATTTTCCAGAGGAGCTGCAGACTGAAGGTCCTGAACGCTTGAGATCATTGTCTCTTCATGAAGGTCTTCCTTCCTATGAAGAAAGGTTGAGGGAACTGGGATTGTTCAGCTTGGAGAAGAGAAGGCTCTGGGGAGACCTCGTTGTGGCCTTCTAATACTTAAAGGGAAACAGGAGAGGGAATGGCTGTTTGTGAGGGTGGATAATGATAGGACAAGGGGGAATGGTTTTAAATGGAGACAGGGGAGGTTTAGGTTGGATATGAGGAGGAAGTTTTTCACCCAGAGGTGGTGAAGCACTGGAACAGGTTGCCCAAGGAGGCTGTGGATGCCCCATCCCTGCAGGCATTCAAGGCCAGGCTGGATGTGGCTCTGGGCAGCCTGGGCTGCTGGTTGGTGACCCTGCACATAGCAGGAGGGTTGAAAACATGTGATCATTGTGGTCCTCTTCAACCCAGGCCGTTCTGTGGTTCACTGCTGAGGTGGAAAGCAGTCACAAAGTCTTCTATGACTTCTTTGTGAAGCGGAGCAAACTTCCCATTTTAAGCCCTGTTTTCTGACTGCTGTCGCTTCATCCCCTCGTGTGAAGGAACACTGCCAGCTGCTCTCTGCCTCTCCTGAAGTATTTGCATGCCTTTGCTTGCCAGTGCGCTGCCCTCGGGTCCCGTTGTGCCGTGTAACCAGACCCTCTTCCCTCCTCTCCCACAGGGAGGCATGTGGTACGGTGTGGATGTCAACAACGAGGACATCGCCGATAACTTTGAGGCCTGTGTGTGGGAGCCGGCCATTGTGCGCATCAACGCGCTGACGGCCGCCTCCGAGGCCGCCTGTCTTATTGTGTCAGTAGATGAAACCATCAAGAACCCTCGCTCCACAGTGGATGCCCCAGCTGGAGGTCGGGGCCGGGGTCGGGGCAGACCCCACAACCACTGAGACCCCGCTTCGTGGCTCTGTCCTGACGGGGTTTGGCGCTCACCTCCGACGTGCAGATTGGGAAAGAGTTGGTTCCTAGTTTTAATTAAGAGGTCGTTTACCAGATGGTCGTTTTGAGGGCTCGCGGGCGACCGCTGGCCTTGTTTAATTAGAGTCAAATCTTGGCGTGTGCGGCGGCAGCCTCCCGTGAGGTGTCGTGGCCCAGCCCTTCGTGCACAGCACTGATGCCTGTAGGCTCACCTCGTGCTGAGCAGAGCCCTCTCTGACACTGGTGGGTGTGCCTACGGTTGGTTGATATTTATATGTCTTTCTGCTGGGGGTTTTGAACCCAGGTTCAAACAATAAAACAATGGCAGAGTTTTGGTGGCCAGCTTGGCTTCTTTTCTGAGGTAACAGCTTGTGGTTCGGGTAGCTTGCAAACTGTTTTCTGTCCTGTTCTTAAAACTCATGGTACTGGGAAGTAGGACTGATTCCAGTGTGTAACAGTGCTTCATCTCTACATTTGTTCATAGAGTCACTGAATCATTCAAGTTGGAAAAGACCTCTTAAGATTCCCAACCCACCCCCTGTGCCCTCTGACCATGTCCCCAAGTGCCACATCCCCATGGTTCTGGAGCACCTGTATGGACAGTGACCCCCCTGCTCCCTGAGCATCATCCTGTGCCAGTGCCTGACTGCTTGTTCAGAGAAGTTTCCTAATTCCAACCTGAATGCCCCCTGGTGCAACTTAACCCCATTGCCTGTTGGGAGAAGAGGCCATCCCCACCTCCCACAACCTTCCCATTTATAACTGGCACTTATTTGATGCTGCTCAGTGATATTTCAACTCGCTTCGTGAGCTGGGGAGTGGAGGTGGTGCCCTCAAGAGAAAGGAAATTAGGAGGAGGACTCTGCCTCCAGTAAGCCCTGAGTGGGTGACTGGTGCCACTGGTTTCTTGCTGAGCACTCGGGCCGAGCACTGACCTGTGCTTGCTGTGCCACCTGTGTGAGCCAAGACCCCCACCTCATTCTTGAGAGCCTTTATTCAACACCGAATCATAAAAAAGCTCTTTACACCTTTTTTTTTTTTTTTTTTTCCTTTTTTTTTTTTCCTGTAATTCTTTAAATACACATTGTTTACACTCGGCAAAGTTTCAAAGCAACAACATCAAAGTGCGTCTACAGGTGATAGTACCAACCAAAGTGCTAAAACCACGGGTGGGCAGCAGCTCCTTGGGGACACCTCTGCTGCCCCCAAGGCCACCCCCGTGTCCCCTTCTCCAGCACGCTGAGCATTGGGGTCAGGGTGACCGTGGGATGGGGGGTAGGGACGTTTGGTTCTCCAGACACTGGCACATCGCTGCGAAAGACTAAAATAGACCTAGATTTATATAGAGTTAAAAAAATAACTTAGGAGGCCAACTCGCTACCTTCCAGGAGGGGGCAGGCTGTACAGGGCGCCTCAGACACGGCTCTCTGGGGCTGAGCTGCCACCAGGAGAAGTGCTTGAGGGAAACGATTGCCATTCTGGATAGCTGTCCGTCGGGGCGCATGTTCTCTGATTATCTCAAAGCAATGTGCGTTGCTGCGCTCGCACCCTGGAGCAATTCCACCCACCCCTACCATTGCACATGCCTGTCCCCGGCCCCAGCCTGGGGCTGGATCAGAAAACCCCATCTTTCTGTTTTTGGGCAGTTCTCCCATCTCTTTGCTGCCGTGGGGCAGTCGCTCGTTGCCACTGCTCTCCTTTGTGCCACCATCCTGCTGCGCTTTGGTTGCGACAAGCCATTTCCAGCTGCTAATGTCACCCTGCTCCCCGTTCCTCAATTCTTTTTAAAGCATTTTGTCATTTGGCACCGGCTCCCAAATGCTTTACTCCACCTGAACCTGCAGGTTTTCAACCCAAAATGATAGGAAGAAGCCATGTGCCAACTCCCACGCTGCCAGCTTCATCTTGGCTCCTCTTAGAGCTGAAAGAACTGCTTTGAGAGGAGCCTTTATCAACATTTCTCGTGGCTCTTTTTGTTTCTTGTTTCGTTTTGTTTTTAAACTGAATTCAGACCTTTTTGGCCACGTAAGTTCTGTGCCTTCTGACTTGTGAGCCCTGTTGACCTTTTGGATATTTTTCTCTTGCCACCTGCCTTGTTTGCTTGACCATTGAAATCCTTGGATGGAGCCAACCCCAGCCAGGGCTCCGTGTCACCTTCCTTGATGGGTGCACACAAAACCCAACACACAAGAGAGGCAGAAAAACATGGATTTGGGATGGATTTGGCCCCCAAGCTTTGCTGGTGTTGTTCCTCTTGAGACCCCTGTCCAGCCTCAAAGTTCAGGAGAAGGAGAATGCTGCTAACATTGGCTATGGAAGAACTTTGGGCAAGAAAAGAAAGAGCTCCTCCAAACTGTGGGAAGCTGCCAGGATCCCAAGCTAAAGCCTATCACTGCCTTTCTTCACCGTGGGACCCCTGGATTTGCTGGGGATTGTCATCGCAGAGCCCCCGAGGGGCTTCTCTGGGGTCTGGTGTGGGGTTGAGCTGATGCTGTGGTGGTGAAAACCATGGCCATGGGCACCCAGTGGGGCCACGCTGGTGGGATGGGGAGGGAATCAATGAGTGGAAGGAGTACAGAGCCGTTAACGAGCTAATTGCCATTACCAACCTGGGCAATGAGGGGACACTGGGAGGGCTGGAGAGACACAGCGCTCGTTACCACCACTGTCACTGTGTCAGATACCTCCATCCCCAGCTGAGGAAGAGGAGGAGGAGGAAGGGAGACAACCAAACCCAGGCACTGAGAAAGGTGGAGAAAAAGCTCATTTCCCATCTTCAGAGCCTTGAACTGGCTCAGATCCTCCTGTGACACGGGATTTTGGTAAAAACGTGGCTTTGCAAAGCCAGAAATCTGACTTTTTTGGGAAGGTACCGAGGGGAGGCGGATGGCTTGGTCTGATCTCAGCACCGATGTGGGGTGAGGTTGTTCTGTTGTGACAAAACCCTCGTGGAGATGGGGATGGGGACATCCCACGTGGCTGTGTCACCCTCCGATGCTCCGTGGCTGCAGTCTTCAGACACGGCTCTCCCGTGGGACAGTCTTTAAGCATAGAGCGTATAAACATGCGGAGTATATCGTTTTCCTTTAAAATCTTCTTTTTTTTTTTTTTTTTCTTTTCTTCTTCTTTGTTTTGTATAGAAATAAATACTTACTTTGTTTCTTTTGAAGGGGATTTCACAGAGTCTCTGGGCCGCTTCCAATGGCGATACCTCCACCGGGGCCACGCTCGTGGGATGGTGACAGAGTGGCACACAGGGCCAAAGCTTTGGTGGTTGGTGTTTTTTTTGCTGGTCGAGACATCCCTTGCTTCTTCTGCCCCTGGAATATGTTTGTCCAGGCCTCCCTGGGGTGGAGGTAACCCCTGGTGGATCTTATCCCTAGGACGTGGTAGTTTCTCACAGGCAGTTTTTGGGTTCCCGAGTTTGGTGCGTAGAGGGAGCAGCCTTCTCCTGGAAGGCCGCTGTCAGTGGGGGACTTCAGGTGCTTCAAATCAGGGGTTACAGCCAAAAAAAAAGGCATGCAACCCTACCCTGCTTTGGTGGGGGGACAACGTGGATGGGGTGAGGAGTGAGTGGAATGGTCTTCTGGGGTTGGAGAGGCAACAGCTGCCCCCAGCCCACCACCAGCCTCGGTGATTTGGGTGTTTTCAAGGTTCCTATTGATTCCCAGCATGGTGGGAGCTCCAGGTTGAAATCTGATGCTTTCATGATGTGGTTGAGGATGGTGGTACCAAAATGAGTCTATAGATGCTCCACGGCAGCCCATCACCCAGTAGGATGGGGAGATGCTCTGGGAAGAGCTGGCTCCTCCCAGCCGTGCATGCACCATGGGCAGCCCTGTAGCCAACAGGCACCAAAACCTTCAGCAGTGTCCCAGGAGAAGGGGAAAATCCTCCCCAGATCTGCTCTTCCCAGTTGGCTTCTTTCAGCTTCTGAGCACACCTGGTTGGGGCGTGGGGTGGCAGAGAGCTGTGGTTAAGGACATGTCCGTGCTGCTGGCAGTGCTCTGACGAGTGTTCCCCATGGCCTGGGGACCTTTGGCATCTTCTCACCAGGGCAGAGGATGGAGACACCTTACCCTGTTGGTTGCCTTTCAAGAGCCTTTTTTCCTTTGGAAAAAAAGATGAGCGTTTGAGGGGAGATGGGGTAACGTCCTTGAAGGAAGAAGATAGCCAGAAGGAAAAACCAGAAATAAAATAAGCTGTGGATATCGATATGGGCTCTACCAAGGCAGTTGGGCTGATACTTCAACCAGCTGCATTGGATGTCAGGATTATTTGGCCAAGGTTTCTCCTTCATGCTGCCCGATGAGGTGACAAAGGTGAAGCCCAGGCCAGTTCCTCTCTCCACACAACAACTCGCTCCAGAGAGTTGGATCCATCTGGATCCATCGATCCAGAGTGGTGGATGTTGATGGGTGCAGGAGAGTGATCCGTGTTTCCTGGTGGACGAGGATGTGGGATGTGGTGATTTATTGCCTTGGCAGAAGGGTTGAGTGGAGAGGATGGAGATCTCTGGAGAGCAACCATTGTTCCCAGCGTCTTCTGACTCCTGCAGCTTCAGGATGCAGCTCTGCCATCTGGGCTTGTGCTGTGACAGCTGCTGGTTCTGGGCAGCATTTACCCACATTTGGGTGCTCCTCTCAAATAAATGAAATGAAAGTGAACGGGAGCCCTGCAGGAGTGGCCCTTCCCACCCCACATCCACCGGCCCATGGAATGAACAAGGACACTCCAGTGGTGATGCACTGAGCACAGCACTCTGCAAAGAGCCCATGAGATGGGCTGGGCCATCCTCAGCCCCCATGCCAACAAACAGCCCCCCAAAAAAGAGAGTTCCAAGAAAAAGGCATTCCCAAACAAAGGATCCTTGGCAATGAGCAGCCATGAGCTTCGAAGCCATCTTCCCTCCTGGGAAACAGCATGGACCTGCCCCTTTGGGCAGCTGGAAAATTTCCATGAGTAGCACCTTCTTGTCCGTGACACGTCCATGAGCCGGCCCTGCGGCGAGCGCCGGCTGCTCGCTAAGGCCTGCAAGAGTTTGGGGTTTTGTGCATGGGCTGGCATCTCCGAGCTCCAACGGCAACGGAGGAGCAGCAGCGATGGGTTTGGTTGTGCAGGGCCTCTGGCTCCACAGGGCAAGAGAGGGAATGTGCTTTGTGGTTCCCTGAAGGTCTAGCAGCCTCCTTCCACCTTGATGTGTAAGATCTTGGAGAAGCCGGGTCTTTTCCTCAGGGCCTGGAAGAGGAGCAGAGGGCAGGGTTGGGGTGGGAGCCAGCACTGGTGCTATGGGGCCAGCAAGGGGAGAGCATCTTGCATGCAACTATGGCAATGGGTCCCATCCCCACCACCTACATCCTATGAGGACCTGTTTCCTCACAGGACTGCCTCAATGCCTCCTAACCCCATGCCCTTGAAGCCAACTCTGGATTTGTTTCCTGCTTGGTGAAAAACATCCTTCATAGAACCTCGTAGAATCATAGAATCATTAGGGTTGGAAAAGACCACATCGAGTCCAACCGTTTCCAGGGGACACTGATAGCTTGTGATAGATGACATGGATGTGCAGGGTTTGCATGGCGTGGTGGTGGGCAGGGAAGGACCTTCCAAAACTCCTTTTCCATAGAGTGTCCCTGAGGCTGGGGCTGGATGTGGGTTGGGGTTGCTGCTCACCATTGCTCCTGCATGTGGGCTCAGCAGAGCATGGACCACATAAACCATCTCAGCTCACCTATCTGTGCTGCTGAACATGTCCCCATGTCCTGCCCTGCATCTAGGGCCTTGTGCCCTTGTGGAACCCAGCTGGCTGCAGGACGTGTATGAAGCAGAGCACGTCTTCAAGGTATCCCCAGTGAGCTAAAAGGTTCTCTGTGGAGTGACTTCAGTGGATAAGAAATTGTCCCCGGGTCCCACAGGAAGGGAGCTGCAGGCACACGAGTGACCTGGAACCAGCGTCCTTTACCTGGAGTTTGTTCACCATTTCTTCAAACATCTTCTTGGCTTCGGGGCTGTGGGGCTCCTTGAAGTAGTCCACAATGCCCACCTGTACGACGATGGACTTCAGGTTCCGGCACACACCTGGGAGCAAAGACACAACCTGGATTTGCCATGACTGTGGGGACAGCTTCCCCAACATCTGGGATTTACCTTACAACCCATTGTTACATATTTGGGGAAACCTCATCCTGATGACAGAGTAGACCTACTCTGGATGGGTGACCCACCTCCATGATGGATTCCAGTTGTCCTATCTCATTTCATCAGCCCCACCTCTTCCTTGTGAAACTTTATCCCATCCACATGGGTGTTCTCCCAGCTCTTCTTGACCCATCCCTGAGAGAAGGGTGTTGAGTCTCCCCTTAAAAACCTTCCATCACGGAGTTCCCAGCACCTCCCAGTGTCAATGCCGTTCTCCTCCCAGTAGGGCTGTAAAGCCCCACTGGATCTTTTTATCTGGTGGCCTTTTGGTCAGCAGACAACGCTGTGTCCCTCCTCCACCAGAGCTGCTACTCACTGTTGAAATGCAGCAGAGCTTTGGGGGTGACGGGTGTGGAGGTCAGCACCAACATCTCCAAGCCCTTCAGCCCCTCTCGACACATCTCTGCCGCAACCTCTTGGTTGATCTCTGCCACGTGGTCCAGCTCCAGGACCTGCAGCCTCATGCAGTTTCGGGCTAAAAGGACAAAGAACCACTGTTGGCACCCTATGGGGAAGGGCTGGGGACAGCTGATGGGAGTGGGGTGCTAGGAGGGATGGGGGGCAGCAGGGAGGAGCAAAGTCCACCCATGGTCACTGGACTGGATTTGCCCGTTGAGATCATCATAGAGCATCTCTCAGGGGTATACAGTGCCCTCAGCAAGGTTCCCTTCTCCTGTCCCACTGGAGGAGAGCCACCTACCTAAGGATGCCAGGCCCTGGACACCACAGCCTGCCCCACCAATGCCCAGCGCCCGCAGGTGTGGCCAGCACCTCCCAATCATCTGAAGGCAGCGGTTGCTGAAACGTGTTGGCTGCTGGCTGGGGAGGGGAAGAAAATGTTTGATGTTCAATGTTCAGTCTCCTCAAAATATTTCTGTCTTGGGAAGGAGGTGCCTCTACTCAACAGCTCCCCATCTTTGCAGCAGGGGATAGAGCTAAGCTCCTGATCCCCCAGCTGACCTCCAGGATCACTGTTCAACTCGCAAGGATCCCACAAGCCAATGTGGATCTGGCACCCAATTTCTCCCCCTCCCAGTGATCCCCTCGTGTTCAGCACAAACCCCAGTAGCTCAGTGTGGCTCTTACCAGGGATGCAGAGGTGCAACCTGGAGAGAGATGATGTCCCTGCAGCCTGCCCCGAGGGCCCAGATGACTTCATGACCCACAGGGTCTGTAGAGCTCCTGGAGTGAACACAGAACATACCTGGTGGGCCCAGCTGGCAGTGATGCTGCCCTGGGAGCTGGTCATTATGTATAACCAAAACACAACCATTTTCATCAGGAATGGTGCTTACAGATGTGCAACGTCAAGAAAGACAAGAGGCACTGAGGATCAGTGTCAAAGACAGCTGTCCTGAGATCACCAACCCAGGCCTCTCCTTACTGTTCCATCCTGAAGACAGAGGCCACGCTTTCTAACTTGGAATGACCTACTTTGAAACTTCAGACAAGCCTGAAAATAAGCGGTGGGTGTTATGGTGACCATTTCACACCCATTGAAGGCGCCTGCCAAGAGCTCCTCGTGAGTGTGACGGGTTAATTAGAGCATGAGTCAGAATCACAGGTTAATGATGTGCCAGGAGCTTGGACTCGCTCTAACGCCTTTGGAAGGGCAATGGCTGAATCTTTGGGTTAAACCTGGCGGCAGCAGGCTGTCTCGCAGCGTGGGGTTACAAGAGCTGCAGCCAAGCTCACTTGGTTCAACACAAGGCAGCCCCCTGAGCACACTTGGAAGGCCTTGAGAAGTGGCCGAGCCTGAGGAGCAGCCTGTGATATCCTCCAGGTCCTGAGCACTGCCATGGACCTTGTGTCCTTGCTGTTGGGCAAGGTCTCCAAGTCAGGTCTTTGTGATTCTGTAGCAGAGCCATCCTCCTTTTCAGGATAGAGTCACAGAATTATCATAGAACCACAGCATGTCTCAGGTTTGAAGGTCTGTTAAAGATCATCTGCTTCCAACCCCAGACAGAGGGACCAAAAGTTCTCTACTCCCCATTAGGAAACCTCATCAGATGGTGACAGTCAGATGGTGACCTCATCAGGTGAAGCCTCACTGGGACCCAGTTTTGATGCTCTTCTCCTTTGCCCATCTCTAACACAAAGCAGTGTCCCTGTACCAAGACCCCCGCTGGGCCAGGTGAGCAAGATGGGTAACGGGATGGTGGGAATGGACCAGCAAGGGGAATGACTGCATGGGAATGTGCGAGAAGAGCGTGATGGTTATAGGAACACCTTTCATTGTTCCTTGAGTACACTGGGACTGGAGACACGGAGAAGTGAGTCTGTGTGATGCTTGACACAGCAAAGGGCACCAGAGGGGTCCCAGCACACTGCAGGGATACTCCTTGTCATCTCCCAGTGGGGAACTGCAGGGTCTGTGTGGGCCATCCTTACCGGTACGTGACAGCCTGCAGGGCCCGGCAGTAGCAGCTGGCCAGCCAGAGCGAGCGGTCGGTCAGCACGTTGGGGCAGTGTGAGATGCGTAGGATCAGCAGGTTGCTGCCCGTCGCCTTCAGCAGGGACTCCAAGCCGGCTTCCAGGCAGCCCCTGCAGGGATAGAGGCAGAATTAATTGCTGGAAGTCCACGGAGAGTGATGTGACCCGTGGGTGTTGGTGTCGGTGCCCAAAACCCTCAGCAGGAGCCGTTGGGTGGTGAATGGCCACTGGTGGAGGGGGGCCATCGGTGCTCACGGGACATCATCAGCTCTGAAGGGGTGCTGGGGGTGCCCGGGGCCGCGGGGACTCACCGCGTGCTCTTCATGTAGTCCTCCTTGCTCTCCTTCTTCCCCCTCTGGCGTGGCTTGAGGTTTTGGAGTGTGAGGGAGTGCATCTGGGTGCACCACTGGGACAGCATGGCCAGGAACTGGGGGACAGGGGTGGCCGTCACGGGGGGATATCCTCGGTGATGTCCCAACCACCCACCCTTGGCTATCTGGGGGGCCTTTGTGCACACCCTGCAGCGCACACGTGCACACACAACAACATGGGTGTTTCTGCCATAAGTTGGTGACAATGCATACGTAAGGGCATGCGTGGACAAAATTATGCATAGAGCTATGGGTGGATGTGAGTACAATGTGGAAATGTGAGGACAGGTGGGCCCGTGCCCACAAACACTCATGCACGAGTGCACCCATCAGTGTGCGTACTGATGTCTCTTTGATGGTGACACCAGGAACCCTGCACACGTGGGCACACAATGCAAGCCAGGAGAATGGCTTCGTCCTTCTGAAAGAAAGACCTCTGAGGTCTCACCCCAGACTGTGCCACCCCTGTTCCCATACCTTGGAGGAGACCCTGGCATTCTCCAGCAGCACCCGCGTCCACACGGCCGGGTGCCGGGCCACAAACTTCCAGTCCTTGCACACCTCAGCCGCCCTCAGCAGGGTCTTGGTGTCCAGGTAGGTGAAGATGCAGAAGAGCGCTGCCCGCATCTTGAGGATCTCAGGGCTGATCACCTCGCTGCAGTGACCCGGGCTGCCCCTCTCCATCCGGCCCCCCTTGCTCATAGCCCCCTCGGACCTGGCTGTGGGACAGGGGCCATCAGTGCCATCGACAAAGGGATGCTCCACGTGGAGTTGAGGAAAAGGACAACCGAAAACCACGTGTCGTGTTGCCATTGCCCATCACAGTGACATCCCGTCCCCCCATGCATCCTCCCCATCCTTGAGCCCCCCCACTGCACTCTCACCCGTCAGCCGACAGCTGCCAGCGGGCCGGGATGCGGCGATGCCAGGCACCTCCGGCTCCCAGCCCTCAGCCTCTGACTCAGTGGTGCGGGATCCCACGTCGGACACATCGCCCTCCTCGCCCTCCGTGCTGTTGCGGTAGGGTCTGCGGTGCCAATTTTGGATGGCTTGACGCCGCAGCCCTGAGCCCCGACCGCCGTCCCGCGCCGCGTAGGGATGTCCATCGGCGGTGTCGTCGGTGGGACACGGCTCTGCGCTGTCGCTGTCGTAGCAGCCTGAGCTCTGTGACACCGCTTTGGCCCGGCTTGAAGCCCTACGGTTGATGATATCCAACCTCAGTGCTCATCATCATCCCCGAGGGTGGGTGTCCCCTTCCCGTTGTCCCAATAAAAACCCAAACGCTCACCCAGTGCTGGAAGAGGAGCGCTGGTTGGGAATGGCATAGGGGCCATGAACAGCTGCCCCCAGCCCTGGGTGCCGGTCTCTCTGTGGGGACAGATGAGAATAGGAGCTAACATGGAGAAATACATCAGATGTGGGAAATGCAGGTGGACTTAGGCTCACGGAGTCATTAATGTTGGAAAAGAGCTCTAAGATCAAGTCTGGCTCCAGCCCATCCCCATTGTGCCCACTAACCACGTCCCTCAATGCCACATCTCCACGGTTCTGGAATACCTCCAGAGACAGTGACTCTCCCACCTCCCTAGGCAGCCTGTCATTAACCCTGATCCTAACCCACCACTCATTCAGAGAGGAAATTTCTCCTAGTACCTAACCTGAAGTTCCCCTGGTTGAAGCTGTCACCTCCCACCCAATGTTCTGGACTTTCCAAGTGCATCTCCGGCATTGTCCCCCGTGCCTTGCCCGTGTTCACTGCATGTAGCAACCGGACACCAACCAAGACCACTAATGAATCCCCCCTATCCCCACGGGTGCCCCCATCCCTCCCCACTGAACCCTTTTAGATCCAGAACCAGAGAAGCCACACGGTCGTGCCTGTGCCCGTGTGGGTACCGCTCGGCCAGCAGCCTTAGCGCCTGGCGTTCCGCAGCGTCCCAAACTGCCGTTCGGAGTCGTTCCACAGCTGCTGCTGATGATCTGAAGCTGCTTCTCAGCCCGGTCCGCCCGATCCAGCAGCTCCTCAATGAAGTGCTGCAGGCGCACCTTGGCGTTGGCCTCGCGGGCGGCCGTCTCCTTCAGGAACTGGTCGATCTGCAGCACCTCCCTGTGAGAGAGGGACAGCGAGTGACACTCATCCCCACTCACTGCGTCTTCTTCCACTCAACCCCACTCCATTTCCATCATGCGACTGGCCAGGGATGCCCATGTGCCTTGAATCTAGCCTGGTCTGGGGCTAATTCGGGCATACAGGGCAGCAGGAGGTGCTCCAGCATGCAGGATGAATGTGACCGCCTCATTTTGGAGGATCCAGCATCTCCAATGCCTCTGTTGGGATGCAAAGCCCAGCCTAAGCCCCCGTTGCCATGCGATGGAGCAGAGGGAGAAGAATGGTGACAGTGTAGCATGGATGGTGACGGCGTAGCATGATGATGGAGAAAAGCACTCTGCCTCGTGTGAGAAGGGCAGACTTAAGGAAAAAGCCTTATGGGCAGTCTGAATCCTGCTCAGCTTTATACCCTGGTATGCCCAGCAGGTACAGCCTCAGAGGCACTGTCATTAATGTGTTAATTAGAAGGAGCTTGGGAGCCTTGAGCCAATGGATGGACTCAGGTAAATGAGGTTTGCCCTGCTGAGGTGCTGCTTCAGTCCTATAAACACATGCATCAAACACACTGCCATCACATGCATGCAAATGCTTGTGCCCCATAAATGCACGTTTGCACACTCAGGCATGCACAGCTGCTGAGCACACCCACACACACACACGCAGAGCCACGCTTGCATGCAGAAGCACCATGGAAACAGAAATACACCCGGCCACACTCGTGCACTGAGCTGAACCGGAGGACGAAGAGGAAGAAGAGAAGGAGGCAGCCCATAGAGATGCAATTCGTGCCATCGATTATTAACTGCCGTTTGATGACCAATTAATTGCCCCTAACCCTGCTGCTTGCAGAGTGAGCTCACCAGCAATAATTTGGGAAGGCTCCTGGCAAGGTGCCCCAGAGCTTTGGAGAGCAAATAGGGTGCTGGCACGTGGCTGGTGCTGTAAGGAGATGCTGATGGCTATCTCTTGCATCTCTCATTCCCATGGAACGGGTGGAAAAACACCCTCAGCAAAGCCAGCAGAGCTGAGGTGCAAACAGGCTGCCAGCAATAGATGTCACCAGCCTGCAGCGAGGGCTCTGGGATGTCACTGGGTGCTACAAGCTTCCTACCTCCTAGCTGATCCTCCTGGAAATAAGTCATTTAAGCCAGGGGGATTTTGTGGTCATAGAAGACCTATGAGATGGTGGGTGGGCAGGAGGACTTCTCTAAGGGGATGCAAATCCAAGAGGTGTCTTTGGTGCATAACTAGGTTCTTAGGGGGCAACAGTGTGCATGAACCAAATAAGCCCCATCTGAACCATCGGCCTACTCCATCTGCTTCACATCCCTCCAGGCCCTGCTCAGTTGTCCATGCCATTGGCTCTTGTCCTTCTGCTGCCCACCCCAGAAATGCCCCTGGCCAACACTCATGGGGCAGCTGATGGCAGCCCCTGAATCTCCTGCTCTGCACACATCCACCTCCCAACCAAGAGTTATTGTCCTTATCCAGCACCTGGCATCATCCTGCTCTGCACCCCAGGACCATCCCTAACACCAACAAATCCCATGGGCATGAGCACTGTTTCCTACCCACAGTCATTATATTGGAGTCCAAATCATTCCTGAATGTGTAAAAGACACTGAAGACCAAGACAGGTCCTTGAGGAATCCCACCAGTGCTCCCAGTTCAGCACAACTGTGACTGCCTCCATTAACCTGATCCTCACTGACTTTATAGGCACTGCCACGACCTCCAGCATTGCTAAGAAACTCTTTTGTAACAAGGTCCTGTTTAGGTGATAAACTCTGATGGACAAAAGGATCCCAAGCTTGACTGGAGGAATCCCTGGAACAGCACTGGAGTGGAAAGAGAGGTTTGAATGGGCAACATGGGATGAAAATGAAGAGGGCAATGCCACAGTCTTAAACAGCGAGTTGAGGTATTACTACTCAGGTTACACCACTCCTTCTGGGAGAACAATCCTGAATCAGGCATGGCCGAGGTGTCCTCTTCATCTTTATAACCATGAGCATAAGCATGACTCAGCTGTGGGGCCACAGGGGTGAGCCAGCCCTGGTCTGGGGGACACCCATCGGAACAGCGTGGGCACTACCGTGTGGCCGCAAGCATCCCCAGCAGGATGGCCATAAGCATCCCCAGTTTGGCCATGGGACTCTGGTGGCTTTGGACGCAATCTCTCATGAGAGCTTGGACATGAACACGGAGGAGCTCAGATCTATATGGACACTTCCTCCACGTGTGGAGGAAGATGCAAACCCTAATGAGGGATGGTGCTAATGAGCGTTGTTTGGTGACAGCATTGGGCTCCTTGCAGCTCTCCACCAGGACTCATTGCCTCCCACCCCACAGCACGGAGAAGGAACAAAGCACTCACTGCTGCTTGCGGGTGAGCTCCTGCTCCTTCTGCACCAGGTCCTGCTTGAGCGAGGCCAGCATCTCCACGCTGACATCCACCTGGCGGGACAGCTCGGATGCACGGTCCTCCAGCTCCTGCTTCTCCCGGCTGAGCCTCAAGCTCTCCTGCTTGGCTTTCTCCAGCTCCGAGCTCTTGCGATCCAACTCCACCTGGAGCCGGCCGACCTGCGAGGCGATCTTCTGCTCCACCTCCTCCGTCAGCTTCTCCAGCCTCTTGTCCACCTCCAGTTTCTCGAAGGCGCGGATCTTCAAGCGAGCCAAGCCTTCCTCGTAGGCTGCATCCATAGCGGCTGGCGGCGTTGGGGCTGGAGCCACAGCCTTGCCCCGGGTGAAGATCTCAGTCAGTGGGATCTCAATCTCATGGACATAACGAGGCGAAGGGGAGGAAGATGGAGCCGGCTCCAACTCTTCGGCGGGGACGAGGTCGCAGGAGAAGCGCTGATCTTTGCCTTGGAAAGAGGTGCTCTCAAAGTAATCCCGCCGGGCAGCCGGTGTCAACAAGGCCCCGTCGGCGGCCAGCGGGAAGACGGCGGCATCGCAGATGCTGTTGGTCTTGGAGAGGACGTAGAGGGTTTCATAGGTGTGGTTGTACTCCAGGTGTGCCCGCAGCGAGGAGAGGCTGCGGAAACGCTTGTGCTCCCCGCACCGCGGACACCTGTAGGGCAGATCCAACGAGGCCATCCCTCAGCTACGTGCCCCAGCGCAGGGAAACCGTGCAGCATCGCTCATGGCGAGGGACGGACGGACGGGTGGAGAGAAGAATGGCTTGGGGAATGCTGGGCGGTGGGGTCACAGCTCCACATGGCGGGCTGGGAGTGCTGGGGCAGGAGCGGGATTCCGGCAAGTCTTGTGGGATGTCGGCATCAGGTGGTGCTGGGCACTGGAAGGGAGAGGGGTGTTAGTGACACGGGGATGACGGGTCCCCAAAAGTCCTTCCTCGGTCCTTCTCAGTTCCCGGTCTGCATCCCTCCCATGTTTTTCCCACTCAAACACAACGCTGGGAACGGTGCACAGCACTGAAGAAAGTGTGCAACACCCGGGGAGATCCACAGCCCTTGGGAATAGCCATAACCTTTGGGAACATCTACAATCCTTGGGAAGATCCATGACCTTTGGGAAGATCCACAACCTTTGGGAAGTTCTCCAACCCTTGGGAAGATCCACAACCTTTGGGAAGATCCACGACCTTTGGGAAGATCCACAACCCTTTGGAAGGTCCACAACCTTTAGGAAGGTCCCCAACTCTTGGGAAGATCCACAACCCTTGGGAAGATCCCCAACCCTTGGGAAGATCTACAACTCTTGGGAAAATCCAAAGCTCTTTGGGAGGTGCACAACCCTTGTGAAAGCTCACAGTCATTGGGAGGATTCACAGTCATAAAACCCATGGGAAGCCTCTGTCCATTCCATCAGCCCTCAGCTTGCTGCTGAGAGGTGTTCCATGTGCCTCCTGCACAAGCACGCTGCAAGGAGCCACTGTGGTACCAGGAATCTCCAGCCCAAGGAGCATCCCTGTCTCCAGATGAGTCTCATTTCCTCCCAGCACAGGGCAACCCAGCCATTTTACATCATGCAGCTTCACATCAGGAATTTGTCTCCCACAGTTACTTCTTCAGCTCCTCACCACAACCATTAAGTCCCATCACTGCCTTGGGGATGTCCCCATTTCACACCTATGATGGCATCACCCCATGGGTGCTGGGCTGTCCCTCTCCCATTCCCTCTTTGCTGCAGGCTCAGCCGATGCTCCTCCATCCCATTTTCCCCCCAGGCCAACCCAGACCCATCAGGTTTGGCCCGTTTGCTGCTTGGGCATAAAGACCCAGATTCACCCCAAAGATGTGATACGGAGATGCGACATCCACAACGAAGGATCTCTTCTCCCCATGAGGTTTTGGGTCTCAAAACCCCCCTCCAGGTCTGTGGGACCCCTACGCTGCAGTGCTGCAGGGAGGCTCTCTGTGGGGTTATCCACTGCTCCCAAACCCTCCAAAGTATCAGGGGGCAACCAAGCCTTTGGGAAATGGGAGAAGCCAGCTGAAACCCAGCCACCAGCACCGCACAGGGCTGGGAGCATCCAGCTATGGCCTCCTTCTCTCTCTCGAGGAATTTAGTTTAATTATTTCAGGTCGTCACCATGCGTGAAACCACTGGCCTGGCAACGGTGTTCCAGCTTGAAATAAAACAGCGTGTTTCTACCCCAAAGAGACACCATGGTGGTTTTGCCCTCCCCAGAGCACCGAGGGGAAGCAGTGTGGCAACATCCCCAGCCATATCCTGCAAAAGGTAAATCCCATCGCCCTGAGACCCCTCCATACCCCAAAACCATGGAACTTTGAGGGGATAATCCATCACTGAACCTCCACCCATCCCCAGGGTGGCTCAACACACCCCTCCAAACCGTTTTTCTTCTAGGGAAAAATCAGGAAGGGAAAGAAATCCACGTAAAAATACAATGATGGTAATGACAGTAATAATAAAGCACATCAGAGATGCGCTGGGAGGATGTATGGAGCTGCCTGGCTGCTCCTGCAGCTGTCTGCTGGCCTGGTTTGTATTTTGGGGTCGTTACAAAACGCATCCCCTCATGTTAACCCCGCCTGGCTGAGCCCACCCAGCACAAAGCCAACCTGCTTTCCATCGGTCGCCTTTGGTGGGATGATAAAGCATTTTTCTACCCTTAGGGCTGGGGCCACAGCATCGTGCAGTGCTGATATTCCAGGCCTGGATCGCTGCCCGCGGCTCCCGGGGTGCCGACCCGCCTCGCTCTGTGTTCTCCAGCCCTGAGCCACCATCCAGCCCAGGCTGCTCTGAACGCCGCATGGTCCCAGCCCTGGGCACGGCCGTGAGTCAGTACAAACCTTCCTCCTTCCCAACCCCAAAATAACGATGAAAAATAGACTGAAGGAGACCACCATCCCTCACTCCCTCCTCCCTCCCTTCCTCCTCCCCCCCCCCCCCAAGCTGAGCAGCGCTCTCAGAGATGGCAGAAAACCCCACAGCTGTGGGCTGCTCGGGTGCTGCTACCTGCGATCCATCATGGAGCCTTTCATCGCGTTGTTGAGCCTTATTTCTTTTCTTTTCTTTCCCCATTCCCCCCCCCCCCCCCCCCCCCCCTCCTCGAAACAAAATCAAATAAAGAGACCATCGATCTCCAGCTGCTTGGTGGAAGGAGGGTGGAGGATGCCGGTCCCCATCCTTAGGGCTGCAGTGAAGGCAGGGTGGGGGCAAGGATGGCTGAACCCCACCGGCGGGTCCCCCTCTCCTCCCAGCTTTGTCCCCATCGCATCCCCCCCCTGCTTTGGGGACAAACCACCTCCTCCCAGTTCGGCATCCTCTGCTTCATACCTGCTTCTCCGGGCTCCTCCGGCGAGGGCAGCATCTCTCTCTCTTTTCCCTTATCCTCGAGAATAAGAGTGTATGTGTGTGTGTGTGGGGGGGGGGCTCAGGGAGCGCCCCAGTGCACAAAGGCTGCGTCTGCGAAGCGGCTCAGGGCTTTGTCGGGGAGGAGAGATGCGGGGTCCCCGGCATCCGGCTCCCCGCGGGCAGCACCTCCATGGGGCCGGGGAAGGAGAGGGAGCGGGGGGAGGGTGTAGGGGGGGGAGCGGGAGGGGCGGGAGGAAGAGGAGGAGGAGGAGGGCAGAGGCTGAAGGCCCCGCTGGGAGGAGGGAGCGGGGGCTCAGGGGGGGCTGCGCATGGGGAGCGGGAGGAGGATGGAGGGATGGATGGAGGGATGAGGGATGGAGGAAGGAGGGACGGCAGGATGGAGGGATGGAGCGCCCGCAGCCGCCGCCTCCTCCTCCTTTGCAGCTCGGAGTGCCGCTCGCTGCTGCTTTCCTCCCGCACAGCTCCCTCTGCCTGTCTCCCCACGAACACCGCGGGCCCTCCGCCGGGCTTCGCTGCCATGCGGCACCCGCATTCCCCAACACGCATCCCTCCTGCCCGCCCTTCCTCTCTTCTGCCCCCCCACAGCCATTCCCTGCCCTCGGCAGCAGCCGCCTGGGATTGCCGCTCAGCACCTCCCCCACAGCATCCCATGGGCGGGTGGCCGTGGGCATCTGCACCACTGCGTCCCCCATCCGTGGGCGCAAGGAACACGGCTTGGTCCTGAAACGGTCCCTGAGCATCCTGGCTTGATCCTGGACTTGGTCCTGCTCTGATTCCTGAGCCCAAACTCCCAGGCAGTCCCCAGGCTTGGTCTCCATCCAGATCTGAGTGATCCAGGCTGCATCTCAGCTTGGTCATAATCTGGTCCCCAAACAGATTAAGCTGGTCCCTGAGCATCCTGGCTTGGATCCCAAACACCGAGCTCCCCATCTTGGTGCTGGTCTGGTCCCTGAGCGCCCAGCTTTGTCCTGATCTGGAGCCTGAGACACCAACCTCAGTCATTGTCTGGTTCTTAGTAGAGTCCTGGCCTGGATCATGGTCCGGTATCAGAGAATTCCTTGGGTTGGAAGATCTCAAAGACCATGTAGTCCCAACCCAAAAATCTCATCTTGGACCTCGGCTTGGTTCTGATCTGTCCCCAAGCACCCCACAGCGGCCCTTGCCTTATTCCTCCTCCAGCCCCAAGCACTCCAGCTTGGTCCTTGGTGCCAAAGCCACCCAGCTTTGGTGTTCCTTTCTTTGTGAACACAGCTCTGGGGAGATGGCATGGGGAGACCATCCCGGGGGACAAGCAGCTGCCCCCATGCCCAAGAAACCCTGAAAGGTTGGGGTACAACCTGCCCCCATCCTGCCCTGTGTCAGCTGCATCCTCCATCCCTTCCTCCCTCGATAGCTCCGCTCATGGAGCAGAGCTTGGAGGCTTTACAGAGCCCAGAGCTTTTGCAGAGCTTTCAGGCTCTCATCAATAATGGATGAACTTTGGGAGGGGTATTAATAAAGCCTCATGCATGATGCATGGCTGAGTGGCGTGTGGGAATTGCGTGTGCCCTCTCCTGGTGTGGTGCTGCAGTGGGTGCCAGCAGGAGAGCACCCAGAGGGGATGAGCACCCTTGGGTGCCAATGGGGGCCTGAGACTTAAGGACAGGTGCAAGGAGACTTTTAGGACGTAGGGCACCAGGTACAACTGTCCACATTCCACCTCTCCGCAGCCCTGAAAGACCTTTCGTCCAAGTTCCCAAATTCATTTCCCACCCACAGCCACCCCATGGTGTGGGGCAGGGGGCTCTGTGGGAAGAACACGGGATAACGGTGTCCCTCATAACAGTGTCCCTCATCCCAGGAAGGATGCTGCAGCCCAAACGCCAACAAAGAAGCTGAGGGATACCGAGGATGGAGCAGGAAATCTCTATTCCTCCGTAAAGCAGTTTTGGCTCAGATCGCCAATTTTCTGAGATGGTAACGAGGAGAAAAATAACCTCCATCCCTGAGGCCCATTTTCCCCCCGTTTCTTGCAGGATGCCTCCTTCTTGCCCTCTACCCAAGCCTTGCTGGTGCTCAGAGGCACGCATCCTTTCCACCGCTTGCATCGAGACCCCCGGGATGCCGTGTCCGTGCCTCCTTCCCGCAGCACAGCCCCACAGTGCCCCCATAATACGGCAGGGAGCGCGGGTTGGGGCCGCCCGAGGCTGAGCCGACTGCGGGGCTCCAAGTAGGACAAATCCCTCCAGGAGCAGCGCTGGGCTGGTGCCCAGGGCACAGCATCCGCAGCCACGTTGCTCCCTGCAAAGCAACCCAGAGCCACGGCGTCCTTCTTGCAGAGAACCCCTTCCCCTCTGTGCCTTGGGACAGAGCTGCCCACCCTGCGACAGGGGGATGAAGGCCATCCCCGCTGATGGGTTCTCCATCCCTGCTGATGGGTTTCCCCTCCATGCTCAGTTATTTGGGCCCTTTCCCCCCCTCCCCCGTGATGTGGCAGCTAAAGGTCAAAACAAAAAAAAAACGCAGCCGAAATCCCACGGCCGTCGCGGGTTTTGAAAGGCAGAGAGAGCTGGGATGAGAACAAAGCTTTAATTATAAAAATAGACACGGCTCTGCGATAGTCCTGATAGATTCTTTTTACAAACAGGAAAATATTTATAACCTTAATTACGACCATCACCGTTCCTAAAGGGGCGCCGCCGCTCACCGCTCTCCATCGCGAAGCCGCGCGGCGCCCGCTCCTCTGCCACTGCCTTCCATTGGCAAAGCACTCCTTGAGCCCGGAGCGCCGCGTGCAATGCAGGCGAGGCACAGCTTGCTGCAAACGCAGCCCCAGCCCGTGTGTCCGTGAGTATAAAAACGGTGGGTAATCCCCTTCTGTACACTGTATTCGGCCCTGTTTTCCTCCTTGGAAGAGGAGCTGTAGGGATGACTCAGTCTCTGCAGGTTGGAGATGGCTCCATTGGCTGGAGGTGTTGATTGCAGTGGTAATGGTGGAAAGTCTTGGTGGCAGATGGACTCGATGATCTTAGAGGTCTTTTCCAACCAACCGTTCCTTGATTTTATGGCAATGTGAGTCGTTCTGTCCAGCGCTGCCCGGTCCCAACCTCTCCTCCCCAGCGCTCCTTCTGCGGCAACCTTCACTGGCACCTTCTCCACGGCTGCACCACCTCCAGGTTGTTCCCACCACGGGATGCTCTTCCACGGGACGTTCGACGTCCTCTATTGGGAAACACCACCTCCCATCACCAACATGGGGCTTTCACAGCGTGCCGAAGGAGAGACCCACCGAGAAGAACCCCAAGCCTTTGAGCTTCTCCTCCGTCCGCGCTTTCTGCTTCAGGTGGACTTTGCTGTGTCGCTTCTTTTCATCGCTGCGGGCGAAGCGCCGCCCGCAGGTGTCACAGGAGAAGGGCTTCTCACCCGTGTGAGTGCGGATGTGGGTGGTGAGGTGGTCGCTGCGGCTGAAGTTGCGCAGGCAGATGCGGCACTGGAAGGGTTTGTGGCCCGTGTGGATGCGCAGGTGCCGGTTGAGCTCATCGGAGCGGGCGAAGCTCCGCACGCAGTTCTCCACTGGGCAGGCGAAGGCTTTCTCGTGGGGTTTGGGGCAGAAGCATTTGGAAGAGCACTTGGTGCGGCGCGTCTTCTTCTTGGGCTCGGCTAAGGTAGGAGGGGTGGGCAGCAGGGAGGGGACGGAGGTTGGCACGGGGTGGCCTAAAAAGTCCGTGGGGGGCACCGAAGGCGAGGGATGGGGATGGAGGATCTCGGTGGAGCCCATCAGACCTGGAAGGACGTCGGGTTGTGCCAAGGAAGAGTCGAACTCCGGCATCAGCTGGGCAGGGAGGTTCTGGATTTTGGTATCAGCAAAGTTTTCCGGCTCACAGCCAAAACCCAAATTGGTGCTGGGGAAACAGCCAGGATCCTCCGTGAGGCTTCCGAGCTCTGCCTGGCAGCTGATGGTCAGCGCATTTTCCATCTTGGAGCCCAATGGATGGAACATGGCCTGGCCGCTCTCCCCCGCTGGGAAGGTCTCGGTGGGATGGAAGCCGGTGGGCAGGAAGGGTTGATGCGGGGTGATGGGCTCCCACTGGGCACAGGGGGCTTTGAACTTATCCAGCGCTGTGGAGCTGGAGGGCAGCTTGATGTCCTGCTTGGTGTCCAGCAGCTTGCTCTCGAAGAAGCACTGGGAGGTGGTTCCCAAGGAGGGCTGAGGCTGCAGCGGGTGCACGGCGTCCGCAGAGGGGAAGCTGCCGTAGCTCTGCTCGGCGAAGGGGGCTTGCATGGAGCCACTCATTTCAGGCTGGCAGCTGGGATAGATGTCCATCTGGTTGGGTGCCACCTCAGGACAGGGATAGAGCGCATCCAGGTGTCTTTGGTGGCCTTCAGAGGTGGCGAAGGGGGAGATGCCCAAGATCCCTGACATCAGGTTGAAGAGGGACTCCTGGTCCTGGGGGTGCTCAGGCACAGCCTTGATGAAGAAGCTGCCGGTGTAGCTGAGCGAGGGGGACAGCTGGCTGCCCAGGGGGGGGTATTCCAGCAGCTCACCTGGGGATGCAGGATGGAAAGCGTTAGGAAGATAATGGGGTGCAGGCCGGGAGACGCGAGGGAACGGTGGGAGTCGGATGGTGCGTCACTGTGTGGTTTCCCTCCCCCCCCCCCCTCCCCCCGGGGACGCACAGGGAGCCCTGGGCTTCACCTCCCCACCCCCACCCTGGGCACTGCCTGGGCTGCAGGGCAGAGGAGGGGATGAGCTCCGTTCCAGGCAGAGGAATGCAGTCCCAGCAGGGTGCCCCCGGCCCTGCCCTTACCTCCGAGGAATTCGGCCTCTTCCAGAAGTTGCTGCTCAGGCTGCCCCAAGCCCTGCAGGTCCCCGGCTTTCATCTCGCAGCTCTCCTCGTACTTGGAATACAACGGGTCCGAGCAGGAGAAATCCATCACGTTGAGCATTTCGCTGGGATGCAGGGATGGATCAGACGGAGTGGGCTGGGGGATGCTCCGGGTGAGCCGGGAAGGAATGCTCCAGGGATGCTTCAGGTTATCCAGAGGATGCTCTGCAGTACCCGAGGTGATGCTTGGGGTTATTCGGATGGTGCTTGGGATGCTCTGGAGGATGCTTAGGGTTATGCAGAGGATGCTCAGGGTGCTCCAGGAGGATGCTTGGGGTTATCCAGGCGATGCTCCGTGGTGCCCTGCGTGATGCTCGGGATGCTCAGAGTGATGCAGGGGATGCTTGGGGTGACGCAGGGGACGCAGGGGGTGCTCGAGGAGCTCGGTGAAGGTGCCGGGGACCCTGCAGGGGATGCAGCGAGGCGCTGGGAACAATCCTAGAGACGCTGCAGGATGCGTAGGGCAATCCGGAGGGTGAGGAGGAAGGTGCCGGGGGGGCTCGGGGCGGTGCTGGGGATTCGGTCGGGGTTTCCGTGCCCGGGGGGGCGGGAGGGGGCCGGCGGAGCAGCGCAGCCCGTGCGGACACCCGGCTCTCCCTCCCCGCCACCCCCTTTATAGCTGCAGCGGGGCTGCTCCGACCCTTCCGCCGCAGCCATTTCTGGAGTCCCCAGTGAGGCTGCCGTGACGTAAATGCCCATACATGGACTCAGGATGTAGGCTAGGGAGTCCCAATAAGGAAATCTCTCCCGTGACGCGCTGCCCCTTCCCTCCCCCCACCCCTCCCTCCGCCTTTTCTCTCGGTTCTTTTTTTTCCCTCTCCCCCCCCCCCCCCCCCCACTTTCCCTTTCTCCTTCTCTTTCTCTCTTTTTTTTTTAACTATCAATCTCGAGATCTCAACAAATCGTTGCGAGCCGCGCGGGCGCTGCAGAGCCGCGGTGCCTTCGCTCCGCGTGTGCGCGCGTGTCTGTGCCCGCTCCGTGTGCCCGTGCATCCGCGTGCATCAGTTCACGCGCCCAGCGACGCGAGCTGATGCGCGCACACCTCTGTCTGTGCGCATTCACGTGCACTTCCATGTTATCTCTGTGTATTTCTGCATGCGTTCCTGCGTGTGCGCGCAATCCCGTGCCGTTCAAGCGCGCACACACGCACACACACACACGCACGCACGTGTGCACAACCCCCCCCTGGGGTCCCTTGGGAGCCCCCAGCCCCGCTCTTGGGACGCAGCGCCCTCCGGATGCGGCCCCGAGCGTCGGGCTTCTGGCTCCGCTCCCAACGTGGGCTGCTGTTCTTCCAGATTTACATCTCCCCAAGCTCTTATTCGCCTTCTGCTATATATTTTTTTTTCTCTTCCTTCCCCGTGAATTGCCTTTTGTTGCTCTTGTTCCTTCTAGAAGCGTGAAAGGTGCCGGCTTTGAGGTTTCTCCCTCCCTTCCCGAGGAGGTTTTTGCAACGCTTTGCCGTTCCTGCTGGCATTTTGCGCTCAGATCCCGGCTGTGCGGCTGCTCCTGCGATGGGGCGAGCAGCCAAAGGCTGCGGGCAGCTCCTCCTGCTCCCCAGCCCTCCCCGCACGTGGCTCCCACCCAGCACGGTGCCACATGCACGGATTCAGGCTGGGAAAAGGCACACTGACCCCATCGATGCGCCCAAAGGGGATGTTTTAAGGGTAGACGTGACAGGAGCAGTGATTTGGAAGGCTCTTTCCAATGCTGCTCTCAGCACCTTGAACTCCGCACTGAAGAAAGCCCGCTTGTCCGGCTTCATCATTTGGAGATTTCCAGCTTCCCAAACTTTCCATATTTCCAGTTTTCCAAATTTCCAAAAGCAACCTGGATTTAAAGCCCAGCCCAGCAGTGGCCATGCCTTGGTGAGCTGGCATTGAGCACGGTTGGTCTGGGCAAAGAGGGGAAGGCTTTCCCAAGGTGATTTGGAGCCCGCTAGAAAGTAGTTGTAGGGCAGTATTCGCAGTGCAGCCCAATGGGAAAGTCAGCATTGGACGTGAGCATTGCATCTGGGATGTGGCTGCGGTGGGAAGGAAGGAGAAAGCTGCAAAGGGGCTGGGAATTATAGAGCCATGGGATGGTTTGAGTTGGAAGGGAACTCTAAGGGTCATGCGGTCCAGCTCCATGCAGGGAGCAGGGACACCCACAGCTCCATCAGGCGCTCACAGCCCCGTCCAACTGATCTCGAGTGCCTCCATGGGGTGTCCAACACCGCTCTGCAAGCTGTACCAGGAAGGGATGTGACCCTGCTCCCCAGCAGAAGCATGGCTACAGCTTTGCTGGGATGCCAGGTGCCCACGGCTGCACCTACGGGACCAAGCAAGGGTGCAGTGCTATTTGTGGCTGGGCCGTGACTCATGGCTGCACCTTGGGCAAAGCACTCTCAGATGCGTCTCGCAGTGCTTCCCCACATTTTCCTCTGTCAGATGCACCGAGATCTCTGGCAGAGAAGTGCAAAGAAGCATTAAGGCTGGCTGGTGATTCAGGGAGTGTCAGAGAATAGGCTGCGAGGTTGGGGATGGAAACAAAACAGCCCCCACCCGACCCCAGCACGTCCCTCAGTGCCGCATAGAACCAACCACGGAATCCTCGAATGGCCTGGGTTGAAATGGACCACCATGATCATCCAGTTTCAACGCCCTGCTACGTGCAGGGTCGCCAGCCACATCTCTACTCTTGTTTTATGTGGGTGTGCCGAGCTGGATGTGGTTTGTCAGCACTGCGCAGGGGGATGTGGGGTCGTAGGGTGAAGTCCTCACTCTTGTGAGGAAGGCAAGACCTCCTTTTCTCCTGGAGGCAAAAAAAAATTGCTCCACCTGTGTATCTTAAAGTAGTGGTGGCGTTTCAGTTTGAGGCAGGAAAACGTTGTGTTGTCTGCAGAATCACAGAACGGTTAAGGTTGGACAAGACCCCTAAGAGCACCACGTCCAATCATCAACCCATTAGCTGCTGCTAATCACACAGGGGTGGCTGCAGTGGTTTGGGTATGGCCCTGTTGACCCAATTCTGCTTAGAATGAGAGAAACAAAAACCAATCCGCGTTAGAAAATCAGTTCTGCAATCTGTAAAGGACTCCTTTTGTTGGCAGCTCCCACTGCAGAGCTGTGGCCGCGTTGGCGAGGGCGGCATCGGCTCTGAGCAGGGAGGTGACACCACCAGAGATGGCTCCAGTGAGGTGCATGAGGTCATGGAAAACGTGACTGGGAGCACAGCCAGGCCCTGGGGCTGGCTGCTGGCACCAGGCTTCGGTGCACAGAGGGGCACTTGGCTCCGGAGGACGTGGGATAGCCTTCCTACGGTGAATCGTGTCGTCACAGAGGGACGGGGAGGAAATCCATGCACCGGGGCCAGCTCTCTCCCTGTTTTGTGGGGAGAGCAAATGGAGCTCGTATCTTGCCCCAGTTTTCAGGTCCTGATGTTTCCCAACGGGGTTTCCAGCATGGAAACGAAGTTCTAACTCTTGAGTTTGTCCCATTTCTCCTTCAGTTTTCACCCTTAGGAGCATGATCTGGGCTCTTCCCTATGCTTCCAGGGGGATTTTATCACATTCACAGAATGGGACTTTAAAGTCCCCCCTCCTGGCCCCAACCCCTGCTGTGGGCTGGTTGCTCCCTACCAGCTCAGCCTGCCCAGGGCCCATCCAACCTGGCCCCGAGCATCTCCAGCTCTGGGCAACCTGTGCCAGGACCTCACCTGCAAGTAAAGAAGAACTGTGCTCAGGCTGGAATCCATCTTCCCAAAGGGATGGGCTGAGCACAGGCTCATGGCAATGCCACTGCCACAGCTAGACTTAGTCCTGTGTAGTCATAGATGATGTTCAGGGTAAAAGATAACCCCCATGTGCCTTCTTTCACACCCCAGATATTCATGGCTCATGCTTCTCCTGCATTAAAACAGTGCCTTATATTCAGTAGCTCTTGGTATTTTTTTCCCACTGTCCAGTTCCTTTTTGAACCCTCGGTGCTGCGAGATGAGGAGTGGTTTTGGTAAATAAATTTCTTTGTTAATTCAGACATGCTCTGAGGATTTAAGGCTTGCAACTGGGTGAGCTTTAAGGTCCCTTCCAATCCAAGCCATGCTATGATTCTATGATTCTGTGATTCTATGATTCTACGATGTGGAGGTTGGAACTGGGTGGGTTTTAAGGCTCTTTCCAAGCCAACCATTCTATGGTTCTATGATTCTGTTATTTAGGGGTTGGAACTGGGTGGGCTTTAAGATCCCTTCCAACCCATGCTATGCTCTGATTCTGTGATCCTATGGTTTGGGGATCGGAACCAGGTGTGCTTTAAGGTCCTTCCAAGGGAACCGACCTATAGTTTGATCTGTGGGATTGGAACTGGATGATCCTTAAGGTCCCTTCCAAGCCAAGCTATGCTGCGACGCCGTGATTTGCTGGACACCCCGGGTTGTGACGGATGGAGCAGCGATTCCTCATGGCTCGTCCACAGGAGGTGACAACACCGACGGGCCGCTGCCCCACTGCCACATTTCCATTCCTCGCCCCACATCTCCTCCAAACATCGACATGCCCTTCCAGGATAACTTCCCCAACACATCGCTCTGCATTTCCATGGCAACTGGCACACGACCAGCCCTGCCGGCTCCGCAGCAAAGCCGTTCCCAGCTCTGCATTGAGGATGCTCGGTGACAGAGGGGATGACATGGAGGGGTCGAGGAGATCGCCTGCACCGCCTCTGCATCCCTCTGGGGACTTCTGCCCAAACCATCACCTTCCTTCTGATGGCTACAGCAGGTTTAAGCAGCGCGTGAGGCTCTGCGAAATGTCTGCCAAAAGGGTTTTTATCATTGCCCAGCACGAGTGAGGTTTGCTGGCTGGAATTTCAGCGCTGAGCCCGGCGGGAGGTCAGGGTGGATGGCTATCTGCCTCTGGGTTTTATGTTGCTGTTGTTGAATATCACCATATTCTTTGGGTGCTCGGCTATGATGCTGTCTCTTCCTGACCTCACCCTTTTGGGCTTGCATCTCCTGCATGCTTGCTTTTCTACCAGCTTTGGGGTGAAATCCCTCCAATGTGGGAGCAGGCAAGGACAGCGGGGCAGCCCACCTGCCATTGAGCCGCGTCCTAAAAATAGGGTTGGATGAAGTCAGCTCTTCTCCTGCCCCAACAAACGATCGTGTCCAAACTGATCCCAAAGGCAATGTGTTGATGCAGATTTCCTGCTCTCCTTCATCCTGTGTCCCAGCCACAGTATTTTTAGCGTGTGGTTTTGCAAGTGCTTGGGCTCAGGACAAGCATGGGGAGAAGATGGAACTGTCAGGAGAGCAGTGACTTCGCTGGGCATTTGTGGGCACAATTCCTGGAAGTAAAGCAGGAGGGGCTGATTTTCTCAATTTCTTTCCAAATTCACATTTTCCTTTAAGATTCTGTCTTAGCAGCATGCTGATGGGAAGCTGCAGGCACTTGAAGCAAGCTCTCCTTCCAGCCTGAATGAAATGATTCACTGAGCCCCAAATAAGCCTTTCTCCACTCATTCTCACGCTGGTTTTTCATCACCTCTAGAAACGCAGTGTATCGTTTAATAAAACGTTACTTAAACCATTGAACTGCTTCATTTTTGACTTCTGAAACCTCCAGAGAGCTTTGACCTCAAAGCCTGAAACGAAACAGCAGCGTTGAGCTCCATACTTGGGAGCTGCCTGGCTCCCAACCCAGCCAGGATGAGCCAGCGGAGATGCCCCAAGCACGACATAAAGGCTACCACCATCCTGAAACAGAGCTGCCTTGCCATCAGATAAAGGCATTCATTAAGAAACCATTAGAATAAAATCCCTCTAAGGAAGGACACATAAGAACGGCTCCGCTGGCTGCAGTGCTGTCTGGTTCACATGGAGCACATTTCTGTGCCTCCTGTGCTGGCTCACCTCCACCCATCCCTTTCTCCATAGCATCTCGCAGGTTTTGAGATCCAGCCACCATCATTTCAAATCAGACATTAGGAAAAGGTTCTTCTCCACAGGCTGCCCAGGGGGGTGGGAGAGTCACCATCCCTGGAGGTGTCCAAAAACAGTGGAGATGTGGCACTGAGGGATGAGGTCAGTGGGCATGGTGGGACGTGGTGGGGTTGGGCTTGGGGATCTTGGAGGTCTTTTCTAACCTGAATGATTCTATGATCTCCCAGTGCCCACAGGATCTGGGAGTGGGCAGAGGACATCCTTGGTAGGCTCCATGCCAGCAGCACTATTTTCTGCAGCCACTGGCACAAACTAAGCGGCACGGCCAAGGGCACGCAGAGAGCCTGGTGCACAAACAGTGGCCAAAGCCACGCTTTGTGTAGACAGTGCTGCTTTTCTAACTTGCAGGAGGTACCTGAATTTATTCCCGTGTTCTCATTAGTGAGGGTTATTCGTTTCCTTGACCAGCTCACTGCTCTTCCTCAGGAATGCTTCCAAGACGCTCTCCAGAACCATTAATCAGAGCAGCACAAAGATGTATTAACTCTCTTCTCCACGAAATAAAACCATCAGCCTCCCAAGCTGCCTTTCTGTGCCATCCATCCTTCCTTCCAACTAAATTTCAATGCTGTCGCCGTCAGCTGCTGAAGAAGGCAAACCCATCTATCAGGTTCTGCTGTGTTGCTTGTGGTTACAGCATCGTGATCTCGGCGCTTATCCCAAATACAGCTGTGATGCTGTGATTTCGCCGTTCGCTTTCATAACGTTACTAAAACCCCTGATGTTGTTCACATCAAAGGTTGGAAATTCATGGGACTCTGCAAATTAACTGCTCTGGCCTCTCGGCATAGAATTAAGAGAACTAATAAATATAGCGTGGTATGCAAATGAATCCAAGTTGTATCTGTTCTCCAATGCCCCTGCCTAGCTACGGCAGCTGCAGAAGTTGCCTTCTTCATACAACCCCTGAAAGGAGGCTGGAGAGAGGTGGGGGTCAGCCTCTGCTCCGGTGTAATGGTGACAGCAGGAGAGGTGATGGCCTGAAGTTGCACCAGGGGAGGTCAGGTTGGTTGGTAGGAAACATTTCTTCTTGGAAACAGCAGTCAGGCACTGCCCTAGGAGTGGTGGAGTCACCGTCCCTGGAGGTGTGGCAGAACCATGGAGATGTGGCACTGGGGCAGCGGGCACCGTGGGGTGGGTTGGGGCTGGATTTGGGGATCTTAGAGATCTTTTCTAACCCTAATGATTTTGTGATTCTATGATTCTCACTTGTAGGAAGGAGGTTGCTCAACTCAGGCATGAATGGAACAAGTGTCACTCTCAGATATATAGGTTAGAAAGCATTTTTTACCCCAAAACCCTCACTGGAAAAATGCCATGGGAGAAAGCTGGTTTTGCCTACTGCTCAGTATGCCTGAAACTGCATCTTGAAGGTAATTGCTACAGATTGCCAGCACCTGGAAGGAGACAGCAGGGGAACACAGGTGCAGATGAATATACCTTCCTCCAGGCATCCATCAGCAGCCACTGCCAAAGGACTCCATGGCCCTGTAGATTGACTTGAAGTGACGGAGCCTGAGCTGCTGCAGCAGGAAGGCATTCCACTGCTGAGGTGCAGGAGGAAGGACATCCTCTTGGGCACCCCTGCCTTGGACTTGGAATCATAGTCATTAAGTTATGATCCCCAAGTCCAAGCCCAAACCAACCCTCCCATGCCCACTCACCATGTCCCCAGGCACCACATCTCCGTGGTTCTGGGACACCTCCAGGGATGGTGACTCCACCAATGGAGTCGGTCCCTGCTGGAGTCCATCTCGGCCCTGCAAGAGGATAATTCAAGAATAGGCCATCAGGGGGACAGCTGGCACTGCTGGAGCTGGGGTGAGCCAGCATGTGTTGATGTGGATTACCTGGCTGCATGGTGTCTGGGTTTGCACTCACACATCTGGTTGGGTCAACGCTGCTTCTGCATGAGTCTGGAGTGGGAAAGTCAGCACGGCTGGATGGTGGGATAGATGCTCTTGGAGGTCTTCTCCAATCTTAATGGTTCGGCAATTCTGTGACTCTGGAATCAAATGAAGCTGGGACAGAGCTCTAAACAGTGCCATTAGGGAGCCATATACAAATGCTGAGCTGAAAAATGAGGGCCAGGGGTTTAAACTTTCCTATGAACATACAAATGGCTCACGATGCAAGAAACACCCATGCAGCCTGAAAGACTCGTAAAGACAAAGCATCTCACGTGGCCCACTGAAGGGCCCTCCGAGGGGTCTGTGCTTTTGTTCTGTCTCCTCTGTGATGTGTTCCACAGAGGACCAAAGCTGGCTGCTTCCAGGTGAAGGGGACCCATATCTCTTTGCCACCGGTGGGGAAGAATAAAACAAACCCAACCAGCAGGCAGTCGTAGCGAGTTTCATTGCTTGGTGCCCACAGCTACGGATGGAACAGTGGGAATCCTGCCTTACTCCAGTGTGACAGGGCAGGGCTTATCTTGCTACGGCTCACTGATGACAATTAACAGGAGTGGACAACTGATGGACATGGAGCAGCCACCTGCTAGGACACTGCAAGTCTCCATAGGAACCCCGACAAGAGAACCCAGCGCTGACGCAGTGATGGCAGGGATAAGGCTGCAGCAGGCTGGTGGTGTGGGCTTCCTGCTCGGATGTTTCAAGGAAAGCAGGATGCGACTGCTGGAGACAATGCAGTGAGTGTGGCAGGGGACAGACCCAGGTCTGGGTGCTGTGACAGCGGGTGGTGACAGAGGTATGCTCAACTCATGCTGGCTTCCCCTTTGCTGCTCCAGTTCATGGCTAAAAATAAGCAGAAGAAGGAGCTGAGTCTGCTGCGAGGAACTGTGGAGCAATAGACAAATAGAAATAAAAAGCCATGTCCCTGAGCAGAGACATTCCTGTTAAATCTCTGCTTTGGAAACATCCCCAAATTAATGCATTCCTCCAAAAAGCAAGCATTCCCTTCCAGCATGGTCAGGGAAAGCCTCTAGGATGAGGATGCAGTCAGAAAGGACACTCATTTTCCAGTTTGTCTCAGGCAGAAGAAGTGTCTGGATGATGCTCTCAGCCACACAGTCTGATTTTTGGCGTGTGTTTTGTGGAGCCAGGAGTTGAACTCAACAATCCCCATGGGTTCCTTCCAACTCGGGACATTCTGTGATTCTGTGATTTATAACCCAGCTGTCCTCAGGGCCCAAATATGATCACAGCTACTCACTCTTCTGTTGGGAACAGAGCCAGCTTTGTCACGGACCACGCTGATACGCTCTGCTTCCACTTCCACGTGACATTTCCTTCTATTTTTCCTTCTCCTTTTAGAATTCAGATTCAATCAGTGATAGCAAAAGGTCAGATGCCCCCAACACACTGGAAGCGCGGATGCTTCCAGAGGAGGAAACGTGCTTTGTTTTCCAAGCAGATGAAACGAGACCGCGTTTTGTCAGCGCTTCCACATCACTCCGTGGTGACCAGATCAACGCCTCAAACGTGGGCCGTATCAAACACCACAGCTCTGCCCTCCCTCCTTGCTCTCTCCAGTGACACAACCCCTCTCTGCGCGCCGCTCCGCAGTCACTGAGCGCGGTGATGAATCCCAACTGCTATCTCTCCCATGAGCTCAACCAAATGCCGTGCCATTTTGCAAATGCCAGGCTCTCGCTTGAACCGAGCGTGGAATGTTTGTTTCCGACTACCAGGTTTCATTTCCCCTTTGTCGTGTTTAGCTTCATGGAAAACAGGCGTTGCGTTTTGATTTCCATCGAATCGCAGAGCCAAGCCCAGTGCTGGAGCCAAGCGGTTGACACCGACAGAAGATCTGACTCATAACACTTGGCTGGGGTTGAATTACTCTTCCAGAGAAGACCGAAGGCTCTCAGCCCTGAGACCTGGTTAAAACCCTACGGCGCTCTTTGCCAGAATGTCTGTACAGCTCTTCATTATCACCCCCAGCACTTGTTAGATCAGGGTAATTTGGAACGAAAGCTATGTAATGCGTATGCTAAATGCTTCTAATCAACGCTTCCAATTTTTCTGCCACTCTTCTGGGGGAGCTTTCCCACAGCAACACAAACAGCATCTGTCTCCAGCTTGCACAGCACAGTGTTGCAGGATAGATTGCCCTGGGTAGGAAACGCCAGAATTCATCAGGATGACACCAGCTGATGTCAAAGCTACAGGAACGTGGTGCATGCCACGAGATCCTGGTCCCAGAATGATCTGTGCCAGAGGACAGTTATAGGCTGGATGTGGCTCTGGGCAGCCTGGGCTGCTGGTTGGTGACCCTGCACATAGCAGGGGGTTGAAACTAGATGATCACTGTGGTCCTTTTCAACCCAGGCCATTCTGTGGTTCTATGATTCTATAGCAAGCCCTGTCTCCTTTCTGCCTCATCTATCTCTCCCTACCTCTTTGTTCCTCCTACACGAGAGAAACAGACCTCACCCCACCGTGATGCCTTGGGAAGAGGTGGGCAGAATCCTGCCTTCGTGTCAGTTCTTGCCCATATCATACTTGGCACTGGCCAAGAAAGTTCTCCTGAGCTGCTGTATTCCTAACACAGGAATTGGAGCAGGCAGTAGAGCGCGTGTTGTTCACACTCAGGAGCTGTGGAGGACTGAGATAGACTCAACCAGGGCAAAACAGTCACAGATCCTGTCTGTCAAGCTGCCATAAATCTGACCGAACTCAAGAAAAAAAGCCAGGTTTGTTAAAGGCATCCACCTCCCTGGGCACGTTGAGGTGGATTTTCCCAGGATAGGTATCTCCCTCATCATCCCACGTCTTATAAGATTCCAAAATACTTCTCAATCTAACTAAACAACGTACTCTTTTCTTCCTCTCATTCCTGAAAACCACAGAACCGTTTCATCTGAAACTTTACAGCTGGAGAGAGGCATTTGGCCCAGAAATGTCTTGCCCAAACCATTACTCTTTGGCAGAAGTTCTGAGCACCTGAAATTGGGCGTTGGAAATGGGAAAAGCCTCGATGAACAAAGCAGGAGCCAGAGGAGCCGGCAACGGACCATATATGTTATCTACAGCAACGGGTCCTTCCGCTTTGTTCCTCAAAGCAAACTTCATTTTAGTTAAACGTTCAGCATCAATGCCTGCAAAGCTCAAAGTGGCAAAATGCAGAAACACCGGTGCGCCTCCTACTTGTCTGCACTGCTTTCTCCTGGCCGTTGCCTTGCCTAAAGGCCAAAACCGTGGATATTCCAGCCCTTACGATCCAACTCTGCTTCAGCTGTGAATGAATCCCCAAATAGTTGTCTTCTCCTTTGGAGGAGGTGGATTTCCTGGGTCTTCTGGTTCAGGTGAGGCAGGCTTTGTCTCACAACAGCAGGCTCCGAACTTGGGTTGTATGGATTTCCGAAGGAGACCAATTCCGAGCTTCTAAAATCTTGGTATAGTGAATTTCCATCTGCTTCACAGATGGAAAGATACAGCAATCGTGCTGATAAAATTACTGAAAACTGCAACACGCCCACAGCACATTGGCTACCAAATTTTTTTTGCATGCAAATTCGGGTTGATCCTGTAGCCAAAAACGGCAACTGGGAAAGCAATCTGAGGGGACGCATTTCCTTCGTACAACATGGTGCCCAAGAATAACGACGTGTGCTTTGTGTGGCTGTGTGCTGAAGCAGCCAGGATGATTCATCAATTGGCAAAACGGGAGCGTTAATCACCGTGAGAGATCAAGTATTGGAATATCACGGGCATGGCAAAGGCAATCGAAAACTGAATAGAAAAAGGGTTGTTGTGCAGGGGGAGAGAAACCAAGAAAGGGATGGGAGTGGAAAGGGGATGTCGCAGACAAAGAGGACTCTGGAAGACGAGGACAGCTGCATTACAGGCAGGGGGTGACAGGACAGCGGTCCTGAATCATAGAATCAGAGATCTTGGGTTGAAAGGGACCTTAAAGGCCATCTAGTTTCAGCCCCAAATCTCCAACTTCTTATTTCCCAGTGCAGGCTGTTGGTTGGGCTGAATTTCTGCTCTGGCTTGGGATGGGATCCTTTTGGGATCCTTTTGAGCTGGGTGGCTGCCTGTTTGGCTTCATATTCTACTTGTAGATCACGAACTGGAGTACAGTCTTTCCCAAAAGTGCAGAGGTTCCTCTGAATGAGAGAGGTTGGACCAGTGTCTCCCACTCGGCGTAGACACCTGTGTGGTGGCTGCAAAGAAAGAGCACTACAGTGGCACAAACTATTGCTTAAGCTTGCCTGGCAGGTAACTCGGGTTAACTCAGCTTCATTTTGAGTGTAACACTGGGAACACGAGGCCTCCACGCACAGTGAGCTTTGCCCACAAAGAGTGATGAGCCATGTAAGTGAATGAGGTGGGCAGTGATCAGCAGAACCAGTGAAGCCTGATGTCCTACAGAGCTGTAGCTCATAATTGGGTCCCCCGGTGTTTCAGAAGGCTCTAATTAACAAACTCTATAAAAAGCCTCCTGCGGCTGGGCAATTCACAACATTTGCTTGCAGCTTCCCAATGGCTATCAGCCAGTTATTACTTTATCCCTCTTAAATCAGGAAGATAAACAGAAAGAGAAATGCACACATAGGCAGGATGCAGTCACCTAAGCCTTGTTTCCAAGGAAGCCGGGCTCACAGATGTCTCAAGGAATTAGGACGGACATCTTACACTTCTCAAGTGTGGGTTCACAAACTCCCACACTGAGAGTGACCTGCCAGACAGAAGTCAGCATCATGCTTCTCTATAACAGGCTCCGACAATGCAAGCGTGTGAAAAGCCAGCTTGGTGATATCTGAAGAGGCATGAGAGGGAGTAAAGTGCATTTTTAGTCAATCACAATTTTAGAACTGTTTCCGTATTGAAAGGAGCAGGGGAGAACAGGAGAAGATTGAAGGAGCACAGCTCAAGCGATTCACCAAGAACATGTGGGTCAATAGGTGGGGATGGGCTATGAGTTTAATCTTCTGTGTTGGGATTTCAGGATATTAATGAGGTGCTGATGACTCTCTGCAACGCAGAACCATTAAGGTTGGAAAAGACCTCTAAGATCCCCAAGCCCAACCCATCCCTCCCATGCCCACTGACCACGTTCCTCAGTGCCACATCTCCATGGTTCTGGGACACCTCCAGGGATGGTGACTCCACCAATGGATTCTGTTGGAGTCCATCTTGGCCCTGCAAGAGGGTAATCCTCCAGTCCAAGGATGGGACAGCTGGCACTGCTGGAGCTGGGGTGAGCCAGCATGTGTTGATGTGGATTACCTGGCTGCCTTCTGTCTGGGTTCACAACTCGGACACTTCAATCTGCTCAGATGGTGCATGGCAGAGCAAATATAAGCGTTCCAGGGAGTGTGAATCAGTCCATAGGCTCCATTGAGAATGCACTGTGAATCCATCCACAGGTCTGATCTCCACTGCCTACATGGGAGCTTGGATGCCTGCTGTACAAGAGAGCACCTCCATGTACATGTGTGGATCAAGGTCCAGCTCATCTGCTTGTTTTCTTCCAGTATAGATAAAGTGGTGTTTCTCATGCTTGTAGCCAAAGGAGAGCAATTTATTCATTGGACCACATCTAGGATAACCCAAATAGCATCATAACTATGAATGAATAAATGAATAAATGAAAGACTGGTTCAGATATCACCACTTTGAATCGTCCTGTGTGGAGCCAGGAGTTGGACTTGATGCTCCTTATGAGTGCCTTCCAAGTTGGGATATTCCAAGATACTGTGATTCTACTTATTATGATTTCTATGACATCACAGGAAGCCCAGGGACTGAAAATGAGAATTTAAAGGAGTTGGCTTTGAACCTGGCTTTGTCTGTCTTAAGAAGAATCCAACATAGGGCCAACCAGGATGATTAAGATATTGAAGCACTACTATGAGTCCGTAGAATCACAGAGTTAGAAGGGACGTTTAAAGGGCACCTGGTCCAACTCCCTGCAGTGAACAGGGGCACCCACAGCTCCATCAGGTGCTCAGGGCCCCATCCTATTTGACCTTGGATGTCTCCAGGGACCAGGTATGTAGCACCTCTCTGGGCAACCTGTTCCATAGTCATCTATCGGTTATCTATAACACTGGGATATGTACAAACATATTACCAACGCTTCTTCCCAATCTCCAGCACTGTCTTTAGACATAAACAAAATAGGTGGTCATCTGGAACAGCTCTGAGCAGCGCGAAGCCAGCTCTGAACATCCCACCTGCAGCCACAGCGCCGTGCAGCTGACACTGGATGAGAAGCAGAGCGGACAGCCCTCACAGGGAGGGGACAAGCAGGTCAGGATCCTGGCAAGAAGTGGCCCAAACCTTCCTGGCTGTGCTCCATGCCTGCCGAGCTGCAGACGGAGAAGCAGTGCAAGGAAATCAGTTTGTGCAGAGCAGATACAATTTTGCCTGCGGCGCTGAGAGCACATAGCCAGCTCTGCCAGCTCCTCTGCCTGCAGAATGAAGAAGCGATGATAGCAATATTCAACACGAATTCCCACCTGCCTCACATGGCTGTGCTGGGCTTTGAAACCTTAGAAAGCTGCATGTAGGAGATGCTATGTAAGCACAAGTTATTGTTATTATTAAAGAAAACATTACAGGTGAGCTGTTAGTCCGACAGATGGGATTATCAATGGAATTACACTTTTTATTGATCACCTTTCATTTTGTTTCATCTCCTATTTCTTTTCTTGCCCTTAGCCCCAGGCCTGCAGTCCCAATGGTGCTCCTGATGGTGCAGATGAGCAGTGAGCTGTCAGCACCAGCTGATGAGAGCATGTTGTAACCCAACCAGAGCCCATCAGCAGCAGGTGATGGTGATTCAGAACTGATGATGGCTGAGACCTGGTGGACATCTTCTGCACCAAGGCTGGCTGTGCTGCCAAGTTAACGTCATTGTCACATGAACTCAACGTGTCATAGAATCATAGAATGGCCAGGATTGAAAAGGAACTCAAAGATCACCTAGTTTCAACTCCCCTGCCATGGGCAGGGTCGCCAACCACTAGAGTGTCAAAGCCAAGCGCACATCTTCAAGGAAGGCTTTTGCACAGTGCGGAGCTCAGTGCCTTGCTCTGCAATGAATGGGTGGCCCAGCTCATGACAGAAGAAGAATTGGAAGGTTGAGCAAGGAAAGCTCATGACTGCTCTCATGATGGGAACAGCAGAGGCAGTTCCTCCCTAAGGTCAGGGATTTTTCAAGAGCCAAGCCCCCAACAAGATTTCTGCCTCCATCACAGTGCAGTTTGGGTTATTATTTCTTACGCCTTTCATGTATAAATCATAGAATCATAGAATCACCAAGGTTGGAAAAGACCTAAAAGATCATCCAGTCCAACCGTTCACCTATTATCAATAGCTCTCACTAAACCATGTCCCTCAACACAACATCCAGTGAATATTTCCTTCTGTGCTTGGACAGTGCTTAGTACAACCAGTTTCTGTTTCCGGCTGGGCTTTTGAAATGATCAGATAGAAATAGATGTTTTTTAAAACCACATTTCCTTGGAGTGATTTGGTGTCTAGAATTGGCAAGGTTTCAGGTGTAGATACCTGGCTAAAAAAAAAAAGCATGGGAAATGAGAATGGAAATGGTAATGTAATCCTCATTTCTGATCAAGGAAAAACTTGCTTCCTTCTTGATTGTACTGGGAAAGAACAAGTGGGACAACGGGATCCTTCAGAATGCACACCTTTGACTGTTGCTTTCCTACCACTTCCCCTGCCCAACCACCCCATCTGTCCAGAATGTTCATTATCTCCCATTTGCTACATTTTCTTTTAATTGCTACGTCTAATTTATGATGCTGTTACATTCTAAAATAGATAACCTGTGTGGCAGCATGCATTCCTAAAATAATCAACTTCATTAATGTCATTAAGATCCGAATCATCTCCTGCTTCTGCTCCTCAACGTTAAATTGAGGAATGAGTATTTAAACAAGACAGTTTCTCAAGTTGGTCCCTTACCTTTACTAAGTATAAAAACTCAGTTAACGTTAAAGGTTTCTAAGAATAGTACTGCACTGTATTTAATAGTAAAATAATAATTAAAATAAAACCCCAAACCCTTCCATGAAGTAGGAAACAGAATGTTAAGCATCGTAAGTTTCCAGACATTCGTGGCATGACTAATAGCAAAGCGATGATTTTACAGTGGTCAGAAACCAAATGACAAGGATTTTGTATGATACCCGACTATGAGAAGGAGATGATTGTGCATTTAACACGGGGTGACGGTTTATGATTCGTGGGACTTTCGTTGCCAGGCTAAATTTAAATCGTTAATTTGCTTAAATTGAAATTGCTCAGTCTGCTTACAGCCTTTTCTTAGCCAAGGCTGAATCCGAACTAGAGTTCTATGTTATTAGTCTTACTTCAGAGTTTGATAATTGCAGGTAATTTGAGGACGATCAGAAAGTTAAAAAGGAGGTTTTCCCATTACCCCAGAAGAGGATTTGGGGGATAGAGGTCAAGTCTTATCAAAGCTGAGGCCTTTTTTCCTGCTTTTGAGAGATGAAGGCTGGGCGGCCATCGCTGTGAGTGAGCTGCTCTTATTTTATTGAATACGTATCATTCAAATGCCTTTCAGCCCTGCACACAGACGAGTGCTGCACCATGGGCTGCACGAGCGCAGCAATAAAAAAAGGCAGTCTGCCTCTCAAAGGCTACGGACTGAGGATAAGGCAAGAGATAACAGATGGAAACAGACAGATGGAGGAAAGCAAGAAAACAATGATACAATGTCAGCCAGCATGACGGGAAGTCAGCTCAGCACCCCAGGAGGCTGTTGGGCAGCTTTCTGCAGGAATAGCAGCAAAATGCAGGCAGTGGCATGGCACAGGGCTTGAAGGTGCTTATCTGCACACCAGCATGGAGGTTGGGCAGCAGCACAGATGAAGCAGAGGCTGGCGACGCTGGCAGAAAGAACTGCCTTCCTAACACTGATGTAAGGTGAGGGATGCATGGCAGTAAGTAAAAATGGTCTTGGAAATGAAGAGCAAGATCTCGAGTTGGAGGCAGTGGAGAGGAGGGAGCCAGAGGGTGCAGCAAATAGAGCAATAGAGCAAAATGTTGGGTTTTGCAGCTGGCTTTGAATAAGCACAGGGGTTAGAGATGGTCCAGAGGAGAGCCACGAAGATGCTCAGAGGGCTGAAGAACCTTCCCTATGGGGGGAGCTGGGGCTCTTGAGCCTGAGCATCCAGCTATTGAAAAGGATTTGTGCTGGGAGAATCCAAGACAGATTTGGTATCTCTATCCTCGGAAGCATTTACTGCACAAAGCCCTCAGCAACCTGACCAAATTGGATCTGATAAATGAATTGCAAACAACCCTTCCAACCCTAACCATTTCTATGATGCTGTGGCAGCAATTGTGCATTCACTGAGTGTAGAGGTGGAGAGAGAAAGGAAGGTGGGGCAGGAATGGGGGTGGCAAATGGGTTTCAGAGGGGGGGTGATGATTAAGATGAATATGATGATTAAGAAGAATATGGAACAGGTTGCTGCTCTGATAGCACTGGAACAGGTTGCCCAAGGAGGCTGTGGATGCCCCATCCCTGCAGGCATTCAAGGCTGGATGCGGCTCTGGGCAGCCTGGTCTGCTGGTTGGTGACCCTGCACATAGCAGGGGGTTGAAACCAAACAATCATCGTGGTCCTTTTCAACCCAGGCCATTCTATGATTATATTATTCTATAACAGACCTTAAGGCATGATTGTATTCAGTGACAAAGAAGATAAGCAGTGAAAAATTAAGACTGTAAGAAAGGCAAGGGATGAAAGGGAGAGCAAAAGAGATCAGTAGACAATGTGAGATTCTCAATGCAAGTGTGGGGATGATAAGGAACTCCTGCATCAGTGACCACGGAAGAGAGAAAGAGGCAGATGGAGGGCAGAAAGCACAGACACAGGGCAGAGTCATACTACGTTCTGTCCATAAACTCTTGGAAGTATTGGGCAAGATCCTTTTCTGACAGAGAAGCAGATCAAAGAAGAAAGGGAACCTCGAGGAGCTAACAGTGCAAGAATTGAATGGTGTATGAGCCAGGTAGCAGAACTCAAGATTGAGTGAATTAATTCAAAAGAATGAGTGTCTAATGGATGAAGTCACCCTTGCTCTTTAATGTCGGGATTCATCAGACCAAAGATAGACTTTTATAGTACAGGTATTTCTATTTGAGCAAAACACCCCAGGTTCCCTTTAAAGTCAACAGAGAACAGAAACTTTGCAGGCATGCTTCATCTCATCCTAAAATAGATGTTTAAAACAGATCAGCTGACTCATGCCCTAAAAGAGCATGATTTTTCCCCACAGATTACAAAGGGAGCTGACACTCCAGAGTTCAGATTAGAAGTGTGTACAAGGAACATAACTTGAGGTGACTGCCACGCTGCCTGTCCGTCCCGACCAGCCTGCATCCTGGTCTCAGGGTTGAGTGAAGCCTGAGCAGCCTTGTGCTGGGAAGGAAGGGCAGAAGAAGCACAGATAAAAGAGAGGGAAGAGAGAAAGAGAGATGGAGACAAGAGAGCTGAGCACAGAAAAGAATTCGCCAGCGCTGCTCATCCAGGTGTGGTGGAAAATCTGTCTGTGGCTTTACAGCTAATGCTGAAAGAGAGCAGGCTGCTTCAGAAAGCCATCAGAGATCGTGCCTGCAGAGCACTGAGTGAGTGGCTCCCCTTGAGAGTGCTGCAGGTACAAGGCTGGGGCTCCTGATACCAGGAGCATGTCAACACGCAAACATCTGCAACCAAATGAGGTTTTTACTTTCCCTTTAAGGTCAATTAAAATCTGAGGATCAATTCTGTTGCCCAGGCATCGGCATCGGGTGCTACTTGAGATGCCCAGCGGTATCACGTGTCCATTTCCATAAGGGCACAGGTCTCCCATAGGTCTGGTGTCAGATTTACCAGCTCCGGATAGACATGCCGTGTTGTCTGCCCCATCTCAGGTGGCAGTAGATGTGGATAAGCAGCAAGAGGAGAACCTAGAGAAGCGCAGGAATGATTCAAACGACCCGACAGGAGAGAGCCCATGTCAATAGCTGAATGCCCACCGAAAGCTGGGAGTGAGAGACGAGGCACAAACGATTCTGGGGAGCTCTGCCACCAGAGCTGAAGGACTGATGGGTGGCACAGACAGAATGTGTACCGCAGGTGCTATCCTAATCCTGTGCGTAAAAGAAAGATTCCAGCTTCCAGCTTCCAGCACTGTCAGTTTGTCATTCTTTGTTCCCACTAAATTCACTTATTTTTTATTTTTCTACCCCTTTTTTTTTTTTGTTTAAACTTAGCACATAATTCAAGGAACGTAACATTTTAGTTCGACAAGTGGTTTATTCAGGCAGCTGATTTACCAAATCCAAGGCTACTCCCTACAGACTGCTGCCAGCAATGTAAGCGTTCCGGTGTAAACCTCTGATTTAATTAAAGAACAAGTTAGACCTCCAAACATCATCTCAGCTGGAAAATCCATAATTAGTTGTACATTTTTCTGAAGGAGCTTTTCCCCCCCCATTTGTCTGAAACCAAGAGAAGGGCTCCATGCATCCATCATAATTTCCCAACGCTTTCAGCTCAGGCATTAGAGACGCTGTGTGGGCAGATTTAATAGGTTCTTTCTAGCTTCCTGGTGGGGAGGATTGCATAACATGTGAGTCAAGACACAAGTCCTCACACTGTGACTGTGACACTGGCAGGAGTGGCACTGTCTGTTGTCAGCTGGGATTACAACAAGCAGCACACCATCCTGCTTGGGGTCACTGGAGAAAGGCTGATAAAAGTATTCTGCTTTTGCTTCAAAGCAGGGCTTAGCATCACCCACTCTTTGGGAGGAAGGTGCTGGAGCTCCTTTTCTTATCCCAGCTTATCCTTTCACGCTTGGTATTGGATCCTAAGCTTCCTCATTCAGAGGATAAAGCTTTTTTGGTGATGAGCCCTCCTGCTGAACGTTTTAGAGTCCTGATTTCCTCACAATCTCTTTGGGGTTGATTTTGGCCCTGATTCAGAGCCTTCTGATGCAGTTTTCCCCTCTAAATGGGATAGAAATTCAACATACTATGCAACACTGATAGAAATTTCAAGCTTTCTACACGTTCAGGTCCCTCAAACTGGAGTCTACTTCACAAAATCATAGAATCACAGAAAGGCCTGGGTTGAAAAGGACCACGATGAGCATCCAGTTCCAACGCCCTGCTGTGTGCAGGGTCACCAACCAGCAGCCCAGGCTGCCCAGAGCCACATCCAGCCTGGCCTCGAATGCCTGCAGGGATGGGGCATCCACAGCCTCCTTGGGCAACCTGTTCCAGTGCCTCACCACCTCTGTGTGAAAAACTTCCTCCTCATATCCAACCTAAACCTCCCCTGTCTCAATTTTAAACCATTCCCCCTTGTCCTGTCACCATCCATCCTCGTAAACAGCCATTCCCCCTCCTGTTTATGTGCTCCCTTCAAGTATTAGAAGGCCACAATGAGGTCTCCCCGGAGCCTTCTCTATCTGTTTTAATTAAACACTTTCACTGAGGTCTCAACTGGAGCCTCAGTTTCTCGGGTGCTTCTGCATGAGGCAGAATCTAACTGCAAAAGCTTCACCATTAACGCCATCAGCACGAGTCAAGACCTCATTTCTCACTATTTCTTTCATTGCAGTAATGAGGGACACCTCTATTTTATACTCTGCTTTGCAACGAGTGCGTTATTTAAGAGTTATATTTTAATACATTATATTTCACCTTTAAAAGCCCTTGGAATTCATGGAGTTTTGGGCAAAGCAGGCTGTGCTGGTTGGGCCTGTTTCTCTCTGATAATCTTCCACAGCAATGGGCTGCTTTTAATTCCTGCCTGATCTTCATTTCAAGTGACATTTAATTGGAAAGGATTTTAGCATATTACATCTCAGACTGAGTAAAGCTCTGGATATTGTTAGAAAAATTAATAAAGAATTTGAGCAGCTTCCTGTATGATGTGCAAGCGATAAACATTCAGAAAACCCTTCCTCCACCCCTCTCTGCCTGTGAATTGCTCTTCTAAAAATAAAGGGTATGACAGAATTTCTGTATTGTATGACAAGAGAAGCCCTTCAGTCATTCGCAGCTGAGAAAAGCAAATGGCAAGCTTTCTCACAGATGACATTTGGAACTGTTATTAGCACTACAACGTATGGGCTAAACTCTGTTCTCCCTCGTACCACTGTAATTAGGGGAAAATGGCACTGAAATCAAACAGGCTATTCCTTGTACTTCCCAGCAAAAGCAAGGATGGAGGCTGATTCTTGCGGAGGCATCCACTTATTGCTGCCTCTTCCTCACTCCAGGCGCGCTCATATAAAGCACTTTCTTCAGCCTCACCTTGGTAGGTGATGGCTTTTGGGGATGTGTGTAAGCAAGGATGGCCCTGGAACCAGCAAAATTCATCGCCTTTGTAATAGCAGATGGGTTTGGATTTAAAGCCGCATTTCCTTGTCAGCATTTTAATTATTTTCAGGGATATTTTCCTTGATGTATTTTGCTCTTCTGATTTATCCAGCGCTGAAAAAACAACACCCAACTGACTGCAGCATCAACAGAGACAGAAATGAACATACACTGCCCTTTGGGAGATGTTACGTTGGATACGTGGCAGATAACTGCTGTGAGGAGAATAAATAACTCGGGAGGCAGAATGTTGTGGAAGCTCCTTTATTTTTTCAGCCTGTTTCAGCTTCCTTCTGCTTAGCAGAGAATGAAAACTGGTGCAGTTATTTATGGTCCGATACGTAGAGAGGTGGACAGTCGAGATCTATATGTGTATGGACAGCTGGACATATTGCTTATAACAACACCAGAAAAGCGTAATTGCTTTTGAGAAGGAGCTCAATAAGCTCATGGATGATTAAATCATGCTCTGTCTGTGCAGCATGGATTGCAAAGCTTCAATCAATGACCCTTGAGACTTCTCACTCCTCCGTAGCTCTCAACCCATAGGGGAAGGACTGTGCCATGTCAGATCGATGATCTGCATCTGCTGCTATGGCTTCACCTGCTCCTGATCCTTTAGAGGAAAGATAAGCAAGGAAAACACAGCTGGATGAATGGGAATGAAGGGGGAATTCCTCCCTCATCCTTGCCGATGAGCAGCCAAAACACAGAACATCACTGCAGATGGGAGCAGTTGTACCGAATGGGAGCGTTGGTGTAAAATGTGGGGCTCACATTCCCTCATGGCATCTCAAAATGAGAACCATCAGAGGAGCTCAGTGGCATCCGGACCTAACGGGGGCCTTGTAGGGACCCATCTTAACCCGGAAGCCTGGTAAGGACCCATCTTGACTTGGAGGCCTTCTCATGGAATCACAGAGTCATTAAGATTGGAAAAGACCACTAAGATCATCTAGTCCAACTGTGAGTCCATTGGTGCTCGTAGGAGCTCATCTTGACTTGAAAGGGTTGCAGGAGCTTGAAGGGAACAGACTCTTTAGCAGGTTGTGTTGTGATAGGATGTGGGAAGAGGGGACATCTAGAGTGGATAAAAGGAGAAGGTTTTTACAATAAGGGCAGTGAGGCAGTGGCACAGGTTGTCCAGAGAGATGGCGAGTGCCCTGTAACTGGGGACATTCAGGTCAGGCTGGATGGGGCTGTGAGCATCGACAGAACTATGGGTGCTCCTGTTCACTGCAGGGAATGGGACCAGATGGCCTTTAAAGATCTCTTCCAACTCAAACCATTCTATGATTCTATGAACTCACTGAATCAAGCGCCTCGCAGAGCCCCATCGTGACATGGCCAGTGGGCACGGTGGGGTGGGCTGGGGTTGGACTATGTGATCACAGGGAGGTGATTGTCCCCCTCTGCTCTGCTCTTGGGAGGTCCTATCTGCAGTACTGTGTCCTGGTCTGGAGTCCTCAGTACAAGAAAGGGAGCTGTTGGAGAGGGTCCAGAGGAGAGCCACAAAGATGAGCAGAGGGCTGGAGCACCTCCCTATGAAGACAGGCTGAGGGAGCTGGGCTTGTTCAGCATGGAGATGAGAAGGCTGTAGGGTGACCTCATTGCAGCCTGCAGTGCCTAAAGGGAGCCTACAAACAGGAGGGGAGTCAGCTCTGTGAAAGGGTTGATAACAGCAGGACGAGGGGAAATGGTTTGAAGTTGAGGGAGGGGAGATTGAGGTCGGATGTGAGGGGGAAGTTCTTGATGAAGAGAGCGGTGGGGTGCTGGAACAGCTGCTCAGAGAGGCTGTGATGCCCCGTCCATCCCTGGAGGTGTTCAAGGCCAGGATGGATGGAGCCCTGGGCAGCCTGGGCTGGTATGAAATGTGGAGGTTGGTGGCCCTGCATGTGGCAGGGGGTTGGAGCTTCATGATCCTTGAGGTCGCTTCTGACCCTGGCCATTCTGTAATTCTGTGATCACACCGGTCTTTTCCAACCCTAATGACGGTAAGACTCCTACTGACTCCAGCTCGCTCTATGGGAGCCGCGCCGTGCAGCCACCACACCCACACGTGTGGAACCCCAACTCCCATCCCCCACCCGCGCACCACACCGCCCGCCCACTTTTTCCCGCGCTCTCCCTCAGCCGCCGCTCGGCGGCGCCCCGCCCGCTCCCGCCTCCAGCGGTGGCCGTTGGCGCATGCGCGGGGCAGCGACGAGTCCTTAGCGACGGGGCGGCGGCGCATGCGCAGAGTGGGCGCGCGCGGAGGGCGCTTGGTAGCGGGGCAGCGCGGCGGCCATGGAGCCGGGAGAGGAGGTGGAGGATGAGGAGGAGGAGGAGCAGCGGGTTCCTGTGAGTATGAACAGCGCTGAGAGGCTCGGTTAAACGGGTTTTGGAGGGGTTATCCGGCAGGGAAGGTGTGGGTGGGGGACGTGAGCCCCCACAGGCCACTGTTCTCCTTCTCTGGGCAGAGAGGGGCTGCAGCTGGCCTGGTCCCTCCCTCTCCATCCCTTCAGTGTATGTGTGTGTGTGTGACATTGGCCTGCTTGCTTTGTGCCTTCCTGGCTTTGTGCAGTGCGGATGGAGCAGCCTCTCAGAGCCCCCTGTGACCCTGAAGGGCTTTGTGTAATTTGCAGCACTGGAGATGAGGAGATTGTGGATCATGGAGTTGTAGAATAGCCTGGGTTGAAGAAGACCACAATGATCACATAGTTCCAACCCCCCTGCTATGTACAGGGTCACCAGCCAGCAGACCAGGCTGCCCAGAGCCACATCCAGCCTGGCCTTGAATGCCTGCAGGGATGGGGCATCCACAGCCTCCTTGATAGGTGGGGAAATGATTTCCAACTCAAAGAGGAGAGACGTAGACTGGGTTTGAGGAAAAATGATGCTAAAGGTGGTGAATCGCTGGCACAGGTTGCCCAGAGAGGCAGTGGGTGCCCCATCCTTGGAAGCACCAAGGTCAGGCTGGACAGGACTCTGAGCATCAGATGGAACTGTGAGTGCTGCTGTTTGTTGCAGAGCAGTTGGATTAGGTGGCCTTCAGGGTCCCTTCCAACTCAAAACAATTCTCTGAAACCAAAAAGCTCACTGCAAAGCTTCACCTTGGAGCTCTGAAGGATCTCTGAGGTCTCACAGTGGTTGCTGTCACACTGACTGCAGACGTTCCCCAGGAAGAATGATGGGTTGCTACAGGATTCAGTCTTACCTGGGCAATCAATAGGAATTAAATGAATGGAAGCAGTCAGTTGAGTAAGTGTGACATGGTAAAGGCAAGTCCAGCCTCAACACATGTAAGCAGAGGGGTTCAAGTGGGGCAGTTTGCAAGCTTTTTGATGAAAAATGTTCACAGTGTGACATTAGGAAACAGAAGATTTTGTGTGATTGTGTGCCCTTATGTATGTTTAAGTAGAAACAAAGTTTATCTGCACACTGATTCGCAGACATAACTTTCCTCATTAACATCACATATAACTTGTGAGAAAGTTACAGACCAGTGAGCTTGCCTCCTGCGTCTCATTTTGTCTTCTTGGTGTTCATCATAGATCAGATCATTTTGCCTCGTTTGGGGTTCTTTGTTTTGTTGTCTCATGGTAGCCATCGACTTCCTTCTCCACGTTTGTTTAGCCCTGCGGTTTTGCTGCTGCTCTGACAACCAGAGCTCTGAGCTGGGAATCCCAGATGGACCTGAGCCAAGCATGCTGCCAGCACACTGCCTGCTGTGAGTGGGGGGGATGCAGTGCAGATGCCAGCTGCATCTTCTGCTTGTCCTGCTGTGGCTGCTCTTACACCTTTATTGTGTTTTTGTTGCAAGAGACGTTTGCTATAATTTCAATCAGCAGAGAGAGGCTAGCTCTGTAAGCCCATCTTTGTCAAAGTTGTCACACCCAGGGCTGTAGTTTTATGAGTGCCATATATCAGCAAGCTTCTGCTGAAAGGACTGAGCGGTGTGTGCTACCGTGCCCTGCTTGCTTCTTCTCTGTAGGCAATAAAGCAATGCAGCTTGGTAGTAGCAGGCTGTTAACTGTGTTCAGAACTGCCTAAAGAAACATGTAGTCGACTTACATACCAAATTTTTGCTTGCTAAGGAGGAACAGAGGCTCTACTTTCCTTCTGAAGGGCCATTTTATGGTTGTTGAAAGACATTATGGAACTTCTGAAAGGTGTTGAGCTATAAAAATGAGATGGAACTCTGTAGCCAACGTAGTGCTACTACTTATTGTTTGTACAACTTCACGGTCAATGAAGACAGTTTGTTTTTAATTGTGAGGATTCTTGAAGCCTTGCCTTATTTTTAGTGGTCTGTTGGTCAGAATAAAGCAGGGAGGCTTGAGTTTCGGTGTTCAAGCATTTGATGGTGCAAAACTGAGAAACTTTCATGTTTCTTTCTTCATCAGTGATGAATGTCAAACAAGAACTGTTCCTTTGGAAAGGAGAGATGATTTCCATTATGGTGTTCATATCATGTGAGGTTCCTTTGAAGAGCAGTGCTACTCATGTGCATGAAGCTGCGCTACCCAAGAATGAGAAACTACAGCTGTGAGGTGTTACGTTCACAGCATCACAGAATGGCCTGGGTTGGAAAGGACCACGATGCTCATCCAGTTCCAACCCCCTGCTATGTGCAGGGTCGCCAACCAGCAGACCAGGCTGCCCGGAGCCACATCCAGCCTTCCAACTTCCTCCTAATATCTAAAGGATTCTCATAATGCTTGAGCTAAGCTGCATCTCTTGCTGATGAGCCATTTTGTCCAAGATACACATTTTGCTAATGATCTGATGCTGATGATATACAACGCTTGGCTGTGAGATTCATCTCGGGGTCAGCTTTGGTTGGAGGCCTGCTGTTCAGCTCTCAGTGCTTCAGAGACTGCACTAAGTGATCGAGATGGACAGGGTTTGCTCACCATAGGTTATTTTAAAGAGGAGAGTAAAGAATGAGATGCACAGTTCTGTTGTGTCTTTTGTTCACTGTGTGCATCTTGCTGTCATTACTCATCCATTCTTCTGTTCACTGAAACACTCAGCTAATTAATTATGCTCAGCATAGCTAAATAAAATCAGTACCTATTTCTTTTTGGCACAGTTGGGTCCCCTACCTGATGCTATTAATTTCCATCTGAATTAATAAAATTGTCCTTTGAAATCAAATTTTCAGTATTACACCTCAATTAAATTATGGAATAGCTGCTGGAATGTTTTGAATTCAGAGCTGCTGTTGTGTGCACTTCAGTGCCACTTCTTTTAATTACTTGATTATGTGAAGAAGAAAAACTAAGGGAGTGCAATGCAGTAGTGACTGAAGGTATGGGTGCAGGCTGCAATTATTGCCTTTAGCTTTGTCACAAAGCCCAAGCTAACTTCTGTGTGTGCAGAGAAACGCTTTGAGACAGTGTTGGACAGCTGCTCCCTGTGTTCTGGGTTCCTCAGTGCTTCAGCACCTTGTGTGGAAGGGAAATGTGAGCACAAATATTCTTGCTGTTCCAAGTGATTTGCTTTGCTGCCCTGTACAGAAGCTGTAGGTGCAGTTGTGTAGGGCTCCCAGATGACCCATAGCTGCCTGCAGGCAGCATGTGGGTTTCTGGCTGTGGTCAGCAGTGCTGGCTGCATTCACAAGCAGCCCCCTGGGCTCAATTTTTGTGTTTTAAAGCAGCAAATGAACCTGCCCTTCTTAGCTGAGTGTCTGGACCCTGTGGAATTTCAGTCACTGGTTAGATGTGGTGGTAGATGGCTATCTTACCGTACTGGGGATGTCTTGTGTATTTTCTTTTTCAGTAATAGGCTATGAAATATATGTATACATACCCAGAAATTACATTTTGCTTTAGAAATGTGAATTTTCCTTTCAGCCTATTGCAACAACTCCGCCACGCCGCACTTGGAGGGAGGAATCCTTAAGCCAAAGCAGCAGTGAGACCCAGGCCTCAGCTGCCAGCGGGATCTCCCTGGGAGAAGCAATACGTCAGAGAACGGCTGCTCATCAGGTATTTGGGTTGTGCTTCTATGAGTTGTGGCTGAAGTTTACTTATGGGATTTAAAGTAACACAGACTGCTTTATTTTGTGCAATTGGGAAGTGCTTTGCTTAATAGTTGCCAGCTGCAAGATGCAAGCCGCCTTTACTGTGTACTGTTGGGTACTGTATCACCCAGCACCTTCCTGAAGCATTTGTCTTCATCAGGGTTGTTCTTTCTGAGTGAGAAATTTCACAAAGATGATCAGAGAGGCTGCAGCATCTCCCTACAAAGACAGGCTGAGGGAGCTGGGCTTCTTCAGCCTGGAGAGAGAAGGCTGCGGGGTGACCTCATTGCAGCCTGCAGTACCTAAAGAGAGCCTACAGACAGTCAACTCTGAAAGGGTGGATAACAGCAGGATGAGGGGAAGTGAGAGAGGGAAGGATTGAGGTTGGATGTGAGGGGGAAGTTCTTGACAGAGGGAGTGGTGAGGTGCTGGAACAGCTGCCCAGAGAGGCTGTGGATGCCCCGTCCATCCCTGGAGGTGTTGAAGGCCAGGTTGGATGGGGCCCTGGGCAGCCTGGGCTGCTATGAAATGTGGAGGTTGGTGGCCCTGCATGTGGCAGGGGGTTGGAGCTTGGTGATCCTTGAGATCCCTTCCAAACCCAGCCATTCTATGATTTTGGTTTGGAAAAATTTTCTGCTTTTGTCAGATTTGGAGAGAGAACTCAGTTTCTGACAGGAGATGGAAGGCTGGTGATCAGTAGGTGGTAAGAACTGACAACAGACTTCAGCAGTTCATGACTGCATTGTACTTCTTTTACATCTAAAAACTGAGTATTTGCATAGAAAGTATAACTTAGAAGCAACAGTTTTGCTATTCTACAGCGTAAGTTTTATTTCCTTGGAAGTGCATCTGATAAAATTTTCTTCTTGATCCTCGTGCACGCTTCATCTCCCTGCCTGTTCTTAGGAAATTGACTCATGGTATCAGCTTCCAGCAGAGGTGGATGCCAGCCGTTTAACTGCTGCCTCAGAGACAAAGCTTGGCCTGGCTTCTGATAGGAATGACCTGACTGAGTTCCCTACCCTGGAGGAAGGAGTGTTGCCTTCAGCAGAAGCATCGAGAAGGCAGCATCCTGAAGATACAGTCCATGGCTTGCTGCTGGGTATGTTCAACATGGCACTTCCTTCTTGACTTTCATTTTAAATCTGCTGGATGATTAAGATTTTACTCTTCTTTAAAAGCAGTCTTCAGCCCGGATTTGTCGTCTCACTTTGAGAACTGCTGTTGACAAAATACATTCTCTTTAACATTGTTGTCAAATCACATCTTCAGAATGAGATTGTTTGTACCCCTTTCTCATGAATTCAGGCTACTCTACGCTCCTTTCTGCAAGATGTGTTCAGATAAGTGGTAGTGCAGTAGCCACACACTTCTATAATGGTACTTGATATTCTATTAGTGGTCCTAATGACTAACACTAGAGTTTGGGTTCAATTTATATTATTGTCAGAAACACTTTCTAATTCTAACTGGGAAAGATAAGCCTTTCTGTGGCTTCCCTTCACATCTAATCACTGTGATGTAGTTGAAGATTGATCTGAAAGTTCTCATCCATTCTGGATTATGTTTCATTTTCATCCTTGTGGAGACAGAACATTCCATTTAATTCTATTTCTATGATGTATAATCCTCATGTACTAGCAAATCTTATGAGACTTCTGTTAGTATCACAGCATTATTCTCTGCATCTTAAGACACCAAGAATGCCACAACCCTACTGATTTATTATAGTAATTTGGAATTATCTTCAAAATGGTGGAAACAAGACGATTTTTTTTTTCCCCCTTAATTGCAATTAATCATAGCAAGTGCATCTGTCCCCAGCAAGAGATACTAATTAATTGTGGAAGTGGAGCCAATTTTGATTGGATCTATTTTTCTTTATTGCCTTTATTTATTAATATTTAGCTTTTTTTTTCTTTTTTCTAAATCTTCAACCTTAAGCTCTGGCAATTGGTTTATTAAGGGAGAGAAGTGACTGGAGAGCAGCTCAGCAGAAAGGGACCTGGGGGTGGTGGTGACAACTGCATTCCTGGCAGCCAAGAGGATAAACCATTAGGGTTAAACTGCATTTAAACAGCACAGCATGTGGATGCCCCATCCCTGCAGGCATTCAGGGCCAGGCTGGATGTGGCTCTGGGCAGCCTGGTCTGCTGGTTGGTGACCCTGCACACAGCAGGGGTTGGAACTGGATGAGCACTGTGCTCCTTTGCAACCCAGGCCATTCTGTGATTCTATGTAGCCAACTGATCACAAGAGATATTTCCTTCCAGTGTAGTTTTCAATACCCATGTGGCTTCAGTAGTTGGTTTTTCCTCCTGTGCTATCTGTGGAAGACAGAGCTAGTGAGGGCTGTTAGGAATGCTTGTTTTAGGTACCAATGCTGAACTGGTTTCCTTGCTTGCTTTGCTTACATTTGCATTGTTTTAACTTATTGCTTGGAGAGGAGAAGGCTCTGGGGAGACTTCATTGTGGTCCTGCAATATTTGAAAGGAGCGTATAAACAGGAGGAGGTGGGTGGTGATAGGGCAAGGGGGAATGGTTGTAAACTGAGACAGGGGAGGTTTAGGTTGGATATGAGGAGGAAGTTTTTCACCCAGAGGTGGAGAGGCACTGGAACAGGTTGCCCAAGGAGGCTGTGGATGCCCCAGCCCTGCAGGCATTCAAGGCCAGGCTGGATGTGGCTCTGGGCAGCCTGGGCTGCTGGTTGGTGACCCTGCACACAGCAGGGGGTTGGAACTGGGTGAGTGCTGTGGTCCTTTTCAACCCAGGCCATTTTAGGATTCTGTGATCGCATTTCTGTTTCCTTGCATCCAAGTTACCATATTAAGACTTTGCCCACCTGTCCCTCAGCCACGCTCCTTGTCCATTGGGTGCAATACAGCTATTGCATGTAGGCCTAAAGTTGTGCTATAAATGTTAGTTCTTTTCTTTCCTGACACCCCATCAAGGCTCCTTTTATGCACCTACTTGCATTTACTTCTTGAGAACTCACTGCTGAAGGATGCTGTTACAAAATCTCAAGTGTTTCTTTTTGTATTGATTTTCCTTAGAAGTTCACTGCAAGATCAAGTGTTACCATTATGGTATATTTGTGACTCACTTTTCCAGGATGTAACTGACATTGCTGAATAGAGCTGTCTCTAAGGCTGGTTTCACTGCGCCGCTGGGCCATTCTTTTCAGGAACAAACAAAATAATTACAGGCAAATAGCATGATTGCTTGTGGTATTTTAAAATAAGCCTCTGTTTCTTTCAGTTAACTGCAAGTTCAGCTTGCAGTTTGCTGTTCCTCTACCTGCTTGTTCTCATGCTGCTCTTTGTTCTGAAGCTGCTTAAGGGGATGAGTTTGGAGTTGCATTGGGGGAATAACCTGCTAGATATTCATGGCTCCTACAGGCCTTATAGGTTCAGTGGTGAATATCACTGTGCTGTAATGCTAATCTGTTCCTTTTTCAGGAAGTGTTTTGAATCCCCTTTTGGTGGTAGCAAGAAAAAATAAGAATGACAGTTGTGTTGAAATAGTTCCTGCTGCATCGTGGAACAGATTGACAAAGCCAAGAAGGTTTTGTTTTTGTTTTGCCTTCTTTTTTTTTTTTTAATCTTCCACAAATGGCATTTTGACTCTGGCATTCAGGATTGTCAGCAGGCTGTAAGATAAAATAGCGTGCCCAGCTTTGCTTGTTCAGTGAATTCAACTGTGAGGAAGCTTTTGACCTTCAGAGCGACAGCAGGAAGAATTACTGTTTTGACACAAGATCCTCAAAGAGTGTTGTACTGACGTCACTTGCTGCTTTAAGCATCAAGCACCTGCTTCTCTGCCTGCAAAACCTGGGTTAGGGCTGAATGTAATGAGCCCCTCCATCATCGTAAGCATCCAAAATATGATAGCAGTGATCTTTTTCCCTCTAGAAGAAAGAAAGTTACTGAAAGCATTAGACTTTGTGTGCTGTAAGATCGGAGAAGGTTAAAATAAAAAACCATGCAAGGTAAAACATTTGACGTGGGTGGAGTTGCACGGCATGAAATGTCAGTTTTGTAGCCCTGTTAAATGTCAGCTGTTGTGTTGATGAGGGTGGTTGTGCAGGGGACAGGCTGGAGGAGAGGATTTCCACCAAGGATGTGACTGCAGTGAATCTCAACGACTCCCTTTTCCTCCTTTTCTCTGTTCCCTTTTTCTTCCCTCTTCTTGCTTGGCCTTATCAGTCAGCTGCTGCTTCAAGTCACTGCTCACCACTGCTCCTGTGATGGGAAAGCTCTGGGGAAGGGATGGTCTGACAACCTAAGGCACATCCCTGCTACAGGGCAAAGCCAGAGCCCTCTTTGAATCAGGGAAGCAAGACTGAAGTGGAGGCTAGGCTGGGGGTGCAGTTTTGGCTATATTTAGTCAGCTGAAGGCTGCTTCTGAAAAGGAAGAGCCTGGATTTGTGTCGTTTGTTCCTGCTGCATCCTGTAGCTGTGTGAATCAGTGCAATCAGATCAGTTTGCTGTTGGGACTGAAATGTGACCATCTCCATTTCTAACTAACATTACGTTTTGTTTGGCTTGAAGTAATGCTGTCTGTTCAAGGGAGGGAGAAAGAAAAAGAGTGAGGGAGCACATCCTTGGGCTGGTGTGGAGTGACTGGGGCTTTCTCTTGCCGTAGTGCAGTTCTGATGCTTCAGGTGCTGTTGGAGAACTTCGGGGCTCCTGTTTAGGAGTTCTGAAGGAAGCTGAAGAGGGAAGGAAGAGAGAATTGAAGCAAAACTTGTGCTGTTGAATATAAACGCTGAATCTATGAATGTTCTATCTGAACTGCCTTGCATGTCCCGTAGAGAGCCAGCAATGTAGGAACATGTTGATGCATTCAGGAGTATCTTATTTGTCATCTGAGATTGCATAGCTTCAGGGTTTTATGTTGGGCTGCTGTTATACATTCTGAAATGTTATACAGTCTGAAATGCTCCTAATTACCGAAGTTCTGTTCTTCTGTACATACAAGAAGTGATTAGGTTGCCCTCCTTCAATACACTGAACAGGTCTAGCAGGCACCTGTGATGGCAACTGGGCCTCAGTTATAGGAAGATTTCTATGATTTGCCATGCTGTGCTGCCAGGTGACCCAGAGTGCCCAGCATCAGCGATGCAAGCTGCTCATTGCTTGGCAGACATCTGCTTCATCCATGTGCCTGCTTTGTAAGAACACAGGGGTGTCTGGAGGCCAGTTGAATGGTTGCAAACAGGACAGGGCCAAGAATGGCTGCTGAGGGGACAAGATGCACAATAAAAAAACAACAATATGAAGACATTTAGCCCTGCAGAGAAGGACCTGGGGTGTCCTGAGGGATGAAAAACTGAATGTGAGCCAGCAGTGTGCTCTTGCAGCTTGGAAAGCAAATGGGATCCTGGGCTCCATCAGAAAAGGGGTGGCCAGCAGGGACAGGGAGGTGATTGTCCCCCTCTGCTCTGCTCTTGGGAGGCCCCGTCTCAAGTACTGTGTCCAGATCTGGAGCCTCCAGTACAAGAAAGACAGGGAGCTGTTGGAGAGGGTCCAGAGAAGCCACAAAGATGAGCAGAGGGCTGGAGCACCTCCCTATGAAGACAGGCTGAGGGAGCTGGGCTTGTTCAGCATGGAGAAGAGAAGCTGCAGGGTGACCTCACTGCAGCCTGCAGTGCCTAAAGGGAGCCTACAGACAGGAGGGGAGTCAGCTCTGTGAAAGGGTTGATAACAGCAGGACGAGGGGAAATGGTTTGAAGTTGAGGGAGGGGAGATTGAGGTTGGATGTGAGGGGGAAGTTCCTTACTATGAGAGTGGTGAGGTGCTGGAACAGCTGCCCAGAGAGGCTGTGATGCCCCGTCCATCCCTGGAGGTGTTCAAGGCCAGGATGGATGGAGCCCTGGGCAGCCTGGGCTGGTATGAAATGTGGAGGTTGGTGGCCCTGTGTGTGGCAGGGGGTTGGAGCTTCATGATCCTTGAGGTCTTTCCAGCCCAAGCCACTCTATGATTCTGTGATGCACACCTGTATTGTGAGAAATTCCTGTATGTCACTGTGTGGAGAATGCTGATCATTTTTCATCACTTTGAGTGCTAGGTTGCATTTCTTAGCGCAAATACTGAGCAATACTTACATTTGATCAAGTATATCCTCAAAGCATGGATTTATCAGCCAAATGTTGTGACTTTGTGTGTGTACATACACATATATTTTATCAGAACGTGTAGATGCATTAAAAATTGTTTGGCAGGATCTGTTTTTGACAGCAGTTGACATTTTGTTTTCCCAATTACTTTTCAGTTCCCTCCCTCGTAGTCTTTTTGTCTCTTCATTTACCAAGGCAGCACCCCCAGGCTGCACGATGCAGAAAGCTTTCTCTTTAATCACTGCTGATTCTCAGTTTAGCTTGAAAACACTTTTTCATTCAAAGTGAAAAAGTTAAGCTGAAAATGGAGAAAAGCTGCTTCTGTTGTGTGAGTAAAAGTAAGTTGCCAGTTCTGAGAAGGTGAGGTCTATCGTGATGTGCGATGACAAGTCTAATTCAATAACTGCAATTACTATTTCCTTTGTTCAGTAATATCATTTTAAATGCAAAACCAGATTTGGGAGGAAAGAAGTGCATGTAATACAGCTAAGGGAGTTTGGCTTCCAACTTGCTTAACGTTTCTTAAAATAAATGCTATGGTTTGCCTGTTGTTTCAGTATTTTCAAGTATAATAAAAATGAAAAATAATGACTTGAATAAATATATAGTGAACAGAACAAATGTTTGATTAAATAACACTGTAAACTTTGTGTGTTCCCAGTTAGTGTTTGGGAATGAGAAATCTACTGTGCTGAATGTATTTGATTCTAAGCCAGTATCAACCACTGAAAGCAAGCCTCTGTTTTCTCTAAGCCTGAAATGTTACAAATGACAGTGGATTAAATCAGTCTCCTGTTCCTTGGTTTTTAAATCATGATTCAAACCATGAAATCACAAGTACAGATCAGCGCTGTAAATGTGGCCACGCTCCTGATAGCAGCCTGACGCTGCTGTAAATGAGACATCCCTGACCTTGCTCCCTTTTGCCCTTGGATCCTGCTTCTCCTACGCTGCTGCTGTCAGTGTTTTCTTCTCCTCTTTTTGTTCTTTCTTTCTGACTACTTTCTGTACCATTTCCATGCACGCTGTAATTTTTTCACCCTGTTTTGCACTGATGCTTACCAGTCTACATCAGAGCCTCTTCCGAACGCTTTCTTTCACCAAGTTGCTCAGAAGCAGTGCTACTTTTTAATAATTGTTACCACTGTGTTCCTCAAAACTTCTGAAAAAGCAGACAGCCTGTCTTACTTTTCCTATCTGTTTGGTATTGCAAATATTTAAGACGAAAGTGCAGTGGAGTGGTGAGTAATGCAGTGCATTTACCTAACGAAGCAGCGGGGAGAGTTGAGCTTTGGAGAGGTACTGGATGCTGGGAAAACAGATTCCTTGCTTGAGTTGCTGCAGCATGCTTGTGCCATCTGTACTATAGATGCTAAGGTTTAAGTTTGGCTTTCTTTAGGAGACATTAGGCCTGCCATGTGGTGCAGCCAGCTGCTGAGGTAGAAGGGAGTCTTTGAAACTGTGTAGCATCTATTATTATTCTGTCTGCTGATGGGATGGGAAGTAGGGCATTGCTGGGCGATGTAGAATTATTTCTGCTCTGTTAGTTGTGCTCTTGCTATGTAATATTCTAAAGTAATTAAAGACGTTAATTGGAAGTATTAAATTACAAGTGAATCAGAAAGGTCATCTTGTGGTTGGATAACACTCATCAGGTGATGTAATACACTGTGTGGAAAGCCACAGGGTAAAGCTGACGTATGGTTGAAGTTGATTCTTTGTGTGTAATGGCTCTTATCTGATGTGATTATGCTTCTGTCAGTGATGCAGAGTATAGTTTGTTTGTGATGCTTGAAAGCTGAAGAACCTAATTGAAATCAGTGAGAACTCTGATGCTGAAATTGAGACTCTTGATGACAAGTTGCTTTTTAGCTTAAAAGCGTGTGTTTGCTTACAGCAGTATTGTAAGTAACTGTGTAGTCATTTCTGTCTGTCAGATGCAAGTTTGTAGTTGGTTTTCTTTTTGTGGTATAAAGCATTTCCCTTTGGTTTTGTAAGCATGGAATTAGAAAGGTTAGATGTGCCAGGTAGCTCAAAGAAAATCAATAGAAACTCAACAATAGAAACTCAAACTTCCTCCTACAGTAGTAAACAGTGGTAATAATATCATGGTGGTGACTAAATTTTGCTATTACTTGCATCTTTAAACTCGAAGGGAAACTGTACAGCCTTTGCTGTAATCAAAACTTACTGACTGGAGAAGACAGCAGTGTTTTATTGTTGCAATGAATGGTGATCTGGGTGGAAGCCCTGCAGATGTCCTCCAAGTATGCATGGAAATCAGTAGGGGAGGTGCTGACTGATGACTGGAAAAGGACACAGGTGGGCACAAAGATAAATCGAAGGATAAGAGGGTAAGTTAGGGATGTCAGTGTCAAGCAGTGCTTTGAGATTGGTGAGAAGAAACCTGAGCTGTGTAGGTAAGACACCTGAATTTAGCACATAAGGAAATAATGCTTCAGTAGAGTGATTGGTGGGGTTACGTCAGTTTGTGTGGTTGGCATCCATCTGGGTTTGAAAGCTGTGTTAGTTGCCATGTCAGTTTAAAGAGGGATTGCCTTACAAACTGTTATTACTGTGGTGGTGTTATTTTTAACAGGTATGCAGGACAGTCAGTTCTCTCCCTGTCTTCCATTGCTGATGTATTCAACACCAGGCCAAAGGATTTTGGATGAGACGCTTTTCCAGCAATCAGAAAGGGATTTCATTCATTTAAGGTAGGATCAAGTTACCTGGTGCCATGGCAGAATACAGCATTTTTTTTCCTGGCTGGCCATAACTTGTCCTTCCTTTCATAATTACCATTTTACAGTCACAGAAATAGGACAAAATGGTTTCTTTTTTATTTTCCTTTTAGTAGAGAGAAGCCTTTGTTAGAGTTCTTTGCTTTATTTTGCCTACAGAAGAGTTTGAACAAGAGGAAACCTGAACAGACCTCGTGAACTCTTCATTCCAGTGTACCTGAAAAAAAATGAGCAAATGAAGAACTCTGCCCTCCCTGATATCTCTTTAGATTCTGAAATAAAATGTATTGAATTCTGGGGATAAAAATCAGATCCAACTTGTATTTCAAATAATAATGAGTGCATTTACAGGCATGCATGTACTTTATACCTTCTGCCTGGAAGTATTGAAGGCCAGGCTGGCTGGGACTTTGAGCAAGCTCATCTAATGGGAGGTGTCTCTGCCTGTGCCAAAGGGGTTGGATCTAGGTGATTTATTCTATATGTGCTTTGTGTGTATTAATGTGTGATTTAAAAACTTCATTTGTTTAATGAAAAGTACAAATTACTGCACTAGCAATTTCCATGAAGTCTTTCTCAAAGCCCTCATATGAACGCGTGGCAAATGACTCTCATGTGAAGAAGGCAAGAAATCTTTACCCTCTTATTGAAGAGGGAAAAAGTCTGTGTATAAACATACATATCACAATGTCACAGAATCATTAAGGCTGGAAAAGACCTCTGAGACCACCTAGTCCAACCATCCACCTACCAGCAGTGTTGCCCAATGAACTGGTTGCCTGACAGTGTTCCTTAGTACATATCACATACAATATATGTTTTTGTATGCTTTTGGAAGTATGTGAGCAACTTTTCTATTTTCTTTGGACTTTGTCTGTTTTGCAGTTATTTAACTAATATGCATTTAAATTTGTGACATACAAACAAGCAAAATCCTCCAGTCTTAAACTGACTAGAAAGAATGATGTACTAAGTTGAAACTAATTTCATTTTCTGATTTTTATGTTGCAGTCAGTAGAGCTCTCTGATATTATTGGGACTCTCCCCTTTATAGAGGTTGCATTTATGTGCATGTTACTAAACCCTAATTGGATTAAGTCCTCTTTTAGCCTCTTACACTAAAGCAGAAAATACAGCTGTTGAAATGGAAAAATGTCACCAGAAATGTTCTTACTGTGCCCCTTTCTTGTAGAGGAGTTCCTGATGTTTCTGGTGCTTCCGAGCAGCATTCAAATCCTTTGCACATCCCAGAAGCTGCCTGGCTGACAGATGTTGAAACGCACTCTGATGCTCCCAGTGACTGCTGCTCCTTGTCCCAGCATCCCCTTTCATTCCAGCAGGCAGAACCTAGTGATGCCAACTATTTGTCTCAGCAAACCTCTCGTTCTTCTGAACCACTTATGAACAAGGAGGCGAGTGAAGACTGCAAAAATGATATTAATGAGAGGGCATCGATCCCCCGGATGGGTGACAAAGCAGTGAACCAAATGGAAGCTTCACTTGTAAAGCAGACCTGTGGTACTTCTACAGAAGATGACTTTTTCACTTGTGACAACAATGTGCTGGCTCCAGTTTTTGAGCTTTCAGAGAAAGAAAAAGAGTTACTGAGGCGTGATGAGTTCTCATCTTCTGAAAGCTCCTCTTGTAAAACAGCTTTGACAAAGAATTCAGGAAAAGATGAAAGAGAGATGCAAATGGAAAAGGTAAAAATGGCTGAGAGTGAGTCAGAAGGGTGCCTGAGACATCCAGAGAGGCTGGAAAAAGTTCCTGAGCTTGGTTCTTCTCAGATGTTATCTGATGATTTGAAGAAAGACAGTGGTAAAAGTTCAGGTGCACAGGATGTGTTTTCTGCAAAGACTTCAGAAATTGCTGGAGAGTCCAGGGGGCGCCGAGTGGATTTGAGTGACTTTGGAAGCATGAATTTTGTAGCTGTTCCTAATGAAGTCCAGGGAGCTTTCCTGAATCGTGAGGAGAAGCAAGGTTTGAGAGAGGAGGAGTTGAGCCCCATTGTGCCAAGCACCAGTGATAGTGCCCCCAAACAACCAGTCGTGACCAACATGGAATCTCCTCCTTCTTGCAGTGAGAATGCCCAAGTGGAATTGGAGCCTGGAGTTCACAAGGCTGAATTAACTATTTCAGATGTTTCCATAGAAAGGGGACATAAAGTTACAGACATTTCCCCTTCGCTTAATTGCATTGTAGATGATGGCTCGTTCTTTAGACACTTCTCCCATCCAAGCTATCAGTCTACTCCAGGGATACTGTTAAACAAAAATGTCAGGGCAGAAGTGGGTGCTCGTGTGATCAAATCAGATGTTCAAGCCTCTCCTTTATGCCTAAACGAAGACAATTCTGGGAAGTCATCTACCAGTACACCTACATCTGTTGAGAAGCAACGTTCTCTCCAGTGTGCCCAAAAAGAAAACAACAAGCACTTGGACTCCTTAAAACTGAGATATCCTCACACTGGAAGAATTCAGTCACTCCCATCCCTTAATTTCATGGAGAAGGTGGGCACTTGGAATCTGAGCCAGCCAGAGAATATGCCTGATGTGCTGGCTTTAAGTGACCAGGGTGTAATTTCACATAGAAAGAAAGCCTACAGCGCAATTGCCAGTTCTGCAAACAATATTTTGTCAATGCAAAATAGCAGCAGAAACCCTGAAGATTATATTGCTGCTCCTCCTGGAGGGACGCATTCCCTGGAAAATATTCATTTTCATAATAAAATCTCAGAGCCTGTCCACCCTCTTCCTAGGTCTCAGTCTGACAACTCAGTAAATGTTGCAAGTAGGAACAACTCCCAAACTGATGTTGTTCAACCAGTTAGTACAGAAGCAATGCAGCCTCTAGAAGAAAAAAGTAATGTTTCAGGAGTGCCTGAAAACAAATTGGGAAGCTCCTTGGTACACCAGCTTACAGCTGAGATTGCTTCTGGGTCTGTTGATAAAGGTAGCAGTGTGGAGCAGACTTCATATCCGGATGCTTTCATTTCCAGTGAAAGAGTTGCTCGCCTCATCAAAGAGGATGGAAACTCTCCAACTGGTGACCAGGAAAAATGTGATGGTCTTGAAAATCCAAAACTGCCTTGTAACTTAGATATTGGTCACGTCGGCGTGGACAACTGTGGTGATATTTCCCCAGACAGTCTGAATCTTCCTGCTCCATCTGGGGAAAGCAGCCACGGGGCCTTGGGCTCCCCAGGGTGTTCTTCAGTGGTTTCCAAGCACTTCTTCACCAGTGCAGAAGATGACAACTTGATCTCTGTCGGAGCAACTGCTGTTCTGGAGACTCCAGAGAAAGAAGAGCTTAATATTGAAGAAAGGATCCCTGTAAGTTAATATCTGAGAAGAACTTGTAAGTCCTATTTATCTTTGATTAAGAAGAGATCTGAATACACTCAGCTGCCTTAGAGTAAATGGGACAGTAGGTAATCCTGATGCTGCAGGATGGGTTGTCTGAGTTGAGGCTGTTACTTGCATATCTAGTTTCTGATGCTCAGTCGTGTAGGGAGCCTGTAAAGCAATAGTCAGTCTTTCAAAAATACCAGTTGACACCTTTTATGAATGCCTAATAAATCTTCAAGGATCCTTTTTCAAATTCTAATTTTTTTTTTAGTGTCAGAGTCATCTCAGTGTTTTTCCCACTGTTCTTTTATGGTCTACATCACTAAATTAAATGGGTTTTGTACTGGTTTGCATTACTGGTGAACCTCACCCGTGATTGTAGTTCAGCTGAACAAAATAACTTTCAGGTGACATTGAATATAGGAAAAGAAAGGGTCAGGCATAGGAAAGAGGATACGTGTGTGTATGTATGTACTTTTTCCTCAAGGTATAAATGATGGTATCATAGTAACAGAATGCAAGAACATTTAGATGGGTGGCTAATGGTGGTGGCAAATAAAAGAACAGGGCACAGCATTAGTGGTAGGTGAAATCTGCTTGATACAAAGACTTGTAAGTAAGATGCTTACAGCTCTTTTAGCAGAGCATTGATCAGCCTTTTCTAATGTTCCAGCTTCTTTCATATGATCAGGATATAATTATCCAAACACGAAGCTGAGACTCAAATGCTGACTAAGGAAATGTTAGGCTGCACAAGAGGGAGCTGAACTTCACACGCCCACAGATCTGCAATAATAGCAAAACCAACACGGAGCTCGTTGGCAAATTAAATTGCCTTTTTCCTATAAATACTCTTGCTTGTTCACTTTGTTCCAGTACCTAAGACATAAATTCCTGATTCTTTCATGCTGCTCTTGAAGGGTATTCAAAGCTTCTGCGTGCCTTTTCTCCGTTCTATCTTATGTGCCTGATGCAGATTTCCTTTTCCCTTTCCCCTTTTGAGGATATTTGGTGAGAACGGAGGGCAGATTGTGGCAGCCATGTTAACTTCGAATAGCTGTTGAATGTTGGAGAAAATCAAATGCAGATTTATATTAATGATAAACATGTAATTATCTTCTGAGTAAGTGGCTGCTCCTCTCAGAAGATGACTCCTGTAATCATTAGGTCTTTGGAACTGTGTTGTAGAAGCACTCTTCTCTGAGTTGTCTCAGAAAACATGCATTGAAATAACTACAAATATTGTGATAAGGATATTTGAAGTAGTATTGATGAAATATAATGATTATCTGTTACCTCCGTTTTTAATGAATATAATGAGGCATGTTCTCCAGCCCTAATTGTGAGGAATTTTGTTCTCATAAACCACTGACAAAGTAAAAGAGATTAGGTCACATATTAAAACACACATATTATATGTGTTTAGTTTAAAAAAACAAAAAATCATAGGAAATAGTTGGTGGAGATATATAGTCTGCTGTATTGAGATTAGAAGTGTGAGTGCTGGCTCCCTTTCAGGAGCCACCTTTGAAAAGCCCAGGAGCCTGCAGTTCCACTCCACTGCAAGTCAAGCCAATGGGGCAGAAAGCAGGTCTGGCTGAACAGGGAATTCCTTGGAGCTGCAGCAGGAGAAGAAATTACTTGAGGGCAAGGTCAGGCTTCACGGGGAGGGCACAGAGCTGCAGCATCTGCAGGGAGGAAACAAGAAAAGCCAAAGCCCGGATTGACTCCCCACTGGTCAAAGTGGTGTCAGACAACAATGCAAAAACACTTTTGAAAGTATGTAGTGGCAAGAGAAGGTCTAAGAGAAACATCTACTTGAGGATGTTCTCCTGAGGAGTAAGAATGAGGAAGAGGTGAAGGCATTTAATGTTGTCTTGGCCTCCGTTTTTGGTAGTAAAGGTAGATTTTCTTTGGACTGCTCTGACTTCTGAGTTGAAGGACTGTGTGTGGGGCAGTAGGGATTTTCCAGTCATGGTCAGTGAAACTGTGAAGGAATGGCTGTCAGCTGAATGATGGTAAACCTGAGGGCCTGATGGGATTCACCCCAGAGGTCTGAGGGACTTAGGGAATGGTGGACCCCCCTCAACAATTTACCAAAGGTCTTGAGAGTCTGTTGGGGGTCCCCACTGACTGGAGCCTGGCCAACGTTACACCCATCTACAACAAGAACGTGAGAGAAGGCCCAGGAAACTGCAGACCTCTTAGTGTAACCTCTGCCTGGAAAAATTATGGAGAAGATTGTCCTGGGGGTATAGAAAGGCATTTAAAGAACAAAGCTATTATCAGGTGTAGTCAGCATGGGTTTGTGAGGGGAAGGTCCTGCCTTGGTGATTTGTTCTTCCATGAAAAGGTTGCTTGCTTGGTGGGTGAAAGAAGAGAATGCACGTAATCTGTCTGGATCTAAGTAAGGCCTTTGATGCTGACCCTCACAGTGTCCTTCTGAACAAATTGTCCAGCTGTGAGATGAAGAGATTCGTGCAATACTTGGTGATGAGCTGACTGAATGGCAGAGCTCAAAGTCTTACAGGGAATGAGGCTACATCTGGCTAGTGGTGTTCCCAAGGTCTCAGTTCTAGGGCCAATGCCATTCAGTGCTTTTGTCAGTGATCCTGGATGCTGGAGTGAAGCGCATCCTCAGCAAGTTGCCTGTCAGTACTAAACTGAGAGGTGCTCTTGACTCCCTGGAGGGGAAGAGGCATTGCAGAGGGATCTGGTTTGCTGATGGTTGTTCCATGCTCTAACGTGAAATTCAGTGAGGGCAAATAGTATGTGATGCACATGGGAAGGAGCAGTGCTGGATACAGACACTGGGAAATGAGAGGCTGCAGTGCTGGACCTGGGAGGGGAAGTGAAGGAAGGTGCCAGTCGCTCTGGGTACCAATGGCAGGATGTGGGAATAGCACAAGCAGCACTAAGATTATCGAGGTCTGTACTTGATACTAAGAAATATTTCTTAAGGTGAGGGTGGTCAAACACTGGAATGAGCTTCCTGGAAAGGTGAGTGGTGCCTGATTTCTGCTTTTGGTCTTCTGGAAGCGGTCAGGCAGTTGAGCTCAGTCTTTGAAGATCCCTTCCAACCGAACTATTCTGAGGATGGGAAAAACTTATGCAGCTTCAGAAGTGATTGATGTTCTTAAGAATGCAATGTGTTTCCTTTTGCCAGATCTACCTTCGCAACCTTGGCATCGACCAGTCGCCTGGGACCATACTGACTCCTTTTGTACCCCGAGGACCAATAAGGGAAGTTGAATTTTCCCCTTCAGACCTCAGGACACTGAAGGGCTCCACTGACACGCTGACAAGGACCATTCAGCAGCCACGAGGTATGGGGAAGGAAGGCCTGTGCAAATCTTAGTCAGCACGTAGCTCTGAGATTGTTCTTGGCCTGGCAGTGTCAAGTCTGATTCTTCTCCTATGATTTGATATGCATTCCTTTTCCTTTCACTCAGAGGGTGCTGAGGCACTGGAACAGGTTGCCTAAGGAGGCTGTGGATGCCCCATCCCTGCAGGCATTCAAGGCCAGGCTGGATGTGGCTCTGGTCTGCTGGTTGGTGACCCTGCACATAGCAGGGGGTTGGAACTGGGTGAGCACTGTGGTCTTTTTCAACCCAGGCCATTCTATGATGCTCCAGTTTCATTCACATTATTTGATCTTCAACCAGCAGAGGTGTGAGATTTTTGGCATTGGAAAAATAAGGATTGAAACCTTTGGAAACGTGCTTTTTTGCTAAGAAATTCGGTGTTTGTGACATCTTCTGGCCAGAGCAGTGGCAGTTTACATTTATTATTTTTTTTCTTAAGAATTCTTATAAAGCAAATGCTTAGTAAAGATTGTGTGACCAGACCTTTTGTTCCTGTGAGAGCAATGAGTCTTGATTTCTCTTTGTTCTTGAGACTTCCTGGGCTCGCTCAGTGTGACAGGAAGTTATAGACATAGAACTGATCAGTCCATCTCAACATCAAAGAAGTATATGGATGCAACCTGAAGTGTTGACTTGTTTCTATATGAAGAAAAGCTAAGGTTAAGATGTTCTTCTGTAGCATGCCCACACAGTATGTCATTAAAATGTGTATTGCAAGTACTTAAAATGTAGTCCTTGGTATATTGTTTGGCATTTGCCCCTTCAATTCACTGGGGAATAAAAGATCTGCAGCCTCTTTACAACAAAAGCCTGTCTTTAAACAGACTTTCCAAATACCCTGTGCTGACCCATCTTTCTGATCAGCAGTGATTAAATGCATCTTTCTTAAGGCTGTTGGGCTTGCTTATTTTCTGTTATTATTTCCTCCTTTAAGCAGAGATTTGGTGACTGAAACAACCTGACAATAGGTTCAGGGGCAGAGTTGTCTGGACGACTTAATGTACTTGAAGATGTCAGTGACTGGGACATGAAACAAAGTAGTGCTTAAAAGGAGCAAAATAGCAGGCAGCTGTTGGCAGCTGGCTGTTCACTGTACTGTTAAGAACACTGCACTTAAGTTCATTTCTAGAGCAATTAGGTATTACATATCCGAATGTTAAATGTTCATCCTGTCTGCTTCTTTTTAACCAGCTGTAATAAACAAATCTACCTGTACTATGTAGCGTTTTGGAAATGCTGTCCCACATTGCTTTTATATCTTGCAGGGATTCTTTTATAATCCAAGTGTTCATTTAGACATGAGGACATCATGATGTCCCTTAGCTAAGAACATTTATAATATATGGTCACCATTTATTTAAGAGCAAGTTACTGAACTCCAGTTCTGTTGTCTCTTTGATTTTATTGTGGTCCAACAGCTTGCTTTCTGTATATTGTTCTCATGGAAGTGTTGTCCCAATATCTGTAATTCTTCCTTTCCTCTACAAGCCCTTTAGTACAAGAAAAAGGAGTCTTTACTGATGTGCCTGTATCCCAGAGCTTCCAACTTAAAACAATCTTCTGTTTCTTTGTAGGCGAGTTGCTGGCAGCGGTTGATGTTACACAGACGAGTTTCAACTCTGGCACTTCCACTGTCAGCATTTCAATTCCAATGAATTCGGAAACTGGTTCTGATACTTTCTCACCCAGAGAACTCTCTCCCTGCTTCTCATTACCTTTTGGAGAAAAACCCGTGAGTCAGTGCACTGTGTCGTGCCACAGAGTAGAGGTAACTGCTCCTCGTTCCATGCAAGTGGAGGCAGAATGTTCAGCTGTCTCCAAACTAGCTGAGCCAAGCCAGCACCTGCAGACTGTTTCACTTGATTGCCATTCTAACAGAGAGAGCCCCGTGCTTGTTGCAAAAAGTGTTCAGGATCTGCTAGCTAAAAAGGAATCGAAAGATGTGAATGGAAGCTCACAGAGATGGACTGTCAGTTCTTTGGCTGGAGTTAAAGGTGAAAAGGAGAGAGGATCGCAAACTTCAAGTGCAGGGAGTGAGAAAAATGAGGGTCGAGAAAGTGATTCTGTGATTGGATCTCGTGCATTGCAAGAAATACGTAAACTTCTGGCAGAGGCAGAGAGCATAGCTGGCAGCTGGCCTGACCCTGTCTTTTCCAATGCATCTTCTAGAGAAACCGAGTCTTCCCCAGTGCAGATTGAAAAGGAAGATGGCACCAAGGATTCTGACTTAGTGAAAGACAGCGTCCCTCAGTTTCAGAAGGTCGTGTCATGGGCTGAGAGTATGAAGCAAAGCAGTCTCCAAGAGGGATCGATACCAGAGCCTCTGGATTCTTGCAAAGATGATTTAAAATGGGAACGTTCTTTTGATGCCAGTTTGTGCAGTTGTGAAGGTGTGGTGGAGATGACCGGAGAGTTTAGGACAGGAAAATCTGTAGCAAGGTCTGAGCCAGAAGGCTGTAGCAGTGCAACTACAGACAGAAACCAACCTGCTGTTGTGGCTGTTGCACGAAGCAATGCAAGTAGTGAGCTCAGCACTGAAAGACCTTCAGAGTTGGAGAATCCCTCTCCATCAGAGCCTCGAGGAAGTGTCATCAATGTGCCAGGAAGCTTCCAGAACGAGTTATCTAAAGCTAATGTTGCTGTAAGCACGGCAGGAGGCATACAACAAAGCAGTGGCAGTAGCAGTGGAGATTCGTTAGCTGCCCGTGTGAAAAACCTTCTGGGGAATCCTTTGATGCCTGCAGGCAGCACTGCTGATATCTCAGGAGGCTTCCAAAGCACGATGTCAAAAACAAGTGCAGCTGGAAGCAAAGCAGAAGGCGTGCAAGAGAGTGATGGCAGTAGCAGTGGGGACTCACTGGTTGCCCGTGTCAAAAACCTGCTGGGGAATCCTTCAGAGACTTCAGGCAGCACCACCAACGTCCCAGGAGGCTTCCAGAGCATGTTGTCAAAAAGAAGTGCAGCTGGAAGCAAGGCAGGAGGCGTGCAAGAGAGCGATGGCAGTAGCAGTGCAGACTCTCTATCTGCCCGTGTCAAAAGCCTTCTGAGAAATGGATCATCTCTAGTGCCTGCAACACCAATTCTGAGGAGTGATGATGAAGAGGAGAGGAAAGCACGAGGTAACAAATGGTCAATTAATGGTCAATGTCTTTTAGTCTTCCTATGAAAGACAAGGGGGAATGGTTGTAAACTGAGACAGGGGAGGTTTAGGTTGGATATGAGGAGGAAGTTTTTCAGCCAGAGGGTGGTGAGGCACTGGAACAGGTTGCCCAAGGAGGCTGTGGATGCCCCATCCCTGGAGGCATTCAAGGCCAGGCTGGATGTGGCTCTGGGCAGCCTGGGCGACCTGCACACAGCAGGGGGTTGGAACTGGATGCTCATCGTGGTCCTTTTCAACCCAGGCCATTCTATGACTCTATGATAATAGAATGGGACAGCATTTTACTCAACTAATTTGAATACCTTCTCTTGCCAGTGTTGATACTGTGGTTTTATCCACGTAGCCATTAGAAATGTGCTAGGTTAAGTGACTGGGAAGGGATTGTGTAAGAGAGTGTTGATTTGAGCCAAGGACTGTAAGCATCTCACAAGCAGGCAGTAGTTCCTTGAGCCATCTTTACAAATAAATTCTCAAAAGCTCCATTTTCAAATCATATTCTTGGTTAGTCTGTCTGTATGCTTTGTATATTCAAACAGCTGTTTGATACTGGTCTTCATATCCTTTGTCATGGCTACTGGAAGTGCATAGCATGCTTTTGATGTTAAATTATAAAAAGAAAAGCAATCTGCCTTCTGTTCTGATATTTTTGTGTGTAGCATGGGTGAAACTAAAGCTGGCCAGCAGATCTGAGGAAGCTGCGTTGGACTTGAATGAAGAGGACCGACAAAGGATAGAGGAAATAAAGGCAGAACTGCTGCTGAGTGCCAAGAGATCTGGACAAGCCAAGGTAGGAGGGAAACAAACCAGCTGCTCTGCAGAAAAGTGTTTTAAGTGGTGAAGTCTTTCAGGTTACAGTGGTGAATTGAGTTCTTGCAACGTTTTTAGAGATGGATAGGCAGGGAGAGAGATGCAAACTATTGAGAGTGGGTGAATTTGTTTCTTCTTTGGGCCTGGGTCATTGAGTTCCTGTCTGGGTTTTAGGATCTTGTATGAAGTAGGATCATTGAATAGTTTGAGTTGGATGGGACCTTTAAAAGCCATCTAGTCCAACTCCCCTGCAGGGAACAGGGATGTCTCCAGCTCCATCAGGTGCTCAGAGCCCCATCCAGCCTGACCTTGAATGTCTTCAGGGATGGGGCACCTCTCTGACCAATCTGTTGCAGTGCTTTGCTACCCTGACTGTGAAACACTGTATGAAATGAGCAGGGGGTGGATGATCTATTCATGTTATTCAGGGTGGAGAACCCTGAGTTAGTGGAAGAGAGGCTGGATAATTAAAGAGAAGGTTGGGGCAGTTCTACTTGTCTGCCTCCACGTTGGCTGTGCATTGTTTTATCCGAATTCAGAGTAAGACAAAATGAATCTTGTTTCTTGCAAACCAAGCCTCCAAGAAATTACTTTAGGTCGACCACAACGCTTTCTGCTTTGATCTTAGGAATGTTTTACCATAGCTTTAATTTGAAATCCAAAGTAGTTCTGAATTTGCAGAATGAAGGTAGCTCTTTTTTTGCCATGCTAGATTAGATCCGAGCGGATTTTTTCCTCCGAGCAAAACAGTGTCACTGAAAAAATAGATTGTTGAAAAGAAAACTGTTTAGCTGGAAAAAATGCAGCCAGTTTGATTGCTGACCAAATAATCTGCTGTAAATTCAGTGGATGCTGTTCTGCAGAACACCTGCTGAATTCAGAGTGAAGCTGACAATGCGTTGACTCGAACAAAACAAGGAATATAAAAGGATACTTTCCTTCTCCCAAACTTGAAAGGTTCTGAAAGGCAACCTGTTCCTAGCATTCACATGAACAATTCCTTTGTCAGATCATCATCTTTATTTAGTGCTTCTGATACAGGCTTACGATGAGTGTTCCTTTCAGAAAGTTTAGGCTCTGCTTCTCATTTTTACAGGAGACAATTCACATAATATACCACCAGGATGTTTTATTGTTTCTAGCAGGAAACTTGGGAAGCTTGCTTGTAAAAATAAAGTGCAAGGGAAGAGCAGGACAGCTTGGGAGAGTTCTTCAAACATTGTTCCATCGTACTTTTGGGGTATTGAGTGTCTGCCGTTTGTCACTTCTGATGTGTTGGATAACAGATGCTCTAGAAAGAAAGTGCTGTGATTTCTCAAGTCCTGGCTGAGCTGAGTGTTTCAGGGAGGTGACTGGGACATATGCATGCAGGCAGGCTCCAAACATGCACCGAATGCTGCCCCCAAACAGGAGCACGAGAACAGCATTTGCTTTTGAAGATGCATTTTGGATAGCAAGCAGTTCTCACGGCTGTAACTCAAAATCTGAATTGTTTGCTTTGCTTTCTCTTCTGTAAAACTGACAAACCCTGCGTTGTGGAGGAGTCCTATGGATTTTATAGCTTGCCCATTGTACACTAGGTGAGAAATACTCATGCTGTTATGCCTTTATATTGACCACTAAAACTTTGGAGGGATGCTGAGGGATGGATGGAAAACATGGAACTTCTGACACCAGGCTTTTTTCCTAAGTTTTGTACTGACTCCATTTTAGTGTTGATTTGTAACTGGCTGCTCCAGGAGAGGGGAAGTGCAGTGCATTGGGCTGCTTTGGGAGAGTAGCACAGGAGCTAAAGCATGAGGATGCACTCACTGCAGATGTTATGTGAAGGGGCCTAAGAAGAGTTGCATTTTAGGCTGTCTGGAGATGGGCCTTGTGGCACACAGGATATTCTGATGGCACTTTCTATAAGCTTAGCTTTACAGCATTGTGATGGAGGGAGGCAGGGAGCTGCCTATGATGTTAGATGAATAATTTCTATTTCTGTAGCCAGATGAAACAACCCAAAAACTCACAAGCAGCATTCTGTTCAGGACTATTGTCCTGCCTGTGTAACCTGCCTGTGCCTTTTGTGTACATTTGGGGCCCTCAGTTTGGACTGAGGGCTTTGGGGTGAACCTTTAACACACTTAACACTGTTTTGTCCCTCTAAATTAAGGATCTTTTAACTCCACCTGTATTGATATGGCTGTCCCTCGATCTACCTAAGTGTTCTCCCCTTGGGTGCTGTATTCTTCCACTGTATTTTTCCATTCCTTCTTCTTTTTTTTCCAGGAAGTTCACTGAGTTGTAGCTCTAAATTTGCACCGCGTTCTCTTGTGGATCATATGCCAAACAAATCTTTTTTGGAAAGATGACACATAAGGAGCACAATAAAACATGTGAAAGGCTTGGGTAGATGAGTTTATCACAACTTCTGTCACTTTTGGTAGTAGGAGTTGCTGCGTTCAGGCAGTTGAACTGGTATGTGTTTCAGGGAAGAGATTGTCCAGGGAGCTCTCCTGCCCTGACACACAGCTGATCTTTGTCCTTGCGTGTTTCTATGGTTACTCATTGTCAGCTGCAAGAAATACATGGGCTCAAATAAGCTAAAATACTTGCTTAGTATAGATAAGGCCCCAGAAATGCACTGCTCTGGAAGAATAATGGATGCCCCATCCCTGGAGGCATTCAAGGCCAGGCTGGATGTGGCTCTGGGCAGCCTGGTCTGCTGGTTGGTGACCCTGCACACAGCAGGGGGTTGGAATGAGATGAGCATTGTGCTCCTTTGCAACCCAGGCCATTCTAGGATTCTATGATCTGTGTTGCAATTTATTAATGAAATACACTCTGCATTTTCAGCAGATGTTCCAATCAATAGGGGGGAAAAATATATGTATATATTTAATTAAAATAAGCCCATCTGGATCATCTCACTTGGCAGTACACTTATCTCAGATTGGCTGGCTGCACCTCAGTGAAAATCCTGTAATTTTGAATGACAGTAAAATTAAGGAAGTGCAGATAGCGATGAGTTGATAAAATGGTGTCCACACTTAAGAAATTCCCCTTAAACTATAGGCTGTCAGATTTCTTTCAGGTTATGTGGTTTAGGTCAGATTTCTTTAGGTGAGGGGAGTCTCAATGTGCATTGAAATGGTCCCTCTGGAACTGCTACAGCTGCTTCTAAAAATGGCTGTTCCTGTTGTCCTGTTGCTGCCCCTCATTGGGCATGCCCTCCCTGTAGCTGAGCAGAGATAGCAAGTCAGGTGAGTAGTTGCATTAGTTTGCTTCAGGACAAAGTCTGATGTGGTTTTTGATCACTGTTGACAGTAATTTATTAGCTGTGAAAGTGAACTTCAGCTTTTGCCAGCGTTTTGGAGCTGCTTTTGTCCTGTTCTGTTTACAAGGGTGGATAGTGATAGGACAAGGGGGAATGGCTTCAAACTGAGACAGGGGAGGTTTAGGTTGGATATGAGGAGGAAGATTTTCAGCCAGAGGGTGATGAGGCACTGGAACAGGTTGCCCAAGGAGGCTGTGGCTGCCCCATCCCTGCAGGCATTCAAGGCCAGGCTGGATGTGGCTCTGGGCAGCCTGGGCTGCTGGTTGGTGACCCTGCACACAGCAGGGGGTTGGGACTGGATGAGCACTGTGCTCCTTTTCAACCCAGGCCACTCTAGGATTCTGTGTCCATTCTTACATCCTGTTTGATCCATGGGAAGAAGAAGGTGCAGGAAGTCAGGCAGTGAGAGATGTGAACCAGCCACAGAGAGAGGGCCGTGTTTTGTCTGTCCACTTTACTGGTCTCTGCAGGTGATGAATGTTTCACTCTTTGTAATGATGTTAAGATTATGTTCAGACTTCATCAATGTCTTTGGACACGTCTCTGTGTTGTTTCTCAAGGCCTTACAGCCACCTGCTGAGCCCTTCATACCTTCTCTCTCTGTTTGGGATATGTAATGCTTTATCTGAAGAAGATGCAGAGAAATCAGATTTCATTCTGAGATGCCAGAAAGCAGCAGCATTTCCTTTGAGAGCAGAGGCTATAACCAAGAAGCACACGCTGGGAATTCTCCCATTAGCTGCAGTGCCAGCAGCACAACACAACTGTGTGCCTCATCAACAGGTAGCTGGAGGCAGTATTACCATGTGAGAAGCATACCAAAAGGAGGGTATGGTTGTTTGTTTGTTTTTAAATCTGATTCTCCTGTGAAACTATAGCCTATGTTGCTTTGATTTCGTTTACTAGCTGCAATAAATTATTGCTGTTGGGGCTGTTCTGTTGGTGGCAATGGGCTTTGAGGTGGAGGAGAATACAAAGCAATGAGGACTGGAGATTGTGCTGCAGATGCTTAGTGAAATTGGGTAGGAAAACAAGGGAAGAAGTTAGAACAAAAGTAAATTATTAGCTTCAGCTTCTTGCGTGACCATGAGCAGGCAATATATATTTGTGGCAAATGTGTCTGTTCTGATGGGAGCATGAAAACAATTTGCACCTGAAACTGGGAGAGGTTTTACAAGTCATCGCTTTCCTTGAAGAGCAAATGAAGGATCTGATTATTTTAAATCATATTTTAATAGTCAGCTGTGAGTGGTGATGGAAAAAATAAGAAGTCTTATTGCAGTTCTTGTCTGAAAGGGAAATTAGCATGCTTGTTTTACAGGAAAAGAGAAATAGCAATTAGGCAGAATTAAAGCTTTTCTAATTAAACATTCTCATGCTTTCTAAACAGCACCTTTCTTTTCTTCCCTCTTGTTCCCATGTAACAGAATTCCTTTCACTTCAGTTCCATTTCACGAATGCTGGAGTTGAACCATTTGAGAGAAAACCTTAATACAAATTACTGTTTTGTATTGTGGTAGGGCATAGCAAAATGTCACATCCAGGACTATTCCTGTCACCTTCAAATGTCACAGCACAGTGCTTTGATTGCATGGAGTTGGGCTCTACTCCAAACCTGAGTTTGTTAGAGTGTGTCTGCAAACTGATTTCTTGGAGGTTGCCAGCATTAAGCATCACGTGTTTGGTTAAGGTTTGACTACTTGTGGCTGGAAGCAAGCATGTGGGTTACTGCATTCCGTCCGTGTTCCATGGAGCTATGGAAGGTTGCCTTCCATCAGGAATGTAAAGACTGCAGGTAAAGTTGTGTATAAAACCTCTCCCCTTAGAGATTTGTGAAATCTGAATGATAAACCCCTCAGCATGCTGTTCCAGTGCTAAGGTAGTTTTATTTAAAGTAGGAGATTGGACTGGAGGCCTCCAGTCTCTTCTAACCTAAATGTTTCTGTGAACGTGTAGCTAATTGATACGTTATTTTAATTAAAAAAGATGATTATGGAAATACGTGTGTGCCTCTAAATCCATTTGAACGTAGTGAACAAATATGCATTCATTATTCCTGGTATTTTGTGAACTGGGCTTATGCTAAGTCAGCTGTGTATGAAGCAGGCCCAGAGGTAGAATGCTTTGACACAATAAAAAAACAACATAGGGGACAGCTAGAACTCAGCTTTATAGGTTGTAAAACTGAAAGGTTCTGTCTCTGTCAGGCTAATTAGGCTGTAGATACTTCTCAGCATCGCTCGCTGGTAAACAAAAATAACTGTTTTCCAATTTGCTAGCACTCCAAAGCAAAATAAAACAATTTTCTTAGTTGCATTAAGAAATAAATTCAAGAGAAAAGCGTGTGCTTATTTGTAGTACAGACTTTTGATGACTGGTAGCACTATTCTTTCTTTGAATTGTGAGATTCTGACTTCGGTGAGAGCAGGAAGTTGTCCATGTAACCTGTATGAGATCTTCTGTGTTTTTCAGGGTACACGGAGTTACATTTCAGAAGCTGCTTCTCTGTATAGCTGTAATCAGGAAGCAGACAAAGAGCATTCCAGAGCTTCAAGTGACAAGAGATTTCATTCTGACAGCCACACACAAGCCTTGGGGACTAAGGAGATTTTAGAGCCAAGCTTACAACACGTTGTGCCATTGTATAGAGCTGAACTTTCAGACTGTTGTTTACTGAAGAATACCCAGCTTAAATCCTTAAGTACTGCAGAACCTCCTACCTGCAGGCAGCATCAGGCCGTTGCAAGTAGCCATTCTGGCTGTGTTGGCCTTCATCTGCCACTGCAGAAGCAGCAGGACACACGTGTGAGGAGCTTTACGGCTGCTTCTGATGCACAGACAGACAAAGTCCCTTCACCAGCACAGAAGAAGCTGTCTTTTCCAAAGTGCTCTGAAGAGATGTCAAAGCAAATTACATCCATCACCTTTTCATCCCGAAGGCGTTTTCAATCACCGTTGACTTCCGTGGTACTCGATGGCTTTTTCAGTGGAGATGATCTTGATGAGATAATGCCTTTGGAGACGGATTCAGCTACTGCTGAGGAACAGAGCCATGGCAGAAAGCACTGGGAGAGATCTGAGATCTGTCCTCCTTCGAGTCCGGCTCTGGCTGGCTCACCATCTGATGAAATTGCATTTCCTGCTGACAAAGACACGATTCGTGATGTCTCTCCTGACGGTAGCAGAGATGGAGCTTATCAAGAAACAGACTGTTTGTCAGATCGGGAGTCTGTAGCCGTCTATGCTGATGAGAGACAGACTCCCAGTGCAAAAAATCTTGACGCTCTGTCTCAAGATGTGACTGAATTGGGCAGGCATGGCGCCAGACTTCTGGGGCTTGACTGCGATAGAAAATTCAGTCAAGGGATGAAGGGCCTTCACGAGCCCCATTCTATAAGCTCTTACCAACAAGAGAAAAGCAGCCCTACCAGCCATGTCCAATTATGTGAGAGCTTTGAAGGTTCTGATCCAGCCACACAGGCTGATTTGCCAAAGGACTGTGGGAAGCTGTTGGAAGAAGAGAAAAGTCCTTCTGATGCAGTGCCTCTCATTCAGAAAGAAGGTGCTGGAGAGCAAACTGGTGTGTCTCAGCATTCATCTCCAGAGGAGATTTTATCCACCATGTCTCCTTCATCACCAGTTAAGAAAGTACTGTCTTGCGTCCACATCACTCTTTCCCCAAAATGTAGTAACTCGGAGCCACACAGGGACTTGAATACTGAAAATGAGACGAGACTGGGGGACAAACTTGAAGTGAATTCTCAACCAGTGCCTTTAAAATCTCCAAAAACTTTATTAGAAGCTGTTCCTAAATTACCCACTGCTGAGCTTATTCCAGAAGATCAGAGATGCTCATCTTTCCTAGTGCCTTCAGCAGAGCCCTGCCTGGTGTTTTCCTCTGTTCCAAGCACTGCAGGGCGAGAGCTGCCTTTGCATGGCAGTGAGGAACTGCAGGCTGTGAATTCAGGTGGTTGTAGTCTGAAGAATATCTGCAACTGCACAGATCCTGCAAAAAGCAGGAAAAGCACTTCTGATGCTACCACTCAAATCACAGAAAGCCCTGGAAAAACAACCTTCTCGGCAGAGATCTATGTTAATTCACAAGACCCTGAAAGTTCTGCCCATCAGTCTTCAATCCAGAAAGCAAAAGAACTTCCCCAAAATACAACTTCATCTCTTAACAGGACTTCCTCTTTCCCAAGGCAGGGTGGTGAGCAAATCAGTGTCATGTATTCCTGTGTTGTTTTGCATCTGTTCAACTGCGAGGTACTGATGGGTACTAAAAACCAACCATACAAACAAACAGAACAAAAAAACCCAAACTTTTTGTGGAAGTCACAGTCTGGAGATGATTCTAATGTTGATATTTGAAGTTCATATGAAACGAACCCTTGAAGTTTGCATTCTTGCTTGTAGGGAGCTGTATCCATACGGTTGTGGTTCAGTTCAACTTAATTTGAAACTGAATCTGTTGGAGGTGGACATGGTTCAGGAAAGTTGTATGGTTTTACAGTTTTAGATGACTGATACGGGTCAATGCTTACAGCTTACCAAGGGCTGTGTCTGATTACTGATAGATTCTCTAATCAAAGTAGTATGGAAGCAAAGAGGGAAGGGTGAGCGTTGCTATTCTGGAATAAGATGCATAGAACAGAAGAGAATCTGCAGGGATTTTAAAGTCTGTTGCTGGAGGAATGTGAATCATATTATCATTGAATGGCTTGGGTTGAAGGGACCTCAAGGATCATGAAGCTCCAACCCCCCACCACAGGCAGGGCTTCAACCTCCACATTTCACAGCAGCCCAGGCTGCCCAGGGCCCCATCCAACCTGGCCTTGAACACCTCCAGGGATGGACGGGGCATCACAGCCTCTCTGGGCAGCTGTTCCAGCACCTCACCACTCTCTCTGTCAAGAACTTCCCCCTCACTTCCAACCTAAATCTTCCCTCCTTCAACTTCAAACCATTTCCCCTTGTCCTGCTGTTATCTACCCTTTCAGAGAGTTGAATATGGATGTTCCAGTGTTCTTTCCATGTTGCTGTTTTGTAGTACTGATGCATGTAGATGTATTTTTTTCTGTAATCCAGGCTTTCTTTCTGTCTCTGTACTCAAGGTGTTTAAAATAACGAGTTGAGAACTAATTACTTAATTACATCAGAATACACAACTGTGTCAGCTATTTCATCACTCATTTTCTTCTCTGTCAGAAATCAGCTAATATTATAGTCCAAACATTTGCTGATGTTCCTATGACACGCCGTATTTCTTGTCTTGAGAGCCATCTTGAGAGCCAGATATCCATATTCATTTAAAATTCATTAAGCATGGGTCAGTAGAGGCTGTGTGGGCATATGAGTTGCAAGTAAGCTACTTTGCCAGTCTAATTGGCAGTCAGTCTTTTATCAGTTTGCTTTCCTGAAGAATGAGCTGTTTCTCCAGATTTACTGCTGTGAACGATTCCGTTCCTTTTTGTAGCTTTTATCATCAGTCGCATTCAAGAATTGCATCCTGACTTCTGTTAATTGCTTTGCTTTCCACCCCAGCAGGTCAGCCATTACTGCTGCCATATAAACCTTCTGGAAGTACCGAGATGTATTATGTTCCTTATCAAAAAACAGCAGCCAACATTTCTTCACTCGCATCAGAAAAGAGTGGTGAGAGCTTTTACTCAAGCACTTACTTACCTTAGGTTTCCTAAATGCGATGGCTGGGGTTTATTTCCAGCAACAGCTTTCTCAGGACTGAATTTCTGTCCTCCACGTTAGGAGATCTCACTGTAGAAACTGCTTCTATAAACAAAGTAATTTGTAATTGTGATTTAAAATATGCACTCATCTCTTTCCCCGCACATCTCCCTGTAAAAAGCACTTGTGACAAAAAGGATCAGCTGGGATTAATCAATTTCTGCTTTACCTCTTGTTTCTTAGTCCTGTATATGTAACAACCACATCGCTTAAGCCTTACAGGACTTGCATTGTTTTCAGGCAGACCTTTTTGACATACAAAACCATTTGTAGCCAAAATTAATATTACAAAGCTGTCCAGCTCCTATCTGATGCCCTTCAGGGAAATAGGTTGGTGCAGCAGTGATGGTAGGTGCACAGATTAGCTGTTGTGGCCACAGGTTGTGCTTGTGATTATGTCTCTGCTCATTACCTCTTTGCAGTGTTGCTGTTGTAATATGGTTAAAAGGAGAGAAACAAACGTGATGTGAGTCTGTTGTTTTGCAGAATGTGAGATGCTAGCTATAAAAATCCAACACGCGTATGAGATGGTGCAAGGTTCTAGAAAGTGTACAGAGGAATTAAAATAAATATGGAGTTGTTTTTAAGCTCCCTGCTGCAGCTTGGATTCTCAGCTCTGAGTAGCAGCTGAAGGAAATTGAGTGAAGTCTGCTGTTTGTAAGCAGGTGGTGTTGACAAGAATGATAAATCAGTTAGGGGCCATCTTAGGTTTCCAACGTTAGGAGACAGCAGTACTAAGAGAACTCTGCTGCTGTTGTCTTGAATTCTTGTTTAGAGGTTATGCAAGACTCTTGTCTTGCAGTCCTTTGCTATTCAAAGCTCAGAAGATACACGTTTACATCAGTCAGTGAAAATGTGTGCAATTTGAATTTGAGCAGGAGTCTGAAGACCTTGGTCTGCCTTCCTAGCAGCTTGTCTGATGCTAAAAGTTTCCTGTGTTCTTTCCTTCCCATTAGTGGGGTAGGTAAAACTTACCTGTGTCTCACAGAAGAGCCTTGTCACCAAAATTCATGGAAAACAACGTTGCAGCACCCACTGCTTTATTAGAACTGCTCTCTAGGTATCATGATGGCTGATTTCTGAAGATGTTGCACTGATACTTGTGTAACGGGATTTCTTTCAGACAACTTTGCTCTAAGATTTGCCTCTATTTTTCCTGTTTCCTCTTTTTTACTTGTAATTATTGCTCTCTTTTTTTTCTGCAGGATCAAATGATGCTCTTCCCTCGGGGCTTCCAGCAGATATGCTTGGTGTACAGAATGATAAGCCTCCAGGCACTACAGCTATCAAGCATAAAGAGGGAGTCTGCTGTAAGAGAGCCAAGCCCAAGCTTGCCTGGGCTGAAGAGCAAATAACAGCCCAGGAAGGTGCTCCAGGTAGCTTTTCTAACATGCTTTTTCATACATATAAAATAAATAAGAGCATAAAAGCTACGTGATTTTTTTGGTCTTATGCTGGCACTCTTTAAAGTGCTAAGTATGGAAAGGATGCACAACAGAAATTCCTTGGTAAATAAAAGCCCATGGAGTGTATCTGTATATTGGGTGGGAGTTTTGTTCCTTCTCACAGATACTTTGTGACATCACAAGATCGCAGTGTTTCTCTGTAACAGTTGTATTTTACTCAGTTCTAATTGGATTTGACTGTCTCTTTCTTCTTTTCCTCCATTAACCTTGTTGAATGGTGCTTCTGAGGGATGAAGGTCAGTTTTGATACTCTAGCAGCCTACTTTAAGGCAATCTTGCACTGTTGGAACGCTGACAAAATGAAATTACACTGAGCTAAATGACAATTTTGTGTGGTGTCTCATGATAATAACTAAAATTAATCCTGATGAACGCTTCTCTACTGAATCTCATCCAGTGGTTTTTGGATTTTGCCATGTGTGAGTTGGGATGAGGGGTTTTTTTTGTTGAGTTTGTGAATTGTTATCCTTCCTGGACAGAAAGAACTGTAAAAAGAAAATGGCATATTCACTGCCATCTCTTCTGGATAAAGCTGTGAGTTAGAAGGGAAGGTGCTTATTGTGCACAGTCCAGTGCTTGCAGCAGTGCTTGCTGAATTAAACAGAGTGAGCAGGTTGCTAGAAGGCAGTATAATTATGGCTGTTAATGATGGATGGCATAATGGATCCTGAATGACAGAGTTCTTAATCTTATAGGCAAAGTCCCACACATTATTTCTGGGGAGCCCAAAAAGAGAAAATAAATCTTTTGGGTCATGGTGGTAGAAATGGAGGGGCAGTGTGTGGATAGAAGGGAGCTTTCCAAATGAGTTTCTGCAGCAGGAAACAAAATACTGTGTTGGAATAGCAATAGAAGGGTGCTGTGTGTCTGAACAGCCTGGATAGAAATGAGAGGGGAACACAACTGTTAATGTAAAATTAACTTTATTTTTCTGTAGCAGTGATATTCTCAAAACGCAAGTAAATGGAAGAGCTGTAAGCAGAAATGGTCTTTTGTTAAAACAGTACAGCTGGAAGCTTCAGAAGGCTTTCTGAAGGAAAACCTGCATTTTTAACATCTTCAGACTCTTTCAACTATATTTTTAGCAGGTCTAATAAAAGATTACCTCTACCCACAGTGCTTGTCTAGAGCTTAAATTTATGCAAGTTATGTATTTGTTTTTTAAAAAAGTTTATCTGTATGAACTTTGTTTTATTTTTTGGATGTTTGCATTCCTTCTGTCTCGTCGTTAAAACTACAGAAATAGCAAAAAATCTGCATAGTATTCCCAAGTCTGACCTCCTTAGTCAAGAGGATCATAGAATCACAGCATGGCCTGGGTTGCAAAGGAGCACAGCACTCACCCAGTTCCAACCCCCTGCTGTGTGCAGGGTCACCAACCAGCAGCCCAGGCTGCCCAGAGCCACATCCAGCCTGGCCTTGAATGCCTGCAGGGATGGGGCATCCACAGCCTCCTTGGGCAACCTGTTCCAGTGCCTCACCACCCTCTGGGTGAAAAACTTCCTCCTAATATCCAACCTAAACCTCCCCTGTCTCAGTTTACAACCATTCCCCCTTGCCCTATCACCACCCACCTCCTCCTGTTTATACGCTCCTTTCAAATATTGCAGGACCACAATGAAGTCTCCCCAGAGCCTTCTCCTCTCCAAGCAATAAGTTAAAACAATGCAAATGTAAGCAAAGCAAGCAAGGAAACCAGTTCAGCATTGGTACCTAAAACAAGCATTCCTAACAGCCCTCACTAGCTCTGTTTTCCACAGATAGCAGGAGGAAAAAACAACTACTGAAGCCACATGGGTATTGAAAACTACACTGGAAGGGAATGATCTCTTGTGATCAGTTGGCTACATAGAATCACAGAATGGCCTGGGTTGCAAAGGAGCACAATGTTCATCCAGTTCCAACCCCTGCTGTGTGCAGGGTCACCAACCAGCAGCCCAGGCTGCCCAGAGCCACATCCAGCCTGGCCTTGAATGCTTCCAGGGCTGGGGTGTCCACATGCTGTGCTGTTTAAATGCATTTTAACCCCAAAACATGAGATTGGGTCTGGCCATGCTGTTTTCCACGTAGAACTGAGGTTTTGTAAAACGAAAGGCTGTGATTCTTGGTAAGGCAGGCAGGTGTGTTTCTCAGTGGAACAGGGAGAAGCTCAGCTTTGGGAATCTTGCTGACTCAGTGGCAAAGCTTGCTTAAAATAGAAGAAGACTTGGGTTCCTGTTCAGTATTTTTGCTACAATTGCAGGAGGAGTAAAACAGGAAGAGATTGCTGGAACCAGCAACCAAACATTTGAGAGCAGGAGGAGGGAGAGTTAGAAATGGTAGTGAAGGAAAAGGTAAATTGGGGGTAACTTATGCCAATGATGGAGCTTGATATGCATTTGCTGACAGCTCACCATTACCTAATCACTGGCATTGCCATTAGTAAATGGACTATTCTGTTTTCTATTAACTTTTTGAGTTAAAGCTGTTACAATAAAGTTATAAAAGTATATATAGTTTTATATAGTATATAAAGTTATAAAACTTTATAATGCATTTTTAAGCTGTGCGTGGCTCATATGGCATGAAATGACATTGCAGGAAGCAGAGGGGCTTGAGAAGCTGTTCTTGCACTAGCAGCTATTGTTCCTACTTTCTTTTTGGATCATTATACAACTTAGTCTGTTGTGCTAAGGACATAACATGAAACATTTTTCCTGTTATTAAAATGTCATGGCTTTTACAGTTTATAGCAAATGGCTTTAAAATTGGCTTGGAGTTCTTTTCAGCTAGTATGTACTGCATGCATGCTTAATGTATATCTTTTAAAATGGGTTTATAATTGGATTTTCTGCATGTAGTCCTCTGTAATTTCAGGTAGCAGCATCTTCTGGGGAGGGAATTCACTACTACTAGCTATAATGTGTTAACTGAGCTTGAGAGCAAAGCAGAGCTAGGTGCTGGTATCCTATCAGAGAAGCTTCCAGAGCTGTAGAGGAGGTGGTGTTGGTTGTTTTATACGTTGTGTTTCTCTGAATTGCTTAAGAAATAATGCTTAAACATAGCCTTTGGCAACACTTGTGCATCCTGGGCATTTATCTGAAAGGCACACTGAGTTGTGGTTGATTGTGTTGAGTTTCCATGAATATAAATGATGGCTTTGACCAAATTTTGATCTGGGTAAGTACGTTCAGCATTCTCTCAGACTGAGCTGGATACAGCATTCTCTTGGATTCCTTACTGCAAATGATAGAAAAGTTAGTTACGTTTTGAGAATGGGAGCGTTAGGATGAGAATGACCCTGTTTAAGAATTGCCCTTTGCTGCCCTGCAGAGGACCAAAATTAAGGGGTTTTCTTCTCTTCTAGAAGGAAGTCATCATTTAAAGTCAGTGAACACCACTCAGTCAGTCTTCAAGTCTGCACAGTTCTACCTCCACCATCCAGTGCCCCACAGCGAGCTCTCGGAGGACTCTTCTGGTGTGGGACACACCGGAATTTCCTCCAGCACTGTCCTTCAGAATTGGAGGAAGGCACGTCGACAGAGACGTGTTTTGTCTGCCCACCGGAGGAAAGATGGCGACCGTGAATTCTTCCCACTCGTTGCAGAAGCAGATCACAGCAAGAACGAGGATCTAAACATCCATACAACTTTGAGTAACGAAACCCCAAGAGAGGAGTTGCTTCAGCGGGGTGGGAGAGAAGCAGAACAAATGGCAGCTCGTAGCCAAACGAGTCACCTTTGTGAGAATGTAGTTAAAGATCTGCCCGTGAGACAGAGAACCCACTGTGCTGGTAGCTTAGATGAGCTCTGGGTTCAGTTTTTGGAGCGCCAGAAGAGGTACCAGCAGCAGGATTTTCGGCGTAAAGGTGAGCTGAGCCTTGTTGAACGCCTCGATCGATTAGCCAGGGTCCTTCAGAACCCTATCAGGTATACACTGACACCAGCAAAATCAGAAAGGAATGCTTCTGAAAAACCAAGAGAGGTAAAAGAGCAGGAGAAAACAAGAGTGCTGGAGAAGAGCGTGCCTGAAAGTACCTCGGAGCCCCATGCAGCACGTGTTAAAGGGAGGCCACGTATCAACTGTCGTGAAAGAAGCTTTGTTGAGCTCAGGAAAAATAGGTCATCAGAGAAAGTTACCTGCCACACTAATGAAATTTCAGAACACCAGCAGTATTTGGACACTTCTAGTGACACTTGCTCAGAGAGAAGGCTTAGTAAAGAACTCTGCACCACAATCAGTTCCACCATCTCAGAATCAGATGCTCTAACACAAACGGACATAGAAACGACGACTCAGACTGAGGTGAGCAGTTCTGTTTCCACCATTGACACTGCCAGACTGGTCAGGGCTTTTGGGCACAGAAGAGTGCAGCTGTCACCGAGACTCTCCCAGCTTTATTGTACCATCCACCAGCAGAAAAGCCGCTCTGAAAAGTGGGAGGAGGAAGGCAGCGGAGTGAGGGGTGCAGAACATCCAAAGGTTACTTCTGAGAGACACAGGAAACAGAAAGAGACCCAGGTATGTACACTAAAAGACAATTTTGACTCATCTTCACAACTGCTCTTAAACTGCACAGGAGTAAGGTTTGCTGTTTGGAGAATCACTTAAAATTTCCTGTAAAATGTTGCTTGTATGGTAGAATTATGGAATCACCAGGGAGAGAAAAGACCTCTAAGGTCATCCAGTCCATCTGTCCACCTATCATCAATATTTCTCACTAAAACATTTGGCAGTTTAAGCATATCAAAAGAAAGCCTTTGCCCTGAGCATTCTAGACAAAAACTCTGCCATAAAACTGTTTCAGAGCTGAGGAAAGAAGACTTTGGTTGGGTTTTTCTGTGGCCCCTTAGAGGAAATGAATTCTCCTAAAAGGGGACCTTCATAGAATGGCCTGGGTTGCAAAGGAGCACAATGCTCATCCAGTTCCAACCCCCTGCTATGTGCTGGGTCACCAACCAGCAGCCCAGGCTGCCCAGAGCCACATCCAGCCTGGCCTTGAATGCCTGCAGGGATGGGGCATCCACAGCCTCCTTGGGCAACCTGTGCCAGTGCCTCACCACCCTCTGGATTAAAAACTTCCTCCTCATATCCAACCTAAACCACCCCTGTCTCAGTTTAAAACCATTCCCCCTTGTCCTGTCACCACCCACCTCATAAACAGCCCTTTCCCCTCCTCTTTATACGCTCCCTTGCTATGGATTTGATGATTGCATTAATAAGTGTTGGTGTTCTGTAATGGATGTTGATACTGAGACTAGGAAATAGCTTGCTTCACGTTTTGACAGAAGAAAGTGATAATGCCTCTGTTAGCAATGTATTTCCTGGAAAAATATAGTTTTCCTGTATACCAACAGCTAAAACTCTTGTGTCAAGGTATTGAATAGACATCTGAGGGAAAATGGGATTTTTCAAGGCTAAGAATTGTTTCAAATATGATTTTATTCCATTGTGTGTGTTAAGACTAATCATTCAGTGCCTGGTTGGACCTTAAAAGCAGTCTCTAATCTTTGGCTGCTAAAATCACCCGTGAGATAACAGGTTCCAGTCATTCTTAAATGAGAATTAAAGGACTGGGAACAGTGAGCTGAAGGTTGCATTGATTCTGAAAGCAGTATCTTTTATCATGCCTGCAGGCATTCAAGGCCAGGCTGGATGTGGCTCTGGGCAGCCTGGTCTGCTGGTTGGTGACCTGCACACAGCAGGGGGTTGGAACCAGGTGATCACTGTGGTCCTTTTCAACCCAGGCCATTCTGTGTCTCTATGATGTGATGATGCGGTGTGTGAAGAGATGTGACCCACCTCAAGTAAGGATGAGACAAAATCAATGGCCAAACGCAAACTTTGTTTTAAAATCCAAGTGTAGGTAGATTCAATGATACGCTGCAGAAATCAAGGTAATTTTTGGTTTCATGTTTCTGTGGTTCAGATAACTTATTTATAGCAGGAGCCCTATTCCCAGAGACACTACTGTACAAATCTTTCAGACAAGTGCTCTGTTTTTTTGGGTGCCTACTGTCAGCTCTGCTTCTGGCAAACTCAACTGCAGCTTTTTTTTTTAATATTTATTTATAGATGCTGAACCCATCCCAGAAGGTTTTTCTCTCTTCCAGTTTCTGTTTATTTCTAAAACAGTCTTCGAGCTGCCATCTGGTAGCAGGTACAAAGCTAAAGGTTGTGCTATATAACTGCTGAAGGGCTTTGAAAGCACTGCACTGAGTTTTCTAGTCCAAATAGCAACATGCACGTCAGTATTCAGTACCAAATTGCTGCTTACATTTATTTCTGCAGGCTGATATGCATGTGCATGTAAATGGGTTATCTCATTTTTAACTTTACAGTGTCTTCCCCTTTTGAGAGCACATTGAAATCCGTTCTCTGAAAGGAGATGCGTATCTCCTATGTCTGTCTGGTGTGCTCTATCAGAGCTCTAATAGTTTTATGAAACTAAAAAACAGCCCTTGTCAGCATGTGGGAGAGTAAAAATTGCCTCCTTTAAACGTTGAAACTGTGTTGCATTGAAGGGATGATAGCAGAGGATCAATAAAAAGGTAATTAAAAAGCCTCTGTTCATTTCCATTGTGGCTGGCGCTATGAGTTGCTAATAGGATACTAATTGCTAGGAGCAAGCAAAAAAAAGAAAAAGGAAGATCTGTTTCATAATTAAAAATGAAATTCAGCCAAGTTGCAGAGATTGGTCTGCGCCGCGCCGCTAGGCTTGAAGCCTGGGGAAACTCTATCAGTTAATTGCTGTTAATAAAGCATTAGCGTTCTCTGTGCTTTATATAAACGAAGAAGCTCGTAGAGCAGATGCAATGCAGAGTGCAATCCATTTGACATGTCTGTAACATTACATCTTAAAATGGAAGTTAATTTATTGTAACAAAGTCCTGCTGCTTACTGTCTTTGTGGCTGGAATCATATGGACTCACAGAATGGCCTGGGTTGAAAAGGACAACAATGATCATGCAGTTCCAACCCCCCTGCTGTGTGCAGGTCACCAACCAGCAGACCAGGCTGCCCAGAGCCACATCCAGCCTGGCCCTGAATGCTTGCAAGGATGGGGCATCCACAGCCTCCTTGGGCAACCTGTGCCAGTGCCTCACCACCCTCTGGCTGAGAAACTTCCTTCTGAAACTCCTGTTTGTATGAATGTTGAAGACTTGAAACTAGCATTGTGCTTAAGCCGTGCTCTTACTGTGAACCCCATGCTTCTTGCTTTCCTTGGACTCAGTTTTCTCTGCCTGGAGAACTGGTGTGCTGAGGATTATAAGGGTGAGAGAACTTCTCATGCTTTGAAAGGATTTGGCTCTTTCACTCCAGTGTTGCAGAACTGGAGTTCACAGTGAATTTGCAAAGCAGCATGTTACTTTTCCAAGACAGCTTGTCCCTGCAGTAATCCCACAACCTTTAAAGGCTTTTGGTTTGAGAGGGTGGGAATATAGGATTCAGTTCAGATGGTTCTTCTCCCTCTTCCCACAGCAGAAATACTTTGCACTTTGTGATCTGTCCTGAAAGTACAGCCAACAGATCTTGCTGTAGCAAAAGGGCTTGTCTTGATTTGCCACACTTATCCTTGAGCTTTGGATGGGAGAACTGGAGGATGCCCAGCACTGTACAGAGTGCGATCACGAGCAAGCTCTTGCCTACAGGCACTGTGCCACTCTTTGTACTAGAACAGGGTTCTGGAAGTCTATTGGTGCACGAGGCTGGCTGTTATGTGGCACAGCAGTAAGTGACACTGATCAGCCTGTGTTGAACCTTGTTAATAATAACAGAATGGCCAGGGTTGGAAGGGACCTCAACGATCATGAAGCTCCAACCCCAGCAATACCAACAATACTAGTCCCAAGGTACAGTAAATAAAGAGCGATGACAACTTCCTTGCTGTTTAAACCCCACTTTCTGTTCATTTCAGTTCTGTTTTCAGGAGTTTGCTCTCTTCCATGTTTGTTCTTTCTTCCCCTCTAGAAGGCATTGGATCAAGCTTTGACAAGCAGTGGTTCCTGGGGACCAAGCTCAGCTCTCAGCAACAAGCGACGCGCACGGATGTTAAACAAAGGTATCCAAGCAGGTGAGTTGTAGGGTTCCAAACTCATAGTTTGTGTGCTAGCTTCTTTTTGTCTCTTTGGAAACAGTTTGCCAACATCTGGTTTAAGTTTCCTGTGGTGGGGATGAGCGTGCAGCATTCTTTAAATTCACTTCAAATGCTTAGAGAAAGGTGTTATGTTCTAATTAATTAAAATGAGCCCTTTGGCCTGCTTCACTAGTAGCCAGCTCTCTGTCTCTCACTGTTATGCTTTGTTAACCTAAACTTCTCCATTTAAATTGTAAAGGTGGACTATTTCTATTTTTTTTTTAATATGTTGTTTTCTCTGCAAGGCATCTGTTGCTCACAGAATGTATTTTGTGGGCATATGCTATTTCAGAAGGCTTGCAACTGCAGAGTTTCATATTCCTCTTGGTAATATTTTGGATGTTATATCCTATTTCAAATTTAAGCTCATCCTGATCAGGTCTAGATAAAACTGCAGTTCTTTTGGCCTGAATGTAAGGCTGTATTTATTCCTGCCACTGTGCCTTTCAGCAACAGGTTGGAAGTTGGTTTTTCAGACCTCTGCTCAGGTCCCCAGCAAGGAGTACAGTTGGTTTGGCTCCCACACCCTTATGTGTGTGTGTGTATATATACACACTCAGTGTTTTGCCTGAGGGACTAAGTTCACACCTCTTCAATTATACCTGGATTATTACATATAGTAACAATCTTAGGAAACTGTAGACTTGCACTAAACTTAAAGTGGAAATATAAAAGATTTTGCCTTTTGAAAGGAGGTAAAGAAGGCGACCCTTGAGCTTCAAAGTAGGAATTGAAGGCCACCCTCTGCACTGTGGTGTTGCTGCTGAAGTACTTGTAGCTGCTTTAGTGTAAGGTATTACTGCTTCATTTTAAACTACAGGAGACTTGGAGATTGTGAATGGTGCAACGAAGAAAAACACTCGAGATGTTGGTGTGACTTTCCCTACCCCAAGATCCATCCAGTCAAATCAACGGCCGCGGGATCCCTGGCATCGTGTCGATGGTATTTTTGGAGAGTCAGATGGTATGGTCACAGATCACCAGGCAGCAGGAAGCAAGGGTAAGCAGAAGGGACAGCCAGGCAGTTTTTTCATGGAGAAAAGGACAAAAAGGAGCAGACTGCATTTACCACAACAAGGTCAGTCCAAAATGTACTTTCTGCAGAGTGGAAAAGCTCTACGTCTTAACAGCAATCCTCAAGATGTGTGAGGAGGATTAGCTGGAGCACAAATTAGTCGCTGTCAGTCTTTATTCTCCTTTTAATGAGTGGATCTTAAACAGAGAAGCTTGCTATGCCAAGTGAACTTCCTGAGAGTTTATTATGATGCCATTTTCAACCAAGCTGTTGGAAGTAACCTTACCAATAAAGGTGACAAAAAAGCAATGAAGGAGGCAAGGAAAGATGAATAAGTTAGGAATTACGGAGATGCTTAATTTTGATTTTCAAATTATAAAAGGTTCTGTTAAGATCTGAGTAACTGGATGCTGTAATTTGTATGTAGTGCTTCAACTGGACTTGTGTCCCTCTTCCAACTAGAAATGTGAGTTTTCTGGGGCTGGTGGAGCAGTTTCCTGTTTTTTGATATTTCCTGTCAATCTTCACAGTGCCATGATGAAATATTTCAAAATATGTTCCTTAGTCATCATCGTTGTTGTAGGGACAAATGATTCTCTATCGTACCAGTTTAATTTAGAATATCTGATCAGGGTACTAGCTGATGTATTCTAGTCCCATTATATATGTTAACTGTGAGTAATTGAGTTCTTGTATACATATTCAACATTTGCAAGATGTACACTATTTGCTCTTGAAAAATATCTATTAAAAGCTATAAGGTTTAGGACAGCACATAGGCTCTTTAAAAACATGTAGTTGCTGATAAATAAAGCATTCCTTCTAAAAAGAGAGGAGCATGAATGTAGGAAGCCATTTTGTACATTTCCTGAAGGGTTATTTCATAAAGGCCTGCTGATTTACTGACACTTGGCAAAGGAATTCTTTGAAACCACCAAAGTTGTCTGACACCAAATCACACTGAAATCAATGCAGTAACTGAAGTGTTTACTGCAGTGTTAGGCATGGATTGTGTTAGCTGAGGTCTTGGGCATGAAAGGCTACAGATGAGGATGGAAAAGGGGCATGTGCATTGTTTGCTTATCTTCATTGTCTTCTGTGGTTTCTTCAACAGGGATTTCATGGTTTGTCCAAGCAGAGGATTTGAGGTTTGAATCTAGGAAAGAAAACTGTTCCAATTCCATCCCTGGTCCTGGTTCATCTTGGTTTGAACCCTTCACCACCACGAAGCCCTGGAGAGAGCCTCTGAGAGAGAAGAACTTTCAAGAGCAGCAGTGCAGCAAAGTGACTCAGCTTGCAGCTCCAGAAAGAGATGCTGAGACCAGGCCCATCCAGCCACTGGTGAAGCTTACGCTGCAGGTAAAGGCATGCTGGGGTCCCTGTGACTTCAGCACTAATGTTGAAGCTTGTGGAAGCACTTTTTATTCCTCTTCTTCCTTCTTTTTCCTGACTGCTTTGTATTTACTAGAACCCAAGCAAAAAGAGATCATCAGCCTCGTTTGCTTGTGGCAGCCTGGCTTTGCACAGTATAATGATCTGTTTGAATTGAGCAGTGTGGAGGGAATGTAGGAGAGGTGATGTCAAGTCATTCTTGCTGCCATGCAGAAATAATAGTATGATGTACATAGTGTGTAGTAAAAATAGGCTTTAACTCATGTGTTGCAAGCAGTGTATGCATGTATATTCATCCATGTACATACATAGTGTACACTGCAGATCAAATCAAGTGTCACCACTATACGTCTGTATTTTTCCACAGGTATTTAGTGTGCATAAAGATTTCTGTAACATTTATCTGCAACAAGTGAAATTAGAGTGATAGTTTCTGTTCAGGTGCACTTGGGAGGTTCCTTTAAATTCAGCTGCATCTATTCCTGTTGTGCTGTTTTGATTATTCTGATTGTAGGGAGTCTGTCTGGCCACTTCAGATTTTGTTTCCTCCTCCCATCCTAGGAGGCTCTTGCAGTGCATCGCCCTGATTTCATCTCCCGCTCCGGTGAGCGCGTGAAGCACCTGAAGCTTTTAATGGAGGAGAGGAGAATGCAGAGTGTGCTGCAGTCTGAACCAGAAGAGCTTTTTAATCCTCCAGAGAAAAGGAAGGGCTACAGGAATGCAAGTCATGTGCTGGCTGACAGAGGTACCTCTGTGTTTCTTCTCCTGGTGTCCTATGGGAATTAATTCATTTCCCCGTTCTATGGGATGTGTGTGTTTTTAAGCAGACTTGTACATTGTTTTCTTATCTATTTAGGTTATCTAATTAAAGAAAAGAGAAGAGCAATTCCAAAGAGTGAGATGGTTCAAAGATCTAAACGGTAAGGTTGAGTAAATGAGGAGGAAAGAGGGATGAATTGCATCTGAGGAAGAAAAGAGGGTGGGGGGACGGCTTGGGGGTGACTCAGCTTTTACAGTTCAAGGAAGAGGCACTTTATCAGAGTCAGAAAGCACCTGTTTATAAAATCCTAGAAGTAAAACTACTTTGAAATATATATATTTTTTAACCTGAGTATTCGGTAGCAGTATCTGGGGTCCAAACGCTACAACTTTCCAAGTGCTGGATCCCAAAAGGAGATGAAATGTAGGGTGCTGGAGTGTGTAGTTTTAAACGTGGTGGTGGGATAAGCAACAGTAGTAATGTGTTCCATTAAGGGGAGAGATGAGTGAATATGTTTTTCTCAAAGAGGGTGGTGTAATGCTGGACCAGGGATTCACAGAGATGGGAAAATCTCAATCCTTGGAAATAGAGGTTGTGACAGGATGAGGCCTGAGCAACTCAATCTAGTCTTGAAGTTGGTCCTGCTTTGAGCAGGAGATTGGACTGAATGACCTCCAGAGGTCCTTTCCAACCTAAATGACACAGTGATTCAACAAACCATCCATTGGAATGCACAATATATAAAACAGACCCTGTTTTGTATATGGTGGAAGAAAAAAAGGTGTTTTACTTGAATGGCCTTTGACATTGAACAGTATTTTTAGGGCATTGATAGAGAGGTGACAAAAAATGGTAAGTATGCAGCTCCTTCAGGAACACACCTCCATGTTTTAGTTGAAATGGAAGGGTTTGGGTTCAGGTCACTTGGACCTTGTGGTTGATATGTCTGAACTCAGCTATTTTCAGAAACCCTGGTTTTGTAACACCTAAATCAGCAGGATTTCTATGGAGACTGATTCAGGCAAGTCACACTTGGTGGCATTTTTTTGTTCTTACTGCTGTCATACTCCAGCTCTCAGTTGGATCTGAGAAACAATTTATTCCATTCTTCTGAAATCCCTACCTGTAATGAGTACAGAAGCTTTTGCTTTTTCTCTGCAAGGGAATAAATGGAATTTCTCATGGTAAATTAGCTAGAGCTAAAGAAAACAATTTTCAATGAATTGACCCATAATGCCAACTTGTCTGCTTCTTGCTTTAAATATCTTTATGGGGGGATGAATCAGTGAGTGGTAAACCTTGATCTTTCACTCAGGAGAGTCTTGGGATGGTGAAAGCTTTAGAGAAGGGTGATGTAGTAGTAAAGTAAAACTCCAAACCCCCCCTCCAGTAGCACTTACATAGACCTGTCACCCTCTGCTGCCCTACAGAGGGATGTCAGAGGTGGAAAGTAAGCATCCAAATGTGATTTACTTCATGTTTTCTGGTCAGTATTTGAATTTGATTCCTTGCTTTCTCAATTCCATGTATTTAGTGGTTTTGTCTGACACCTTCCTGTTAGTTTGTTTTCCTGTAGCTTCTATTCTGTCCTTTGAAACGTGGAAGTGGCACTCAAATCATACTGCCTAAAAAGCAGCTCAGTGCCAGCTGACACGTTTGCCTCCATCACTGCTCGTGCCAGTCTGAAAAACTACATATTTTTCTCCTGTTGGGACCTACAGGGCTGTCAGAGATACCCCTGCTCTCTCCTGGATGGTGGGCTCATTTCATTTGCAGTCTTGAAAATGAAATGTGTGAAGGCACTTTCAGATAATAAGAGTGGAAGGCACAGATGTGTTTAAAATATTCAAAGTGAGCAGTAATTATGGCAAGTTGTTACCATATTGACGTAAGAACGAAGCAGGCTTTCAGAGGTTACCTCAGCAGTATTGTAACAAGGTTCTTTCTTTTTCCTTCCCCTGTTTGCTGATTATCAAGTCATTATTTTGTAAGGGGACTGTTCTAGCATCTATCTTTAGGTATAATGAGACTGGAATTTTTTGAATGTGGTTCAGATCCACCTCCAATAGGCCGTAATGTTCTTTTGAAGCTTTCTGGTCCTTGGCAACCGCTGTCATGAATTGAGCCCTATGATCTTAAAGGAAGATTAGAGGGAAGCAATGTCAGCACTGCTGTTCCATTATAGCTCTCAGGTCCCTCCTTTAGGTGGCAGCATGTAAAAACAGCCTACTGTAGCACTGCAGTAAGCACCAGCCACCCTTATTTTGATTCCAGAGCATCCCTTGCTGTTTGTCTCTGCTGTGGGAGTAGTTCAGCAGGAGAGAAGATAAAGCATTGACTTAGACAAGGCAGATAAGATGCCTGAACAACTTAATTCAAGTTACACTTGTCACAGAGATGTTGCTGTCAATGGATAAGTGTGCTACTCAGTCTGTATACCCTCACAGCAATGAGGCTGTTCTGCACTGATATTAAAACTACTTGATCAGATCAGCTGTATGGCCATTCCAGTGATATAAATAGTGTTTTTAGGAGGGTGCTACTTGTAAGAGATGTGGGATGTGGGAATTTCTGGTGTCCCAACTGCTGTGTATTCCACACTTTCCATGTGTGTGACGCTGGTAAACCCCCCAAAGAAGTTTTCCTTTGATATGACTGACCAGTAGCCTTTAACAGAACGTGAAGGAAAAAAAAAGGTGGTGTTTTTTATATCTGTAAGCTCCTTCCTTCCAAGTCACTGTTTCTGTCTGTATTTACACCAAGGATCTATGAGCAGCTGCCAGAGGTGCAGAAGAAGCGAGAGGAAGAAAAAAGAAAATCTGAGTACAACTCATATCGCCTGAAAGCACAGCTGTACAAAATGGTAGGTGTTCTGGTCAGGTATTCATATTCAAACAGATTAGAATATATATATATATATATTTGGCCTTGAGGTCATCAGCATTGTAGTATTGTGGTATTTGCACATTCTTACATGTGTATAGAGAAAAATAATGAGGAAGCATGGGCCCAAGTAGGAAGCACACAGAAAAGGCCATGTGCAGTGTTGTGGAAACAAGGCAGGCTGTGGAGCATATTTAATGGTTTTCCATAGAGAGCTCTTTGAGTTGAAGGCTGCTGTTTAACTTGTGGCCACTCTTGCTGTAGATGGCTTTAGCCTGCAGGATTCATAGTGAACTTTGCAGCCATGCTTAATGCAGCCCTTAGTTGTCATTCTTCATTTGTCTCCAGTGAAGAATTGGCAGTCCTGATGGTGATCTATTAGCTCTGGGGGCTGTGGATTTCACCATGAAGCATTTGTTTGGCTGATAGCTCAGTGCTGCTGTGCTGGCACTGATGGGTGTGGGATCAGCTGTGGCTGGCAAGCTGCAAAAGAAGCTGTTATCTCAGCATGGGTGTGACTGCCTTTGAACTACAAACGCTTGACCAGCAGGTTGTTTTCCTGTGCTAGAAACTCACAGTACAACCAACAACAGCCCAAAGGTGAGGTGAGGGCTCCAGGATTTTGGTGAGCAGGATAGGGAATCAGTGGGGCTGATTTTGCTGTAGGGCTTTGCTGAATCCTGTCTTGGTTTGCCATAGTGGTGACTTCCCTGCAGGGAGCTGCTTCTGTTCCAGCCAACAGCTGCTGTTAACACTTCTTCCTTGGCTGTCCAATTTGATTAACAGGTGCTTTGTGTCTGTCTGTTAAGCTCAGGTTTTGTTTGTGGCAAAAAGACTATCCTGGATTAATCACAATGAGAAAGATGTGTGTCCCTATCACCTCCAATATGTGCACCTTATTATCTGATCTGATGTGTTGCACAGAAATATGGAATTATATGCAGTGAATGATGTGATAAATATCCTGATAAAACTGAAGAGACCCATCGGTCCCTTTTGTGAAGTGCATCTCTGGCTGACCAGTGTATTGCTTTTTGAGCAGCTGTGGGCATTCACATGCTTTGCTTTCTCTTAAGACAATAAAAACTGAAAGGTGAGAAACACAGACAGTGTTGAAAGCACTGATGCTCAAACCTGATGCATCTTATCATAGAATCACAGAATGGCCTGGGTTGAAAAGGACCACGATGAGCATCCAGTTCCAACCCCCTGCTGTGTGCTGGGTCACCAACCAGCAGCCCAGGCTGCCCAGAGCCACATCCAGCCTGGCCTTGAATGCCTGCAGGGATGGGGCATCCTTGCCTCCTTGGGCAACCTGTTCCAGTGCCTCACCACCCTCTGAGTGAAAATCTTCCTCCTAATATCCAACCTAAACCACAATGTTCTTGCTGTCTGACATATGCCATAAAAAAATAGCCTTCTGCAAAGCTCAGGAAGCAGGCAATAAACTGCATTATAGGCTTCACTCGTTTAAGGACACGCATTACATTTGAAAACTGGTTTCTTTTTCTTCTGGATCTTAAGCTTACCCTTCAGTTTTTAGCACTGCAACTATTCCTTGGCCACGTTGTCCTCCCAGAGCTGGAAGAAGTTATTAACTGGATGTTTAAAAGCAAGGGCTTGTAACAGATGTATTATCTGAGATACCTTCCTAATCTGACTGGGAGTTCTTACAACAGGAATTACCTCCATTTCATGCTATGTTGAATATGCTCAGAACATATTTTTTTCCCCTAGTCTGAGAATCTCAGGTCCCAGTGTGGTACAGCCTTATGGTTAATGAGTGCAGGCAGTTGCTGACTCAACTACATAGCTGGCAGAAGACACAAAATCACATCACAAGTTTTGTGTGCAGGTGTGGTGTTGACTGGTATTGGTGACTCCCAGGTCAGTGCTCAGTGGCATGGCCTGTCCTAATGATACTTGCTGTCCTTCTGTCTTTGGGTTTTGGTAGGCAAGCACTGGGTGTCTTGACAGGGGAATGATGTATTGGTGCCACAGCCACTCCAGGTCTGGGTGCAGCTCAGGAGGTTAACCATAAATGTTAATAAAGAGAGCAGGAACAAAACAGCTGGGGACGTGGGGCTGTCTTAGACTGCTGTACAAGCTTTTGCTCAGTGACTGAGTGCTTACTCTTTCCTCCCAGCACCAGTGGCTGAACTCTTTGTGATAATGATGATGTGTACTTACATCCTAAATTCACTGCATATTGGCCATGATATAACATGGCTGTGGGGCATTGTCACTGGTGATAAAAGAGCAGACATGTAAGAAGTAAAACCAGGTGCACACACCATGGATTGCAGTCCAGCTGGCTCTGAGGATGGGGTTAACCAGCAGTACCAGGTGCATGCTGTTTCTGCAGGTCATCCAGGGCTCACAGGTTAAGAATATGTAATGTTTGGGAAAGGAAGAGGTGAATTAAACATCTACACACACCCATCTGTATGGATATGCTGAATTAAACATCTACACACACTCATCTGTATGGATATGGACAGAAACTTGCTAAAGAATCACTTGCCAGTGAAACCCTCACACCAGTGTCTACAGGTACAGTCACACCTGTCAGTGCTGTGAAAGGGAAACGTGCACAGCAGTTTCTGTAGGAGAAAACAAAGCTTTGTGTTTTCAGTGTGAGCAGTAGCTGCTGTTATGTGGGACACACTGCTCCCTGGAGGCAGCATGTCTCCTGTTCTCAATTCCATTGAGAATTTCCTTTTAGCAGATAGATTTTTTTTTTTCCTCTCCTTTATGTGAATGGGCCATTTCCTTTAAAGTCAATGTAATATAGGAACCACAAGGTGTCACTGCCTCAAAAGAAAAGCGTGTGTTTCTGGAGGTATAAGACTGAATTGCACTTGGTTGCTGCACTGTGGTATTTTTTGAGTGTTTGTTTTTCATCCCCTTGGCTACGTTTTCCCTCTTGTCAGCACCATGTTAGGGTTCTGCTTTGTCTTGTAGCTGCTTCCTGGAAGTGAAGCAAAGAGGGTAGATAGCATCTAATTGCTAGCTGAGTTTGCTGATTAGATTGCAGAGTGGGCTGGGAGCTGGAAGGAATGCTCAGAGGCTTCATGCTGTGATCATGGGGACAAATTCCACACTGAGACTCACGTCAGGGGCTTTGCTTTCTGTATGTATAAATATATATGTACATATACTATGTTAGCATGCATGCTGTGTATATAATTCATACATGTGTGCCTGTGTGCTGCCAGGGAAGAACAGTCAGCATTAGCAGTGCTTCTCTGGAGTGCTCCAACATCTCGTGTGATTATGACCAAGGAGAACTGAGACATCTTCAATAAACTGATGGTTCTTTCATCAGCGTGTCTGCTTGTTCTGGGAGGTATAAACTCCTGGTGTTTGCAGCACTAAGGGGCACTGTTCCATGGTGTAATGTTCATCAGCTAATGTCAAGGTGCTTTCCAGCACTTCAGGCTTCTTTCTGACCACTTCCACAGCAGTCAGCACAGGGATGACCCTGTGTTGTCCATATTGCTGAGTGGGAAGCAGCGAGGCTGCTTTAGCTGTGCAGAGTTGTTCCTTTGAGTTGTGTTACATGCTGACACGTTCTGATCAGAACTCTTATCAGCGCTACATTTATGCTTGTGATTTTTTAGAAGGGTGAAACTGATCTGTGCCACTTTGTTTTTGTCTTTCAGAAAATCACCAACCGTGTCTTAGGGAGGAAGGTACCCTGGAACTGATAAGGATCTCCTCTTCAAATAAAGACGTGCTGTGCTTAGCAAACCTGCAGAGAGATTGATGTGAAATAGATAAGGCAGCAAATATTGTGCAACACATGCTCTGTGGAATTCAGTTACATCTTTCTGCACTAATACAATCTTGCCATATTTATAAGATACTAAAAGATCAGTGATTTGATGCAAAAGACAGGTTTTTAAATACATGATGGCTGTGTGTACTGGTGGTGTGCACTTCCAAAGCAAATATAGTTTTAGGAAGTACTTGGCTCATAATATATTTATAATTATGTGATTGAAATAGCAGTTTTATATGTATTTTAAATAGCTTTTAACAGGGATTTATTTTTATTTTTTTATTTCCTATCTCGATGTAGCAAACTTATTTGTAATATTTTGTACTGAAGAAAAAAACCAACCCTCAAACCATAAATAAATAATGAAGCCATTTGTAGCAACTGTTCTAGCAATCATGAAATGTCTTTGCTGTCCTTACAGATAACATCTTCAGAATCCAGGCTGTTTAGTTGCCTCCTGCTCTGCACAACAGAGATCTTAAGAACTTACTGTGCATCTCTATGACAGCCATTTAAACTGGATGCTATTAGTACCTGAAAGAGTGGAGGAGTCATGACTTCATTTAGTTTTTGCTTGGTTTGCTATCTTTCTGTATTAACCAGGAGAATCTAACCTGAGGTTTTTATTTTTATCTTGTTGGGTGTTTTTAAGGCTTGGCTGTGAACATGCACCCACTGGGATACTTGGTTATGCACTTCATGAGCATCACAGTGGCAGAAGATGAAAAATAAAGGTTGTGGTTCTTGGTGGTAGGCCTGAAGTCTCAGTTTCACTTCATTTTGCATCACAAAAGAGTTAACCTGATGTATAAACAGGAAAAGGCACCTGAGGTGTCCTCTGCTCACCTGGGCCTGCAAACAGTGCTTTCCTATTTTCATACCGTGCAGTTTTATGTACTTAAAATCTTCACAGCAATTTAGTTTGAGGAATAACTGCAAGAGTAAAGGCTGCATTGAGTCCTCTACAAATCTCATAGAACTTCTTGTTTCACCAGAACTTCTTGTTTCACCCCTGGCTGAGGCAGAGGTGGCCTTAACCCCTGCAGTTCACATCAGGATGCAATGAATTAAACCTTAAATGATGGGAAATAATGTGATTCTCTTGAAGGTCTGTACACCCCACTAAGTTACACGAGTCAAAGATTTGGCATAGTATTTTTCAAGCTGTGGTCTGTGCTGATGGTAGCACAGGCTGTTAAAGCAGCTGTTACATTCTAACAGAAGGAAATAAAAGTCTGAGAGTATGTCTGGCTGTGCTTAGTAGAATAACATGCAAAAAAACCAACCACCACAAAACCAAATCAGGTGGAAGGGTGTGACTGGTTTGGTCTTAGAAGCCTGCAGTTAAAAATGTGGTACAGAAATGTGTAGCTGCAGTAAATGAGCTCTGAGAATGACTTGTGTCCTCTCACCTTTCCAGTTTTCCAAATCTTTTTTTTTTGTTTTAAACCTATTTGCTCCTTCCACAACCTTCTCTTTGGATCCAGTTTGGATGCAAGCTGCTTTGTCTTTGAGTGCTGTTTGAGGGCCGAGTTGCTGAAGCAGAAGATGCTAAAATTGCTGGTACTAAGACTTGTCCTGTGATTCCCTCATAAACATATGAATAGGCTTTTTCCCTGCTATAAGAAATGCAGTTGTGTTAGTCATGAGAGATGCTGCCTCACTGGATGCTCATTTAAAGCCACTTAGCTTCTTAAACACACTTTAAACTTTCAGCTGACAGGAAAGGAAGCACTCTAAGGGCACTGCTGCTGCCTCAGGACGGGCTTGGAAGTCGTCTTGCATTTGGATAACACAGCTGGTGGTTATTTATACGTCTGTAGTGTGCCTGTGTGTTGCTCCCTCACAACAGGGCAGAAGTCAACCATCAAATACAGATCAAAGAAGGGTGGAGGTGATCCATTCCGACAGGTTGGAGTACTGCTCCTTGTGTTTTGTGCATTGTAAAACCTTACAGAACAAAAAGCTGCTGTGAAATGAGAAAAAACAACAAAAAGAATCCGATGGTCACCATAACTTTGTGTATTGTTGGAGTTTTGCAGCGTGTCAGCTTCAGTGAGAATGAGCTGTTTCCTCATTTGACAGTAATGAGGAACCTCTGTTGTAGCATTTTTCCTTCGCTGGGGGAGAAGTGGTTGCTTCTGTTAAAGTCTTCTATTCAGACACACTTGATATATATGGAGAATATATACAGGCGCAGCCTTCAGGTCACATTTTCTTATGCTTGTCTTGGGCTGCACAATGTTAATTCTCTTTCTGAAGTACTGTAAGGGAAATGTGCTCTTTGCTTTGCAGAAGTGAAAGCACCTGTGAAACCTGGGAGAGGCTGCCACCTCTGCAAGCTAAGAAAATGAAGTCTATGGTGAGGTTCAAAGAGCTGAGTCCTCGGACTGCGCCATCCTCCGTCCTCATGGCTTCTTCGTGGTGGAGTCTAGTGAAGATGACTCACGTCCTTTCCACTTTCAACTCCTTGTTGTCATCAGGTCAGATAAAGCTTGTGCTGGATGAAAGGCATCTAGTGTTTACAAATCTGTGGATAGAAGCTGTTGACAGTCAGAGTCATCGGTTCCAAAATGGGAAAACTTCTTTCCAGAAACTCAGGATATCGTACTTGTCTTGTGCTGCTTCCAAAGTGGAGTCATCTCTTCTTAATCCGCTGCTACAGAAAGACATTTAGGGTAAATTCTGAGAAGCTGCAGAAGTTCAAGAGGACAAAACTGCTTTCTAGAACCTTGGAGGTGCAGGCTTTGGTTCTTAGTTAATCAGAAACGTTCTTTGATCAGCATTTGCCATACCCACCCCGTGCAACAGTTACTGTGTGGGTGCCAAGTACACATTTGAGTCTTACCAACAGTCCTGTTATCTCAGCTGCTATCTCATAAACGGAGGTAAAAGCAGCATGGCTGTCTTTTGAGTTGTCTCCAGAAACTGAAAACAGCTTTGATCTAATCCTGTCATCGTTCATATTTACCATGTTCATCGCTGATTTAATGTAATGCCTGATGTTTGGTGTTGGACTGTACCCTCACCACAGTGACCCTGAGGAGAGAGGCTTGGATCCGTGCTCAGGTGGCCAAGGCAAGGAAACAGTGGGGGAAGGACTGTAGAAAGCACCCTTGTGCTTTGAAAGGTGCCTCTTTCAAAACAAGAGGCCTCTTTGCCCTCTCAGAACAGTTTCAATTTCTCCTCTTGTCATCGTTTCCACAAGTTCTACGTTTTGAACTGTAAATGCCATCCTTACGGCCTGGCGCATGCAGTTGGGTCCTGGAGGATGGTTTCCTCCTCAGTCTGTCTACGCTGCTGGTGCTAAATTTGTTAGTGGTTGTGTGACCTCCTATAGGACAATGCAACAAAAAGACTTTGAAGAGGAAGAAATTGATGAGAGAGATTTGCCCTGTGCACACAGGTGAGCTAGCTGCTTCCATTTGCCTGTTAAAGCATATGGACTTATGATTCACTTGAAATGAGATTCCTAATTAAAAGAAATAATGCTTCCTGGCTGCTTGTTGGTTAGTCTGGACCGGACTTCAATACAGTAAAGAAGGCTTGAATGCATTGCTTCCTTTGTGCAGCATCTATTTGCTCACCAGCTGGATGGCTGTACGTGCCTAAAGCCTAAACTCATCGGACGTGCTCATCATGATCTTAAGGAACAGACTCAGCTGAGCTGTGGTAAGCAGGGAGGACCTTTTCACACAAGCATGGTTTGAAAGTCAAACTTTTCTTAATATTTTTCTCCCTACATCAGCATATAAATGGAATTCCCTGGGCCAAATTAGACCCAGCGGGAGGGTGAACGACCTCCACATGACAAATGAACGCTGCGTTGATTAATAAGCTTTTGGAAGGCACTCAAATTCCGTGGTGATGAGGACAGTTGTAAGGGGACTTGATAGGGAAGGAGGTTTTCTTCTTAAACAGTCCTATTGTATTTCTGTGCCCCTCTGCTGCACCCTGGTCTTGTTCTTGCTGTTTTAAAGCTGCTTTGAACTCGTCGTCTTGATGCGAAAGAATGGAGAGACTCCAGCTTGTTCTCCAACTCTGCATTGGGTCTTTTGCCCAAGTTTGGTTTGCTGTGTCCCATGGAATCATAGAATGGCGTGGTTTGAAAGGGAACCCAAGGATCATCATGTTCCAACCCCCTCCCACAGGCATAGGCTGCCAACCTTCAGATCTGGCACTAGCCCAGGTTGCCCAGGCCTGCATCCAACCTGGTCTTGAACACCTCTGGAATGGATGATTCTTGTTGCTGGCCTTGAACCTACCTCTAAGCTTGGCAACCATGACCTTCCTTTAGAGGAGGGTGTTTGCTGGGCTCTGAGACCTGGTGGATCTGCAGGGGACACGACATGCCATGTATGCTCTGTGGCTCGTGCATGAGGGGGTTGGTTGATGATAGTGTATAATTGTTTTAGTTGGACATGTGGAATTATTTCCTCTCATAGAGTTTTCTGATTGATGTCGAGCTGCTTTATTCCATTACAGCTGTTCTTTGCAGGAGGATCCATAGCAGGCTCATAGCGAAGACCCAGCAGTGATAGAAGACCAAGTGTGAGTGCCTGGGTGGCTCCTGTGCCCAGCTCACTGTGCTGTTACCTCCTTTGGCTATGAAGAATGAATGCCAACGAGGCAGGAAGGAACACCAAGGAGTGTTCTCTGCCTTAATTCCACGGCTGTGAGCCATCCTCCACACGTGCTGCTCTTGGCTTAGGCTGGGATACAGAAATCCCTGTTTGCAGCCTCAGCTGCCTGCTGGCGTGACCCAGCTGCAGTCCTGGTCAGTGCCCTGGCTTCTGTAGGCTTTTGTCAGCAGAGATATCGAGTGATTGTGCTGTGTGCAGGGGGAAGGACGCCTGTCCCTATGCACAAAAAGGCTTTTTATGAGCAGCTCTGGGTAACTCCATGCCATTATGATCCTAAGGCTTGTGCAGGACAAGTGGGTTCTGGTGCTGGCAAGGGGAAGGGAGACTTCTGCTGAAAGAATGGAGGAATGAGAAAGAATAACACTTAACAGATATGACTTCACCATGACTATATGTTACAGCATTTCTTTGGGCAGATGCCTCACGTGTGAATCACTCTGGATGTGCTTTGTGTCTTTGGGAAGTGAGCGGGGCTGCTATGGGAAGCCTGAGAATTCCAGTTTGAGAAGGTTCCCTTAAGTCCCTTCCCTTTCTTTCTGCCACAAGATGCCCTTTTCTTAGAAAGACACATCTCTGGGACGTTGGTTGTGGTGCTTTCTGATGGCCCACAGCCCTGTCGTGTGCTGGAAAATCTGGTTGTGTGCCAGGATGATTTAACAGCTGCTCTCGCTGAGCTGGATGGGATGGCACTGTCCTCTTCTTGGGATGCTTGCACAGGTTTATTCTTTGGTGTGATTTTAGGTTGTTTGGTTGGTTGGTTTTTTTTTTGCAGTGTCTTGCTGTCCTTCCTGTCATCCCATGGAGCTTTGGTAGGAGACCACCTTCAGGCTTTGGGGATCCCTTTATGGAACTCAGCCCAGAAAGATGCTTGGGACAGCTTATGGCGAGAGCAAGGCTTTGTTCAGTAGCAATTCCCCATCCCAAAAATGCCACGTATGAGGGTCTGGGAAGCTCCCAAGGTGCTGCTGAGCTGAAGCAGCCTCACAGCATCCAGATGTTCCCATCTGGCCGTCCCCCTGCAGGACCTCAACACACATCAGAGCACCGGGAGGCTCTGACAGTGCTGCTGGGCTGTTGGATTCCCCATTTGTGATGGGAAACCCCAGAAAATTTCCCTATCCCCTCCTCTCCCACGGTGTCACCTGAGGAAGGGGCAAATGGAGCTTATATTGGACATGTGTGCCTGCAGCTGTCCCTAGTACGCACAGAGTGAAAGCTTTAAATAAGAGGAAAGCTTTGATTAATCAGGAAAACATCGATTATTGGGCTTGATCAATATAATTATTAGGGTTTCAGTTGCTATTAATGAATCCTTGCCCCGAGCTCTGGTGGGGGCTGAGTGCTTTGGGAGCGGGGGGAGGATGGAGGTGGTCATCACAGAGCAGCGGAAGCCCTGCAGTTTGGGCTCGTGGGCAGCATCCGTCCCCCACCCCATACAGCCCAGCAAGCCCTACAGCCACTGGGTAAAAGACAGAATGCTACTAATGATAATTAATAACGACCGTAAGCAGGCTGAGGATTGCAGGCAGGTCTCTGTGCTATCTCACCCCGGATGTATGGGGGGGGTGAAAGAGGTTATTTTAATCCTTTTCCCCCTTCCTCCTTGCTGCTTTTCCATGGGGTCGGTGAGGGGCTGCTGTTGGGGCTCCGCTGGGACGTCCTGGCCGAATGAGGGGAGGGATGGGGGGGGGGGGGGGGAAGAGCTTGGGAGCAGCCTTCCCTCCCGTCTGGTTTCCATTAGTCCGCCACGCTCAGCCAAGAAACACAGCCATAAATAAAGGCGAACAATACCAGCCCCCTCCCCGCGACCGCCCAGCCCAGGACGCAGCCGGGTGCCTGGGAAAAGTGGGCTCCGGCCATTGGGACGGAGGGGAGCGTGAATGGGGCTGGTGGGGGGAAACGGGACGGAGGGGAGGGCACCCGAGAGCATAAGAGGGAAGGCAGGGCTGGCGGCGGGAAGCGGAGGCTGTGACAGCCGCGGGGATCGGCGGCATGGCGAGGTCGGCCCCTCGCGTGCCCCCTAAGCAGAG